>NC_083223.1:174574616-175824616 GCF_032191835.1 Heteronotia binoei
ATAATTCCCCCTCCCCCAACATTTGTTAATTGAAGCATTAAAGGGAAAACCATTCTAAAGCTTTGGGCTTCCCATCCCATCCCATACCAGTGGATGTCTCTCTTGTCATGTCAATTTCATTCATTTTCATTCCACCCTGATGTCCTCCTGGGAGAAGCAGGGTGACCAAGGGGAAGAAGAAGAAGGTGCCATAGCCATGTCTGCCTTGCTTACCAAAGCTTCTCTGGCAGCTTTTAAAAACAAGCAGTATATTTGTACCTTAATGAGATTTATGCTAGATTGTGTTTGCTGCGGGGGCGGGGGGAGACAGGGAAGTGAGGTGAGCTCAGCAGTACTTTCTCCCTCTTCCTGGGGACTGCTACCCCACTTCTCCCTGGAGCAGGTCTTGTGTGTGCGTGAGGTGCTACTGCAAGCCAGAGACTCCAACCAGCTGTTTCCTTGTCTTGCTGCCCTTGTCTTGTTGCAATTCTTTGCACTTGACCATGTTCAGCCTCATTTGCCATGTTGACACCCACTCTCCCAGCCTCAACAGATCCCTAAGGTCTGATTCAGTATAAAGCAGCTTCATATGTTCATATGCTTCATATGTTCAGGTATGCTAGAGGTAGGTTCATCCCTAATCACGTAGGACCTTAAATATTAGTGCCTTGAACCTGATCCAGTACTCAACTGGAAGCCAATGTATCTGGTTCAGAACTAGCTGAATCTGCACCCGCATAGATGTCCCAGTCAGCAGGCGCACTGCTGCATTTTGTTCCAGCTGCTTCTGTGTTAGATTCAAAGGCAGCCCTGCACAGAGCGACTTAACAGTAGTCAGTGCCGGATTAAACCCTGTGGAGGCCCCTAGGTAGTCAAACTCTCGGGGGCCCCTTGCCAATTATCTCAGAGACAGAGCGTCTGCCCCACTGCAGTCTGCAGGCAACCTCAAAAGCCCCTTTGACAAAGCTGTGGGGGCAGGGCCAGATCTACATATTTTTAAGGGGGGGGCAAAAGTAAAAAATGGCACCCCTTATATTTTCCCTTCATTTATATAAGGCATGTCTATGTTCATGTGAAGCGTTGATTATAGTTGGCTGCCAGGCGGGGCCAGCCTTGATGAAGTCTATATTGCTTCTGCTGAACTGTCTGGCATGGCTAAAGCAGTACAGGGATGTAAAGCAGACTCTCACACAGGGAATAGCAGGAAAATAAAGTCAGGATTACTGGAGAGATCAGTGAGATAGTCACATGCAACACAATGAATAAGACTTCCTGCCACCTTCAGCCACCTCCCTGCAGCCGCAGCTGCCTTCCTGCTGCCTCCTGCCTCCTCCTCGCAGCCGCTGCTGCCTGCTGCCACCGCTGCCTTCCCGCCACCTTCCACCGCTTCCATGGAGCTGCTGCCACCTTCCCACCGCCTTCCGCGCCTCCCCACAGCCGCCATTGTTTTTCCACCACCTCCCCGCAGCCACCACTGTCTTCCCATTGCCTTCCGCCACCTCCTCACAGCTGCTGCTGCTTTCCCGTCGCCTTTCACTGCCTCCCCGCAGCCGCTGCTGTCTTCCCGCCACCTCCATGCAGCTGCTGCTGCCTTCCCACTGCCTCCCCGCAGCCACCACTGTCTTCCCACTGCCTTCCGCCAACTCCTCACAGCTGCTGCTGCTGCCTTCCCGTCGCCTTCCACTGCGTCTCCGCAGCCGCCGCTGTCTTCCCGCCGCCTTCTGCCACCTCCATGCAGCTGCTGCTGCCTTCCCGCCGCCTCCCCACCGCTGCCACTGTCTTCCCGCTGCCTTCCACCACCTCTCCAAAGCTGCTGCTGCCTTCCCACTGCCTCCCTGCAGCTGACACTGTCTTCCTGCCTCCTTCTGCCGCCTCTCCGCAGTCACCAGTCTCCCCGCTGCCATCCACCACCTCCCCGCAGCTGCTGCCCCCGCCCCACTGCAACCGTCCTGCTGCAGCTGCCTTCCTGCCACCTTCAACTGCCTCCCCGCAGCTGCCGCTGCCTTTCCGCCGCCTCCCCGCAACCGCTGCTGTCTTCCTGCGGCCGCCTTCCGCATCTCCCCTACCCCCGAACATGTTTCACCCTTAGCTAAGGGCCTATCTCTGCTACTGAGAGAGAGGCACAGACAGACAGACAGACAACCTGCAAACCAGTCTGACTCACAGAAACAATCAAGACTCTTTCTTGGTGAACTGACTGGAGGCTCTGGAGCAGCCATCCCAGAGAAGCACTGCACACAAAACCTGGAGGGAAACTTTGTTGGGCTTCTCAAGGCACTCCCGGACAACTTGGTCTTTCCACTGTCTCTTTCCCTTCCCCTTCCCCAGGGAACAAAGGGAAGTTGTTGTCCCCCCCCTCTCATTTGCACTTGATAGAAAGAGTGGAGGCAGCCAAAAGAGCAAAGGGAACTTTAAAAAATCTGTTCTCTGCTACTGACAGAGTCAGCCTGCAAGTTACTGAGGGGGGTGGGGAAGCAAGCTCCCAATGCAGGAAGCTTTGCAGTGATTTTGCCAGCCCAATCCATCTCTCTCCCTGTCCCATTGCTCTATGAGAGCCAGTGCTGGCTGGCTTGGTGCTGCCAGATGCAGAAGAGGGGCTGAGGAGTTGCTGAAGGGCAGGCGAGCATGATGGAGCCAGCTTGCCTGGCTGGTTTTCCTACTTTTTTTTTGCTACAGGTGATTTGGATTTCTGCTTCTGGGGGGGGGGAAGTGTTCTGTGCCCGCTGCCCACCACTCAACCAGAGCCCAGGCGGAGTTTAGCAACGGCTTCCCTTTCCTCCCCTCCTGACTCAGCCGAAAGTGCCTTGCAAGCCCGGCGAGTGCAGAAGCAGTTTTCTCTCGCTCCAGAGATGGGTTTCCCTGGGGCTGGGCTTGCAGATGGGGAGAAGGTGGGGCAGGCAGACAAAGAAGGAAACAACGGGGGTGGGGTCAGGTGAAAAGAGAAGCGGACGAACAGCGAAGCAACGACGAGGGAGGGGAGGGAGGAGGTGGGCGGACGAAGGGGGAAGCGATGGGGAGGAGGCGAGGCAGGCAAGCTGAGGGGAAGGGGCTGATAGAGGAAGAGGCAAATTGGCCACAGGGGGAAACTGGCATGGGGGGAAAACTGACCCGGGGCCCCTAAAAGCATGAGGACCCATAGGCAAGTGCCTCATTTGCCTAATTATTAATCCAGCTCTGTCAGTAGTCTAACCTGGAGGTGACCATTGCATGGTTCATCATAGCCAGGTTGCAGGAGGAGAGATAGGGAACCAGTTGCCTGCCCAGCCAGTGATGGTAAAAGGCTGATCTGGCAATGATTGTGACTTTGTCCTCCATTGACATTGAGGTATCCAGGATCACTCCTAGGCTCCTCACCATTGGCATTGGTGTCAATGATGCCCTGCTAAGGGTTGGGAATCGAATTTCCGACCCCACCATGACTCAGGCACAGGACCTCCATCTTCAATTGATTTAATTCCAGCCAACTCTGCTGTAACCAGTCAGGCACATCCTCTAAGCCCTGGGGCACAGTCCAGCCAACCGTCCATCAACTGATATAGCTTGGTGTCATCAGCCTACTGGTGACACCCCAGCCCAAACCCCCGGGTTAATTGAGCGTGGGGGTGCATATAGATGTTGAACAAAACATCCCTGCGGGATGCCACATGCCAAAGGGTAACACAAAAACTCTCTCCTTGAGAGCCACCCTCTATCTCTGACCATGGAGAAAGAGTAGCTGATGCAACACTGTCCCCTATATCCCCTTGTTGGCAAAGTGGTGGGTCATAAGATTGAAGTCAACTTTGTCACATACTTCCATTAAGTCAGTAGCAACAGCAGCACTGACCTGCCTCAATACAGGTGTCTCTGGAGGTCACCCATGGAGATTACCAGTGCCGTTTCTGTCCCATGGCCAGGGTGGAAGCCGGACTGGAATGGATCCAGATAAGAGGCATTATCCAGGAAAGTCTGGAGCTGTTCTGCTACCACCCTGTCAGCTACTTTGCCCAGGAGCAGAAGATTCAACACTGGGCACTAGTTGTCTGGGACCATAGGGTCCAGGGATTTCCTACTACTGCCTTCTTTAAGGGCCTTGGGAAGGCTGCTGAAGTTGACAGTATCTCCCAGGGGAGCCCGAATTCTGTCACTGCTGACTTTTACCAGCCGTGATGGGCACAAGTCAAGGGGGCAAGTGGTGGGCTTCACAGCTGCCAGGATCCTGTCAACTTTCTTCTAAGAAAGTCCACTGAACTGGTCCAATGTTGGACCTGAAGATGGCCATGAGGCATCTAGCTCATGTACTGTATCAACCATGGCAGAGCGATAAGATTTTATCGACAAAATAGCTCACAAAGGTCTCACATCTAATAGCCAATTCCTTATCCTTTTGATTTCCCTGTGAAAGGGAAGTTAGCAATCTAGTGGTCTTAGCTCCTATTTCATCCTCCACAGCTCCGAGGTATACCAAGGGGCTGTTTTGGCATGGTAGCGAAGAGGGTATTGGAGGGCAATTTCATTGATGGCTTCAGAGAGCTGGAAATGCCAATCCTCCACCAGCTCATCTAGCAGACTGCCAGGGGGCATTGGATCCCACAGAGATTTTGGAAACCAATCAGATCCATCAGTCTTCACAAGTGAACATAAATCAGATTGCCACCAAAACGAGGAGGAAGTGGGGTGCTTACACAGGCCTTCAGGACAAAGTGGTCTGATCATGGCACCACATCAATGGCTTCCAGATCCACAATAATCTACATCCCAAAAATCAAGTTCAGCATGTGACCTGCTTGATGCGTGGGAGCTGATACAAACTGGGAGAATCCTAGCGCAGCTATAGGTGGCACTAGATCCATGGCCTGTGAATAAGTAGCATCGTCAGCATGGATGTTAAAGTCCCCCAAGACTAGAACCCTAGAGTGCTCCAGCACCATGCCCAATACTGCCTCCAACAACCAAGTTCCTTCTATATACACAGACCAGGGCTCACTCCTCTTGTAAGGAGTGATCCTAATCTTTTTCACTGGGCAGGGATTACTTCTCTTAATTAGAAGCAATTTCCCTTTTTGGCTTGAATGGGGATCCTCTCTGATTCTCTCACTCCTTTTGCCTCCTTCCCACTCCACAGTCAGTGCTTAACTGGCACTCCTTCAACTGTTAGTTCCCAACTGTCATTCCTTCACTGACTCCCTTCACAGAATTCTGTTTGAACAGCCTGTCACTCAACGGTTCTCAGACTCTGTTAGATATTAACCCTTGAAAGTCCATCGCACAAATTTGTAATTTTAACTTGTTTGGTAATACAAAACTTCTGCTGTGTTCACCTTGGCATCCTTGCAGAATGTATGCAGGACCTTATATAGTATTTGATTATTTACTTATATTGTGTATGAGTCATTCTCTCTGCAATAATAGTTCCCCATAGCACACAGTCTTTTTTTGTTAATTAGACAAATGTGTCCCCCTACCTTGTTGTGGTAATACATCCCTGGTTAACAGTTTTCTCAGGTGTGGTGTTTTTAATATATATACAGATTTTTATTCCTTTAAATCTGAAAGTAGTTTATGAAAATGAGAAGGCATGATTGGGAGCAGTAGGAACAGATAAGACTTTATTCTTAGTAGATTTGTATAAAAGGAATAATAGGGTTATAAAAATAAAATGAAATTAAAGAAGTGAAAAATTAAATACTTTAGGGATAGTTGTATCTAATTTACACAGATGTTTCCTGCCTTGCAAGAGAATAAGAGATAAGATTTACCTTTCATTATGCAATTCTGTGATCTATTTTGAGTAGTTTTTAATCACCATTTCTATTGTATCCACATGTTATCAGCCAGGAGTTAAATTCCACCCATTAATGAAATAGTTTAGTACTTTTTTGTGCCCTGCCTCTTATCATATTGTTGTTTTATTCCATTAGGGAAGCAGCCAGAGAAAGTCAATATTTTGGCCTCCAGTGAATTTTTGGAAGTTCGGTTATGTCTTTGTCCTGACAGCCTAGATAGAGGATCTCTGGGGTTGACATTTTATGACAAATGTTTCCTGATGATTTTGATTTCTGCTGTTTTTAAAGTGAATGACTTTAAATAAATGCTTCAGAATTACAGTAATGTAACATCCACATATAATCTGCCATGTGCAACTTGTTTTCTGAGACTGGGGCACAGAAAAGAGAAGCATTGTTGTTTTTAACTGGAAAGCTAGATTAATTTTATTTTGATCCTTTAATCTAATTTATTATATATCATCTATAGTAGGTCTCAGACCCCACTCCATTAAGTGCTGTCACCATGATTTTCTGTACAAAGAAATGCAAATGCTAGTATTGCTGCACAGTCTTGATATGGCTAGCATATGGCTAGCAGCTGGTTATTTTACTTGTGCACCAATTCTGAACCCGTCATAGTTGAAAAATAAAAGCAGCTTCCCATCGCCACCATGGTACATTTAGGTGTACAAATGTTTTATTACTGTGGTTAATCACCACCAACAAAAAGGGATGTAAATTATGCATTAAGAACAGCAATTTCTCTTTTAAATGCTCCAGTATACTAGAATCATAGAGTTGGAAGGGACCTCCAGGATCATCTAGTCCAACCCCCTGCTTCATGCAAGACATTCACAAATACTCCTCCAAACACCCAGTTACTCCTACTCCATGCCCAGAAGATGGCAAAAAAACAAAACAAAAAGATCCCTGGCCAAACTGACCTGAAGAAAAGTGCTTCTTGGCCCCAAGGTGACAATCAGCATTTTCCTGGGCATGTAAGAAGAAGAGGAAGAAGAAGACATTGGATTTATATCCTGCCCCATACTCTGAATCTCAGAGCGGTCACAATCTCCTTTACCCCACCCCCACAACAGACCCTGTGAGGTAGGTGGGGCTAAGAGAGCTCTTACAACAGCTGCCCTTTCAAGGACAACTCCTATGAAAGCTATGGCTGACCCAAGACCATTCCAGCAGCTGCAAGTGGAGGAGTGGGGAATCAAACCCAGTTCTCCCAGATAAGAGTCCACGTACTTAACCACTGCACCAAACTGGCATAAGAAAGGGCCATAAGAACTAAGCACTAATGCAACCCTTCCTGCCCTCCCTCTCATGATCAGCCTAAATTCACAAATCAGCATTGCTATCGGATGGTCACAGGAAACCTCCAAAAGAGAGCCCACCACCTCCCAAGAAAGCAAATTCCACTGAGTAACCACTCTTAACTGTCAGGAAGTTCTTCCTGATGTTTAGCAGGAAACTCTTCTGATTTGATTTCAACTCTGTGATAGCCCTTCAAGGACTATCATATCACCTCTTAGGCTAAACAAACCCAGCTTCTTCAACCTTTCCTTGTAGGACTTGGTCTCCAGACCCTTCACCATCTTTGTTGCCCTCCTCTGGACACATTCCAGCTTGCCTATATTCTTCTTAAATTGTGGTGTCCAAAACTGAACACTATACTCTAGGTGAGGTCTAACCAGAGCAGAGCAAAGTGTTGCCATCACTTCACTTGATCTGGACACTATACTTCTGTTCATACAGCCCTCTTTTATCATCAGGATATGTTTTTGTAAACTGGGGTGAAGATTACTTGGCTGAGGTTTAGAAACATTATGGCTCTCTAACTACTCTGAGCTAACGAATTCACAACTGTAACAGAATAAGAGGGTTCTGATCTGGATGCCTTGCCTTGCAAATGACAAAAAAGTAACAGGGAGCATGGTTTTCTCAACGGTAGCACCTCTGCTGTGGCCCATTCATCTTTAGAAAGGCTTGCCAAGAAAGATCCCTTTCAATATTTAGAAAGGTGGCAGAAAATTTTCACAGTAAAGTCACCTTTGAGGAGTGATCGTGGTTCGTTTTATACACACACACACACACACACTTAAACTTTTTATTGGACTGTATTCAGTATTAAGTCATGAGGAACTTTCAGAGCATAGGGCAAGATCTGTCAGGCTGATTTTGCACTGACCTTTTACTGGCGCGACCACCCTCCTCACGCCGGCGGATCTGCAGGGATTTCGCACCAGAAGCGCCGGCGCAGCCAAAAGAGCCGGCAACTTCCGTCGCGAAACCAGCTCAAACGGAAACCGCCAAGAAGCAGGAAAACGTTTGAGCGGGTTTCGCGATGGAAGTAGCCGGCTCTTTTGGCTGCGCCGGCGCTTCTGGTGCGAAATCCCTGCAGATCCGCCGGCGTGAGGAGGGTGGTCGCGCCAGTAAAAGGTCAGTGCGAAAACGCCCTCAGTAATAATATGTGACAGAATAGTGCATTTGTTGTGGTATTTGTTTCTGAAAAGGTATCTGGAAATGGCCACTGGGCTAGATAGATAACTTGCTAAGCCTAGTAACTTATTTGTATTTTAAAATGAAACAATCCATTAGTGGCCTCTGTAAACAGGGTGACCAGTGTGGAGGGAAGGGACACGCAGACCTCTAAGAAAAGCTCCAATTTATTTGTTATCTTTGGCTGAATCAATAAAGAATAAATTTTGAGTGATTGCAGAGATTAAATTACAGCAATTTAGAGATGCAGCCTCCAGAAAAGAATTGATGTACTTTATTTGAGGGGGGGGGGGGGACTGTTCTGTCCTTGTGTTCTGTCTGCCCTGTATATAAAATTGAAGGACTTTAGTCTGTAGGTCAGTCAGTCTGGCCACTTTCATGATTGCCAAATCACTACTTAAAATTATGTGTAATGAATGTGAGCCCTGGATAGTGCTTGCTCTAAATTAAAATCAGCTTTGGGTCAGTTACTGAAAGAAAAAAGTTTCTCCAGATGTGCATGAAACTCTAGTTTAAATTTGCTGTGTGTGTTGCAGCCCAACTGCCTACCAAAGATTGTGGTTCTCAGACCACTGGCATATTTATCTGTGACATATCTGTTGCTCCTGGAACCCCCTTGAAAGTACTTAGTACATTGCAAAGGCTGTTCTGGACAATTACATTCATTTATAACAAGGGAACCGTTAATCTTTTTAATGCTTACAATTTGGAAGTGGAATACAGTGGCAGTTGTTTTTTTCAGCATAGTTTTACTTTGTAGTAACATCCTCATGTTAATAAAGCTGTTTATAGTTACCCAGACCAAACATCTTATCTGGGGAGCCAGATAATTGCACTATTAATTTAAAGCTGGCTGTATTCAAGGAAATACTTTATGCTTCAAACAGCATCACATTATGTTAAAAAGTGTTAACTTTAGTGAAGTACTAACTCATAGCTGTCCAACAGTATCATGAGGTAGGTAGTATTTTAATCACATAACCATTTCTTTGTATTCCTATTTCTGCCGGAGGTTTTCAGCTACAGGGAACCAAGTCAACCCACTGAAAATGAATTTGAGTAAGAAACAGGCTGCAACTTTATTTAATCTCAGGATAATAAAACAATAAGAATTTATTTACAGGATCCTCAATCTCTTCTCTTGGTTGTCGCATGTGTTATCTGTGTCACTGATCTGCCAGGTCCTGCTTGGCAGTGAGCTCAAGGTATCCAAAGAGGTGGAGAATCTGGTGTGTGGTAGGGTTATCCAGTTTGAATGTAGGATACAAACAAGGAATTGATTATATCTGATGTGGCTTTTTGGTGGTATATAAAGGGCTGTGAGGGCTGCCACATGTGGCTTGGACAATTGCCAGTCCTGACTGATAAAATCCTGCAGGGAAGCTTTAGTTAGTGTTGTAAATGCTTGCAATATTAAGCGGGATTTTCTGGAGATTTGGAAGGAGCCTGTAATCAGCTGTGTGGTGTTGCTTTTTAATCCCACTTTGGATAAAACTATAGTGGCCAGTTATAGGCCAGCTTCAAACTTGCCTAGGGAAGATAATTGGGAGGATGAAGAACAGCTCTCAAGTTTTCTGGAACAATCACCCGTCCATAATTGTCTTGGTTGTGCTCTGAATGATCTTTGCTTTGTGGATCTTTTTTTTTTTTTGCTAGGGTAGTAGCCAGTTTTTCACAAAACAATGAAGCAGTGAGAAGGGACCAGGGGAGAGGAGACAAGATGATTGAAAAGTTGAACTCTGTGGATGAGATCCAGAGAACCGAAAGTGGAGTTATACTATATGAGCAGGGGGATTTTGGCCTCTGTTTGTACACCATGAAAAGCTGCTTCTGAGAGTCAAGGGACCCTTTGGGAATGGCATGAGAACTACAGTTGCAGTGTTCATTGCTCAAACAGAAATGCCTTCCAGTTGTGCAAACAGGCCTTTGAATGCAAACCCAGGGGGGTTGCTATGCAGAAGCAGGCAGTGGCAAACGACCCTCAGAAGGTCTCTTGCCTTGAAAACCCTATGAGGTTGCCATACCTCAGCTGTGACTGATGGCACTTTCTCCATTGAAAAACAGAAATAAATTATATCCTTTTAAACTGTTGTTTTGTTTAATGATTGTGTAAACTTTAAATATAAAGTTCATCAAGAAGCAGTTTACATGACAAGCTGTAAAGACCTTTTGTTCCTCTTATAACCTTTTGTTCCCTTTATAACCCTTTTGTTCCTTTTATGACCCTTTTATGTGTATTATAGCACAGAATTAGATTTCATCAGCTGCTATTTAAGTCACTGAATTCTTCTGTTATCTCTTTTTTAATGTATATGAAGTGGTTTATTTCATAAGTCTTATGAACTTTATTCTGCCAAAGATGTTTTATTTTGTTCCACTGCTAAGTAGAGTCTTAAATTTTTATTTATTGGGCTATCTGTACCCTACCTCTCAATAAAATATTCTTCAGGCAGTTTATAATGTGTTTACTATTTTCAGGCTCTTGCAGACCAATTTGAAGACAAGAAAACACCAGTTTGTGAACGTATGAAACTTTTTTACAGTTGCCAGGTTCCTCCACGTTGGGCTATACAGGTACAAGATAAACCTGCTGTTTAACTTGAAGTAGGATTTATGATTATTTTAGCATTAATTTGATAAAACTGGGGGAAATGTTGCAGAGGGAAAAATCAGTGCATGTCTTTCAGTATTAGACTCCTTCCCCCATTTTCCCATAGTATTAACCTAAAACATCAATTTCTGAAACAGCTTAAAACATAAGGATACTTTAAAGTACATATTTTCCTTAATACAAAACTTAAAGAGTCATGATGCAGTAACAATTTCAAACTGTGTTTTAATAATATTATTCAGTGATGACACATAACCACAAAATCTAGAATAATAGAAGCCTGTGACCATGAGACTTTTCTGACTCTACCTTTCCAATGCATGCTTCATTTTCTGACACAGAAGAATGGTATTTTTGTTAGTTTGTTTATTAAATATCTCAATAATCCTTCCAGTACAGAAAACCAAGTGTTTAATTTTTGGCTGTGTAGCTTTTCAGGTCAAATCAATTTTCTGAGTAACAGGCACAGTGGTGATTTATTATTGATCTTGATTGCAATATTACGCTCAAAGCAGCATATTTATTTCAGAATTCTTTGTGATATGTAACCTAATAATTATTATGTATTTCCCCCCCTGATACTTAATTTTGTAATTATTGCACACAAATAACTGCTGTCAAGAATTATTTCTCCATAACTGGTAGATTAGTCTCCTTTTGTCCATGGAGAATAGAGGCAAGCTTCCTGGTTTTGAAAACTGTCAGTCAGACAGCCATTTGCTGAGGCATCCAAATATGGATGCCTGAACAAACTGGAGTTTGCCCTTCTTGTAAACTGGGATTCTAAACCATGGTTTAATCCCAAATTGTGAGGAGGAAACAGATGGAGTTCCTTACAGCTTGTTTTAGTTTACTAAGATAAAAGGCTCCACACAAATGTGATTTCTTTAAGCAGCAGCCTAATTCCACTGTACCCTGTGCCTTGTGCACTCTTCAGATCCCATCAGTTTGAATACAGACATGTCTGAATGTGTTGAATCCTCAAGTGAGGGGCATGAGTGTCTGACTCTGTCCCTTAATGTGTGAATGGTCAACTAATTCCATCAACAGTACAAATTCTTCTATTATTTCTAGACTCTAGTTAACAGTGGTAGTATATTTAAGCCTCAGCCAAAATTTTTCTGCTAGCAATATTATAACTGTGTTACGTAGCTGCATTGGGGCAGCAGACAGAAGAGCTTCATGCAAACATTGTAGTTGCTTACTTTAATTACAGTTTATTCATAATTTCACAATTCCGTTATGAACAAAGTACATAATTCACTTGAAGCATTCTTCATGGAACTATATCCAACGACTCTATTCACTTTTCTCTATTTGAAGAAAAGTGAAATGCAGTTGTTGGGTGCAACCCACTGTCTTCAGTTTACTTAAAC
Organism: Heteronotia binoei; assembly: GCF_032191835.1. Lineage (NCBI taxonomy): Eukaryota > Metazoa > Chordata > Lepidosauria > Squamata > Gekkonidae > Heteronotia > Heteronotia binoei. The sequence goes on from NC_083223.1 coordinate 174,586,838, forward strand.
TGAAAAATTTACCAACTTTCATCATGCAGATTTTCATTGCTGCACTTGCCACCCTCAGATGTCTCAGAGCTGAGATGTAAAAACAGGTGTTATCATTTATGTTTCTGCAACCTTTTTATTATTCATGTAAACAGTAAATTTATGGCTGTGGCTCACTTTCTGTGTTCCATGCAAAATGGTTGAAACTTTAACCATGCTAAATACCTTGAAATCCAATGGCTGGATTCTGTTCTGCAGAATGCTGTGGAAGTGGATTTAAGGATCTTTAGCATTGTAATCAGATAGCTGGAAAGGATCAGAAGTTCACAAATCTAGTTGCCATTCTCAGACATCTTCTAATTAAAATAACTATTCTACCAAATGGCTTCATAAAACATTCATGGCAACAAATCATAAAGAAAAGCAGCATATAACATATTGAAATATAGCACAATCAGAATGCTAAAAGTATAAATATATTTCCCTTAATGTAAGGATGAAATAAAAAATTACCTTGAAATATGTGTATGCTTAGCATTTTAATAATTTTGATTTGCATCCTTTCTCTTGTGCTAACTTTAAATTGCATAAACCTGTGTTTTCTGACTTGATTATTTTCTGTCTTGTATACTACCCAAATTCCAATATTGTGCTTAGTGCTGATACTAAGTAGCCGCTTTTATGCAAAACTCAGCCATGAAGCCCATCTATGGAAATTGCCTGCAACACTGGAGAGGTTGTATCAACTAGTAGCACCAGATTTACTCCATGGTGACAGGAGCTGTGATGTGAATTCCCCAGCTGGAGTTGTTGTATTAGGAGTTAATGTCTGATCCACTGGTTTCAGAGTTGACTGAAATTGAATCCATCAAAGATGAAGGTCCTTTGTCTGAGCCATGAGAGGGTGGGATTGGCAATCTATCTCCGAACCCTTGATGGGACATCATTGGTGTCAGAGCCAACAGTGAGGAGTTTAGGTGTGATGCTGGATGCCTCACTTTCAGTGGAGGCCCAGGTCACAAATGCTGCCAGATCAGCTTTTTATGATCTTCAGCTGATCAGGCAACTGATACCCTATCTCTTCCCACATGACTTGGCCACGATGATCCATGAAATGTTCACCTCCAGGTTAGACTACTGCAACTTGCTCTATGCAGGGCTTCCTTTGACCCTGCTCTGGAAGCTTCAGCTAGTACAAAATGCAATTGTGTGCCTGCTGACTGGATCATCTGTGTGGGTGCACATGCAGGCAGTGTTGCACCAGCTGCATTGGTTGCCACTTGAGTACCAAATCAAGTTCAAGATTATGGTATTAACCTTCAAAGCCCTATGCCTTGCGTTCCTCTGAACACCATCTTCTGGTGGTCCCCACCCTAAAGACATCTGCTTAGCCTGAACCAGCCTGGTGGAACTCCTTACTGAGTGAGATCTGGGCCCTGCAGGACCTATTACAGTTCTTCTGAGCCTGCAAGACAAAGTTGTTCTGCCAAGTCTTTGGGTGAGGTGGTGAGTGTCCAGTTATATCAGCCTCCCCTGCTCTACCCGTCCCTTCCATTCCATCTTAATGCTTAGTACCTCTCCCCAAATCAACTGATCCATCTGGGCATACATGTAGTGTCCTCTGGGAGCTTCTGTAATACTCTTGCCACCTTGTGGTTATGCCACTGGGCTTTTAAAAACTGGATTATTGTTTGACTGTTTTGTAAACGTTTTGTTCTGTTTGAATTTTGTTTTGACTGCCCTGAGTTCACTTGTGAGGGAGGGTGGGTTACAAACATAGTAAATAAATAAGTAAATAAATGTGGTGCCTGATGCCAAACTGAATCAGCCCTATAGCTTGTATTCTCTGAGAAGAGCACCAGAGAAAGGACAAATCTATACCTGAACCTCCTTTTAGAACAGTTGTTTTTTAAATGTTTGCCTGACAGAAAAAGAAGGTCCCTGTAAATTGCTGCAATATTGACAGTTACATGCCACTTTCTTAAGCTGTGCTGTTTGATGGTATTAGGAGCCAATAGTGTAATTTGTTTTTATGATCATATTGCTTCCTTAATTCCAGCTTTAGATATTAAAGAAAAATGCTCTGTGAATCTATTTGGTTCTACCTTCTGATTTTGCCTTAGTTTACCTTCAGACTTGCTTTAAAAAATGCACTGTTGATACTAGAACCAAGTTGGGAATCCATTCTCTCTAAGAAGAGGTTCGAGATTTTATTCTAAATATCTTATTGACTGATCATGGCTGTTTAAGCTGTGCAAGCTGGCCAGTCCTTGCCCTTCCATCTTTCCTCATTGTCTCTGGGTAAATGGAGGAGAAAACAATGTGAGCCACTTTGAGTCCCCACTGGGGAGAAAGCCAGAGTGTAAATGATGTAAATAAATAATCTCTGGGGGTTAAACAGTATCAGTGTGACACACAGCATGTAGTTAGTGCAGCCATTGCTGCTAGCCAGCAGTGTGATCTGTCAGCGTCACACAGATGTGTAACCTAGGGGTGATCTGGAAGGATCTTACCCTTTGCGGGGAAAGCTGTCTCTTTGCATATGTGAATCAGTTCTGAATGAATACAGTTTCTAAAATCCATATGTATTCTCGACTAATTTTAGTTTTGAAAAATTAAAGGCTGATTTATCTAACTGCTGCATAAGGCTTTTTGAATTCCTGTTCCTTTCAAAACTGGGCTTAAAACATTTTACATTAGCAACATAGCTGAATGTTTTTCTGGAGAAGGAAAATGCATAACTTGATTTTTTATATTTTACAGCGCCAGCTTGCAGGTTTACTGTTTGACCTCGGATGTACCAGTTCAGCTCTTCAGATCTTTGAAAAGCTTGAAATGTGGGAAGATGTAGTTATCTGTTATGAAAGAGCAGGACAGCATGGAAAGGTAGAATATTTTTTGTTGTATCTGTATATAATGTATCTCATTGTTTGTGTTTACAGGAGGTAATATATCAAAGGCCTGTTGGCAGGTGCCATGTAATTGTTTTCATTATAGTGGAACATGCATTAGGAGCATTGTAGTGACAAAGTTTGGAGAACCTTTTTCTCCAGCACCATTCAGAAGGGTCTTTATTGCTGCCACAAGGGGTATCTTTTCTAAAATCATAAACTGAAAAGGACCAGAAAGCATGATGGTGCAGCCACTGCCTAGTCAAGTTCCAGATACAAGACAGCTGAAGAGAACAAAGGGCAGTTTGCTTCAGATTGCTAATTCAGGGTCTAGACTGAATAAAATTTTAATCTTGAGTGTTTAAGAAGTTTTTTAAACTTTTATTTTCTTTCAAAATTGCTCACCAGCTTCACCCACAAAGGCTTTAGAAATGCAAGTGGTAGATACAGTGAGCTGGTCAAGTCACACAGACACACCTACCTTTCTAGCTATAAAGGTGACACCCACCAGGGAACAGAGATCTGGAAAATTTGAGGTGTTAGAAAGACAAAAAGAAGAGCTTCCTGGAGACTTGAGGAAGAGTTTCTCTGACCATGACCTAGCCAGTGGGAGGGGAAAGAGATGATAAAATTCCTTGGCACAAGAAGGAGGGGCCTTTGGGGCTAATTCCAGTGAGGCAGGGTCTGAGGGGGCGATCATTGCCATGTGCAGGACTGTAGGACTGAACGGAGGCTTCAAAGTAATGAGAACCCTTTATGCCACTGTAGCCTTTTTAAGTTGTAGCGTCTGCCTTAGGTTAACTTCCACTAGGCCCTAGGACATGTAGTAGGACAAAGGAATTGTGTTTTTATACTTTTCTTTTAGATTCCTTGTTCTATCTGTTGGTGTGCTAAGTGTGGACATTTTCTTTGTAATAAATTTGTTATGGTTTTGATGTTTGTAGATCTCCACTGTTGTGGATATGCTATTTTAAAAGGAACACCAGGAAGAAGGGGAGGGGCAGTCAGTTGGCAAAAGTGGCTGCTCCCCCAGTGTCCTCTGAGTACAGTAAGCTCTTCCTGTGGTAACCATATGCTGTGGAGTGGGAGACACAGGCACAAGATGAGGCCTTAGAATGGTAACAAGGGGAAGGAAAACTGAGAGCCCTGGTCCCCTTGATGGACAGTTCCTACAATGATCAAGTGGTGGCAGTGGTTGAACTGGGAGAGGGAGAGAAAAAAAAAAACGGTTTGGAAGTTGGGAGACCCAGATGGGTGGGGGGGGGACATGAAAGGGGGGGACTTCCGATGGCAACTGCAGGTCACAGAGGGCTGTTCTGCCACAGGCTTCGAAATGGAGGGGAGAGGTGGAGACTCTTAGAGGAAGAAAAAGGAAGTGGCAACCTCAATGTTCTCTGTGCCCTCCTCTATAGAACCACATGACCCCAATAGTACTGCTCAGCATTCCAGGGTTAGCTCTTCAGAGATCATATGACACAGTCTGATGCCAAATTCATCCATGTCCTTCCATTTCTCCTGCTTTAGGTCTGTCCCTCCCAAAAGTTGTGAAGTTTAAGCCATCCACAATCTTCTGTGCAATTATTAATACATAGCTGCCCGTTTAATAGATGGATATGTGTTTTTGTGATTTGTAAATGTTTATTGATTTTAAACTGTTGCAGTGTGGTTTGTTTATTTGTTCATTTTTTTTGCTTTCTCCCCAGTGGGCACCCCAAGCAGCTTACATCATTCTCCTCTGTTGCATTTTATCTTCACAACAGCCCTGTGAAATAGGTTAGAGTAAGAGAGAGAGAGACTCCAGGTCACCCTGTAAGCTTCTACAGCAGAGTGGGGATTTAAACCTGGGTGTCCCAGATCCTAACACAAAACTCTGACTGTTATACCACTTTGGGCTGACTTGCAAGAAACCTGTTTGCTCTCCCTAACCCCTCATTTATTTATTTCATACATTTTTATCCTGTTTCCTTTGAGCTCAACAATGCCATTCCCCTCCCACCTTTTATCCTCTTAACAACTCTGTGTGGTAAGTTAGGCCCATAGTCACCAGCAACCTTGATGGGAGGTTGGAGATTTGATCCTAGCCAAGCCACTACATCATGCAGCTCTCCTTACTCAACAACTCGAAGTATTACAAAAAACACTGAACAAGGATTGTAGAAGAGAATGGAGAGAAAATGGTTTTGACAAATAGGGGTTATAAAGGTGTAAATAAATAAAGCGGGATTAGAGGAGAAAGGGAGAGATTGCCCAGTGTGTTTTGATTTAACTATTGGAAGAAGCCACTTTTAATAGAATAATTCAATGAGACATTTCAGGGTTAAATTATTGGTGTCTAAGGCTTTTCATCGCTTGTTTGTGACTTTTCCCTCACGTTTCATTCCAACATGTTCTGCACACTAAATTCAGTTTTGGAAGTATGTTGATTTTCAGTGCTGAAAGACCATTGTTTTTGAAGTTTCGAGCAGCTCTTTGCATTCATCACTTGCATGTCTGGATAATGCCTGAATGCTACAATACATTTTTAAAAGATTGGTAAACTAAAACTAAATGTGAATTTCACCAAAATTGAGTTATTCTGCTGCCACAGATGAATTAGATTTGCATGCAATTGCCTCACATCTCCAGCATACAATGCCATAAGCTGCTACATTTGGGTTATGGTGGGGTTGGTTTTTTATGTAGCATAGCTTTAACAATTTGGATTCAGCAACATTGATAGCTGTTGCCCACGTTAGGAACCCAGTTCTTGGTTTTATGAAAATCATGTACTGTAGATTCAAATTCTATTTTAGTACCATTTTGGTCTTAAATAACATAGTAGATTTGTGCTGTCTTTCTCTCATAAAGCCTGTTGGAGTGAAAGTGTTCTGGTCCAAAAACATATTCTTCAGACATCAAAGAACTGTTTCTTAGTGAGAATCCCTCCTGTTTTTTCAGTGCATGAGCTTTAGCCTGCTTGGAAACTAGACAGGATGTTCTATGGAAACAGTCCAGTGTCTACAATTTATTAATTGCCATCTGTGTCCACATATTTGCTTCTTCAACAGCTGGATATGTAGACGGACTAGAATATATTTCAGTTCTTGCAGACATTGGTGAGTTGTGAAAGCAACATTACCCCAGAGTAGGAAACGACTGGTGCTTGCACAGGGGACTACCTTTACCTTTACCTTTATCTACCACTGTGTAGGAAACATGATTCCTTTGAAAAATATTTGTCCATGGTCGAAGTACTATTGCAAAGAAGAGATTTCAGCCTTATGGCAGAGGCAGACTATTCTCTTTGGAGACTGTACAGTACAACAATGCAACAAATGGCAAATGAGAAGAGAATGTGAAATATTGGTTGCGAGTATAACTATGATATGATTTAAATAGACAGCCGTGTTGGTCTGAAGTAGTAGAACGAAATAGGAGTCAATGATATTGTTTGTATGTTGTTCTTTGCATGAAATGTTTGAGTGGTCAGAAGATAACAGAAAGTCAGTAAGGCAGACATGGCAGAAATTATGCATTTATCACTGGTACTTTCCAAGGAAACAATCACTTCTGGAAAAGAAGCTTAAACTATATTCCTTGCCAGTATGTACTTAAAGCATGTCTACAACAAGATAGTATGTCATTTAAAATTAATTTGATTGGAGACCAAGGTTGATTCTGTACCCAACAGAGTACTACAGTAGAGAATTCCTGAAGTCTCTTTAAAGGTAAACTAGGGTATTAAAACAGGAAATGTAACGTGTAGGTCATGCTTCAGAGAGCTAGTGATAGCACATATTTCCAACAGAATTTTTCTGAAGGATTGTATCTTAGCTCCCTATTCTTAGAAAATTCTCAGAAGTTCTACTTCAAAAATGTTTCTTTACATGAAAAAACTGAGCAGTGGGTAGAGAATATCATATGTTCTTTGTTGATCATTTCAATTTTGATTGTACCATATTACCAACCTGCAGATTTCAGAGAACTCAAAATTGTGTTGAGGTTCTGTGAGAGAAAAAAGAAACCCAAGTACATGTGACCAGGGCTTTTTTCCCCTATGGGAATGTGGTGGAGCAGAGTTTTGGAACCTTTTTGTGGAAACAAAATTCTCAAAAAAATATTTAAAAGTTCATGAGGGGCACTCGTGCGTTTCTCCTTCATTTCCCTCTTGAGACTTCCAGCACCTCTTTTTCCAGAAAAAAAGGCCTGCATATGAATATGCTAGATTGTTGCTAAAACTAAATATTACAATAAAAAGTAAAAATATTAGTTCTAAAATATTAAAAAGTACTTTTAATATAGCAATACATTTAATTTGCTTTCCTCATATTTTCCCCACCCCTTTAAGAACTTAAGAGATGTCATTTTGGATCACGCCAATGAGCCATCCAGTCCAACACACTGTGTCACACAGTGGCCAAAAACCCAGGTGCCATCAAGAGGTCCATCAGTGGGGCCAGGACACTAGAAGCCCCTCCCGCTGTTGCCCCCCCAAGTACCAAGAGTACAGAGCATTACTGCCCTGACAGAGAGTTCCAACAATACGCTGTGACTAGTAGCCACTGATGGACCTCTGCTCCATATGTTTATCCAGTCCCCTCTTGAAGCTGTCTATGCTTGTAGCCACCACCACCTCCTTTGGCAGTGAATTCCATGTGTTAATCACCCTTTGGGTGAAGAAGTGCTTCCTTTTAAAATCACTTAGGAAAGAAGCTTTAGATTTTTTGGCTAATTTTTTTTTTTTAAAATTAATAGAGAACAAAACGGAAATAAGTGGATAATATAGTAGAAAATTATAGCTATGCCATTTGGTATAAACCACAAATACAAATATTAAAAACAATTAGAATGTTTGATGCTTGTTTCAAGAATAAAACAAAATTCTGTGATTGAGAAGATGTGTCACAACTGCTTGTCAAACTGTGTTGTCTTCAAACTGGAATATTCATATCCCCATGTATGAACACAAGAAACTGCTCTGTATCTTTTTATGGGAGCTACTCAGCTTCATGCATTTCCGCCCCGCCAACCACCACCTCTTTCTTCGCATATAGTTCAAAAATTAAAAACTTCAATATAGTTTGTTATTCAAATGGCACCTTTTAAAAGCAGGTGCTTAATTTTTCAGCCAATTACAATAGATATTTTCAGAGCTTTTTTGTAGAAAAAGCCCAGCAGGAACTCATTTGCTTATGAGGCCATACCTCCTCAGGCCAAGCCAGCTGGAACTGTGTTCCTGTGTGTTCCTGCTAAAAAAAAAAAGGTCCTGGATATTTTTCTTTTGAACTAGGATTCCAAAACATGGTTTAATTCTGATTTGTTGGCGGGGGGGGGGGGGGGACAACATAGTTTAGGGTTGCTGCAAAAGGTGAAGAGTTTAACATTTGAACCTCATGTGAGGGAAGATAGGAAAGGGAAAAGGAGTGCACAAGTGCAAAGATTCCCAGGCTCATTTACATAGTTTGTTGTTAGTGTTTTAACCTTTTCACTGCATTACACCATTAATCCACCTAGCCTGCAAACTCTCCAAGATATCAGGAAAGGTATGATCTGCTGATATGGTTTTTAATAAAGATGCCAGATATGGAAACTGGATTATTTGGGGTGCAAAGCCAAAACACTGCTGGCAAAGAATTCACTATAGACCCAGCTCAGAGAATGCAGTTTTGTGAACTAGAATGTATAATATTAGTGAATGTCAGTAAAATATTTAGCCTGTGGTCTAGCATACAGTGCTAGGCACTGCCACTCAGAGGCCAGGCTTTGGGAGAAACACAAGGCTAAGTTAAAGGAACAACTCGCAGTACACTTTTCACCTCAGGGTTATTCTTCACATTGCAGACTCTCATTCCTGAAGAAGGATAAAGGGAAAAGAGACTGTACTGCTGAGATGAGTTTGTAATCTTAAAAAAAAAAAAATTACATAGTTTATTAATTCTACCCAACAAGCAAGTTTTGTTAGTCTGCATGTGCTTCTCTCAGGCCAAACCATATGAACCTTCTTGTTAGCTAAGATAATCATCAACCCTTCTCCATGTCATCTGAAGTGAGGGGAGTATTTACTATAGTGAGACCTTTCTTCTGTAGTTATTTATTTATTTATTTTAGTATATTTCTATTCCGCCATTTCCCCTTGGGCTCAGGGAGGAGTACAACATATGATAAAACAATAAAATAAAATAAAAATGTTCTATAAACAAACAACTCGACAGCACTCAGATTACCATGTCATCGCATATTGCCCAGCGTAGCCATCTTACATCATGATATCTCAAAGAGATGGCAGTTTTAAATCCATTTCCTAGCACAGATGACATTGCTGCACAGGGAGGCCAACCTGATCAAGAATAGACACCCGCAGCCTCAGCTAAAAGTCTGGCAGAACAGCCCCGTTTTACAGGCCCTATGGAAGGCTAATAAGCCAGGTAGGGCCCAGATCTCAATAGGGAGCTGATTCCACCAGGTCGGGGCCAGGACTGAAAAAGCCCTGGCCTTAGTTGAGGCAAGGTGAGCATCTCTTGGGCCAGGGACGGCCAACAGATGTTGGGAGGTTGAATGTAACGACCTCCTGGGCATATATGGATGGTTATTGGACTATAACATATAGTTATTCCACATTTGTGGAGTTCCCTCCTGAAAGATGTTCACCTATTGCCACTTCTATCATTTTTCAACCACCAGACAGAATGTGTCATCTTTATACATTTTGATAGTTGAGTACTTTTCTTCTGTTCTCTGACAAGGGCTTGTTTGCTTGCATTATGGCTGCCTCAGATTTTTATTTCATGCTACTTTTTAATTACCAGCTTGTTCTTAGAGTGGTTATGTTTGATTTTAACAATTTAACTGGGTTCTGGAAGTCACCTGGAATGCCATGTTAGGGCAAAAATATAGTATATTTGTACAATATAATTCATTTTTGTGGTACCAGACTTGTAACTGTGTATGTGCAGGCCCTCTGTGGAAAATTGTAGAGCTGATTTAAATGTAATTAGTTCACCCTCTCCAATTGTTCTTCCCACCTTCTGCTTACCTTCTCCCTCAGTTCTGTCTTCACTGCCACAGAAAGAAGGCACTTCAGAGTTTTCAGCTATCAGAATGACTGCTGAAGATATCCTGAGGGTATCTACTGTTGACAAGAAGTGAGGCTTTGCATTTCTGTCATTTTGCCCTTATGACTCAAAAAACAAAGATAGAGCAGTCCAATAACCATACATTATGCCCTCATTGCCTCTATTATGAGCATGTTTCAAAATTATCTATATAAAAACATTTTCTTTTGAAGGTGAAAAATGAAAAAACGCTTTGTGTTAAAGCAGTGCTTTGGAAAGAAGCTCTGGCTGGTGCAGACACATCAGTTCCCATCCTCAAGAGAGTCATGTTTTTCCATCAGACCAATGGGTTTAGGTCACTTCTCTTCCATTGGCAAAGAAATCTGAACCACTTTACATCCCTTCAGATGCATGGAACTTGATCCAGTCCATTAATTATATCAGAAGGGGGGGGGGATGTCTCACCTGCAGCCAGTCTAAACATGCTACAAAACAAGCGAAGGCTAAGTCCAGGCATGAAAACCTCTACAGCACAGATCCAAGCATATGAGGGAGTCCATCAATACATATAGTCAGTAAGAAAAGCTGATTCCCCTAACAAAAGAAAAGAAGATATAAATGATGATTAAATCTCTTCGCTAGCTTGAGAACTCTCTTGAGGGAAAAAGACCAGTAGCAATTGACCAAGACAATTAATGGGGACTATGTAACTGACTAACAGTTGGAACCATCACTTCTCCAAACACTCTGAACTGAACATCCCTTTACACTGACCATCCCTTTCTAGGAAGCAAGCTTGCTAATCTCCCATTTAAAAGGTAAAGGTAATCCCCTGTGCAAGCACCAGTCGTTTCCTACTTGAGGGTGATGTCACATCATTTTCATGACAGATTTTTTTATGGGGTGGTTTGCCTTTTCCTTCCCTAATCATCTATGCTTTACCCCCAGCAAGCTGGGATCGAACTCAGGTCGTGAGCAGAGCTTGGACTGCAGTACTGCAGCTTACCACTCTGCGCCACGGGGCTCCTCAGTCTCCCCAGTCTCCCATTTAGGACTGCACAAAATGTCATTAACCTGTAGCAGGGTTGCATTTATCTATAACTGATGTTGGAGAGGTCATCTGTGCAATCACACATCTTTCCCTCTGACCTAAGTATGAGCTCTCTAGAGATGGCAGTTTCAAACCAAAACAGCTAGGAGAGGGGTAAGGGCATGAAATGAATTACCTCTCCTCTTCACATAATTTGAAGTCAAGAAAACAAAAGGGAAAGGGAGTGCCTCATGTACTGTTCCTTTCTAGAATTCTCCATGTCTGACCTGCACATGTGCAGCTGCCCAGATGTTCATTCAAAATTAGTTACAGGAAAGCTTATTACCTTGTTATGTTGACTTTTCAGGAAGAAAAAATTAGATTTTATGCTCATTGGCAAAATTTGGTTTATACATTCCTTTCAAGCAGCAAGTGGGAAGCTGTATATTTGGAAACACCTCATGAGAAAAACAATTCTGATGCATTAAAATTAGTATACTTGGAAGAAGGGTTCCTGCCATGCTTTTTCTTCTTGACATGCTATTTCTCAATTTCCAAGGAACACTAAATGTGATTTCTCCCCCTCTGTATTTCAAAGTTGTATATTCCAAGGAAAGCTTAACCACTTTTACATGGTCTGTAAACTTGGTCTGTAAACTGATCCTCAGAATTGTTTATGTTGAAGGTATACCGACATGTGCAAAGATAAAAATATTAAGCTGTAGTACACTAACAAGTGTTCTACTATAATCCATTTAAAATTGGGACCATATGATACAGTTAAAACCATATTTGACTTTGACTCACAGTAAAATTAAAAGTACCTCACAGACCACATTAATATGAGAGTAGGGCATGGAAAGCCAGTTAAGTCTTGGTCAGTCCACTGTAGATTAATGCAAGGCATTATGAGAAGGGGATTCCAAAAGTCAGGGCCCCCAGGCCTGCCTTTTTGAACAGTCTTTCCCTTAAAACAGGTGCTTGAGGTCTCTTCTGACATTATCATTGTACTGATGAAATGGCTGCAACTCAAATGTTGGAAGCCCCAGATCATGTAAGAAGCTCAGTGTAGTGTCTTGGCTTGTTAGAGGAGTTCCTCCCCCAAACTGGGACAATAGTGACATGAGAAGCAGCAGCATGAGCACCTTACATATAGCCTACGGCTTCTTGTATTACTTTCATGGCATGACAGAAAACCATGCTAGAACACTCCTATTCTACAAAGGCTGTGTCAGAAAGGACCTCAGAGCAGACCCCTTGCTTCAGACTACAAAGGACATAAAGGCTGACATAGGGAGCAGCTTGCTTCTAAAGGTATTCTAGACCGAGACTGTTTACAGCTGTAAAAGTAGTGTTATGAAATGTCCCTAACAAATGAAGAATTGGGATGTTATGTCTAGTGACTTGCTCTTGTTAGACAAGCTAGATGCAATCTTTCTTCAGGTACTTGAAGGGCTGTCATATAGAGGATGGTGTAGAATTTTTTTCTGTGGCCCCAGAAGGTAGGACCAGAACCAATGGGTTGAAATTAAATCAAAAGAGTTTCCGGCTCAACATTAGGAAGAACTTCCTGACAGAGCAATTCCTCAGTGGAACAGGCTTCCTCAGGAGGTGGTGGCCCCTTCTTCCTTGGAGGTTTTTAAACAGAGGCTAGATGGCCATCTGACAGTAATGCGGATCCTGTGAATTTAGGGGGAGGTATTTGTGAGTTTCCTGCATTGTGCAGGGAGTTGGACTAGATGACACTGGAGGTCCCTTCTGGGTTTGGGTTAGCCATAGCTCTTGCAGGAGTTGTCCTTGAAAGGGCAGCTGCTGTGAAAGCTCTCTCAGCCCCACCCACCTCACAGGATGTCTGTTGTGGGGGGAGAAGATAAAGGAGATTGTGAGCTGCTCTGAGTCTCTGATTCAGGGAGAAGGGCAGGGTATAAATCTGCAATTCTTCTATGATTCTTATTTTTCAGACTTAACAAATTCAGAATGTTGTGGTGATTTCATTTATTTCAGATATTGCTAATATCAACAAGAAAATGTTACTTCGTGTACCTGTCAGAAGATAATGACTCATGATTAGTTTTCTTGTTAAGACGAGAGCAGCAAACATAAATCAAGAGGCTGTCTTTTGCAGCAAATGATCACATGATTGAAGCAAGACCTTGTGTTAAAGATAGCATGGCCCTTTCTGACTGTATGGTCTTAAAACAAACAGAAATAAAATACATCCATGACCAACATAATTGTAAGATATTCCTGGAATTGTCTTACTTAAATTTTGTCCCTGTCTAATGGATAAGATCTCCTGACATATTTGATGATGCAGGCCATAAACTGTCAGTGGACAATGTTCATACTGCAATGTGGCATAAATGGTTCCTAGAGCTAGATAAAAGCGGTTTTATCCTGTTTTTAGTGTCTCTCTCCATGTTTTCCTTTTTTCCTAGGCAGAAGAAATATTAAGGCAAGAAATAGAGAAAAAAGAAACACCAGCATTGTATTGCTTACTTGGAGATGTTCTTAGAGATCATTTTTATTATGACAAGGCCTGGGAATTGTCACAGCATCGCAGTGCAAGGGCTCAGCGCTCCAAGGGTCTTCTTCACCTTCGCAACCGCAGTTTCAAGGAGTGTATAGAGTGCTTTGAACTCTCCTTACAGATTAACCCTATGCAGGTAGGCTTATATGATATACGTACTGATTTCTGTCATTTAGGTATATATCCTGCACTTGGTTTGCATGTAGCTTCAGTATTCATGGGAAAATAAACAAAACATCAAAGCCAACACTGGCACTTACATTTAATAAATATGCCTAAGACAACCCTTTCAGTCATCAGTTCTCCATAGAGTGGAATACAGAATATACCTTCCTGACATAGGAGTGAGCATTTATTTTGAGATGTACCGCATATGCCTTTGGTTCTTTACCTGCTGCCTCTATGTGGCCACCAGAAGGGAGCTGATTGATGTACGCATTCATGAAGCATGCCTACAATATCACATGATTTTTAACAAATGTAAGCTGGAGCAGTGTGTGTGTTGAAAATATGGTTTGTCCTTTGCTGACACAAAGATCCAAATCACAGGCAAACAATAAGAAATGTTACAGTCATTTACAAGGATCTCTAAAAATTACCCAGTATTAGCCCCATTTTGTAAACAGGAGCTTGGTGATTTTAAAAAATGCCTTAATTAGAAATTTGACTTGCATCACTTCTTAACTGTCCCCTCTCGTGTTGGTAACTCAGTTCAGGGAAACAGTTTGCCATTGGAAACATTCTCTGCATTGTATATTATGTCAGGCTTTAGATTTGTTTTGCAATTGTGAGTGATTTGCCAGATCCCTTTCCAAATGGCACAGTTGCCTACGGAAGTCATGGTTTCTCTCACTCCTCTTTTTCTTTGCAATTATATTTTGCTGTTGGGCCCACTAAAAGCTGCCTCCTGAAAAGGATAAAGATGACTTAAACATATTTCCTGTTATTTTGTGGAAGTACCTTCTCTTCCTTGACAAAACACATCTCTTTCCATAGAATTGTTCCAGTTCTGCCTCATAATTAGACAGAGGCATGAAAAACAAATCATTTTCTTTTTAGGTGGGAACATCCCAAGATCATTTATCTGAGCTTTCACATTTAAGTTTAGGTTTATTAGATTTATATCCCACCCTCCACGCCAAAGCAGGTTCAAGATGGCTCACAGTTCATAATAAAATAATAACAACAAAAACATTTAAATTAAAACATTAGATAAACAATTTGGTGCTAATTTCAGTGCAATTCAAAGATGGCATTCAGTAATCTTAAAACCTCCATTCAATTAAATGCTAGCTGAAATAACATCGTCTTGCACGCCTTACGGAACTATGTAAGGTCTTGCAAGGTTCTGTTCTCCTCAGACTGACATGATTCAGTTGTGTTTCATTATTGGTTTCTGTTAGTTATGGCCCTTTTCAGCAATGCCAGGCTATGCTGAAACTTGCGTTGAAAAAAATAGGAAAAATAAAAATGTTGTGCAGGATTAGTGTCATCTAAAGCACCACGGCTCAAGGTATAATTCTGAGTGAATTACTGAACAGTCATTGAATAAACAGCAAACGAATGAACAGTCACATTGAGGCTTCCTGCTTCCATTCTCAGTATGTTCTTCTTAGGGCTGCCAGGTCCTGCCTTCTTCCCTTGCAGGGCATTTTGAGGGGCATTTTTAAAGGGGGCGGGAATGTCCCCAACATGATGATGTTATGCAGAAGAGATGTCATCGCACTGGGGATGCAGCCCCATGGAAGGTGCCCTCAGCACCGGCTTGCAAGAACTATTAAAATAGTTTTTGCAAATGCCCTGCAAACCTGAATTTCAAGTGGTGAGTAGGTGCTTGTGGCCTCAACTCACAAAAAGCATTTACAAGGTCCCATTTTTGAGAGTAGAGCCCACATGCACCTGAGTTCAGGTGTGCAGCTGGCAGCTGCCCCTTTCCTTCCCCTTCTGCAAGATTTAAAGGTCATTCCAGCTGATTGTTGGGCCATGTCAGTCAGCTGGAAGGCCCTTTAAGAACATAAGAGAAGCCATGTTGGATCAGGCCAGTGGCCCATCCAGTCCAACACTCTGTGTCACACAGTGGCCAAAAAACAACAGCAAAAAACCAAGTGCCATCGAGAGGTCCACCAGTGGGGCTAGAAGCCCTTCCACTGCGCCCCTCCCAAGTACCAGAATACAGAGCATCACTGCCCCAGACAGAAAGTTCCAACAATGCGCTGTGGCTAGTAGCCACTGATGGACCTCTGCTCCATATGCTTATCCATTCCCCTCTTGAAGCTGTCTATGCTTGTAGCCACCACCACCACCTGTGGCAGTGAATTCCACGTGTTAATCACCCTTTGGGTGAAGAAATACTTCTTTTATCAGTTCTAACCCGACTGCTCAGCAATTTCATTGAATGTCTACGAGTTCTTGTATTGTGAGAAAGAGAGAAAAGTACTTTCTGTACCTTCTCTATCCCATGCATAATCTTGTAAACCTCTATCATGTCACCCTACAGTCGACGTTTCTCCAAGCTAAAGAACCCCAGCATTTTAACCTTTCTTCACAGGGAAAGTCTTCCAACCATTTAATAATTCTAGTTGCCCTTTTCTGCACTTTTTCCAGTGATATAATATCTTTTTTTAGGTGCAGTGACCAGAATTGTACAGTATTCCAAATGAGACCACACCATCGATTTATACAGGGGCATTATGATGCAGGAGGTAGGGAGAGGGGTGGCCATGGGTGGTTGCTGTTGGAGGCAGGGTTTCCCTGCTAGTCAGGTGGCCAGCAGCATGCAGAATCCTGTAAAATCAACAGATTCCTCCCACACACTAGGGAACTGGCATCCCCAATTCTGCTGTACTTTCCCAGAGATGAAATTTTACATGTGTGTTTAGATGTGCTTTTCCAAAAGGTGTTATTTCACAAAGAAATGCGATTAGCAGTAATATATATTAGCTGCGTTAGAGTCCAGTCAACTGGAAACTTGTCCTACTGAAAATTTCAATTAACAGGTTAAGTTGTGTTCTCTAGGGGTCTTTGTGACAAATACCACCACTTTCCCCAACACAGATTATATATATCTGTGCCATTCATAATTTGGACAATTCATGTATATTTTAAATATCCATAGACAAAAAGTTTTGTGAGAAATAACATTGCCCGAGAGAAAATGGATTTATTTCAATTATACTTTCAGAATTGTTGTCTGCTGATACTGCAGTGTAATGATTGGAATGAAAACTGGTTGTTGCTGGAGACAAAATATGGCTCCAGAGCAGACTTTTGTTTTGCATATCAGATTTAAATATTATTTTCACCTATACATTACTAGGTGTTGCAACTGAAGTGGTAAAGTCAGTTTATTACCAACCATCTACATTAAAGTACTGGGGAATGTATAAAGCAGCTCAGTGAAGTCTTTAACAGATCTCTAGACCCTAGTTCAGAGTTAGTTTCAAGGTAGTAGCTATGTTGGTTTGCAGTAGAACAGCAAGATTTGAGTCCAGTGGCACTTTAAAGCCCAAGGAAGAATCGCAGAGTACTATCACTAGGGAGTCAAAGTATCTGACAAAGGGAGTTTTGACTGTTAGAAGTTTGGTCTTTATGATGCTACTAGATTTGAATTTTGGTACTTTAGAGTTAGAATTCATAGTTTAAAGTCCTAGTTTCTGATTCTGACATTGGACCTCCCAAATCCCTTAATCTACTAAAAGTGTTTTCTTTTTAAAAAAACAATGTTTGCATCTGTTCAGGCAAGGAGCAGAGCAAGTTTCGTGCTTTTTTTCATACTTTGCCAGAATCATAAGCCTGTCAAATGACTTTTTAAAAAAAATTACTGTGTTTTTTTTTGCAAATGTGTGGACCTCATGGTTGTCAGTAAGAGCCTGACAACATGATGGCAGTATTTCTATTATGGGTTTCCATTGATAAGGTGTTTCTGTTCTATCTGGATGTCTTCTTAAACTTGCTATTCTCAGTTTGCTATATAGCTGTGTACTTCCACCCTTTGCCGTTCCCTTTATTCACCAGGAACAAAATCCTATGAAACCCCCCACAGTTGCAATCAAACAACATTACTCTAGTCAAGTAAACTCCCTTGTACAATTAACTTCTTCCATTTGAAGAATGTATGTTTTATTTGTGATGGAGAAGTTGGGTTAGAATTTTCATGTAGTTTGCCCTCAGGGACACCCTCCCTTCAGTTCAGAAACTGTAAACTTTTAAAATGTTTTTATTATTTCTGAATGACGACCAGTATGAAGTCAGGGTAGTAAAATGAGACAATGCAGGGGATTTTTTGGTTTGTTTTATTAGGCCATATTTTTCTTACCTTAAATAGGCAGCCAATGAGGCTATACATGCTTTTAAAGTAAGCATGCCATTAAATATTTATGGCATTAGTTTGTGAGGGCTTGTTCTCATTATCCCTTTTGTCTCCACAATGTGTTCCTAAGAGTCTCTGGGGGCCACATTTACATGGAGAATATCTTGTCATTTGAGCAAGATCTCCTTGGATAACTCTGTTTCATTACAGGAGTGTTTCCATGATCATAGCAACATTCTTTTCACACTCTATGACCCACAGGTATCTCTCCCCTCACCCCCGCCCCCATATCCTTGGAAAATCAGCCTGTGTTACAGAAGCAAATTCCAATGGGAGAGCTGTGTTAGTCTGTTGCAATGAAAAAGAAAAATTGTGGCATCATAACAGATTTATTGAAACATAAGCTTTCATTGGTTAGAGCCATTTTCTCAGAAAAATATTCTCAGAAAATGAAAACATACCCAAGTGAGAAAAAGAAACAAAAATTGTAAACAGTGGAGCTAAAAGGCAGTGAAATGGCAAGAGTTTGTGAGCTTTCTTTGCAAAACTCAAACCTATATAAGACAAACACAATGAATATTTACATACAGCTATAATGGGTGATAGTAGGACAGAGCCAAAGGCAGCATGTACATTAATGTAATTTCATTAATCTAGTTAGGTTAAGTTATTTAACTTGTAGGATGCTAAAGAAAGAACATTAACAGAAATGCCTCTGTTTATCTCCTGGTTAACCAACTTCCTGGTTGCCAGCAAACAGTTGTTTGCAAAATCTATACAAAACAGAGGTTGGCTGAAATTAGGAAGAGCAAAAGGATGTGAAGAAGAGCACACACAAGTCAGCTTGTTCAGTGTCTGAACCATATCACTGTTTGTAACCTTTTGCTCGGTTATTTCTTCCTTTCAGTTGGGGGTGTGGTTTTCCTTGGGTTGTGCGTACTTAGCTTTGGAAGATTATGAAGGTGCAGCCAGAGCATTTCAACGATGTGTGATGTTGGAGCCTGATGTAAGTAGAATAGATCCAACATTATCCAGTTTTCCTTTGTTTAAAACCTCATTATCTCTTTCATGTCTCTTATTGTGTGAATATGGCATAATGTTCATTGAGGTCTGTGTGTGATAGTGTGACAGAAATGTGCCTGTATATATGCACCCACACACTAAAGGACTGTTTTGACTTAAGCTCAGTAGGGCACTGTTCTCGCCTTTCCTTCCTCCACCTGGCTGTATATGTTCAACAGGCTACATATATCCCAGGGGTGGACAACAGTAGCTCTCCAGAAGTTTTTTGCCTAAAACTCCCATCAGCCCCAGCCATTAGCCATGCTGACTGTGGCTGATGGGAGTTGTGGGCAAAAAAACATCTGGAGAGCTACTGTTGGCCATCCCTAATATATCCCATATCTCCTTCCATGTATAAATGGGTGGAATTCTAGTTTTAAAGTTCTTTTGTTTTGTTTTAATACTCATATCATAAATCAGTGATTTTCAAAGCCTCCCATAAGGACTCCCTATAGTCCTTGATGTTTAGACCTAAAATGAGAAACAGTTTGGTGTAGTGGTTAGGAGTGCAGTTTTCTGGGAAAACTGGGTTTGATTCCCACATGCACCTGCTGATTTGATTTTGAGTCAGTCATGAGTTCTCTCCAGAGCAGTTATTGAGAGAACTCTCTCAGACCCACTTATCTCACAGGGTGTCTGTTGTGAGGAGGGGAAGGAAAAGGAACTGGCAGAGACTGACCATGAGAGAGATCTTGGGGTCGTGGTAGATAATTCACTGAAAATGTCAAGACAGTGTGCGTTTGCAATAAAAAAGGCCAACGCCATGCTGGGAATTATTAGGAAGGGAATTGAAAACAAATCAGCCAGTATCATAATGCCCCTGTATAAATCGATGGTGCGGTCTCATTTGGAGTACTGTGTGCAGTTCTGGTCGCCGCACCTCAAAAAGGATATTATAGCATTGGAGAAAGTTCAGAAAAGGGCAACTAGAATGATTAAAGGGCTGGAACACCTTCCCTATGAAGAAAGGTTGAAACGCTTAGGGCTCTTTAGCTTGGAGAAATGTTGACTGAGGGGTGACATGATAGAGGTTTACAAGATAATGCATGGGATGGAGAAAGTAGAGAAAGAAGTACTTTTCTCCCTTTCTCACAATACAAGAACTCGTGGGCATTCGATGAAATTGCTGAGCAGACAGGTTAAAACAGATAAAAGGAAATACTTCTTCACCCAAAGGGTGATTAACATGTGGAATTCACTGCCACGGGAGGTGGTGGCGGCCACAAGCATGGCCACCTTCAAGAGGGGGTTAGATAAAAATATGGAGCAAAGGTCCATCAGTGGCTATTAACCACAGTGTGTGTGTGTGTGTGTGCGTATATGTATATATATGTATGTATGTATATGTGTGTGTGTGTGTGTGTGTGTATATATATATATATATATATATATATATATATATATATATATATATATATATATATATATTTGGCCGCTGTGTGACACAGAATGTTGGACTGGATGGGCCATTGGCCTGATCTAACATGGTTTCTCTTATGTTCTAAAAGGAGATTTTAAACCACTCTGAGACTCTTGAGTGAAGGGTGGGGTATAAATCAAATCTCCTCCTCCTCCTCCTCTTCTTTGTCTTCTTCTTATAATAATAATAATAAATTTTTATTTCTATCCCGCCCTCCCCACCTTAGCGGGCTCAGGGCGGCTAACAGCGTATTACAAAACATACAGTGATATTATAAAAACATTTAAATCCAACAATATAAAACATCAACAATGAAACTACTAACATTAAAAACCAGTTCAATGATATAATTATTCTGCGGTGTGAATCTTCCGACCGCATTGGCGGCTCCTTAATTCTTGATCTTCCTAACAGTCCGGATGTGCCAGTTTAAAAAGGACGGTCTTGCAGGCCCTGCGGAACTGCTCAAGGTTCCGCAGGGCCCGCACCTCCTCGGGGAGTCGGTTCCACAGAGTAGGAGCCGCACTCGAGAATGCCCGTACTCTGGTGCTCTGATGTTTAATCTCCTTCGGCCCGGGGATGGTCATCAGATTTTTCCCGACTGACCTCAGTGCTCTCTGGGGTTCGTATGGGGAAAGACGGTCCCTCAGGTAGGTGGGTCCTCGGCCATATAAGGCTTTAAAGGTAACGACCAACACTTTGTACTGGACTCGGTATATAATCGGCAGCCAGTGCAGTTCACGTAGCCCCGGCTGTATATGCTCCCGTTTTGGAAGTCCCAACAACAGCCTGGCCGCCGCGTTCTGCACTAGCTGCAGCTTCCGAGTCCGGCACAGAGGTAGCCCCAAGTAGAGGGCATTACAGTAGTCTAGTCTTGAGGTGACCGTTGCGTGGATCACCGTTGCGAGGTCCCGGCGCTCGAGGAAAGGGGCCAACTGCCTTGCCCGCTTCAGATGGAAGAATGCTGACTTGGCAGTGGCTGCTATCTGGGCCTCCATTGATAGTGAAGGCTCCAGTAAAACACCTAGGCTCTTTACCTGGCGCGCTGCTTTCAATAGCGCACCGTCGAAGGCCGGGAGAGCTATTTCCCTTCCCAGGGCGCCGCGGCCCACGCACAGGACCTCTGTCTTCGCTGGGTTCAGTTTCAGCCCGCTCAGCCTGAGCCATGTCGCGACAGCCTGTAAAGCCCGGTCGAGATTCCCTGGTGCGGAGTTGGGCCAGCCGTCCATTAGCAGATAGAGCTGGGTGTCGTCTGCATATTGATGGCAACCCAGCCCAAACCGCCGGGCAATCTGGGCGAGGGGGCGCATATAGATGTTGAACAACATCGGGGAGAGAACTGCTCCCTGAGGCACCCCACAATCCAGTGTGCGCCTCCGGGATCGTTCTCCCCCAATAGCCACCCTCTGTCCCCGACCTAGGAGAAAGGAGGAAAGCCATTGCAGGGCCGACCCCTCAACCCCAATGTCGGCGAGGCGGCGCGTCAGTAGCCGATGGTCGACTGTATCAAATGCAGCCGACAGATCTAACAGCATCAGCACTGCAACGCCGCCTCGATCCAGTTGCCGTTGGAGGTCATCCACTAAGGCGACCAGCACCGTCTCCGTCCCATGGCCCGGCCGGAAGCCTGACTGACATGGGTCCAGGACAGAAGCGTCATCCAGAAACCCCTGAAGCTGCTGCGCCACAGCCCTCTCAATAATTTTACCTAAAAACGGTAAATTAGACACCGGTCGATAGTTCGCCAATTCGGCCGGGTCTGCTGTAGCTTTTTTCAAGAGAGGGCGGACCAAGGCCTCTTTTAGGGATGTTGGAAATTGCCCCTCTAAGAGGGACCTATTTATGATGTCCCGTAAAGGACATCTAAGCTCCCCCTGGCAGGATTTAATCAGCCAAGAGGGGCAGGGGTCCAGATCGCATGTTGTCGGGCGAGCAGCGGAGAGGATCCTGTCGACTTCCTCCAGGCTGAGCGGGTCGAAGTGGTCCAGCACTAAACCTGAAGACAGGCACGGAGCCTCAATTTCACTCACTGTATCCAAGGTGGTAGGCAGGTCTTGGCGGAGCAACGAGATTTTATCTGCAAAATATCTCGCAAATGCCTCACAGCCTATTTCCAATTCTCTAACATTTGGTTTGCCTTGAGGCAACGTTATAAGATCCCCAATTATTCTAAATAATTGTGCTGGGCGCGAGTTTGCAGATGCAATCTTGGTAGCAAAGTATTCTTTCTTTGCAGCCTTGACTGCCATCTCATAAGACTTCATAAACGTTCTATAGGATGTTCTCGTTGCTTCGTCCCGAGTATGCCTCCACTGCCTCTCTAGTCGTCTAAGCCCTTGTTTCAGCCGGCGCAACCCCAGGGTGTACCATGGGGCCAGCTTCGTGCGAGGGCGTAGAGGACGCCGGGGTGCAATTTCGTCGATAGCCCTGGATAGCTGGTCCTGCCAGATCTCCACCAGGTCATCGAGGGAATTGCCAGTGGGCCAAGGATCCCTCAGGGCCGTTTGGAACCGTTCCGGGTCCATCAGGCCCCGAGGGCGAGCCAAAATAGGCTCTCCGCCCATACAGGGTTGGGGCAGCATCCCCATACGGGCCTTAAGGGCTAGGTGATCCGACCATGGTACCGCTTCTACGGCGATATCGTTCACCAAAATCCCGGACGCAAAGATCAGGTCTAATGTGTGCCCGGCCTGATGCGTGGGAGTCGTGACAAGTTGAGAGAGTCCCAGTGTTGCCATGGACGACACTAGGTCCATCGCCTGAGTGGAGGCCGTGTCGTCGGCATGGACGTTGAAGTCACCCAGGACCATAAGCCTCGGGTACTCCAACGCCCAGCCCGCCACTGCCTCCAATAGTGATGGTAAGGCATTGGCCGGTGCGTTAGGCGGACGGTACACCAGCCAAATTGCCAACCCCTCTCCAACATCCCACGCCAGACCGGCGCATTCAATCCCATCAATCTTTGGGCCCGGGAGAGCCCGAAAGGAGTAATCCTCCCGTATGAGTAATGCTACGCCTCCCCCCCGCCCGCTACTCCGTGATTGGTGGAAGACCGAGTATCCCGGGGGGGACATCTGGGAGATGGTTCACCATAGAGTTGGTTCACATGTACAACTGTGGAATAAGCTGTGTGGTTGCACACTATCCCCCTGCCCTTTCTCCTTTTGGTATGAAGAATCCATAGAAGCAGTAATTTGCTTTTAAAGCAGAAATAGCTAAATGAATTTATAGAACTCAGTGAGAAGAGGATGCACATGAATACAAGGCTTATTCACATAGATTTCCTGTTGTGTTCTTAACCAGCTCTTTCAGTTTTCTTATTCAAATCTTTGTTGATATCCTAATGACTTTAAGGAGACTTGCTTTTCTAAGTAAAAAATCTAGCTCATCAGGCCATTGACACAAATAAAGTAACATTCAACTACATTCTGAGGACAGTGTCAGGTCTATGTTTGCCTAATACTTAAAAATCTCAAACTTTTCTTAAGGGGGATACATTAATGTCATCTCATTGTGATGGCTGCATTCAGACTGACTGAAATTTGTTTATGATATTGGACTCAGCAAGACAGTTTGTGATGATGCTGAAGCCAGAAGTGCAGCAGGAGAAATCGTGACACAGTGAATGACTTTGACTATTTCAGCTCCCAGATTCCTATTTATTCATGATTTGGTTTATTCTTGGACTTGCATGTTCTGTGTCTCTTTTCACATGTGGAGCTGAGACTGAGTACTCCCTGATTTGAAACAAACAGCAGTTTGCTTTGAAGTTCAAACTGGATTGCTTGGTGTGCCCACCTTTCTCCTAAGTATCTCTAGTCCTAAGGCAGGTAAAAATAATATAAAAATAATTTGATAAACAGTTAAAACAGGAACAAAACATTTAAAACTACTCTAGAAACACATTATGTCCTCACTGTTCCCCCTTTTCCTAGGCTCAGGTTGGCCCCAGAGCTCTAGTAATAAATGTTGTATGCCCTGCCAGAAAGCCAGGAGCATAGAAGCCCCTTAGGCTTTTCCAGGAGGCTGTTCCAGAGGTATGGGTTGTGTTCCCTGCCAGAAAGCCAGGAGGATAGAAACCCCTCAGCCTTTTCTGGGAGGCTATTCCAGAGGTATGAGGTAACCACTGAAAACACTTAAGCCTGTGCCTTAGACAAACATGTTACTGACAAGAGACCTTGCTGAAAAGGACAAAACTGCCACATGGGAATGTACAGGGAGAGGTGATCCTTCAAGTGCTTATTTTGTCATGTTCTCAGGGCACAGGCAGAAGGGAGTCTAAAGCTGGTCCGAAGTCAAAGTTCAGGAAGTCAGTCAGGAGCCGAGTCACCACGGCAAAATCGCAAACCAGAAGAAGTCAGTGTCCAAAGCCAAAGGCTCAGGGTGCCAAGGAATTCAAACCGGTCAGGAACTGGAATCAGGAAGGAGCGTGGATGCAAGCCAGAGAATCAACTTGTTGCTTCTATGAGGTTGCCAAGTCCCAGGCGTGAGTTATATGGGAGCCTCAATCAGCCTGCTCCCTGGGTGGCCGTAGTTCTCCTAGTACTCAGGGCTTAAGAGATCGAAGTATTGGCACGCTGCATGCCTGTGTTCTGCCAGTGTTTGGCGAAGACGGCAGCGCTTTCTTGAGATGGGAGGGGGAGAGCTTGGAGGAGACTGATTGTCAGCAGCCAGGGCGGGTGCCTGAAATGTGGGGAGAGTGATTGATGGGCTAGCTGTTGGTTCTTCCTGGTTTGTTAACCCTTCCAGCTTCCCCTCCTCAGGGCTCATGACACATTTTGACAATTTGTAGTTTGTTCGTTGTGCCTATAATCTGGGATTCTAAATGAAGGGGAGGGAGAGGAAGCCTACAGACCAGAGGACAAAGAAAGTATGTTCTTCTTATGGGTGAACAGATCATTCAACAGGCCACGATTTCTTCTGCTGCAGTGGTTTTATACCAGATGATGTCAACAGCAGCAAAAACTGGCTTAGAGAACAATAATATTCTAATTAATACATTCCAATGGAGGTGACCTAACCAAAAGCAAGAAAGGGGACAGTTAAATATCTGCTTCTAACTCTTCTCTTGAAATCAGTGACACTTAACATTTTAAACATTGGCTTGATTTTGCTCATTTATTTGATTTGCTCTATTTTAAATGGTTATTTCTTTTCTTTTTTGTAGACAAGCTTTGAAAATAAAAGTCCAAATATTTTCAGTTTTAAAATATTTCTCTTACGAATGTTAAATTAATCCTCTTATTGTATGTGTTTTGACTGTAGAATGCTGAGGCTTGGAACAATTTATCAACTGCATATATCAGACTAAAGCAGAAGTAAGTACATCAAAGAGATTAGTGATGCCTGCTTCTAAAGAAAATAGTGCTGTTTTTCTCTTTTCTGTTTCCCCAGTGGCTTCCCACTGCTGTACATGCACACTACTCTTGTTATCTGATTTGATCCCCCTGTAGTTCAGGCTTCTTGTTTGACCTCCCACCATGTGCCATTAGAAGGACAAAGATTATATCACTAAAAAGATTTGAAAAGCAAAAAACTATTTAGATGTACATCCCCTAGCACTACAATCAATAATTTATTATGCAGGGTACTGTTGAGTGCAGCTACCAGCTTCCTGGAGCTGTAGAAATATAGGGGAGGCTTTGCTCTGTGTCCTGTCCTTCATAGCTGCTAGAGTACATGGGCAGCTCTCATTATGGAATGTTCTTGCATCTCACTGATGACTTTTTAGTCTCAGGAAAGCCTGTTTTTTTCCAAAAGCTTTTCCCAAAGCCATTCTATATTGTATTTAATGACTACAGTGTGTTTCAACGATGGAACTTTTATCCTGGTGATTTATTACTGTTTAACTGTTTATTTAATTTTCAGCTTTTAGCCTGTCCTCCTCAGAAGCAGACTGTTGAGCAGGAAACACTCAATCTACATTCTAGTTCTGAAAAAAGGTGATGTCAAGGATTGCAGCAGCTGTTAGGCCATCACATTAATTTCTCACACAAGCAAAATGATGCTCAAAATCTTACAACAAAAAATTATTAGCATATTTTGAAAGAGAAATGCCAGATGTTCAAGGTAGATTCAGAAAAGGCACTAGAGATCATATTACAAATTCAGATTGGTTGCTGGAACATACAAGAAAATTTCAAAAGAATATCAGTTTGTTTTTTTATATCAAAGATTTCAGGTTTTCATGGCTGGTAACATCATTAGGGTTTGTAGAATCTTTCGAGTACATTCAATGCACAGCAGCCAAGAAGGTCAGAGCGCCTGCTCCGGCTGCAACGCCACTGAGGATGTTCTCCGCAGCTGAAAATGAAACGTCTGGAAGAAAAACTTTCTCCAGTAGAACACAGCACTTGGGCCCAAAAGATTCTACAAACCTTAATTTTTTTTATAGATTACAGCAAAGCCTTTGACTGTCATGCATGAAAAAGCTGTGTGTGGTTTTAAAAGAAATGAGTGTGCCACAACATCTGATTGCTTTGCTGCATAACCTAAACTCTGGACAAGAGGCTGTTTTGAGGAAAGAATATGGAATTGGGATTGCCAGTTGTCAAAGGTTTCAGACAAAGATGTATTTTATCTCCCTGTCTCTTTAGTCTACATGCAGAGCATAGCATAAGGAAAACTGGATTACATTTAGATGAAGATGGATTGAAAATTGGTGGAAAGTTTGAGATACGTAGATGTCACCACATTAGTGGCAGAAAAGAGTGAAGAATTGAAATGACTACTGCTGAAGGTTAAAGCAGAAAGTGGCACAGCAGGATACAGTTGAACATCAAGAAGACAGAAGTAGTGATTATTGAAGAATCACACAGCTTTAAGGCTGATGATGAAAAAATTGAAATTATTCAAGATTTTCTATTCCTTGGCTCAGTCATCAGCCAAAAGGGAGACTTGCAACCAAGTAATCAGGAGATTGGGAAGGGCAGGAGGCTTTGGAAGTCTTTGTTTATTGAAATGTTTATAACCTGCCTTTCCTCTTGCTTCAGGGTAGCTTACAATAAACAATAGTTTAAACATCCCCAGCTAAAAACAAAGATTAAATGACAAACCTAGGTCCTCCCTCTCTCTCCCCCCTTAATAAGATGTCTGCTATTCAAAAGCCCTGGCAAAGAAGGCAGGCCTTCCAGAGCCCCCCTAAAGATTTCCAATGAGAGGGCCATCTCACCTCTTCAGTCACAAGGTTTTTTTTTATTTTTGTTGTAAGCTGCTTCAGGTTGCATGTAAGTATTTGTATGGGGCTATCTTCTCTCATATGTTCCTGCCTGGGAATTAAGATCACAAGGAGAGACCCTCCTGACTGACATCAGTTAAAGAAGCTTGTTTGGTGGGTACACAAGAGATGGCCATTTCAGTGGCAGCCCCACAATTTTGGAACAGCATCCCCAGGGTGGTGCACCTAACACCCCCACTTTTGACCTTTAGGGTGTAGTTAAAGATGGTTTTATTTAGGACTACATTTGGTTTTGTTTACTAGCAATCCTTAGTAGTGATATTAAATTTTGGTGCTTATGCTTTTAATTATTCTGTGTGTTTTATCTTTGTATGCTGCATTGAGCTCTCTAAAGAAAAAAGGCAGCTAATGTTTTTTAAAAAATAAAATGAAATCTGCCTCCGTTCCTGAGAACAGGAAGGTAGCAAATGTCACCCCCATCTTTAAAAAGGGTTCCAGAGGAGATCCGGGAAATTACAGGCCATTGAGTTGGTAAATACCGGGAAAGTTGGTAGAAACCATTATCAAGGACAGAATGAGTAGGCACATTGATGAACACGGGTTATTGAGGAAGACTCAGCATGGGTTCTGTAAGGGAAGATCTTGCCTCACTAACCTGTTACAGTTCTTTGAGGGGGTGAACAAACATGTGAACAAAGGAGACCCAATAGATATTGTTTACCTTGACTTCCAGAAAGCTTTTGATAAAGTTCCTCATCAAAGGCTCCTTAGTAAGCTCGAGAGTCATGAAGTAAAAGGACAGGTCCTCTTGTGGATCAAAAACTGGCTAATTAATAGGAAGCAGAGAGTGAGTATAAATGGGCAGTCTTCGCAGTGGAAGACAGTAAGCAGTGGGGTGCCGCAGGGCTCAGTACTGGGTCCCATGCTCTTTAACTTGTTCATTAATGATCTGGAGTTGGGAGTAAGCAGTGAAGTGGCCAAGTTTGCAGATGACACTAAATTGTTCAGGGCTGTGAGAACCAGAGAGGATTGTGAGGCACTCCAAAGAGATCTGTTGAGGCTGGGTGAATGGGCGTCAATGTGGCAGATGAGGTTCAATGTGGCCAAGCGCAAAGTAATGCACATTGGGGCCATGAATCCCAGCTACAAATACAAGTTGATGGGGTGTGAACTGGCAGAGACTGACCAAGAGAGAGATCTTGGGGTCATGGTAGATAACTCACTGAAAATGTCAAGACAGTGTGCGATTGCAATAAAAAAGGCCAACGCCATGCTGGGAATTATTAGGAAGGGAATTGAAAACAAATCAGCCAGTATCATAATGCCCCTGTATAAATCAATGGTGCGGTCTCATTTGGAGTACTGTGTGCAATTCTGGTCACCGCACCTCAAAAAGGATATTATAGCATTGGAAAAAGTGCAGAAAGGGGCAACTCGAATGATTAAAGGTTTGGAACACTCCCTATGAAGAAAGGTTAAAACGCTTGGGGTTCTTTAGCTGGGAGAAATGCCGACTGTGGAGTGACATGATAGAGGTTTACAAGATAATGCATGGGATGGAGAAAGCAGAGAAAGAAGTCCTTTTCTCCCTTTCTCACAATACAAGAACTCGTGGGCATTCAATGAAATTGCTGAGCAGTCAGGTTAGAACGGATAAAAGAAAGTATTTCTTCACCCAAAGGGTGATTAACTGGAATTCACTCCCACAGGAGGCCGTGGCGGCTACAAGCATAGCCAGCTTCAAGAGGGGATTGGATAAAAATATGGAGCAGTGGTCCCTCAGTGGCTATTAGCCACTGTGTGTGTGTGTTTATATTTTGGCCACTGTGTGATACAGAGTGTTGGACTGGATGTGCCATTGGCCTGATCCAACATGGCTTCTCTTACGTTCATATGTTAATAGCATCATTGAAAATGGAAAATTAATTTGAAGGCATTTAATTTAAACATGATATACTTAAAAGTATCTTTGTATTGTACTTCAGGGATATCCAGGGAGAAACAGGCAACTTATTATTAACTTCATGAAGTAGATAGATGTCAGTGTTCATAATAGGCTGTTCTTTCTCTTCTTTCTAGAATGAGCCATTAATAAATCTTGTAAAGGCAACTGATTTTTTTTTTTAGCTCAGTATGCTTGTTTAGTGTATGTAGCGATGTCTGGTATGGACACATTGTTTGATAACACAGTTTCCCCCTGACATTCAGTATTGTAAATAAGCTAGGATAATTTTGAGTTCCTTGGACTGTCCCATTAATCATTTGACAGAAGAACACAATTTTAAAAAACAAGGGGGTGAAATCAACGTTTTCTTTTTTAAAACTCATGGTTTTAGCTTTGTTTTTCCTTATATAGCTGAGAGCCATTTATCTGCTCTCTGTAAACAAGCTGAAAATGAGAAAACCAACAGGGAGTTCGCACAGTTGTGGACACAGGAAACAAATTGCAAAGAAAATGCATTGAACCAAAAGCCATAAATAAGTTCAAGAGACACTTAGACATATTTATGGAATGTAGGGACTGAAAGATGCAGTTGCTACACAGACTACAAGGAGTATAAAATAGATATAAAAAGATACAAGCTTCTTTGTTCAAGAATACTTTTTTGAACAAATGTCCTTCTTAGCAACTTCCAAAGCTTATGTAAAAAGAGTCTTGGAGAAACTTTACAGCCAGTTATCAAAATGAATAAAATTGGACTGCACCATTAAAGTACACCAGATTTACTGCACCTTGGAAAGAAATTTAGGAATTTTCTGGCTGCCTCTAAAAAGCAGTTGCTGGGGTGGGAAGAACAATATGTACCAGGGCCACAGTGCTGGGAATTTAAGTCTTTCTCTAGCCTATTTTCTGATCAAAATCCTTTTTACTCTAAAGACAGGTATCGTATGAGGTACCTGGGGTGAAGAACAGCCTTGGGGAACCCTTTTTTCATAAGGGAATCCCTTGTCCAATACCATGGCCCTGATGCATCACCTTTCTCTACCCTGCAACTTCTTATGATACACCAGAAGATATATCAAGAATTTATATATCATGAAACATCAGCATGTAGCCATACTGGCTTGAGAGTCACTTTTCTGCACACATATCACAGGGTTACAGAAACAACTCCCATATTGCTGTGGCTGTGTTGGAAAGGGTGTTCATCAATATATTTGTATGGTGAGCACAAATAAAGCTTACAGTGTGAAATGGGCTATTGTTCAGAAGGGATTGTCAATATTTTTGTGAATTTAGTAGAATGACTACTATATATGTCATGTTTCTGACTGTATTTAATTTTGAAGAATCTCAGCACACAAACAGAAATTCTTTGATGACAAAGTAAAATGCTTTTTTTGTTTTATTAACTAGGATCAAAGCATTCCGGACCCTTCAGGAAGCGCTCAAATGTAATTATGAGCACTGGCAGATTTGGGAAAATTATATTCTTACCAGTACAGATATTGGAGAGTTTTCAGAAGCTATTAAAGCTTATCACAGGCTTATGGATTTACAAGAAAAGTACAAAGATATCCAGGTGGGATATGTTTTCATTTACATTCAGGTGTCCAGTTTATAAATTTCATATGTGGTTTATGAAAATCCTGTTTGAGTCATACTTCATTAAATAGGCTGTCCTCTGTTTTACAGCGAAGGCTCCAGGAATGTGTTTCCACTATTAAAAAAAAAGTTTCAAGCAGGCATAGGAAAACCTGTAAATTCAGTTACTTCATAGCCATGGTATTTTTGGAAAGTACATGCAGTAAAGGGGGGGGGGGGTGAACCTGAAGGTGGATACACCTTGCCTTTGTATATTAACCAGTTTCAGAAGATGTGGAACACCTCCCTTTCATCCTCTCCTTTACATGTTGATAATAGAGGAAAACATGAAAGTAGAAGAGCATGCTTGAACAATTTCTATCTTGTGTTATAATGGTTGGATAAAGAAACAACCAAAATCGTTCAGTCTTCCACACCTTCTCCTGTATTCTTTGTTGGCTAGCTCACCAGAGATAGACCAGGGTTTTTGTTTTTTTGTTTTTTGGGGGGGGAGGGGGGCGGATTTCATAGTGGGACCAGATGCTTCCCATGAGCTGTCTTACAGTGTGTTTCAAGCCTGGCAGTATGAGTACACTCATCTTATATAGAGAAATATCATCTGACTAGATACAACTTTTATTATCCTAGTTTTCCTTTCTTGCTTTCAGAAATTCATTTGATTTAAAACAGTTCTTTCCTCTGCAATGTACAAATTCCATATATTATGCTTGATATGTAGGCTGCCAACTCTGGTGTGAAACATTCCTGAAAATTTGGGGACAGAGCCTGGAAATGATAAGTGTTTGGGGAAGGAAATGAGCTCAGCAGGGATGTGATATCACAGAGTTTAGCCTCCATAGCTGCCATTCCCTCTAGGACTCATCTCTGTAGTCTGAAGAAGATCAGTTGTGATTGTTGGCAAGCTTCAGGCTCCACCTATGCTACAAGGCTCATGTCTGGAAACTTTTGTAATGGAAGGGCAAAAACAAAATGTGCTTGCTTTTGAATTTCAGTGTTGGCATGTTTTTATGCAAGGTATTTCAAAGCTGAGGAGGAAGCAGAATTAATGTGGTCGTGAGACACAGTTTCCTTGTTTTTAAGCTTTAACATAGGAAGGCATTTACAGCATGGTGCCCCTATAGATTCTTGGCTTATCATGTGAGAGCTGATCTCTAAAACCATTTTGCCTGCCTGAATTCTCTCAGCTTTGTTGTGAGCATCAAAGCAGCTTGTGAACATGTTTTGACAGGCTGAATTTTATTCAAAGGAGCTTTGGAACTAGATTAATAGCAGCTAAGATGTTTGAAAGTATAGATTTTTGCTTTTAGTAAATTGATAGGCATTACAAAATAGGGTGGGAAGGAACAAAAATAGAGTAATTAGATTACTTTTTGCAGTTATCAACATGAAGTACATACTTAGTGGACTGGCTACTGTATATACATTTAAAAATGTTTGAAATTGTCTGTTTCTCAGTTAATGACTTTAGTAATGGACATATTTTGCTTCTGGTACCACATCCACATTTTCAAATTTGTATGTTAGTATGTTTTGTTCAGTACAGTATTAAAACTGTTGACCTGTAGGATATTAGGGCTTTACAGAATAAATGATGTAGTTCCTTAATGACCTTGTCTGAATCAAAATATGCTTTTCCTCTTGTGGATCAAAAACTGGCTAATTAATAGGAAACAGAGAGTGAGTATAAATGGGCAATTTTCTCAATGGAGGATGGTAAGCAGTGGGGTGCCACAGGGCTCAGTACTGGGTCCCATGCTTTTTAACTTGTTCATTAATGATTTGGAGTTGGGAGTAAGCAGTGAAGTGGCTAAGTTTGCAGATAACACTAAATTGTTCAGGGTGGTGAGAACCAGAGAGGATTGTGAGGCACTCCAAAGGGATCAGTCAAGGCTGGGCGAGTGGGTGTCAATGTGGCAGATGAGATTCAATGTGGCCAAGTGTAAAGTAATGCACATTGGGGCCAGAAATCCTAATTATAAATACTATAAATGTTCAGACAGTGTACGATTGCAATTTAAAAAATGCCAATGCCATGCTGGGAATTATTAGGAAGGGAATTGAAAACAAATTATCCAGTGTCATAATGCCCCTGTATAAACTGATGGTGCAGCCTCATTTGGAATACTGTGTACAATTCTGGTCACCCACCTCAAAAAGGATATTATAGCATTGGAAAAAGTCCAGAAAAGGGCAACTAGGATGATTAAAGGTTTGGAACACTTTCCCTATGAAGAAAGGTTAAAACGCTTGAGGCTCTTTAGCTTGGAGAAACATTGACTGCGGGGTGACATGATAGAGGTTTACAAGATTATGTATGGGATAGAGAAGGTAGAGAAAGAAGTACTTTTCACCCTTTCTCACAATACAAGAACTCGTGAACATTCAATGAAATTGCTGAGCAGTCGGGTTAGAACTGATAAAAGGAAGTTCTTCTTCACCCAAAGGGTGATTAACACATGGAATTCACTGCCACAGGAGGTGGCGGCAACTATAAGCATAGACAGCTTCAAGAGAGGATTGGATAAGCATATGGAACAGAGGTCCCTCTGTGGCTATTAGCCACAGCGTATTGTTGGAACTCTCTGTCTGGGGCAGTGATGCTCTTTTGTATTTTTGGTGCTTGAGGGGAGGCACAATGGGAGGGTTTCTAGCCCCACTTGTGGACCTCCTTATGGCACTTTTTTTTTGTTGGCCATTGTGTGACACAGAGTGTTGGACTAGATGAGCCATTGGCCTGATCCAACATGGCTGTTCTTATGGAGCAGGGGTACCTGTGGGTACGGGGTGAGGTATTTGTGAATTTCCTGTATTGTGCAGAGTATTGGACTTGATGACCCTGGAGGTTCCTTGCAGCTCTATGATTCTGACAGGACAAGTGAATTTCTATTCATTTTCCTGGATCTCTCCATGGTATTTGATACAATTGTAAATGGTACATTTCTGGACAACCTTGTCAAGATGGGTTTGGGATGCCTCTTTGAGGTGCATGCTTCCTGAAAGACAGATCACAGCTTCTGTACCTCATGGTGTTTGTACTATGGAGTCCGTCTTACAGCCAATATGACTTTATGTCTGTATTAAGCCTCTGAGAGATGTTATTCAGAGTTTTGGAGTGAGAGGTTATCCTTTTGGTATCATTAGTATGCAGATACTTAGTTCTGCTGGTCCTCTCCATCTGAGTCTAGAAGAACAGTTAATGTTCTGATTCAGTTTTTAAAAACAGTGGTGAACTAGGTAGCTTTGAATAAAATGAAGCTGATAAAATCCAGAAAGGACAATGGTACTTATTGGTCAGGAATTAGGTATTCAGTTTGTTCTGGACAGGTTTGATCTCCCCATGGAGAAACAACTTTTTAGTTTGGGAGTGCTTCTGGATCCAGAACTGCACCTGAATATCAGTAGAAGTAAGCAGGAGTATATTTTTCCAATTGCAACTGATTTAGCAACAGCATTCTTTTCATGGTAGGAGGGTTTTGACCTTGCACAAGTTGATAGCTTGTATATCAGACTACTGGCAGTGTGGACCCTGAATGGGCTTGAATTGGAAATGTGTAGATTACATATGTTTAAAGTAGTAGCTTACTTTTTTTCTGGTGGACCACTGGGCTCATATAATGCCATACTTAAAATAGCTTCACTGGTTGACTGATTCTGGGGTGAATTCTAGATGTTGGTTCTTATTACTTTTAAAGACTTTTACTTTTACTTTTTTTTATCACTTTTACTTTTAGTTGGTGATTCGATCCTTAGGCAAGTAGACAGCTGGGTGGCAAAACCACGTACTGACCATATGGTGACTTGCCTGCCTGGTGCGAAGGTAGCGGACATTACGTGTGTAGTAGATAGGCTGATAGACAGTGCTGGGGAGGAGCCAGTGGTCGTAATGCATGTTGGCACCAATGATGTGGGGAAATGCAGTCGTGAGGTCCTGGAGGAAAAATTTAGGCTGCTAGGTGGGAGACTTAAGTCCAGGACCTCCAAGGTAGCCTTCTCAGAAGTGCTACCTGTTCCACGTGCAGGGCTGGAGAGACAGGCACAAATTAGAAGTCTCAATGTGTGGATGAGACGATGGTGTAAGGAGGAAAGGTTTAAGTTTGTTAGGCACTGGGATGCTTTCTGGAACAAGTGGAAGCTGTACAAAAAAGACGGTCTCTAGTTGTCCCCAGATGGAACCAGTCTGCTGGCGCTTAAAATCAAAAAGGTGGCAGAGCAGTTTTTAAACTAAATCTTGGGGGAAAGCCGACAGGAGATGAAATGTCTCAGGTTCGAGAGGACTCATCTCAAAGAGATGAAGGGTTAGCTGTTACTTTTCTACCGGATAATAGATCAGAGAATGGACTGCCTGCCAGAGTCTTGAGGCGGCAGAAGAAAGGTTGCGGGCCTAACTTGCCTGGGAAATTATAGATGTTTGTTGGAATGTTTAGTGTTGGGAGAAAACATAGACATTGTGGGAATTTCAGAAACTTGGTGGAATGAGGAGAATCAGTGGGACATGGTGATTCCTGGATATGTTATATCAGAAGGATAGGGAGGGAGGGGTTGGAGGTGGGGTGGCTCTGTATGTCAGAGAGGGCATACGGTCCAGTAAGACTGAGTTCAGAGAATTAGATTCCTTTCTAGAAATGCTTTGGGTTGAAATAGAGGGCCCAGGAGGAAATTTAACTATGGGAGTTTATCGTCCACCAAATTAAAAGATAGAGGACGACTATAATATGATGGAAGGCTTAAAAATAGTGGCTAGATGTAAAAACTGTGTCATCATAGGTGATTTTAACTACCCGCAGATTGATTGGGTCAATATGTGTTCTGGTTGAGAGAAAGAGACTGAGTTTCTAGATGCTCTCAATGACTGTGCTATGAAGCAGATGGTCTCTGAACCTACCAGGGGTGGGGCGATCCTGGATTTGGTCCTAAGTAATGCCCAAGACTTGGTGAGAGATGTAAAAGTGCTCGCACCGCTTGGGAGCAGTGACCATAATGTTATTGATTTCACCATTTGTATAAATAGAGAGTTGCCCCAAAAGACCAGCACAACCACGTTTAACTTTAAAAGGGGTAAATTCTCTGAGATGAGGAGGCATGTGAATAGGAAACTGAAAGGAAAGGTAAATAAAGTCAAAACCCTTGGGGAAGCTTGGAGGCTATTTAAAACTAAAATCCTAGAAGCTCAGATAAAATATATACCACAAGTTAGGAAAGGCAGAAACAGGTATAAGAGAAGGCCTGCATGGTTAACAAACAAAGTAATGGAAGCTGTAAAAGGTAAGAAGGACTCCTTTAAGCGGTGGAAAGCTGGTCCAAGTGAGATTAATAAAAGGGAACACAGGCTGTGGCAAATCAAATGCAAGACTGTGATCAGGCAGGCAAAAAGGGACTATAAGGAGCATGTTGCAAAAACATAAAACCAACAATAAAAATTTCTTCAAATATATTAGAAGCAGGAAACCAGCCAGGGAGGCAGTGGGGCCCTTGGATGACCAAGGGGTAAAAGGATTACTGAAGGAGGATAGGAAAATAGCTAAGAAGCTGAATGCATTTTTTGCCTCCATCTTAACTGTGGAAGATGAGAAGTGTTTGCCTGCTCCAGAACCACTTATATTGGAAGGGGTGTTGAAAGACCTGAGTCAGATTGAGGTGACAAGAGAGGAGGTCCTAGAACTGATAGACAAATTAAAAACTAATAAGTCACCAGGTCCGGATGGCATACATCCAAGAGTTCTGAAAGAACTCAAAGTTGAACTTGTGGATCTTCTGACAAAAATATGTAATCTTTCATTGAAATCTGCCTCCGTTCCTGAGGACCGTAAGGTAGCAAATGTCACCCCCATCTTTAAAAAGGGTTCCAGAGGAGATCCGGGAAACTACAGGCCAGTCAGTCTGACTTCAATACCGGGAAAGTTGGTAGAAACCATTATCAAGGACAGAATGAGTAGGCACATTGATTAACACGAGTTATTGAGGAAGTCTCAGCATGAGTTCTGTAAGGGAAGATCTTGCCTCACTAACCTGCTAGAATTCTTTGAGGGGATGAACAAACATGTGGACAAAGGAGACCCGATAGATATGGTTTACCTTGACTTCCAGAAAGCTTTTGATAAAGTTCCTCATCAAAGGCTCCTTAGCAAGCTCGAGAGTCATGGAGTAAAAGGACAGGTCCTCTTGTGGATCAAAAACTGGCTAATTAATAGGAAGCAGAGTGAGTATAAATGGGCCACTGTGTGACACAGAGTGTTGGACTGGATGGGCCATTGGCCTGATCCAACATGGCTTCTCTTACGTTCTTCTGTTCTTAAAGACTTACATGATGTGGACCCAAATGCTTGATGGAACATCCCTCCTGGCAGTGGTAAACTTGTGATCCATATGTAAGCTGGGGCACAACCTTGCCTTGAAAACTTTCAGTTTGTAGGGGTATTGGAACCCTGGTGAGTGTGGGAAAATCTTAATATTGCTAAAGCAAATTTGGGCAGATTCTGTTACCTGAGCAGATTGACCAGCCCAATGAACCAGATGCTTAAAAGGCAACACCTTGGTAATTGAACACTTTAACCTATGCATATGCGATAGGCATTTATTTATTTATCTATCTATCTATCTATCTATCTATCTATCTATCTATCTATCTATCTATCTATCTATCTATCTATCTATCTATCTATCATCTATCATATTTATATCCTGCCCTCCCCTATGGGCTCAGGGCGGTTCTGTTGTTAGCCACTCTGAGCCCATTAGGAGAGGGCGGGATATAAATTTGATAAAATAAAATATAAATAAATCCCTGTCAATCTGCCATCTGTGGTTAGTGAACTTTTTAAGCAAAAACAAATAGCTTTGTTTTAGAGAAATTAATTGTTAGATATTCATAATTACAATAATGCTACCAGCGGTAAACACAGGTTATAAATGCTTTAATAATTAAAAAACTCTTTTAAATAAAACAAACAGCAATCTACTGATCTAAACAGCAATCTACAGATCCTTAAGACTTTGAATATGAATTATTTACAGTTAATGTTTTAGAAAAATGGTACTTCAAATGTGTGGCATTTGCCCTTTAAAATGTAGTGACTTGTTTGTATGTCTGAGTGTGTTACATTTCTTTATTAATGTATCCAAAAACTGTCTTTTCTCTAAGGTGCTTAAGATACTGGTGAAGGTAGTAATGGATGGAGTGGCTGATCGAAATGGAGAGACAACAACAGGATTAAAGGCAAAGCTGCAGGCACTCTTTGGCAGAGTGACTTCCAGAGTGACAAGCAATGGAGAAATCTGGAGATTATATGCAAGACTCTATGACAATGGGCAGAGTGATAACTATGAAGATGCTGAAAAGGTAATTCTTATTGGTGGGAGAGACCTTTTAAATAGTGGAGAATGGAGCTGTACCTATAGCCCTATATGGCCAGGGTCCTACATACCTTAGGGACCGCCTTTCCCTGTATATGCCCCAGCGAGCACTTCGGTCCAGGTCTCGAAACCTGTCGATAGTCCCCAGTGTCAGGGAAGTTAGGCTTCAGTCAATTAGAGCCAGGGCCTTTTCCGCTGCTGCACCTAGCTGGTGGAATGAGTTGCCGGAGGATGTTAGGGCCCTGCGAGAGCTCCCACAGTTCCGCAGGGCCTGTAAAACAGCACTCTTCCACCTTGCTTTTCCCATAATGGCAACTTCTACAGCAACGGATTAGGCCTATAAACCATAAACCAGAAATTGAACACCATTCTGGACTTCCTACCACGCTATGGTGATCTGGGGTCGCTTTGGAACACCTAATACTGATCTTTCAGTTACACTGCTACCATCGAAATTAACTGTTTCATAATGCATTAGCACCTACTGATATGTTGTTTTATAATTGTTTTATGTTCCTATGTTTTATCGATGTTTTATCTTGTTCAGTCATTCTTTGACCCCAATTTGTGAGTCGCCCTGAGCCTGCCTCCGGTAGGGAGGGTGGGATATAAATAAAATAAATAAATAATATACCTGGATTTAGTTCTAGAGATTTAGTGATGCTTACTTTTATTCGTTTTGGCCTTCATCCCACAGGGGGGGGAAAAGTTGTATAAATAAAACCAGTTCTTTCTATAAGCAGTTCTGTTTTTGATAGCTCAATCAATAAATCTAGTTTAGTTAAAAGCCTCTAGAAAGAAGGGAGCACCACAGACAAAAGGGGTATAGGGTATCAACAAAGGGAGGAGATGTGTCTGAAGGAGAATTTCCAAGTTATGAGGCATTAGAAGAGGAAAATGTGCCCCCCTCAAGGGTTCTGAGATTCTTTATGTTGATATAATCCCAATCCATTGCTAACATGAATGAGTCTTGGATGGAAGCACTCCCTTGCATGCTTGGTTCTCCCCTGTGTTTCCTGGTTCCAGGCTGGTATGCCTGTTAACCAGAATGAGAAACCACAGTTTGGTCATCTGATTTACATAAACCAAAGTTTGCCTAGATGAAACAGAAATATAAAAAGCACTGGTTTGCCATGAACTAAAAAGTTCCTGAGGGAATCAGAACATGTTAGGGTAGGAGGGATAGGGAGTTGGAGAGCACATGCCTAAGGCTTACCCAGGGCCAGTGTGTCGGAGTAGGCCAAGTAGGTGGCCACCTTGGGTGCCACTTGGCCTAGAGGCGTCATGAAGCACCCCCCTCTCCCCACTCGCCCATCTCCCCATGCTCGCTGACGTCTGTCTCCCCTGCTGCCACCCGCTCTCCCGCGCCCGCTGCTGTCCACCTCGCCCTGTCTGTCTTGCCCCACCCACCTTCCTGCGCCCATTGCCATCTGTCTCCCGCCCGCCTCCCTGCTTTCATTGCATTCCGTCTTGCCACGCCCGCCTCACCACAGCCGCTGCAGTCTCCTGCTGCCATCTGTCTCCTCCCCACCCGGCTCCCCGCTCCTGCTGCCATCCGTATCACCGCGCCGGTCTGCCCCTGCTTCAAAAGGAGCCAGCCGACTCCCTTTGAAGCAGGGGAGGGCCAGGCCGCTTGTGCAGAGCATGTGCAGTCTGATGACATCACTTCTCGTGATGTCATTGGGCTGTGCGTGCGAGGACACCACAGGGGGCAGCAGAAACGACCTTGGCCTAGGGACGCAAGAACCCCTAGCACCAGGCCTGGGCTTATCTGCGTGAGACTACACCATGAGTCAGTGTTGTACATACAGGTAACATTTTAGTAATAGTTTATTCTGAGATAATAATTAAGAAATTGCTGTACATAAAATTTTAGTTAATGACACAATGACTTAATTCACTTCAGCAAATCTTAGGACACAACTCAAGAGAAATTAACTACACCCATGTTCACTTTTTAAGCCTGAATAAAATAGAAATTTTGAAACTATAAATGTTTCTTCTAAGTCATTTGACTTACAGAAAATGATTTAAACTGTCAGTTTTTCTTTATAAATCCAAAGCGTTCTTTTAGAACTGAATATTTAAATTCTTGAACTATAGCAACAGTCTTTAGTAGAAAAGAATGTTTTCAGTTATCAAACTATTACCATCTAGTGCAGCATCACTGTTAAACCACAATGGGAGATCGCCAACTAAGCCATTTTGCAAGGTCAGTCTGCTCTACAACATCACCTGCTGATAGATAAATGTTGCACTGCAGGTATCAGGGGAAGTCAGTTATATGGTATCCCCCACTAGAAAAAGAAACATATGGAGACACTAGATTCAAGCATGAAGGCAGAGAACGAGCAGAAGACTGATGATGCAAGAAAAAATGAGAGACTTGTAAATATTCCAGAGGAAAAAACTCAAGGGAATGCTGCAGATGAAAAGGGAATAGAGCAAGTAAGATTATAACAGCTAAACAGACGTGTGAAAAAGATGAGGGCGGTAGATAAGAAGTCAGGAAGGGAGGGGAAAGGCAAGATAAAAGATTTTATTAAATACTCTGCCTTTTTGTTTGCCATGTACACCTAGCCCAGAATTTTTATTGAGTTGGCACTCAATATTATATCCCATTACTATAAGTGGATGAAAAACCACTAGAACAGGTTCCCTTTTTTCAATATTTAGGTGTGCTGTTCCATCAATCAGCCTCTTGGGCCTCTCATATTGACTACGCTAAGCGTAATCTCGAAAAAGCTGCTGTGGGGCTATTTCGATTTTATAGGAGAAGAGGTGGATGCTTGATATGTCCAACTGTAGAAATCTACAAAATGCAGTTATTACTCCAGCTTCTGTATGGAACGCCAGTATGGGCTTCTGGAAATCTTCATACTTTAGAAATTTCCCAAAATAAATTTATACACAGGTTTCTTGCTGTCCCACCTTCAACACCTTCTGTAATGACTAGAATATAATTATCTTTGCCCCCCCAGTCGGAAAGAAGAGACAGACACAAAGTGTTGGGTATAAAAAAACGGGCCGCTTTATTGAATAATTAATCAACCTGTAAACTGGCAGGGATGGGACCTTAACGGGACAAGCCCTGGGGTCACCCCCTGACCCCGCCTTGTCCAGAGGGCGAGCCACCCTGCCCCCAGCACAAGCCCACCGTATTCGGGTTGTAACTGAGCGGCCAGGCCCCCAGCTATTCTCCACCTGGGCTAGCATCAATCCCCCATGGAAAGATCCGCCCAGGTGAGGCTCTCCGTGATCTGCATTCCCCGCACTGAGCCGTGTAGCCCATCTGCGGTTCATACAGACCATCCGCACCAATGGTGCTAGGCCATAGGTGCTCTCCTGCAAACACTGTGGCCAAAACATCCTCCAGCCACCACCAATGCCAAGCCTCTGCTTAGGCATTAGCGCCCCAACGGACGGCCCAGAGCTGACCGCAAACCCTGCCGAATCTCTTCCAAAAAGGCCCGGTTGCCCAACTCAGAAAGATGGACCCCATCCGGCCGATACAGGTCCGAATCCTCGACCTGTATGGCAGAATGAGGGAGAAAAATCCCCAATCCATCCTCCATGGCTTTTTGCAGAGCCCTATTAACCTTGCGCCTAGCGCGCTCAATCCCTCCAGGTGAAAGGGCAAACCTCCACACCCTGCGTGGCAGAATTGCTGACCACACCAGGATCACCCCCGGCCATCTCCGCTTAATTTCTCAGAGATCAGCCAGCGCCTGCTGCGAGAGAGCCTTCCCTCGCAGCAACCCCAAGTCGTTCCCTCCCAAGTGAGTGACCAAAATGTGTGGAGGAGGTGCCCTCCTTTCCCTGAACAACAAGAGCATGATCCCAGGCCAACGCAGCCCCCAACGACCCAGCCACTCCACAGCTGCCCAAGCACTGAGGCCCAGCTGGGTGCCCACTGGAGACCGCCGTGCCTGATGGGCCGCCCAGAACACCATGCTGTGTCCGCAGATGAGAATACGCCGCCTCTCACCACGAGCCCCAGCACCTGAAAAAACAGAAAATTGTCAAAAACAGGTAATTTGCAAAGGGCAATGCAACCCACGCTTAACCATCGACCCCTCAGGCAACCAACGGGCGCACATAGGTCTTAAAGGCCGCTGACCGCCAGCAAACAATACGCTGGATGGTGGATGGCATGTAACCCATTGAAGCAGCTGTGGAGGCTGCTCCAATACGGAATGGAACAAACTTGACGCCCTTCAAACCCAGCACAGCCAGGGCTCGGCTTGTCACGGCCCAGAACTGATACTTGGTGAGGGGGGATCCTTCATCATGCCCAAAGAAGGGGCCCTCCTCTATGCCCCTAAGCTGAGCATACATTTTGTCAGCCCTGACCGGACATAACTCCTGTACAGCACACTCTCCAATCGTGATGATGGACCCCCTCTGCCGTTGGTCAGTCTTGGACCTCCGGAGTGTCAAAACAATCTGCCCCTGTTCTATTTTGACGTCCCTGGCCTGGAGCACCCTCCCCGAAGTGTCAGTTTTAGACTGCACTACCAATTCGCTAATACGTAGTGCGCCGAAAAAGGCCACCAACGAGGCCGCGTGGAGCAAAGCGGCCTCAAACGGGGAAGAACGAATGGCCGGCCAGCTCCCAAACAGCCCCTTCAGAACGGAAGGGGAGATGGGTTGCCGGTCATCTATCCGAGGACCGCGCTCCCTGGCCCAGCCCTCCAACATTTTCCTAACCCTAAAGTCGGCCGTATTCTCAGCAAACCCACGGGCTTTACTAATAAAGGCCAACGCCGCCAGTTGGTCCCTAATAGTCTTCAATCCCAAACCTCTCTCCTTCTGAAACACGCTGAATTGCATAATATGAGCCGTAGGAATCGGCCAGCAATCCTTCAGCGCAGCGGCTCTCCTAAACTCCCGGAATTGAGAAGCCGCTCTATCATAAGCCCTTCTGGTACTAGGTGCTAAAGCCAGTTGAATGGCCCTACCGGCTTCAGCTTCCCAAGTTGCCAGAGGTCCAGGGGCATCCGCGCCGGCCACGGGTCCGCTTCTGGGGCGAGCTGTCGAAAACGCTCCATCTGTTGGCGAGATAGAGCATCCGCCACCCCATTGCAGACTCCAGGTACATGCCTTGCCAGGAACATTCAACCGGAGGCAACGCAGTATGAATGACCTAACCAGGTTCATCACTAACACCGACTTAGAGGTCAAGGAGTTGATAACATGTACTACTGCCATGTTATCGCACCAGAAGAGCACAGAATGGTTGGCAAGTTGTTCACCCCAAAGCCAAATGGCGGGCAGGCTGCTTGCCCTTGGATCCTCCCTGTCCCTTCTTAGGCGCCATAATGTTGTCCTTAATCTCAGCCACACACACCATGGTGACCCTGATAACCCTTACAGTAACCTGACCAGCTACTAAAATATGTTAATATGAGCCACCCCGACCGTCAAACCGGGAAGGAGGGGTGGAGGCGGAATGATGCAAGGCCAGGCCCTAAATGGTCCCTTGTATGCCAGCCGGCACAATAAACTGAGGGGGGGGGTGTTCAAAGAACAGGGGGCTACCAGGCTGAGAACCCAATCCCCACACCTCACTCTCTCCACCCAAACTTTGTGGAAAATTCGTACTGCCCAGCCTCACTCAAGCCCCTATATGCATTCACTTCCCCATCCTTTAAATCTGTTACTGTCCCTTTTTGACGTCGTAAATTATTGAGAGCAATATAAAATGGCCACCGCGTGCGCCGCTGGCCGTGCTCAACGGCCTCTGAATGCGCCTCGCCGTGCTGTAACAAAATGGCCACTGCACGCGCTGTGTGCAGAGCACGCCCTGCTTCCCTTTGCCGCCCTAAGGACGATCCCTTAAATGGCCACCGCGCGTGCCGCGGGCCGTGCCCAGCAGCCGCTGCGCACGTCCTGCCTCCCTTTGCCGCCTTAGAAAAACGATCACCTCCCAAAATGGCCGCCGCCCGCGCTACCAGCCCCTTTCTGGCCACCGCACTGCACCAAACCGCAACACAAAGAGGAAGCGAAGCCGTCGATTGCGCTAGCCCCAGCCGCTCGCGCTGCAGCCACCGCCAGCGCCACTCAGCCAACTCTCCCACAAGGCTGACAGGAACCGTCCCTCGCCACTCCGAGGCCCAGCCGACCCACCTGAACGTGCCGCTCTTACACGTGGCTCTCCCTCAGAGAGCCAAACAAGAACAATGAGGCTCTGGGCGGGGGCGGGGCTTATATAGCCCCGACGCCACGCCCAGAAACAGACCCGGATGTACCGGGCCAAGCGTTCTGTTGCTCCCTCCTCCCGAGGGGGCAAAGACGGCCCCCAGCCTGAACGCCGGTCTTGGTGCAGTTTTGTTTTGAGAATAGTGGCCAAGCTTGGCTTCTCGGTTGATTATCTGAGATCCATTGGTTTTTACAATGTCAAATGTCTTGTTAAGCAAAGATTGTTGGATCAGTGTATTCAAGCTGATATGGGACTCTTAGGCAA
Organism: Heteronotia binoei; assembly: GCF_032191835.1. Taxonomy (NCBI): domain Eukaryota; kingdom Metazoa; phylum Chordata; class Lepidosauria; order Squamata; family Gekkonidae; genus Heteronotia; species Heteronotia binoei. Next base: position 174,631,630 of record NC_083223.1, read on the forward strand.
ACTGAAAATTTGTGTGATTTATCACCCTCCCATGGGATCCAGACAGTTATCACCCTCACCTCTGGTATCTTCTCCATATTTTGCTAATCTAATTACTAGGCTCATTTTGATATTTTACCATTATTGGCTAATGAAGGTCATTTTAAGTGGATACTTTATGAGAAAAGAGTTTGACCCTGGGATCAAATGTCTATTGAAGACCTCTCTCATGTCATATTTTATTGTGTAAAACATGAGACAGAACGAAATAGGTTTTTGTGTACCATTTTATCTCACCTTCTTGGAAGGTCGGACCAAGAAAAATTAGTATTCCTATTGTCAAATAGAGATAAATATATTAGTTTCCAAGTGGCAAAGTTTATGGCTGCCATTATAGATTTTTAAAAAATGAGTAAAGAGATATATTAGCTACTCTCCTTTTTACTACTGTGAATTGTTTTCTTAGAATGTCATTGGATAAATTTTATTGATAATTCAGCCTAAATTTTTTTTTAAACTTATATTTTTTATTTTTATAGAATAAAAACCGTACAACATATAAATACATAACTAAGGTACAGGAAATAAATACTAATAATAACATATTAAGCAGTATAAACATAAATAATAAAAAAGGAAAACAAAACAAAACAAAACAAAAAAAACTACGCACCCTCCCTCAGATTTACTACATGCTTCTTAATATAAAATAAAATTCAGGTATTTTTTTGGCATCTTACTTTTTTTACATGGATTAGTGTTCACAAAGTCTAAAAAAGGAAACCACTTTAATTCAGCCTAAATTTTATCATTTATATAATTCTGTTGTTGTATTGAATGGTTTTTTTTTAATTTTATTGTCTGGTTGTCAGTTGCTATGGCATTTTGTTGCTAATGCAATAAAGATTGGTTGATTCTGACTTTTCAAATCTTTATATACTGTCTTTGCATTCTTTTGAGAATTTCACATCTACCTCCAGAGGAGGCGTTTTATATGCCCTGTCGGTGGAGGCAGCTGTGAATTCTCACCACTCCAGTCCTTGGTCCATTAGCTGCTTATAATCCAAGAGAGACAAAGGAATATTTTCTATTTTCCAGCCTGTTTCCAAGAATCTTATATCTTTAGAAAGTTGGTAATATAAGCATTTCTGAATCCAGTCTTAAATCTAGAAATTCAGTATATTTCTGTCATACCTTTCTGTTATTTATTTAATACTAATTTCACATTATAAAACGCATTTATTTTGTTATTTGTTTACATTATTATAGCCTGTCTTTCTCACTGAGAAAGTGTAAATCAATATGCTCTATGGGATGGCATATTGAATAAACAGTGAAGTACAGTTTGAACTGAAACAGAACTAAAACAAAGTACAAGCATTTAAATATAATACATTAACTGGTGCAGAAATTACATAGTAGGAGCATATGTACAATAACTAGGTTTGCCAGGTCCTTCCTCATTGCCAGTGAGGACCTTGGGGGATGTTTCTGAAGAGGGCGGGGTGATGTCATCAGCTGAAGTGATGTGTGACATCTGAAGTGACATCATCACACTGGGAACTAGTTCCCCACATGCCTGAACTCCAAGCAGTGAATTTGCATGCATGCAGACACACACCACTTCTTGCAAAAAACGTTTAAAGCAGGAGTGTCGAACTCATTTGTTATGAGGGCTGGATCTGACATACTTGAGACCTTGTCAGGCCAGGCAATGTCAAGCTGGGTCATGTATGTTCCTATTTAAGATTAGGTAGCAGAGATATAAACGTTAAAAGGACACAGACAAATAAAATTGAAGATTTTTTTAAAAGAAAAAATTAAAACATGCTTAAAACATTAATACTTATGGGTCTTAAAGGTGCTTTCTTTGTATTTCTCCCATGGGATCCAGGCAACTTGGCAAAGGAAGCTCTGACTCTTTCCTTCCAGGAGGGGAAGGAGCCTCAGCCAATAGAAGGAAGAGAGGCTTGGCTCAGTAGCTCTGCTGTGTGATTGAGAGAGCCTTGCAAAGTAAGCTCTGCCTCCCCCCCCTTCTTCTGCAAGGGAAGAGCCTCAGCCAATGGAGAAAGTAGAGATTTTGCTCTGTAGCTCCTGTGTGATTGAGCAAGCCTTGCAAGGCAAGCTATGATGCAGAAGGAAGCAAGAGAGAGGGAGAAGGAAGCAGATGATAGCCAGTTGCTTGGGGGCCTGATAGGAGCCCTCCAAGGGCCTGATTTGGCGTCCGGGCCACATGTTTGACACCCCTGGTTTAAGGGGTTCTTTTAAATGCTTTTTGCAAGAAGTGGAGGCCATGCTTTTCTGCACTCCTTCAGTTCAAGTATTCAGGGCACTGGTCCCAATTTGATGGCATCTCTTCTGTATACTCCCCACCCCCCATTTGCCACTTGGAGTACAGGTGTGCAGCCCTCTTGCTTCTTGCAAAAAGCATTTAAAGGAACCCTTTAAATGCTTTTTTGCAGGAAGCGGGTGGGTGCACACCTTAACTCCAGGCAGTGAATTTGCCACTTGGAGTTCAGGCATGCGGCCAACAGCTGCCCCTCACCCTCCCCTCCTGCAAGATTTAAAGGGCCCTCAAGCTGATTGGCAGGCCATGTGCTTTCCTATCTACTGAAGGGCTCTTTAAGTCTTGCAGAGGAAAGGGAGAGGGGCAGCTGCCTGTAGTTGTTGTTGGAAGCAGGGGTTCCTCCAGTGGTGGGCAGAAGCCCACAAAATCACCTGGGGACTGGCATCTCTTAAGTCAGTAACAGACAGTCTGCAGTCCCTTTACTAGAGCATCTTTCTTTACAGTGTCATTACAGTATAGCCTCGTTACTTATATGGAAAAGCTCTCCTGAATAATTGTTTTGTGTACGTTTGAAAAAGCTATGATAGTGGTAGTCTTCCTAACCTCATCAGACAAGCCATTCCATAAGGTTGGGGCCACAGCTGAGAATGCACAGGTATGGGCAGTTGCTGATTTTTCCTATTTGTAGGATGACTCCTGCAGAAGTCTTAGCTCAGATGAGTGAAGGTATCATAGTGGAACATAGCAAGAGAGGGAGATTCTGCAGGTATGAAGGGCTTTGTTTGTGTTAGCCAATACTTTGAATTGAGCCTCATAACTAATGGGCATCCAATGGAGTGACAGCAGAATTAGAATAATATGCATATTCCATCTAGATCCTATACTAACTAAACTGTGGTGGTTCACACAGCTAGAGCCTCTAATTTAAATTTGAGGGGACACAACAATAGAGTGCATTACAGTAGTCTAGTCACAGTATTACCATACTATGGATCCAGGTGGCCGCACTGGCTATGTCAAGCTGGAGGGCTATCTTGCAGGCTAGACTGAGTTGGAAGAAAACACTTTGGAGAGCTGCATTAACTTGCTTCTTCAGAAGCAGTGTTGGACCCAGTAAACCCTGGACTCTTAAACGAGATAGCAAGGGTCAGATGAACTCTACTGAAAGTAGGAAGCACAGTGTCCTTTAAGGTTTCTGCCTTCCCAACCACCATCACTTCCATTTTTTCTTAGTTCAATTTCAGTTTGATCAGTTGACCCCATATTTTACCACAGCAGTCATGCAGTAGCTGGAGACCTCTACTGCATCACCAGAGATTTGGATAGAAAGATATAGAACTTGGTGTCATCTGTGTATTGATTACATCTAATTCTAAAGCTATGAATGATTTCTCCTTAAAGCCTTTATATAAAGTTTAATAACATGGGGGATAAAATTGTGCCCTGTGGGACCCCATAACACAGCTCACATGTTGAAGAGAGCTGGTTTCCAATTGCAACACTTTGAGGCCCAATACATGAGTAACTATTTAAGCTAGTCCAAAGAACATCCCCTAATACCTGTTTCTGCATCCAAATGCTTAAACAGGATGACATGATCTCCTGTATCAAAAGCTGCAGGTAGATCCAACAGGAGCAACAAAGAAGAGTGGCCATTGTGTACATTCAGATGGAGTCATCAACTAAACAACCAGATTTGTTTCTGTCCCATAGCCTAATCCGAAAACTGATTGAAAATATCAAGAACACAATAGTTATCCAAGAAGACCTGGTCTTTTACTGTCCTCTCAAACATTTTGCCAAGTAAAGACAGACTAGAGATTGGGCAATAATTGACCACATCATTTTTGTGTAAGAGTGGTTTTTTTGAATGGCTGAGGGAAGATGCCCAGAGTTAGTAACTGATTTATGATAGTCACTAGAGATAAAGGCCCATTGTGAAAAAAAATACAGGCTCTAGAAAGAGGCTCTGGGTGAGTGCCCTCCACCCTTGCTGTCTTTGCACCAACCCAAGTGAAGGCAGTCACTCCCTCCCCACCTCAAGGGGAGCTGATCTCTGCCAACTGGAGAGCAGTTGTAATTTTGAGTGATCTCCAGCCCTCACCTGAGATTGGCAGCAGTGGTTCTCCATGAGGAAATGGCTGGTTTGGAGAGTGAAATATATGTCATTTTACCTGTCTGAGGTCCCACCCCTCCTCAAACCCCACCTTGTCCAGGATCAACCCCTTAAAACTCCAGGAATTTCCTAACTTGGAGTTAGCAACCCTGTCTCTGTCGGCTGAAGCATGTGCAGAGTACTCGACCACAACATGAAGTCGACAGGAACACCAGTAAGAAGAGCCACACACCAGTTTCTTTAGTGCAAATGGTGTATTATGCAGAAATATATACAGAGGTGAAATATTTACAAAAACAGTCCTGAGAGTCAAAGTGCTTCAGAAGTCCTCCAGCCAAAACAAGCGATAAGCACACTGAGCACTCAGCCGTAGATATAGTCCCGTCAGCCAATCAGGTCATACTGCTGACTCATTGCAACTCACTGTGAGTATCCAGATTTGCCTTGTCCTGATTGCATAGATTATATCAGTCATGTGATCAGACCTGTCATTCTAGATGCTCCCAATCTAAGCAAGCTTCACAGCAGACTTACACCGACAGTCTCCTTCCCTTCATCTGCCCCTCTGACTTCAGCTTTCCATCGCTCCCCCTCTCCCTGTAGCCTTTACATAGGAAAAGGACAATCTTTCGCCATGGGGGGAGGAATATAGAAGCTTACATCAATCTGCTCTCCCCACATTGATCTGCACCACAACCTTGTGAGGTAGGTGAGGCTGGAAGTGTGTTACTAGTCTGAAATGGCCAAGTCAACTTCTATAGCGAGAGCCTAGGTCTGGCAGACCCTGCTTTGAAGCCCTAACTCCTATGCCCTCCGCAAAATCTACCACAGAATCTCCAGGGATTTCTCACCAACCTGGAACTGGTAGCCCTAATCAGGACTGGCCCCAATGAGTTCCAAAGAGGCCTTTAGTGATACCTTTCAGAACAACACTCTCTTTCTGATAACGTTGACTTCAGTCTCTCTCTGTCTCTCATTTTCCCTCCCCCTCCCTCTCTGTATCTGGCCTACTGCGACAGGACACAATTTTTCCCCCTGTCACTGGGTGTTTCCTTCCCAGAGGAGGAAAGGGAGGAGTCCTCAGCCAATTGAAAGAAAGCCTGTCATGATTTTAGAGAGGCCCAAGGCAGCCAAGGAGGCTATGAAATCCTGGGTCAACATTCAGCATGAATGTTGAAATCACCCAAACAGTAAATCTCAATGTTCCCAGCACCACATCCAAGAGCACCTCTGCCAGCTCATAGAAGCGTGCCCACTAGGGAACTAGGCAGCCAGTAAACAAGCAGAATGCATAATCTATCTTTAGTCCTCCATGTAAGGAGCATACAGTCAATACCAACTATAGTTTGTACAGAGTTAGAAGTTGAAAATAATAGAAATAATATCATAGAAATTAATAGCAACCTCTCCTCCCCAGCCTCCTGTATTGAGTTGGTGGAGGACTGCATAACCAGCTGGAGTTAGTTGAAATGTACACACCACATCATGGCATGGTGTGCAGGGGTTTTTTATTCACCAATTTGATATTGCACTGTATTAAAAAAGAGGCAAGGGCCTTGCAACATCAGCTCTCTGGATTAAGGTTGGGAACTAACTGCATTTTTGCAGTTCGGTTTGTGGTTGAACCAGTTTGTGAACTGAACTGCATTGTATCTGTTTGTGAGCCATTTAAAGTTTAGACCCTTTCTTTCTGCTACCTGCAGCTTTTTGCACTGTATTCCAAGCAACCCAAGCAATCCATGCTACTCAGCTGTTTGGTTTAAATGACTCTGAGCCATTTACATTCTGAGCCATTTAAACCCTGCTTTCTGCTCCCTGTGGAAACCCTTGTTTTCTGCTCATCACAAATTGCCACGAATGGTATCAGAATTGTTCAAAGTTCATGACAGTTTTTCAGTTTGTGAGGATCAGTTTGTGAACCACAAACTGGCCAGAATTCATAACGAACTTTAGTTCATCAGCTGGTTCTTCTCAGTCCCTGCTCAGGATGCTACATAGATAGGCAGCAAGAATCCTTTCAGATTCCTTGAAAAATCCCACTCCCATATCTAACACCTGCCATCTGAACTGACAAAGCACATCATCAAACATCCTGCTCCATGTAAAGATTACTTCCAGAACCACAAATATGCCCCAGAAGCACACTCAACATGCTGTTGTCCACAGAGAAGTCACAAAGGAAGTCCTGGGCTACAGTTGTGGTGTGTAGATGTTAGCATTGTCCAACAGGTATTGCTCTATAAGCACTGCTCCTGGTTTATACAAGGTATGAAGATACCACTGGACTCAAAATAGGTTCAACACTTTAGACCAACACCGCTGCACACCTGGATCCATTGGCAGATTTGTATTCAAACCTGAAAATGTTAAGAGATCAATGTTAGAGCGATTCCTCTGACTGTTAAAGCAATTCCTCAGTGGAACAGGCTTCCTCGGGAGGTGGTGGGCTCTCCTTCCTTGGAAGTTTTTAAACAGAGGCTAGATGGCTATCAGACAGCAATGAAGATCCTGTGAATTTGGGGTAGGTATTTGTGAGTTTCCTGCATTGTGCAGGGGGTTGGACTAGATCACCTTTCCAACTCTATGATTTTTGTATTCTAATTCCATGAGTTGTATTCTTATTCCAAGTCCAGTGGCACCTTTAAGACCAACTAAAGTTTATTCAAGCTATGAAGGTGCCACTGGACTCCAAATAGCTTCAACACTTCAGACCAACACCGCTGCCCACCTGGATCCATTGGCAGATCTGTATTCAAACCTGAAAATGTTAAGAGATCAGTGTTCTTGGTGACATTGATTTGGAGTTGAGAATAAGCAGTGAAGTGGCTAAGTTTGTGGATAACACTAAATTGTTCAGGGTGGTGAGAACCAGAGAGGATTGTGAGGCACTCCAAAGGGATCTGTTGAGGCTGGGCGAGTGGGCGTCAACATGGCAAATGAGGTTCAATGTGGCCAAGTCCAAAGTAATGCACATTGGGGCCAAAAATCCTAACTATAAATACAAGTTGATGGGGTGTGAACTGGCAGAGACTGACCAAGAGAGAGATCTTGGGGTCGTGGTAGATAACTCACTGAAAATGTCGAGACAGTGTGCGATTGCAATAAAAAAGGCCAACGCCATGCTGGGAATTATTAGGAAGGGAATTGAAAACAAATCAGCCACAGATTTTTAGCCTCCAGCTCACACATTTTTGTCTTAGCTCAGGAAGGATGACCCCAGAGTGCACTAATTTATGCAGTAGCTCAACTTTAATGCCAGTAGCTCACAAAGTAGAATATATGCTTACAAGACTGCAGCTTAGAGGGAACATTGGTTAAAACGCTTGAGGCTCTTTAGCTTGGAGAAACGTCGACTGCAGGGTGACATGATAGAGGTTTACAAGATTATGCATGGGATAGAGAAGGTAGAGAAAGAAGTACTTTTCTCCCTTTCTCACAGTACAAGAACTCACAGACATTCAATGAAATTGCTGAGCAGTCGGGTTAGAATGGATAAAAGGAAGTACTTCTTCACCTAAAGGTTGATTAACACGTGGAATTCACTGCCACAGGAGGTTGCGGCGGCTACAAGCATAGACGACTTCAAGAGGGGATTGGATAAGCATATGGAGCAGAGGTCCATCAGTGGCTATTAGCCACAGTGTATTGTTGAAACTCTCTGTCTAGGGCAGTGATGCTCTGTATTCTTGGTGTTTGGAGGGGACACAGTGAGAGGGCTTCTAGTGTTCTGGCCCCACTGATGGTCCTCCTGATGGCACTTGTTTTTTGTTGGCCATTGTGTGACACAGAGTGTTAGACTGGATGGGCCATTGGCCTGATCCAACATGGCTTCTCTTTTGTTCTTACGACTTTGAAACAGTGCTCTTGCTTGGTGAATAGAAGTAAGAAGATGGAAGTCCCATGCACTGGATGTTGTGGATGTCATCTGTTGACATCTCTAAATAGTTCAGTAGAAATACTGCTGCCCTGCTGGCCATTGGTCCTCCTAGGTCTTTCTTCCCTTAAGCAGCCATTTCTAATCCTGGAAAAGTTTATTCCTAGCAGTTCAGGACCCATATGGAATAATAACCATGTGAGTTAGGAAGCTGGGGTAATAACAGTGCACAGTCACTCCCTTTTGTCTACTACATCAGTGTAGCTCTGCTTACAGAAGAGTCAGAAGGGATTTTTTTTTTTGCCTTCCCTACTGCATCCTCTCAACCTGCATGGCTATTAATCCATATAGGTCCTGCAACCCTAGGAATAAACTTTCCTGGTGTTGGAATGGCTGCTCTGAGGAGAGGAGAATATCAGGGATCCTTGCACAGATCTCATAAACTCTGGATACAACCCATGCTCTCCTTATCTATTTTGTGTCTTGGCTTCTGCCTGTGAGTGGGAAATAAGGCTGAAGGTAGGAGAAAATCTCAACTGCAGATAGATATACTGTATCTTATGACTGCACAAAATGTTTTTTTTCATATCAACTTGTGTCCCAACAAGACAACGCTCTTCCTGGCCTTGAATTTTCCCAGCCATAGTTGTTTGGCAGAATTGTTTGACAACATTCTTGGACTGACCTCGGTCTATCACCAGAAGATGGAATGTCTATGAGCATTCAGTAACATCATACTTTTAAAAATGCTCGGCACTCTGACCTTTCATTGTATTTTTAGTGCTGAACATTAAGCTTTGTTTTCAGTTTTGAATTCAGTAGTATCCCAATATAATGTGTAATCAAATGCTACTCCGACACAAAGTGGACTACTAGTCATCCCTTAGGAACAAAATTCCCACACTTCAAGATTTAATTACAACATCCTAACCCTTTGACCTTGTTGCAAATACAATATAAATTCAAATTTATTATCAGTGATTTTAACCATGTGTCATAGCTATTCTGTAGATATAACAAAAAACTGTCTGTTTAACAGCTTCCAAATTGCAGCTCAGATATGACAGGCTGAGAAATATAACATAAATTGCAATTAATTCAGCTACTAGCAATCGCAAATTAGCTGTGCTATATATATCTGTGTTTCATGTGTATGTAGGCAGAGTTTGTTGAGCTACTGTTTTTATATGTGTTTTGTAATATTCTTCCTTTTTAAGGCAACGTTGAAGACTGCTTATGTGTGTTTTTTATTGTGGGTACATGATGTGGGTTTGATAATATAGTGTGAATGGCCTTTGTATGAGTTGCTGACATTTAATTTTGTGCTTTATTTTTCTTGTTTTGCATTTGGGAAGCATTAAAGTGCAATAGTTGGTAGGTAGTCATGTTATGTTACAAACTAAGTTGCATTACTCGCTTTTCTACTGCAGCTATATAGATTGTTGAGATCAAAGTGTTAAAATTAATTATACTGCCCAGGTGTGTGGGTATGTGGTAATCTGTACCATAAAAGACCAAACATTGGTCAAATGTTAACTCATCTCAGACAAACTCCATTACCTTTTACTGAAAACAGATATCCATGTGTGCCTCAAAAGCCACACTTCATCTTTGAGGAAGAATACATTTGAGATTTAAAAATTCTAGGAACTTCAAAATCACGGGGAAATGAAGGCTATTGTTTTCCTAGGGGAAAACCTGAAACAATTTGCTACCTTCACACATTTGTGCCAGCAGAAAAGCTGCCTGTTCAGGGGACTCTTGAGAACAGTAAACTCTGCTGCAACACAGAGGGCTACAGTTGCAAAAATTGCTTGTCCATCCTTGCCCAAGGAGAGGATGACTTTCATTCACAGAAGAGCATCTTTTTGATCCAACACACAGCTCTACTATTTTATATATTTATGAAAATTAAAAGAACAAAGGCCACCTTTTACACTATCACTGAGACTCAATGAAATCAGTAGGATGAGACATCTAATAAGTAACATAATAGGACTCGGATTTAAGAAATCTGAAACAAAGCATAAGTACTAGACATGAGACACAAAAAGGTGTTACCTAAGTTGAAAATGATGCAGTGAGAGTAACATAATATATACAGCAAACAGATAATACATGCCATATATTGTCTACAGTCCCATTAATATAACCCTATTACCTTTATAAAAACGTACTTCTGATCCATTCTGTTTTACATAGTTTGTGGAATGACAGAAGGGTGGGAGGTGGGAGCCCTCCCGGCCTCCTCAGGAAGTGTAGGGGCAAATACAGGGAACACATGTGCACAGGCCATCCTTGATCTTGCCTATTTGCAGTGTGATACCTGCAGAAGGTCCTGATCAGTTGTTATGGTGGAGCATATTAAGGGGAAAGTGGTCCTGCAGGTATGAGGCCATGAAAGTCTTTGTACCTGAATTTAATCTGGTAACTGATCGTAGTGTCTACAGAATAGGTGTAGTATGCATGCTAAATGCCTTCCTTTGTGCATGGAGAAAAACTGAATTATGAAACATATGAACCTGGCAAAAGCATCTCTAGAAAATAAAAACATTATTGCTTAACAAAAGTAGTGCTTTGCTGCATTTGACCAAAGTACATATAGTTCAGTGTTCTTTGCAAACAAACAAAAGGCTCTAAGCATCCTCTAAAAACTAGCTGAGGGACCTTTTGGTCTGGCCTCTTATTAAGTTGCACAAATGCCATAGCTCACAACAGTATTTCAGAACACTTTATATTGGAATGTGGCTAGGAGTCAAAGATTTATTCCAGGTTCCACTTTTGTAAGGACAACATGAAGTAGGTATTTTGCAGTATTTGCTTTCATTTTGCTGAAGACGGCTAGAAAGGCAACAAGGAAGCATTTCATCTTTGCAGCCCAAGGTTATCTTATGTCTACTTCAACTATTAAAGCAAAGTAAGCTGTCCTGTGGCAATTTTTCATAAAAGTCACAGTGTGTGAAAGAGGTATCAAATTCTCAATATAAAAAGTAATGTTTGTAGCTTACAGAACATTGTGTATATGGTAATGGAAAGAGCTTGCTCAGTTATCTCAAGCCACCTTTCTATAACAGCTACTCCCTTCAGAGTGCTCCTAAAAATCTTTTGAGTATTTTTTTTAAAATGCTGCTTATGTGCAGTCAGCAGTTCATCTTTTTTCAGAGGAATAGCATGTCATGCAGCCTAAATCCATCCTCTTGTCATGAAGCTGTTTCTGGTATTCACCTTGAGATTGAACTGGACCTGTCAACAGCCATATATGAATTTATTCACAGATCTGCTCCATTCATATATGACTTGTGTGGGGAGGGATTCTGTAATTTCCATGACAAGGAGCGTGTGTGTAAGAAATGGCTATAAGGCCACTCCCATACACACCTTGCCTAGCTGTGCTGCTTTGTTCCAGACACATTTTTCCCTCACCAACAGACGTTACTTTCAGTATCAGACATGAGAAAAAGAGCTTCAAGAAACAGAGTATTTTCTAGGCAACACAAGGAGGAGGTTTAGTTCCCCTCATCCACATGTCCCTTTTTGTGTAAAGTTAAGAAAAGTCACTTTACATGTAGATGGTGCAGATGTGTGTCACTACCACAACATGTCTACTTTGGTTTTCATTTTCCCTAGCTGATTTTGTCTTTCTGCTGAAGAAAGTTCAGTCACAGCTGGCAGTGTTTTGCTTCTTTCATCTTCCAAACCAAAATGCTTCTTCATGGCAAATAGAGCCATTCTGGAGGAAGGTTCCTGGGGAAGTAGCAAATGGCAGTTTTTCTCCTAACCCCAACCCCAAATACATTTTAATCGCTCTTTCTTTTCCTTTAGTTTCATACTGGTCTCAAACCACTGTAATCCAGTTTAAATTTACCACCTTAGTCTGACCCTTCCTGCCAGCATTTCCCTGCTGTTTTCTAAATTCATTTATGCCAATGAACCTATTGGTCCACCAAATAAAAAGTTCTGTAATAAGAAGATAAGAAAAACCTTGCTAATCCAGCATCTTGACTCATACAGTGTCAAAACAGTTCCTCTGGTCAGACAACAACAGGGCATAGAGGCTGAGGATTTCCCCAAATGTTGCTTTCTGGTGCTGGGATTCAGAGTATTAGTGCCACTGAATGTGGAGGTTCCCCTCTGTCACCATGGCTAGTAGCTGTTGATAGATGTATCCTCCATGAATTTATTGAGTTCAATTTTAAAACTGTTTATTCCTATGGCCATCACAACATCCTCTGGTAGAGAATTCCACATTTTAATCATTCTCTGTGTAAAGTAGTATTTGACCTGAATCTACTGCCCATCAGTTTCATAGGATGTCTTTTTCTAGTATTTTGAGAGAGGGAGAAAATTGCTCTTAGTCAGCTCTCTCCATCCCATGTATAATTTTACAAACCTCGCCTCGTTTTTTTAATGTATATATTTGATATATGGTGGTTGTAATGTTATTTTGGGTTTTAATATTTAATTTAAAAATAGAGTAAAATGCTGGAATATGAATTATTCTCAGCATATTGTATTTTGTTAAATTCACTTTCTGATGACATGTTTCTCAAATCCCTATGATGTCAATGCCAACAGCATTACTTCAACTCTCCAGTTTACTGATGGCACTGAAAAAACAAGTGCTAATAACTTTATAATCTTCCTCTGGGATTCTAGCAACAGTCAATAGAAATAGAGGTTACCTGAACCTCTAGGAAAACCTGAAAGCCTCAATTGGCCATGGCTCTGTGTGAAAATGAGTGAAAATTAGACATGGGCACAAACTGGGAAAATGGTGGTTCATGGTTCATTTGATTGCATGAACCAAGTGAACCACAAACCACCAATTTCCCAAACTGTGTTTTGTTTGGGAGGTAGTAGAACAGCCCTCTCATGAGTTAGAAATGTCAAATGCACCAGGAGTCTTCAGCAGCCTCTCTTCCACGTTCGGCAAAGATTGGATTTGGCATGGCTAAGTTATAACCCCCCAAAGCAGGTGTCCCCAGGCAAGCTCAGCTTCAGCGCTCTCACAACAGCCTCTTCTGTCTTTGTGCTGCAAAGTGAAAGCAGTTTAGTCAGTGTCTGCTCCCATAGAGAAGAATGGGAGCTTCGTGATTGACTCCCAGAGCTGCCAATCAAGCTATGGAAACCGCTTTGGGCATTTTTCGGGCTCTCTGCGAGCCCACCCCCAGTGCTGCCTGGGAATTGATTGAATCGGCATCAGGCTGTCTGGAGAATGAACTGCAAAAATGACCCACCCACCTTCATGGAAAAAAGGTGGTTTGTTTCTGGGTTCAGAAATGATGTGACCAAACGAACCAATTCTAAAGAAACCACAAACCGTCCTGGTTTGTACTCAAACCATTTTTTGTTCATACCCATTCCTAGTGAAAATGTATATACCTCACTGTTCCCCAAAAATTTGTGTTACAAGACCCAGATGATCTTTTTCAATGCCCCTAAGTAACAAGCAGCAAGATGGGTGATATAGCTGTGGACTTTATTCTGTTTCTGATATTTATGAAAAGTTTTGTATGTCAGAGCTCAGAACAGTGTGCAACATAAAAAATACCAACCAGCTCATACTCAAAACTGCACAGAGATTATAAAAACATTAAAACTAACGCATACTAAACAGCTGACAGATAAGCTAAAGATCTGTTGTAGTGTCATAAATATGTCATGTGAAGACCCACACAAGGACTTTCTCAGGAGTCACTCCTCTTCTCTGGTAACTTACAAAGGGAGCTTTGACTGACAAAAACTTACACCTTGTTGGTCTCTAAGGTGCTACTGGACTTTAATCTGGCTCGTCTACTGCAGTCCAACATGACTATCTTGTTCTCTAAATGGCCCTTTCACTGCAAGCCGTACAGGACCTATCAAAGATTTTTTAAAACAATTCTAGAAGGGCTTTTTATCCAAACTTCTGAAGTTGTCTCTTACTGCATTTTTAAATCCTTTCAGTCTTAAAGTCTTTATTGCCATGTTATAACTGCAACATTTCCAAATGGAAAGAGGGGATAAAAATATATCAAATAAAAAAACTTCCTAAGATCATGGGGCAAAGAAGTCTCCTTAGAAAAAGGGATTCTAGTGTTAAAAATGCAATTTTAAAAGGTGACATTCACAGCAGATATCAATTACTATGAAGGGTAGTCCTGTGCTGGATGTGTAGAAGCATAAAGTTAAAATATTATACATGAAAGCAAGTCCTGAATCAAGGGACTTCGCACAGTAGAAGGCATGTAGGCTCTACAATCCCTTTTTAGTTCCTAATCAGAAACAAGCATGCTCTTCTTTGGACCACCTGTTTCTTATGAACTAATCAAAGCTCAGCATTGTAATTCCATGGGTTTTCTTTGGGAAAATTTATTTTAAAAATCTCTGTGATGTCAGTGTTTTTGTGACTTGTGTTTAAATCCTTTTGTTTTGTTTTTTTTAACAAAATGTAAGGCTTTGGTTCATTTACTTCTGCTTAGTTTTTGGGCAATTGCCTTTTTATTTTCTCTATTTCTGTTTTTCTTTTCATGTTGAGGAATCAAGAGAGAATAAAACTGGCATTTAGTCCTTGTATACATTTGAGCAATTTATTGAGGTTTACATTCCTTAGATGTGGAATGGCTCAAAATATTAAAATACTAGTGTATTCCTGCTTTCATATGCATTTAATCATTGCGACCTAGGAAAATGTGGGTCACATCCATCTGTCTAGACAGATTTTTTAAAAGGTAAAGAATTGTCTTTTAAACATGTGTTACTTACAGGTCTGTCATACTTGAGAAGCAATAGCAGCAAAAAACATCTGTGCTGCAGCTGTAGAATATAGTTGTAGGAGAGGAAACCATCTTGACTCCAGGGAACTAACATATTGCAGATTCAGTATCATTTTTTTTAGAGAGTGACTTTGCTTTCTTGTATAGCATAAAGCCCAACTGAGACTACCTTCTGTATTTCTGTTTTGCAGGCGCTGCAGTATCTCACCAAAGCACACAAATGTGAAATCCAATCAAGGGACTGGGACAAAAATATTCTGTCTTTTAAGGAAGTGACAAAAGGTGCTATAGAGCTTGCACATGGTATGATCTATATGAAATCTTTGTATAAATTAACAATCATGCCCACTAACAACTAATATAATCCACAAATGTAAAATGGTGTTGTATTTAAGAACATGAGTCCTGCTAGATTAGACCATTGATCCATCTAGTCCAGTGCCCTATCTCACACCGTGCCCAGTCATTTCCTCTGGACAGCCAACAACAGAACACAGAGGCTGAGGTCTTCCCCTGAGGTTGCCTCCTGGCTCTGGGATTCAGAGGCATAGTACCTCTGAATATGGAGGTTCCCCTCAGTCACCATGGCTGGTACTATTGATAGACTTATCCTCCTTGAATCTACCTAATCCCCTTTTAAAGATGCTTATTTTTATGGCCATCACAACATCCTCTGGCAGTGAATCCCACATTCTAACCATTCTCTATGTAAAGAAGTATTTCCTTTTGCCTGTCCTTAACCTACTGCCCATCAGTTTAATTGGATGTCTTTGAGTTCTAGTATTTTGAGAGAGGGAGAAAAAGTTCTCTTTGTCAGCTCTCTCTACCCCATGCATAATTTTATCAACCTCTGTCATGTCTACCCCTGAGTCATCTCTTATCTGAACTTAAAAGTCCCAGGCTCTTTAGCCTTTCCTCAAAAGGAAGGTACTCCAGCTGCAAATCATCTTGGTTGCCCTCCTCTGTACTTCTTCCAGCTCTGCAATGTCCTTGTTGAGATGTGGTGACCAGAGCTGTACACAAAGTATCCAAATGAGGCCACATCATAGATCACATAGGGGCATTATAGTATCAGATATTTTATTCTCAATCCTTTTCCAAATAACTCCTAACATAAAATTTGCCTTTTCATCGCTGAAGCTCACTGGGTTGACACTTTCATTGAGCTTTCTACTATACCCCCAAGATCTTTTCCTCTCAGTATCAGCAAGGTCAGACCCCATTAGCCTATACTTGAATTTGGGAATTTTTGTCCCAATTTTTGCCACCTTATACTTACCAACATTGAACTTCATTTGCCACATTGTTGCCCACTCACCCAGTTTGTGGAGGTCCTCTTGGAGCTTTTCAAAGACAGCCTTAGTTTTCACCATCCTGAATACTTCGGTGTCATCTGCAAACTTGGCCACTACCCTACCCACCCTTAGTTTTAGATAATTTATGAATAAACTAAATAGTACTGATCCTTGTGAGACCCTACTGCTTACTTCTCTTTATTGTGAGAACTGTCAATTGATTGCTTTCTGTCATTTCTTATAATCGCTTGGATATATGTTCAATAAAAATACAGTGACTGAATTTAGTGATAGGTTACATATATGGGTTAGTAGTTCAACAATCTCACATCTGAGTTCCTTAATAACTCTCAGGTGTATGCCATCAAGACCTGGAGACATATTGGTTCTTAATTTTCCTGGTGGCTCTAGAACTCCATCTCTGGCCACTTCAGTTTGGCTGAGTTCTTCAGACTCCCTTCCTGAAAATAGGGACTGTGGAATGGGTATCTTCCACAGTGTATTTGAAGAACAGTTATATCATTCTTGTGAAATTTTTGAAGAGAAGCTTGTGTCAGTAGCAGAATCTAAAAGCAACATGTAGTCTATAAATGTTCACTATAAAAGCAGCACCTCCCAGAGACGTTTTGGAGAACAGACCAATATGAGACTTTTCTCATTATTGGCAGAATGGATGAATAGTGTTATTTTCACTATTCATTGCGACCTAGGAAAATGGAGAGCCAGTTTGGTGTAGTGGTTAAGTGTGCGGACTCTTATCTGGGAGAACCAGGTTTGATTCCCCACTCCTCCACTTGCACCTGCTAGCATGGCCTTGGGTCAGCCATAGCTCTGGCAGAAGTTGTCCTTGAAAGGGCAGCTGCTGTGAGAGCCCTCTCCAGCCCCACCCACCTCACAGGGTGTTTGTTGTGGGGGAGGAAGGTAAAGGAGATTGTGAGCCGCTCTGAGACTCTTCGGAGTGGAGGGCGGGATATAAATCCAATATCTTCTTCTTCATCATCTATTTTTCTGAGCTCCCTACCAATCTCAGCCTTGTTTTGTAGGTCCTCCAAATAGGACTTTTTGGACTTTGCTGAATTTAGTCCAAACATTAATGTATAAAACTTCCATGGGATCTGCTGAATAATTTACTGTATATTTTTGTTGTTCATGGTCAGTGAAAAGTTATATGGAGATGATGTATGAAAATTGTATATTCATGTTTGAGAGCCAGCATGGTGTAATGGCTAGAGCAGGGTTCCCTTTTGTGGCACCCACCAGCATATCCTCTGAAATGGCACCAAGCTTTTCAGTATATGGGCAGGACCATTAAAAGGCTGGACTTGTAATAGGCTGGCCTTATTCAAATAAATGGGTTTTCCATGGCTACAATAGCAGCTGCAGCCACTGGAGTATCAGGATGGCTGGTAAAAGCACACAGACTTTCCTTAGCCTTTCCTTAGTGGTTCCATCCTCTCTTCAGGGTTTTCTTCTTTTTATTCCCCATTCAGGTTTTTTCCTTCTTCCTCCCTGGGATTTCCTTTGTCTCTTTATTTATTCCCCTTATGCAATTCTTTTGCAAAGTGAGAAGGGAGGTGTTGTGTTTGGCTCTGCCTCCCGTGGAAGCCATTTGGGGTTTAGTGTACAGTATCCTCTCTCAAAATTTCAGACATGTTCACAGGCTCAAAAAGTTTTAGGGATCCCTAGGTTAGAGAATCAGAAAGGGATCTGGGCGACCCAGGTTTGAATTCCTCCTCTGTCTTGATGCTTGCTGGGAGACCTTGAGCCAGTAACACACTCTCAGCCTAACCTACCTTACCAGTTTCTTGTGTGGATAAATGGAGAAGAAGAAAATAATGGCTGTAATATAGTCAGGCAGAAGAAAATAGTGTAGGCCACATTGAATTCCACTGGGGACAAATGCAGAGTATGAAGGAAAAAATAAATAATAGATGTTGTTCAAATGAGTTGCTGTTGAAGTATTGGCTTATTTCTCTATAAAAGCTGGGTTCAGTATCAATGAGTGTTTATAGGAAAATACTTGCTGAAATTACAAGTACCCTTTTCCTCTTAAGAGTTCTATCATTGTAATTTAATTGCAGGGAAAATAGGGAAAAATTAGAACTAGCATTAATACAGTGCTGGTATGTGATACTGGTTGTCACTGTAGAGATCATGTCAAATCATGGACATTGTGTGGCTTAGCAGCTGTTTCCTATGTCATCTTGAAAATATGGGATATCATGTTATTAGATATTGTAGTACAGTCCTGAAACAGTTGTAATGCATCTAGTTCCTTCTCTGTAAGATAGAACGTAATGTCATGTTGTGATGTTACTGTGTTCTACATTTTCACTTCACCCACGATCACAAGCCAGTGATATGAAGTGGGAATGATGAAACTGAGGACACAGGGTAAGCTGTAAGCCCCACTGAGAGCTGTTCTTATAGAAAGGAAATTGATTTGTGATGTCAGCAATGTGTTATTCATTTTAAAATATGTACATATTGTCATGACTTTAAGCATTTGTATGTCTACAAATATCAAGGAACTTTAATGGAAGATATTTTTCATCTGAAAAGAACTGACTGAAAGCTAAGTATGGTTGGTGTGCTACACCATAATAACTATGGAACATTTGTTTTAAAACTTCAACTTGCAGTGGCAATAAGATGCAGCAAAACCAAGTCTAATCACCAGGAAGCCCTACAAATACTCTCTTCAGCTCGACTCAACTTACGTAGTTTGACAGCCAAAGCCAAGGTAAATGAAGGAGCCTCTGAAACATGAGAAATGTTATCTATAAACATTACTGGTCCATTTGCTATTGGTAATGTTCTCATAAAGCCACTTTTTCATTTCACCTGAAAAGGCACCAAGAGACACAAGCTGCAGCCTTAATAGCAGGCATTCCATTATTACTGTTACATCTTCTTCGTGGTCTCTGCGCTTCACACTCATGGAATAGAGCGCCTGCGCCGATCCCCGAATCGGTACCTAAAAAGCCCAGGATTTTTTCGCGCTCAGCACCAATGGGCATGAGCAGGCGTCCCAGTGCGCATGCTCACCGGCGCCAGTGCAAGGAGCCCACCAGTTCCTTTCTTACCGCTGCGCTGAGAGGTTCTCCTTTCGTGTCCCCGGTCGGTAAAGTAATCTAGGATTGCTTTTTTGCCTTTGTATATAGCCCGTTCATTATTTTCCTAGTGTAGTTAGTTAGTTAGTTGTTAGATAGTTAGTTTGTGTTGTTGAAAAAAAATGTTTCGTTGGACTTGCCCTTTGGGGCTCGTTTTTCACCCATTTTTCCACCTCAGAAACTTTCCTGGGCGTCTATGGAAAGATGTTGGGGTTTTTTTTAAGAGGTACCATTCCTGTGGGATGCCATTTCCTCTGTCTCCTCTGTCTGGTCAAGGGACATCGAGTCGAGTCTTGCGCTCACTGCCTGAGCTTCTCAAAGCAAACTCGCAAGAATCGAGCGGCAAGGCTTTTGGCGGCTTTGCTCGAGTCAGCACTTTGCCCTCAAAAGATGGCATCGGGCCCATCGGTACCGATGGGTGAGGCCGCGGCCCCGACGGTCACATCAGCTGAGGCTTCGCCGATAAGGACCGAGATGCCGGTCGAGCGTGGGCGTTCCACGAAACGGCCTTCTGAAGGGTCAGTGGACACCCCGGCTAAAAGGCGTCGGGATGATTCGGGGACCCAATCATCCGCGCCAAAGAAGGTGAAGTCGAAGGCAAAGCGGAAGAGGAAACCATCCCGCACCCCTTCGCCTTCGCATGACGCTTCGACATCGACAGCTCCACTGAGGAAGATCTTGGCGTCCCCGCGTCGTAGCCCTTCAGTGTCTAGAGGCAGTGCTCCGCAGCTGCGCCTATCGGTATGGGAGCACGAGATCGACCTGACTCAGCGCTCCCACACTTCAGGGTCCGGGCATCGCAGTGAGAGCGACTCGGTCTCAGAGGTGGAGGTGTCGGCGCCAATGGAGCCTTTGGCACCAACGGATCAGACGAGAGGCCGGAGAGAGCTGGAGCCGACTTCAATAGTTCGTCGCTTCCCACCGCTTCCATCATGGGAGCAGCGCCAGTGGCCCCCTTACCCACCATACCAATGTTACCCTCCTCTCGAGTTTGGTGACTGGGACCAACAATCTGAGGCATCCCACATGTCCAGGCTGTCTCAACATTCTAGAAGGCGTCCTTCGGCATCGATCACTGCTCCGCCTGACAGACGCAGCGTAGTGGTGGAGGAAGTCCAACCTCGGTCGTCGGGGTTGATCCGGTCGCCCGTCAGAGAGTCTACTCCGGTGCTTTCGTAACGATCTCTGCACAGAGAGTCTTTATCGTTGGACTCCGAGGTCAGTACCGACGATCCAGACTGGGCTTTGGAACCATCCCCGATGTCTCATACGGCTGAAGATCTTTCCATCTCACCGTCGGAGGATCTGAAGCCTTAGGGGGCCTGGTGAAGAGGATAGCACCCTCCCTCTCTCTTCCTGTGTCACAGCTGCAACCCGTTGTAGACGATAACGTTTTTGACATTATGCAGCGGGATACGTCTACGGCGGTTGCCCTGCCGGTGACGAAGGTCATCCTACAGGCAGTGAAGGAGCCCTGGGCGAAACCTGCTTCTACACCAGTGTCATCGAGGAGGTTGGACCATATGTACCGTGTCCAAGAGTCCGGGGCTGAGTTCCTCTTCACCCACTTGAAGCCAAATTCGGTGGTTGTTTCGTCCTCCTCCAAGGCCCGCAAGACACTCCCCCAGACAAGGAAGGGAAGAAGTTGGATAATGTTGGGAGGAAGTTCTATTCTGCTGGGGCACTGGGAGTAAAGGTATCTAACTATGCCGTGTGCATGGCTAGATACCAATACTCAGTGTGGGAGTAACTAACCCCCCTCCTTTCTTCCCTGAGTGAGGAGAAGAGGTCGGCTGTAAAGAAGTTGCAGAAGGAAGGCTTTGCTGTAGCCAAGCAACAACTGGCTGCAGCAAAGCACATGGTCAACGTTTCAGCAAGGACCATCACTTATGCTGTCTGCCTCCGCCGCCACTCCTGGCTCAGATCTACGGCTCTCCAGCAGGACATCAGGGCCTTCATCGAGGATCTGCCCTTCGAGGGCGAAGGCCTCTTCAGCTCCACCACCGACAACATGCTCCAGGAAATGGACAAAAGTATAAAAACTTCCAGGAACCTGGGCGTACTGGCATCTTCCAGAGCTGCGAAACAGAAGCAGTGGCACAAGCCTTGGGCAAAGAAGCTGTACCAAAAGTTCTCCCCGGAACAGCAGTGGAGACCTCGCTCTGCTCAACCTGAGAGTAGGTCCTCATACAGGGGGAACAACAGAAACCGTTATGCTTCACAGACCACCGGCAAGTCCAAGGTCACTCACCCTCAAAAGCAGGGCCTTTGACTTTCTGGTAGCACGCGTCACCTCTTCCACTTCGCCTATATGCCTCCACCCATTCCTGTCGGCCTGGGAGTCCATCACTACGGACAGGCGGGCGCTTTCCATCATAGCGGAAGGCTACAAAATAGACTTTGCTCAGATTCTGAACCAATCCGTGGTAATTACCACTTCCATTTCCTACCTCTGCTGGCGGAGGTGAACAACCTCTTACAGAAACAAGCCATAGAGAGGGTCCCAATGGAGGCCAGGACGGGAGGTTTCTACTCTTGTTACTTCCTGGTTCCCAAGTGGGATGGGGGTCTAAGACCAATCATGGATCTTCAGAATCTGAACAAATTCATTTTGTACCAGAAGTTCAGAATGTCCACTCTGCAAACAATTCTGCCCCTCATCAACCAAGGGGATTGGATGGCAACGCTGGACCTCAAGGATGCATACTTCCACGTCAGCATCCATCCTGCGTTCAGACGTTTCCTTTGGTTTCTCAGCGCTTCCAGTTCAAAGCCCTTCCGTTCGGCCTGTCCACTGCACCTCGGGTGTTCACGAAGATGATGAGCATTGTGGCTGCCCAGCTCCGCCTTCAAGGGATAGTCGTCTTTCCATACATCGATGACTGGCTCCTTGTGGTGGAGTCGTAAGAGAGTTTGTCATCCCACATTGCCGTCACTCTTCATCTTCTCGACACCTTGGGTCTGCAGGTCAATTTGGAGAAATCACACCTTATTCCATCACGGACAGTTCAGTTCATAGGGGCTTTGCTGGATACGAATCTGCATCGTGCGTTCCTGCCTCAGCAGAGAGCGCTGGACATTATCAACCTTGTCGAACTTCTGCAAAGTTGAAAGTGGGGTACGGCGTAGCAGCTGCAGCGCTGGATCTGTGGTCAGCGCTGGGGCTGATGACGGCGACTATAAGTGTGCTGCTCTTTGCAAAGCTGAGGATGAGAGGCCTACAGCTTTGGTTTCTTCGTCAGTTTCGCCTGTTGTGGAACTCACCTCAAAAGAGGTTTGTAATTCCACCTGTGACACTGCAAACGCTGCAGTGGTGGAAGTCAAAGGACAACATTTGTCAGGGAGCTCCCTTCCATCTACCTGCACCAACTGTGACTATCACAACCAATGCGTCGTTGTGGGGTTGGGGGGCCCACATGGATGATCTGTGTGTAGGGGGTCCTTTGAAATTGACTCACTGCTACATAAATTACTTGGAACTGCTGGCAGTTCATTTTGCTCTTCAGTCTTTCCGCCCCATGGTGGCAGGGAAGATTGTTGCTCTGTTAACGGACAATACCACTGCCCTGTGTTACATCAACAGGCAGGGTGGGACAGTCTCTCGACGGTTATGTGCGCTGGCGCTGGATCTGTGGTCAGAGTGCCTGGACCACGACATCTTTGTGAAGGCAGCACATCTTCCAGGGGTGCTCAACCTGCAAGCAGACTCCCTCAGCAGGGGTGCAGCTTCCCTGCACAAGTGGGAGTTACAGTGGTGCTTCCTCCAACCTGTGTTTCAGCTCTGGGGATATCTCCAGGTGGATGTCTTTGCCACAGTTGAGAACTGGAAGTGTCCTCTGTTTTGCTCCAGAGGGGGCTCAGATCCAGAGTCGTTGGGAGACGGTCTGCTTTTCCTGTGGGAAGGTCGGTTCCTTTATATGTTCCCACCTCTGCCACTACTAACGAGGGTGGTCAACAAGATTGCAAGAGAGGCCATGCTGTATCCTGGTGGCCTCCCTGGTGGCCTCGCCAGAACTGTTTCCCGATCCTGCTCCAGCTGGCGAGGGGGGTCTTCTACCAGTTTCCGGCAGAACCGGATCTTCTGTCAGCTCAGGACGGTCATGTTCTCCATCACAACATGCCCCACCTGAAGCTGACAGCGTGGTTCATCGACCCTGTGGGTTCTCTAGCAGAGTCCAACATGTTTTCTTGAACAGCAGGAAACTTTCTACCCGCACTTCCTATGATAGGAAGTGGCGGAGGTTTCTGCAGTTCCTAGTTGATGCCTCCGTCTCCCCCCACAGGGTGGGATTGTTGGTAATTTTTTAGTTTTTGTTATCTCTGGTGGATGCTGGCCTTGTTTTTTCTTCCATCAAGGTTTATTGGCAGCAATTTCTGTGTTCCATGAACCGGCTGAGGGGCACTCTGTTTTTGCACACCCTCATTCTAAGAGGTTTTTAAAGGGTTTTCTTAGGCTTCATCCTCTATCGAGATCACCCCCACAGTTGTGGGATTTGACTTTAGTGTTGGACAGGCTGACTTGACGTCCTTTTGAGCCGATGGCCACATGTTCATTACAGCTTCTTTCTTGGAAGACTGCCTTTTTGGTAGCCATCACATCAGCACGCTGTGCAGGGGAGCTCACAGCTATGCATTGTGACTACCCATATCTAGTTTTTCGGGAGGCTGGAGTGTTGTTAGCCCCTGATATTTCTTTTCTCCCCAAAGTGGTCTCTCAGTTCCACCTCAACTTAGAAGTTTGGTTGCCCAGTTTTTATCCTACTCCTTCCTCGGATGAGGAATGTAGGTTGCATGCTCTGGACGTGAAGCGTGCTTTATTGTTTTATTTAAGTCGCTCCAAGAGTTTTCGTAAGGACCAGCAGCTTTTTGTTTCTCATACTGCTCCTAAGTTAGGTTCCAGGATCTCGTCTCAGCGGCTTTCAAAATGGCTCACTGAGACTATTAAACTGTGTTATTTGTTGGCCAAGAAGCCGTTGCCTGGGCCTATTCGCGGACACACTACAAGAGCGGTGGCGTTCCTGAAAGGCATTTCCCTGACGGATGTTTGCAAGGCTGCCACCTGGTCCTCTCTGCATGCCTTTATGAAGCACTACGCACTAGAGGTGCATGCTCAACAGAGGACTCATCTGGGAGCTGCGGTGCTGCAAGCTGCTTCTTCTGGTTGACCGTCTTCCTGCCTCCAGATATGTCCTGCTTGCTGATCTCCCATGAGTGTGAAGCACAGAGACCACGAAGAAGATAGACAGGTTGATTACCTGTAACTGTAGATCTTCGAGTGGTCATCTGTGCATTCAGACCGTCAGACCACTGCTGACGGTCTACCTCCAGTAGGGGCTTCCAGCGGTCAGGAAGGAACTGGTGGGATCCTCATACTGGCGCCGGCGAGCATGCACACTGGGACGCCTGCGCACGCCCGTTGGTGCCGAGCGCGAAAAAATCCCGGGCTTTTTAGGTACTGATTCGGGGATTGGTGCAAGCACTCTATCCCATGCGTGTGAATGCACAGATGACCACTCGAAGATCTACAGTTACAGGTAAGCAACCTGTCTTTCTGCAAAATCATCAAAGGAAGAAGCAGCAATGGGGAGAGTCAGAGTTCTGCTATTCAGCTTTAGTGCATGCCAGTGACACTGCTGTATGAACAGCTTGGATCTAGATCTCTTTCAGAACCCTTCAGAGTCTAATGTCTAGGTTCAATGTTCAGTGATCTGGAAGATTGCATATTCAGCATGATCTCCCTTCGAACTGCAACAGGAACCTGATGTTGAAACTCTAAGGATAAATGTTTGTCCAGATAGTCTGGCAGATGAGGTAACAGAGGGAGTAATTTTGAGCTAACACAGGTAAAAGAAAGCGTGGCTGATTTCGCCATAGTTCAGGTATAGCAGTAGAGATGCATGTTTTCTCAATAAGAAAACAGGTTATAAATGTTAACACTAAGATGGCTTCTCAGAATAATTGTTAAAGGAGAGCCAGTGGCAGGGAGCTGCAGCTGCAGCTGTTCACTATTTTTTATTTAAGTCAGTGATGTTTGATGTTGCTTTCAGAATACACTGGGTTTTCTTGAGCTTTCTCTAGTTTGCAAATTGGAAAGTGTAAGGCAGGGACTTGGATCCACCAGAGCATTTCCACAGATTGAAGGATTTCTACCCACAGAGCAGGACTTTTCCCTCCTCTCCCTCCCACTACAGCTGATAATGCCCCCATTGCTAGTCCTGAGGAACAGGGGACCCCAGAAGCATGATTTTGAGAGGCATATAGGGCCGTGGTGGGAGGGGGAGAAAGTCACACTTTTTTGGCAGCAATCCTTCCACCTGGGAAAACTCTCAGGAGAGCCAGTTTGGTGTAGTGGTTAAGTGCACGGACTCTTATCTGGGAGAACTGTGTTTGATTCCCCGCTCCTCCACTTGCACCTGCTGGAATGGCCTTGGGTCAGCCATAGCTCTCGTAGGAGTTGTCCTTGAAAGCGCAGCTTCTAGGAGAGCTCTCTCAGTCCCACCCATCTCACAGGGTGTCTGTTTTGGGGGGGGGGGAGGTAAAGGAGATTGTGACCGCTCTGAGTCTCAGAGTATAGAATGGGATATAAATCCAATATCTTCTTCCTCCTCCTTCATTGGATCCAAGTCATGATGTGAAGCTCTGGTTCTAAGCAGACTGATAACATTCATTTATATAAGTGCTGTTAGTTTGTTGTCTTTGGAGCAGCATTAACATGTTATCTTTGAATAGTTATTGCATGCGTGGAAGGACAAGAAAGATAGCAGATCAATGCAGTTATAGAAATCCTTGCAATGGAAAAGGTTGCAAATGTGTATTCAGGATGATCTTCTTGCCTTTTGTTAGAATAAAAACACCCTGCTACAAATTATTTTTTGTTTTGTTGTGCTGCAGCATTTTTCAGATGTAACAAATGTCGAATTTTCTGGCGATCTAGCTGAAGAAATGACAGCAATGGAGAACCTGATAGTGGAATTGCAAGAACTTAGTAATCAGCTAAGGAATCACACATGAAAAAAGAAGATACACTTTCCTGGAAGGAAGGAGAAAGACTGCTGCTCTTCATTTGCTACAGTTTGTGCTAATTAGCTTGCACTGTTAATATGGCCAGGCTATTCTCTAATAATGATAGGCTTTTAATTGTGGTCAGCATTGCTAAGATTGTATGGTGTTTCTAAGGTCATGATTGTTCAATTTCGAGCTGAGTGTTTGTGTGATTTTTCTGCTGCCGTAGGCTTTCACATAGCATGTGAAAACCTTTATAGGAACAAAATGGATGAGTTTCTATTTAGAAGGCCTTTATATAGGATTAGTTCTGCTTGAGTGCAGCCCATAATTGGCTCCTGTCCATAGACATGCATTTTGCAGATAGGAAAGATTAATGAGTGCTGGTGATGCTAGAGACAGAAAGCAAGGGAGAGATTTGAGTTGCTTTTGGTTTAATTGTGGGTGAGGTTAGAAGATGCAAAAAAAAGTCTACAAAAATTGTAATCTTTCTAAATGGCTGTCTTCTGTCATGTGTAAGAGAAATGCAATGCTGTATTCTGTCCTAGTGGCTGTATTTTGTTAGCGATTGTGCATTTATAGAGAATGGGCTGCAGCACAGTCCTTTAGATGCAGTGGCAGCATCTTAGTTCCCCATTCCAGCCAACAATGCTATAAAGTATGTTAAGAGAGTGACTCAGCCAAGATGACTCAGTGTGCTCCTTTGCTTGCTTGGAAATTCTGTGCAGCTCTTCAGCACTGGAACAATGGGCCATCCACAGTCCCTCTCCCATAAGATTTTTATTTGCAACCATTGGTATGGCAACCTTAATAGCATCTGCTACATCGAACTGGATTCTTCTCAGTGTTGCTCTACAAGTTGAGTCCTTATGTTGGAATCATATTTCCTCCTCTGGATCCTATCAGGTTTCTGCCTAAGCAGATGTTTGAAGTAAAAATGTCTCATCTTTTCTAGCATGTCTTGAATCCTACCCTTCCTTTCCACTTGTGGCCTTCACTGTGACCACGCATGATGACTGTGGAGAATCAATTTGGGTGGCATAAAAGAGTGCCTAGGGGGCAGTTGCTGTTCAAGCAGTGTAACTCTGTTCACGTTGCATAGTATCCAAGTAATTGTTCATAACTTCTACCTACCAGTTATGTCCCTTCTCTTTTTGCCTCATATAGAATCATAATCTCCAGCTTCCTTTTTTGGAAAGATGTTCTATCTGATAGTGTTATCTTCTCCACCTCAGCACTTTGAAATGGGAGACCAGAGCAATACATAATATAGATATCTGCTGTTTCAGTTACTTTTCTAGTAATTTGTAAGAATAAATTAGCTTTTTTACATAACTTTTGTTACAGAAAATGACAAAATATTACTAAATATCATAAATAGTAAATATATGTGTTTATAACATTTACAGAGTTACTCTATCAACATTATAAAATAGTCATGAAACTGCAAGTAAACAAACAATGAGAGAATTTCTTTTATGTTTGATTGGATTTCCTTTTTCCATTGCCACACTGGGTTTGTTTCTATTTTGATTCCACAAATAAAAAGATTTCTGTATTCTAAGGGATTAGCAATCTGTGTTTCTATTTTGGAAAAGTAGGGTGTTGGGAGTCAAGAAGGATGCTGCTATGGTTCCATCTTTCAGGTTTGCCATACTGAAATCCAGACTTGAAGACACGTTCATCCGAATAGCTATGATGCTGCTAAACTATCAAAAAATACTTCTTCAGAGTTGTGCTTATATACACTGTGCCCTAAATGTATTACCGAATATAGTGAAGATTGGATGAGGTTGGGGGGGGGGGTTAAATTATGAAGTGGCAGCCATGTTTGAAAGCTGTTTTCCTTTTTCTGTTAGATGTCTTATTTAACTCTTCTTTCTGGTTTTCTCAGAACCATGCATAAGTATTCTGTTGCTTCTTTTTATTCAAGTAATACAGAATGGGAGACAATATTCCTTCTGTGGCCATTTGGCTATACAAGGTCTAGCTTTGGTGATTTTTAGCTTTAAGAAGGATCCTGTTGTAAGCATCCTGGAATGATAGTTTTTCCTCAGGAATTATTATTAGCATTTGTGGATGCTGAAGTCACCCCAAATAGAATTCAGTAAATCATATAAGTTTGTGTATTTCTTTCCTGTCATTCTTGTTGCAAAAATTCTCATAAGAGAAAGGCACTACTTGTAATGTTTTCATTGCTGAAAGGAGACTTAATGATATCACTTTCTTTGTTTAAAACTGTCAGAATACCACATTCTTAAATAGTGTTGCAAAATAGTTGAGATATATGGCAGTCTTGGACTAAGAAGGTTATGGTATGAAGGCTAGGAAAAGGCAGGAAGGGCCCAGCTAGACTGGTTATTGCTGGCTTTCAATAACCAGTACTTAGATGTTGGCCTCAGTAGTTCCTTTCACTGCTGATTTTAGCAGCCTTCTTTTCAATGTTTGCCTGTAAAATGCAGCACTGCAAGTGCAACAACTTCTACAAGGGCTGCAGTGCATCAATACCTTCTCTGTTGCCTTATTTCCTTTTGGAGCCTCCAGGGGAGGTACAGCAAGGTAAAATTTGTGAATAGTCCGGGACTGAATGTGAATGCTTGCAGTATCAAAGCTCTTGGCTGTACTTAACACACCCACAGGGTATCCATATGCTGTCCTCCATTTATGGGCCCACACAAGCTGTTTCTTGCATATAGCCATATGTAAAACCAAGTAGCATTTTCATGTAACTCTAGTCAGTTACTAAATCTGAAATCTCTGAGATTAAAAAAGTACATTTTTTTTTTAGGAACGAGACTGTTCTTCAGTCAGTTTGTACAAAGCATATATACTCTGTTTATTCTTGTGCAGAATTGATACTTCAAGGTATAATCATTTTGCCAATCAGTTTTTCACAAATCTGGTATATGGTATAAGGTTGATTCCACAATAGTATTGGATAGAATTAAACAAATACTCTACTGACCAAATGACAATATAAACTATATTTATTATTTTAGAGAAAACTGAATAAACCCCTGTCCAGTCCTATAAAGAACAAATTAGATCAAAAAGAAGCAAAGTTGGTGTTGTGTACTTTGTGTTCTTTGTACTTAAAAATAAACTGGACTGTTTCTAAGAAAAAATGAAGCTAAACAGGAAAAGAGCTAACAAATCTATGGAATTCTTGTCAGAAAGATTACTCAGACTGGCTGCTGTGTGTTCCAAAACCCATTTCAAAATGCACATGGTGATGGAAAAATACTATTTTAAAATATTGTAGTCATTTGTTTGTCACAGAGTCAGAGTTAGGATCCTTCTGAGGGAGGATACTTGATGTCAAAAATAAACAAACAATAAGCCTGATCTTCTGTTAGTGACTTAGGACTGTGGAGGCTCAGAACTGTGGTGTTTTCCTTAATTCCTTGCTCTATACAATTCTTAATATAAACTGTTGTATCCTGATATCGTGCCTACAAAGTTTTAAAGACAGAGAGTTCCATGTGATAGGGTTTATTATATATGTTTTGTCTGTAATATTGACTGTAAAGTCTGCACTGCATGTGGAATTCATGTGCATAAATATAGGAAAAACAGTGTGAAGCACTTTTATGATAACCAGATTCATTTAGCGGTAACATTTAACTTCTTGGGCAAAAGTCAAAATACAGGATGCTATAGAGTGCCTATAAAGGTCCTTCTGATAAAGCACAGGAACCTTTTATACTCCTCCCATGCTGCTCTCCCAGTCTGCACTAGGAGGCTGTATATACACATACATGCAGAGGTGATTTCTTAGAAAAAGGGGTGCCAGAGCTCATTAGCACAACTCATTTGCATATGCCACACACACCTGACATCACCAGAATGTATACTAAATTATATCAGCTCAGCATCTACCTTAACATGCTTCTTGAATTATAATTGTTGTAATAAAACCTTACTCCCACCATACTTTTAAAATTACTTTCTCCTATGTTGCCACAGAGGCATGATAATAATAATAATAATAATATTTTATTTTTATATCCCGCCCTCCCCGCCGGGGCGGGCTCAGGGCGGCTGACAGACATGGGAATCCCATGAATCATAAAACAACATAAACAATTTTAAATATCAGTTACAGTAAAAATTATTTAAAAGTTAAATATATAATAAAATAGGTGCTAAATGCTGTAGTCGTGATATCCACAAGATGACTAGTTGTCCATTCATCAAATTAGTCGGGTTCCATCTCAAAGGCCAGCTGAAAGAGACATGTTTTGCAAGCCCTGCGGAATTGGTTCAAGTCCCGCAGGGCTCGCACCATCTCCGGAAGGTCGTTCCACCAGCGAGGGGCTATCACCGAGAAGGCCTGCTCCCTAGTGGCCCTCAGCCTGGCTTCTCTTGGCCCAGGGATTGTCAGTAAGTTCTGTGAGCTGGATCTCAGTGCTCTCTGGGGCACATATGGGGAGAGGCGGTCCTTTAGGTAGGCAGGTCCTCGGCCATATAGGGCTTTAAAGGTGATAACCAGCACCTTATAGCGAACACGGTAGACAACCGGCAGCCAATGTAGATCCCGCAGCCCAGGCCGTGCAGTTTCCCACCGTGGTAGTCCCTCCAGCAGCCTGGCCGCCGCGTTCTGGACTACCTGAAGCCTCCGTGTTCGGTATAAGGGCAGCCCCATGTAGAGGGCATTGCAGTAGTCTAATCTCGAAGTGATCGTTGCGTGGATCACAGTTGCTAGGTCGGTGCGTTCCAGGAAGGGGGCCAACTGCCTCGCTCTCCTAAGATGAAAGAAGGCGGATCTAGCAGTGGCAGCTACTTGGGCCTCCATTGATAAAGAGGATTCCAGTAGCACTCCCAGGCTCTTGACTTTGCGCACTGGTACCAGTGGCGCACCGTCAAAGGCCGGTAAGGTGATCTCCCCTCCCGGCCCGCCACGGCCCACGCAAAGGACCTCAGTCTTCGCCGGATTCAGCTTCAGCCCGCTCAGCCGGATTCAGCCCGCTCAGCCCGATGAAGATTTCTATCTGTCTGCTTTATATGTTTTGGCTATTTTCCCATTTTTTGTGGGGCAAAATATTAGAAAGTTTGTCAAATCTTACGAGTTCAGCAAAATTCTCACAGGGGGTTTGAACAATGGAACCTAGAGGTAAGTATGGGGGGGCGGGTTAAGAAAGAAAGAGCTCAATAAATTTTAGTGGTTCCAGAGCTCTGCTCCTGTGAGTTCCTGCCCAACATGAGGTGTGTGTGTGTGGCATGGCATATCATGAGCAATATAAAAAGTGTCCTCCTGAGCATTTCTGTTTTACACATTCTTGGAATGATAGAAGTATTGGGACCTTTTCTGACCTCATTAGTCAAGGTGGGAGCTACCTCAAGGAATTTGTGTGAATGGGTCTTTGCAGGGTGGCACCCTCAGAAGGCTTTGTAATTGTTCTGATGAATGAAGCTGTTGCAGCAGAGCATAGTGGGAGAGGTAGTTGGATTTGGATTTATTGGATTTATATCCCGCCCTCCACTCCGAATTTCAGCATCTCAGAGCAGTTCACAATCTCCTTTATCTTCCTCCCCCCAACAGACATCCTGTGAGGTGGGTGGGGCTGAGACAGCTCTCACAGAAGCTGTCCTTTCAAGGACAACCTCTGCCACAGCTATGACTGATGGAAGGCCATTCCAGCAGGTGCAAGTGGAGGAGTGGGGAATCAAACCTAGTTCTCCCAGATAAGAGTCTGCATACTTAACCACTACACCAAACTGGCTTTGGTTGTGCAGGTATGTGAGTTCAAGGCTACTAAGGCCTTTGTTATGTGATAACTAATACTTTGAACTGAACCTGGTAATTAATCAGTAAACAATTTTGCATCTGTGGGTTGAGATACGTGCATATTCTACCCAGCTCCAGATAGTAACCGAGCTGAGGCATTCTATACCAAAGGAGTTTCTGAGTTGACTTCAAGTCTGGACCCATGTAGAATGCATTACTGCAGTTTAGCCTAGAAGTTACTGTAGCATGAATCCATCTATGCTGTTTTTAGCTACTGAACCTTACTGAAGATTTAATGTTTATAGCACCATAATGTTAATTTTAATATAACTTGTAAATTGTTTTAATGATGATTTTTATAAGTATAACTGTTGTTGTATATTGTATTCCTGTGTTGTGAGCCGCCCTGAGCCTGCCCTGGCGGGGAGGGCGGGATACAAATAAAAAGTATTATTATTATTATTATTATTATTATTATTATTATTATTATTATTATCATCATCATCATCATCATCATCATCATCATCTGGCCGTGATGACCAGGTCAAAGTAAGGAACCATCTTCTAGACTAAACAAAGGTGGAAGAGATGTGAGTAGCAATTTTCAATAAGAATGACAGTTTGTCCTGCTCCTGGCACACTAAATCAGCAGCTGTGTAGACATACACACCAGTCTTTTGCAGAAACATGCTTCAGCTCCAAGCACAGTTTAATCAGTCTATCAAGACAGCAAATTCCAAAAAGGGTAATTACAAGATTTAGAGTCAAGGCACAGTCCTGAGTTCATGAAGATGAGGCAAATCACAGTAAATCACAGGAGCAACAGAGTTGACCTACAGCAGACATGATGAACAGCAGTGAAGGTATAAATCAGCAGTTGTTGTTATTTATTAAATTTATGAATCACCTCATCTTGGCCAATGCTGGGCTCTAGGTGATGTACAGCATAAAGTACACATAAAATCAATAAAACCAGTAATTTAAAACAGTTGCAACCCAATGAACATACCTTATAGTGTGCTGTGATTCTGCTTTCTAGGCATTGAGAGCAGTTCCTCCTTTAAGTGGGGGGGAGGGAGTGCCAGCCTGGCAGCTGTAGCTGTCCTCAAGCAAAAGTCTGGCGGAACATCTCTGCTTTAGAGGCCCTGCAGTATTGTGAAAGATCCCGCAGGGCCCTGGTGTCTTCCGGTACAGAGTTCCATCAGGTTGGGACCAGGACTGAAAAAGTCCTAGCTCTCGTTGAGGATCACCAGTAGATTTCGATCAGTAGAATGTAGTGTTCTTCCAGGGACATAGTGGAGGAGGCGGTCCCATATATATGTCGGTCCCAGACCACTCAAGGCCTTAAAGGTCACAACCAAAACCTTGAATCTAACTCAGTACTCAATCAGAAGCCAGTGTAGCTGATGCAGCACAGGTGGAATGTGTGCTGTCCATGACGTTCCTGTCGGGACTCGCACCACCACATTCTGGACTCGTTGGAGTTTCCGGGTTAAAGTCAAGGGTAGGCCAGTGTAGAGCGAGTTGCAGTAGTCTAACCTGGAGGTGACTGTCACATGGATTACCGTGACTAGGTCCGAACGAGGCAAGAGGGGAGCTAGTTGCCTGGCTTAGCGTAGATGGAAAATAATTGTGTTGCGTGCATGCCAGCCTGCCCCATATCTGTTGCTTTTAACCCACCACCAATCCTTGGCCTATGCTGAGTCATTCTACCACAGGAGCATACCATGACAGTATACCAGAGTACCTGACTGAAGTCTCCCTAGTCCAGAGCCTGCAGAGATGCATCTGCATTAGCCAGAATTAAATATTGCTGACTTGCCAGCTGGGCAATCTGGATCCTGGCCTGCACATTCCTCCTAACCCAGCTTTCCAGTGCTCCAAGAGGTGAGGTGATGCTACCTGCCAGCCCTTTCCACAACTGGTCCCAAATCCAATGGCTGTGACAATGGTACACTAGCCTTGGGCTAGTGAAACAAAGGGACCCCTCCTCTGGCGGATAACCCATCATTAGTTATAAACCTGGGCCTGCTTCAACCGCCACCTCCTCATCCAAGGAGGCTTCTGCATTCCCCAACTCCACAGCTCCTGGGTGGCCCACAACACAGGTAGTGCAGTCATTCTGAATACCATGAATCCATTTCCTCTACTGTTGGATTACTTTTTCCCCCAAAGAGCCACTACACAGAGAATTTCAGTCTTAAAGACAGAAGAACTGGAACCCCACAATTACGGTATATGCCCGGAAATTGTATGTCACAGCTTTACAACAAGAATGTAATTTATTTTAAAAAGACTACTAAGGCTGGTTTAGCAGCAAACTATTCTTGAAATGTATTTTATGTGACCAAGATGGACCTAAAAGTATAATCTCAGCTTCTGAGTCTTGATATTGTTCAAAAAGATTTTTTCTCCCCACTCAACAAGTTCTAGATCAGGGGTGTCAAACTCATTTGTTACAAGGGCCAGATTTGACACAAATGGGACTTTGCAGGGCCGAGCCATGCATGTCATAAAATGTAATGCTAAGTAGCAGAGATATAAACTTTATAAAGGATACAAATAAGCACAATTAAATATATTTTAAGCTTAAAATACAGACATGCTTACAATTCTTGTGATATTTAGTTTAAAATGAGTGAGATTTGTGAGATATTTAGTTTAAAATAGTGAGATTTGGCAATGCAATTTTTAAAATAAAAGATGAAGAAAAAGCACAAGGATCACAGCAGAAACGAAAAATATAAAATGCTTTGAACCTGGGAAAACATGAAATGGCTGGGCATTGGAAGCTCTTCCCTCACCACCACCAACTTTTGCAGCTACAAAAAGACTCCTTCATAAAATTCATTTGGAAACATTGTTTACTAACAGGATACACACTAATAGCTATTTTTCAAAAACTAAATAGCATCCTCAATAAACCTGATATATTTCACAACATGTTCAAGGGCTTCAATGGAAAAAAAAGCAATTATCTTCATATAAGTGAAACTCCCAAAGTTTCCAAGCCAACCAATTTAAAGGGCCAGACATTATTAATTTACCAACAAGAAGTAGATGGGACACAAGAGAAGACAAATGTAAATCCTTCTCTTTAACTCCAAACAAATTAGCTGGTATTGTATATCTCCTATAATCACATAAATTATGGCCGATTGGAAAATAAGCATTACATTCTTTATTCCCATAGTCAATTTATAAGAGCTCAGATACAACACATTTATCTTATAAAAGCTGATAGATTGCCTAACAACTTCAGAAAGTACAGACTGCATTTAATATTTGCCTGCTCAGCTATTCACACGATGCTGTTGAGAATGCAAAGATGCCTTGCCTACTATTGAATTGCTGCTTGCAGAATTTTTATAGATGGAAGAATTCATCCTTTGATATTAAAAAGCTTCTCAAATATATCCCACTCTTCCAAACAGGTGATCTCTCCAAGCAGACCTAGTAGTGCCTAAGATGTGCAGAGAATGGCAGAGGCCACAGCACAGGACATGAAAGAGAAGGAGAAAGAGGGAGCAACTTGACAGAATTTTGATGGCCCCTGGAATTTCTTCAGTAATGGACAAGCAGCAAGAAAACAATCTGGAGGCTAAGGAGTCAACACAGTTCTCAGAAGGGTCACCCATGATTCTCAAGCAACAGCATAGTCCTGAAAGCCCTAATATAAGGAAGAGGAAACAGATGAATTGGAAGAAGGCTTTAGAGAAGAATACAGAATGGGAGGAAAACTGGAGAAGTAACTTTATAACTCCATTAAATTCTACTGAGGAAGCGCTACAAAAACAGAAATCAGAACATATAAAGAACCAGCATGAAGCAGAAAGCATCTGGGAAGATAAATAGCTATTTTATTGGAAATATTCAAGTTCTGTATTCAGAATTGATCTAAAATCAAAAAGGTGGTAGCCATTAATATAATGTCAATAGAAATGTTATATCATTAGTAGTGGAAGTGTAGCTGAATAGTTGTTTTCATTCCCCCCTATAATGAGGGCACTATAGTAAGAGTTGGTCTGGTAAGTTTGTCTTGTAGTGTAATTGTTTTTTCTTATTACCATTTTATTTGTAAACTGGTTTTAGGAAGGTGAGCCCTCTGTTATGGGCCTTTCGTTCCCTCCCCCACCCTTAGATTGTATTTGAAGATGATATGCCTATTGCTCTGGCCTCTTCTCTCTTCCCCCCGCCCCCAAATACTTGATGTGAGACATTAGTCTTCTCTCTGACCTTGTTGACAGATTCCAGGTAGTTCAGGGAAGGAGGGTGTAAAAGCGATTCCATTAATGTTGTATGGGATAATTTTTAAGTATTTTATGAGGGTAATTTTCTGATTAAACCTTGGGTGTAATGTTGATCTTTTCTGCCTTGATTTTGTGTTGATACTTCATTTGATTGGGTAACTATTTTTCATTGGTTTTATAGTTAAAGTTTCCCTTTCATCCCAGAATGTTCCAAAAATTTATTTTCTTTCTTTTGTACGGAGTGATACATATATGAAATTGCTCTGGCCCCTTCCTCTCCCCCTTTAGTTTGTATGTGAACTTGGGAGCTTTCTCCCCCTTCATGTTGGTAGATTCCAGGTACTTTGGGGAAAGAGAGGATAGTAAAGGACCTTCCCCTGTGGTATGGGGTAGATTTCAAAATGTTGACCCTATCTTGATTTCTTGTTGATATTGCCTTCAACTATAACAGTTTGTGTTTTTATTAATTTTACTGTTAAAATCTACTCCATATCCTAGAATACTTTCCCTTTTTCATCTCCCCCATCCGGTTTTGTGGAGTTGATATGTGCCGTGTTCTATTTAAAAAAAAAAAACACCTTTATTTGCAAGGACACAGCTCCAGTAAGCAGCAGCTTCAACTGGTCATACCAATGCTGGAAAGTGAAACTACTTGAGTTCCAGGCCAAACTACTTTCTCCAGGCCAGTTTGGCAAGGGATCCTGGAGATTTTTACCATCTTCTGGGCATGGAGCAGGGG
This sequence comes from Heteronotia binoei, assembly GCF_032191835.1. Taxonomy (NCBI): domain Eukaryota; kingdom Metazoa; phylum Chordata; class Lepidosauria; order Squamata; family Gekkonidae; genus Heteronotia; species Heteronotia binoei. Next base: position 174,668,768 of record NC_083223.1, read on the forward strand.
TCACTGGGAGAGAGAGTTGTGAATTTTCTGCATTGTGCAGGGGGTTGGACTAGATGGTCCTGGAGGTCCCTCCCAACTCTATGATTCCACTGTATTGAAATACATTGCAGTACAGACAAAGTTGCAAGGAAAACTTGGAATGGCTTTTCCATTAAGTTCTCTGGGCCCAGATAGACTACTTTGGGACTGGAATGACAGCCCACAGAGTGAAATGACAGTCCCTGGGAGTGGCAGAAGCATTTTGGGATTAGAGTGAGAACCCCCAGAGTGGAATTCTATTCCCAGATCACTGCTGCTACTCCAAGTGACGGTCATTTCACTCTGCACCTTGTCATTCTAATCCCAGAACACAAATTATATTCTAGGGAAACATCATTCCACTCCAGGGCTGTCATTCCAGTCCCAGAGAACTGTTGCTATTGCTAGAAATAGTCCCAGAGTAGTCTGTCTGGGTGCAGAGGCCTTAATGGAAAATCCATTCTACAGTATCTTTGCAGCTTTGCAAGCCCAGAACTGCTTCCAGCTATAACTGGCCAAGACAAGGCAGAAGGAGCTGGGAACTTTGGCAGCCTCGGAAGGTGAGGACAGGAGGGGGGGAGAAAATAGCTGCAGGCTGTAAGCTTGACACCCCTGTTTTAGGATATGTAAAGTTTCATTGTTTGTAGAGGAGATGGGCTGGTTCCAATAAGGTCAAATGCTGTATTCAGTCTCAATATCAGATAATGTATCTACAGGTGTCTCAGAGTGGAACTATCCCATCGCCAATTGAGCTCTTCCAAAATGTTCTCCAGTGGATCCTCAGAACTGGAGAATTTTCAATTGGACAACTGGACAAATGCCACTATTTTTAACTGGAGCCTCACCAAGATAGAACTCTTTCATTTTTTAGTAGATGAAGAGAAAACCTTGCTGGTACGTCTGGAATTTTATCTGAAGGAATGTGGATACCAATCAACTCTGGCAATTTGTTTAATTTTCCAGAAGGAGAGATGCCAGACCCACTCTAGGAGGTTGAGCAACCACGTAAATAACACCATGTACAAATCACTCCACTTGCGTGATGAAGCTTTAGTATGCACTATATTGATTCATTCACCCATATAAAGAATACACTTATTAAACCATGCAAATGTTACAGTCAACCACAGATTGGGTTTACAACTTCCACAGAATGATTCCCGCGGTCTCTGGTTAGTGAATCTACAGACTTTAACAGAATAATTCTCACAGTCTCTGCTTAGAGGATAATTGCAGTCCAGCCAGGAAAATTCTCATAGGTTCTTATGGACATAATTTAGGTGTGATGACATGCATCCTAGATGAATTTTTGCATGTTTCAAGAGATATTCTCTTCTTCCAGATCACCCTTTATTTTTATTGGAACTGCAAAATAATTATACATGCATAATCTCTCATAACACATACAGACACGACACTATGTGCATCAATTGAAATTCTCACCCACCCACTGCTCAAACATTTAATTCACAAAAAAGTCTAGAACAATGTATAAGCAATATGGTGCTCGATGAAACTCTCAGCATAAATAATGCAGTTACTGACTGCTGATAAAGCCATTTTATACCTTGTGGAAGGTATAAAATAACTTTATCAGTAGCTGTCAATAATTGCATGTGATATAACAATGGAACAATATAGCGCTGTACCTTTAACATTATGTAATTGGCTATTGCAGCTGTTGCCCCTGCATTATTTATGCTAAGAGTTTCTGATCAATTTCATTGAGAGCCATACTGCCTATACATTGTTCTTGACTTTTTCGCATCACACCTGAATTGCATCCATATGAGCCTATGAGAATTTTTCTGGCTGGTCTGAAGAAAGAAAGGAATGGAAGTACTGGAAGAAAAGCAGCAGTGGGCGGGGAGCTTGTTCTGAGACTTTTTTTCACAGTCATTGCTTGGAAAGCTTGAGAGGTACTGTGGGCTCTATTACACTGCTAGGTTTCACAATCCTGCACACACTACACAACTTGGCAATATCGCAAAGCTAACCCAGATTGGCGCACCAAAGGCATTTTTTGTCCAGGGCGCTATTTATCCTAGAGCCAGCCCTGCATTCAAGTAGATATGTTTTAAGACTGAACTGATGTTCTGTAGGTATGTATTTATACAACATTATTAATATACTTGATACTTTTATAGTTAGGCATAAAAGTAAATGCTTGCTCTAAGGATCTTTGACTGTAAAGATTTTGATAGAAGACAGTGAGACAGAGTGTATGGGTTGCAAGTGAATTAATGCAATAGGAGGAGGAGATTGAATTTATACCCCACCAAAGAGCCAGTTTGGTGTAGTGGTTAAGTGTGTGGACTCTTATCTGGGAGAACTGGGTTCCACTTACAGCTGCTGGAATGGCCTTGGGTCAGCCATAGCTATCACAGGAGTTGTCCTTGAAAGGGCAGCTGCTGTGAGAGCCTTCTCAGCCCCACACACCTCACAGCGTGTCTGTTGTGGGGGGAGAAGATACAGGAGATTGTAAGCCACTCTGAGTCTCTGATTCAGAGAGAAGGACAGAGTATAAATCTGCAGTCTTCTTCACTTGGAGTCTCAAGAGTTGCTTACAATCTCCTTTCCCTCCCTGCAATAGACACCCTGTGAGGTAGGTGGAGCAGAGAGAGCTTTGAGAGAACAGCTCTGAAAGAACTTTTGACTGACCCAAGGTCACACTGGTATCTGCATATGGAAGAGTGGAGAATCAAACCCGGTTCTCCCAGAATCCACACACTTAACTACTACATCAAACTGGCTAGTATATTTTGTTGTGCTAGGGAGTTAAAATGGGAAGGAAGGGTTTTATGGGAACTGTATATGTTGAAGATGGATTTAAAGAAAGTAGACTCAAGTGTTCCAAAAGGGAATGCTAGGCATTGAGGGACAGCAAGGGAGTGCCCCTGTCTTTGAAGGTTAAGCAAATGGCAATTGGAGATAGGACCTTCTTTGTAGAATAGGGACCATAGCTCAGTGATAGAGCATTTGCTTGGCATGCAGAAGGTCTCCATTTCAATCATCACCATCTCCAGTTAAAAGGATCAGATAGAAGTGTTGTGAAAGATCGCACAGACTTTGGAGAGCTACCAGTTTGAGATTATACTGGCTGTGATATATCAATGGTCTGATTCAATGTAAGGCATACTTAATGTATTCATATCTAGTGGCACCTCATTATGGACTATTTTCCACAGAGATGCTTACACCGTATTGACTTTTATCTTCAGTGTCAGGTTACAGTGGTATTCTTTTGAGCTTTTATTTGTTGGTATAACCTGCATTTCTTCTGACAAGTTGGGAGCCAAGGGAGGTGGCAACACTAAGAAAAATGCAAGATATATTTAAATTATTTAAAATATATTTAAAACAAATAATTTTAATGGCATTAAAACATTTGTCTTGCTGCTGCTTTTGTCATGGCTTTATGTTCTTGTCTTAATATACTGGTTTTTATTTTGATATTGTAGGACAAGTCCTTCGTTTAATTATTGTAAGCCAGGATGTAATTTTTAGAGGAAGGTGGAATATAAATATTTAAAATTATATTTTAAAAATTAGAGTTGAAGATATAATGAGCTATAGTGTATATATAGCCACTTGGCTAGCCAATTGTGTCTAGCATCCCTCCAAACACGGAAAAGAATTTTTTCACTCACCTCTGGCCTGTTTTCCCAAATTTTATACAGAATGTAAACATGTACTATTTGATAAATGGTCATCTGTATTTGACTAGAGCATGGCTCAGAATGTATAAATGGAGAAAGCTTCCTAAGAGATCTTCTGTCACAAATGACAAAAGCATTGGGCTTCCCAAGCAAGACCACTAGGTAACACAGGAAGGTTTTTACTAAACATTTAGAAGCACTTATAAATAGATGGGTTTGAATTGACAAGTAGCTTATTCAGGCATGCGCTCAAATATAGTAGTAGCATTCATTAGACAAACATTTCTGCTAATCCCTGGACTATACTAATAAAAGAGTAATCCTTGCAGACTAGAGGTAAAGCTAGTTGTCTTTCAACTGCTCATGTCCTTCAGGACTAATAATAATTGTAGTTAAATTTGGATTTGAACAAGTGTGCCTACAACTTAAGTCAACCCTGATCTCATTGGTTTAATTGGATGTGAAATAGACATTTCCCTATTTGAGAATACTTGAAATATTGGATTGGATTGTACAGATGTGTTCTGCTGATAGTGGTGATTTCCCTGTGAGACAACAATCCTTCTCCAGGTACAAAAGTTTTAAGTCATGATCTGCAGATTCAACATATTGTATAACTTTGGTTTTTGAGGTCTTTTATACAAGGCAGTATTGTGTATGTGCAACTCATAATCCACTACTTACCCAATGTGTTTAGTAAAGAAATCAATATAGTTTTGGAAACAATCACTGCCACTGTTGTAGGCTAAGGGCAAAACTACATTTATGTATTGAACATGGGGTCACTACAAAACATGGTACATCCCTGTTACGGTTCTTCTCCCTACCAACATCACCCCATAAGTGGTAGGAATTTACCCAATATTCTGGCAACATCAGGTCATGTGCTTTCCTACTTCTGCCAATAGCAGCTGACAGAGCAGGGAAATGTACAACATGAGCATTCAGCATAGGGGTAAATGATCTAATAAGTTATGGACGGGAGGAAGTTGAATGGGGATGCTGATTTTGGCAGTAACCACAAATCAAATGTGACAGGTTATTTCCACCCTAGTGAAACTGGTTGAAGATTCATGATAGAAGAAACTTGTTAAGAGTTCATATGCACAGAAGTCTGTTCTTTGGCCTACTATAAATGTGGATGTTTCAGATTTTCATTCATCAGGATCTTTTATTAACCCCACTGCTTGTATTAACAATGAAAGCTATTTTTCATGTGAGATCTGCTGGAGACAGCTCTTTGTGTGAGTGTCAGGTTTGCCTGATGCGAAAAGACCCTTGGTGGTTTTCAGTTTCTTCTCACCTGAATGCAATTTCCTTGCCTTCATAAGCACAAAGAATTTTTTTAATGGTTGATGTGTCCCTCTTCCCCCTTCCTTTCTCATACTTCTGCTATAGTGTAAACTCCAGTGACCTATGAGTCTGAGTCATCTACACCAAACCTTGGCCAAAAACCAATATAATGATCTCTGCAAAGAAAGAGCAGCCAAGATGTGCGACAGCCAGCACAGTATTAACAGCACTAAAGTGCCTGCTTATGTAAAAGGGAGTTGGAATGGTTAGTGGCATCACTAGAAAAACAAACAGCTCAATATCATTAGCAGAGGAGCAAGGCAATTAACTCTTGGATGCATGCCACTTTCCAGACCTACATAAATACTGTGTTACTTATTTCAGCCTTATTCACAGGAATGCACACAAATATATTTCTTCCCTCTGTTGCTTTATCTTAGGATTTCCTGCAATCAGCACTTCTCATCATTATGTCTTCTTACTTATTCTCACCTTAGTTCTTTCCCTCAAGTTTTCTTAAGTGGAAACAGCTCTCATACTGTGCAAAGCAAATCATGTAGAAAGGCGGCTTGCGTCTATCAGGCTCGGCCCCGTGCTTGAAGCTTGCTTTACTGCCAATCTCACAAACTAATGTTCAGATTAGTAGTGGTGTCTAGAAGTCTGTGGATCACAGATGCTTTACATGTCTACTTTCTTGACACCACCCATGATCTGGCAAAATGCCTTAGTTGCACCCTCCTTACATACCTGCCAACTTAATATCTTTAAAGAGTAGTTAATAGTCTGAAAAAGATAAAGACTATAAAGAACTTTGTGTATTAAATATGTCATAATACCCTGTTTTCAATCTCTGTCACATTGTGGATGCCTGTCCTGGATACTTGGCAGTCAGATAAATGTTAAGCACAGACTATGTGGGCTTACTGAAAAATAGTATTTTTTCCCATCTCCAAAATCCCAAGTTCACAATAATTAAACCATTGTTATTGCCATTTGCAGTTTGTCTGTAAAACCACTGGCTGAGCTGCTGCCGTGTCAAAGAAGCTTAGGAAGGGGCAATGAAGTGTGCTGTCAAATTCACTTTCAAAAATACAATTAGAAATATGATCTAAATAGATACAAATATTAATATATTGAACTCAGTTTTATTGTCTCAAAATTCCATACTAATTTAGGAATATTGGATCTTAGGGTTGCAAAGATAATAGCTTTGTGGATGATAGGTCTCTTTGAGTGCCAGCTGCTTTAATTTATGCTAAAACCAGCCCATAAGGAATCTGTGTTGGAATACAGATAGTGCTAAATCTCTTGCTGAATCCTGATTCAGCAACTGAGAGTTCCTCTGAAACACTTGCATTCTAGGGATTAGAATGTACTACCACACCCACCCCTCCCATATGTCCTGCTTTTTCTCTCCATTCTGTAAATTCTGGCTCCAGTTCTTTCTCTTTTGCAGCCTTTCTGTCTTCTGTCCTTTCCAGAAAACTGCTTTTGCAGTTTCCTCTAGTTTATGCCCACTGTCTGTGTACCTCACCAGTGGCTTCTAACATCGCAAGCAAGTGCTATCTTTTGTGACACTTTATTATGTTCAGGGCAAAGATCTAGAGTTGAAATCCTTGAAGGTCTGGGAAATACTCGGAAGCCTCTTGATGTATGTATAGTTCTGAAGCTAAACAGGCTTGGGATTGACCAACACCCAAACAGGGAAAGTGTCCATGTAAATTCATATAAGCTATTGTTTTTTGGGGTGGTGGTGGCTTTTCTGCCTTTCCCAATGATTTTGTTCAAAATCTATACATCAGAGATTATTACGTTGTTTTCTGTGACAATTAGTTAAAAGGAGAGGGTTTTTTGTGCAGGAACGCAGTTCTGGCTGGCTTGGTGTCAGGGGGTATGGCCTAATATGCAAATGAAATCCTCCTGAGCTTTTTGTACCAAAAAAAGATTCTTATTACCATTATTACTTTCCAGAGATCATATATTTATGCACTTGTATGAAAAGTGAGAGAGATCCCAACCCTATTAGACAGCCAATGTGATGTCTCCACCAATTTCACCCTCTCTACTTGGCAAGCCATGCTGTGTGACAGCAATATTTGCTTCTAATTCTCTGCCTTACTTGTACTCCTGATCCTCCCTGATGATCTCAATTCAGCTCAGGGAGTTGTGCTGTGCTGCTGGAGAGTGAGACTCAGAACTGTGCATATAAGTCTCTCCTAAATGTGACCTTCATCCCAGCAGTTAAGTAGTAGCTTTCATACACGGCTTGGAAACCATGTCAGCATCTTCCAGAGTTTATGCCAGAAGAGATGCTGCCAGATCAGTTCTGGCTCAAACTTTACTCTCTTTCCCAGAACTACAACAAAAAGTGTTTTTCTTCTTTTTGAAAAAGTTGTTGTGCAGTGCTTCAATGCAAAATTGGGAGCATTAGGTTGGAATGTGAAAATGGCATGCCCTTTTCTGTTATATATCAAAAGAAAATAAAATCATTGCCATCAACTTTTAAAAAATCAAACTAATCTTCCTTCAGGAACAGAGACTTATGCTTGAACACATGTGGTGGTGTTCACAAAACATGAACACATGAGACTGCCTTGCTCCATCAAGGTGAATATTGTCTATTCTGACTGGCAGCAGCTCTCCAGGGTCTCAGGCTAAAGTCTTTCATATCACTTGATCCTTTAATATTGTGTATATTTATAAGACATATTTATAGATCTCTGTAGGCTGGGTCATATGGCGTCACTGCTCCACAGTGTAACATCTACATGAGCTGGCAGGCTTTCAGTCCAAATTTTGTTGTGTGTGACATGGGTGTTTTCCACATGAAACAACCTTGTGTGGTTTCACGTTGCCACTGCAGCTGCCAAAACACCAGAGCAGCAACATGGCTTCCTCATGGCAGGTTTCCATATATTTTCCCTGGCCTTGTCCCCCAACAGCAACCATTCTCTGATGTACCCACTCACATACCCCTACATGTCACCAGGGGCTTTTTAAAAAATTAGCAAATGACATATTGTTATAGCATTATAACATTATTACAATCTATCAATCAGGTTCTCTGAATATTCAGCTTTCTTTTTTTAAAAGGGAACACCTCTAGACCAGGGGTAGGTGGAGTGTGCAGTGAAGACCAGTGAAGAGATGGGCAGGCAAAGTAGTGAGGAGAGGGGTAGGCAGAATAGCAAGGGGCGGGTGGATGGAGAGAATGATAAACAGAGTGTGCAGGCAGACTGGTAAGGAGAGGGGTGGATGGGCAGGCACAGTAGTGAGAAAGGGGGTGGCAGGGAAGTCAATCTGAGTTAATCAAACTCTTGCATAAGAAGAGGTACAGAACAGGATGTCTCTTAAAGGAAACATCATCTGAACAAAACAAGAGCATTTATTCCAAAATTAGGTTTGAATTATGATATGGTAAGTTTCCCTCTCAGTTACAATCATACTATTTTTCCTGGAGTCATTCACACCATATCCAAAAGCTCTCATTAGATTTGTGGGCTAACATCCTCTTTTAGGAGGTATTTAACTTATCCATGGTATCTTTGGTGGAGATAGGAGGCACTATGTGCTACATCATTGAACTCTTGCCCCTCTGTAAGGGATGTCATTACCACAGTCTACACAATACAAATATTCTTTTGTTATGGGATTAGTCTTCTCAGGACTCAGAACTTCAGCAATGCTGAATATGAGAAAATAAGTAAAAGTATTCTGGATAATACTTCTTCCCATCCCACAGTCTTCTGATGGTAGGTATGAGGTTCTTCTTTCCTGTATACATAAGGAGACCTTATATACCAAAACTGACCTTCATTCCAGATGAGTATACTTAGTCCTGCAGCTTTGAAATAATATCTTTTCTTGACATTTTATCTCAAGTTTTTCACAGCAGTTCATCAATTGCAATATCTTTGCAGTGATCCTCTAAAACAGATCTATCACAACCCACAAATTTTGTCTTGATGCCTCAGAGTAATATTATTTTACATGGAGATATCCATATCATTTTTGAAAACAGCTTGCTTTTATTTAAGGGGAAGATTTATAGTAGCTGGTCCGAAGAGCAAACAGAAGAGCTTCCCTCAGCTTCTGTTTGATGTCCGCTGTAAACACTGAAGCGCAATGTGAAGGTTGTTGTGTAATGTATACCCCAGCCTTGCCGCCAGCTGCTAACCGAGCTCAGTGCTTTCAATAGCATTTGCAACCATTTTAGTTTAACCTTCATACTCTGAGTATTTTAAAGATAAACCCCAGGGCACTCCCAAAGTTTTAACGGGGGCTTTATTTATTTATTTGGTTCACTTATGAGGAAACACTGCAGAGCTAAGAGAGCTATGTTACTCCTGGAAGATCTGACAATAGTGAAGCATTTCAGATGCTGACCATCAGAATACAGCACTGCAAGCTTGCCTTGTGTTATCAAGATTTTGGCGTAGAAAGATCAAGATGGGTAGCCATGTTAGTCTGTCTGTAGCAGTAGAAAAGAGTAAGAGTCGGGTAGCACCTTAAATACTAATAAAAGTTGTGGCAGGGTATGAGCTTTCGAGAGTAAGTGCTCACATCTAGAAAGTAAGTGTTTGTGAAAGCTCGTACCCTACCACAAACTTTGTTAGTCTTTTAAGGTGCTACTGGACTCTTTTTTCTATTAGTATAGAAAAGCAGCAGTTTGAGACTGTGCTTCTGGAGATGGCATACCACACAAGCATCGATGAGCCCTTACTTTGGTTGCCAACTTCATATTTGGAAATTCCTGAAGATTTAGGGGTGGAGCTTAGGGAGATCAGGGTTTAGGGTTGCCAATCCCCAGCTGGGGCCAGGGATCTCCTGGTTTGAGGCCCTTCCCCCATCTTCAGGGCTATCAGAAAGTGGGGTGGGGGATTGCTCTATTGTACCCTATGGAGACAAGTCCCTATAGGATATAATGGAGAATCAATCCGTGGTTCTCTGGGAGGGCTTCAGTGGCATATAATGTCACAGAGTCCACCCTCCATAGCAGCCATTTTCTCCAGGGAAACTGATCTCTATTGTCTGGAGAACAGTTGTAATTCTGGCAGATCTCCAGGATGTTGGCAGCCCTTGCCCAGGATGAGAACTCTAAAGAACAGATTGATATTACCATGGCATTTAGCCACATCATTTATAGATGGTACATTCAGAAAAGAAGAGATAATCATGCCCTGTTAAAAGTAATGACCGTGATGCTGACTCTTCAAAAACTACTTAGTGGGCTGACCTCAGCTAACTAAAACCCAAGCTTATATGGGTTGCTCTGAGAATTACTCCATATTTACTAGGCTCTGGGACTTTTATTAGGTTCTAGGACTATTTCCTGGCCCTGGCACCTAGTTAAATACCTGTCTCTCTCTGGTTCTTACTTTGCTTGTTCTGCATGCTTTTGTAGTTATTCTAGCTTCAGCCTGCTTCCTGGATCACTAGAAGTACAATTTGTAAAGCACTTGAGGGAGGAACAGATACATCTGGATGCTAGAACTTATGCATGTATGTGAGAACACATGAACATTAAATGCGCATTGTCTCCCTTCCATTAGCACACTATAAGCAGCCATCCAGATAGTAAATGTTGCTGAATTAATTTGAGTTGCAAGTATTCTTTAAATCCATGTTCACTATGAGACTAAATATTCTATCAGACATTTTCTGTTTTAAATAAGGGGGATCTCAACCCTTCCCTCAGGTTCCTCGGCAGCAGCAAAACTTCACATTGTGACAAGGTGGGACAGCCACACTTCTTCAGAAAAGAAGAAAATCGAAAATCAAGGGATACTCAGTAAGAAATGACAAGAAAAATGGGAAATCTGACCTTTGAGGGAGGGAAATAGCCTAGGTCATGATATCATCACTACATTGGTATAATTCATGAGTCATAACAGCTGATACAACTAGATGTTCTTTGTTAGTCAACAGGACAACATTAAAATAGCATACATTTTAATGATTTGTATATAAAAAATAGGTCTAGCTGTACAGAAGAGTTCTCCAGGCTTATGGGGTTTTCCAGATGCTTGTGCAAACAAAGCAGCTAGCTTGGGCTTAGTTAAATAGAAAGTGTATATGGCTGCTGTCCATATAAATCATGACCTTTTAAAAAATACTTGCATCCCCTACATGGAGGACACAGTCAGCCTGACATAAATGGTCCCTGGCCAGGTGTAGCATGTTCAAATTAAACTGTTTTATTTACATAATACCAGGGAGGGGGAACCAGGGCATAGCCTCAAGATTAGTTAGAAGGCTCCGTATCAAATAACTGCTTATGAAAGCTAAACTTTCACTTCCTTGGGTTTGTGCTACTGGGAATACTTGACCTTCCTTAGACTTGTCTTCTTTTTACCCAGGCATGCCAACAGATGATGAGAGCTGTCATTCCAGTGTCCACTTGTTTGTTGCTGACCCTTTTTATAAAGCAAGTTAACTGCATGATGCACTTTCCAGAATTAGTAGTATACTCAATAAGTTTTCAGGCAAACTTATTACTGTTAGTTTGTTTCTGATCATAGGCCTGCCTTATGAAGCATTGAATAGTTGCTGAATAAGCAGAGTGTGTTGAGTTTGGTTGAAAGGAACATTTTTCAGCATGCACTGGAAGGACAGGAGAAATTGGGTATTAATAAAATCAGCTGAGAAAAGTGGTGGCATTAGCTACACTAGGCCGTGATTGCAGTGACTGCTGATTCCAATACATCACTTTATAGTTAACAATAATGATATAGCCCAGGGACCCCCAGTGTGGTACCTGTGGGTGCCATGGTGCCTGCGACACCTTTCTTGGCACCTGCCAAGTACTTTTTTTGAAGTGGATGGGGTTAAGTGCAGCTTTTGCCCAGCAGGGCTTCTGATCAGCTATGTAGATTAAAAGGCTTTCTGTTAAACAGATGTTCTGTCTGAAATGTCTAAGAGCTACTATGGAGTTATATATAACCTTGATTCTTGGAATGTTGTGGTTGGTTCTGCCTCCTGCAGCAACCAGTTTATAGAATAACTAGGAATAAGACCCATTGTAAAGAAAAATACAATGGGCTCTAGACAGAGGCTCTGGGTGAGTGCCCCCCTTGCTGTCTTTCCACCCACCCAAGTGAAGACATTCACTCCCCCCACACACACTTCAAGGGGAGTTGATCTCTGCCATTTGAAAAGCCGTTGTAATTCTGAGTGATCTCCAGCCCTCACCTAGAGATTGGCACCAGTGGTTCCCCAGTAGGAAATGGTTGGTTTGGAGGGTGGAGTCTATGGAATTGTAGCTGTCTGAGGTTCCGTCCTCTCCTCAAACCTACCCTCTCAAAGGCTCATACCATGATGATGTCACCTTCCTTGTACCCATTACATTTGTCCAGGTTGGTCTCAGAACATTCACCCCACTGAGCTAGGAAGGAGCTTTGCACTTTCCTGAAGTACTCCATGAGCCTATACTCAGACTCTTCCTTAGGACTGCCAACCTCTAGGCTGTGGCTGGACATCTCCTGCTATTACAACTGATCTCCAGGCAAAAGATAAGTTCACCTGGAGAAAACGGCTGCTTTGGAAGGTGGACTCCATAGCATTATACCCCAGTGAAGTCCCTCCCCTCCTCCCACCCTATTCAGGCTCCACTCCCAAAATCTCCAGGTATTTCTCAACACAGAGCTGGCAACCCTACCCTTCCTTCATGCTAAGGGTGAACTCTGTGTTCCACCAGAACCAGAAGATTCATGTCCTCATCCTTAGGTCCTCATCCTAGGCATCCTGATGGATTGGCACAAATTCAAGGCCAGAAGACCATTCCATATCTACCTCAAGCTTACAGAAATCTTTTGCCATTCAGATTGCTTCTTTGTTTACTTCCTACATGGTAGCATGAGCATCTAAGGCATTTTTGTCAATCAAAGCCAGATGGATCAAAGCCTTTATCTTTTCAGCATTGTGATTCAGCACCCTACTGGCACTTCAGGAATCGCTGCCCATTCTGCCAGGATGCCTGCTGCCAGCAGCCCTATCCACAAACTCACCTATTGGAGAAATCTGTAAGGCAGCTACATTGGTTTTGTGTGTAGGTTAAGTTGCTTCTGAGTTATGGTGACCTTATGAATTAATGACTTCCAAACCATCCTACTGTTAACAGCCTTGCTCAAGTCTTTCAAACTGAGGGCCCCGGCTTCTTTTTTAAAGTCAATCAACCTCATGCTGGGTCTTCCTCTTTTCTTGCTGTCTTCAACTTTTCCTAGTGTTATTTTTTTCCCCCAGTGAAAATCTAAAGCATGGGTTATAGCCTCTACCTTTGTGAGGTATTATAGGCAGGATGTATTAGACTCAGCTGAGGCAGCATTCAGCAGAAGAGTTCTTCACGGTGTCATTCTCCAATGACTCTTCCTTTTCTGCTCTGTCCCACCTAGGATTCTGCAGATTTTCAAAATCCAAGTCTTAAAGATACCTTCTTCCACTGATGAAGAATGAAACAGAGGAATTCCTTACCCTTTGCTCAGGGCCAGATCTAAGGGGGCAGTAGCCCTGGATGCCACTGGGGGAGCACCAAATTGGGTGCCCCACTGCCGGGGCCGGCAGGAGGGGGGAGAAAGATCGACTGCTTTCAGAGAGGTTTCAAAAGCAGTCCCATGGCTCCCCCCCCCCCGCATTTAAAAACCTCATTGGCAGGCGGAGTCTTTAAATAGGGGGGGAGGCAGATTATCTGCGTGCAAGGCAGGGAGGCAGCAAAGGCAGGCCCTCAGCTTCCTTCCCCTCTTAAACACTCTGCTAGGGTGTTTAAATAGGGAGGGGGAGGCAGATTGCCTGCCTCCCATTTTTTGAATGGGGGCACCATTTTTTGGTTTTGCCCCCTCTCAAAAAATATGTAAATCCGGCCCTGCCCTTGCTGACAACAGAGGAATCAAGGAGATGACTTCCTTTTTTTCCTTGGTGGGGCAGACCTTCTCACTTGGACTTTTTTTAAATTAAAAGTTCTTTCTACAATAAAGGTGGACCTGTTTCCCTAATAGTTTGGCAAATAATGAAACTGTAATCCTCTTTCACCCTGTGGAAGGAGCCTTTACAAAATCTTACACAAATGCATAAGCCTCACCTATGGGGCAAGAAAAGGGCATAACTCATTCTTAAGGATTATTCACATTCTGCTTATGAAAATAAAGCCTACCAGTAAGTCCAGTGCTTTGTTCTATGATTGTATGGGAGACCTGGTCTTGCACCTTCATGTGGAAACAACCCAGTATTCCTCTACAGATTTTTCTGTTCCTTGCATTGCAAATAATAAAGCACTCTTTTTAGACCACTTGAATGTAAGTTAGTTAGTTGTGTTCAGAACTGTAGCTTGGCTATGTCTAATATGTAGCAATTCCAACAGCCTCCATACCCATCTCATCTCAGTAAATTAAAAACACATTAGGGGGGACCCAGTGATTCTGTGTGTTTCTTATTTAGTCTCTATGCAAAACTAAGTAAAGTGATTTATTTCACTGGCTGTGTACAGTTGTCTGATCGGTCGGTAGTCCAATTTACAACCCAGGTGACCTGAAGCATTTGGATTTAAGCCAGTTTTGTCCCACTAGTTTCAATAGAACTAAATAATCGTATATAGAAATACTTTGGCTTAATCAGTTTGTGGAATTGGCTGTAAAAAATAGAAGTCTGCTGTATTTTGTTCTTGTCACACAATTTATTTAGAAACACTATCCAGTAATACTGTGAAATATCAATATTTATTTAAAGCATTTTTAAAACACCTGTAATTGATTGTGCTTTTAAAAAGCTTAGAAGTGCCTACGAACCGCTGAAGGACTGTGAAGGGTTAATTCTTCACAGAAACCGAGAGTCCTCAGTGACAGGCTGCTCCAAGCAATTTGATTGGTTAGCATGAACTGAACAGAGAAAGTCTTGAGAGCTGTATACTGAGGAAAGAGTCAGTCAGGTTTCTGCCTTGACTGAGTTGAGTCTGATTTCAACCTTAGCTGAGAGCAGTTTTGCACAGATGGAGAACTGGGGGAAAGCTGACAAGGAAGTAGGTAAAATTTCTCATTTGAACCAAAGAAAGGGATAGATCTTCTAGTGACAGGAGAATATTTCCCAACCTAGTAAAGCAGGGAGTTAGTGCTCAAGAGTGCAGAGATCCCTGGGCTGGTGTGGTGGAGTGTTTGGAAAACACTGGAACAAAAACCTCTCGACATAAAGATTTTAAGTAACTCTAAATGGTTTAAGAAACTCTAGTTAGCCTGAAGTATAAGAACTAAACTGTGCATGTAGTGGTTTTACCTCAGAATTATCTATATCAGGGGTGGCCAATGGTAGTTCTCCAGATGTTTTTGCCTACAACTCTAGCTTTCCCTAGCTTGCTTGGGAAATTATAAATGTTTGTATGCAAATGCTAGAAGTGTCCGAAGTAAAATTGGTGAATTGGAATGTTTAGTGTTGGGAGAAAACATAGACATTGTGGGAATTTCAGAAACTTGGTGGAATGAGGAGAATCAGTGGGACACGGTGATTCCTGGATATAAGTTATATCGGAAGGACAGGGAGGAAAGGGTTGGAGGTGGGGTGGCTCTGTATGTCAGAGAGGATATACGGTCCAGTAAGACTGAGGTCAGAGAATTAGATTCCCTTTTAGAAATGCTTTGGGTTGAAATAGAGGGCCCAAAAGGAAATTTAACTATGGGAGTTTGTTATCGCCCACCAAATCAAAAGAGAGAGGACGATTATAATATGATGGAGGGATTAAAGATAGCAGCTAAACGTAAAAACTGTGTCGTAATAGGTGATTTTAACTACCCGCAGATTGATTGGGTCAATATGTGTTCTGGTCGAGAGAAAGAGATTGAGTTTCTTGATGCTCTCAATGACTGTGCTATGGAGCAGATGGTCTCAGAACCTACCAGGGGTGGGGCGATCCTGGATCTGGTCCTAAGTAATGCCCAAGACTTGGTGAGAGACGTAAAAGTGATTGCGCCGCTTGGGAACAGTGACCATAATGTTATTGATTTCACCATTTGTATAAATAGGGAGTTGCCCAAAAAGACCGCCACAACCACATTTAACTTTAAAAGGGGTAAATTCTCTGAGATGAGGAGGCATGTGAGGAGGAAACTGAAAGGAAAGGTAAATACGGTCAAAACCCTTGGGGAAGCTTGGAGACTATTTAAAACTATAATCCTAGAAGCTCAGATAAAATACATACCACAAGTTAGGAAAGGCACAAACAGGTATAAGAAGAGGCCAGCATGGTTAACAAACAAAGTAATGGAAGCTGTAAAAGGTAAGAAGGACTCCTTTAAGCGGTGGAAAACCAGTCCAAGTGAGATTAATAAAAGGGAACACAGGCAGTGGCAAATCAAATGCAAGACTGTGATCAGGCAGGCAAAAAGGGACTATGAGGAGCATATTGCAAAAAACATAAAGACCAACAATAAAAATTTCTTCAAATATATTAGAAGTAGGAAACCAGCCAGGGAAGCAGTGGGGCCCTTGGATGACCATGGGGTAAAAGGATTACTGAAGGAGGATGGGGAAATGGCTGAGAAGCTGAATGCATTTTTTGCCTCCGTCTTCACCGTGGAAGATGAGAAGTGTTTGCCCGCCCCAGAACCACTAATATTGGAAGGGGTGTTGAAAGACCTGAGTCAGATTGAGGTGACAAAAGAGGAGGTCCTACAACTAATAGACAAATTAAAAACTAATAAGTCACCGGGTCCGGATGGCATACATCCGAGAGTTCTGAAAGAACTCAAAGTTGAACTTGTGGATCTTCTAACAAAAATCTGTAATCTTTCATTGAAATCTGCCTCCGTTCCCGAGGACTGGAAGGTAGCAAATGTCACCCCCATCTTTAAAAAGGGTTCCAGAGGAGATCCGGGAAATTACAGGCCAGTCAGTCTGACTTCAATACCGGGAAAGTTGTTAGAAACCATTATCAAGGACAGAATGAGTAGGCACATTGATGAACACAGGTTATTGAGGAAGACTCAGCATGGGTTCTGCAAGGGAAGATCATGCCTCACTAACCTGTTACATTTCTTTGAGGGGGTGAACAAACATGTGGACAAAGGAGACCCGATAGATGTTGTTTACCTTGACTTCCAGAAAGCTTTTGATAAAGTTCCTCATCAAAGGCTCCTTAGAAAGCTTGAGAGTCATGGAGTAAAAGGACAGGTCCTCTTGTGGATCAAAAACTGGCTGAGTAATAGGAAGCAGAGAGTGAGTATAAATGGGCAGTCTTCGCAGTGGAGGACGGTAAGCAGTGGGGTGCCGCAGGGCTCGGTACTGGGTCCCATCCTCTTTAACTTGTTCATAAATGATTTAGAGTTGGGAGTGAGCAGTGAAGTGGCCAAATTTGCGGATGACACTAAATTGTTCAGGGTGGTGAGAACCAGAGAGGATTGTGAGGAACTCCAAAGGGATCTGTTGACGCTGGGTGAGTGGGCGTCAACGTGGCAGATGCGGTTCAATGTGGCCAAGTGCAAAGTAATGCACATTGGGGCCACGAATCCCAGCTACAAATACAAGTTGATGGGGTGTGAACTGGCAGAGACAGACCAAGAGAGAGATCTTGGTGTCATGGTAGATAATTCACTGAAAATGTCAAGACAGTGTGCGTTTGCAATAAAAAAGGCCAACGCCATGCTGGGAATTATTAGGAAGGGAATTGAAAACAAATCAGCCAGTATCATAATGCCTCTGTATAAATCGATGGTGCGGTCTCTTTTGGAGTACTGTGTGCAGTTCTGGTCGCCGCACCTCAAAAAGGATATTATAGCATTGGAGAAAGTTCAGAAAAGGGCAACTAAAATGATTAAGGGGCTGGAACACCTTCCCTATGAAGAAAGGTTGAAACGCTTAGGGCTCTTTAGCTTGGAGAAACGTCGACTGAGGGGTGACATGATAGAAGTTTACAAGATAATGCATGGGATGGAGAAAGTAGAGAAAGAAGTACTTTTCTCCCTTTCTCACAATACAAGAACTCGTGGGCATTCGATGAAATTGCTGAGCAGACAGGTTAAAACGGATAAAAGGAAGTACTTCTTCACCCAAAGGGTGATTAACATGTGGAATTCACTGCCACAGGAGGTGGTGGCGTCCACAAGCATAGCCACCTTCAAGAAGGGGTTACATAAAAATATGGAGCAGAGGTCCATCAGTGGCTATTAGCCACAGTGTGTGTGTGTGTGTGTGTGTATATATATATATATATATTTGGCCGCTGTGTGACACAGAATGTTGGACTGGATGGGCCATTGGCCTGATCTAACATGGCTTCTCTTATGTTCTTATGTTCTTAACTCCCATCAGCCCCAGCCATTGGCCATGCTGGCTGGGGCTGATGGGAGTTGTAGGCAAAAAACATCTGGAGAGCTACCGTTGGCCACCCCTGATGTATATTGAGTTACCTCAGAACTTTAATCTGCTGATTTTACCTGACCTTTCCCTTCTATGTTGAATAAAATATTTCATTAATTTTGAATTTCAAAACATCTCAAGTGTAATTTTCAGTGTTTTAAATTAAAGGTCAATCCCAACCCTTGCCTCAGGTTCCTGAGCTGAGCCAGCAGTAAATTATCATACTGAGACAGCCAGAGTTCTTCAGGAAAGAAGAAAACAGACCACCAGGGCTGCTCAGTCAGAAAGTGAAAGAAAAATGGAGGGAAAATCTTGCCTCTGAGGGAGGGGATGGAGCCATTATACCACCCTTTATAGCCATCCTTATAATTTAAGCCAGTAATCCTTTAGGAACTAAGTAATAAACACACTGAAGATTATTGGTTTATTTTCTAGTTGAATTCCAGTGGTTTCCAAAGAATGCTTTATCCTTCAAGTAGGCTGTGCCAGTATAATGATGCTAAGCCCATTCAGAGTTGATGCATCAAGGTGATATACAACACATGTAGTGTTCCACATGTACTACTCTAAGTGTATAAAAGTTCAACATGCAAAGTGCCCCCAGGAGTGGGGGAATGTTTTTGATAGATGAGGTCTATTGGCCATCTTGGAGATCTATTTTTTATTTGCTGCTAACCAGTGAATCAAGAAGGGCTATTAACTCAGCTACCTCTGATGCTCCCAGTTCAGCAGATGTAGTCATCAAATACCTATGGCCAGACAGAATAGTAGTAATTAATTCTGAAAATATTATATGTAAAAGCAATTAAAACCAATCTACAGCCAGGGCCGTAGCCAGGATTTGGAAGATCAGGGGGCATTTACATTTTTCTGGGGGCACTGATGCCCCCCAGTGCCCTACACGACCTTCCCTCTAGTTGTTCTCCCTCTCTGACACCCTCCCCTCCCCCTCCCTCCCAAGGAAGGGAGGGTGAAGATGAGGGTGACAGGCAGGAGAATGGGTAATGATCGGGGCTGGAGGCGAGAAGGTGGCAATCAGGGCTGGGAGAGAGGGGAAGAGGCCAGGAGAAGCCGGATCGGGGCTGGGACTGGGAGGGAGGGGAAGGAGGCGGGGAGAAGGTGGTGATCGGGGCTTGGAAGGGAGGGAGGAAAAGAGGCCAGGAGAAGCCAGGGATCGGGGCTGCGGCTGAAACTGGAAGGAGGTGGGGAGAAGGTGGCAATCGAGGCTTGAAAAGGATGGAGGGAAACTTGGAAAGAGGCCAGGAGAAGCCCGTGATCCGGGTAGAAGCAGCCCCCCACCTCCCCGCCAGTTAAAGGGCCCGATGATCAGCTGTTTCACAGGCCCTTTAACTAGCACGGGGGCTGGGACTGCTTCTGCCTCCAGCCCCGCAATGCTATTTTAATGATGGGGAAGGGAGGGTGGTGGTGAGGGGCAGGCAAAGAAGAGCTTCCCTTCCCTCCCCTCCTCTCCCTGCTGCTTTCCCCGCCACTTAAAATGTACAAAGATGAATAAAGTAAATTATACACATTCATTAGCCACAGTGTGATCAATCTGTAAGCTGATGTAGGTGAATTCTGAAGTCCTTGTTTCAAATCCCATTTTAGCCGTGGATGATGTGGGGATCCTGGAGTCACCGATGTGGCCTCTTTTCTCCAAGGTCGGGGACAAAGGGTGATGAAAGGGAAAGAATCATCCTGAAGGCACCCACTTATATGTGGTGTGCCACAGGGTGCAGTTCTGTCCCCGATGTTATTCAACATCTATATGGGCCCCCTTGCCCAGATTGTCAGGAGGTATGGGCTGGGATGAGCAGACAGGTTAAAACGGATAAAAGGAAGTACTTCTTCACCCAAAGGGTGATTAACATGTGGAATTCACTGCCACAGGAGGTGGTGGCGGCCACAAGTATAGCCACCTTCAAGAGGGGTTTAGATAAAAATATGGAGCACAGGTCCATCAGTGGCTATTAGCCACAGTGTGAGTGTATATATAAAATTTTTTGCCACTGTGTGACACAGAGTGTTGGACTGGATGGGCTGTTGACCTGATCCAACATGGCTTCTCTTATGTTCTTATGTCACCAATATACAGACAACACCCAGCTCTATCTATTGATGGGTGGCCCCTCTGACTGTACCCCGGAAAATCTAGACCTGGCTCTTCAAGCCGTAGCATCTTGGCTCAGGCTAAGTCAGTTGAAGCTGAATCCGATGAAGACGGAGGTTCTCTATCTGAGCCGGGATGGCCCAGGAAGGAAGATCCCTTTGCTGGCTCTTGACAGGGTGCCACTGATACCAGCCCCTAAGGTGAAGAGCTTGGGAATGTTCCCGGAGTCTTATCTGACAATGGAGGCCCAGGTAGCGGCCACTACCAAATCTGCCTTTTTTCATTTTCGGCAGGTACAGCCTCTTTTCTGGAGCATGATGTCTTAGCTATGGTGATCCACTCTACGGTCACCTTGAGAATAGATCACTGTAATGCTCTCTACATGGGGCTACCCTTGACTCTGACTTGGAGACTACAGCTAGTTCAGAACACTGCAGCGCAGCTGTTAATGGGGCTCCCTAGATGGGAGCACGTTCGGCCAGTGCTGAAACAGCTTCATTTTCTGCCTATTGTGTTCTGAGTCCCTTTCAAGGTGTTAGTTTTGACCTTAAAGCCCTTTATGGTTGGGGGCCTGCTTATCTACGAGACCGCCTTTCTCCGCATGTTCCCCAGAGAGCACTGCATTCAGGGACACAAAACCTACTGTCCATCCCTGGACCAAAGGAAGCCAGGCTGTGTTCCACACAGGCTAGGGCATTCTTGGTGGCAGCACCAGAAATGTGGAACGCCCTTCCAGAGGCCATAAGGGCCCTGTGGGATCTTTCTCAGGCCTTCACCATCTAAACTGGGAGCGAACTGCCACCTTACACTGCTGAGGAGTTACGAACATTATAGGATCACTAATAGCAACAAGAAAGATCTCGCCATATTAAAGTTGTACAGCACCACAAAATTTTTAAATTGTATTTTATTGGTTTTAAATTGTATTATAGAACTGATGGTTAGCTGCCCTGAGTCCGCTTGCGGTAGGGTGGCCAGACCGTCCCGGGCGCCCGGGAATGTCCCGGTTCTGGCCCCCTATTCCCGCCTCCCGGGCTGGCTATACCGGGACCATTTAGAGGTCCCGGTTTAGCCAGCCCCGGAGGCGGTGGGCTGCGGGCGCCGGCGGAGAAGGCGGCGAGTGAGGGAGGGAGCGTCCCTGCGCGTGCGCAGGGCCCCTGCACACGCACAGGGACGCTCCCTCCCTCACTCGCCGCCTTCCCCGGCCGCGCGCGGGGCCCGGCGGCGGTGGCGGAGGCCTCTTTGCGGCCTCCGCTGGTCGCTGGAAGCCCTCCAGAGACTCTGGAGGGTCTCCAGCGACCAGCAAAGGCCGCGGAGAGGCCGCGGAGCAGCCGGCGCTGGTCCCGGAAGGCCTTCCAGAGACTCTGGAGGGCCTTCCGGGACCAGCGCCCACCAGCGAAGGCCTCTCCGCGGCCTCCGCTGGTCGCTGGAGGCCCTCCCCGGCCTCCGCTGGTCGCTGGAGGCCCTCCCCGGCCTCCGCAGCCGCCACCAGCCTCGCCAGCAGCACCAGCCGCTGGGAGGAGAGGCCGTCACCCGCCCTGGAAGAAGGTAAGCAGGGAGGGTGGGGGCCGAAAGCGGAGGGTGGGGGCTGGCGGGAGGGGGCGGTCTTCCTTCCCTCCCCCCTCCCTTCCTTTCTTCCTTCCCTCCCTCCCTTCCTTTCTCCCTCTCTTCCCTCCCTCCTCCCTCTCTTCCCTCCCTTCCCTCCCTCCTCCCTCCCTTCCCTCCCTTCCTTCTTCCCTTCCCTCCCTCCCTCCTCCCTTCCTTCCTTCCCTCCCTCCTCCCTTCCTTCCTTCCCTCCCTTCCTTCCCTCCTTCCCTCGCTCCCTCCCTCCTTATGTTCTTATGTGACACAGAGTGTTGGACTGAATGGGCCACTGGCCTGATCCAACAGGGCTTCTCTTATGTTCTTATGTGACGCAGAGTGTTGGACTGGATGGGCCACTGGCCTGATCCAACAGGGCTTCTCTTATGTTCTTATGTGATGCAGAGTGTTGGACTGGATGGGCCACTGGCCTGATCCAACAGGGCTTCTCTTATGTTCTTATGTGACGCAGAGTGTTGGACTGGATGGGCCACTGGCCTGATCCAACAGGGCTTCTGTTATGTTCTTATGTGACGCAGAGTGTTGGACTGGATGGGCCTCTGGCCTGATCCAACAGGGCTTCTCTTATGTTCTTATGTGACGCAGAGTGTTGGACTGGATGGGCCACTGGCCTGATCCAACAGGGCTTCTGTTATGTTCTTATGTGACGCAGAGTGTTGGACTGGATGGGCCATTGGCCTGATCCAACATGGCTTCTCTTATGTTCTTATGTGACAATACTGACTTTGGTGGACCCAAGCACTGATTCAGTGTAAGGGAGCTTTGTGTTTGTGACTGGAGTGGACAATACTGACTTTGGTGGACCCAAGCACTGATTCAGTGTAAGGGAGCTTTGTGTTTGTGTCTTCTGGTGCAATTTTGTTCTCAGATCCTGTATTTACTTCATCAGTATATGGGATAAGGCACTTTCTCAACTGTGCTGCATAATGCAGCCTATTTATTTTGTCCTGTTTGCTCTGTTGGCTCTATCTGCGCCACCTTTATCACTTTCGGGGTGTGGATCCCCCAGTGGGGTGGTCTCCCGACTCCCTCCGCCGGCTGTTTCTGATAGCCCTGCGCCCCCTCTTTCATTTGATATGTGTCCCGTGCGGGTGCCACCCTCCCGCCGGGAGATGCCGCAAAATGAGCCCCCTTGAGGCTTATGGCGGCAGGGCTCGGGGGAAGCGAGCTAGACTGCTGTTCTTTTGAGGGGTTATAGAGTGTTTCGAGCCCGTCCCTGTGGCATCGGTCCCATCGTTGTAGGGCCCAGGGGGCCGGCGCAGCGGCCCGCTGAAGCAGCCTGTCGGTCACTTCCGGGTTCCTGTCCTGAATCTCGGCCTGTGTTATTAGTGACAGGCTGCTTCGGCGGGCCGCTGCGCCGGCCCCCTGGGTCCCACAATGATGGGACTGATGCCACAGGGACGGGCTCGAAACACTCTATAACCCCTCAAAAGAACAGCAGTCTAGCTCGCTTCCCCCGAGCCCTTCCGCCATAAGCCTCAAGGGGGCTCATTTTGCGGCATCTCCCGGCGGGAGGGTGGCACCCGCACGGGACACGTATCAAATGAAAGAGGGGGCGCAGGGCTATCAGAAACAGCCGGCGGAGGGAGTCGGGAGACCACCCCACTGGGGGATCCACACCCCGAAAGTGATGAAGGTGGCGCAGATAGAGCCAACAGAGCAAACAGGACAAAATAAATAGGCTGCATTATGCAGCACAGTTGAGAAAGTGCCTTATCCCATATACTGATGAAGTATATACAGGATTTGAGAACAAAATTGTTTCCGGCGGTGATATTTGGGGACGTCACAGGAAGTGCTGTGAAGTCACTTCCTGTTTCCGGCAGTGGCATTTGGGGGAAATGATGTCACCGGAAGTGATGTCACTTCCCGTTTCCGGCAGGTGACGCGGGGAAATGATGTCACAGGAAGTGGTGTCACTTCCTGTTTCCGGCGGTGACATGACATCACCGGAAGTGACGTCACTTCCTGTTTCCAGCGGCGCGCGCGCACCCCTGCCTCCCCCCTTTCCCCCCAAGGTGTCCCTGGCTGGCCTTCAGACATTATGGTCACCCTAGCTTGCGGAGAGGGTGGGATAGAAATTTAAAGTAATAAATAAATAAATTA
Organism: Heteronotia binoei; assembly: GCF_032191835.1. Classification (NCBI taxonomy): domain Eukaryota; kingdom Metazoa; phylum Chordata; class Lepidosauria; order Squamata; family Gekkonidae; genus Heteronotia; species Heteronotia binoei. The sequence goes on from NC_083223.1 coordinate 174,692,885, forward strand.
TAAGTCCTCATGCAAGCTCAGTCTCTCATCCCCAATATAGGGAAGATGACAATACCAATCTGCCTTGCCAAGTTGATTTAGAGTGTACCAAACAAATGTGTGTGTGCTGTGAAACGCTTGGATGTCTATATAAATGCAAAGTATTGTTACTGTTATTGTTTAAATACAAGAAGTATGAATAAGATTAGGTTAAAACATTTTGTTGTTATTCTGCTTGGTGCTTTTAGATTTGATGTTGCTGTTGATTTTACCCTCCTCTTTCTGAGAATGTTGTTATGGTCTTGTATTGGTCAATTTTAATGCTGACCTAAAATGGACCTGCCTCTTTTGGGAAACATAAACTCTTGGGGTTTGATCCTTCTTGCCAGATGTAAGAGTCAGGAGCAATATTCCCTCTAAGCTGTGGGGTTTTGTGAGCAAAAATTCTACTTCATGAGCTATTGGCATTAAAGTTGTGAGCTACTGCATAAATTAGTTTGCTCTGGGGCTATTCTTTCTGAGTTAAGACAGAGTTCTGTGTGAGCCAGAGGCTAACTCACAGCTAGCTCACAGTAACCCAGCTTAGAGGGAACTCTGGTCAAGGAGCTGCACCTGACCCCCCACCTCCTCCTCAACACTGCAGCTCATGGGCATGGGCCTCCCAGCCCTATTGACTTTTTAGCTCTTACTATTATTTATCATATGGCAGTTAAACACAGGAAGCATACAATAATATAAAATATGAAACTAAATTGATACAATGGGTATGCAGACCAATTGGGCAATCCCCCTAAATAATAGTATCTAAATTTTCAATTCACTCAGTTGCAGCTGGGGAGAGTTCAAAGAGCTCCATCACATCTCCCTGAAAAGTACAATGCTCACATTCCTGTGACAAATGGAAAATAGTTTGGCAGGCTGCACCACAGCCACATTCAGGTCCTGTTATTTTGCCCCATTTAAACAACAGATCTGCACAGCTTCCAGAACCTGTTCATATTCTGTCAGCCATCTCCCATACTTTACTACGCAAGTCAAATCCTGTGGGCCTCTTGTTGGTGTTTATCACATTATGGATATCGGGTGGAACCGATTGCATCCATGTTATCAACCATTCATTTCCCAGATTGAAATTGTGTGATTGCAGAATTTGTGCAGATCTTATTTCTATGTGCTGGGATGTAGCATACCTCCTCATGGTGTACCCTGGAGCTAGAACTTCTGGCTGCTGGACAATCATAGGATCTCCTGGTTATATTGCACATGGAAACAATTCAGCTTTTATGCGTGATACTTGGATAAGGAAAGATGAGCTAATTTTGCCTCTGCCACTGTGTTCTGTTAATGCTGTATAAGATCCAAGTTTTTGGTCATATTTATTGTTGTTTTGTTCTTTTTTGAAACTGGAAACTTACTACTTCATAAGTAATAAGACTGAGAGGTAAGTGTAAATAAATGGATACTTCTTAAGAAGTTAAAGCTCAGTTTAAATGGCCTTGGTTCTGTCAAGGAGCTGAGGTTCCATTTAGATAGAATTGTCTCTGTGCTTTCATAGTAGGTTGGATTTATTCATAGGTGTGCTGGGAAAATGTTCTGAGAGGAGTTTCCTATAAAGCATAGCTATAAATGGACTTCTTTGGTGAGCGGTAAGAAGGGAAGGGAGGGAAGAGGAATGGCAAGAGTGTGAAAGGAATGTTTCTACTAACAATGCTACAGTGCAGAATAATATATTTTAAAAGTAGCATCCATCATTGGAAATTCTTGATTACTGTGTGCAAAATATTTTACCCTTAGCATCTTGACACTTTAAAAGAAATAGAGAACTATAGTGGCAAATAACAAATTAAAATGCAGTTATTATTCTAAAGTTATGTTGCGATTAAAGTGTGACACAGCAAGGAAAAACAAAATTGAGCAATTACTGCTTTCAGTGGCAACACAGCCATTGTTACTTTACTTTGCAACAGGTAAAATAAATTGAAACCTTTACAAAAAATAAAGGTACATGATTAACAATAACAAATATGAACACATGGGAATAAGGCTTGGTGCAGAAAAATAAATTCATGCTATTTCTATTGAGAAAGCCTGAAAATAAACTGAACATAGGATTTCATTTAATCCTATATAAACCACTAAAAAGGTAGCATCCACATAAAACCAACTAAACCCAATTAACATAGAATTGGAGATGAAAGATCAGCAATAACATTAGAAAACTTCAGCCTTTTCACTGCATATCAGTATAAAAGAACTCTAAAAATCCTCTCCTGGTGGTACAGAGCTCCTCCTGTTAAAGAGCCAGTTTGGTGTAGTGGTTAAGTGTGTGGACTCTTATCTGGGAGAACCCGGTTTGATTCCCCACTCCTCCACTTGCACCTGCTGGAATGGCCTTGAGTTAGCCATAACTCTGGCAGAGGTTGTCCTTGAAAGGGCAGCTGCTGTGAGAGCCCTCTCAGCCCCCCCACCTCACAGGGTGTCTGTTGTGGGGAGAGAAGATATAGGAGATTGTAAGCCGCTCTGAGTCTCTGATTCAGGGATCTGCAATTCTTCTTCTAAATCTGTGTTTCACTAATTCATTTGTATCCAGCCTTTATCCCTAGTGGGGACCCAAGGCAGTTTACAGCATTCTTCTCTTCTCCATTTTATCTTCACAACAACCCTGTGATGTAGGTTAGGTGGAGAGAGTGTGACTGGATCAAGCTTACCCAACAAACTTCCATGGCACAAGTGGGGAACCCAGGTCTCCCAAAATCTCGCCTGACATTCTTAACTACTTCACCACACTGGTTTTCATGTCTCAGCAGAAACTAAGTCCACAATAGGCTGAGTAGGAGTCCAGTTTGACATCTTGTTACTGTAGATTGGTAGGAAAAGTTTTCTTATTTACACGTTTAGCATAGTAACTGGTTTCCCACTCAAATGCTTGTCATATAAAGAAACTATATATTTTGGCTGCTCAGGAATGATTGATAGATACCACGTATTAATATATGCTACAGGTATTCAAATCACATTCTATAGGTCAGTTTAAACAACAACAAAAATAACTGAGCCATTGTAATTTTTTGTTCAATTTTGATTCTAATTGTACTTTTGTTAGGATTTTGTCCTTGTCCAATAATTGATTTAATGTTCGGACATTAGATTTTGACCAGTGCATAAATTCTGATTTGCCTTGTCCAGGGGTGAACCATTTTTGATTAGTAAATTATGTCATTTTAGACAACTCAGGTGTTAGTTTTGGTTTTCTCTGTTTCCAAATCTTTATTGCATTTTCTAAAAGGCAGCTGTCTATTGTTTTATATAATTTTTTGATGCATGGAGTTCACAGGATGTCATATAGATTGCTAGGAACTATATGTCTGGTTTCTATTTCCACCCATTCTGGGAGTTAAAGTTGCAGCTTTAAGAATATATAATAAAAGTACAGCATTTTCCTTCAGTCTGTGAATTGCTTGGTTGTTTGTGCTGGCATTTCTTTTTCTTTGAATAAAATTTTCTTCTATTGCTAATAAGAAACCTTGCCTGCTGTGTCTGATTGGGATGGGCACACCAGAACAGAACCCCTTGTGTCACAATTCCTGGCACTCCAGATGGGACACCTTCTGGTCCGTGACCAGAGCTGAGGATGGCTGGGTGATGCCTGGAACCTTTGCAGCTGCATTGAGAGGCTTGCCTCTCCTGGTCTGAGTCCCACCCGTCGACTGGTTTCTGGCCACTTGAAGAGAAGCTTGTCCCTTGAAGAGGTTTCGGTAACAGGAGATGGGGGTGGGCAGTGCTGACATCTTGAAGCTCTGAGGCAATTGAAGACAGGTGAGAGTAAGCACTTTTGGTTGCCCTTTTTATGGGATTAGCCCAAGGATGTCAAACATGTGGCCAAGGGGCTGAGTCAGGCCCCCAGAAGGCTCCTATCAGGCCCCCGAGCAACTGGCTCTTGTCTGCTTCCTTCTCCCTCTCTCTTGCTTCCTTCTGCATCTCAACTTGCTTTTGCAGGCTTGCTCAATTACACAGGAGCTGCAGAGTGCAACCTTGATTTTCTCCATTGGTTGAGGGTCCTCCTGCTCTTGGTCCTCTGGGGAGGGAGGGAAAGAGCCAGAGCTTCCTTTGCCCAGTTCCTGAACCCCATGGGAGATATACAAAGAAAGCACCTTTAAGATCAACAAGTCTAATGTTTTAAGCATGTTTTATTTAATTTTTTTTTAAATCATTAGTCATGTTTGTGTCTTTTAAGGGACAGAGTGGTTTTGAAGGAATGTAAAACTGGTGTCAGTATTATTTACTTGTGGAGTCCCAGGGTTCCATTTATGTGTGGGCTTCTGGTGGTTCAAAATTGAGAGGGGGCCAATTGCCCCCTCTAGATTGTATGATTAAAGGATCTCTTGTGGGAAAACTGCTACACTGCTGCCCTCTGGGGTGGCAGGAATAGGGCTGCCAAGCCTCTGATCTGGGTGGGGGTTCCCCCACCCGGGAGGTTCCCAATCCGCCAGCCCACATTGGGCCGGTGGGGGGAACCTCCCTCAACATTGCCAACGCGAAGGTATCACCCGGTAGTGATGTCATGTTGCCATGTGGCGGCCACTCTAGGCATTTCCAGGTTAACTCTATGGTTTCCCCAGACACCCTAGCCATTTGGGAGGGAAACTCTATGGCACAATAGGTACCATAGAGTTTTCCCCTCCCAAATGGCTAGAGCATTTGGGGAAATCAGAGTTTTCCCAGAAACACCTAGAGTGGCCGCCGCGCAACATCGCCAGCACAATGACATCACTTCCAGGTGACGTTATCGCACTACGCATGCAATGTGCACATGAAGAGAGTCCCCCACCAGAGGCTGCCAGGGACTTGGCAATCCTAGGCAGGAACATATGTTTTGTGATGTCCTTGTGACTGTTAGAGATCTGTTGAATTTTGTTTGCATGAAAAGAAATATGAGGAACATTATTTTATGAGCTTTTGGACATATGCTATGACTGCCTCAGGAATGTTTGATGACTGTGGTTCAAAGTTAAAGTTAAATTTGTAAATGTTGGTTAAAATGTTAAGAAAACTGTTTGTAATGGTCTTGCCTCAGGATCTGAAGGAGGAAAGAGAAGGGCCCATGTAAAATGGGGGTGGATGATTTAGACCCAGTAGATCAGGGTGTTAAATTCATTTGTTATGAGAGACGGATCTGACACAAATGGGACTTCGCGGGGCTGGGCCATGTATGACATAAAATGTAATGCCAGGTAATGGAGATATAATCCTTTAAAGGATACAGACCAACACAATTAAAGAGTTGAAAGCTCCACTTGGAGATCAGGGCCCTGTGGGACCTGCTGCAGTTCTGCAGGGCCTGCAAAACAGAGTTCTTCAACTAGGCCTTCAGTTGACATGGTGGATGTTGTTCTTTATTAGGCCTCCCCATCTCTGGCGAGCTTGGGATCTGATGGACCTCTGGACTGACGGGTCATAATTGTTGAGGCAGAGTTTTTAAGTCTGTATTTTTAGCTATTTTATATTGTAATTTTAATCTTGTTTTAAATTATTTAACTTCTGATGGAAGTGGCCATTCTCAGAGTGGAATTCCATTCCCAGAATGCTGCTGCTACTCCCAAGGACTGTTATTAATAAAAAACCTCACCTACTGTGTCTGATTGGGAGGGGCACACCAGAAAAGAACCCCATACATTGGTGCCAATGGCTTACCAGCATATTTTCCAGGTAGCCTTTGGTTTAAGGGAGTTTTCCAACAAAGAAAGATATCCTTCCCCCTTCCTACAGTAACAATTAGATAAAACACTACCAGATTCATTAGTTTTTATTCCTTATAAAATTGTTTTATAATCTGTTATCAGCAATACAGAATATCCATTAATGGCTATAAGGGTGTGAAATATTTATGCATGTCTTTGCACACCATTCAGAAATCTGGCTTCTGGACAGGGCCAAACCACCCATTAGGCAAATTAGATGATTGCATAGGGTGCTGGCAATTCAGGGTGAAGAACTGCCCCTCTACATCCCCCACACCCTCCTTCCCCCTCGGCAGTACAGCCTGGCACTCTTCAGGGGCCTGCCACAGCCAGCACTGTTGGGGAGGTGGTTCAGGCATGTGTGTTTGAGCCAGGGGGAGGAGGTGGGGGGAGGGAAGGCTATGGGCACTGTGACGGAACCGGCCCGATTCTGCCTTCAGACCCGGTCCTGTCAACTCCCTATTGAGTCGCCAACTCCTGGAGGGAGCTATTTCTCCTCCGGCCACTTGGGCTCGCTGCCACCACCTGCTCAGTCTAGGGGTTCAGATTGAGAGGAACAGGACTCCCAATCCCCCTCTCCAGCTCTGAGGCCAGGCCTCAAGGTCCTCTGCCACCCTGTACTTGGGTATCACAGAGACCACAGCACTTCTTCGGGGAACCCCTGGAGGATTGGCACCTTATCCAACTGCATGCCTTCCCTGGGGCCCCCTTCATAAAGCAGCGTGGTCTAAGCGGTTGGGGATCTATGTGGTACAGAGTTTGACTGCCAGCATTCAAAACAGTAAAAATGTTTAATAAGAAGAGAAAGAAAAATAAAAACAAAAACAGTTACATGCAAAAATTTAGCACAGCACCTGATCAGCAACAAGAACGGCAAATAAAAGGTGGATTTAAACGCATCCTCTCGTGGTGTAAACTTGGCCTACCTTGTGAATTACTTACTCGGTCTGACTGCCTGGGGGTCCTCCTCCTCTTGAGTAGGCCTCTCCCACAGTCAGGAGCCCACAGACTCACAACCTCTCTCTTTGAGGGCCAGCTGCGAACTGCCCTTTTCCCGCCTAATTCAAATAAAAAAACCAAAAGAACTTCCTGCCCCTCTAGAAGGCTTTCCCCCTAGAGTTGCTGGTTTAACTCCAGAAGGGAGGAGGGAATGAGGGGAAGGCTAAAGAACTTCCTGCCTCTCTAGGAGGCTTTCCCCCTAGAGTTGATGGTTTAACTCCAGAAAGGAGGGGGGGAGTGAAGTGAAGGCTAGGCCACACAGCCTGCTTAGTAGGTTCATGTTCCCCTCCAACCAAGCACCAACACTAACCAAGATGACGTTTCTCCACAGGCACACATCTCCCCTCAGCAACATAGCCCAGCACCCTTCAGGGGGCTACCAAGGTCAGTGCTGTCAGGGGGAGGCAGGGATGCACTGGCCTTGGGGGGTTGGGTCAGCAGCAGCCTCACCTTCTACCTCATGCCTGATCGAATTCCCAGTGGGAAGCAAGCAAGCCTGCCGGGGCTGGGCTTCTGCCTGCAAAACTGGGAGGGGGGGAGCGCACAGAGGCCTGGCTGGGGGAGAAGCAGTGGCAACTGGTGACAATCAGCTTGGCTCCCGTGGGGTCCTCCTGGGCCTTGGACACCACCGGCCAGGCCTCCCTTGCTAAGCCGGAGGCTTCCCACCTGCTTGCCTGCAGGCCCTGGTTGAAAGACATAAAGATGCCAATCTACTAAGCAAATACCTGTAAGTGGCTTTTTTTTCTTGTTGTAGTCTGTAGCTTGTAGAGAAAGGAGGAAGAGGGAAGCGGGGAAGAGAAGAAAGAACAGGCATTGTGTGTACGTGCGCACTCCTGAATGTGTGAGAGTGCTTGCCTTATGTGCTTGGTGGTCTCCTCTCCCTGAGTGCTGCATACCATTTGTCTCTCCTGTTACTGTGTGTGAGGAAGTGAGGGAGGCCACCGGGGGAGTCTTTTCCCCCTCCCAACTGGGGGGAATGTCGGTGTGGGGTGGGATGTGCCTGTGTGTGTGTGTGTGGTTGTGGGAGGAGGGGAGGGGAGGGAAGCAAAGGGACAGGAGGGATGCGTGTGTGTGTGTTGGGCAGTGGGAGAGAGAGGCTGCACCAAGGAGGTGAGGAAGATGCAGGTGCTGTGGACACTTCCTGATGATTGGCTGCAAATTACACTGGGAAGTAGGAGGAAGGGAGAACAGTGCCGGGGTGTGTGTGTGTGTGTGCAATAGTTAGCCTTGCCTAGGGTGCCAAACAGTCTAGGTTTGACCCTGCTTCTGGAGACTTAGTGGCTTCCACACAGGGACTCTGTGGTTTCCTTGTTGCTGGTGTGGCTGCAGGTAAAATGCAGCAGCAACAGGGCTTCGATATGGCAGGTTTCCCTGCAGTTACCTTGCCCCAATCCCCCAAAAGTGGCCTTCTCTCCTCCTCTGGCCCATAGGGTTTTTGCAATTTTTAAAAATCTGCACAAGAATATTGTTATATTGATATAGTGTTGTAACTATGGATACCGCAAGTTTTCTGAATTCTCAGCTTTAATTTTTGAAAAAAGTAAGTCTGTATTTTTCTCCCATGCTAGTTTTGGGTTGGGAAATACCTGGAGATTTGGAGGGTGGGGTTTGGGGGGGGGGCAGGGACTTCGGCAGGGTATAATATCTATCCTCCAAAACAGCCATTTTCTCTAGGGGAACTGATCTCGGTCATTTAGAGATCAGTTGTAATAGTGGAAGATCTCCAAGTGCTATCTGGAGGACAGAGACTTACTTTATTTTTTTTTTTACAATGAACATTGGGAATTCAGAGAACCTGCTACATCTATTGTCACAATACTCTAGCAGTATATCATATTCCAGCACTGTTTCTTTAAGGCAGGGCAGGCACAGGGAGGAAATGGTTGCTGCAGGGACAGAATCACTGAAAATGGCTGCTATGTGAACTGGAAAATGTAAATTTGCCCATCCATGCAGCTTTACTATGCTCTTTCCCTAAACTTTGAAGCAAAGCAGGTTTGAGAAAGATTGGAGAAAAGCCAGGGAAACCACTGGAGGAACACAAATGCACCACAATGCTGTAGGGGAAGCGGGGAGAAAAAAACTGTTTCCCAAAAGCATTGAACATAGGGCTGAGCTCTGAAGAAGGATAACTATGACAATTTACATCTTTTTAAATTAAATATTCCTATAAAGCAGAAATAGGGACAGTAAGTTACCAGGCACAAGGTCCAGAAAGTAAGACTGTCCCTGATTTTTTTAAGAAAGGGGGGGGCATAGTATATGTAAATCTAGGGCTAAAGTTGATACAACACAGAAGACCTGTGAATAGTTTCCTGGTTTCTTTAAGTGAAAAGAGCTGGGAGAAGATGCCAGTTTGAGCAGAGACACAGCAGGGGGTGGGGCTGGGGCTGCTTAAATCTTTCCCCATCTGTCATTTTTTTTCTGTGAGTCTCTTTTCCAGCTGTGGAAGAGAAAGATCAGACACCCGCCTTTTTGTCCCTGTACTGGAAAAGGGACCTGGTTTTCAGCTGAAGACTGGCAAGAGGTAAAAGTGTGAATACTCTCCCATCTTTTCCCATACTAATATTCTTGTGCTCAGACTGTCAGCCTCCAATGACTACTTTTCATTTTTTTAAGTCAGGAGACTGTTCCAGCATCTCCTGTGTAAGGTTGAACATGGTCCTAGTTTTCTAAACTTTGATATGAATTTTATACCTTAGCTAATAGATTTTACAATGCTCTGTATTTTGTCCATCTCACTGTCCAGATTTAATGTGTATTCACTTTTGGAAAAGTTTCTACAAAAATATTGATGAGCAAAACTATTTTTAAAAATCTAACATTCAGTTAATGACTGGTTTATGGGGCTGGCTATCATTTAGAGGACCTGTTTCTTTTACTGCCTTCTGATTCAGAGTTATAGCTATTGTGCTGGCCAAACAGAAGTATGGCTTCAGCTTGGGGAATTCTACATGGCCATAATTGTCCTCCTTGGGTTTTCTCTTCAGAGTAATTTATTACCTGAGTTTGGTGTAGCCGTGCCTTGGATTCAGCGGGAGCTCACAGTAGTGCAGCTCCTGAACCTTTCTGAGAGTTCCTCCTCCTCCTTCCCACCTTGTCCATTGAGTAGTGGGTGCAGCTGCATAACAATCCCTGGATGAGCTCCACCACCTCTTTTTCTACAAAACAACCCCTGGGTGTAGCTAATAATCTCCTGTGGCAGCAGCAGTGGTGAAAGTCAGGTTCACCCTTCTGGCTGATGATGGTAAATTGTAGCTTATAATGTTCTGTATTGCATTGGGCAAATATGATTCCACTATGACCTATCTCCCTCACCTTTAAAGAGGCATTCTATATCCGATTGTCTGATATCTCTAAACAAATTATATAAATTCTGACATCTGTATCAATCCCTTATGAAAGTAGTGTACAGGAATAACTGTCAGGATTTACATAATTTGTTTAGAGATAACTAAAGGGGATAGTGAATGTTTTCTGTTTTGCTGTTTAAGTGTTTCAGCTTAAAGTATGTTTAACTTAAACTCTCACTTTTGATTGTATTTGAATATGGTAACTGTTGATTGAAAAGGACAGATAATGATCTCAAGGTTCCTGGGTACAGCATTTAATATTTTGGATAATCTAGTATGGTCACAGTTAATGAAATATTGTTTACAGCCGCAACCATACTCTGTATCAATCACTTAATAGTTAATTTATGAACTGATTTCTGTCATTTAGGCTTAATTGCAATTGTTTTTTAAAAAATTCCAAACAATGAGATTAAAGACCAATAACTTTCTATAACTGGTGGCCTGGTAAGCATTGATTTTCTAACTCTAGATTGGGTGAAGTTTATCTTTGGCAAAAATTGCGAAGTGTTTTGGAAGTACTTTTAGACCAATCCTGCTTAGAACCCCCCCCCCCCTTTCTTTCTTCAACCCAGTGGTCTCAAACAGCCTCTGAAAGTTTATGTTTAAGCAACTAATCAAAACTACCCACGTAATGGGATCTCTCCAACAAACTATGATAAGCGTTTATGCAGTTGTTTTAGAATGTTTCTATATTTCTACAATGACAGCCAAAAAAAGAGTAACCCTGCATGTAAACCCATTGATCACTAGGGTAAGAGTCTCAGCAGCTGAAGAAGCAGAGTCCTTATTTAGTAGAGGGAAAATCAGCTCCTAAGTTTTAAAAATTCAGAGCAGCTTAAAAGTTAATTAATTGCATGTTCTTTCTGAATACAGAATACCAGCATATCTACTTGTCAAGACTGCAGATGACAGAGCGTTAACACCTATCAACATGAAGGCACATCTATATTTAGGGCGAGGACTTCCATGGTGCAGAGTGGTAAACTGCAGTACTTCAATCCAAAGCAGCTTTGCTCAAGACCTGAGTTTGATCCCAGTGGAAGCTGGGTTTAGGTAGCTGGCTCAACATTGACTCAGCCTTCCATCCTTCTGAGGTTGGTAAAATGAGCACCCAGCTTGCTGGGGGTCAAGTGTAGATGACTGGGGAAAGCGATGGCAAACCACCCAGTAAAAAGTCTGCCAAGAAAATGTCATGATGTGACGTCACCCCATATGACGGTAATGACTCTTGCACAGGAGACTGACTACCTTTACCTTTTTTATATTTAGGGTAAGAACATAAGAGAAGCCATGTTGGATCAAGCCAATGGCCCATCCAGTCCAACACTCTGTGTCACACAGTGGCCCAAAAATGTTATACACACACACACATATCTATATACACACCATGGCTAATAACCACTGATGGACCTCTGCTCCATATTTTTATCTAACCCCCTCTTGAAGCTGTCTATGCTTGCAGCTGCCACCACCTCTTGTGGCAGTGAATTCCACATGTTAATCACCTTTGGGTGAAGAAGTACTTCCTTTTATCTGTTTTAACCTGACTGCTCAGCAATTTCATCGAATGCCCATGAGTTCTTGTATTGTGAGAAAGGGAGAAAAGTACTTCTTTCTCTACTTTCTCCATCCCATGCATTATCTTGTAAACCTCTATCATGTCACCCCGCAGTCGACGTTTCTCCAAGCTAAAGAGCCCTAAGCGTTTTAACCGTTCTTCATAGGGAAAGTGTTCCAACCCTTTAATCATTCTAGTTGCCCTTTTCTGCACTTTTTCCTATGCTATAATATCCTTTTTGAGGTGCGGTGACCAGAATTGCACACAGTATTCCAAATGAGTCCACACCATCGATTTATACAGGGGCATTATGATACTGGCTGATTTGTTTTCAATTCCCTTCCTAATAATTCCCAGCATGGCGTTGGCCTTTTTATTGCAATCGCACACTGTCTTGACATTTTCAGTGAGTTATCTACCACGACCCCAAGATCTCTCTCTTAGTCAGTCTCGGCCAGTTCACACCCCATCAACTTGTATTTTTAGTTGGAATACTTGGCCCCAATGTGCATTACTTTGCACTTGGCCACATTAAACCTCATCTGCCACGTTGACGCCCACTCGCCCAGCCTCAACAGATCCCTTTGGAGTGCCTCACAATCCTCTCTGGTTCTCACCACCCTGAACAATTTAGTCTCATCTGCAAACTTGGCCACTTCACTGCTCACTCCCAACTCCAAATCATTTATGAACAAGTTAAAGAGCATGGGACACAGTACTGAGCCCTACGGCACCCCACTGCTTACCGTCCTCCACTGCGAAGACTGCCCATTTATACTCACTCTCTGCTTCCTATTAATTAGCCAGTTTTTGATCCACAAGAGGACCTGTCCCTTTACTCCATGACTCTCGAGCTTACTAAGGAGCCTTTGATGAGGAACTTTATCAAAAGCTTTCTGGAAGTCAAGGTAAACAACATCTATTGGGTCTCCTTTGTCCACATATTTGTTCACCCCTCAAACAGGTTAGTGAGGCAAGATCTTCCCTTACAGAACCCTTGCTGAGTCTTCCTCAATAACCCGTGTTCATCAATGTGCCTACTCATTCTGTCCTTGATAATGGTTTCTACCAACTTTCCCGGTATTGAAGTCAGACTGACTGGCCTGTAGTTTCCCAGATCTCCTCTGGAACCCTTTTTAAAGATGGGGGTGACATTTGCTACCTTCCAGTCCTCAGGAATGGAGGCAGATGTCCATGAAAGATTACATATTTTTGTCAGAAGATCCACAAGTTCAACTTTGAGTTCTTTCAGAACTCTTGGATGTATGCCATCCGGACCTGGTGACTTATTAATTTTTAATTCGTCTATCAGTTGTAGAACCTCCTCTCTTGTCATCTCAATCTGACTCAGGTCTTTCAACACCCCTTCCAAAATTAGTGATTCTGGAGCGCGCAAACACTTCTCGTCTTCCACAGTGAAGACGGAGGCAAAAAATGCATTCACCTTCTCAGCCATTTCCCTATCCTTCTTCAGTAATCCTTTTACCCCTTGGTCATCCAAGGGCCCCACTGCCTCCCTGGCTGGTTTCCTGCTTCTAACATATTTGAAGAAATTTTTATTCTTGGTCTTTATGTTTTTTGCAATATGCTCCTCATAGTCCCTTTTTGCCTGCCTGATCACAGTCTTGCATTTGATTTGCCATAGCCTGTGTTCCCTTTTATTAATCTCACTTGGACTAGCTTTCCACCGCTTAAAGAGTCCTTCTTACCTTTTACAGCTTCCATTACTTTGCTTGTTAACCATGCAAGCCTTTTCTTATACCTGTTTGTGCCTTTCCTAACTTGTGGTATATATTTTATCTGAGCTTCTAGTGTTGTAGTTTTAAATAGCCTCCAAGCTTCCCCAAGGGTTTTGACCGTATTTACCTTTCCTTTCAATTTCCTACTCACATGCCTCCTCATCTCAGAGAATTTACCCCTTTTAAAGTTACATGTGGTTGTGGCGGTCTTTTTGGGCAACTTCCTATTTATACAAATGGTGAAATCAATAACATTATGGTCACTGCTCCCAAGCGGCGCAATCACTTTTACATCTCTCACCAAGTCTTGGGCATTACTTAGGACCAAATCCAGGATCGCCCCAACCCTGGTAGGTTCTGAGACCATCTGCTCCATAGCACAGTCATTGAGAGCATCTAGAAACTCAATCTCTTTCTCTCGACCAGAACACATATTGACCCAATCAATCTGCGGGTAGTTAAAATCACCTATTACGGCACAGTTTTTATGTTTAGCCGCTATCTTTAAGCCTTCCATAATATTATAATCGTCCTCTCTCTTTTAATTTGGTGGGCGATAACAAACTCCCATAGTTAAATTTCCTTTTGGGCCCTCTATTTCAACTCAAAGCATTTCTAGAAGGGAATCTAATTCTCTGTCCTCAGTCTTACTGGACCGTATACCCTCTCTGACATACAGAGTCACCCCACCTCCAACCCTTCCCTCTCTATCCTTCCGATATAACTTATATCCAGGAATCACCGTGTCCCACTGATTCTCCTCATTCCACCAAGTTTCTGAAATTCCCACAATGTCTATGTTTTTCCCCAACACTAAACATTCCAACTCACCAATTTTACTTCGAACACTTCTAGCATTTGCATACAAACATCTATAATTTCCCAGGCAAGCTAGGCCCGCAACTTTCCTCCTGCCACCTCGAGACTTTGGCAGACAGTCCATGCTGTTTGTCACCATCTCAGTGGACAACTCTGATCCATTACCCGGTAGAAAAGTAACAGCTAACCCTTCATCTCTTTGAGATGAGTCCTCCTGAAACAGAGACATTTCATCTCCTGTCGGCTTTCCCCCAAGATTTCGTTTAAAAACTGCTCTGCCACTTTTTTGATTTTAAGTGCCAGCAGCCTGGTTCCATCTGGGGACAACTGGAGACCGTCTCTTTTGTACAGCTCCCGCTTATTCCAGAAAGCATCCCAGTGCCTAACAAACTTAAACCCTTCCTCCCTACACCATCGTCTCATCCACACATTGAGACTGTCTCTCCTGCCCTGCATGTGGAACAGGTAGCACTTCTGAGAAGGCTACCTTGGAGGTCCTGGCCTTAAGTCTCCCACCTAGCAGCCTAAATTTTTCCTCCAGGACCTCACAGCTGCATTTCCCCACATCATTGGTGCCAAAATGCACCACGACCACTGGCTCCTCCCCAGCACTGTCTATCAGCCTATCTACTACACGCGTAATGTCCGCTACCTTCGTACCAGGCAAGTCACCATACGGTCAGTACGCGGTTTTGCCACCCAGCTGTCTACTTGCCTAAGGATCGAATCACCAGCTACCAAGACCCCCCCTCTCTTCCTGCCCAGGGATGGTTCCTTGGCGCAAAAGTATTCCCGCTCACCAACCGAAGAAGAGGTCCCTTCTGAGGGCGCATTTCCCTTATCCTCAGCACAGTGCCCTGTTCCTTCTCGACCCTCATGCTACCTGGCAGCAACGGGGTTGCCACGTTCAGAGCGGGGCTCATCTAATACGGCCCCAAGAGTCTTCCCCAAGTGCCTAACTGACTGTTTCTGCTTCTCCAGGTCAGTCACCTCGGCCTCAAGGGAACGAACTCGTTCCCTGAGTACCAGGAGCTCCTTGCATCGAGCACACACCCAAGACTTCTGTCCTGTAGGCAGATAGTCATACATGTGACACTCAGTGCAAAACACTGGAAAGCCCCCACCCCCCTGCTGGCATTCTATCTTCATGATAGCTTTTTTTAAAACAAAATATGCAGTCCCCTTTAAATCCTGTTTGTTTATGTGGCTCGCCTTCTGGAGGGTCAACTTACCTTATTAGAAACACAAGGAAAATAGGGATCTGGATTCCTGGTCCTTACACAGCCCCCAGGCGAAGAGCCACAGGGCAGGAGCCCTTTAGCTCTCTTGCAAGGCACAGCTTAACAATGCAAAGAGGGTGGGGAACACAGCCACTCCTAATCAATCAGCAACAATCACCTTCACCTTTAGCCCACTTAACCAAACAAACAGCAGTTCCCCAGCAAACCACAAACTCAGAATTTTCAACAGTCACACAAACTCAGAAATTCTCAGCAACTTCCCCAGCTGCTCACCCTTATATCAGTTATTCTCTGCTCTATCTCAGAGCTCTCTCAAATGTGCTCAGCCTCTGGCAAGGCGCAGGGTATGTTAGATCACAAAAATACACTGGTATAAAAATACACAGTACAATGTACAAATCACATTTGACAATGGCTACAGTTCTGAGGCATGGTAAAGATACTGTCTCTTTAAGAGCACTCTTTAAGAACTCCTTAGCCAGAGCTTGTTGCAGGGAAATCAGAACACAGTATCTTGTGCCTTCCTGTTGCTTCTATGGACATATAAACTCCAATCGCTTCTTGAGGCACACAAAAACTCTCTTCTGAGCAATGAAGAGTAATAACAAAACCCATGTGATAGAGTCCACAGAATAAACTGGTCCATACGAGAGAGAGAATTCGTTTCCCCAGAACTAAAGACGGTTTCGTGCCTTTGTCAACTCGATCCCTCTTTGTGTTAATATGAATTTGTCACAGAGGACAAAATTCACATATGGATCAACACAAAACCTTTCCAATCTCTGTCAGTACTCTTGAAGGAGTGTACCTAAATTGGGCAAAAAATCATTTTGTTATGATTACTAAGAACCTCTTCTTTTAGTTACATTTCATAATTTGATTCTTAATTATACATGATAAGGTGTTATTAATTGCAATATATTTCATAAACATGCTAGGGCTGCCAATCCCCAGTTGGGGGCAGGGGATTCCCTGGTTTGGGGGCCCTACCTCTGCTTAAGGGTTATCAGAAAGCGAGGGGAGGAATGTTTGCAGGGCACACCATTATATCCTATGTTCCCCCCATAGGGTATGTCATGATCCTGGGCCTAGTGAGGCCTGCAGGCCCCAGGAAAGCCTGCTTTGGAGTTATTGGGAAAAGCCTACATCTCCCAGGATCCCCTCTGTTCCTTTGATTGGTTGGCGAGGGCTTTGGAGGGAAACAGGCCCAGAGAGGGTGGGGCCTGGGAAGAGAATATAAAGGCCAAGCCCAGGAAGTTGGTGTTCTTTCCCTGGAAGGCTTAGCTGGAGGCAGGCTGTTGCCTGGAGAGCTGGAAACAAGGGAGAGGCCCTTACCCAAGGCTTTTGTTTATTTTCCCTTCACCCTTTTACTGTTTTATGCACCTTGGTTGTTATATTGCATTGACCTTTTTAATAATCCTTTTTCCCCCTGTTGTTATCTCTACCTGGTTCTCATGCCCATTATTTGGCCTAAGCTAAGGGAGGCCTGGAAGGGCTTGGGAGAGTACTGTGGGCCTTCTCAAGAGAGACCCTTAACCCAGCGTGGTGGCAGCAATTGGTAAAACCCTCCTGAGTCGTGACAAGGTATAATGGAGAATCAATGCATTGGTATCTGAGGCTCTGGGGGGCTGTTTTTTGAGGCAGAGGCACCAAAGTTTCAGGTGCCTCTCCTTAACCCCCTCACCAAGTTTCAAAAGGACTGGACTAGGGAGTCCAATTCTATGAGCCCCAAAGTAAAGTGCCCCCATCCTCCATTATTTCCAATGAAGGGAAGGCATTTAAAAGGAGCGCAGTCCCTTTAAATTTGATGGGCAGAACTCCCTCTAGAGTTCAATTGTGCTTGTCACAGCCTTGCTCCTGGCTCTACCCCCAAGTCTTCTTGCTTCACATTCAAAATCTCCAGATATTTCCTGAGTCAGACCTGGCAACCATATGCATAGCACACCCTGACAATGTTTCGGTAACCAGAAAAAAGCCCAAAGAAAAGACCCCACAGACATAAATGCTCACAGGAAAAAAACTCACATGAAAAAGGGTTGCCAAGTCCAATTCAAGAACTATCTGGGAACTTTGGGGGTGGAGCCAGGAGACTTTGGGGGTAGAGTCAGGAGCAAGGTTGTGACAAGCACAATTGAACTCCAAAGGGAGTTCTGGCCATCACAAAGGGACCATGCTCCTTTTAAATGCCTTCCCTCCACAGGAAATAATGAAGGATAGGGGCACCTTCTTTGGGGGCTTGTAGAATTGGACCCCCTGGTCCAATTCTCTTGAAACTTGGAGGGTATTTTGGAGAGAGGCACTGGATGTTATGCTGCAAACTGGATGCTCCAAATTCCCTTGTGGACTTTTTTCCTGTGAGCATTTATGTCCTTGAGTTTTTTTCTTTGGGGATTTTTCCTTTGTGCTTTTTTCCTAGAACCCAATGTTTCATCTCTAACTCTCTGAATTCTCAATTGGGCTGCCCCCACCCAGTTATTCCTTTTTCTTGTAATAATAATAGATGGGATAGCTTTTGGTGTTTTAAATGGTTTGTTATGCTTTTCACAGTGATATTTTAGTTCTTTCCAGGTTGAGCACCTCCTTTCTTCTGAACTGCATGACTGCTCATCAAACCCGTTAAAAGAAAAAACTACCATTAAGTGGCAAGCCTGAATAAAGACATGCAGATATTCCCCATTCCAACAACAAGCCCCTCTAAGGACAACTAAAGACTGTCAGAGGAGGCTTTTGGAATATGTGCATCCAATGGCTCCTGCACGTCTATATATCTCTACCTTTTGAGAGGGGGAGGGGTTCTCCCTGAAGTACTGCATCCATCATTTCCTAACTTGCTGGATCTATGAAGAAATAAGCACTACATTGATTGATCTACCATGTTTTTGTAAGAGAGTTCATTTTACTGTGTAATAGGAAATTTTGGACTGTTAAATTAGACCTATCTTTGCTATAACTTGCATTCACTGAAATAATTTAAACCATTGTGAAATTATTTTTCTTGCTGTATTATCATGTGTCATACAATTTTATATGAACATTATATAATGACAAGTTTCATTTTCTATTCATTGGAGGTTGTGTTAGAATTACCTTTCTTTAATCAATAAATAGCAGTACTCACATAAGAATGTAAGAACAGGTTTGGGAGATCAGAGAAATAATCTGGACAATTGCCTGTGGAGAACATTAAAATTCAGAATAAGTTTAGAAACAAGATCTTTCTAAAATTATTCTGAGTTATTATCTAGAATTATTCTGTTTTCTTTTTTTTTACTTAATTCTTCCAGGGCTAAATGTTTTGGGATTTTTTTTGAGAAAATTCTGGAAGGTAGAAAAAATGTTGGTAGCAAATATTTATTTGAATTGCAAAAAAAGTCAAAGGAAATAAATATTACATAGATTTAATTACTTTTTTGTTCTTGAATGCCAACTAAATATGTCCTTTTTACAGGTGTTAGAAATCTGCCCAACAGTCTATTAAGATGATCATCATCTCACCAATAAATAAATAATACCTACACCTATTATTCACTTATATTTCTGTTGTGTCTTTCAAATAGTTCACATAAATCACCGGGACTGGAAAGCAAAACCTTGCCAAGCAAATTGTATGTACTATATGTATCTCAGGTATACAAAGGCATCTGTGTAAGGTGGTGGTTGGAAAGGAACAACCCAATACAGCATCATGGATAAACATTTACTTTAAAAGTACAATTTTTATTCCTCAATCTAACAGCGCAATTCTGTTGTGCCTTAAGCTAGCAAGTATTAAGTTAATGCTCAGAATTAAGGGCAGCAAGTCAGCAGTACTTTCCTGCTGTTTTATGCTTCCTTGTAGTGTAAAGTAGCCCCAATAAAGTTGGCTTTCCAATCCGGTATAGCCAGAGCACATAAATTAATTTACCCTCAAGTGTTGCCCCTCCTCCTCTTTCCTGCCTCATGGAACAGCCTGGCTGTTACCCTGAAAGCCATCCTTCTGGATTGTAAATGTCCACCATCTGAGACATCTAAACACAACAGCATAGCAATTCTACAATATTTGCATAAATGAAAACAAGGGATGAGGGGATTTGACTTCAGTAAGCCAGGCTTCACTGAGCCTGTGGGCTGAAAGAATGACTGTAAGCATGTTCACATGTTGTTCCTATTCATGGTATTTCTGACTTTTTTGTCTGTCTGTGATATTTTATTCAAGTTTAAAATTACTTCCAAGACAGTTATTCCAATTTTTTACCTGTTAGTTGACCGCTCCATGTTAGGAAAGCCCTGTTATATATTAAGAAAGTCCAATGGGTATCTTCATCTAGAGCAATTTTATGACCCTTACCCCCCAACCCAGTAGCCATAACAAATTGGAATCAAGATGTGGCAAGATATTTATTCAAGATTTCACTTCAAAAGAAAGAAAACCATTTCATGTAAACATTTCTGTAGTGCTGTCTCATACTTGCTCAGGAAAAGCAACTAAAACTGTCTACCTCTGTAGGTTATCATTTGTTCCTCAGGCTCTTCCACCTGCAAATACTGCCAGAGCACATGTGCAACACACTAGTGAAACCCACTGGTTTTATTATGACCCTGATTCTCCACAATGGAGTTTGGTTGTTCAGTCTTTCTAGTGTTTTAGCCACCAGACTAGCCTGCTGGAAAACAGCACAATACCCTAAGAATACATGTGAGTAATCTCTAACACTTGGCGGGGGTTAGTGCTAACAGGTATGGTTTTTCTGAGAGCTTATTTACAGTCTTCAGCTAATTTTTCTTCATGCAAACCACCCCCAGTATACAGGTTCATGAAGAACTGTGTTTGCTCCAAAATGTAATACAACAGTTGAAGATCAGCATGTCCATGTAATGGGGCACTGTCTCAATGCTACTGTAGCCCTGTTCAGTTATGATTTTGTTGCTCGAGTTTCCCATAATGAGAAAGCATACTACCCAAACAATTTTGTATGAGCAGGGCAATAGGTGAATTTTTCAAATGTGATAGGGGTGAATGTATGTTACGTATTGACTTTAAAAGTGTACTGCATGGCGAGCCCTACAGAAGGCGACCCCAGGGTCCCCGGATATAGCTCGCCAATCACCCCGCCCACCAAGACCTGTGGCGGGAAGTTTGGATGGACCAGGATTGGCCTGGTCAATCCAGGGGGCAGTTCCGGGCAGTGTATATAAGCGGGGCCCGGCTTGTGTGTTCGCTCTCTTGTAGTGTGCTCACAAGAAAGAATGTTGCCTTCAAACCGTCTCGGTTCTCAGCACATTACAGTGGCGACGAGGATGGGATTCTAGCCCGGGAGATTTAAATAGGGCTACGCGGATCCGTTGGAGACTGCGAAGGCAACCCGTCGGCGACCACCGCCGCAGCCACCATGGCTAACCAGAGCGGAACAACGGGCCATATCAAAGAGTTCAACCCTGCGAATCCGGAAGGGTCGGAGACCTACACGGAGCGGGTCGAGTGCTACCTGCGAGCCAACAGAATAACTGAAGACTGCCTAAAGAGGGACGTTCTCCTGAGTGTCTGCGGAGTGGCCACGTTCGAGATCGCCAAGGGTCTCTTGGCCCCCGCAAAGATCACGGAGAAGTCCTATGAGGAGATAGTCACCGGCCACTTCTTGCCACAGCCCTCACGGGTGGCCCACTGGTTCCTCTTCCACCAGAGGGACCAGGCAGCGGGAGAGTCGGCCGCCGACTACCTGGCAGCTCTCCGCCAAATCGCGGGCAACTGCAACTTTGCACAGCTGGAGGAGACCCTGGCAGACCGTTTCACATGGGGCCTGCGAGACGAGAGGCTGCAACAGAAGCTATTCACGAGGGAAGAGCTCACCCTCGAGAGCGCCTTCAATGAGGCCGTAGCGTTCGAGCGGTCCACGAGGACCTTTCCCAAAACGAGAGCAGACGCCGTACACCACGGAGAGATGGACCCGGGCGGCCCAGAGGAAGAAGAGGCACTCCAGCTGCGCCGCCAAGCAGGGACAGGCCCACGAGCGACCCAGCGACCCCGCACGACGGAGAGAACACCCTTGACCAAGTGCACCAGCTGCGGCGACCCCCACGAGCGAAGGGACTTCCCCTACCGCAACATGGTCTGCAGAAGCTGCGGCAAGATGGGCCACATCGCGAGGGCCTGCCGTGCCAGACCCCCCCGCCGCCGCCAGTCAACAAACCAGGAGTTGACCAGTGAATATGCGACAGCATCAACCAGCGTCCAGGTAATGAACTTGCCCGACGAGACTCCCCGCAAGGTCAAGGTCTCCGTCAGGATCGAGGGCAAGCCTTGCCTGATGGAACTGGACTAGAGTTCCTCCATTTCTATAATCTCGGAGGAATCTTTGAGAAAGCTGTGCCCACGTGGCCGGCCCAGCTTGCGGCCGGCAAGCTTCGTGCTCCGGGACTTTCAAAAGAACCCTGTTCAAGTCCTGGGTTGGGCAACAGTGGGGGTGGAATACAACAGGTTTAGGGGCAAACTCGACCTACTGGTGGTTAAACGACAGCTCACCACACTGCTGGGTCTAGCTTGGTTCCGGCCACTGGGAATAAAAATCGTGGGGGTACAGCAGCTGGGGGTGGGGGGATTCGAGGAGGTGTGTAAGGAGTTCCCGGAGGTGTTTGATGGGGCCCTGGTTTGCTACAAGGGGCCCCCATATCCTTGCCCCTCGATCCCCTCGTGTGACATGTAAGGTTGAAGGCCAGGCGGGTCCTGTTTGCCTTGAAGCCAAACTAGACCGCCTAACAGCCCAGGGGGTGCTGGAACCCGTCTCCTATGCCGCGTGGGAAACCCCGATAGTGACCCCGGTAAAACCAAATGGGGAGGTGCGCATTTGCGCGGATTATAAGTGCACAATAAACAAGGCACTTCAGGACAATCCCTATCCGGTTCCAGTCATCAGCCACATTCTGGCTGCGTTAGCGGGGTCCAAGGTCTTTGGGAAACTGGACTTGGCCCAGGCATACCAGCAACTGCCCGTAGACGCCGCCACGGCTGAGGCACAGACCATAGTCACCCACCGGGGGGCGTTTAAGGTGCGGAGGTTGCAGTTCGGGGTGAGCGTGGCCCCGGGGGTATTCCAGAGTCTGATGGATTCTCTCCTTAAAGGGATCCCCGGGGTACAGCCATTCTTTGATGATGTTCTGATCGCCGCCCCAGACGCAGAAGAATTCAGCAACCGGCTGCGAGAAGTACTTCGCCGTTTCCAAGAGGCTGGTCTTAAAGTGAAGCGGGAAAAGTGCTCCCTGGGGGTGCCCAGGGTAGAGTTCTTGGGGTTTGCGGTGGACGCTGCAGGGATCCACCCGACAAAGCCACCGCCATTGTGGATGCCCCCACCCCCACAAATAAGGCGGAGCTACAAAGTTTCTTGGGGTTATTAAACTTCTATCATTCGTTCCTGCCCCACAAAGCTGCCATAGCGGAACCCCTCCACAGACTCCTTGACAAAAATGCCCCATGTGTCTGAGGGAGGGCACAGGACGCTGCGTTTAAGGCGGTAAAAGGGCTGCTTATCTCTAATGACGTGCTCCACCATTTTGATGAGAGCCTACCTGTGGTCCTTGCTTGCGACGCGACGCCATACGGGGTGAGCACCGTCCTGGGACACCAACTCCCGGATGGGAGGGAGGTTCTGGTGGCCTACTACTCGAGGACCCTGACCGCCGCGGAGCGGAATTATGCCTAGATCGACAAAGAGGCTCTGGCGATCGTGGCTGGGGTACACAAGTTTAATGACTACTTGTACGGGCGGCGGTTCACCATAGCCACAGATCACAAACCGCTCCTGGGCCTCTTAGCCCCGGACCGCCGAACGCCTCAGATCTTATCACAGCACGTGCTACGGTGGAACCAGTTCCTCAATTCCTACACTTACACCCTGGTCCACCGGCCGGGCAAGGCGATGGGCCACGCAGACACGCTCAGCCGCCTACCGTTGCCCACCATGGGCCCTGACCCAGCACCAGCCCACCATGTGATGCTCATAGAAACGCTCCCGGAGCGGCCCCTACACGCAGCTGAAGTAGCGAAAGCCACAGGGCGAGACAAGATACTCGCGCGGGTTCTCGACTGGGTGGTAAGGGGCTGGCCAGTGGGAAAACTGGAAGAGGAGTTCAGGGCATTCACAATGCGAAAGGAGGAACTAGCTGCCCACAAGGGATGTCTTCTATGGGGCAGCAGGGTGGTGGTGCCCCCCCCCCCCGCTACAGAGGCAAGTGCTAGAGTCCCTCCATGAAACCCATCCAGGGATTGTTAAGATGAAGGCGTTAGCACGTAGCTACGTCTGGTGGCCTGGGATGGACGAGGAGATAGAGGGATGTGTCCGGAAGTGTAGAGCGTGCCAAGAATCCCGACCCGAACCACCAAGCGCCCCCGCGCAACGCTAGGAAACCAACAGGAAACCGTGGTCGAGACTTCATGTCGACTTCGCGGGGCCCTTCCAGAGGCAAATATTCTTCATTTTGGTGGACGTGTACACCAAGTGGCTAGAAGTCATTCTGGTGGTGTCCACCTCCACGGCGGCGGCAATCCGGGCGCTGCGCAAGGTCCTGTGCATGCACGGAACCCCGGATACCATCGTCTCGGACAACGGGACCGCCTTTACCTCCAGGGAATTCCAGGAGTTCCTACAGAGGTACTTAATCCGACATATACGGTCCGCTCCATTCCATCCGGCCACAAACGGCCAAGCGGAGCGAATGGTGCGCATCACAAAGGAAGCCTTGGGCCGCATAGTGCAAGGAGACTGGGACCACCGTTTAGCCACCTTCCTGTTCGACAACAGGATAACCCCCAACCTCGTCACAGGGGTAAGCCCGGCGGAATTACTAATGGGGCGCAAGCTTATCACTAGACTGGACAGGCTGCACCCCGACCGGGCCTCGGACATCCCAGGGAAGCGGCCAGAGGGTTCTTCGCGGGAGACCCAGTGTACGCGAGGAACTACGCTAACGACCCCGAGTGGGTAGCGGGAAGAGTGCTGCGAGTCCTAGGGTCCCGTCACTACGACGTAGCCATGGAAGAGGGCCGAATCTTGAGGAGGCACATCGACCAAATGCGCCGCCGCACCCTACCAGAGGAACCAGGGGCCGTACAGGACGGAGAGGAGCCCACCGCCGCGCCTCCCCGACGAATGGCTCCACCACCCGCTCCGGCTAAGCGGGAAGCAGAGCCACACCGAAATGAAGGGGACGAACACACGGCCAGAGCCCCGACCGGACAAGAGGACGAGAGCAGCCATGGGCCAGCGGTTTCCTCACGCGGGGAACCCACCGCCCCGTCCGCCACAGCAGCCGGCCCCCCGACAGAGCCGATGGCCGCGCCAACCCCAAAAGGGTCCTCCCGGAGGTCGACCAGGGTGCGCACGGCTCCAGCTTACTTGAGGGATTATGTGTCCTGAGCTAAGGGGGGAGGAGTGTTATGTATTGACTTTAAAAGTGTACCGCATGGCGAGCCCTACAGAAGGCGACCCCAGGGTCCTCGGATGTAGCTCGCCATTCACCCCGCCCACCAAGACCTGTGGCGGGAAGTTTGGATGGACCAGGATTGGCCTGGTCAATCCAGGGGGCAGTTCCGGGCAATGTATATAAGCGGGGCCCGGCCTGTGTGTTCGCTCTCTTGTAGTGTGCTCACAATAAAGAATGTCACCTTCAAACCGTCTCGGTTCTCAGCACATTACAATGTATATCCTAAAAAATCTGGATTTTTATTTTCCAATCACATTGGAAAATTTTATTTTCCAATCACATTTTCCAATCACATTGTTGCCTCATTCATGCAAAATGGCAACTGTTTATACTGATAGGATTGAACAGCACAGTCTCTCATTATGTGCTATTTGCCAAAATCATAACAACAGAACAGAGCTAATGGTGGTGCTTAGCACCTAGAAAAATAGCTGTTGGGACTTGTTTATCACAAATATACCATCTAATTTCAGCTTTGTTGAATCTCTGTTCTTATCTGAGCTTGCATTTGCTCCAGAGTAAAGTTCTGGATTGGTAACAAATGCAGTAGGTGACCTCTAGCACAAATTAACCCTGAACAGTGGACAAGCATCAGCATCAAAATCACTATGTGAAATTAGCTCCATGACCAGCCATTTCAGGTTAGTGTAAGGGTGTGGTCCTGGTGACATGAGTAGTCGGCATAGTAGAATCTATATGCTACTAGAGGGGATGAACAGAACTCAGTTCTAAGCTGTTTGTTCAGTAAGGGTCAAATAAGCCATCATAGAGGTCCTACATAGATGGATCTCTCCATCACTTAACAGGAAGCCACAATTCAGATCAGAGGCATGCAGACAGAAGAGAGATTTAACTTTTCTACTGCCATGTGATTTCATTAGTAAAAACTGCCCTCACAACACATTAGCCTTTTGTCTATCCATTTATTTTTCTTTAAAGGACTCTAGCAGTTCCTGAAGACAGAAAGACCCGACGTGGCTTTGTCCATGGGGTCGCAAAGAGTTGGACTTGAAAGCGCGATTGAACAACAACATAAGCAGTGCCTAGTTTCAATCTGTGAAATTGTTCGATTTATAAAACTTCCCACATAATGAACTTGATCCAGAATGGATCTCTGCATGGCTATAACTGCAGTAAACAAGATGCTAGGAAGAGTCATTCACAGTTCTCCCAATGTCTTGTCTGAAGTTTAGTATGCTGAATACAGTGTATTGCACAACTCACAACTATTTGGACCTGGGAGTCCATAAACATAACAGGTGGTAGTGATCTCCTCTTTGGATATGTTCACTCAACATTTCTATTTATGTTCATTCTTCCAGGCAGGGCTTTTTTTTCTGCAGGAACCAGGGCTGGTGCAATCCAATAAGCCAGGTAGGCGGCTGCCTAGGGTGCCACCTGGCCGCTGGGGTGGGGGTCAGGGTGGGCACCCCCTCCCCCTTGAATCTTGCCACCCCCTGTGCGCTTGCCTTGGAGGTGCTCTGAGCACTCTGAGTGCCTCTGAGCGCACACGCCACTCTGTCATTCCTGCTCAACCCCTTCCACCAAAGCACAGATCCAGGAGAAAGCTGAGTGAGGGCGGCACATTCACTCACCTCAGAGGCACTCAGAGCAGCTCCAAATGCCTCTGAGGTGAGCTAACATGCCGGCTGTCATTCCCTCTCAGCACAGACCCACTCAGAAGCACAAACCCAGGAAGACTGAGTCGGGGGTAGTGGGGTGGTGCGTGCCCATTGCATGGGGAGTGGAAAACCTGGTGCTGGCCCTGGCAGGAGCTCACAGGAGTGGAGCTCCACATGGGCTGGCCAAAACTCCGGCTGGCCTGACCTGTCATGTGGCAGCCACATGTTCCCAGGCTAAGGATATGCAAATGAGCTCCTGCTGGGCTTTTTCTACAAAAAAACACTGCTTCCAGGTTTAGTAATGTCTAAGAAGAGCTTTTGGTTCCTTAGCAACAGCAAAAGAAGCTTTTTCATTCCACTAAACAAGAAAATGGTCATGTCAACCAAGGTTGAAACTGGTTATTTATGATTAGGGACAGGATTCCTGAGGGCTAACACCCATAACGCTTAACTGAAGCTGCCCTAAGTGATTTCCCCTCTCTGTTGTAAATGAAGGACTGTTTTAGAAATCTTCCTCCCGGCATTTGTTTCTGTTTTATTAGGCTTGTAATGCAATTGAGATTTCAGAAGCTGAATACTGCCCTCACACAGCACTGTGTGTGCTTTAATGTTCTCTTTTCTGCTCCAGTGGCTGCACAAATTGCTGTTATCTCTTCATTGTTGCCTTGAGCATTAAAGCCACCATTTAAGTTATATACCTGCCTGGAATGTCTCTTTGATCATAATGAAGCTGCCAGTTGAGGATGTACTTGGTAGTAATTTTATGACTGCCTTGGATAAGCCATGTGGACTAAAAGCCTTGTTTTATTAAAAAGGAATGTGCCTTTGCATGGCTCTGTGAGACTCTGATAAAAATACCTCTCAATAGGACACATTCTCGTGAAATGATTTACTGCCCCAGCTGGGATTTGACTGCTAGAGAGAATTCCAGATTTGTCACTTACTGGCATTGGTTCATTTTCAGTGAAAAAAATTCTAACTTTTGAGAAAAGGCAGATGGAGATGAAGGGTGGGATAAAAAGAGGAAGAGAAACAAAGTGGTCTTATTTTTTTCCAGTGCTGCACTGATACGTCAAAAATAACTTATTGTGGGGGGAGTATTAATTGCTCTCCTGAAAGCTCTTTCTACAAAAATTAAGTGGACAACTTTGTAAGAGATATTGGGAAAAAATCCCATCACAAATTGGTGATGGGGTCTGTTTTGACAGTCATAGCTTATCTTCAGTTTGAGTTCAGCCTATTGTCATTGCCAAAGTATGGTATGGATATAAAAGTGTGGAAGGCCTTTCCTTCCTGTGAAATAATGAAAGCCAACTCTGCCACATAGGGTAACGGCACATGGTTTCTGTGCAAACATGTTGGTGTATCTCATTTTAGAAATTAAGTGCTGATGACCTGTAAATGACCTTTCCATACATCTTTTTTGTGCTTTCAATATGCACCATAACAGAACTGGAATAATTTCGAAAATGCTTCCAGGGTTGGAACATGGTGAGCTGACCTGTCTCTCACAGAGGGGCAGTACGAGTTGTTTGTTTTGGACATAAAAGGCATTTTAATGCCTGCTGTCTACCTGTTTCCAGTAAAGGAAGTTGTCTAGGACATGCTTGTCATCTTGAGGGGAGAGACTTTGGCGGACGAGAGACCCCAGGAGGGTTTTTTTTCCGGCTTTGAAGAACCCCTGATGAGAGATTGCATCCCATCTTCTACAAAGAATCTCTGGAGTCATTGAATTGACTTAAACTCATCAAGGTTCCAGCTTCTATAGACTATAATAACTTCTGAAGGAAAACTGGATGGTATGAGCAAGATTAGACGGCGCTAAAGTAAAAGATTCTTATCTATCACTCCGGGAGCAAATTAAGACTGTTTAAAGAAAAGTGCTAAGATCCAGAACTATTTGTCAAAGTAAGAAATTAAGGAGAAGTGGAAGGGGGTAAAGGTGGAATTTTTGGAATTAAGAGAAAGCAGTAAAGTGCAGAAAAATACTTGCTGTTTGGAATTTTTGTGGCTTTGAAAAAAAACCCCAGCCATATCAAAGCTGCAGACTCTCATGGCAAAGCAGGAAGTGACGACTCCTTCAAGTATCGTGAGAACAGGACTTCATTGCCAGAGAGTCAGGAAGCAAGTGGCGAAAGAAGAGGAACCTCCAAACTTCCGGGTATATTCCAGAACCAGGAACCATAGAGAATCATCGGAGGCCATTATAGAAAGGCCAAAGTTTTATTAAAAATAAACTGGATTTGGACTATAAAAACGTTTAAAACACAAAGCATTCTCAAATGGCAAAACAGTTTGGACTATATATTTGAAAATAAAGACTAAGCCCTAGGGGAAAAAGGAAAACTTTTAAAAACAGAGGCTTGAAAACATTGCAGCCGCCATTTTGGGGGATTTAAGAACTTTAAAAATTAATATCTGGAGCTAGGAGGCTCCTAGGACGGCAATTTTGGCCTTGCTGGAAAGGGCAGGCTCCAATCTATTGCATGCTACCATTGTATTGTGGATTGGTGAGACCAACTAAGATCCCATTATAAGCAATGGGCAGACAGTAATGTCTCATCAGAAGCTGGGATCTAGAGTTATATGTTTAAGAACAGCCTCAGTGGGAGAAGGGAAAATGTCTAAACAAGTCCAAGAACAATTGGACGCTATGAAAACAAGATTATTAAAGGCAATGAAGGAATTAATAACGGGCAGTGAAAAGAAATTAACTAAAGAAATAACCAAAGAAATCAACTCTAGTGCTGAAGACGTAAAGAAAGAAATTAAGGAGGAGATTGAGGAACTTAAAAAAGAGTCTCAAGCAACAGCAAAAAAACCTGAAGAGACTGAAGTTAAAATAAAAGGCAAAGATGCTACTATCAATAAATTGCAGGATAAAGCAATATTGCAAGACTGTAAGTTGATGGAGAATATGATTCATCTAAGGGGAGTGCCAGAGGCTGACCAAGAGGATTTTAAGAAGTATATGGCTACAATTTTGGCTGAATTTGTGTAAGAAGACCCAGTTGAGGTCGAACGTATGTGTGACTATATAGGGTCAACTCAGAATTTGCCAGAAAGCGCAAGCTACCCAGGATGTGGTAGTGAAATTTACTACAAGGGATGTGGTGGGAAGGATCTTAACCAAGCAGTTTAGTAGCCCAATGGTTGTGGAGGAAAGCAGAGTTAGAATCATGAAGGAATTGCCGAGAAAGGTCATCAGTGACAGAAAGCAATTCAAGAAATTGACTGACAAGCTAAGAGAGAAGGGCATAAGATATAGATGGATTTTACCTGAAGGTCTCAGCTTTGAGTATAATAGACTGAGAAAAACAATAGTGGACACCCAAGGCATGAATGAATTTTTGGTGGACAATAAAAGATTTCGAGGGTACAGAATAATTGTAAAAACCATTATGGATTACAAATTAATCTCTTGGAATGTAAATGGACTTACCTCAAAAAAGAAAGGCCATTTTTCATTGGATTAAAAAGCAGAAATGTAATATAATTTATCTACAAAAAGTACATATTAAGCAATTGGATTACAAATTTTTATGGAACAAAGCTTTGGGAGAAGAATTTTTCTCGCTAGCAAAAGATTAAAAAAAGGGAGTGGTTTTTTATATTAAAAAAGAACTGGAGCCGAAATTGATTTTTAAAGACAATGAAGGTAGATATATTGCAGTGGAGGTGTTTATTAATGAGAAAAAGACATTGTTGCTGGGACTATATGCCCCTAATGGGGTGAAATATCCTTTTTTCAAAGACATTTTGCAGCAACGTGACCAAATGACTTATGAGCATGTAATGTTAATGGGAGACTTCCTCTCTCTCGGCTTGACTTCGCGAACGAAGATTTAAGAAAGGTGCAGTAGTCCACGTCTGCTGCAGGCTCGCTGGTGGCTGACAAGACCAATGCGGGACAGGCAGATCCGGCCACAGTGGCTGCAGGGAAAAGTCTGATTTGGGGTTGGTGCTGTAGCAGTGCGATTCTTCCTCAATCTCCTTTTGTCCTCAAGACCAACTATGCATGCGTTCTCAAAGGAAGAGACAGCCTGGTGGATGGTGTGCCTCCATGCTTTGCGATCAGGTTGAACAGGCTGCCATCGGTGCGATAGTGGATGTAGACACCATCGTCATCATCTAGATCTACTGTGGCTCTTTGAAGCATCATGCTAAAGAAGATCGTAAAGAGAGTTGGCGCGAGAACGCAGCCTTGCTTTACACCTGTGCCTATTGGGAAGGGCTCCAAGAGGTCGTTGCAGTGTCTGACTTGGCCTCGCTGGTCTTCATGTAGCTGGATGATCATGCTGAGGAACCTTGGAGGACATCCTAAACGTTCCAAGATCTTGGGAGACTTTAATGGAACTATTACGAACTTTTTGGACAGATCTGGAAATAAAAAGAATAAAGATGGCAAGTTGCCCAAGTCTTTTTTTTGAATTAGTAAAGCAAGAAAGTTTGGAAGATATTTGGAGAAAGTTCAATCCTAAGGCACGAGATTATACTTTTTTCTCAGCAAAGCATGACACTTTCTCGAGAATTGATATGATATGGTCTACGAAGGACCTGGGACTTATTACTAATAAAATAGAGATTCTTCTGAAAATAGGTGCAGACCACAATCCATTACTGTGGTTAGCAAAAGGAGTGAAAAAGTGTAGAAGATGGAGACTAAATGAAGATTTGCTGCAAAAAGTTGAAGTAGTTTAATTTTTTCCATTACCGCAAACATAAAGTCCCAGTTCAAGTTGTCAAAGGCTTTTTCTGCATTGACAAAAAATAAGGCTGCTTCCTTTTCTGGATGCTTCTCGTAGTATTCCACAACATTGATAACAGCTCTTACATTGTCTCTTATTTGTCTTTTAGGAAGAAATCTGGCTTGGTCTTTATTTATAAAGTTGATCAAATATTGCTTCAATTGCTCTGCTAAAATTCTTGAATAGATCTTATAGTCATTATTCAACAATTTATAAAAATGACAAGAGCAATATATATGGATCAGCAAGCAAAACTGTGTATAAATGCAGATCTTACCAAAGAATTGAAAGTGAGTAAAGGAACAAGACAAGGATGTCCGTTATCACCATTATTGTTTATAATGACTCTTGAAATTTTGTTACAAGAAATTCAAAAAGATAAAGAAATAGAAGGTTTAAAAATTAGAAGATTCTCTTATAAATACAAAGCTTTTGCAGATGATATAGTATTTATATTGGAGAATCCGATCCAAGTGTCACCATTGTTGCTAGCTAAGATAAAAGAGTATGGAGAATTAGCAGGATTGTACATAAACAAAGAGAAATCGAAATTCTTATGTAAAAATATGCAACCAAATAAAATAAAAGAATTACAAAAGGTGACGGGTTGTGAAGTCACTACCAAAGTTAAATACCTTGGAATAGAGATAACAATGAAAAACATTGATTTATACAAAAATAATTATGAAAAACTGTGGTGTAAGATGGACAAAGATTTGATGAAATGGAACAGGCTTAACTTGTCCTTACTGGGCAGGATATCTGCAATCAAGATGAACATTTTGCCAAGAATAATGTATTTGTTTCAAACTATCCCGATTGTAAAAGATGCCAAACAATTTAACAAATAGCAAAGGAAAATTTCTGACTTTATTTGGGCCGGAAAGAAACCAAGGATTAAGATGAAGATTTTAACGGATGCTAAAGAGAGAGGGGGTTTTCAACTTCTGGATTTAAGACTGTATTATGATGCGGTTTGTTTGACATGGATCAAAGATTGAATAATGCTGTTAGATAAAAAACCTTTATGGTTAGAAGCCCACGGGAATAAATTCGGCTGGCACGCGTAGATGTATTATGGGAAGAATAAAATGGACGGTTTTTTCTCTCACCATTATATTAGAAATACTTTACTAAATACTTGGATAAAATATAAGAAATATGGAGACGAGAGAAAACCGCTATGGATAGTGCCCGCAGAAGTAATAAAAATAACAGCTGAATCTGATGAAGAAAGAGAGATGTCATAAAACCAACTGCTCAAAATGCAAGGAGAGAAAATTGAATTAAAATCCTCAGAAGAGTTAAATAATAAGTACGACTGGTTTCAAATGCAATAAATTAAAAGCTTGATGGAAAATGATATTAAAATGGAGGGAATTAGACGAGAACAAACAGAACTGGAAAGGGTCCTGCTTGGAGATAATGAAAAACTGGTATCAAAAGTATACAAGTTATTATTGAAATGGTCTACAGAAGAAGAAGTAGTAAAGTCTCAAATGGTCAAATGGGCAATCAATGTGAATAGAGAAATACAAATGGATGCATGGGAACACCTTTGGAAGAACTCAATGAAGATATCAACTTGTCAGAGTATAAAAGAGAACTGTTTTAAGATGATGTATAGGTGGTATATGACTCCGAAAAAACTGGCTAGGATGAGCAAGAAAATGTCGGATAGATGTTGGAAATGTAAAAAACAAGAAGGTTCTTTCTTCCATATGTGGTGGACTTGTGAAAAAGCGAAAGAGTACTGGAAGATGATACAACAAGAAATCTCCAAAATTTTGGGTTATGACTTCAAGAAAACTGCAGAGACGTTTCTGCTTGGATTACAATTAGAAAAATTTCCAAAGGAAGACAGGACTCTAATTTGGTATTTGCTTTCAGCGGCTAGGACATTGTATGCGCAGCTTTGGAAGCAAGAAAAAATACCAGAGAAATGGGACTGGACTATGAAAGTTTTATCGTGGAGTGAAATGGACAAACTAACTAGAACACTAAGAGACTATGATTTGGAGATATTCAAAAAGGAGTGGAGGAAATTTAAAGGATATATGGAGAAAGAATGGAATGTAAAAAGACATTGGACAATCTTTTAGCATTAATGAGAAAAAAAGAAAATATATATATTGAATTTTGATCAGTTAGTAGTACCTTTAGCATTGAACTTGAATTTATAACTTCGGGGAAGTCAACATTGGAGGGAGGGGGGATTGAAATGCCATATGGGTTAGTACTGAAATAATTAAGAAACAATTAAGTTTTGTGACCATATGCTATCAATAAATTGTTAAAACACAAAAAGTTGAAGTAGTGAAATCTCTGGAAAAAGAAACTAAAGCTTTCTTCCAAATGAATGAAGATCAAGATGTTAAAATTCAGACTGTATGGGACGCATACAAAGCTGTTATGAGAGGAATACTAATTTCACCAAATAATAAAGATAAAAGAGCTAAAGAAAAACAAATGAAGGACTTACAAATAGAAACATGCAGAAAAGAAAATGACCTGAAGAAAAGACCGGGGAAGACAAAAATATTGCGAGAGATTACAATTCTACAGAACAAACTGAGACACCTATTGAATAAGGAAGTGGAGTGGAACTTAAAAAGATTGCAGCAGAAGTCTTTTGAAGGTGCTAACAAACCAGGGAAGTATTTGGCCTGGCAATTAAAGAAGAAAAGAGAGAAGAAATTTATAAATAAAATTATTTCAGATGGTAAAGAAATTTTAGATCAAGCTGGAATTAAAAGGGAATTCTACAAATTTTATGCCAAATTATTTAAAGGCCAACAAGTGAATAAAGAGAAAATTGAGGCCTATTTGCAAAGAATAAAAGTGAAACCTTTAAGTGAAAGTGTTACACCTCAAACAACTTTTTATTGGGGAATATTAATATTTCTTAGCTCAAAATGGTAGGCCTACGAGAGGTGAGGTGTATGGGATCTATGTCTTTGTCTACGGAGATAGACCACTGAAAATCCTTTGGTTAATAATGGATTTTATTATAGCATAGGTTTCAAATAGTTACATCCCAATCAAACAATTTCAAGCATACAAGAGGAATACAAGAGGTTAGCTGAATAAGCAGGATGGGGGAGGGTGATACAATACCTAGATCTTTGCAGGGTAGACTCAGTCAGAGGAAAATTGCAAGGCTTCTGGAGGGAGATTTCTCTTGAGAGGAAGGGGGGGTGAGGGTAGGAAGGGGGTGGAGGAAGGAGAGGATGAAGGGATTCCCTTTTTCCCTTTCTTCCCACGCTTCTCGCTGTGCTGCCCTACGCTTTTTTTCCTGTGCTGTGCTAAACCTGACAGGTTGGGTTGTCTGTTTTCTAGGGTAAATTACGTCACATCACTCAATTAACCTACCCAATGAGGGGGCAGAGTGTCACACCAATGGAAAGTCGGGGTGTCATATGTGTAATATCCAATCAGAGACCATTCGTATCATAGATCCATACCCCAACATAGGCATTTTAATTACACTGGCCAAATGACTTTATGGCCTTGTTTTTCCCAAAACTGGTTCCTTTGAAGCTCCCCAAAAGTGATAGATTTCTCTCTTAGTGTCAACCATGGATGGGCATCCATCAAGTGGTCAGGGGACTGGCTGACTTTGATGGCCTTAGCAATTGATTAAAGAAAAATAGAAACTTTGTTAAAAGTCAGAATTGTGAGATCAGTTTACAGGTTATACCACACATTCACAACAAAAGGAGTGCTTGGCCTCTAACCTCGTGTTTCTGCCATCTTGTCCTGAGGATTACCAGATACAAGCCATTTATTTTTGTTGGAGGTTTCCTGGGTCATTCTTATTTCCTTATGCTTTGATAACAGGACTTTTAAAGGTTGCCAAAAGTGAAGGAATTTTTATGGCACTGCCCACACCACCTCTCTGAGCCCGAAACTTTTTCACTCCCAGGAGCAGAAAGATGGACGCTTCTCAACCTTTCAGCTGGCATCATGTTGTTCTGGCCTGTGAACCAGAATCACATTACAGACCTGCTTTGGGGTCAAGAAGGAACTGGATTTGTCTCCCTTATGTGCAAGAAAGACCATCCCAATTCAAATGGGCATTGCTGTATCCAATTAATATTCTAGGGTTACATTGCAATATCACATTCCAGGGGTGCATGGCTTGGGAATAAGTACAGGGGTGTCTTCCTGGGTATCAAAAGCATGGAAAAAAATTTGAATGATTCAATTGAGAAAATGGAAATTGAAGCAGCAATTTGTGAATGAAATGAAAGTAGGTAAAGCTCCGGGTCCTGACGGTTTTTCAGCAAAATTTTATAAAGTTTTGACAGAAGTATTAGTACCCAAACTTCAAAAATTGATGAACTGTATCAACCAAGAGGGGAGGGTACCAAATACATGGAAAGAAGCTGTAATTTCACTTATACTGAGAGAGGAAAGAGATTCCACGAATGTTAAAAACTATAGACCGATTTCACTACTGAATAATGATTATAAAATATTTGCTAGAATTCTAGCAGAACGACTCAAACAGCATTTGAAAGTTTCTATTCAGCAGGAACAAGCAGGATTTCTCCCCAGAAGGCAAATAAGAGATAATATTAGAACAGTAATAGACATTGTAGAGTACTATGAAAAACACCCAGAAAAAGAGATGGCTTTATTTTTTGCGGATGCAGAAAAAGCCTTTGATAATCTTAATTGGGATTTTATGTTTGCAGTGATGGGAAAAATGGAATTAGGAGCTGATTTTATAAGGATGATTAAAGCAATTTATACAGAACAACAAGCCAAACTTTGTGTGAATGATGATTTGACTGAACAAATGATAATCAGCAAAGGTACAAGACAAGGCTGCCTTATGTCTCTGCTGTTGTTTATAATGACCCTAGAGGTCTTGCTGACTCAAATTGATGAAGATAATGAAATTGAATGGTTTTTCCTACAAATAAAGAGCATTTGCGGATGACGTGATGTTTATCAATGAAAATCCATTACAAGTAACACCTTTGTTGTTGAAAAAAATTAGAGTTTGGTGAGCTAGCAGGCTTTTATATTAATAATGAAAAATCTAAAATCCTTAGTAAAAATTTGTCATCATGTAAACAGAAGGAGTTACAAAATGCTACTGGTTGTGAAGTTGTGTCAAAAGTAAAGTATTTGGGTGTGGAGATTACGATGAGGAACATTGATCTATACAAGAACAATTATGAAAAGCTCTGGCATAAAATTGAAGGGGATATGCTAAAGTGGAATAAATTGAACTTATCCATGTTGGAGAGGATATCTGTAATTAAAATGAATGTTCTACCAAGAATTATGTTTTTCTTTCAGACTATTCCAATAGTGAAAGATAAGAAACAATTCCATCTCTGGCAAAGAAAGATTTCAGAATTTATTTGGGCAGGTAAAAAAACCAAGAATTAAGATGAAAATTCTGATAGATGCGAAAGAAAGAGGAGGCTTTCAAGTACCTGATTTATTGTTATACCATGATGTAGTTTGTTTGGTTTGGATTAAGGACTGGATGACTTTGATTAACAAAAAGCTATTGGTATTAGAAGGCCATGGAAATGTTTTTGGTTGGCATGCGTATATGTACTATGGGAAGGAAAAGTTGGATGTTTTTTTTCCCACACCATTATATAAGGAGGACTTTGTTGAATACCTGGAAAAAATATAGTAAATATGGTGATGAGAGGAAACCGCTTTGGATAGTGCCAACTGAAGTCATAAAGCTGTCTCAAAGTTCACAGGAAGAGAAATGGGTTACCTATGAGCAACTGCTAAAATTCCATGGAGGCAAAATAGAAATGAAGTCGGTGGAAGAGCTAAAAGATAAATTTGATTGGTTTCAATTTTTACAAATTAAAAGCTTGGTAGAGAAAGATATCAGGAGTACAGGTATAAGACGTGAAAAAACAGAAATGGAGAAAGTGCTGTTGGGTGAAAATGAAAAATTGATTTCAAGGATCTATAAGCTAATACTGAAATAGTCTACAGAAGAGGAGGTGGTAAAACCTCAAATGATTAAGTGGGTAATAAATTTTAACGAAGAAATACAAATGGAGATGTGGGAACACCTATGGAAGAACTCTATGAAAATATCAACGTGCTATAACATAAAAGAGAACTGTTTTAAAATGCTGTATAGATGGTACATGACACCTAAAAAGCTAGCAAAAATGAACAATAACGTTTCGGATAGGTGTTGGAAGTGTAAAAAACAGCAAGGTTCTTTTTTCCACATGTGGTGGACTTGTGAGAAGGCAAAACAATTTTGGTCTATGATTCAACAAGAGATATTGAAAATCTTGGGTTATAATGTCAAGAGAGCACCGGGTGTTTTTCTGGTGAGATTACAAATAGAAAGCTTCCCGAAGCAAGATAGGACATTGTTGTGGTATTTGCTTTCAGTTGCAAGAACACTGTATGCGCAAATGTGGAAGCAAGACAAAATACCTGATAAGTGGGACTGGGTCTTAAAGGTTCTTAACTGGAGTGAAATGGACAAACTTACTAGAATCTTAAAAGAATATAATTTGGAGAATTTTAAAGAAGATTGGAAAAAATTTCAAAACTATGTGGAGATGCAATGGGAGGTGAAGAGACATTTAGTGGTTTTTGATAATATTAACTGACCTCTAAAAGAGAAAAAGGACTGTGATTACTGAGTACTGTTTTAGTAGTGAAATATAAGTAGCTGAGTTTTTATAGTAAGTTTATGTGAGTTAAGATAAGATTAAGATTTGAATAATTTTTAGTGATGATTTAAGGACTATGAAATATATGTTTAATGTTTAACAAGTAATAATTGAATTTTTAAAAGTGCAAAGAAGAATAAATTATGGTTATCTGATTAAATCTGTAATATTGAGGATTCAGAAGTAAGTAATGAGTAAAAGAATAAGAATAGTAGTTATATTGGAGTTAAGATAAAGTTAAGTGAATAATAACTTTTAGTTAAGATTCTATATATGTTATTTCTATTTTGGGAGGGTGGGGGGGAACAAACTACAAGTAAACACTTTGATTTATAAGCTGCTAAATTCATTTCTTTATAAGGTGTGTGTCTGAGAGAGGAGAGAATTATGTTCAGAACTTGAGTACTATAAGTTTGCAAGGACCGAGAAGGTTCCAACATGGAGGAGGCGGAGCCCCTGATCTACAAATCGTTCTTAAAGGTTTTTGCCTGGCTTGACCCTCTTCTTGAAATCCAACACTGTTTTATATCAATTTATTTCAATTGTTCTGGTATATAACGTTTAACCTATTTTCAATAAGTATACAAATCAACTGCTTTTCTTTAAAAATGAGCCTATTAATATATTTTTATAAATGAGTTAATTGTTAAAAATTTGATTATGAAATTAATAATACTATAGGATTCAGACTTAAAATGGATATAGGATTATATATGGGTGGGTTTAGTTGTTTGGGAGTATTAACTCATTAGAAATGTTAGTATTTACAGAGATAAAAATTGATTTGTTGAATAGATATTAATTAATCAAACAAGATTTAGACTTAGGATATATCATTGTTGTTGAACTTAGAATTAATTAATTAATTTTGGTAAAGCAAGCACTTCATTGAAAAGATATAGTTTAGGAAAGACAAGGGGAATTTTAGTTATAAATATTAAGGTAGTCTTCCAGACAAATCAGTTAATGAATTCTATATGTTGTACTTATGAGACATATGAGATATGGAGGCAAAAGAACCTTAAAAAAACGAGAATTTGAACGCAAGAAACTAGAAGTACTTGAAACATCTCAAATACAAAAACAACTAATGTATTTAAAACAGAGATATATTACTAAATCCCCTAAATATCTGAGATTATTGAAACATAGAATAGCCCAAAAGAAGACCTCTTTGTTAATTTATGCTATAAGATCCCCACAAGGTGAACTGCACCTGAAAACAAAAGAAATCACAACACAATTTTTAGATTACTATAGAAATTTATATAACTCTAATAATCCTCAGCAGAGTTCTATTGATGAATTCCTTAAAAAAATTAATTTTAAGACTAAAATATCAGAAGAACACCTCTCTTTTCTTGAAAAACCTATTGATAGTACTGAACTGCAAAAAATCATAAAAATATGAAAAATAATAAAGCGCCAGGTAATGATGGTTTGACGTCTAAAGTTTACAAAAAAATTCTACCTAATTTCTATACTGGATCCACTCCAGGAAACATGCAATTCGGTACTTTCAAAGGGCTCTATGCCTGATTCATGGAAAGAAGCGAAAGTAATAGTATTACCTAAACCAGACAAGGATAAATTAAATGTAAGTTCCTATAGACCAATCTCTATCCTTAACCACGATTTCAAAATTTTTTCTTCTACCTTAGCAGCCAGGTTAAATAAAATCATTTCTAATTACATTCATAAAGATCAAGCCGGTTTTATTCCGGAAGGTTCTATAACTGATAACATAAGAAAGACTCTGATCATCAATTATTGTAAAAATACTAAATTAGAGGCAGTTATGCTGTCTCTTGATGCTGAAAAAGCCTTTGACAAGGTAGAAATTCTCTTTTTAAAAACAGTTCTTAGAAACATGGGATTTGGCCCTAATTTTTTACGTTCTATAGAAGCTATTTATGCAGAGCCCAAAGCATTCTTGTCCATTAACAACTACAATTCACAAAGATGGACTCTATCAAGAGGAACTAGACAGGGATGTCCCCTATCACCAATTTTGTTTGCCTTGTCCTTAGAACCCCTAGCCCTAGCCGTAAGATCTGATCCTCAAATAAAGGGAGCCAATAGGCTCTCAAAATGCTTCCTATAAAGTAAGTCTATTTGCAGACGATGCAATCTTCTACTGTACAAACCCACTACCTTCCTTAACCAGATTAATGACATTAATTGAAGAGTTCGGAAAAGTCGCAGGTTTCACAATAAATTTCAAAAAATCAGAAATATACCCTATTTGGTTGGGTCCTGATCTAGAGTCTAAGTTAAAAAACAAATTTAATTTCAAATGGGTCAAATCCCACTTTAGACATTTAGGAATTTTAATACCTTTGGATCTACAGAATTTATTTAGAGAAAACTTTGACCCCCTAGTAAAATCTATAACAACAACTTTCAAAGACTGTGAGAAACTTTCATTAAGTTTATTAGAAAAAATAGAACAACTAAAGGTCTTTATCATACCAAAATTTTTATTTTTATTTCA
Organism: Heteronotia binoei; assembly: GCF_032191835.1. NCBI lineage: Eukaryota > Metazoa > Chordata > Lepidosauria > Squamata > Gekkonidae > Heteronotia > Heteronotia binoei. The sequence continues at coordinate 174,733,314 of NC_083223.1, forward strand.
AAACCTCCCCATAGTTATTAAACCTGAGATTTTTAAAAAATGGAAATCGTTGTTTCTAAATTTTATATGGGCAGGGAAAAAACATAGGATAGCCTATTCGACCTTAGTGAAACCCTTAACTCAAAGCGGAATGGCACTTCCAGATTTGGAAAAATATTATTTGGCGGCTCAATTAAAACACGTTTTGTTATACGCGACTCCACACCCAGAAAAAGACTGGGTTCATATAGAACAATCTTTTATAGAACCAAACTTAATATATGAAACAATTTGGAATAGGCCTAGCTCACGTAGTTCAAGTATTCAATTGAACCCATTTTTGAAATTAACTTTGAATGTTTGGGACAAATATAGGAATATACTAGCGCCTCATCCTTCCCCAGCAACAGTATTTTTTGGGAAAGATTGGTTTCCAGCTGCAAAGGAAAAAGCAAGCTTTAAGAACTGGAGAGAGGCAGGTATTTTTAGATTCAAACATTTAATTATAAATAACTTAATGAGATCGGTTAAAAATTTAGAAAGAAAATTCCATCTTAAGGCCAACTGGATGCAATACAACCAGGTACAGCATTTATTACACAACCCAAATATTTTATCCCAGTTGAATAGACCTTTAAAAACCTTCGAAGAAGCCATGACGGACCCGGAACCTAAACTCAAGGGAAAAACTGCAATTATCTATAAAGAACTAAGTAACTTTAAAATAAATATAGAAAACTCAATAGTAAAAGCTTGGGATAAGGATTGTGGGACTGAAATTACAATAGAAAATTGGTCAAGCATCTGGTCATTATCTTTATACCACACCCCTATATTGAATTTGCAGCTACAAAATGTTAAGATTTACTCCAGATGGTACTTGACACCACTACAGATTTTTTATTCTAAAAGATCCAAAGATGCTAACTGCTGGAGAGGGTGCGGCTATATTGGCTCATTTATCTACTGTTGGTGGGAATGTCCTGTTGTTTTGGAATTCTGGAAGAAAATCTTACCCACGATTGAATGTATTATAAATCATAAGGTGCCCTTCGCCCCTGAATCAATATTGCTTAACCTATGGAATAATTCGGAAATACCAAAACATAAGAAAGAATTGGCATCTATGCTTATTTTAGCAGTGAAATTATTAATAGCTCATCAGTGGAAAGCTTCAGTTCTATCTTCTAAATGTGAATGGTTTCTTAAAATTTGGGACCTAATAGTGATGGATAAAATAGCTGGTTGTATACAAAATTCAGAAGCATTTGACAAAGGAAGCAAGAAGAATATGTTTATAGAGAAATGGTTTCATTTTTTTGCCTATGTACAAGCTGACCAAAGTGCACTTTGTAAATTACCGGATAAATACTTAGATTTTGCTTTTTACTAGATATTTACTCTGTATATCATATACAAAACAGGATGGCTTGTGTTATAGATATTGTTATTGTTATAGTTGATGTTTGTAGAATTGTGTTTTTATTAATTAATAAAAAAATTTAAACTTGGGGGGGGGAAAAGATTCTATATATGTGAATTTTTACTTTTAAAAGGTTTTTAATTTGTTTTGTATACCGGCGGAGGTCACAATTTGGAGGGTGGGAGGGGTAAGAAATTGTGTGATGTATTGATGAACTATATTTAGATTTTGATAGCAGAATACTTTTCAATATATTGCAAAATAAAATTTTTGTTCACAACAGAACTGGAATAATTTAAAGGAGAAATAATGCAGAACTGAGTTGTTTAATGCTCTCTCTCTCTCTCTCTCTCTCTCTCTCTCTCTCTCTCTCTCTCTCATAAATGAGATATTCCAAGCAAAAACTTTGATTAGAGGTACTTCTTTTCTGTGTAAGTTTGAAGTGATTATCTATTTCTCTAGCCCTAAAACACATTCCTGTGAATGATTGTTATATAATACGAGGGGTTTCAATCACATCATTAGTCTGCAGAAATCAGTTTATTCTTGCAGTCACTGAAACATATTTCCTGAACTTCACAAAACAGAGCACATATGGGCCTGTGTGACTTTGTTGTGGAATCACAGTGCATGCCAAATGGAGAACTTTTTGGAAATAAAGCATGATTTCAACTTACTGTAAATCCAAAAAATTCTCCATTTGGCATGCACTGTGATTCCACAGCAAAGTCACACTTAGGCCCATTCGGTAAATTTTAAGTGAGCACATATCGGGGTAAGTGGCATAATTGAAATATGAGGAAAGAAAAGGGTACTGGAAATCATGGAAATTTAGATCAGAAAACAGATCTTGCTTTCTTCTTATAGTAAGAATTTTCAGACAAATCCATGGATAACTACACTGTGCTCAAAATGCCCCCAAATATCATATACAAATGTATCCAGGTCCATAAAATTAAGATCACACTCAAGAAAACTTCAGGTTCAGTTTCCAGCCTCTGGAAGAGCCATCGCTGCATTCACTCTAAATATGTCTCTCCTCCAGGTTGAAGTTCTAAAGAAAAACCATTCTTAAAGTTTAAATCAGAAAACAGCCAGGCGGTTCACTGACTGGCTGGCCCCTGTGATGATGTCATCAAGTGTCCCACAGTCCCCAAGCTGTTTTGCACTTGGAAAAATAAGTTTCCTATTTATTTATGGGGGCAAATGAATGGATGCACAGGAATGTTGACTCAAAAGCTCATTGTTGTTGTTCAGTCACACAGTCGAATCCAACTCTTTGCGACCCCATGGACAAAGTCATGCCAGGCCCTCCTGTCTTCCACCATCCTCTGACGTCTGCTCAAATTCCTGTTTGTTACATCAATAACACTGTCCAGCCATCTCATCTTTTGCCGTCCCCTTCTTCTTTTGCCTTCTGTCTTTCCTAGCATCAGGATCTTCTCCAGTGAGTGCTCCCTTATTTGGTGGCCAAAGTATTTGAGCTTCAGCTTCAGCATCTGTCCTTCCAGGGAACAGTCTGGGTTGATTTCCCTTAGGACTGACTGATTTGATCTTCTTGCAGTCCAAGGGACTCTCAAGAGTCTTATCCAGCACCACAGCTCAAAAGCATCTATTCTTCTGCGCTCAGCCTTCCTTATGGTCCAGCTCTCACAGCCATACATTACTACTGGGAATACCATTTGCTTTGACTATACGGACTTTTGTTGGCATGGTGATGTCTCTACTTTTTTTATACTGCCCAGGTTTGCCATAGCTGTCCTCCCAAGGAGCAAACGTCTTTTAATTTCACGGCTACAGTCACCATCTGCAGTGATCTTGGATCCTAGAAATGTGAAGTCTGTTATTACTTCTATGTCTTCCCCTTCTATTTGCCAAGGTGTGATGGGGCCAGATGTCATGATCTTAGTTTTTTTGATGTTGAGTTTCAAGCCTACTTTTGTGCTCTCCTCTTTCACCCTCAACAAGAGGTTCTTTAGGTCCTCCTCACTTTCTGCCATTAGAGTAGTGTCATCTGCATATCTGAGGATGCTGATGTTTTTCCCGGCAATCTTAATTCCGGTTTGTGCTTCATCCAGGCCAGCATTCCGCATGATATACTCTGCATATAAATGAAATAAGCAGGGTGACAATATACATGCTTGTCGAACTCCTTTTCCTATTCTTAACCAATCAGTTGTTCCATATCCCGTTCTGACAGTTGCTTCTTGACCCTTATACAGGTTTCTCAGGAGACATGTGAGGTGGTCTGATACTCCCATCTCTTTAAGGACTTGCCACAGTTTGTTGTGATCCACACAATCAAAGGCTTTAGCGTAGTCAATGAAGCAGAAATAGACGTTTTTCTGATACTTCCGTGCTTTCTCCATAATCCATCGAATGTTGGCAATTTGATCTCTAGTTCCTCTACCTCTCCGAAACCCAGCTTGAACTTCTGGTAGTTCCCAATCTACATACTGCTGAAGCCTAGCTTGTAGGATCTTTAACATGACCTTGCTGGCATGTGAAATGAGTGCATGCCCTACTACAAATGTTGTTCGTGTCTTAACTCTTTTCTTCTGCTGCAGACAGACTAACACAGCTATCCATCTTGATCAATCTGTTTAGGATGGCACTGTAAATTAGACCAAAGTGATAATTTAACTCGTTCAAGTCTCAACTTTGATGCATTTTTAATGGGCTAGAATCAGTGATGTTTGCATAATTATAATAATACCAGTTAGATTAGAAAGGTTTAATTTTTGCATGTTATTGGCAAACCTCATTAACCAACTAGTCAGCATTTGACACTTCTTTAATATACAGTTACTGAATACATAAGTTTGGCTACTCACCTAATAGTGGATAATTGCTATCCAATTTCTTCAGTGTTTTGCTTACTAGCCTGGACAAGTAAGTCAGAAAATGACAGCATACTATCTTCAAAAATCCGCAGAACATGCAAGTAAGCATGCACAGAATGGCATTTGGTCTTATTTTTATCTGCTATAATTTTTCCTCTAGCTTGGACATGTGCACACTTCACAATTAGTCCTATTTATAAGCCAAAGTTTCAGAGTTCAACTATTTTAGACCTGCACATGGAAAATAAATAAGTCTGCTATTTTATTAGTATTCTGCACTGGAAATAAGATATGCATATTTTTTAAAAAGTATGTAGCAAAGCAAAAAGGTAGTTTATCATATAACACTTACAAACATTTGACAAATCTCATCCCCTGTAAATAAAACTTGCAAGCAAAAAATTAAAGCTTAGCAAGATACATACATTTATGAGGATTTATAGTTGTAAAATCTGTTGTAAAAACTGGAGAGCCAGTTTGGTGTAGTGATTAAGTGTGCGGACTCTTATCTGGGAGAACCGGGTTTGATTCCCCCCTCCTCCACTTGCACCTGCTAGCATGGCCTTGGGTCAGCCATAGCTCTGGCAGAGGTTGTCCTTGAAAGGGCAGCTGCTGTGAGAGCCCTCTCCAGCCCCACCCACCTCACAGGGTGTCTGTTGTGGGGGAGGAAGGTAAAGGAGATTGTGAGCCACTCTGAGACTCTTCGGAGTGGAGGGCAGGATATAAATCCAATATCTTCTTCTTCATCTAAAATGGATCTTTATATTGAAGTTACTACTCTTATTATTTTTTCAATGTTTTATTAATGTTACTCAAATCTTTTGAAAAAAGCACACACCCTCAACCGAAAACACTAAGGACAGATGGACTATGAGAGATGCGCCAAGCACCGGCAAAAAGGAAACCTAACTCCATCATAACCTATAGACATAATTTTGCACCTTAAAGAGGGTACAAGTTAAAACTCTCCCACTGAAGTCACTGGAGAGGCACAGATATTTGCTTTTCTACCTCCATTCTCTTCACCTATGGTCACAACACAAGATGGTTAACTTTGATGGGAACTTCGGGACTAGGCACTTTGCGCAAGCCACAACAACCAGCAAGAGTAAAGATAATAAACATCATCATCTGAAACTGCAAGAACAAGAAAGAAAAGCAGGTCATCAGGGAATCTTCAGTTCTCTCCTTCAACGCCAGCAAAGGTTTTAAATGACTATAGGCCAGTGGCCTTGACTTCTGTGATAATGAAGTGTTTTGAACAATTAGTTCGAAAATATATTATTTCCTGCCTTCCTGTTATTTTTGATGAATATCAGTTTGCTTACAGGAAAAATAGATCTACTGAGGATGCTGTTAATACTGTTCTCTATACTGCTTTATCGCATTTGGATAAAAAGGGGACGTATGTTAGAATGTTGTTTGTAGATTTTAGTTCTGCTTTTAATACGATATCACCCCATAGATTGTTGTTTAAGCTTAAAGATTTGAAGCTGTCGGACTCTATATGTGAGTGGATTTTGAATTTTTTGTCAGGTCGTTCACAAAGGGTTAAAATGGATGGATATATTTCCTCCGTGAAGATCTTAAATACTGGCACCCCTCAGGGATGTGTCTTGAGTCCACTTCTTTTCACTATTTACACGTCTGATTGTGTTTCTAGCAGTCTGAGTAACAAAATCATTAAGTACGCAGATGATACAACGTTGGTAGGGCTCATCTCTGAGGATGATGAGTCTGCGTATAGGAGGGAAGTTCAACAGCTGTCCCTTTGATGTAAAGTAAATAATCTTATTTTTAATATAAATAAGACGAAGGAAATTATAGTGGATTACAGGAAGAGTAGTTTGGACATCCAGCCGTTGTTTATTGATGGTGTTATGGTAGAACAGGTGACAGAATGGAAGTTTCTGGGAATTACCATGAAACAAGATCTAACATGGGGGGCAAATAATTTAGCTCTAGAGAAAAAGGCCCAGCAACGACTATACTACTTAAGACTCTTAAGATCACTACAACTGTCAGGGAGTCTGCTGGTTGCCTTTTATCGTAGTTCCATTGAGAGCATTTTATCTTATTGCCTCTGCGCGTGGTTTGGGAGCTGCACGGAGGCAGAGAGAAGGGTGCTCCAAAGAGTGACGAGAAGAGCACAAAAGATTTGCGGATGTTCTCTCCCCTCATTGGTGGATCTGTATAATATGAGATGTAAAAGGAAGATACAAATGATCCTAAGGGACCCTTCACATCTGGGCCATTTGCTATTTGAGATCTTACCGTCAGGTAGACGATATAGAGTGTTGAAGGCTAGGACAAACAGATTTAAGGACAGTTTCTATCCAAGTGCTGTGGTTAGGTTAAATGCAGGGTTATGAAGGATTATCTGTTTTAGATGTATTTAAATGGTTTTAATGGTTTTATGAATGTTTATCTGTTTTAGATGTATTTAAATGGTTTTAATGGTTTAAATGGTTTTAGATGTATTTAAATGGTATGAATATGAATATGTGTGTTTGATGTGTTGGTATGTTTGTGGAAGAGCACCTCATTTCGTTGCTCTCTTTTTGTGGAGAACAATGACAATAAATTTATCTATCTATCTAACTCCAAAAGGCAAGAATGTTATGAGCTCAGATATACTGTCTATCTGAAGCTTTGGTAAACAAGCCATTCTAGGTACCACTTAATAACCCTTTAGATGTTTGTAAGCACTTAAACAGGTAACCACAGTATCAAATAGCTCTATAAATTTGCTCTAACAAAAGTTCCTAAGGCTTTTGCACAGACAGTTCATAAAACTTCTAACAGTGTATTTTCTAACATGCAGGGAGGAAAATCTTACTTGTTTTGCTTATTTTAAAAGCAGATCTTCCAATAAATTGTCTCCTGAATTAACAGCATGATATAGTTCCAAAAGTGTTACTAACACGGCAGTTGTGAAACACTCTCCCATTCCCCCAGTACCACTAGGTGATCCCACCAACCCCTTCCAAATTTTGCTATTATACTTTCATCCAATCTAAATTTTTGGCATCTGTGGTACTATTTGGAAGATCACTGCGACTGAGTTAGTAACTGGATATACAGGTATGACAGTATGTCTCTGTGTGTGTTTTCAATTTAGAAAAGAACTAAAATAAACAAGGAAGTATTTTTATAAGATTTGGGCTCTACTTAATTTCCATAATATTTTAGCAATGGTGAGTTTTTAAAATACATACATATATCTGTGCAAGTTCTTTCTGCCCCAAAGGTAATACTTGCCATACTTGGGGCTATATCTATATAGAAATGCAGTATAGTGCTGGGTTTGGCAACAGGCCACTGCTTATGTGGTAAAGGCAGGCATGTGGGTGGGGTGAAAACATGCTCCACTGAGCATGTTCCATGGTCTCCTGCCAGTGATGTGCAACTAATAGCCCCAGGCCACAGATGCCAAAAGGTTTTAAAAACAGAATTGCTTGGCACAAGTGCTTGATTTATTTTATTTTCACCTCCTCTGTTGCTGAACATCCTGGGCAAGTAGCAGTATTTGGGAAATAATGAGGGGAAATAACTGTTATAAAAGCTGCCTAATTTGTTTTTCTTGTTACCCACTTAGGTCTTCATGGTGTTGGGAAAAAGGCAGGACATATAAATATCCTAAAGAAAGAATTAATTGCAAGTGGAAATCATTTCCTCCATTGCTTTTGTATGAGTCAATATTAGCAATTGTTCTAGAAACCCAAGCTCTCCAAAATACGGTTTTCCATCTCATAATGTAGATGGAAAGCTGAAGGTAAGATATAGCTAATATGATGTCTGCTGTTTGTGTGTGTGCTTGCATTAGGGTTGCCAGGTCTGTGCTGGAAAATACCTGGAGACTTTGGGGGTGGATCCAGGAGACGGTGGGGTTTGGGGAGGGGAGGGGCCTCAGCATGGTACAATGCTATAGAGTCCACCCTTCAAAGCATCCATTTTCTCCAGGGAAGCTGATCTCTGACAGCTGGAGATCAGTTGTAAAAGCAGGAGGTCTCCATGCCCCACCTGGAGGCTGGCAACCCTAGCTTGCATCCATACAGAGAAAATCTATGGCTGATATCACCCTAACCATAAACATTTAAAGTAATATCTTCTCACATAAAAGGTCTAATAGAGTATGTCGATATAGAGTGAATGTGAACCTTCTTGCACTGTCTAAACTAGGGTTCTTTTTCTTATTACACAGTTGCCTTATTTTTTGTTATGCTGTTGCTACCAAGGTGACAACATTATAGTGACCAGTTCTATCTGGCTTCTGTTCTATATCACATATATGTTGGGGAAAAGTGCGTTGTAAACCTGGTTTTATTTTTACATGTAACTGGGGTTGCATTGAATGCCCATCCTCCATAGTACTTGCATGTTGGGGAAAATATTTGCACCTCAAGGAATAGCTTCGGTGTGTATATAGTAAAAGTAATTCCGTTTATTTATTGGCTTGGTTGAGGATTAAGCTTGTAAATTCACAAAAGTGACATCGCTATAATGCACTGCAGTTTGCTGGCTTGGAAAAGCTTCTGAGTAACAATGAGCAATTAAGATGACTTTTTATAGCTCTTTCAAGTGTAATCAAGTGAATAATTGAATAAAACTGAATGAAGGCCACAGCAGGCCACCCACAAATATGCTGGCTTTTTGTAGCAGCTACAAATAGATGAAAAACTCAAGGGGTGGGGGAGAGGTCCCTGGTACTATTTACGGTATGTATGAACTGTTCAGTGAATTTGAGACTGTGACTTCTGTTTATGCATGCATAAATTCAGTTGTATAGTGTCTACTAATCATTCCTTAAGGCTGTATGCTGTAAATTACATTTGTTGATATACTGAACTGATAGCATATTTTTATGTGGTATTCTATGATGGACCTTTGTTTTGCCTTAGTTCAGAGATCTGACATTTTCCCCTGAAGCAGAAGGCACCCTTGCATAGCAAACTATTTCTGAAATACAAGGAGTTTCAGAATAGTTTTAAATGCAGCAAGGAGCAACTATAATTGAAATAAAAATGTTGAGTCCCTGGAGGTGCTTGCAAGCTCTTGGTGATTTGTCAAGGCACTATTGGGATTGTGTTGTCTGCCTCTGAATCTTTCAGAGAGCCAGTGTTGTGTAGTGGATGAAGTGGCCAGGAAAAGCTGAGTTTAAACCTCTGCTCAGCCTTGAAACTCATTTGATGAGATTGGATCGGTTTATCATCCTAACTAGCTGCACAGTAAAATAAGGGCAGAAGGATACGATGCTACCTTGAACTCATTTGAGGAAGGATGATTTTTAATAATAGTAGCAGTAGTAGTACATGGACGAAAGTGGCATTAAAAAGCAGGAGTTTCTGGTCTGCCTACAGCACAAAGAGCATCGATCCTGACTTTCCAATGTGGTGCTCCTTAGCCAAACAGATGGGGAGTCATCAATGGACTATAGTGCATGTCTGAATGGTGCCATTTTGAGCCACAAGGCAAATCTGGAACACACTTTGGCATTGTGTTAGTTGGCAACAAGGATCCCAAGATGTTTTTAAAAACATCACAATCTTAGTTTGCAAAATACTGACCTTGATAGACAATGGTCTGGACTCAGTAGAAGCTCATGTACAAATACCTGAACCTGGCCCCTGCTGCATGAGGGGTGCACTAAGGAGTTCTGTGGAAACTCAGCTGGCAAGCCAGCAGTGGTTAGTGAGATCTGTTTAGCGACTTCAGAGGCTTCCTAAGTTCAGAAGTGGATCAGCCTTTCACTGTCTAGATGCCAGATGTAAGTAACCAACCATGGTTGCCTCCTGGCCTGGAGAAAAATAGTCAAGCACATACATGCAGCAGCCTCATACTGAATCAGACCATTAGTCCATAAATTTCAGCATTGTCCACTTAGACTGGCAAAGTTCTCCACAGTGGCAAGATGTCTTTCACCCAGAAAGGGCAGTAGCAGGCTGGTAAAAGGCACCCCACTTGGAGGCCTGAATCTAGCAGAACTATGAGGGTGACATGATAGAGGTTTACAAGATTATGCATGGTATAGAGAAGGTAGAGAAAGAAGTATTTTTCTCCCATTCTCACAATACGAGAACTCATGGACATTCAATGAAATTGCTGAGCAGTTGGGTTAGAACTGATAAAAGGAAGTATTTCTTCACGCAAAGGGTGATTAACACATGGAATTCACTGCCACAAGAGGTGGCGGCTGCAAGCATAGCCAGCTCCAACAGGGGATTGAATAAACATATGAAGCAGAGGTCCATCAGTGGCTATTAGCCACAGCGTATTGTTGGAACTCTCTGTCTAGTGCAGTGATGCTCTCTATTCTTGGTGCTTGGGGGGCACAGTGGGAGGGGCTTCTAGTGTCCTGGCCCCACTGATGGATCTCCTGATGGCAGTGGTTTTTTTAGCCACTGTGTGACACAGTGTTGGACTGGATGGGCCATTGGCCTGATCCAACATGTCTTCTCTTATGTTCTTAGCGCTTTAGGGGGAAGGCATCCCTATTCTGTATAGGAGATATCCCTGTTTCCCTTCTTCCCATCAATACCACCTCAAGTTTGTCAGAATTAAGTTTCAACTTCTTAGCCCTTATCCATTCCAAATCTTCCTCCAAGCACATGTTCACAGTTACCACAGTCTCTCTGAGATCTGCTAGAAGGACAAGATAGAGCTGAGCATCATCGTTATACTGGTGGCAGCTCATTCCAAATCTCTGGATGACCTTTCCCAGAGTTTTCACATAGAAGTTAATTATTGGACAAATTTTACATAGGAATGTAACAACCTCCTCTTCTTATATTTAATGGCTTTTTGTATCAAATGTTAAATATTTTTTCTATAACATAGATAGCTACCAACTCACTTCATTCAAATGACGAAGATAAAAAGTTTATGCCACTGTAAGCAAGTTAGTCTTTAAAGGATCAAAATGCTCTTTTTTGTTTCCCTCAAGATAAAAAGATGAACCTCTTCAGGTCAGAATGACTGCAACCAAGAAATGTGAAGGAGACTGAGACTGCAAAGGGCAGCCATGAAGGAGCTAAAAAAGATTCTTAAGTGTGTGAAACAATGCCACTGCAGCTATATGTGCAGCCCACAGTATTTTGCATGGACTGTTTGAGTTTTCCAAATTCGGACTGCTTCTCAGCTTGTTCCTACTGCTTCTAAAAGTCAATGGTTTGCATAGTAATGGATCTCAAGGAAAGTCTCATTATTTAAAGACAGGACAGGGATCAATATAACACCCTAATCCTAGGTAAGTTTTTTTCCAGAGTCCAAACAATTTTGTTGGGACTTGCTCCCAGGTATGGCTACAACTGCGATCTAAGTATCATTAAAGAAAGCAGTTCTGATTATTACCATTTAGAGAATAACACATTATCCTTGGACATAATCCAGCCAAATCCAGGTAAACCCATATTTCATGTGGGGAGTTAAGCACACTCTCTATGTTTTTTAATGTCAGCTCTTCCCATTTATGATAATAAATGTCATCAAATGAATCTCATAGAACACAAATTGACATGTTTTGCTGGCTTGTTACATGAATAAATTGTCCAAAGAATTCTAAAAACATGGAATTTGGTAATCTCTATTTAAACTTTGGCAACACTATATTTTTAAAAGCTGTCTGTACATTTAATTTCCTTTCTTGCTTCAACAATAGCTACTTATGCTTCCAGACTTTGCAACATGACCACTATTTGGGTATTGTAAGTAACTAGAGAGTCTCTGATTTCACTTAAATGCTTTTAATCTAAGAATTACTCCTCTCAAATGAATAAAATCAAAGAGGGCTGCAGAAACCCCTTGCTTCTGGCTTTGCTCTCTCCATTCCCTTCCCGCACCAAGCATTTTTATCTCAGAGCTGGCTGGACCACATATTTTATTTAAAACATTTCTATTCTGCCTTTCTACCCAATTCAAGGTCCCCAAGGGAGTGAAAATTAAAATGTTAAATTTAACACATGCCATCTTGATACTTGTTTGTTAAAATGAGTGACTTCTATGGGTGCAGCAAAACCACTGTTGATACCTCCATGAACTGGTAGTTAATTTCTCAACTGACTTAAATCTGCATTTGCTTTTAGACCAACTAGACTACTTTCATACAAGGGCATGAAACTGCACCCCTGCCAGAGCAGCAGTAAGTAAACCTCCAGAGTCTGGTCTTCCAGGGATTGATAAGGAGGCTGGGGCTACCTTTCCCTCCAGGGTCTCCCTTCTTGTCAAGCTGGCCATTCAGGAGCCTCAGTAATATGAGGGGAAGGGGGGATTGCTTTCACGCATTTCCCTCTCGCCAGCACTGGTGTGTCCCATCAGCCTTGTAGAACAAACCTCACCTCTCTTCCCCAGCTCCCTCCGAACCCATTCTTATAAGGTCCTCCTGGGAGTGGGGCAATCCCAGTCTCCTCCACCACATTGGCCCAGAGTGCCTTGCTCTCAAGCCAATAAAGGGGCTCAGCATGGGTCCCTCCCTCTTTGCTTCCCCCTCCAGAATCTTTAAATGCCTGTGTGGCCAGGTTGGCCACCTCTAAAAAGTTGCCTGTCTCTGCCTGTCCTGCCATCATCTGCTCCTTCCTCTTTCCCACAGGACTCGACTCCTTGTGCAGCTGCCTTTGGAGACACCTTGTTTCCTGTGGCTGCCCTACACATTGCAATGCATTCGGCTCCTGGAGTTGTGCCACGTCCAGTGGCTGTTCTCCAGGCAGTACCTTGTCCTGTGGCTACCACAAGAGCTGCCCCATGTCCTGTGGCTGCCTCCGGGGCTATGCCATTTCCTGTGTGTGTCCCAGAGGCTGCACCACATCTAGCAGTTGCTCCCAGGGCTGCACCATGTCTGCTGGCTGTTCCTGGTGCTGTGCTGCATCCTGCAGCTCCTCAAGGTCTGCTGATTCCAGCGCAGCCCCAGAAGTGATCCCTTCAAGGACAGAACTCCATTGTACTGCCAAGCCAGGAGCAGGGAAGGACCTCCAGCTGCATCTTCTCTAGATAAGCACAGGAATGGGAGTGCTACGCCTGAACAGTAGAGTGGAATGGGCGGATGTGGTGTTCTCATGCACATCTAGCCCTCCTGCACTTCCTGCTCCTGCCATCATCTTCACTTCTTTTCTCTATTAATGCTGTGCAAAAATAAAAGTGCATTGATTATTTCAACCCCCCCTTCCCATCCTTGTTCCTCTTCCTGACAGTTTTAAAGGATTGAAAGAAGAAAGAAGAAATGCTCCACTATTTTGCCCAGATGCACCCACAGAGAAACAAAATGGCAAAGGTGTTGAATGAGGATGTATTTTATCTCCCTGTCTCTTCAGTCTGTATGCAGAGCATATCATAAGGGAAGGTGAATTAGATTTTGATGAAGGTGGAGTGAAAATTGGTGGAAGGAATATTAGCAATTTGAGATATGCAGCTATCACGGCATTAATGGCAGAAAATAATGAAGAGCTGATATAACTACCAAAGGTTAAAGTAGATTTAAAGGTGGATTACAGCTGAACATCAAGAAGACAAAAGTAATGACTGAGGAACCACACAATTTTTACACTGACAACAAAGAAATTGAAATTGTTCAAGATTTTCTATTCCTTGATCCCGTCATCAAATAAAAATGCAGACTGCAACCAAGAAATCTGAAGGAGACTGAGACTGGGAAGGGCAGCCATGAAGGAGCTAGAAAATATTCTTAAGTGTAAGGATATGTCACTGGCAACCAAGATCAAGATTACTTATACTATTCCCCTTTACTGTGTATGGGTATGAAAGTAGGACTATGAGGAAAGCTGACAGGAAGAAAGTTGATTTGAAAGATGGTGTTGAAGGAGAGTATTACAGATATCATGGACTACCAAAAAGACAAATAAATGGGTTCTAGATCAAATCAAGCCTGAAGTCTCTCTAGCAGCTAAAACGACTCAACTGAGGCTATCGTACTTTGATCACATTATGAGAAGACAAGACTCACTGCAAAAGATAATAATGCTAAGAAAAATTCAAGGCAACAGGAAAAGAAAAAGACCCGAGATGAGATGGACTGATGCAAGGAAACCATAGCCTTTGGTTTGCAAAACCTCAGCAAGGCTGGTAATGATATGATGTCTTGGAAGTGGGGTTACCAGCCTCTGGGTGGTAGCTGGAGATCTCCTGCTATTATAATTGATCTCTAGCTGACTGAGATCAGTTCATCTGGAGAAAATAGCTGCTTTGGAAGGTGAACCGTATGGCATTAAACCCCACTGAATTCTCTCTCCTCCCCAAACCCCACCCCATCAGCTCCCCCTCCAAAGCTACAGGTATTTCTGAACCCAGAGCTGGCAACCCTGTTTGGAGATGACTAATTCATAGGGTCACTGTAAGTCAGAAGCAACTTGATGGTACTTAAACACACAAATACACTTTAGGTCTCCATTGTGGGAAAAGGTAAGAGATAAATGTAGTAAATAAATACATATAGCTGAAGATGGGAGACAGATAAAAGATAGGTAGGTTGGTGAGTAGGAAGAAGGAAAAGGAGAGAAATTATGTTAGCTGCCATGAGGAAGGAAAGAGGAAATACCAGGGAAACTGAACTATCCCTCACAATTCCTTGCACAATCCCCACAGAACAACTTGGCCTTGCCTGATGATCAGCACTGCACAACTCAGCCAGACTTTTCCCAAGGACAGGATGCTAGGGGTAGAAAAGAAGGGAAAATTGAAGATGAGGTGAAGAAGAAAGAAAAAAGAAAGAGGAAATTGCCCCCCCAGTCGGAATAAAAAGACAGACACAGGAAGTTGGGTAAACTAAGGGCCCCTTTATTAAAATTCTGGCAGCAAAGGCAAGGCATAGGTTGGCGGCATGGTCAAGGCCAGGAGTCCTTTGGACACCTCCCTTGCTGCCAGTGGGTGAGCCACCCTGCCCCAGACTGAAGCCAATTGCCCGTGGGGTGGCTCCCGTCCGGCTGCCACATTGCTCAGGATATGCCCAAGAGATCTCCCTCCCAAACCACACGGATTAAGTGGAGATCAATTGTAGCGGGGGTCGATATGGAACAGAAATAAATAGATAAATGAAATCAAATTGATTAGGCCAAGGGGAGGAGAAGCTTAAATAGAGAAAGTTTTAAAAGGCATACATGGAGATGTGAAATCTTCCCCTTGTCTTGCTTAACCCCTTGCCTTGCTTAAGAAGTCCCAGGTGAGTTAAGGAAGCTAGCAGTGTGGTCAGCTTGTGGAAACATAAAGCAGCAAACGGAGAACTTGAAATTGCAACATGCTTAATGCTTACTGGAACAGAATTATATGTACATTGCGCCCCGGGAGAAATTCCTGGAGAAGCCCAAAGATGCTGAGAATAACATGTTTTATTATACCGGAAAGTTGTGGTTAAGCTTGTCTTGTGATTGCAAATAATGATGCCATGTATGGAAAGTACCTAAAAGCACCAATCCTGCTCCACCTTGCATCTCCACCCAGTTCCTGTATGATTGATCATGCTGATGTATTGGAATTACTGCTATAAAATCTTGTGTTCTTCCTTGATTCGGGGTTCATACTTTTAGTTCCTGGCGCTAGCCAAAAGTGTGACCCATGCATGCATGTTATTTCAATATCCGGCTGTTTTCCTGATTTTGCCTCTGGCCTAATCTGTCACCGACCAAACCACTAATTGCATACTGCAGGGGTTTCCCCCTACACAATCCTGGCCATCCTTTAGGCAGTCTGCATTCTTCCCCCCATGCCGCAAGCCTCGGTTGGGACCCTGCAAGACCCCCCCAGCCCAAATAGGACTGCTGCATGGTGCTCACCAAGCCACCAAATACAATACAATTCGCCAACGCAAGGGCCAAGCCTCTGCTTAGGACCCTGCACCCACTTTAACTTTTAAAATCTGCCAAAGCCCTTGCTGTATGTCTGCCAGAAACAAATCATTTCCCTGATCAGATAAATGAACGCCATCACTCCTGTATAAGTCCGGACTGCCAGCCTGAATCACCAGGTGAGGCAGATAGTGGCCCAACCCATCTTCCAAAGTCTTCTGAGGCTTCCTATTCGCCTTACGGCAAGCCCATCCCATGCCCCTGGAATCCAGAGCACCCTGCCATGACAAACGTGAAATCATGGCCAACCACACAACTGTGGCGTCCGGCCACCAAACCCTTATGGCCCTCAGGTCATCCCTGGCCAGCAATACCAGGGCCTTATCCTTCAGCAGGCCCAGGTCATTGCCACCCAAATGAATTACCAGTACATGCAATGGGGGCTCTGTGCCCTCCCTAAACAGTATGGGTAAGAGGCCTGACCAATGCAAATCTCGTCTTCCCTGCCACTCAACCGTGGCCCATTCACTGAGCCCCAGCTGGGAGCCAGTAGCTGATCTCTTAGCATGATGAGCTGCCCAAAAGATATAGCTGTGCCCGCAGATGAGGACCCTTCATTTCCAGCCGCGCACCAAGGCACCTGAAAAGAAATAACAATGAAGCACCAAACTCCCCACTTCAGCAACTCACAGCAAGGTAAGGGGGGGGAGGCACAGAGCTCACAGAAAAATGAGGGGACGCACATAACTCTTGAAAGCTGCCGACCTCCACCTACCCAAGCGCTGAATCTCCGTAGCAGCATACCCTAAGGATGCCGCTGTCTAGGCAGCACCAATCCTAAAGGAGTGAGTCCCGAACTTCACCCCAGACAGGCCCAGTCTTGCTAGGGCCCTGCTGGTGATGACCCAAAACTGATGTTTTGTCAGCGGATTCCCATCTACATGACGAAACAGCCAGCCGGCCTCGTTACCCCTCAATGCCAAATACTGAGACGGCACTGTGATTGGGCAGAGTTCCCTGTCTGAACATGGGCCCAGCTTTACCAGGGCGCCCTTCCCCTGCTGATCAGTTTTGGAACCCCATCTGTTTGCGAGAGAGAGCATCAGCAATCCCATGATTCACCCCTGGGATGTGCCTGGCCCTTAACAAAATGTTAAGCTGGAGGCAACGCAGCATGAAGGCCCGGACCAGCCTCATCACCCTTGGCGATTTTGATGTAAGGGAACTGATGACCTGCACCACAGCCAAGTTATCACACCAAAAGTGGACCATATGGTTGGCCAACTCATCTCCCCACAGCTTAAGTTTTGTGTGGAGTGGCATGTAGGTAACATTAACTCGCAGGTACACAGGGGAGGGACGGTGGCTTAGTGGTAGAGCATTGGTAAGCAGAAGGACCCAGGTTCAATCCCCAGCATCTCCAACTAAAAAGAGTCCAGGCAAATAGGCATGAAAAACCTCAGCTTGAGACCCTGGAGAGCCACTGCCAGTCTGAGTAGACAATACTGATTTTGATGGACCGAGGGTCTGATTCAGTAGAAGGCAGCTTCATATGTTTCTATAACTATAATCTACATCGCCAGTCATTTATGTGTTCAGTAGAACCTTTGGTGTCCCTCTCCCATATAACCTTCCTTCCCATCTCCCCACTATGGAGGGTGCTACTTTACGCACACACTCATCAAAATTAACATTAATGCAGAATGCTGACACATTAGTCATGTATAGATTTTGTACATGTTTCCCTAGTGTTAAACAGCCTTTTGTAAACCATTAAATTTGATATTAAAAATCCCTTTTAAAAAATCAGTTTAAAAACCCTCTTTCCCCTCCACAATGTCTACATTTATTGTATAACCATTTAGAAGAGAATTTTCGAGCAATTTCAATCAGTAAAATGTAGTAATTTAAAAAAAAATTCCAGTCATTAATATGCTAGGGCTATTGGAATGTTACAATAAAAATAATGATACAAGTAAGAGTGACACTGGTTGTTCAATAAATAATTCAACTCATGGGCATGTGCTTAAGATATTAAGTGTGATTTTTTTTCTCAATAACATTTCCCCTGTTCTTGCCTTACATTTTCAGAAGTCCACATCAGAATTGTGTGTATAGCTGGGAGGGGGGGGGGGGGAGAGCTAAAAATAAAAACACATTGTTCCAGACACTGTGGAAAACTTTTCAGGCAAGGGAAAAACTTTTTTTTGTGTGTGTGTGTTTTAAGGGCTGAGGAAAAGACAGATTTCCCCATGGGCTGGTCTGCTTTTCTTCTGTCCTTCCTTCTAGCATTGTCTTGAGATGTTTCACTCACTAACTTACTATGTATGCAGCACATTTATAGCTTTTTATATTTAGGATTGTGTATGCATATGACAGAGACATGCCCCCCTTTCCTGTCCATGTATTGAGTCTGGTATATTCTTATGTGGGATGTTAATTATGATGCACACAAATTTAAGATAGCTATAAATTAAGTATGGAGTTTCCCTCTGCTGCTAGACAAGAAGGAAACTGTTAGAATCCAGTTACCAGAAGCTTTTATCAGCATTGTGTGAAGAGGAAGTATAAATCTATTTTCACAAGAGAAAAGTCCAGGAATGTACCTCAGAGAGCACAACCGCATTTACCCTTCCTATTCTTCCTTGTTCTAGACAGGAAATATATGATAATTTTGTGGCACCTTTTTAAACAAGAGCTCTTTATATACCCACTTCTTCTCTGGTGAGTTCTTAGACTTTTTGGAAGAATTACAGCACTAACTTAAGGGCAGAGTTCTGCTCAGGATAACAATTTCCCATTTTACTGTTCTCCATCCCAGCAAAAAGCTGTTTCTTCAGGGCATTATTGTACCTGTTACTTAATATGGTTGCCAAGTCCTGGAGATTTTGGGAGGGGAGCTTAGAAAGGGTGGGGTTTGGAGAGAGAGGGGCCTTCAGCAGGATATAATGCCACAGAGCCTACACTCCACAGCTGCCATTTTATCCAGAGGAACCAATCTCTCTGGTCTAGACATGAGTTGTAATCCCAGATCTACATCCCCCACCTGGAGGTTGGCAACCCTTTATGTTGCCAGGTCCTACCTTCTCACCAGCAGGGAAGGTAGAGGAAGCTTTCCAGGAGTGGGGGTGGGGCGACACTGCTGTGTGAGATGTCCCCAAGTGATGTCACACGGAAGTGACATCATCACATTGGGGGTGATGTGCGGTGATACTCTGGTATTTGGGGCATAGAGTTTTGCCCAAAATACCAGAGTGTTGCTGTATGACGTCCCCAGAGTGATGACATCACTTCCACTTGACATCACTCTGGGGACATTGCATCATGTGGGGGCAAGGCTTCCCCACTGGCCACCTGACTAATGGTGGACAGGAGCCTGTGAAATCAGGGGATCCCATGCTCCCAACTGGGGGCTGGCAACATAAAACCTTGTGTGGAGTGGTCCTGTGAAAGTGTTTGGATGTCCTGTTAGGAGTAGCCATGGTTCTTTCTCTGTGTGTTGGGCTGTCAAATGGTATGTGTTTACAGGGAGATTTGAATCTCCAACTGCAGAGCTTCAAAGAAGGTGATATTTAGGGGGTGCACATGTGAGTCCTCCTTACTGCAGTTGCCCTTGTTCCTTCTTTTGTTGTGTTTGGTGGCTGGGGACAGAGTGAGTGACATCAAGGAGGAATGTTGGCATTGCTATACATTGGTAAACTGGTCACTCAAGAAAGGTATAAACAGTCCTAAGGGATAGCACTTTTTAAGCCTTGAAGCATATAGAATAATAGAATCAGAGAGTTGGAAGGGACCTCCAGAGTCATCTAGTCCAACCCCTTGCACAATGCAGGAAATTCACAAATACCTCCCCCTAAATTCACAGGATCCGCATTGCTGTCAGATGGCCATCTAGCCTCTGTTTAAAAACCTCCAAGGAAGGAGAGCCCACCACCTCCTGAGGAAGCCTGTTTCACTGAGGAACTGCTCTGTCAGGAAATTATTCCTAATGTTGAGCCAGAAACTCTTTTAAATCCTTGAAGAATTTGACTTGCTATCTTTAACTTCATGTAAATGAATTGAGCAGTTCTTACTTTTCAACCCAGGATTCCATAAACCCTTGATAGAAAAATAATCAATTTTGCATCTTCCAGTGGACCAGTAGGCATAGAGTAGTTGTATGGCATTGGAGACAATACCACTGTTCAGTGCTGGTTTCCTTCACACCTCCTCATTTGTTAGGACAGCCAGATCTGACATAAATGGGATTTTGCAGGGCCAGGCCATGCATGTCATAAAATGTAATGCCAGGTAGCCGAGATATAAACTTTATAAAGTATACAGACAAATACAATTAAAGATTTTTTTTTACTTAAAATACAAACATTCTTAAAACTCTTGTGATATTATGTTCAAAATGGAAAGGTAGTGAGATTTGACAATGCAATTTTTAAAATAAAACATCAAGAAAAAGCACAAGGATCACAGGAAAAACTAAAAATATAAAATGCTCTGAGCCTAGGAAAACATGAAACAGCTGAGCATTGCAAGCTTCTCACTTCCCCCTCTCTGGTCTACTCAGAGTGACAGTAACTCTCCAGTGTAATGTCCCTGCCCCTTTGGCTGTGGGTTAAGAACATAAGAGAAGCCATGTTGGATCAGGCCAATGGCCCATCCAGTCCAATACTCTGTGTCACACTGTGGCCAATATATATATATATATATATATATATATATATATATATATATATATATATATATATATATATACATTTGACACACTTGTTGTAGAGGATCATCTAGACAGGTGCCATGGGGAAAGGAGGATAATTTTAAATAGCAGGAGGTCCCATCATAAGCCATCTCTTTTGTGGCTGCCTCATGATCCTAGACAGCCAATTGAAACTGGGAGCTGTTCCAAAGTGTAAATGGATATATGCATATGGCTGTGGGATTGTGCCATTTTTGCCCTTTCTGAACTGGCAAAGCACTTTCTAAGCTTTGGGAAATTTAAACAGTGGTTTGTGGCTTGGCAAAAGAAGATTCTGAAATGAAAATGGAAAGGAACATCCCGGAGGGCGTTGTGTTTGTCTATTGCATGAGAAGTACTGAACCTTCCACATAGCAGACGATGGCTGATCCAAAGCTTTATATTTAGAATTTCTGTGTGAAAAGAACTTTGGAACTCCTCTCTCTCTCTATCAGTGTCTTTTCCTAGCAGGTGAAGAATTTTTTTGACTCATCTGGCATATCTTCAATAACTGTTAGTGGCCTTCCTTCTAGCGTTGTTTGCTTATGTGTTTTTAATTTGATCATTTTATAATTTTAACTATATTTTAAATTGTTTGAATAGCTTTTTAAAATGTTTGTTGTGGATGCTGATTGGGTAGAAAGGTGTCATTCAAACGTTTTAAATAAATAAATAAATAAAAACTTGCTCCACTAAAGAAAAGTCAAAAACCCTTGACTATGTGGAAGAACATGGGAGGGCTTCTAGTGTCCTGGCCCCACTGATGGACCTCCTGATAGCACTTGGTTTTTTTGGCCACTGTGTGACAGAGTGTTGGACTGGATGGGCCATTGGTCAGATCCAACATGACTTATGTTCTTACTTTCCTTTATTATTAGCTCATTTTATCAAAGGTTTAAGCATAAAACCGCTACATCCCAGCAATATAAAACAAATATACAATATGGTGTAGCAAGGCAGATAAAAGCAACATTCAGAATGGTATAGGCCAGGGGTGGCCAAACTTGTTTAACATCAGAGCCATATAGAATATACATCAAATGTTTGAGAGCCGCACGTCATGAACGTCAGATCTTTGAGAGCCACAAGGAAGGAAGGAAGGAAATAAATAAATTACGGACAGAGGGAGGAGGTAGTGAAATGCATTCTCTAAGCCACTGGCTGGCTTGGCTTAGAGAAGCAATTTAAAGAGAGATGCCTCCTCCAAGCTGGTCATCTGGCTGGTGGGGGCTTTGAGAGCCACACAATATGTGTGAAAGAGCCACATGTGGCTCCTGAGCCACAGTTTGGCCACCCCTGGTATAGGTTGTTACAAAAATCTCAAATTCAAGGGTTTACTTTGCAACCCAGATTGCATCTGCAAATTCTCACCCAGCCCAATTATTTAGCACAATTCAGACTCTTACAAACTTGCCACAGAGCAAATCAAATGATAGGGAATTGAAAATTGGCTGTGAGGCATTTGCAATTTTTTTCACAGATAAGGTCCTGTCGCTCTACTGCGACCTCCTCGCCAATTTTGATACAGTAATCAAACTCAAGGCTCCAAGCACGTCTTCTGGTTTGATCTTGGATCATTTCATTCAGCTTGGGGGAAGTCAACAAAGTCCTCTGTACTAGCTGCGATCTCAATCTGTGTCTGTCCTGGCTGATATGTGCTTGCCAGATAGAACTGCGAATCCAATTGCAGGAGGTTATCAACAGGTCCTTGACCGAAGGAATCTTTCCACGCCCCTTAAAGAGGTGGTGGTTCGCCCTCGCCTCAAAAAAACATCTTTGGACCCGGCTGTATTGGCAAACTACTGGCTGGTGTCGAACTTGCCCTTTTTTGAGTAAAGTCATCGAGAGGGCAGTGGCAGCACAGCTACAGGGTTTTTTGGATGACACTTCTGTGCTAGAACCATTTCAGTTTGGCTTCCATCTGGGCCATAGGACGGAGACAATACTGGTCACCCTCATGGATGATCTTTTGAGACATCTGGATTGGGGTGGTTCAGCAGTGCTGTTGTTGTTAGACCTGCGTTTGATACAGGGGACCATCAGCTACTGTCTCACCGCCTCACCGACATGGGGATTCAGGGGTCTGCCCTTGAATGGCTTACCTCTTCTCCAAGGCTGGGGACAAATGGTGGTAATAGGGGAGAAATGGTCCCAGAGGCACCCACTTGTATGTGGTGTGCCTCAGCGGGCAGTTCTCTCCCCGATGTTGTTTAACATCTATATTTGCCCCCTTGCCCAGATTGTCTGGAAATATGGGCTGGGTTGTCACCAGTATGTGGATGACATCCAGCTCTATCTATTGATGGGAGGCCAGTCCAGCTGCACCCTGGAAGATCTGGACTTTGCATTGCAAGCCGTAGTGAAATGGCTCAGACAGAGTTGAAGATGATGATGAAGAAGATACTTGATTCATATCCTGCCCTCCACTCCGAAGAGTCTCAGAGCGGCTCACAATCTCCTTTACCTTCCTCCCCCACAACAGACACCCTGTGAGGTGGGTGGGCCTGGAGAGGGCTCTCACAGCAGCTGCCCTTTCAAGGACAACCTCTGCCAGAGCTATGGCTGACCCAAGGCCATGCTAGCAGGTGTAAGTGGAGGAGTGGGGAATCAAACCCAGTTCTCCCAGATAAGAGTCCGCACACTTAACCACTACACCAAACTGGCTCTCCAAACTGACTGAAATTGAATCCAGCAAACACAGAGGTCCTGTGCCTAAGTCACAGCAGCCTGGGTAGAGAGATAACTTTGCCAGCCTTTGATGGGATGCCACTGGTGCCAGCGTTAAGAGCCTAGGGGTGCTCCTGGAGTCTTCGCTGACAGGTAGCAGCCACTGCCAAATCCGCATTTTACCATCTTAGGCAGATAAGGCAGTTGGTTCCGTACCTAGAGCGTAGTGATTTGGCAACAGTGATCCATGTGACAGTCACCTTGAGAATAGACTACTGTAATGCCCTCTACATGGGGCTGCCCTTGACTCAACTTCAGAGGCTGCAACTGGTGCAAAACACAACAGCCAGATTGTTATTGGAGCTACCTGTACGGGAGCACATCCAACCTGCACTGGAAACATTACACTGGTTGCCTGTGGCATTCTGGGTTCATTTCACGGTGCTGGTCATAACCTTTAAAGCCCTATATGGCCTGGGACCTGTCTACCTTCAGTACCACCTCTCCCCATATGTGCCCCAGAGAGCACTACATTCAGGGTCCCAAAATCTTCTTAAGATCCCTGGGCTGAAAGAAGTTCAATTCTCTACCACTAGAGCCAGAGTATTTTCGACAATAGCCCCCACTCTATGGAATGCGCTCCCCGAAAACATCAGTTTCACCAGGCCTGTAAGACCAAACTATTTAAACTTACCTTTAACAGTTAAGGGGAAGTAGCTAATGCCTCACAGCACTGACAATCTCATTGGACAAATATAGATAATCAGAAACATCAACATGCATCTTGGATTTTTATGGTTAAAAATGTATGGAATCGATTTTACTGTATATTTGTTTTTAAATATTTTATGTGGCTTTTAACTGTTGTTAGCTGTCCTGAGCCTGTTAGGGGAGGGCGGGATATAAATTGATAAAATAAATACCACTTTGAATTACCCAGAAGCTAATAGGAGAGGTGGTCATCGTGTGATGCGGTAAACATTTAAGTAATGGCCATTGGTTCCTTGTATCAGCTGGTTATATACATTATTCTTATGACAGAACATTCATCTTATTACTGTTAGTTCTAAAAATGTCAGATTGTCAAACTTCATTCCAAATGCTTTTGTCAGTGCTCTGTCCTTTTTAGCCAATAATGATCCCTCACTGTTGATCCATGTGGTATTGGTATGACTCATCATCCATTTTCATGGGGTGTGTGAAATGTTCCAGATTAAGGCAAAAAACCTTTGTGTTGCCACTGGGATCAATAACATAAAGGCACAATACCTTGAACAACTGTCTTAAATTTTAATATATGTAGAATCATATTACTAATCTTGACCAATTTCATGTAAAAGTTTTGCAGAGCAAGAAGACTGCAGTTATTGTGTTCCAGACATTACAGAAATTGTTTAGTATATATTTGGCTCAGACAATTTTTTTTTTAGTCTTGATTATATCCCTGACAATAGTGCCAACACTCAGCTGCTTTTGAACTGTGTGACTGCGGTTATGCATATATTTAAATGTAGTTTCCTATCTTCAGGTTATACCACATCATATTTAGATGTAATTGCCAATGGTTTTAAGAACCAGACATACACTGAAAAGAGAGCCAAAAACACATGCTTATTTTATTCACCACACAGCAGGGTTTCTTTAAACAAAAAATTAAATCTAGAAGTCCCTTTGAAATTCTCTCCAGACATTCTAGTTTACAGTCTGTTATATCTGTATAATGGGATTTTACTTATAACAATTCTATAGAAATTCGAGTAGCCAAATTTTGGCTGTCCAAAACTTCTCAATGTAAATATATTGCACAGTTTGTATAGTCCAGTGTCTATGTAATCCTGTGTAAGTAACATGCTGTTTTAACTGGGTTCGTTACCAATTGTCTACATTCTGAATTACTCAAAGCAAGCATATTTACATATATTTCTGAATTTTGCGCAATTAATTCTGCTTCTCCTATGAATAGGGAGGGGTAAGAAATCAGGCAGAGCACTGAAATCCCAATTGCAACAAGTGGTAACCTTATTATTGCTTCATTGTCATTCCCCTTAATTGAAGCCAACAACTTAAGGTTATTCCTGTTAACCCTATAAACTTAACTTGTTATTTCTGTTTTGTCTCTGCATATCTTAAAATGTCTTCATCATATTACATGCTAATTTGCTGTTCAGCCATTGTCTATAAACTTGAATGGTTATCTTCCATTTCTATGTATCTGAAGCAATGTGCATGAACATAAAAGCTCATACTTTGAACAAAACTTTGTTGGTTTTAAAGCTGCCACTGGATTTAACTTTGTTTCAGTTGTAACCTTGTTCAGCCTTCCTCCTGAGATTCCACAAGGCATTGATGCGCAAGTTTTGAAGCCCATACGAACAGAAGAGAAGCCATGTTGGATAAGGCCAGTGGCCCATCCAGTCCAACACTCTGTGTCACACAGTGGCTAAAAAACCCAAGTGCCATCAGGAGGTCCACCAGTGGGGCTAGAAGCCCTCCCACTGTGCCCCTCACAAGCACCAAAAACACAGAGCATCACTGCCCCAGACAGAGAGTTCTAACAGTCAGCTGTGGCTAGTAACCACTGATGAACCTCTGCTCCATATGCTTATCCATTCCCCTCTTGAAGCTGTCTATGCTTGTAGCCGCCGCCACCTCCTGTGGCAGTGAATTTTACGTGTTAATCACTCTTTGGGTGAGGAAGTATTTCCTTTTATCAGTTCTAACCTGACTGCTCAGCAATTTCATTTAATGTCCATGAGTTCTCGTATTGTGAGAAAGGAAGAAAAGTACTTCTTTCTCTACCTTCTATATCTAGGGTTGCCAAGTCCAATTCAAGAAATATCTGGGGACTTTGGGGGTGGAGCCAGGAGACTTCGGGGGTGGAGCCAAGATCAAGGCTGTGACAAGCATAATTGAACTCCAAAGGGAGTTCTGGCCATCACATTTAAAGGGATGGCACACCTTTTCAATGCCTTCCTTCCATAGGAAATAATGAAGGATAGGGGCACCTTCTTTTGGGGCTCATAGAATTGGACCCCCTGGTCCAATCTTTTTGAAACTTGGGTGGTATTTTGGGGAGAGGCACTAGATGCTATACTGAAAATTTGGTGCCTCTATCCAAAAAAACAGCCCCTCCCCCAGAGCCCCAGATACCCACAGATCAATTCTCCATGATTTTCTATGGGAATAAATCTCCATAGGGAATAACAGAGTTCCCAGCAGACATTTCCCTCCCCTCCCCCCGCTTTCTGATGACCCTGAAGTGGGGGGAGGGCCTCCAAACCAGGGGATCCCCTGCCCCCACCTGGGGATTGGCAACCCTATCTATATCCCATGAATAATCTTGTCACCCCGCAGTTGACGTTTCTCCAAGCTAAAGAACCCTAAGCGTTTTAACCTTTCTTCATAGGGAAAGTGTTCCAACCCTTTAATTATTCTAGTTGCCCCTTTTCTGCGCTTTTTCCAATGCTATAATATCTTTTTTGAGGTGTGGTGACCAGAATTGTACACAGTACTCCAATGAGGCCGCACCATCAATTTATATAGGGGCATTATGATACTGGCTGATTTGTTTTCAATTCCCTTCCTAATAATTCCCAGCATGGTGTTGGCCTTTTTTATTGCAATCGCACACTGTCTTGACATTTTCAGTGGGTACCACGACCCCCAATATCTCTCTCTTGGTTAGTCTCTACCAGTTCACACCCCATCAACTTGAATTTATAGCTAGGATTTTTGGCCCCAATGTGCATTACTTTGCACTTGGCCACACTGAACCTCATCTGCCACGTTGACGCCCACTCACCCAGCCTCAACAGATCCCTCTGGCGTGCCTCACAATCCTCTCTGGTTCTCACCACCCTGAACAATTTAGTGTCATCTGCAAACTTAGTCACTTAACTGCATACTCCCAACTCCAAATCATTAATTAACAAGTTAAAAAGCATGCGTGTGTGGTTCAGGGTGTTGCCCTGAGCCCCCTCCTTCTGCAATTAGAGCTGCTCAGGATTCTAAACCAACAAAGTCCAGTCTATTTTAACTACAAGGGGTGGCTTCTTTAGAAAGTCCACCCCTTCTGATCTGGGGTTCGATTCCAAGGGCAAAAGGCACTTGCGAATAATGCTGTTCCACACTTCAGTCTTCAGTAAAAGTCCAACGAGAATTTATTACAAAGCAGGATTTAGATTGAAACAAAAGCACAACTTTAATTGCAACGGAGCGTATGTCCTATAAGCAAATAGTCAAGTCATTAAAATTCCATACCGGCTTGGTAATTAGGAAGGAGGAACACTCGTTAAGCATCAAAGTCTTTTCTCAGGTGAGGCTGCGGGACAATGCCCCCGGAACAAACAGAAGCAACAGAAGGAGTGTGCACAACTCAATAAATTCAAACAGTAAAACGTCCAAGGAGTGAAAGCTATTTCTTCTTATTCCCCCGCCAACAGCCATCACCAACAAGAAGAGAAAAACTTATTAGGGTTTGTAGAATCTTTCGGGCTCAAGTGCCGTGTTCTACTGGAGAAAGTTTTCCTTCCAGACGTTTTGTTTTCAGCTGCAGAGAACATCCTCAGTGGCGTTGCAGCCGGAGCAGGCGCTCTGACCTTCTTGGCTGCTGTGCATTGAGTGGGGCCAGGGCTGCTGGAGAGCTGCTATTTCTAGGCTGGAGGGGGTGTGGTGAAAGGGCAATAGGTTTGTGGATGTGCCCATTGTTTGGTGGGGCTTCTGGAAGGGTAGTGATAAGGAAACTGGCTGTTGAATGTGACCATTGTTCTGTGTTAATTGTTGGGAGGGTTGGAAGGGGTGTGAAGATAAGGAAGAGATTATGTCATTGCTTTGAGGGCTAGCACCTGCACTCCAAGCTGTGCATTTGTGGCTTGAATTGCAGATGTGCACCGCCCCCATTTCTTCCCCAAAGCATCTAAAGGATCCCTTTAAATGCTTTGGGGAAGAAGCAGGGGGCTACATGCATGTGCACTCCAAGCTGCAAATTTGTGGTTTGAATTGTAGGCGAGCCCCCCCCCCCCACTAGTCCCTCAGAGCATCTAAAGGATCCCTTTAAAATGCTTTGGGGAAGAAGGGGGGGCATGTACACGTGCACTCCAGCCGTGAATTCGCAGCTTGGATTGCAGATGCATGCCAGCTTGGTGCAGTGGTTAAGTGTGCGGACTTTTATTTGGGAGAACCCGGGTTTGATTCCTACTCCTCCACTTGCACCTGCTGAAATGGCCTTGGGTCAGTCATAGCTCTGGCAGAGGTTGTCCTTGAAAGGGCAGCTGCTGTGAGAGTTCTGAGCCCCACCCACCTCACAGGGTGTCTGTTGTGGGGGAGGAAGGTAAAGGAGGATTGTGAGCCACTCTGAGATTCAGAGTGGAGGGCGGGATATAAATCCAATATCATCATCTTCTTCTTCTCCCCCACAGCATCTAAAGGATCCCTTTAAATGCTTTGGGGAAGAAGTGGGGGGGTTGCATGCATGGGGTGCAATTTGCAGCTTGGAGTGCATGCATGCACGGCCCCTTGCTTCTTCTTCAAAGGGATGCTTTAAATGCTTTGGAGAAGAAGTGGTGGGTGGCACCTGCCCCCTCTCCCTCCCTCTTGCAAGATTTAAAGGGCCTTCCATAGAGCTGCCAAGCTTCCGCAGGAGCGGGAGATCCCCCAGTCTGGAGGGCTCCAACCTGCTGGCAGGGAGTAAGCCACCGGGGGGATCCCTGCCCCCAAAGAGTCCTGTCACTGCGTGCCATCCCCAGCACGATGATGTCACCCAGAAGTGATATCATCGCACTGGGGACACTCTAGGAATTGTGGCAATTTATCATGAGTCCCAGAGTGTCCTCGGTGCAATGTCCCCAATACAATTACATCACTTCCTGCAGCAGTAGAGGGATTTGACAACCCTAGCTCTCCAAGTGATCAGTGGGCCACATGCTCCCCATCGATCAGCTGAAGGGCCCTTTAAATCTTGCAGGAGGGGAAGGAAAGGGGTGGTCACCAGCAGTCAGGCTGGAGGCAGGGTTTCTCCACCAGCCAGCTGGTGGGGTCAGATTGGAGCCCCCAAAACCAGGTGAACACTGCTCGGACCTGGGGATAAGCAACAGAGAAAAGTCACACGGACAGGAGACCAGGAAAAAAAGCAACAGCTCCTGGGAGATGGCAACTCTAATTTTTGACCTATGCAATCAAAAGCTTCTGACAAAAAATTAAGGTCTTGCAATGCCTTCTTTCAGTATACTACTTGAAATTTGAGCAGCTAACCCAGCCAAAGGGGGAAAAAATTACCATGCAAAGAAGTTGAGATTTCCCATCAAGTAGTTACAATTTTGTAAAACTTATTGCAATTAGGGTCCAGAGTAGTTGTTTTGAAAAATATTTACTTTGATGCCTCAGGCTCAGATCTTGGGAAGCTTTCCTTTATTGGCAAGAACATTGTTCAGGAAGCTTGATGATGCCGATCTTAAGACCCAGAAATCAAAGAAAAGGAAAGCTGAAAGACTTCAAACCTAGAGAAATAAAGCTTACAATTGGGGGCCTCCCTAAGTGAAAAGAGTATATTTATCTTTAAAATGTATAAAAGGCTTTTCTGTAAAATCTATAAAAAGAAAGTCTGCTCACTTTAGTAATGTTATCAAAAATACTACATTTATTTCTATGAGGGTTCCCCCCCAACCGGTGACTGCTTGCTGGCATTTGTGGGATACATACAGTGAGAGGACTTTAAATAAAAACTAGATTGCTATAGTGCTTTGTTAGTCATACATTAATACTCTGTCAGCATTAATGTATGACTGTATACCCCTCCTGTTAAAGAAATTCCGCCTGGTACCAAATGCAGAGGTGTAGGTCCTTATGGGGACTCCTCATATAGCACACATCTATCCTGTGCTGCATAAGCTGCAGTGGCATTCAATGGAGTACCAGATCAAGTTCAAGGTTTTAGTGTTGGCCTTTAAGGCCCATAATGGTTTGGGACCCACCACATATCTTCAGGACTTCCTTTCCTGGAATATCCCCAGAAGAATGTTGTTCTGGGTAGATCAAAAGCTATTGGTGGTCCCCAAGCAGAGCCAGGGCATTCTCCACGCAGGCTCCAACCTGATGGAACTCTGTTGAATAACATCTGTGCCCTGCAGGACTTGGTGCAGTTCTGCAGGGCCTGTAAGGCAGAGAGATTCTGCCAGGCATTTGGTTGAGTACAGTGATGGTTGCATCTTTCTGGCACTCCCATTTGCTGCCTGCTCACCCCCCCCCCCCCACACACACACACTGTGAGGTAGTGGCACTACTGAAATTTTTAGCATCAACTTTAGGTTAACTTTTGTGTCTTCTGTTGTTTTTAAATTGTTTTATCTATGAACTATTTGAATTATTATGTTGAACCCTGCATTGAGCCCTGCCCTGGCAAGGGAGAGCGATTTATAATCAAATTTAATATATAGTAAATTGTGGACAAATTAAATCTTTGTTAAGCTTAAAGTATTCTTGAACTATTTGCTATAAAATCCTGCTTAATATAATACAGATATCAGGAACTGTTCATCTAGACATCTTTCCAGAAACACTCCATAAAATAATTACTGTGGGATCCATGTTTGAAGTATGTTTTATAAGCCTCATGGCCATTTTTAAATGCCAGATCTGAAATTGTGACACCATTTAGAGATCTGCGCTGACTGATGTACTCAGTTTCTGTTTAATCACAGATTCTATTTATAAATTTCGCATGCACTTATTTTTGTATCATCTTTTTGTTTTAATTTTTAACATAAATAAAACTACATATGTCATTAATTATTAGTATTTATACATAAATGACTTTCATCAATAATTATCAATGTTTATACAAAAGTAAACAAGTCAGAGGGGGATCAGGCATATAATTGCTATGTATTCTAGTTAACTAAAAGTCTTAGTGGCCTGTCAGCCTTAGGGTGCTTTCACACAGTGACTGTTTTCAAGTCGATTTTGCTATTCTTATACAGTAAAAATCCAGTTGCAAAGTGCGTCATGTAGTGTGTGTGAATGCACCTTTATATTCCAAGTACTTGGCTTCTGCTCTATTTTGTTTTGGAAAATATGTGCTAAGGAACATGTCTTATGATACACATTTTTGGAAGTAGAAGTGAAGGCTTCCATGCCTTTTTGGAGACTGGTATGTACCTATATATTATAAAAGGAAAGTAAAATGTCATCCCAGCTGAAGGTCATCCATACAAATGCTGTGTTTTTGTACAAGTAATATAATTGTGGTTAGGAAATTCTGTGTTTAAGGCATGCCTCTAAGAAAGAACAGACATGTGAATGTATGCTTAGAAAACAGTGAAAGTGCTGCATAGATTAGTATTTGCTTTAAATTATCTGCTTGAAGTAGAGTCAGCGAAGACATTTTCATGGCATCCTGCTTTCCCTATATGAATCAGAGAGAATATGAATGTCTTGGAGGACAAGCAGTATACCACAAGACTACAGGTGGTCTTTCTTTGTGGTGGTTTGAATGAGCAATGGGAGGAATGACTCACTGGCTAGTGGTGAGAGGAATGAGTGAGGACAGGAAGATGATGGGGGCACGCTCTGTACCACAAGCAGCATAGTGCTTGGATCTGTTTGCTGTTGATTTAGATAACATGGTAAATTAGTATGGCAATTTAAAAAAAAAATGTCTGGCAGAGGCATATATTTACTTTATAAAAAGCTGTTTAAATGCAAATGAAGAAGGAATCTGTTATTCTCAGAGCAATATAATCACTGGCTGCACATCTAAATAAAACATAATCTTGCTACTGTCCTTGTTTTTAGCTCTACAGTTCCACCTACCCACCCACCCACCAGAAATGTTATAGCGCTCAATTCCCCAGGGATTACAATTCAGAGGTTATTTTATAAAATTGTAGTGATGAGTTAACCAGAGAGGTGCATATTTTGCAAGCCATCTTTATGAAGTGCATCTCCATTTCTGATTATCATTCATAAGTTTGAAAGGTGACAGTTTCCTCAGAACTTTTAAATTTCTAGTTGGTTGCACTTAGGGGTCCCAATCCCCCCGCTTTAGCGGGAGACTTCTGGGTTCCCAGCTTAATCTCCCGGTCTTCAAAAATTGAGAACCGGGGGGGGTGGGGGGGTGGAGAACATACCTATAGAGCTCCTGAGCAGTTTGTAAAATCCCTGTCCCTTTAAGGCTGGGCAGGAAGGAGGAAACAGGAAGGGCTTCGGAGAACGGCCCCTCCCTTCTTTGCTTTCGTTTTCACAGCAGGCACAGTTCTCCGGAAGAAGACCAAGTAAGTATTTGTGTGTGTGTGTGTGTGAGAGAGGGAGGGGGCAGGGAGGGGGATTCCCTCGTATGGAGGCCCTCCCCCCCTTTAGAAAGCGTGGGGGGGGGAGGGAAATGTCTACTGGGCACTCTATTATTCCCTATGGAGAATGATTCCCATAGGGAATAATAGGGAATTGATCCGTGGGTATTGGAGGCTCTGGGGGGGCTATTTTTTGAGGTAGAGGCACCAGATTTTTAGTATAGCATCTAGTGCCTCTCCCCAAAATACCCCCCAAGTTTCAAAACGATTGGACCAGAGGGTCCAATTCTATGAGCCCCAAAAGATGGTGCCCCTATCCTTAATTATTTCCTATGGAAGAAAGGCATTTAAAAAGGTGAGCTGTCCCTTTAAATGTGATGGCCAGAACTCCCTTGGAGTTCAATTATGCATGTCACACCCTTGTTCCTGGCTCCACCCCCAGTGTCTCCTGGCTCCACCCCCAAAGTCTCCTGGCTCCGCCCCCAAAGTCCCCAGATTTTTCTTTAATTGGACTTGGCAACCCTAGTTGCACTGTCGTCAATATATCTCATAATCAATATTGCCCCATTACAATATTGCCCATGTCAATATATCTCATAATCAATATTGCCCCATTACAGATACTTAAGCCTGCAGATCAGAGCCATGTAGAGACACAAACCATTTTGAAGTCTGGAGGACCCCAAAGATTTGCAGAAAAATCTGAAAACTTACAAAAATGAAAGGGGAGTTAAAGCCTCCTCCCAGGCTATGCAGACAATGTACACTGAGCTGAGAGGAGGAGGAACCAGCTGAGCCCAGCAGTGTGTCTGGATGCAGGTGAGATGCCACCTCAGGCACCAGTGGCACCTCTGGTCCAAGCCACTATCACCACCACCAGCAGCAACAGCCACTGAGGCTGCAGCAGCATGGCAGGCAGGTGGATGGGAGAAGAAGAGAGTTAGTAGGCACTACTGCCCTCCTCCTCCACATGAGCCATTTGGAGTAGACCAGCAGGCTAATGCCCAGTAGGTGGGGGGTGGGGAGGCAGGATGGTTGTTGCTCGGACAGGTATTCGACATGCCCATGCCGTCCCCAGATAAACTCAAAATGACAGTGTTTACTGAGGGTGCCCCCTGTCGGATGGAGGTTGATTCAAGGGCCACACACCATCATCTCTGCCCAGACCCTAAAGAAACTTTGCCCCAAAGGGGGACGTAAGCTATACCCGTCCCCCGTGCTCGTATGAGACTTCCAGAAAAGGGCGATTGGCATCAAAGGGGCCGGGGTAGTCAAGGTGCAATATGGGAAATTTTCATGAGACCTTCCCTTGCTGGTGGCAGAAGGGGACCTGAGTAGCCTGTTGGGCCGGGCTTGGTTTGCACCCTTGGGGATCCAAGTAGAGGGAATCCATCATGCCCCCGCCAGCATGGATCTGTGGGGAGTTCCTGGCAGTTTTCAATGGGACAATAGGTTCCCCCGTGTTGTTACAAATAAACCCCAACGTGCTGCCCGTACGGCTAAAGGCCCGCTGGGTACCCTTTGCCTTGAAACCCAAGATAGAGGAGGAGCTAGACCGCCTAGTGGCAAAAGGGATCCTGGAGCCGGTCGCCAACACACGATGGGAAACCCCAATCATCACCCCAGTCAAGCCAAAAGGGAGCATCTGCATCTGTGTAGACTACAAATGCAGGATCAATAAAGCACTGCAGGACCATGCCTACCTGGTGGTCAGCCATGTGTTGGCATCCATAGCAGACGCTGAAATTTTTGGGGAGCTGGATCTGGCCCAAGCATACCAGCAATTGCCCGTGGACACCACCATATTCACACATTGGGGCGCTTTCCGGGTAAAGCACCTCCAGTTTGGGGTCAGCGTAGCCCCAGGGATTTTTCAGACCTTAATGGACTCTCTCTTAAAAGGGATTCCCGGCGTACAGCCATTCTTTGATGATATGCTGATTGCTGCAGCAATGGAAGAGGAATTTGCAAGCTGCCTCCACACCGTACTACAGCATTTCAACGACGCGGGGCTCAAGGTAAAGAGTGAAAAATGTCTGTTGGGGGTCCCTACAATAGACTTTTGGGGGTACATGGTGGATACAAAGGGGATCCATCATCCACCCATCCAAGGACAAAATTACAGCCATTAAGCAATGCGCCAGCCCCCACAAACAAAGCCGAATTGCAAGCATTCCTTAGCGTCCTCAACGTTTACTATACTTTCCTCCCCCACAAGGCAGCGGAAGTGGAACCCTTACAAAGGGTCTTAGACAAAAGGGCCCCATGGGTTTGGGGCCACCGGCAAGCCGCCACCTTTCAGGCCGTTAAAGACCTCCTGACATCCAACAGCTTGCTGGCTGGCGCACTTCGATGATAGGATGCCTGTTGTTTTGGCCTGCAACACCTCCCCCTACGAGGTGTTTTGGCCTGCAACACCTCCCCCATCCTGGCCCATGTCTTGCCAGACGGTAGGGAGGTCCCGGTGGCCTATTACTCCAGAACTTTGCAGAAACTGAAGCACAACTACGCACAAATAGACAAGGAGGGCCTGGCAATCATGGCGGGAGTAAAAAAATCCCATGATTACTTATAAGGCCGGCCCTTCACCATCCATACCAACCACAAGCCCCTACTTGGCCTCTTCGCCCCCGACCGACAAACGCCCCAGATATTGTCACCTAGGGTACTACGGTGGTCCATTTTCTTGGCGGGGTACCAGTATGGTCTTCAGTACAGGCCAGGGAAAGCCATGGGCCACGCGGACGCCCTCAGCCACCTGCCGCTGCCGTCAGAAGATCCGGATTCGGCCCCAGCACACCAAATCCTGCTTCTAGAATCCCTCCCAGATTGCCCAGTGCACGCAAAAGACATTGCATGCTGCTCGGCCAAGGACAAAATACTCTCCCAAGTTCTGAACTGGGTATGGAGGGGATGGCTCATGGGGCAGTTGGGAACGGAGTTTGAGGCATTCGCGTTCCACAGGGATGAGCTCTCTGTCCATAAGGGGTGTTTGCTATGTGGAAACAGGTTGGTGGTGCCCTTGGTTCTGAGACGAGTCCTCCCTGTGCTGCACGAAACCCACCCAAGGATCGTGCTCATGAAGACACTCGCCCGCAGTTATATATGGTGACCCGGGATGGACGATGCGATTGAGTCTTCGGTCGTTCAATGCCAGCCCTGCCGTGAGACCTGGCTGGTGCCTCCCCAGGCTCCGGTGCAGCACTGGGAATCCACACGAAACCCATTGTCCCAGTTGCACCTGGACTTTGTAGGGCCCTTCCAGGGACAAACATTCTTCTTAATTGTGGGCTCGTACTTGAAATGGCTGGAGGTGCTCCCGGTGGCATCCACCTCCTCCCAGGCCGCCATTGGCGGTCTTCACCGGGTGTGCGTCACACATGGCCTCCCGAACACGCTGTTCTCAGATAACGGGACGGCCTTCACGTTGGGAGAATTCCAAGACTTCTGTGCCCACATTAGGCACATCAGGTCAGCCCCATTCTAGCCGGTCACCAATGGACAGGCTGAAAGGATGGTGTGGACAACTAAAGAATCGCTCCGACGCATCATCCAGGGGTACTGGGAGGGCCGCCTTGCAGAATTCTTACTATCGCAGCACAGTATTCCCTCCTTGGCCATGGGCCACAGCCCTACTGAACTCCTCATGGGCCGCCGGGTAGCCACCCTACTAGACCGATTGCACCCAGACAGAGCCCTCGACCTGCAGGAGGTCCCAGAGTCAATCCGGGCACCTCAGGGGTTAGATGCGGGTTATGGCTGAGAACTTTGGGGGAGGGCTTGCTTGGATTCCGGCAAGAGTTGCCACGGTGTTGGGGTCCGTAATGTATGAGGTTACAACAGAGGGGGGGTCCACCATAAGGAGGCATAGTGACCAGCTGAGGTCCTGCGACAGAAGTCGAGGATTAAAGTCCCAACAACCAGACCACCACCTCCAGTCCTTCCCTGACCGATGCAGCGGAAGCAGGGGCCCTGAACCCCGCCCTTCAGGCGGAGCCGGAGGTCACGAAGACCCGGAGCCGGAGGTCACGAAGACCCGGCTGACAGCGATACAGCGGCAGCCCCTCCACTCACCGCTGCTGCAACTGTGTCCGTTCCCCCATCCCCTCTGGGGCTCAGGTGGTCTACCAGAGAGCATTGCAAGCCAGCCTACCTCAAGGACTACGTCAGCTAGGCTTGCGAACTAAGGAGGGAGGGATGTTGTATATGTGCTTAGAATTGTATCTAAAAGCTGCAGTTCTTGCCTGACTCACTGGGGCCTGAAGGACAGAGCCTGAGGGACTCGGCAGGCAGCAGGATCCAAATCCTGCTGCCCTGCTCCAATCAAGAGCCCCCGACTGGTTTGAATGGTCCAGTCACAGGCAGCGCAGGAACTTTGGGTGTGTATATATAGAGGGCCCTGCGGCCCTAGCAGTTAGTCTTTGTAGGCAGCGCTATACCATGCTGTATTCAATAAAAGAGCTATGTTCACTACCACCTCACCTCATCACTGTATAGAACCCACTATATTATATGCATGTGCCATTTAGAGGGGCATCATCAGATGATGTTGTCTGATCAGTGGGTGTTTCTGGGGTTGCTATATACTCTGGCATGTTTGTTATGCCATCTGGGCCTTTCAGAAGGGGAGTGTTGTTGCTTCCCCCTGCAGAGTATTCATAGAGAATAGATCAGCACTAGGGGTGGACAAAAAAAAAATTCGGAATTAATCAGATTCGGAAATATATGGGGCCAAAAAATTCGGAATACCATATATTTCTGAATACCGGTACTCGGAATAGCTGTATATACAGTAGATGCATGGCTATTTCTGAATATACAGCCCAATTATATCCTATGGCCATTGAAATCAATGGCAAAATAAGGTATATTGGAAGCCGCCTGGAGGGAAAGGGGTTTGAGGGAGAGCCCCCAAATTTGCAGGGGACCTGCAAGGGACTCTCCCCTACAAACCCCCCAAATCCCAAAAAGATTGGGCCAGGGGGTCCCATTCCACCATTATACCCTATGGGCCACTGAAATCAATGGCAACATAGGGCATAATCAGAGGCTACTGGGGGGCAGGGGGGTTGAGGGAGAGCCCCAAAAGTGCAGAGAACCCGTAGGGGACTCGCCCCTACAGAACCCCAAGTCCCAAAAAGATTGGGCCAGGGGGTCCCTGTCTTTGGGCTTCCCAAAAGGCCCATTGCCACCTATGCTGGGGAAAGCCCAATTAGCCACTTCCTCCACTATAATTGCTGAGGGGAAAGTGGCTTTGGCCAGAGGGGGGTTTGAGGGAGAGGCCCCAAAACTGCAGAGAACTACCCTGCATGCAACCCCCCTAGCCCAAAAAGACTGCACTCATCTATGGGCACCCGAAAAGGAACACTGTTCCCAATGGTGAGAAAAAACCAATTAGAGCCACTTCCTCCACTGTAATTGTCGTGGGAAAAGTGGCTCTGGGGAGCAGGGGGTTTTGAGGAGAGCCCCCCAAACGGCTGGGCAGCTTCAGGGCACTGTCCCACACAAAACCCACAAGGCCAAAAAAAAATTGGACCGGGGGTCCAATTCCTGGGGCACCCAAAGCCAAACCTAACTTCACACCAGAGAATCTCTATAGGAACCAAATGCACTACATCCATCTATCTACTCTATGAACCCTGCGGCCTGGAACCATTATAAACACAGTTGCCAAAGTCACTGTCACACAAAACACAATCTGCTCAAGGTCTGCAGCAAACCCAGATGCCAGCTCTCCAGCCCCGCCCCAAACAACACAACTCTCAAACAAGAGAAGCTCCACATCATTCTATATCTGACACAAAGCAAGAAGCATTTAGACTTACCTTGAATGATGGATGGTTGGCTGGTCCAGGCTCTTTTGCGTTACCCAGGGTGCACTACGAGGAGGCGAGCCAGAGTTGCACCGCAAATGAGGAAGATCACTGGGAGGACCTCAGATTGTGTGAGAGGAAGGGAACCATTCCTTCTCTCTCAGCTCAGCAGCAACACACCAGCTATCACTGTCCCATTAGAGGGACCTCAGCACTGGTATGGCTGCTGGCTGCCTGTCATCATCACTGGCACTGCCCTCTTTCTTCCTCCTGCCCCTGAAGAAAAAACTGGGTTACCCTGCCTGGGCCTGTGGGTGCTGTCGGTTACAGTTGGGGGCTGCAGTGGCCCTTTCAGTATTATTAGGCATGTGTGGATGGGGACTGGGGAAATTTGGATTGCTTTGCAGATTTTAAATCAGCATTCACTTTTGGTTTGGGGATGGATGATAGGTTGGGGGGAGTGCACTGCCAATCAATTTGTGAGTGAGTTTTTGGGCTGTCTTTGAACTCTAGTCTATGTTTAGTGGGAGAGCGTTTTACAGCCACCTTCCAAGCGCGGGCCAAGAGAGGATGCAGGCACAAGTAGGTGGTCACTTCATTCACTCTCAAAGTCTACGTTCGGGGAGCCGAACAGAGGCAAGTTGACCTTCAGGAAGACTAACTGCTCAACTGTCCAGGGTTTCAGGCGATTGCGATGTGGGCAGACAATGTCGCCCATATGCGAAAAGACGCGCTTGCTCTGCACACTCATCGGTGGGCATGAGAGGAACGCCTTGTCCACAGAGGAGAGGGCCAGCCAGACCCCTTCCTTCGCGACCCAGTAGTCCAAAGGAGACCTTTCCTGTGACTCATTGGGCTCCGAAAAATAGTCCCTCACTATTGCAGCACCTGTCTCCGCTCTCAGGGTAGTAGTAGTACTTTATTCACGGTCATCCGACCAGCTTAATATAAACAGAAACAAAATCATAAAAACAAACCCATCACCTCTTACACAAAGTTTCTTACGCCAACTATTACACATATTGTTAAAAATCATAGCCAAGATTTACATTCTCAATTTCCCTCCTTTCCAACTGAGCAACATAACAGAAACGGGCAATCTTAGTTGAAACATCAGAGTGAGTGTCAGACAGGAGGAAGGCAATCTGCTCATCCTCCGGCCTGCCCGCCAAGGGCCCGAGAATTGGAGAGATTAATCTTGCCCTCAAGTCATTGTAATTTGGACACCGCAAAACGATGTGGAGAGTTGTTTCGACCTCATTGCAATTACAGGGGCACAATCTTTCCAGATATGGGTACCCAGCGTAACGTCCCAAAAGCACCGAAGAGAAAAGTGCGTTAAGTCGTGCTTTTGAGAAAGCTATCCGATATTTTGGGATAGTGATGTTGAAAAGATACCTGGCTGGGGACAGTACTTCAGCTTGCTTCCCTAAGAAAATGTGCGCAGAAAGACTAGCTCTAGCAGATCTCAGTTCCAGCTCAACCAACCTCAGGCGCAAAAGTTCTTTCGCATCCCTCAGTTCCATCATTGCTAGGGACTCAGGGGAGAGATCACAGAGTCTAAAATAATCTAGACACCTTTTCTCCCAAGTTCCCACAAAAGAGTCGAAGAAAATCAGATGGGGAAGGCCACCTGGCTTTGAGAGAACCCTCAAAAAGTAACAAAGGGTGTTTAACCACATAGACGTCTCGATGCTTGGGACGCCAGATTCCAACCTGATGGCAGTGTTTGGCACACAACTGGGAACGGACAGAAGCTTGCGCAAGAGTTCGGTTTGTACTATCTCCAACGGCTTGGTGGTTGAATAAGGGCCAATTTCAGCGCCATAGAGCAACTGGACCCTGGTCTTTGCAGTATGCAGCCTTAGTGCTGCAGGCAAGAATTTGGCCCCTTTAGAGATGTAAAAACGGTAGATGGCATCAGCTGTTCTTTGCGCAGATTGTGCAACATAGTTCTTATGAGCCACACGCTTTCCCTGATAATGAAAAATCACCCCCAGGTATTTAATAATTTTAACTTGCTCAATGGGTTTACCATTTAGAAACCAGCAATGAGCCTTGAAACGTTTGGTGAAGACTAAAACCTTGGTTTTATCTAGATTAATTTCCAACTTTTCCTGCAGACTGGTCTGGGTTAGATGGCGAAGGGCCCTTCGCATACCAATCTGCGTCCTGGATAGTATAAGCACGTCGTCAGCATACGCTAAAACTGGAATATGCCGATCGGCGAGCTTGGGAGGATGTAAAGCCAAATCATTAAAGGAGGTTAGAAGTGAGTTTATGTAGAAATTGAAAAGCAAGGGGGCGAGCACACAACCCTGTCTGACACCCTTGTTCACTAAAATTGGTTGGGTTAGATGGCCTTGAGATGAGCATCTTATCCTGATGCCCGAGTTGCTATAAAGGCTAACCATTAGCAACAACAGCCGTCTGTCAATAGACGAAGCTGCAAGCTTGTCCCATAACCTGGATCTGGGTATCAGATCAAAGGCAGCCTTAAAGTCGACAAAGGCTGCAAAGAGTCTGGAGCCCTTTGTGGCCAAATATTTATCAACCAGAAATTGCAGCACCAAAGTCTGGTCAAGGTGGGATCTTCCAGGGCAGAAGGCAGAAGGCAGAAGGCAGCCTGAACATCGGCAATAATGCCTTGTGAATCCATCCAGGCCGTAAGTTTGTCCCTCAGATGTAAGGCATACAGTTTGCTAATAGCACTAAGCAAACTAATTGGCCTATAGTTCGAGGGGAGTTCATGACCCCCTCTTTTGTAAATGGGCACAATAATCGCCCAGCCCCAATCGGCTGGCATGTTTGCTGTCTCGTCAATGTATGAGAAAAGGGAAGCCAACGTTGGAGCCCACCAATCCCGATGCTCTTTAAGCAGGTCAGACCTAATGTAGTCCCCCCCAGGGGCTTTCCCGCTTCTCACCCTCCCTAAGAGGGAGTTCACCTCCTCGCAGGTGACAGGATCCCAGGACGGAATGTCCTCTGTTAGCAACTTCGCTCGTAGGGTGGGGCAAGAGGGCTCTTCAGAGGCATATATCCTCTGAAAGTGTTCCACCCACTCTGCAGCAGTAATATGATTTGAAGCTCCTGTGGGGAAAACTTTCAGTAGTGGGTTAATTGTATGCCAAAAAAGCGATGAATTGTTTGATTTTGCTGCACTAATCAGGGCCTCCCAGTTTCTCCTAATAAAAGTTTCTTTCTTGTGTTGGGTAAGTTCCTTGAATTGTTTTTTTAGGACTTTTAACTGCATATAGTGAGCCGTCGATTGGGATTCCCTTGCCAGAATCAGGCCAGCTGTAACCTGCCTCTTTAAGGACCTGCATTGTGAATCATACCACTCGTAAGATCGTCTTTTCAGAACTGTGTTATTATGCACGTGATAGGAGAGAGTAGGTTTTAGGGCAGCAGTTATGTCATTGTAATGTGAAACAATGTTACCCTCCTTCTCCGTTATCATTTTCCTGAGGCCCATCATCTGTTCACACGCTCTCAGGGGCCTACCGCTCCCAGAGGGGTCAACGAGCCACCCGATGAGTGTCATCTCGGGACTCTTCTTGCCGTGAGTCTGGTGGGAAACACTGCCTAGCCAGGGAGGCTGGGGATGAACAGCAATAGAAGTGGCAGATGAGCTGCTTCCACCCCCCTCCTCCTCAGCTACCGGCACTGAGCCCACCCTGACTTTGCAGCGCTCGACGTTCTGGGAGAGCTTGTCTCGCCAGCGATCGAGCTCGTGGGCCTACTTGTGCCCTTAAGGCACGAGTCTAACATGGTCGCCATCAAGTAGACCTTATCCTGGGTGAAAGTCTAAAAGCGGGCCTCAAGGCCTTCCTGCAGCCTAAAAACCAGGGTGCGCACTGCTGGAAGAACGTCTGCACGGCCTTGAGCTGGCACTAGAAATGAGACCAGGTCATCACGGGCCATGTGGACCATGGAGATGACCAGTGCGATGCTCGCCATGTCAGATGAGAGCATTTCTGTGTGGGTCTTGAAGGGCCCAAGAACCTCAACAGTCTGAGAAATAACCACCCAATCCTCTTGGGTGAGACGATTCTCATCCCGAAAGACCCTCGTCTCAGAGACAAAGGCATCCAGGGCTGCTCTCTGCTCCACCATGCGCTCCAGCATGGCGCAGGTGGAGTTCCAGTGTGTGCTGACGTCACCGATCAGTTGGTACCCTGGCACGCCTGTCAGTGTCTCTTTCTCACGCAGTAGATACGAGTCCGTATTGCTGAATGAGAAGTGACCCGTGATGTGCTGACACTTCTGGAGGAGAAGTCAGTACACATGGGTCGTGGCTAGATACTGACGAGCCTGGCTTTTCATCTGGCCCAATGCATCCTTAACCACGAGGTGGAGAAGGTGGGCCACACAAGGAAGGCG
This sequence comes from Heteronotia binoei, assembly GCF_032191835.1. Taxonomy (NCBI): domain Eukaryota; kingdom Metazoa; phylum Chordata; class Lepidosauria; order Squamata; family Gekkonidae; genus Heteronotia; species Heteronotia binoei. The sequence goes on from NC_083223.1 coordinate 174,776,218, forward strand.
TTTTAGGCCCTGACGCTGGACAGCCACCTTGATGTTGGAGCCACTGTCAGTCACCACGAAGCCCGTGGCAACGTCCCCGCTGCCTACCCAGCCCTCTAACTGCTGTGAGAGGATGGTTCTGAGAGTGTCCACCATGTGCGGTGCGTCGACTGCTTCGACGCGCAGCAAGGCCCAGCAATAGCCAGCCTGGCGACCCTGACCCTGCCTGGCGCTACTGCCACCCCCACCCTGCAGCTCACTGGGTTGCCACCAATGCACAGCCAGGGAGAGATACCCCTTAAACGCATGTTGGGAGCTCCAGATATCTGAGGTGAAATTAACAGCCCCCCCCCCCCCCCCCGGCAGCTCAGGACAAATGCTCCTTTACCACAGATCTGGTCGCCCTGAAAACAGATGGCACAATGGTCCTGCTAATGGTAGTTCTAGCAGGAACTTTGTAGCAGGGCGCCAAGTACTCGAGCAACCCTAGCACGGCACGGCTGTTAATGAGGCTCCCTCGATGGGAGCACATTCAGCCAGTGCTGAAAGAGCTGCACTGGCTACCTATTGTATTCCGAATCCGTTTCAAGGTGTTGGTATTGACCTTTAAAGCCCTTTATGGTCAGGGACCTGTTTATCTGCGGGACCGCCTTTCCCAATACATCCCCCAGAGAGCACTGCGTTCAGGGACAAAAAATCTGCTGTCCACCCCTGGACCAAAGGAGGCCAGGTTGCGTTTGACACGAGCCAGGGCCTTCTTGGTGGCAGCAACAGAGTTATGGAATGCTCTCCTGGAGGCCATAAGGGCCCTGCAGGACCTTCCTACATTCCACAGGGCCTGTAAGACCGAATTGTTTCAACAGGCCTTCGATGCTTAAACTGAGAGAGACCTGCCACCTGACATCAGCTAAAGTTCCCGGTTACCAACCATCTGAAAAGCAGAACTGCCAACATAGTAATGGTACAGCACTGTGGAATAGTTTTTAAATTTTAATTGTATTAATGTTTTATAGATTTTATGACTTATTGTTTTAAATCGTGTAAACGACTGTTGTAAGCCGCCCTGAGTCTGCTTGCGGAGAGGGCGGGATAAAAGTCTAATGTAAATAAATAAATAGCACACCAGGGAGGAGGGCGGGGCGACGCGGAGCATGGCGGACGCCTAAGGAGCGCTCTCCCGACGACCAGTCCCGATACCGCGATTCCGCTCCCTCCACTTTCAACCTGAACGCCCGGGCATGGGCAGAAAAAGCACAGGGGGACTCAAGGCAACTGCAAAAGTCCAGAAGACCCTTACCTTCCCGTCGGTAAGTCCGGTCACGTCAGACGCTTCCCCCCGACCTACAGCGCCAACGACAATGGCGTCGGAAATCCCAGCCAACTCTGCTGAAAGCCCCCTCCTCACTACCCAAACGTTCCAGGAAGCGATGGCTCGTTTGGAAGAGACCTTGGGTGATAAGATTTCAAAAGCCATCGCCCCCATTCAGTCTGAACTAAAAAAACTAAACGAATCCATTTTGGCGGTCTCTCAAACGGCCGATACCGCGTTTGAAATGGCGTCCAAGGCTCAGGAAGCCATAGAAGATCTGCAGCATTCTGACACATGGCTCCATGAGAAATTCTTATATTTTGACAATAAATTTAGAGCCTCAAACCTGAAATTAAGAGGGGTGCCGGAACAAGCTGAGGAAAATATGGATTTGAGAATTTTTGTTGCTAATTGGCTTGCCTCAGCTCTTAACCATCAAGATGGCGTCGCTCCACTCATTGACACGGCCTATCGTCTGGGTTCCCTGCAACCAAACTCCAGAGACTTCCCTCGTGACATTCTGATTACGGTTCCTGACTCCAGAACCAGAACCTCAATTTACCGGAAAGCCCGCTCTGAAGAAAACCTGCTTTTTAAAGGCAAAAAATTTTTGGTCCTGGCTGACTTGTCTCCAGAAACTTTAGCACACAGAAAGGAAATGAAGCCCATCCTCAACTCGCTGACAGAACATAAGATCCGTTTTCGGTGGTCCTCTCCTACACAGGTCTCCTTGGTCCACCATGGTCTACGCCTGTCTGCTTCAGACTATGCTTCCGGCTGTGATTTACTCAAACAACTAAAAATTGACACTCCTCAAGCCCCTGACCTGAATCAGTCAAACCCACTTCACTCACTTCGCCCATCTAACCTACCTTTCTCTTTCAGGTCAAGGAAACGACGTTAAGTAAATTGTACATTTAATTTTTGCTCCATGCCTTGTTCACCCCACTGTCCTATACTACTGGTTGTATATATTGGTCACTACTTATTCTTACAAATAAGGGTTCGGATCAGTTGAATCCTCTGTTTTATCATACTAGGGACTGTCGGGAGGTCCCTTTCTTTTTTGCTCTCCTTTTCATGTTCAATTCAAATTTTTACACTGCGTTTCATTGTCTCTATCCAGTGACAATGAACGACCTTGTTGTGATTGTGTTGTTCTGGTTGTTATTGTTTTTTTGTTTTTTCTCAGGGAAAAAGTTCACCATTCGTTTGTGATTACGATATGGTTGTTTCAATCAGCCTTTGGTACTCTCAACTGTTACAATTATATTGCCTGTATTACTGGTTTACTCACCAGTTCATTCCCTCCCTTAACTTCGTGGCTTCGAATCTTCTCCCATGTTTGGTGGCCCGGTTTGTACCATCTTATTGTTAGTCTGCTAATTTTGATTTACTCTCAGATTGCGATCTTATGTATTTGTACTTTGCAGTCACCAGGTATGCTATTTACTAATACGTTGGTTTTTTGCAGTTCCACATTCATGATCTTTGTCCGTGTACCCCTAATATTGGAAGACTCTAACCTTAATAATCTAACTTCTCACCTCTATGTGCTAGGATTGGGCCACACCTACTTAAGATCCCCACCACATAGGCTATACGCTATACTTACAACTATTTACTAAGACAAAGTCATGGCAGAACTGAAGTTAATTTCTCTTAATTGCAGAGGCCTTAACAATATTATTAAAGCCAAAAAATTTTCCTCAGCCCTGTCTAAACTACATCCTGACCTCCTTTTTTTGCAGGAAACCCACATTAAATCAGCAAACACACCTATCCTTCGTTCTAAATGGTTTCACTCACAATACGTTGCAGCTGGGACATCTAAATCACGTGGCGTGGCTATTCTACTCTCCAAACGCGTCAGGTTTGTGCTTTCGGCCCAGGAAATTGACCCTCAAGGCAGATACATACTCATAAAAGGTACGCTCAATGATTCTCCTCTCACCTTAGTCTCTCTCTACGCCCCCAACACCTCTCAAATTACTTTTATCAGAGACACACTATCTAAACTGGCCCTTTTTCAAGAAGGTGCAGTTATCATCGGAGGGGATTTTAACTATATTGTTGACCCTCTGTGGGATAGGTCTTACAAATTACACTCTCCCCCAGCTGCTACTTCACATCCTTTGCAAACTATCCTACAAAATTTCGACCTCTGTGACATCTGGAGGATCAAAAACCCTGGTGTCAAAGACTACACTTACTTCTCAGCTGTACACAACATTTTTACCAGAATTGACTATTTCTTTATATCCCCCTCTTTAATACACCAGATTACCCATGCTAACATAGGGCTCAGAACACTTTCAGACCATGCCTGGTTGGAGTGCTCCTTAAACTTGACTCCGTTGGAAAAACCCACTTATGACTGGTCTCTGAATAAAACACTTCTGTTGAACGAAGAAACTTGCACACACATAGATCAAGAGATTAAATTTTATTTTGAAAATAACTCTGATTGTGGTGTCTCTCAAGACATAGTCTGGGATGCTATGAAAGCGGTCATCCGTGGTAAATGCATCTCTCTGAGTGCAGCCTATAAAAAAAGGAAAACAGCACTTAGACAATCCATCCTCGACAACATTAACACCCTAGAGCAAAAACACAAACTAACGTGCTCCAAAAAAATTTTCCATAAACTTTTACTTGAAAGGAAAAAATTGGACTTAATGGAAACATCCACTATTAAGAAAAAATTGCTTTTCCTCGGGCTTTAAAAATGTTGTCCTGGAAACTCAGGAAAGAAATTAGTGAGAGACTGATCTACTCTATAAAAGACCCTCTCGGTAATGTACACTCCACCAATCCTAAAATCTTACAAATTTTCCATCAATATTTCAGTCAACTTTACGCCTCATCCAACCCTCCTTCCACTTTAGTTGATAATTTCTTGAGTGAGCAAAACACAGTCAGTCACCTTTCTCTTGACCACCAACTCTTTTTGGACTCTCCAATCACTCCTTTGGAATTAACAACAGCCATCAAAGCTTCTAAACCTAACAAAACCCCAGGTAGAGATGGACTACCCTCGGAATTTTACAAAAAAATTGGCCCCTCCCTCACACCCCATCTTACTTCAATATGCAATTCTATTATGGAATCGGGCAGTATGCCTCCCTCCTGGTCTCAAGCAAAGATAATTCTTATTCCTAAAAAGGATAGGGACCCACTTAGCACTAAATCATATCGCCCTATATCTTTACTTAACACCGACTATAAATTATTCGCCTCAGTTTTGACTGCTAGGCTAAACTGCATAATTGGCCACTATATCCATCCCAATCAAGCAGGTTTTATTCCAAACCGTGATATTACCGATAATACAAGACTGACTATAAATCTGATTCAATACAGCTCCTATCAATCCTATGAATCTTGCCTCCTAGCCCTTGACATTGAAAAGGCCTTTGATACGGTGGAACCCCAATTTTTACTTAAGGTCCTTCATCACATGGGCTTTGGACCGAAATTTATGACAATCATAAGTTCATTCTACTCTAGCCCCTCTGCCCTCCTCCATATCAATGGCCAACACTCGCCCACCTTCCTCTTGGAAAGAGGAACACGCCAAGGCTGTCCCCTTTCGCCGTTGCTCTTTGCCTTGGTAATAGAACCTCTAGCGAACAAAATACGACATTCCCCTGAGGTCCAGGGCTTTGCAGTCCAGGACTCCATCTTCAAAATCAGTTTGTTCGCAGATGATATAGTTCTTTACATTTCTAACCCTTTACAATCGCTGCCTATCATATCTAATTTCTTATCGGACTTTGCTAAGGTATCCGGTCTTTGTGTCAATACTTCCAAGTCAATCCTTTACCCTGTTAACTTACTTACTTCCTCCACAACAGCTATAGCTTCTAACTATTCATTCCATTGGGTTACTACTTTTTGGTCATATTTGGGTCTGAAAATCCCTCTAAACCTCCCTGATCTTTTGCAGGCAAACTATACCACCACTATGTCAGAAGTTTCCAAAACCCTAAAACAATGGGACAAATTACAGCTATCTTGGTTAGAAAGAATCCAAATTGTCAAGTCTTTCATCTTCCCAAAACTTTTATATTTATTTCGGGCTCTCCCAATAATGATTCCCCAATCCACCCTAAATTCCTGGCAACACATATTGACTGCTTTCATTTGGAACTACAAAAAAGCCAGGATAAAGTTAACCACCATATGTAGGCCCAAAGTAAAAGGTGGTATGGCAGTCCCTGACGTTACACGTTACTACAAAGCAACCATTTTATCTCAGTTGGTCAAACTACTCTACCACCACCCTCCACCTCCTTGGATGCCTATAGAAGAGGCCCACTTTTCTCCCATTAAATAGTATGAGTTACTCTGGCTAAAAAGATCCGAGAGACCACTCTGGCACTTTGTAAATCCTTTTCTTAAGGCCCTCTTATCTGTCTGGGACACTGAACGCTTTTATTTGGCTCCACGTTATTCTATGATTTCCTCTTTCATAGGCCAGAAATGGTTTCCCCCAGCCCAACTTCCCTCCTCTTTTAAAATCTGGAGAAGTTCCTCAAGAGTTTACCTTTTTGATCTTCTCTCCACCTCAAGACAAGTCCTACCTAAAGACAAACTAGATCAAAAATTGACTACACCTTCCCCTTGGTTTGAATACTTTCAAGTTAGGCACCTGCTCCAGGACAGTAAAGTGAAACAATCTCTTTCCCGTCCTTCGACAGACTTCGAGCTCCTGATTTTACATCCCACCAAAACCAACAACAAAGCAAAAGGCCTGATCTCACGGCTCTATCAAATTCTCCTATCCAAACTAGAAAGCTCTCTACCTTCCTACACAGCTCACTGGCAAAAAGACTGTAACATCACCATTTCCCCAGCGCAATGGGATTCCATCTGGGCCAGTGAGACACTACAGTCCAAAATCATTAATATCTCACAACAAAATTACAAATTAATTGCTCGCTGGTACTATACACCTCACCGACTCTCTCACATCTCGCCCCATGGCTCCTCACACTGCTGGAGAAATTGCGGTCTTAAGGCTTCCTACATCCATTGTTGGTGGGACTGTCCCAAACTTAAACCTTTCTGGCTAGCAATATGCGCTCACATTTCTTCACTGACAAATGTATTGGTCCCCGTTACCCCGGAGGTGATACTCCTCAACTATTGGTCAGGTTTACAGATCACCTCCTCCCAAAAATCTTTAATTATTAAACTACTATCAGCAGCAAAAACGGTGATTGCACAAACCTGGAAAGGTCCAAATAGCCCGTCACTTGATTCTTGGTTCCTCAAGATCTGGGGACATGTTGCAATGGACAAAATCCAAGCTGCTTTAGATCAGACTGATCCCCTCCAGGCTCACACCAACTACGTTGCAATATGGCTACCTATTCTGGGAAAATTAGACAGTGACCCGTTTTACATTAATTCCTTCACCAAGAATATAATGTATAAAGATCTCTTGTTGTTCTAATTCTCTACTCGTAATTGCCTTTCTTTTAGGTCACCCAATGCCTTAATATAATCAGAATGTTCTGGGTATATTATCTCCTTTTTCCCATAAGTTTTGTGGTTATGTTGTTAATTGATAAAATTGTTGCACCCTATGTATTTTCTTGGATCATACCCTGTTACCATCCGTGATGTGCCATCGTTAATTTACGCCTCGTTTAGACAATCAGCGCCTTCCGCTACTACTTGTTTGTATGATCCTTTCTATTTCAATAAAATTTTTGAAAACTGAAAAAAAATAAAAATAAAAAAAAATAGCACACCAGGATTCTCGACCACTGAAAATAGAAGCCCATGGGTGACCGACCTGGCAAGGTTCCAGGCAATCACCCTCCTGCCGTACCTGATTCTCCCTCTTGGCACACAGGTGCCACCTCCACCAAACATCTCAGGCAGAGATGCCTGGCATCCCTGCCCTGTCACGGAACTCTCCTGGAGAGCTCTGGAGGTAGTCGCGATGGGACGGACCTCCTGGCTGTGTGGTGTTGGCCGCTTGGGCATCCCAGCACCAGCCTGCTTCTCCCCTTTAAGAAGCACTGCCTGGTGGTGCTTCTGCAGGTGGTTCCGCATCCCCCCCGGAGTCAGGTGGGCAGGGTCCCACCAATGACTGATCTGGGCCCTGCACAGCTGGTACTACGCATAGCGTGGATCCTCCATAAGTTGGAAATGCTTCCAGACTTCGGAGGTGTACGGATGCCCAAGCTGACCGGCAGCTTGGGTGTCCGGAGCCACCTCCTGTGAGGTGCTCGGGGCAGACACATCGTGTCTCGGGGTGGCAGGAGCGGCTGGCTGCCGGGGGGAAGTGGGTGGAGATGGAGCCACCTCGTGTGTCTCCATTTCTTCCCCCTCCACCCCATGCGGCCTCCCCTCCTGGCCATCCCCTGAAGGACTGCTGGTGCCCGAAGGAACCAAAGAAGGGGGCTGGTCCGCCTCAACCAGCTTCTCCTCCAGCTCCTGCACAACACTCTGCACCCTCCTTGGGGTGATCATTTTGGACAGAAAACTGTCCCCAAAGCTCATCTCCAAGGAGGGCTGCTCTTGCTGCCCTTCCTCCGGCTGCTGAGGCCGAGCGACATCAGCTGGAGGAGAGACTGCCCGAACAGCAGACCCCTGCTCAGTGCCAGCACCTAATGGCACCTCTGCTGAGGGCGCCCCAGCAGCAGCCTCGATGAAAGGCCCAAGACGGGACTTCTTCATCACACTCCGGCCAGAGGTCGGAGTGCTGGAAGGCGGCTGTGGAGTGGCTTTATGCACAGGTGTGTGGGGGGGGGGGGAAACCTAGGTCCTCCTCCCCTCTAGTCTTCCCCCTCCACCCCTCTAGTCTTCGCCTTGGCCTTGCCCCCAGGGCCCCTCTTCTGCTGCCTGTCACTCATGTCACCCTTGGCCAGTCTCACACAACCTGAACTGAGAGTGGGGTTTTTTACAAACCCAACTCACTACTAACAGGTGCCCTGACTCTCTACCAACAGGTGCCCTGGCTTCTTTTTAAAAACCCTCTCACTTTGTTTGTTTTTTTGGTCCCTAACCTGTCCTTCTTTGGGTTGGGGTAGTAGTAGTCTGGTAAAGTTTAGGAGACTAGGTGATTATGCCTCTATCTGGCTACAGTTTTTAAAAGGCTACCTTGAGATGAAGGCAATCCTTGTTATATCCTCCTAGCTAAACTTCTCCTAACTAGATCCTGGGACAAACCGGATTTCCTTACAAACTAGAAATTAGGTTTCCCCTATAACTAAAGAGAAGCTGTGGTTTACCCTATGGAAATCTAAGAATGCACCGGCTTTCAGTGGCTGAAAGCAAGATGCACTGCAACCCTAGTCTCTTTAAAAGGGAGCCTGATGTGGCCTAGCAGTCACGCTGCCTTTTATGAGAAACCTAAAATCTTTTTAAATTACCCCTATCTGGCCTAGTTGAATTTTGAAAGAAGATAAAGCCCTAAACTGGATTAATTTTTTTAAATTTCAAAAAACACAATCCCTAAAAACACCCATTAGTGGGGCAGCCTATTTAGTGGCTTTAGCCAAACAAAAAGCACCCTCAGACTCCAAAAGTAACTCTATAAAAACATGAAAGTGACTCACCCCTCACAGCCGACACACCAACCCCCAAACCAACCACAGGTAATTAAAAATAGAAAAAAAACGAGACAGAAAGAAACCTAACTTTTAACCCCCCTCCAAAACCAGAACCAGGAAAAGGGACAGCAGGACACGATGCAAAACCAACAGCAACAGATCCAAATCACTGAGAAAAGGCCAACAAACTCAACTGTTAAAAAAGTGACCTCTTTAACAATGAAAATTAGGCCAAACAGCACCCCCCTCCAAGAACCAGAAGAGAAAATGAACAAAAGCAGCACAACACAGCAGCAACAAATCAAACACAGAATCATTTTTAAAAAGTAAAAAACTTGACTTTTAACAATACAAAAACTTTACCAACCCTTCCCCCCCAAAAAACCCTTCATCCTAACCCCAAGAAATCCAAGCCACCCAAATCAGGAAAAGTAAATAACACTGCACTTTTAAAAGTCCTCTCACTAAAGTAAGATATAGGCAAATTGGCAAACCCCCCACCCCAGGCCCCCACCCCCAACAGAACCCCCTAACCCCAAATAAGCTACCCAGTACCCACCCACCCAAATCTGGATAAGTAAAGGGACTCTGAGTCTTAAAAAGTTTTTTTACTAACTAAAATAAAAAAGAACCCCAAGACTGTCTTACCTTTAGATGTCTTCTCTTCTCCAGGCAGGTCAGGCAAGGCTGAGAGAGAGCAGCAGCAGCTGAGGCCAAGGGCCAGCGCAACATAATCTCTCTCACACACCAACACCAACACAGCAGCAATGGAAGAGTCCAGCCAGGCAGACTCCTTAAAAAAGGTTCTCTGGCCCTACACAGAGCAGTTTCAAAAAATACCACTGCTCTGTGATTGGCCAGAGAACACTGTTTGCTTGGATACCCAAGTAAACAAAAGAACAATAATGTTGCTGATGGCTGGGGGATTAGCCCAGCCATCAGCTACACAACAGCCCTGCAAAGCATGCATTTGCAATGGATTTTGCAAATGCATGCTTTGGATTGGCTGCTGGGTCTCCTCTCCCCCTCCCTCCCTGATCCCAGGGAGGCTATGGGAGAGGCGGGAAAAGGCTTCCAAAGGCAGGAAAGGAGGCAAGCAGCTCCCCTGAAGCTGCAGAAGCTCCTTTCCCGCCTTTTCTATGGACTTCCGTATACTTCCGAATATTGATTGGTGGGGTAGGGCGGGATATAAATCGAATAAAATAAAAATAATTTAAAAAAGTATACGGGGAGCCATATACAGCTCCTGTATTATGGCTGCAAATTGGATTTGGAAGTATACGGCGCCGTATGCTTCTGAATCATGGGTAATTTGGAGGTTTCTTTGGATCGGCTGAACCGAATGCACACCCCTAATCAGCACTGCTACGTTCGTGTTGGCAGCAAGTCTCCTGAACAGCTCTCAGGATTGCGCTGCCAGTTACAAAATATCCCCTATCAGCTCAATGCTTTAGTTTCAGAACAAGAAATATCCCTTCTGAGTAACTGATGTCCACATCAGACCAAGTATATAGCCCTTCTCTAAGACGTGTGCTTTCGGTTATCTGCATTAAGACCATAGCAAACTGGATCCAGAATAGAAAACTGAGACAAACAAGCCAGCTCTCTATCAGATATTGATGTCAGGAGAAAACTGAACCAGAGTCTGGAACCACATTGCTATTCAAAACGAAGGAGCTGGTTTAGGGAATGGGCAGCCCTGGCAGCACTTAATGTGAAGAATGTGTGAAGAATTATCAAGGAGAAACAGAGAGCAGGATAGCAGATGGTCTAAACAGAAAAGCTGGATTCTTAAACTGAATGTAGCAACAATTAAATCTGCTGTGTTGACCAGGCAAGTACCAAAGGCCAAATTATTGATATTTGTCCTTAATTTGAGTAACCAGTGGCCACTTACTGGCTTGTTATCCAAAGGGCTGATGCTGGAAATGACTAAAGAGAGCTCCAAATCCTGAGCATGTAGTCCTGCTCCACAAACAGCAGCCTCTCTATCTTTGGGCCTAGATTTCTGTCTCCTGCCAGTGTTAGGGTTGCCAAGTCCAATTCAAGAAATATCTGGGGACTTTGGGGGTGGAGCCTGGAGACTTTGGAGGTGGAGCCAGGAGCAAGGTTGTGACAAGCCAAAGGGAATTCTGGCTGTCACATTTAAAGGGACCACACACCTTTTAAATGTCTTCCCTCCATTGGAAATAATGAAGGATAGGGGCATCTTATTTGGGGGCTCATAGAATTGGATCCCCTGGTCCGATCCTTTTGAAACTTGGAGGGGGTTTTGAGGAGAGGCATTGGATGCTATGCTGCACATTTGGTGCCTCTACCTAAAAAAACAGCTCCCATAGAGCCCCAGATATCTGGTTCAATTCTCTGTTATACCCTATGGGAATCGGTCACCATAGGGAATAATGGAGTGGCCAGCAGACATTTCCCTCCCCCTCACCCCCCGATGAAATAGGGGGAAAGCCTCCCTCCCTACCATTCATGCATATATCATAACAACTGTTGCAACGGATCTCCGGATCTGCCAAGAAATATCTGGGGACTTTGGGGGTGGAGCCAGGAGACTTCAGGGGCGGCAAGCACAACTGAACTCCAAAGGGAATTCTGGCCATTACATTTAAAGGGACCACATTCCTTTTGAATGCCTTCCCTCCATTTGGAATAATAAAAGACGGGGCACCTTCTTTGGGGGCTCATAGAATTGGACCCCCTGGTCCAATCTTTTTGAAACTTGGGGAATATTTTGAGAAGAGTCACCAGATCCTATGCTGAAAATTTGGTGCCTCTACCTCAGAAAACAATGCCAATAGAGTCCCAGATACCCGTAGATCAATTCTCCATTATACCCTATGGGAATAGTTCTCCATGGAAATAATTGAGTGCCATATTTCCTCCCCCCCTGCCCCACTTTCTGATGACCCTGAAGCAGGGGGAGGGCCTCCAAGCCCAGGGATCCCCTGCCCCCACCTGGGGATTGGCATCCCTATCTCTAGTTTTTAAAAAACATGCAGGATTATTTTAAAGTGAATTCTTCATGATGTCACCTATTCTCTGCTCTCCAGGTACCATCAAAAGCTTAGAACTGATGGCAAGTAGCAAATTTCCATTGCAAGATAAAAATCATTGGAGAAAGTCCAGAAAAGGGCAGCTAGAATGATTAAAGGGCTGGAACACTTTCCCTATGAAGAAAGGTTGAAACGCTTGGGACTCTTTAGCTTGGAGAAACGTCGACTGCGGGGTGACATGATAGAGGTTTACAAGATAATGCATGGGATGGAGAAAGTAGAGAAAGAGGTACTTTTCTCCCTTTCTCACAATACAAGACCTCGTGGGCATTCGATGAAATTGCTGAGCAGACAGGTTAAAACGGAAAAAAGGAAGTACTTCTTCACCCAAAGGGTGATTAACATGTGGAATTCACTGCCACAGGAGGTGGTGGCGTCCACAAGCATGGTCACCTTCAAGAGGGGTTTAGATAAAAATATGGAACAGAGGTCCATCAGTGGCTATTAGCCACAGTGTGTGTGTGAATATATATATAAATTTTTTTTGGCCACTGTGTGACACAGAGTGTTGGACTGGATGGGCCATTGGCCTGATCCAACATGTCTTCTCTTATATTCTTATCATACTAAATGCAGCTGGTTGTTGTTATTGTTGTTAATATGACTTGTGAATCACCCAATCCCTGCTACTGCAGGGCTCTGGGTGATGTACAATATAATTAAAAACATTTGCCAGATAAAAACAATAAACAAAATTAGAGATCCATTATAAAAGCAGATGACAAATATTGATACATTAATTATCTGAATTACAGGCTGCTGGAAGGAGCTAAAGTGAGCACGAAGAACAGAGGAGGGTGCCAGCAAGGATGGAAACCATCGTTGTCCTCAACCAAAAGCCTGGCAATACATCTCTGCCTTGCATGCCCTGCAGAATTGCATAAGGTCCCAGAGGGCCCTAATGGAATTTGGCAAAGAGCTCCACCAGGTTGGAGTGAGGACCAAAAAGCCCTAGCCCTAGTTGAGGACAACCTGTCATGACTAAGGGGGGTATTACCAATTGCTGCCACCTAGGTTGCCCAGTCCAATTCAAGAAATATCTGGGGACTTTGGGGTTGGAGCCAGGAAACTTTGGGGGCAGAGCCAGGAGCAAGGGTGTGACAAGCATAATTGAACTCCAAGAGAGTTCTGGCCATCACATTTAAAGGGACAGCACACCTTTTTAAATGCTTTTCTTCCATAGGAAATAATGAAGGATAGGGGCACCTTCTTTTGGGGCTCACAGAATTGGATCCCCTGGTCCAATCATTTTGAAACTTGGGGGGTACTTTGGGGAGAGGCACTAGATACTATACTGAAAATTTGGTGCCTGTACCTCAAAAAAACAGCCCCCTCAGAGCCTCTGATATCTGCAAATCAATTCCCCATTATTCCCTATGGGAATCATTCTCCATAGGGAATAACTGCCCAGTAGACATTTCCCTCTCCCCCCCGCCACTTTCTGATGACCCTAAAGTGGGGGGGGGGGGTGCTCCAAACCTGGGGATTTGCAAACCACTCTCTCTCTGTCACACACACACTTACTGGGTCTGGTTCCTCCACAACATCTGGAAAGAACAAGGGCTATGCTGCTCTCTCTCTCTCTCTCTCTCCCACACACACACACACAGTTGCTCTGAAACGAACGCAAAACAAACTGAGGGACTGTGTTGCTGACCCTTCCCATTAAGTACTTCCTGCTCAACTTTAAAGGCACACACACACATTTTGAAATGGACCTGTTTGCAGGTTTTTAAACCTACCCAAGATCTAGAGCTGCATGGTGGCTGTGGGGGCGAAGCTTCCCCTGCCAGCCAGCTGGCTGGGGGCAGGGGGAAGCCTGTAAAACTGGGGGATCCCCCACTGGGAGCTGGGGATTGGGGAGCCTACTGCCACCACTCTAGGTTAAGGGTTCCCCTTGAGAAGGCCCAGAGTACCCTCTGAAGCCCTTCAGGCCTCCTGTAGCATAGGTCAAATAATAGGCATGAGGACCAGGCAGAGTGAACAACAGCAAGGTTTTATTTTAAAAGAGAAGTTCAGTGCAACATAAACAAACAAGGTGCATTAAAGAGTAAAGGGATGAAGGGAAAATAAACAAATGCCCTAACGCATCTCTCTATACAGTCCCTACAGACCTGTGTCTACTCACCTTTCCTCTAAGGGCAAGGGTCTCTTCCTTGCAGCAGCCTTCCCCAGCTCTGCCTCCTAGGAAAAGAACACCCACTTCCTGGGCTTGGCCTTTATATATTCTCTTCCCAGGCCCCACCCCTTTCTGGGTCTGTTTCCCTCCAAAACCCTTGCTACCCAATCAGAGGGACAGGAGGGATCCTGGGAAATGTAGGCTCTTCCCAGTAACTCCTAAGCAGGTTTTCCTGGGGCCTGTAGGCCTCACTAGGCCCAGGATCTTGACACAACCAGATGTCTTAGTGCCAGGGACCACCAGCTGGTTGCTGTCTGAACAGCACAGCATCCTCCCAGAGACATAATATGAGATGTGTTCTTGTAAACATGCTTTTGCTGATGGTCATCACATTTTTTTCCCATTTCTGAATTCTATAAATTCTTCCCAATTTCTTCTCCCCCAAGAGGACATTTGAGAGAGGACTGTATATGGCCCAGTAATATAGTAAACAATACACAATATTCAGCATTTAATAGTTCAACAGCTATGTAGTTGTTTTGCACACAAACTTTTCTCACAATAACAACACAATTCAAACATTTACAGATCTACTTGAGTTTTTAAAAAACATAACATTTCCAGGTCAGTCTTTTAGCACATAAATAAAGTGTAACTGAGCACTGTGCATTTATTAGCCCTTTAAATGTTTCTGTTTTCAGAATGATTTAAAGACGATGTATATGTACAAAATCTTATTTTGCTCTGACAGTTAGGTCAGCATTTCAAGAGAAAGCCAAGTCCAGCTGGCCTGAAGTAAATAGCTGCCCTGGATCTGGCAGTAATCACTGATGTTGGATTAGATGCTAGCCAAGGAATTGCAATTCTTTTAAAATTTAAACAAGAAGATAATCCCTAAAGGCAACCTGCCCTGGCAGCTGTAAAGGGGGAAAGTGACAGCCACTCCAACCTGTCACCATCTTTTCCTCTTTCAGCATTCAGTTTTGGAGCAATTTAAGATAACTTAATTGGCTTGTTGAAACCCTTGACATATACTTGCTCTAAGGTTTGCATTTTTGTGCAATGTATCCCACTGGGAAAACTACAAGACCTATGGCAAAGAAAATCAGTTCAGAGTTCAGACTAAGTTGTTTACCTCCATACTGTACAAAATACCAACATATCTGCAGTCATTTTTATCTAACTCAACCACGTCAAACTTCATGAAAGAATGGCAGTATCAAAATCTTTACTGCCAAGACATCCAGGGCCTAAAGATGCAGTGGGCAGTGCACAGTAACATATTGTTACATGAGTTCCACTTATCCAAAAAGTGAGAAGTTCCAGGGCTAGTGTTTACCATGGTTGGCTTCCTTTGGAAGGGAGCGAGCATGGCAGCCTTATGGCATTTTTACTGTGCTCGCTTTATTTACAAATGTACTTGGAAGCAAAAATGGTGTATGAAAACAGCCTCACCCCTTTCCGTGCAACATTCTCCCCGAAAAAAGAGAACTGGCTGATGGTGTTGGCTGTGGGTGACTCACTTAGGGCCAGGGCTGCTGATCATGGGGTTGTGCTGGACAAGGTGAGTATTGACATGCATGTGGTTAGGGTGGCTCTGGTGGGGAGGTGGTCCCCAAGTCATCAGCCTTCCAGAACTTTTCCATAATCCAATCCAGTCTTGCAGTCAGAACACAGAAACATCCCTACAGTGGCAGCCGATTTGCTACTTCATATCAGATCCTCAGAGACTGATCCTGCATCCCCAGGGTTAGAATTCTGTAACCCTTTATTTCTTTGAACTGTCTTCATACTTAGCAAAAGTCCTAAGAATGAATGTTTAACATGCTCAAGAAGGAATAAAAAATTTCTTATCATACCCATAACAGCTGCAGTCCAGAAAGATAAGCTGGTTAACCTTTGGTATTCAACCACATTCTGTATCATCTGTGCTGTGCTACTGCATGCATGCTCAAACAACCAAGCTGTACTGTCCTAGAGAGCCCTACTCCTGCTCCCAGGTGCTGAAACCACAGGCACCAGGAATAGCTAGGAATCTCTAGGGTTCTAGACCTTTTACCAGAGGCTTTAAAGTTTCTGAGGTTATCTGCATGCATTCAGTAAGTAGACACCAGGAAGTAGGGAAAATTCTTGTTTTAGTAAATTGCTGAAACATTAAAAGCTTGCTGGCTTGCTCATCAGATACAGGTCCATTGCATGGTTCTTGCTCACAGGCTTGAGAAAGTCCATCCCATGCCAGGCAGTCCATGTCATGGAGGAATAGAAGATATAGCCTCTTCTCACCAGTTCATAGAACGAGGCATGTTTTCAGACGTCCTTGCCTCAGCCCACAAACCCATTAGCCAATCAGGACATGCTTAGCTAATTGGCACTGGTAGGTTGAAACAAATTAGGGAGACTCCCAAGAACAGTTCTCTCAACAGCCAAAAGCCACAGGTGAATGTAGTAAAAACAAGCACATTGCTTTTAGCATGCTGGGCCAGGGGCCTGCCAAGACTTACAGCCTCAGGAAAGTGATAAACCCAAACAATGTAAAGGCCTAATGGCAGCTATTTCTTACACAAGCAACATTTCCTTTCCATCCCAGATATAAACACATATACCAGAACAGGGGGGGGGGGGGGACCTTAGCAGTTACAGGTCTTTTTTCTAGTTCTCTCAAAGATCTCCAGGCATCTTTGTTTGAAGAAAATTACCAAAGCTAGGGATGGGCACAAACTGACTTACGAACCAAAGTTTGTAACAAACTGGGCCAGTTCATTGGTTCATGAACTGATTTGGGCAATTGTGTTGTTCATGAATTGCCCATGAACTGCTGTTTTTTCGGCAGTTTGTTCAGTTTCTAGCAAGTGAAGGGAAGGTGTTTAGAGAGACCTGCAGAGGAGCCAATCCTGCAGGGACAACTCTCCCCAATGGAGCCCACAAAGGAGCTGTTTTGTAGTGGCACCCACCACCATGCCTCAAAATCCCAAAGAAGCCCACAGGTCCATCTGGCTCAGTCATACTCAGTTTCCAAATAACCACTATCCCACTACTAACACCAGTGTTACATATCATCCTGCTTCACCATGTAATGAAAACATCAAGTCTTATCCAGGTTGGTAAGAGCCCAGATAGACTCAGGGAATTCTAACAGTTTCAGGTCTGCTACCCCACATCAGACCAGATCTGAGGATACTTAGATCTGGGGACATGAACAGACCAAACAGAGCTTTCTACAGTAAAAGGTGTGTGTGGGGGGGTCAAGGACCTTTCCAGGACCTTTGGAGACCAGGCCACATGATACCATGTGATTTGCATAACTCACCTAGGCCCGGCTGCTGGCTTTTATTCACAACATCCACATAATGAAAGCCAGTGTGGTGTAGTGGTTAGAGTTTTGGACTAGGATTTATTTCTTTATTTAAATTTCTATCCTGCCCTCTCCGCAAGCGGACTCAGATCCCCACCCTGCCATGGAAGTTAGGGTTGCCAGGTTTTACCTGCTTGCTGGTGGGGGTAGAGTGGGAGCTTTCTGGGAGTGAGGAGGCAGGCCAACATCATGAGTAAAATCCCTGATGTGATGACATTATGCAGAAGTGGCATCATAACCCTGGGGATGTTGTGCGGCAGCACTCCAGTTTTTGTGCAAAAATCTATTATAATCATTGAGTTTTGCCCAAAACACCAGAGTGATACTACATGCATGTTCCTGATGTGATGTCACTTCTGTGTGATGTAATCATGTCAGGGACATCTCACCTGGTCATGGCTGTTGGGGTGGGGCTTCCCCACTCTGGCCAGCTGGCTCCCACTGGGCAGGAGCCCATGAAATATGGGGATCCCTCACTCCCCCTGGGGACTAGCAACCCTAGTGGAAGCTCATTGGGTGGCTTTGGGCCAGTTCTATATTGTAAGCCTCATGAATTTGTGCAGGGGCCATGCTAATCTTCTCTGTATTGTTCCAATTTTAGTATATGTGCTGCCGAAGCTTGCTTTGGCAGCACGTATACTAAATTAGAACTTTACGGGATTGTTTTGAGGATAATATGGAGGTGATGAGAATGACATAAACTACTTTGGGTCCAGATTGTGAAGAAAGGTAAGGTATAAATGAACTAAATGAATAATAATATAAATGAAGATGGGAGGCAGATTAAAGGTTGGTTGGTAGGAAGGAGAAAAGAACACAGAAAAAGCTGAGGTTAGTAGGTTTCTGATAGAAAAAAAGAGGGAATATTGTAGGGTGTGGTAGACAAAGGAAAATGAGGTGTTTCTCCACAAGTATTTGCAGGTTCCCCACATAACTGGGCTACACAGCTTTCCCAGCAAGAGGCTGCTGGGTAGGAAAAGAAGGAAAACTGAAGACAGGGGAACAGAAAAAGGCAAATAAACATACCATCCACTTTGCTAATCTTCAGAGATCCTGATTCAGGTGCCCCTGCTAAGTGAGACTAGACAGTTCGCAACCCAAGAAAGGACCTACCTGATTGTCCCAAGGAAGATTCATCCAACTCCCTCTATTGTTGTTTTCTGCCATTGTTTTTTGGGATATACCCCTGATAATTGTCACTGACCCTCCTTCCTGTTTTGGGTGTTATGTGTGTTTATGTTTTGATGTTTGCTACATTGGGGACCTTATTTGGGTGGAAAGGTGACATAGAAAGATTCTAAATACATTAATAAGTTTGTTGGTAGGTGGGGATATTAAAAGGGGACAGACTATGGGGTCTTCCAGCAAAGGGAAAGAAGAAATAGTCTTTCCTGTTCCACAAGTGTCCATGCTGTTCCTCCACTTGTGTGTTCTAAAATCCATGCAAGGCTTTATCTTGTATTTTTTAAATGACAATAACTTATCAGGAGTTACATTCCATCCTAAGCATAAGCGCAGCACACTCTGATACTCAGCTGTTAGAAATGTTGGACTGGATTCTTCCACTGTTTCCCTTCAATATAGAAAGACCTGTGCCAGATAAAGGCTTAGTATCCAATATGTAGATTTATTGTGCTAGGTCAGCTTTTGAACCAACTCAGTAGTTCTGTTTCCAGATCCACAGCCACAAATTTGGCATTTGCCTAGGGCACTGGGAGGGGGGCACTGAATTGGGCTCCCCCCCCCCAACACCCCAGACAAATTTTCCCCCCATGGTGGTGGCAGGCAGGCCACCTTCCGTACCCCCCGAGGGTGCGCTCAGAGGAGTGATGCCAGCTTCCTCCTTACCTGCTTCGACAGGAAGTAGTGTTCTCTTAAGTGAGCACACGATGAGAGGCTTCGCTCCCCCCTCCCTTCCAGGATTAGATTGCAGAGCTCAAACGGGCATTTCTCTGGCAAGAACTGCTACGTGATGCATGGTGCTGAGCAGTGTTCCCTCTGAGTTAATGTGAGCTAGCTCACTGTTTTTTAGCCTCCAACTCACACATTTTTGTCTTAGCTCAGGAAGGATGGCCCCAGAACATACTAATTAATGCAGTAACAAATCACTCGCTCACAATTTTAATGTCAGTAGCTTGAAAAGTAGCCAGTTGCTCACAAGACTCCACAGCTTAGAGGGAGCACTGGTGCTGAGTGAGATGCATACATCATGCCTCTGCTGCCACCTTCCAAAGAGTGGTCTTTCCTCTCTCCTACTCATCAACCTATTGTGCTGTCTATTGTCTCAGACTACAGAGAAAGACTACAAGAGAGTCAGAGAGGTAGACAGACTAAGACAGGAATGGCCAAACTGCAGCTCGGGAGCCACATGTGGCTTTCTCACACATATTGTGTGGCTCTCAAAGCTCCACCCCTGCGCTCGTCAGCCTGCTTGGAGAAGGCATTTCTCTCTTTAAATCACTTCTCCAGGCCAAGCCAGCTAGCAGCTTGGAGAATGCAGTCAAAGTTTAAGTTACTTTCTTTCCACCTCTCCTTCCCCATCTATTTTCCTTCCTTCCTTTCGTGTTTCCTTCTTTCCTTTCTTCTACATTTGATGTTCATGCCTTGTGGCTCTCATACATTGTGTGGCTCTTGCATTAAGCAAGTTTGGCCACCTCTCGACTAGGACAATAACCACCCTTCCCTTCTCTTTCTGTTGCTATCCCTTTGGTGTGTAGACTGCTACACATTTCTTCCTTCCAGCTTCATTGTCATTCTCCATCTTGGCAACATGAGAGCAGGATGCTTTCCTGCATCTCCATTCATCTAGCTAGTTAGACTAGATGAGAGAATATACCTCTTCATTATTCTATCTAGAAATGGAGTCCCTACAATAATAAAGAATTTATTCATTTTTCAAATATAAAAGAGGCTCCATGTAGCTTTTGTTCTGGGACAGCACACACACACTGACCAGATGAGCTCTGTTGTGTTAAAGCCTTGAGTGCGCAGCTGCCGATATAATCCAACACCTATAACAGCAACAACCAGTGATTCCACCAGGAAACCACCTCCCTGGCTACCATTGGAGATAAACCAGACTAAGGTTTGAAAGACTTGTTAAAATACAATCCACAGAAAACTTGCAGCTCCTGAATTTCCACTTTGGTTTAAAGTTTGCTGGAGTTTGGTCTCACAAGAGTGAGCTTTTAGGGCAGTACATATGGCTTTCTGCTGCTCTAAAGATTTACCAGATTACAGTTAACTCTATTATCTATGTGGAATGGAAGCCTTGCAAACTGACAGGGACTGCCAGCAAAAATAAGGATACTGTGCTTAAGTGCCTTCCTACTGCTCATCTATTTAAAACTCTGCTCAAATATAAATAGATGTTTTAAATAGAGCAACTCCAGAACTCTTCTCTATCAACAAAGTTCTTGGAAACAGATTGATCTTGTTCAGGCCACTGGCTCTTTGCAGGAATGTTGGTGCTATTGAGGAGGCATCCTGCTACTATTGATGTTCAGTTTTCACTATCCCTAGAAAAACCCTGCTCATGGAAAAATGAAGCAAGTTTAGATTAAAAGTTCACAAGCTGTCTCTTACTGTTATAAACTGAGGCTCCTTTGGATGACAAAACAACATTCAGCCCCAACGTATATAAGAATGTTTATGGTTTCAGCTGCCAGTATGCATTCTTATCATTGGTCTAGAGCCAACAGATTACAGCTCCAAAGAATAGAGAGGGCAGGGTCAACTCGGCATATGAAGGAAGAATCCATATGTTCTTATACAAAAAAGAACAAGGTAACAATAATAAATGCAATAAAAGAACTAATGAGTTGTGCAGCGATATAAGGAGGGTAACATGATACATTGTCCTATACTGGGTTGGGTTATGGGGCCAGACAAAAGATAATTGACTCTGCCTCCTGACCGAATTTAGGCATGTAAGTTTGGAAGGACCTTGCGCTTCCTCCTTACTCTTCCCAAAAAATGCACTACAGGATCAGAATATCATTAATGGCTTGTATCTTGATTTTTAAAATGTTGGTCTGAGAGTAGGTCTAAAATTCGACATAAAAGGGAATATGTACAAATGCAAATTAGATTTACTTTTTAATAAACATGCACAGAGTTATGTTGAAAGTCCTACTGAGGATGTGTAGGACAATCATATACATGTTTGTACATAACATAAGTAACATTGATTTTATTGGCTGGTACATTCAAGTCTTCTTGGAACTGCAGTCTAAGTGGATTGTCATTCACATCATGGTAGATCCCCCCCCCCCCAAGATTTGTGCATACAATCAGAGGAAAGGCAGCATGGTACAGCATGATTTTGTCAGATTTTGGAAGCTAAGCAGGTCGGTACTTAGAAAGGAGACCACCAAGGAAGATTCTGCAGTGGAAGGCAATAGCAAACCACCTTTGCTTCTCATTTGCCTTGAAAGTACCTTGTTGGGGCTGCCTTAAGTCAGTTACTACTTGAGGCACTTCCCCCCCACACACACATATGTGCATACAGTGTAGATTGAGTGGAACTAGGGATTTCTAACACATATTTCTGAGCATTCTTGTGACATTATGTTTCCCAGGGTACTTGGGGAGAAGCCCTGACAAAGAAGGTTTTTCGCGCATTGACATTTTCTAAAATGTGCCACCCCTTCGCAGCAGAAAAAGGAAGGTGCTTTTGCGAGGAGTACAATGTACTTATTGTGTTGGGCTATAGAGCTGATCAGCTCAATTTAGAATACAAACTTTACTTTGAAAATTTATGATGGGGGTCAGGCAATGGAAGTTACAGTTTTTCTTTATACTGATTAATTTCATATGTAATGTCTAAATGCTAACACTTTTCACAGTTGAATGGCAAGTTTCACAGTTGAATCCCTGGTGGCTTGCAGCACCATCTTAAGCAGTGTGTCACCTTCTAAGTCAACTGAAGACACGGGGCTTCAAGTGTAACTCTGCCTATGACTGGACTGTTAGTTTCCACTTGAAACAAGGGATGGCAATAATAATGTGAGCTGTGCTGCAATCCTTGGCAACATTACCTGTGCTAGGGTTGCCAGCCTCCAGATGGGGGATGAAGATGTCCTGGAATTACAACTGATCTCCAGGCTATATCACTAATTTATTGTTTATTTAAAAACTTTCATCTACTTCTGGAGAAAATGGCTACTTTAGAAGGCAAACAGCATGATATTATGCCCTGCTGAGGTCCTGCTCTATCCTAAATTCTAGCCTTCCAAGCTCCACCTGCAATTCTTTAGTTATTTCCAAACCCAGGGTTGCCAACCCTACCTGACTCACTTTAACACAATATGTTTAAACAACTATTTAGATACATTTTCTACCATTGTATTAGAGGCGAGAAAAAAAACCTTCCGATTTTCCTACAGGTTGTAAAAGGCAAAATACTAAAAAGACCCTTCAGCTCTTCCACTGAAGCTTTAGCCCCTTTTATCATGAGATCAAAAGCGACCGCCTCCTAAAACCTACAACAATTCTCTTTTTGAAACTGGATGGCTGTGGGGACGGTTCAACCCTATTTTATACTTTTCCCAATTAGGCCCGGCTCCTTGACGTCATGCCTGTCTAGGATTGGCTGCTCAGATCTGACACTCAAGAGAAGCCACACACCCTTAGAAACTTTTTTTTTGTTAAAGACTTTTTCAGCCTGAACTGGTTTAAAAAGTTATTCCTAACACATGTTTGCGGGCCACTAGCATCTCGGGCAGCATAAATATCTTTTCCGTACGGAGGGAAAAAAGAAAGAGACCCACAAGAAAACACCCTTCCCCCACTTCTCCTCACCTCTCTTAGCTGCCGGTTGGAGTTAAGCTTTCCCCCTTATCCTCGGCTCTAACAATGTTTTGCTACTCCGTGCAACAACTTTTTTGAACTCGCCTCACACGGTGGAAGGGAACATCGGAAGGAACGGATGACAAAAAGAGGTTCTAATGCCCTTTTTTGCCTAGAAAAGAAGGAGCAGCATTCCAGGAAACAGCGCAAAGCGAAAGGAATTACACTAGTACTTTGCAAAACCGGGAACTGTTTCCCCCTTTTGTTTGCATCGAGGGTTTGTGGAGTTTGGCTGGCTGCAAGGATTTTCTCTGCTTTGGAAATGGCTTGGATCAAGTGGTGGTTTCTCCTGTGTGCGTGTATATTTTTGGCCCCAACGTTCGGGGTTTCAGAGAAAGGAAGACTGAGGACGATCACTTATGTGCTGCGCCCCAATCAGTCGGGCACTTCCAGCAGCCGCTTGCAGAGTGGAGGGCAGCAACCGCGCACCACCT
Source organism: Heteronotia binoei (assembly GCF_032191835.1). NCBI lineage: Eukaryota > Metazoa > Chordata > Lepidosauria > Squamata > Gekkonidae > Heteronotia > Heteronotia binoei. The sequence goes on from NC_083223.1 coordinate 174,799,894, forward strand.
TCAATGTGGAGCTGAACACTCGTTACAGCACCCGCGGCGGCGGTAGCAGCAGCAGCACCTTGGAGCGAACTCGCAGGATGAGCAAAGCGAGCAGCCCAAGCATGCAGCTCCGCTTGGGCCCCACCGTACAGCTTCAGCACAAGCCTGCCAGCCACACGCCAGCCTCGTTCAGCAAAGTGGCCAAACCCGGCTCACGCTCCAAGCTTCAGCCGCGCGAGAGCAACAACAGCACCGTCAGTGGGCAGGTTCACCCCAAACCCCATCTGCAGCAGCTGCAGGGGTAAGGTGATGCCAGCTTTTTCCTGCGTGGCCACATAGCGTTCTCCAGTCGAGGGGAGCTCCCAGAGGCTTTGGTCCTGCACGGCGGCCGAATCAGGAAAAGGAGTTTAATGGAATGCAATGCCCAGGGTTTCTCATAGATAGAAGCTTCTCTCCTCTTTAGTGTGTGGCGCCTACTGTAGTTTGAATAACAAAAAAGCCAATCGGGTAGAACTTTTTGTGTTAGTATCTTGCTTCATTAAAGGGGATAGGGAGACCTCAGGATAGGCTAAGGGCAAAATCCATCTGCTTGGCGTGTTTGCAATACTCTGTACCTGGCTAAGAGTACATGAAAGGGAGCGGGATGGAGACAGGAAGCAACAAGACCTCGGTGCTAGGGTGCTTAAAGTGGCTTGAAAAGTTATCGGCTGGCTGTTGTTCCTATAGACTAAGATGGGCGAGGGGTGGGTTTGAATTTATTGAAGTAGGACTTGGCAAGGAGGGGGGGGACCTCTTCAAAATCTTGATTTACCTTCAGATTGCTTACAGAGTTATAGTTCTGTGAAAGGCTGCAGTCACACACACTGAATAACCCATTTCCAATCCACTTTCAGTGCACTTTCCAACTAGATTTTACTGTGTGAACTGGAAAAATCCAGTTGGAAAGTTAATTGAAAATGGATTGAAAGTGGATTATTTAGTGTGTGTGACTGCAGCAGCCCAAAGATTAATACAATGTGGGGCCATTTTGGGTTGATTGTAATTCCTGAAGAGGTAATAAACAGCATACAAAGTATGAGTCAATGCAGAAAGGAGGCCTCTCTTTGTACCTACTCCAAGTAAATGTTCTTCACTGAAGCTGCAGGATTAGCCTGAAATATGTGTGAAATTCATATTTTCTGCACTAAGATTCTTTAACACTAATGCTTGATGAGTGGATGGAGGCACTCTGAGCACCGTCAGAGGCCCTCTTTATTACAACCTACGTGTTCTAAGACTGAACCTTGGTGTTAAAATAGGACTATGGAAGAAGAAGACTGTAGATTTATACCCCACCCTTCTCTCTGAATCAGAGTCTATGAGTGGCTTACAATCTCCTTTATCTTTTTCCTATGGTTTGACCTTTTTCATGCATTGGTAATTATACTTGTTTCTGCCATTTTCCTACCTTAAAAAAAACATCAAACAACTGTTGAGACACATTTCTGCATTACCTGTGTAGTAATATGCCCTGTCAGGGGCCCATGTAACTTCATGCCTTCATATTATGATATCCTCACAGAGTCTCCTGTTCAGTAATAAATTGTAAAATCCCTTGCACCCCTGCAGGTGTTTACATGAGAGATTTTTAGAGATGGGTAAAGTTGAAAGTAACTTGGTGGGGCTAAGGTTGCTGCAGATACATGAGAATAGGCCATAAACAAAAAAAGTTTAGAATTGTTAAACAAAATGAGCATGAGAATAGGTCTCCAATTGCCCATTACATTTTTATTCACATGGATTTTCACATGGTGAGCTAAATATTGACAATTTACTACCCTTTGAACTTCAAAATTTGCCACTTGAGATGTGCCACCTCACTTTTCATAGTGGTGGGTCTGGACATGATCTTGGTTAGTTTTTGAGGTTTTTGCTTCTCTTCATCTAACTGACACTGGGACTGCAATAACCCCCAACAGCCCTACTTTAGCTTAGCCTTAGGGGATATAGCTGAGCATGGTTGGGATCAGGCTCTAATCTTTGTGATGGGGAGGAGAATGTAAGCAGCAGAAACATTAATTTTGAAAATTTGAACTTTTAAATGCTTTATGGTGTTCAGATCACCAATTGTGCATGATCAGCATTTTTGTTTTTGTAGACACAATTCAATGGAATTGTCATGGTTTATTTAAAAAATCAATTAAGATTATTATCTGCTTTCCTGCTTTCTAGAACTCAGGTGGCTTACAATATCAACAGAACAAAAAACACAAAAATACACAAAATATGTAAAAAAGCCCCACAACACACTTGCCAATAAATTGAAAAGAAACTAAAGCCTGCCCCGAATAAAACCATCTTTGGCTGCTTTCTAAAGATTTAAAGTGGTTATTCTGATAATTATGATTTTTAAAACTATTTTTACAAATAAAATATTCCACCTTTCCCCTCAGTTAGGGCCCTTCTGATGGTGAACACTTATAAAAACATTTAAAATCTTTCTTAAAACAGGTGTTAAAATATAAACAGGAAGGAAGATCAATAAGGGAAAGCAAAATGAAACAAAGGTCCTAAATAACTTGGGCCAGAATACTTGAAGCACTTTCTCCTCTTGCTCTATCTAGCCTGCCAGATGAAGTCTTGTTCACAAAGTGAGTCGTAGGTGTCAATCAGAAAGAGAGCATTTTCATTGGTGGCACCTTGCCTTTTGGCTACCCTCTCACTTGAAGCTTACTTGGTACCTACTTTATTGTCCTTTGGGTGTTGAGCCAAAATTTTGACTTAGTGCCATCATTTTTAACTTTTTATGGTATGATTCTAGTCTGAGGCCCTGACTTGGATAGCCTAGGCTAGCCCAGTCTAAGCAAGATCAGCCTTGGCTAGAATTTGGAAGGGTGATCTCCAAGGAATACCAGGGTCATGATGCAGGGGCAGGCAATGGCAAACCACCTCTGAAATGTCTCTTCCCTAAAAAACAAGTCAAGCACGCTACCAAGTAGTGTATAAAGCTAAAAGATCTAGAACTTCTGGCTATTAGACAATCTTCTGGCTGTTAGACTTGGCAGACTTGTCCAGCCTGAAAAATCAGCAGTGGTTAAACATAGCCTAACTCAAACAGGACACAGTATCTTATTCCAAGATACTGTAATGCTGGACAACACATCCAGTTACCATGTCAGATTACACAGGGAAGTCATTGAAATCCATAAACACAATTTCAACAGGAAAGAAGAGAGTTTAAAAATGAATAAGGCATGGCTTCCTGTCCTGAAAAACACAAAATGCTCTACATCATACAACAGCACTACAGATGTTAGAATTTCAACAGCCAATCCATATGCAAAAGAACCTCCTCAGGGAAGCTCCTCCATTAACATGTCACAGCCTGGGAAACCTCTACAAGATAATGATTTAGCCCTACCTTACCTTCCTGAGGAGATATAAATTACCTGCCTACCATCTTCTTCCCACTTTGACATAGAGAGAACTCTAGCCTTCTGTGTTATACCTCTGAGGATGCCAATCGCAGCTGCTGGTGAAACGTTAGGTTCTACAATGCCAAGACCATGGCCATACAGCCCGGAAAATCTACAACTAATAATGTTTTTACTTTGTGAACTGCCTCAAGCAGTGTCTGTGTAGAGATGGCATATAAATTTTCTAAATAAATAAAATAGGCATGAAGGAAGTGCCTTTAGGGTACATACAATGGAAGTGAGGTAAACCCATTAAAAAAACCACAAAAACTTGGCAGGCTAGGGAAGACCCATTTCCTATTGACTGGAGCTTGAGGCAGGAGTGCTTAGGGAACAATGACTGTCTATTATTTAGAATGTTAATAGTTCCCTTCCCTCAGGCTTTAAACTTTTCTCTCCTGCCAACTCTTACCATTCACTACAACTCGCACACATCTGCTGAGTCTCTTATCTTTTAGTCTGTTCTACTTCTTTCTTGCCTTTTTAGCCCATTTTTCTGCTGCTGCCCTCTTTCCTTTGAGGTGAGAAACAATGTCTTTTGCAACAGCCTCATCCCAATGGGGAAAAGAGTGTGTTATTGAATTGCCTGGCAGCTGGGTGTAGAGAGCACTGCATCTGCCTGGGGAATCACTGCTTTGTAAGGAACTGAGGTGAACGCTATCCTTTCTTTCTTTTAAAAAAATTGTTGCTGCAGGGTCAATGTCTGTGGAGGTCAGTGCTGCCATGGCTGGAGCAAAGCTCCCGGCTCTCAGAGGTGTACCAAACGTAAGTAGCCATTTGTGTAATATACTCTCATTCCTTCATTGTGGTTTTTACCCTCATTGTTTAAAATCAGTTCTGGTCTTCTCATGATCCAGTGGCAAGTGGTCATTGGATGGCCTGAAGCAAAGCTGGAGCTTTATTACAGATATTGGTTGCTAGGACCATCCTATGTCAATATCAAACTTTATCCTGGGGGACACAGTAAGGGGCAGTATCCTAATTTCATAACATGGTTTCTGTCTATGTAAGATGACAAGCTCATATATTGGTAATAATGTTTGCACCAGGCAGTACTACATATTTTTATCTTTTCTCTCTATAAAGTATATTTACCCCTACTCCAGGGTTCAACAGGGCTTATCAGTTTTAAGATTCATAACAAATTATGAGTTTATTTATTTGATCTAAAATATTTACATCCCACCTTTCTCCTGAGCACCCCAGGACCCAAGCCACGTATCATATTATTAAAATAGAAATTTTGACTCAAGAAATGTTCCACAAAACAGTGAGAGTGCAGAATGGGTCTGCTATACAGGTAAGTGCAGCAAAACCATCAGCCTACAAAATGTTTTACTTGTCTAACTACCTAGCAACCTGCTTGTCATTTTCAGTAGACTGGGCAACTTCTTTTAAATCATGACTGGCCAAATTATAGGGTAATAGCCCCGTTTGGTTCCTGTATATGGCTGTTGAGTAATTGATTTAGGCCAGAATTTTGGCCTCCCCATCCCCCTTCTAACTTTTTAACTTTTTAAACTATTTTCTGGTTAGAATAGAATAGTTAGTAGCTTTAGTTGCAGTTTCATCTGCAGCACCTTTAACTAGTGGGACCCTGGGGATATGATTGAGGTTGACAGTGGGTATGTTGACTACAGCTAGTGATTGAACTGTAGAGGGGAAGGCACAGGAAAGTGGAAAAGGTTGGCTTAAGAGACGATGAAAGAACTGCAGTGATGGAGAATGTTGCAGGTCTGGGGAAAATACCAATGCATTGTTCTCTGCAATCTGTACAATTTGGGGGTCTGCTTTGTGTTTAGAAATGTTAGCCATCCCTGCTTTAAATGCCGTGGCATTACATAGAAGAATGCATGGTAGTTTCACCTTAAAAACATAGGAGCCTGGCTGGATCAGACCAATGGTCCATCTAGTCCAGCTTCCTGTCTCACAGAGTAGCCAACCAGTTCCTTTGGAGGGTCAACAGTGGGGCATAGAGGCCAAGACCTTCCCTTGATGTTGCCTTCTGGAATTCAGAGGTTTAATGCCTCTGAATGTGGATGTTCCCCTCTGTCTCTGTGGCTAGTAGCCACTGATAGACCTATCCGCCATGAATCTGTCTTAATCCCCTTTTAAAGCTGTGTGTTCTTGTGGCCATCACTACATCCTCTGATAGTGAATAACACATTTTGATCACTCTCTGTGTGTCATTGCTCTGATAAGATTTGTAGCTTAACCACTTCCTTGCTGTATCACTTTTCTGGGTTTTAAAAAATGTATTTAAAGTCTTCTAAAGCTAAAACGGACAGGGAAAGTCTGGGCAGATAGACTGCTGAAAGTTTCATTTGGAAGGCGTGCAGGTAGAGGAAATGGGTCCTGTTGTGCATTTTCTTAGATTCATAAATTCTAAAAGTAGCAAGAGACACATCCTGATTTAGAATAGAAAACCTTAATACAGGCTCCAGCTGATTTCCATGTGTTAGTGAAATACCTCTGGCTCCAAAGTGCTGGCAAGATATTGCACTGCTATTTCTAAACAAAAGATCAGGGCCATTTATACTCTGTGTATTAGTAAGCAGAGTTCCTCAGTTTTAAGCCTAGACTGGCATAACTCCATACGATTGCACTGCTACCCCCCCCCCCCAAATTCTATTCCAAATTATGTGCCATGGAAAGCTAAATTCTGCAACCTGCGTATGCCTATGCAAGCTGAAATAACTTGCACATTATACACACATGCACCTAGTCCTGCCAGCCCTCCCCTCTGCCTGCCTGCCTTTGCCACGCCCCCTCCCTCCCCTTTTGTGTTATTTGTAGTGCTGTAACTTGGCGCCTCGCTCCTGTCCCTGCCTCCCATACACTCAGAGAAAGTGTGACATGACAAGGCTCCCGAGTGAAGCACTGTAACACCGTATGCTCTCTTAAGAGAACGCTTTATGGAAATGCCCCGGTCGAAGTAGCCTGGGTAAGGGGAGGCTGGTGTGCTCCTCTGAGCGTACTGCGCGGGGGGGAGGCAGACCACCTTTGCCCCCCCCCCCCAGCATGCTGAGAGGAGCAATGCCAGCCTCCTTACCTGCTTCAATGCTGGCATCTCCATAAAGCGCTTTCTTAAGAGAGCGCAGGATGTGACGAGGCTTCTCCCCCCTCCTGGAAGGGAGCGGGGAGTGAAGCCTTGTTGCGTCCTGCACTCTCTTAAGAGAATACTTTATGGAGATGCCCGCATCAAAGCGGGTAAGGGGAGGCTGGTGTCGCTCCTTTAAAGTGGCCTTTAGGGTCTGGCTTCCAGATGTCTCATCTAGACTTTCATTCTGCACAGACTGAAAAAAAAATGCTTGTATTTGTTTCTGTATTTACATATGGAAGCAAATCTAATAAATTCCAAATAGAATGTCTTTACTTGTGACTGCATTTGGAAGAAGAAATGTAAAAAATATTTTTATTGAGGACAAATCGTCATCTAGTGCATTCCATTTTGTCTCAGACAACAAATAACCCATCTTGAATGTGTAACAACCAGTGATTTAATGGGTCTGAGCATCTGCCACTGATACATATGTTATTACAACAATACATTTGCATTTTGATGTGCATTCCTTAAGAAGATTCATGCTGAACATTTTATCCTCCGAACAGGAGCTCATGGTTCAAATTTTCCACTCTTTTTTTCTCAAGCACCGAAGGAATCATAGTGCATTACCCCACACAGTGCTTTTCTCTCCTCTTCCACAGTTTCAAGGTTTAGCAGATGCTTCATATTGGTCTGTCAAAATGTTCAATTTCATAATTTAAGTAAAGTCTTAAATATCAGTAGTTGTCATATTGTTATTTTATGTGTCTCTTCCTGGAATGTGATAACTGATGTTGCAGGTAGCCCTGGTAGAAGGGATAAGGCGATATGCCAATGTTATTTCAATCATTTGCCGTAAAAAGAAGGTAATTTATAGATCCCACTGGAGGCTCCTGGCTCGGTTATCTATTACTATCTGGAAGCTGAGGAAATCTCTGTCTAGAATGAAACAACTGTACCTTTCAAATCTAGCCTCAAATGACAATGGCAGAGAGCGATGTAGTTTTATTGAGTTCCACAGTGCTTAACAGATTGGTATACATGAGTTGACAATTAATGCACTGAAAGGAATGGAGAATGTTGATCATTCAACATTTCAAGTTATTGTGATTTTATTTTTATTGTTTCAATAACCCCATAACAAGTTATCATAATAAATATATAGGGTTTGTGGAAAGTAAAGCAAGCTAATGAATACTTCAAGTTCCTTGTGAGACATAAAACATCCAAACTGTTCACAAGTGGAAACATTTAAATTGATAAGTGTTGCTGTGAAAAGCCATAACTCATTGCCACAATTTGAGTTAAAACTGGTTCTTGTTCCTAAATTACATGTTCAGTATCTTGATCTTTACCTGGTCTCTGTTTTAGGTGTGAAGTACTATTTTGCTTACTTGATAATGTTTTTATGCAGTAGTTTTATGCTTTTCTGATTGTCTTCCCAAGATACTGTGGTAAATACCAAGGCTGAGATTAGGGGTGTGCACACACACACAAATCAGTATTTTTCAAGTTTATATATATCGAACCTGAAAATACAGGTAGTGCCCAGTATTCCCAAATCCCAACTTTGGTATCATATTGGGATTCAAGAAATATTTGGGATTGCCCATTTTTTTGGCTCCATTATACTGTGTGTGGACCTTTATAGTCAATAGTCCCCTTAGGCTGTAATGGAGAATCTGTCTTGGGTTCTGGAGAGGCTGTTTTCTGAGGTTGAGGCACACATTTGCTGGTGTCTCTCGTAAACCACCCCCCTCCAATTTAAACAAGATTTGGCCAAGAGGTTCAATTCTGTGGGCCCCAGAGGAAGGTGCCCCCATCCTCCATTGTTTCCAGTGGAGGAAAAAAGTTGTTTAAAGGAATGTGGTCCACAGTAAGTGAACTCCAAAGGGAATTAAAGGGTCCAATAAATACTTATAAGGAATTTCTTGGATATTTTTTCAGCTTGGTTTATACTGAGCGCACCCATCTGAGATTGCAGAACTTGGATCGAATATTTATTGTATGTGGTTTGTTAACGGTCAGATTTTCTTTGTGGATTTATTAGTGATTTAGTAAGAGATGAAGTATTTCCTAAAAAACATACTAGTGCCTTGAAAAAATCTTGTTGTTGACCAGTTGGACACCCTGAAATCTCTTTGATATGTTTTCCAAAGCCTTTCTTGTAAGGGCTAGAAAGAATGGCTGACAGCATGTGTGGATGCTTCTGTCTAGAAGTCCAAGATACTTTTAACTTATAAAGGGAGAAGGGTTGCTGATTTGATAGTCTTTAAAAGGAGCAGCTGATCTGTTATTTTTAGGTATAACTAGTAGGGCTTTGTGATAGGGGAAGTCTCTTCCTGGCTATTTACCAAGGAAGACAAGCAGTGTCCAGAAGAGACTTGCTAATCTGAGGAGTATTTTAATGTGGACTACAGCAGCGTGTAGCAGGGAAAGGAGACCACCTCAAGCCAGCCTGAATCATAACCATATAATTTGGCCCATGATTCTGCAGTCCGAGAAGGAAAAAGAGTCTTTGGGGAGAATGCTGTTGACCTCTTAAGTGCAGCAGATGTCCTTGGACACAAGAACACTTTTCAGATTAAAGACCAGCAGCCAATCACAAGTCATTTACAAAGTTTAATTCTGGGTATAAACTTTCATGTGGATGCACACTTGTTCAGACACACTGAAACAAACGTCTTCAAGCCTTAAATATAGATAGAGAGAGGGTGGAAGGTGGGGGGTTAGTGGCCAGGAAGGGCTAGTTAGAGTCAAGATGTACAAGGAATTGAGGAATAAGTATAGCTAAGAATGAATTAAAGCAGATGGTAAGAAGATCCATGAATGGCAGCAAATTAGCATACAAATAAAAGAGTTAACAAACAGATGTGAGAACTAAGTTTGAATGGCATCTTTAAGACCAACAACATTTAATTCTGGGTATAAGTGAGAATAGAGTGACTTAGGGAGACCTGTTTGGGAGTAGTATGTGCGAAAAGGATCTAGGGATCTTAGTGGATCATATGCTGAACATGAGTCTACAGTGTGATGTGGTGGCTAAAGAGGCAAATGCAGTTTGGGGCTGTATTAACAGAAGTATAGTGTTCAGATCATGTGAAGTGATGGTATCGCTTTATTCTGTTCCGGTAAGACCTCACCTGGTGTATTGTGTTCAGTTTTGGGCACCACATTTTAAGAAGGATATAGACAGGCTGGAACAGGTCCAGAGGAGGGAAACAAAGATGGTGAGAGCTTATTATTATTATTGGAGACCAGATCCTACAAAGAAAAGTTGAAGAAGCTGGGCATGTTTAGCCTGGAGAAGAGGCTGCAGAGAGGTGATATGATCACCATAGTCAAGTACTTGAAGGGCTGTCATATATTTTCTGTGGCCCCAGAAGGTTGGACCAGAACCAATGGGTTGAAATTAAATCAGAAGAGTTTCCAGCTCAACATTAGGAAGAACTTCCTGACAGTTAGAGTGGTTCCTCAGTGGAACAGGCTTCCTCAGGAGGTGGTGGGCCCTTTTTAAATAGAGGTTGAATGGCCATCTGACAGCAATGCAGTTCCTGTGAATTTAGGGAAGGGCGGTATTTGTGAATTTCCTGCATTGTGCAGGGGATTGGACTAGATGACCTGGAGGTTCCTTCTAACTCTGTGATTCTATGATTCTGTGGTTAGCATAGGTAGATGTACACTTCTTCAGATAGATTAAAGCAGACTTCCTCAAGCATTGCATATAGGCAGAGAGATGGTGGGGGGTTAGTTGCCAGGAAGGGCTTATTAGAGTCAAGATGCAGAAGTAATTGAGCAGTAAATAGAGCTAAGATTGGATTAACGCAGTTGGTAAGACCTGTGAATGGCAACAAATTAGCACACAGATAATAAATGAGGTAACAACAACAGATGTGAGAACTTTGAAAGCATTGACACCTTTAAAACCAGCTAAATTTAATTCTGGGTATAAGTGAGAACTGAGTGACTTAGCATGTGTAGTGAGATAAGAACCAGATAAAAAAACTTATATTCAGAATTAAACTTTGGCTGATTTTGCACTCACCTTTCTCCGGGGCAGGCTTCCATTTCTGGGAGGAGCAAACTGGCAATTTCGTACCAGTTGCTCCACACCGGCATTTTGCGCAGGGCAAACCCGCGATTTGCCCCGCTGTAGTGTAAACCTGTTTTTTCAGGTTTATACTGCGGTTGGGCAAGTTGTGAGTTTGCCCTGTGCAAGATGCCGGCGCGGATAAACTGGTGCGAAATTGCCAGTTTGCTCCGCCGAGAAACGGAAGCCTGCCCTGGAGAAAGGTGAGTGCGGAATCAGCCTTTGTTGGTCTTAAAGATGCCACTGGACTTAGACTTTGACTACATTTACCTGCTTGTAAAACTGACCAAGGTTTCCCTGTTGTCTGCCATTTTCAGATTTCAGCACAGTTGCTGTCTTGCTAGAGTTCAGTTAATGTTGGGTTCCATCTGCTGACAGTTAGGGAAATGACTGGATAGTTCTCTTCAAAACACTTTGGTGTTGTTGATGTAATGTTAAAAAACCCCCCAACCTTTTGTTAATCCAGGAAAACCTAGCAGATACATTAACTCACCATAAGCCTCAAGACAAGTTTTTTGTTGTGTTGAGGCTATTACTACAATTATGGAGGGAAAGGTCTGAATCAAAAATAGATAAGGCCTCCCAGCATTTGAAATAATTAATAAAAAGTAGTTTTCCCCTGTAGCTAGAAAATAAAGGTCTATTTGGTTGTGAAAAAAGTACCACTGTTCATCTTGAACATTTCATTATTTTCTGTTATATCATTGATTTAATACTACATAATCAGAGACTGGATAAATAGCATATACTGTGTTCCAGTAATTCAAATTGTGTTCTTGTGCATGCATATGTATGCACATGTGCACACATGCACACTACTGTAGTTCTTTAATGCCCTGCAATAAAACACAGTGATTGGTTTATTGATTTTTGCCAACCTTACCCAGCTGGTCCATACCTTTGGGTGCTGATAGTGTTCCCCACATTGTTGCTATAATAAACTTACTTCTGACACGTTAGAAATAACTGGTAGAACAGTCTGTTGCAGAATATCCATTAATCCTGCCTATCAGTGAACTCTAAACCCAGGTTAATAGAGATTTTTGAATTTCTGTATTGGTATGTTGGCAGGGGGCTTTTCATTGGAGGATGGGGGGGGGGTTAAAACCTCTTTTTCCTTCTTAGTCCTTATCTAGATTGGATTCTCCATGATTACTGTGTATAGGGATTAAAGATAACGCCTTATGTAGTAGCCTGTGTCTGCAAAATCTCAAGGATTATTAATCACCTGGCAGGTTCATTTTAGGGTTGTTTCAGCCTACACTAATAAAACTCACTGCAGAGTGGCAATAGTCATTAGAGAACTATTGCATAATAGGAACATGAGGTCATTGTTGGGATCCAGCATAGTGATTAAGTTTCTGTCACTCACTAGAAATATTCCAGAGTGCAGTAATTGTTGTGGCTTGGTTAGCATTTACTTCACTAATGGATTTCCTATTTTAAGAATAATTAGCAAATTTTCAAATAGTACAGTTTTCCTTATTGTGGTATGCTGTTTGCAGTCTGAATGCTTTGGGTTTTTTTTTTTCCTTAGGAGCACAAGATTAAAAGGGCATTGCTTTAGCTTCATTCCTAGAGGTCATGTTTATACAACCATGGATGTCACTACAGGAATGCATCAGATGTTTTGAAACGAGCCAGCTAAGAATTCCAGCAATGACGCACACTTTTATTAGATGCGTATTTAGGAAAAAGAATTCCCTTTGCCTTCACAGTTATGATAAGGGCAAAGCTGTATGGAAGAAGATAGAAATGGTTGCAATATTTCTTCCTCTAACAACTAAGAAGTGTAGAAGAACTCCCTCCCCACCCCCCCTGCATTAAGTGTCCAAATGTAGGCATTTGTTTTCTTCATCTGATGAGATGATTCTCCATAATCATGGATTTGGAACTTGAGTATTTATTAAAATATAATAATATGCTTTTTAATGTATGAGCTGGGAAAGACATGAGTTCTGAGCATTTAAAAATGCTATAAACAGTAAAGCTGAGTAGGTTAAAGTGGAGATTCAGAATGATTGAAGGGAGAAGAGGCTGAAAAACAGGAACCTGTGACAGAAACAGAGGAGAGGAGAAGGACTGAAGTTGAAAAAAGGGAAAAAATCAGGGAAAAAGACAAGCTACACTTAGGGCCAGAAGGTCTGTGATTTGTTAGCTGGAAAGGAGCGGACAGGCCCCTATGAAGGCTGGGCTGCTGTGGATCAGGGAGGTTAAAAGTGCAACAGGCAAGTAGGTAGAGACTGGACTTCACACACTGATTCAAGTTGTCAGACAAATCTCTTTAATTCTTTTACTTATCTTTGTTTAGGTAGTGTAATGCTGCTGAACTAATTTGCCTTAGATTTACGCTGCTATAATAACAATAACTTAAAGAGACGGATCCAGTGATTTTAGAAGAAGACTGCAGATTTATACCCCGCCCTTCTCTCTGAATCAGAGACTCAGAGCAATTTACAATCTCCTATATCTTCTCCCCCCCAAACAGACACCTTGTGAGGTGGGTGTGGTTGAGAGAGCTCTTACAGCAGGTGTCCTTTCAAGGACAACTCCTGAGATTGCTATGGCCATTCCAGCAGCTGCAAGTGGAGGAGTGGGAATCAAACCTGGTTCTCCCAGATAAGAGTCCACACACTTAACCACTACACCAAACTGGCTAGGTTAGTCAAACAAAAATCTTGAATTTAAGGATTAATGACATGGTGAAATTCTAATTTGTCCTTGCAGAACATTTATGCATGAATATAGCCCTACTTGATCCCTTAAAATAAATTTGGCTGTTTTTCTGAATTCTGTGGAGGATGAATTTTACCCACAAAGTTAAAATGAGCTGGAAAATGATACAGGGTTGGATATGGACTATTAATGGAAGAAGTTCATGAAACACCTCTCTCTGTCTTCCTCTTATAGCCCTGCAGTTTCCTCCCTTCCCTTAAAAGTTGCTCCTGCAGACTGTCAGGCACAGAGAAAAATGTGGCATAGGGGAGCTGAAGAGGGAATGGGCAGAAATTGCCCCCTTTCTTGTAAGAGTTTTTTCTCTGCTAATGAAAGAGGGGTAGCGAGTGAGTGATTTCTGCACTCTTTCCCCAAGGGTTTCTTGATCCTCAAGAGCAGTTTTTCAGGAGACTACAGAGGGAGGAAATAAATATCCATTCTATAAACTCCTTCCATTCATAGCATATAATATCTAAGTCACATTTCATGCAGCATTCATTACATTCTAATTTTAAAAAGCAGAATAGAATCAAGGCTTTCCTGATAGTTCACTAGTGATCCTGTTAGAAGTATAATGGTTGATGTCAGGCCTCTGCCTGAGCAACCATCTCTTTGGCTGTGCATTCAAGTGGCTTATATTTCTCTTGTTGCATCCTGTTTTCTTGAGCGTATGTTCCCTGAACAGATGAAGAGCAAAACTTCATTTGCAGTTGTATATAAGTAGTAAATAAATATAAAAATCTATCCCGGTGTTATAGTATGTCAAAAGTTTTGATCACATGTTTATTATGATTATTCTGCCTTTTTGACCATTTTGAAAAAAGAAATGCCCTTTTGCAAAGCTAGCTTTATTTATCCTGTGGATGAAATGCCATTGGGTGATTAACATGTGGAATTCACTGCCACAGGAGGTGGTGGCGGCCACAAGTATAGCCACCTTCAAGGAGGGTTTAGATAAAAATATGGAACACAGGTCCATCAGTGGCTATTAGCCACAGTGTATGTGTGTATATAAATTTTTTTGCCACTGTGTGACACAGAGTGTTGGACTTGATGGGCCGTTGGCCTGATCCAACATGGCTTCTCTTATGTTATGTTCTTATGGTTAGAAAGTGATTCAGATCTGTGGACTGTGCTATATTTTTCCTGTATGCCTTCTCTCTTGAAATGAATGGGTTTGTGTTTCATGTGAAGTTTGGAAGCTTGCTGCTTATTTTGAAACTGAGAACCTTGACCCTTGAGTGGTATCAGGGCTCATGTGATACATACACTTGTGTTTACCATATAAACATGTATGCAAGAGGACAGGTTCATCAAGGGTTTTATGGTAGTATGACTCCTTAGCTTTTCTTTAGTCACCCATATGAAATCCAGGGAGGGAAGGAGGCATAGGCTCATCAGTTTTTTGAAGCTAAGCAGGGTTGGTACTTGGAATGGAGACCACCAAGGAAGATTCGGCAGTAAGTCCAGTGGCAAACCATCTCTGTTTCTCACTTGCCTTGGAAGCCCCTTGCTGGGGTTGCCATATGTTGGCTGTGACAGAACAGCATTTGACACCCTTGTACCATCCAGACTGAAATAACTGAGAGCAGCAGATGCAGTTTACAAGTCTTCAGGCAGCTACTGATGACCTACTGCATAATGTAATTGTGTTACCTTTGAGAATATGTTGCAGTTCTTAGGCGATAGTGCCTAATTCCCAGAGCAACAAACAGTGCTCCAATGAGGGCCATATTAGCAAAATGGAAGGGGTTAGAGAGACTATAGAGGATTGTGATGCATGCATATCCATTACTTTAGTAAGCTCCCTTTAAGCTCCCCACAATTCCACTTTGCTGCACCTTTCTTCATGCTGAAGTCATATTTGTGATTGAATGCAGGACAGGTAAGTAATCCTGTTTGCTTTGTTACTCAAGATTAATAATGTAGTCTTGAGTTACTCCTAGTTCAGTGAGACTGAAATGTCTGATTGGGCATATGTCTGGAGCATCTTACTAAAAGGTGACTTTTTAATAATCATGAGGATGGCAGTCCATTTTTACCCTGAACTAAAATTGGAGCCCAACATTTTATTAATGGATGATCTGTACCATTTGCTATTATAACTTCAGTAGAAGGGCAGCTGGGAATTGCTATAAGACACAATTGCAGTCTTTTCTCACCTGCTGTCAGTGATCACATAAAAACAATTTGACTCATATTTCTTCTCTCATATGGGAATTAGACATGCTGCTGCTTGTTTGTGTTTTGAAACCAGATGGTAGAATAGGAGAGTTCTGTGTAATGCTCCATAGGCTTCATATATGTATGTATATAACTTTCGTAATGCATTCTGGAGTAACTTAACAGTTCAGTTGTATGAATTAAATTATAAAGCATTAAAACAAGGAGGTAATATATTCAAAGACAGCTAACATGAGTACTTTTTCATTGTTAACCAGAACTGTGCAAGTGCCTTAATCTTAGACAGCCAGAGATTTTGCACTCAGCTTACCCCGCTGTCACATTCCTTTTCTCCGCGCAGCATCCTTCGGATTTCCCACTATCTGCTCCGGAGCTGCAGCAAACATCGCAATTTTTGTGGGACAAATGGCAACTGGTTTTTAGTGGTTTCCATTTGCTGTGTGAAAACCGCAATGTTTGCTGCAGTTCCGGAGCAGATAGTGGGAAATCTGAAGGACGCTGCGCGGAGGAGAGGAACGTGACAGCAGGGTAAGCTGAGTGTGAAATCGGTCAGGTTGCTATTTTTAGAAGGGAAGTTTTATGCTAGCAGGCTTACTATAATAGTTTACTACATGGCCTTCATCAAAAGGAATGCATGAAATACATTAAAACAAGTTAGTGAATTCATACTGGAGTGTGTGGGTGTGTGGAAAACTAGGACTTTGCTTGGGTGCAGTATAGTGCATTCAGCTATAAAATATATTGTTTGATGCTCCAAAGCAATAGACAGTTGATGTTGTGTGAAGGGACTTTTAGTACCCATAAATATCTCTGCATTTGTAAAATATAGATTTTAAAAATTAATCTGCCTGCTGTTTTTTTTATTTATTTGAATGGGGCTGAAGTGTTTTGGGTAAGAGATCAAATCAGTGACAGTATTACTTCACAAAACCCTCTCAGGCTGAGCTAGAAAGGCTTCAAAATGACTTGAATGAAGCTGGTGTCTTGAACTGCCACATGCTAATGCAATAATCTCTTTTAATTCTCACCCAAGTTAATTGTTATGGCTTAGCAGGTGTTAGGCTTCTCTTGGCTTTTGAGAACTTGTCTGGCCTAGCCAGTCCTTGACAGTATGTTCTATATGCTGAAAGATCCCTTGAGACAGGGAGGACAAAAGAACACTAAGGTTAGAGTATGTATTATTTGTCTGAGATCTGAAAGCAATCTGATAGTTGGAAACAACAATTGGTTTGTAGTCCAGATGGAAAATGGCCTGCCAAATTCCTTATTGTGTAAAGCTGATTTCAAAGAGGAAACTGTACTTGATTTGTTTTGGGGGTGTACTCTATTTCTTTAAGAATCAGGAAGACATTTGAAAGAGTCTTTTCAGCTATTTTTTTCCTGTTCCTACTTTAGGAGGAAAGATGTCAGTTTTCTAAAAGAAAAACACAATAGAAGTAATAGATAGCATATAGGATTAAAAACGTTAAACACAGTTTTTAATTCAATCTTTTCAGATGTGCTGTTGATACAAAGGGAATAATGTAATACATATAACATCCATATCTCCCCCAACTTAGAGAGATGCAAGATTGGGCTGTTAGTTTTCTTACTTCATTGGATTCTAAGCTGTTTTCATAGAAACAATACATAGTATTTATATAGTGTTCAAAATAAGTTCTTCACATATATTGTCATATTAAACTTCACAACAGCCCTGTGATGTAGGCTACTATGACAGATGGGGGACTGAAAGAGGAGTTGCTTGCAGGAGTCTGGCTGTGAGAGGTTTGACCTGCAACCTTCACTGTTCATTGCTATACATCTGCTGAAAATGCCAGGAAGTTTTGTAGTTAAGCTACAGTTATTATCTAAAACTGAACTCCATGGTTTTAGCAATGTTTGAGCATACTTACCCTAACACCATATTGTGTTTTTTCCTGCCTGCTCACCAAACATTTGCCAAGAGGTGTTGTTCATCAACATCTTTCCTTCTACACTGGTCAACATGCTGGTTCAGAAGATGATGAACACTGAGAGAGTTCCATCTATATATGTAGTTGGACTGATTATATCCTTCCATCTGCAGAGGCTTCAGGGTGCTTTGCTGATCATCAACTGATAAGCTAGTTTCTCAGCTAGTTTTGTCTGTCTCTTCTCATGGCAAGTATCAAGAGTACTGTCTTATGCTGCCAAAATATTCCCTAACGCCCCATGTTTTGCTCACATCCAGGATCAACTTTTGTGGTTGAAAAGGAGATGAAGGGTTGTATAAATACTCCAGAATTTTCCTAAAAGGGTAGAGGATGCAGATAATTTTCTTTCCTGCTCTCCCCTTCTACCTTTAGAGCTCCCACTGTATCTGTATGCAGGAAACCCATTTAGCACAGATATGTTGTTAAGGGTTTCAGGACTTGCCATTGTGGTATGGTGGATAGATTGTCAGTCTAGGAGCCAAAACAGTGCTTTAAGTTCTGTGTTCAGGACTTTTCACATTTAAAAAAATGAGTGTAGTTATCAGGTATACAGAGACCTGATTTGTATCAAGACTGTGGTGTAAGGGGAGGTGATTTAAGTGTTCCCTCTCCACTATTATCCCCGTGTAAATGACTCCAGATGGACAGCTGAATTAGTACCCATATTTTTGAGGGGTGTTAGTAAAGCATCTGAGTCTACAGTATATGGCTTTGGCTTAGTAGGGTCATAATTGTGCAGGACTGCCTTTGTGTGTTCTAGGCAGAATTCCCACAAAGCAGGCTTTGTTGGTGCTTGCTGTGCACCTGCAGTGATGTAATCTACACAGTGACACAAAAATATGCAGCCTCCTATTCAGGATTTACAGGCAATTTTCTTTGTCAGCAACCGGAAGCACTGGTGGGGAGGATCTTTTACTTTAACATTCTAAATAGTCAACTATGCAGATAAATAAATATGTACATTGGGCCTATACTGCCTAAAAACAGATAGTTCTTCAAACTTTGGAGACTCCCCAGGTTTGCAGAAAAATCTGAAAACATTTTAAAATACTTTTTTTTGGGGGGGGAAGGGGGGCATTAAATCCCGTCTAAAACAAAAGCATTTTTGCACTTGTGCAGACAACGCATCTACCTCTGCCTGCTCTTCTGTCAGTAGGTCTGATGGCACAGGTGGCAGGGATGATGATGGTGGGGTGAGGCAGGGAACCTTGACAGGCCTGATGTTGAAGGCTAAGTGCCACACTAGTCTCACCTGAATCAGTGGCTGCGGTGGGAGGTAGCTGGGAGCCACATTGGTCCTGGTGCTGGCAGCAGTGATGGAGGAAGGAGAAGAAGCTGTGGCAGGCCTGATGACAGAGGCTAACATCTGCACTGGGCCGCGTACTGGTGGTGCTGATAGTGGTGAGTTGGAGCCTCAGCAGGTCTGGCAGAGGCGGTGATGGGGGAAGGGGAGAAAGAAACTGCACTGGTCCCAGCAGTGTAGGCCAGGAGTTGCTGCTCTGGGCCTATTGGCAATGGGGGGTTGCCAGGAGCTGCGGCAGCCCCATATATTGTGTAATTCATGAAGGGAGGCTTAAATATTTTTTGTTAGTATGAAATCCAGGCAACTGAAACGTGGAGAGACTGCCTTTTTTATTTGTTGCAGGTATCAACACTTGCTTTTCTTCTTGTATTGTTCTTGACCTACACTTCTCTAAATAGGGACTTTGCATTTATGATATAGCTTTTTACCCCATGGAAGTACTTAGGTTATCATAACAGGTACTTCCAGGTTACAAAACGTGTTTAATAGTCCAGTACTCAGAGCATGATTTGGGACATGAACATTATGCATGCATTGTAGACTGGCGAATCTCTAAATTACTACCAGCAGCATAATTACAATCAGTTAATATCTATTTACAAGCAATCAGTTGGTATTGTTTAACCTCATAATCAATGTTCCCTCTAAGCTGTAGAGTCTTGTGAGCAAAAATTCTACTTTGTGAGCTACTAGCATTAAAGTTGTGGGCTACTGCATAAATTAGTGTGCTCTGGGGTCATCCTTCCTGAGCTAAGACAAAAATGTGGGAGCTGGAAACTAAAAATCTATGAGCTAGCTCACGCTAACTCAGCTTAGAGGGAACACTGCTCGTAATTTACTGTTAAGGGATATGTTTGCTTGAAAATCCTGTAATGCTTAGTTTGTATTATGGAGAATTTTTACTTGTTCCATTCATTTTTTGTTTTGTTTGTTTCTCATCTTTTTCCTAGCTAACTGTTCACCACCATGCCAGAATGGTGGGATGTGTTTGCGACCACAGCTCTGTGTATGTAAACCAGGAACAAAAGGTAGCAGTTGTGAGGATACTACAAAGCAAGAAACCACTTTACTGGGGGGACCAGGTCCTGCGACTCCACCATGGCCTATTCCTCAGCGGTCTGTTCAGCAGTCCTACTCAAAGAAGGTGCAGGTCCAGCAGAAGGTCAATCCCATGGCCCAGATGACTTTCACACTCAAGCAGAAACCCTCTGGTGGATTACCACAGCAAATGCAGTCACAGTAAGTCATTTTGCCTTTATTCTGTTCAGAAAACAAAAACTTGTTGGGGGGGGTTAATTACTGTTTTTTTATATATATATATTTTGTGACTTACTGTGCAATCCTGTGTAGAATTACTTAAATCTAAGCCAACTGAAATCAGTGCATTTAGACTGGAGTAACTCAGCACAGGATTGCTTTGAGGTCTTTTATCTGTAATTAAGAACTTGGAACTTTCTTGATTCTTTCCCAGTGTTGAAGGTTATGTGGATGCTGTGGTAAGTATTGAAAGTGGTTTTTTCATAACTAGTCCATGTTAGTAAATTGTAGCTCAGTACTCTTGTGTGGGAGTGCTCCAACACTATTGACAACTGCTTACTGGAGGATGTAGTGGTGGCAATTAGTGTTTAGCCAATTCAGTTCACTGTTGACAAAAGTTGCTCTTATCATCTAGAGCAGCTCTGGTGGCTTCTGCTGTTACTTTCAACTAGGCCTTATTTTCATTTAAGCTTAATTATTTGTTGCCTTATGTGGAGCTGTTTTTTTTATAGCTGTACTGCAGAAAAATAAGCCAGCACAGTTTTCATATATGTCAGAGTCAGACCCTGAAAGAGCTGCTGTAACCTTTAAGGGCAGCATAGAAGGGAAATTGGATCACTGCAGTGAATGAATAAACAAAGAAATGAGGAGAAAGATTTAACTGCTAAGATGGTGTTCTGTTTTCATACAAATTCAACATGGAAAAAAATCTAATCCTAATTTTTTTACCTTTTAAAATAAAGAAGAAGGACGTGTATCTGGATGTCATACTGGTCCCTTATGGTCAAACTATCCGCAGGTGGCTGATGTATGGAATAGCTTTAGTACCTTTTCTTTTGGCAAGAGTTTCCAAACGTTTGACTAGTATAAATATCTGCTTGTATCGAAAGGGATGAATTTAACTGGGTTGAGCATAATGGCAATTATAGCATTATTATAGTAAGCAGGCTTTGTCCAACATTTTTTTGGTAATTTTTATTTATTATGTAATTAAGGGGTACAGAAACAAAAGGGGGGAAAGGAATAGCAAAAAGTCATTCAGCATTGTTCACCAGATGCATTTACATTTTCCATTTACTGAGCAGGGCTGGCGTGTTCATTGAGCCACAGTAGGTGGCTGCTGGGAGTGCTGGTTTGGGCCCGCCCTCTCAGCTGTGTTTCTAAACGGACTGAAATAGTCCACTTAGAAGCAATAGTGAGCCTCCCTGTGTCTGCGTGCATGCTGCTGCTGCCCACCATCGCTCTGCCTCTCACGTCACAGATGCAAGAGGCAGAGAAACAGGCAGCAGCTGAGCACAAGCTGACAGTGGGAACCTCGCTGCAGCTGCACTCACCCTTCCTGGTGCTAATGAAGGGGTGGTGGTGGTGCCTTGCCTGGGATGTTGGCCTCGGGCTGGTATCCTAGTGCTGCCACTGTTACTGAGGTCAAAATTTTATTATATAAAATAAGTGTAATAGATACATCTATTATGTACTTCATATGTAGGAACCTTTCAGAAACTAATCGGCAAAATTGGACTAGTGAAGAAAATTGGACTGCTTCCGCTGTTCTAGACTTAGAATCATAGACCCTCCATGGTCATCAACCCCCTGCACAATGCAGGAACTTCACAAATACCTCCCCCCACACATACATCCCCAGTGATCCCTGCTCCAAGCCCAGAAGATAGCAAAAACATCCAGGGTTCCTTGCTAAACCGGCTTTGAGAAAAATTGCTGACTGACCCCAAAGTGGCAAACAGCATTTCCCTTAGCATGTAAGAAAGGGCCACAAGAACTAAGCACTGATGCAACCCCTCTTGCCCTCCTTCCCATTATCTGCCTAATTCACAGAGTCATCATTGCTGTTAGATGGCCATCTAGTTTTTGTTTAAAAACCTCCAAGGAAGGAGAGCCCACCGCCTCCCAAGGAAGCCTGTTTCACTGAGGAACCGCTCTAGCTGTCAGGAAGTTCTTCCTGATGTTGAGCCGGAAAGTCTTTGGATTTAATTTCAACCTGTTGGTTCTGGTCTGACCTTCTGAGGCAACAGAAAATTCTGCACCATCGTCTATATAACAGTCCCTCAAGTACTTGAAGATTGTGATCATATCACCTCTCAGTCATCTCTCCAGGCTAAACATACCCAGTTCCTTCAACCTTTCCTCATAGGACTTGGTCTCCAGACCCTTCACCATCTTCTTTGTACTCCTCTGGACATGTTCCAGCTTGTCTATAACCTCCTTAAATGGTGGTGCCCCAAACTGAACACAATACTCTAGGTGAGGTCTAACCAGAACAAAGTAAAGCAATACCATCACTTTGTGTGATTTGGATGCTATACTTCTGTTGATACAACCCAAAATCGAATTTGCCTTTTTAGCCACTGCATCACACAGCTGACTCATATTCAGCATAAGGTCCACTAAGACCCCTAGATCTTTTTTTCACATACTACTGTCAAGACAAGACTCCCCAATCCTATAATTATGCATTTGATTTTTCCTACCTAAATGCAGAACTTTACATTTATCCCCATTAAAATTCATTTTATTTATTTTAGCCCAGTTCTCTAGCCTGTCAAGATCATCCTGTATACTGACTGTCTTCTACTGTATTTGTGACCCATCCCAATTTAGTATCATCTGCAAATTTAATCATCATTCCCTCTGTTCTTTCATCCAAATCATTTATAAAGCTGTTGAAAAAAACAGGTTTCAGGACAGATCCTTAAGACCACTCCACTTGTCCCTCCTCTCCAAGAGGATGAGGAACCATTCACAAGCACTCCTTGTGAATCAGCCAGTTACAGATCAGCCAGAAACAGGATCCAAATCCCATTTAACCAACTTGTCAACAAGAATATGGAACCTTATCAAAAGCCTTACTGCAGCTACAGCATTTCTCTGATCCAGCAAGGTAGAGATAAGGTTAGTTTGACATAACTTGTTCTTGAGAAACCCATGTTGGGTCTTAGTAATCCCAACCATATTTTCTAAATGTTCAAGCAATACTGTTTGATAATTTATTCTAAAACTTTTCCAGGAATGGATGTCAAACTGACAGGTTGGTAGTTACCCAGATCCTCCTTTTTCCCCTCCTTGAAGACAATGTTTGCTCTCCTCCAGTAGTGGCTCAAAAATCATGACCGCAAGTTCTTTTAGTACCCTTGCATGCAGTTTGCCTGGCCCTTAATTTCATTTAAAGCTGTTTATGTACTACCCCTATGCTGATCCTAGGCTTCAGTTCCCTTCCCTCATCATATGTTCTGTTTTTGCCACCTTGAGCACCTTTTTCCTCACAAGAGAAGACTGAGGAGAAGTAGGAATTCAGCAGTTCTGCCCGTTCTTCACCTGTTACAATTTCACTTTCCTGTCCTTGAAATTGGCTACAATGTCCTTCCACTTTTTTCTTACTTTGTACATTAAAAAAGAAGCCTTTTTTGTTGTTTTTAGCATCTTTCACTAGTCTCAGCTCATACTGAGCTTTAGCTTTCCTAACTCTTTCTCTACAAGCGCTGGTTATTTGTTTATAGTCATTCCCTGGTTATAAGACTCTCCTTCCATTTCCTAAATGAATCTTTTTTTTATTTCTCAAGTCTTTAGAGAGCTGTTTATGGAGCCACCTTGGCTTCTTTAGGCTCCTCCCATTTTTAAGAAACTCCCACCCCTCTTGAACTTCCTCTTCCTTAAGTATTTCTGACCATGGGATTTCACCCAGCATCACTCTAAGTTTGTCAAAATTTGCCTTCCTATATGTCTGACTGCATACAGCTTTTCCTTCCCCAAGACTGTAAATTCCAAAATCACATGGTCACTATTACCCATGGTCACTACTGCTACTTCAACCTCATCAACCAGTTCTCCCCTGTTGGTGAGAATCATAAGAGAAGTCATGTTGGATCAGGCCAATGGCCCATCCAATCCAACACTCTGTGTCACACTGTGGCCATAAAACCAGGTGCCATCAGGAGGTCCACCAGTGGGACCAGGACAATAGAAGCCCTCCCAAGCACCAAGAATACATAGCATCACTGCTCCAGACAAAGAGTTCCATCAATCCCCTGTGGCTAATAGCCACTGATGGACCTCTGCTCCATATGTTTATCCAATCAAGTCCAAGATAGCAGATCCCCTTGTTTCCTTCTCCACTTTCTGGAAAATGAAGTTGTCAGCAAGACAAGTCAGGAATTTGTTTGACTTTTCATTTTCATTAGAGTTGGACTTCCAAGAGACATCCGGGTAATTGAAACCTCCTGTGACCACTGTGTCCCTTCTTATTTAGAACTTTGCAGTCTGTTGTAGGAGTACCTCATTTACGTCGTCTGCCTGGCTTGGTGGTCTGAGGCAGACCCCCACCATAATATCATTGTTATTTCCTACTCCTTTTATTTTTACCCAGAGACTCTCAACTGAACTGCCATGCTCAGATTCACCTATTTCCTCACAAGGATATCCTCCTTTACATATAGTGTGACATTTCCACCCTTCCTTATTTGTCTGTCCCTTTTAAATAAATTGTAGCCCTCAATCCTAATTTTCCAATTGTGAGTGTTATCCCATCAAGTTTCAGTAATGCCTATTAGGTCATGGTCCCTTTCCTGTATTAGGACTTGCCCCAAAAGACCAACACAACCACTTTTAACTTTAAAAGGGGTAAATTCTCTGAGATGAGGAGGCATGTGAAGAGGAAACTGAAAGGAAAGATAAATACGGTCAAAACCATTGGGGAAGCTTGGAGACTATTTACAATCCTAGAAGCTCGGATAAAATATATACCACAAGTCAGGAAAGACACAAATAGGTATTTTAAAAAGCCTGCATGGTTAACAAAGTAATGGAAGCTGTAAAAGATAAGAAGGATTCTTTTAAGTGGTGGTAAGCTAGTCCAAGTGAGGGTTAATAAAAGGGAACACAGGCTATGGCAAATCAAATGCAAGTCTGTGATGAGGCAGGCAAAAAGGGACTATAAGGAGCATATTGCAAAAAACATAAAGACCAACAATAAAAATTTCTTCAAATACATTAGAAGCAGGTAACCGGCCAGGGAGGCAGTGGGGCCCTTGGATGACCAAGGGGTAGAAGGATTACTGAAGGAGGATAGGGAAATGACTGATAAGCTGAATGCATTGTTTGCCTCTGTCTTCACTGTGGAAGATGAGAAGTCTTTGCCCCTCCAGAACTTCTGATTTTGGGAATGGTGTTGAAAGATCTGAGTCAGATTGAGGTGCTGAGAGAGGAGGTCCTACAACTGATAGACAGTTTAAAACCTGATAAGTCACCAGGCCCGAATGGCATACATCCAAGAGTTCTGAAAGAACTCAAAGGTGAACTTTTGTGAATCTTCTGACAAAAATATGTGATCTTTTATTGAAATCTGCCTCTGTTCCTGAGGACTGGAAGGTAGCAAATATCACACCCATCTTTAAAAACGGTTCCAGAGGAGACCCAGGAAATTACAGACCAGTCAGTCTGACTACAATACTGGGGAAGTTGGTGGAAACCGTTATCAGAGAGAGAATCAGCAGTTTTCACAGTGGAGGGTGGTAAGCAGTGGGGTACCAAAGGGCTCAGTATTGGATTCGATGCTTTTTGACTTGTTCATTAATGATTTTGAGTTGAGATTAAGCAGCAAAGTGGCTAAGTTTGTGGATGACACTAAATTGTTCAGGGTGGTAAGAATCAGAGAGGATTTTGAGGCACTCCAAAGGGATCTGTTGAGGCTGGGAGAGTGGGTGTCAACGTGACAAATGAGGTTCAACGTGACCAAGTATAAATCCTATCTATAAATACAAGTTGATGGGGTATGAACTGGAGGAGGCTGACCAAGAGAGAGATCTTGGGCTTGTGGTAGATAGCTCACTGAAAATGTTGAGACAGTATGCAACTGCAATAAAAAATGCCAACGCAATGCTGGGAATTATTAGGAAAGGAATTAAAAACAAATCAGCCAGTATCATAATGCCCCTGTATAAATTGATGGTGCAGCCTCATTTGGAATGCTGTGTACAATTCTGATCACCGCACCTCAAAGAAGATATTATAGGATTGGAAAAAGTGCAGAAAAGGGCAACTAGAATGATTAAAGTGTTGGAATATTTTCCCTATGAAGAAAGGTTAAAATGCTTGGGGCTGTTTAGCTTGAAGAAAGGTCAATTTTGGGGTGACATGATAAAGGTTTACAAGATTATGCATGGGATGGAGAAAGAGAAAGAAGAAGATAGAAGATATTGGATTTATATCCCGCCCTCCACTCCGAAGAGTCTCAGAGCGGCTCACAATCTCCTTTACCTTCCTCCCCCACAACAGACACCCTGTGAGGTGGGTGGGGCTGGAGAGGGCTCTCACAGCAGCTGCCCTTTCAAGGACAACCTCTGCCAGAGCTATGGCTGACCCAAGGCCATTCCAGCAGGTGCAAGTGGAGGAGTGGGGAATCAAACCCGGTTCTCCCAGATAAGAGTCCGCACACTTAACCACTACACCAAACTGGCTCTCCAAGAAGTAATTTTCTCGTAGACATTCAGTGAAATTGCTGAGCAGTCGAGTTAGAATTGATAAAAGGAAGTACTTCTTTACCCAAAAGATGATTAACACATGGGATTCACTGCCACAGGAGGTGGTGGTGGCTGCAAGCATAGACAGCTTCAAGAAGAGATTGGATAAGCATATGGAGCAGAGGTCCATCAGTGGCTATTAGCCACAGCATATAGTTGGAACTCTGTGTGGGGCAGTGATGCTCTGTATTCTTGGTGCTTGGGGGGCACAGTGGGAGGGCTACTAGTGTCCTGGCCCCACTGATGGACCTCCTGATGGCACCTGGGTTTTTTTTGCCACTGTGTGACACAGAGTGTTGGACTGGATGGGCCATTGGCCAGATCCAACATGGCTTCTCTTATGTTTTTATGACTTCCAGTTCCTCCTGCTTGTTTCCATACTCTGTGTATTAGTGTAGAGACAGTGTAATCCATGTTTTACACACCTTGAGGTTTTTGTTTCCTTACGTACCTGTGAGTTAATGTTATCTAGGGTATATGCCACTCCCTGCAAAACTTTAGTGTTCTTATTTCCAGTTATTGGCATCATGCTTAGCTTTGAATTATTGTCTTGTTCCCCCATTCAATTTAGTTTAAAGCCCTCTGTATTAGATTAGCAAGACTCTTACGAAATACCTTTTTTCCAAAAATCCAAGCCTTTCATAAGAACATAAGAGAAGCCATGTTGGATCAGGCCAATGGCCCATCCATTTCAACACTCTGTGTCCCAAAGTGGACAAAATATATACACACACACACGCTGCGGCTAATAGCCACTGTTGGACCTCTGCCCCATATTTTTATCTAACCCCCTCTTGAAGCTGGCTATGCATTTAGTCGCCACCACCTCCTGTGGCAGTGAATTCCACATGTTAATCACCCTTTGGGTGAAGAAGTACTTCCTTCTATCCGTTTTAACCTAACTGCTGATGACGGCATCTTCTACATAGCCAGTCATTTATTTAAAGTATTCTTCTTTCCTGTCCTAAGCCACAGCCTTTGACAGGAAGAACTGACAAAAACACAACCTGCACTCCCAGCTCCTTCACCTTCTGACACAGAGCCACATTGTCTCTTTTAATATGTTCCAGGCTGTGCCAGGCCATATTCATTCCCACATGGATCGGCAAGGAAAGGAAAGGTCCCCTGTGCAAGCACCAATCATTTCTGACTCTGGGGTGACGTTGCTTTCACAACTTCACAGCAGACTTTTTATGGGGTGGTTTGCCATTGCCTTCCCTAGTCTTTTACACTTTCCCCCCCAGCAAGCTTGGTACTCATTTTACCGACCTCGGAAGGATGGAAGGCTGAGTCAACCCTGGGCCGGCTACCTGAATCCAGCTTCCGCCGGAATCGAACTCAGGTCGTGAGCAGAGAGTTCAGACCACAGTACTGCAGTACTGCTGCTTTACCACTCTGAGTCACAGGGCTGCTGGATCAGCAAGAAAGGATAATAATTCCTGGGCCTGAAGAGTCTTTCTATCCTTTCTGTCACATTCTGGATGTGTGTACCCAGTAGACAGAAAACCTCTTGAGACGGCAAGTCCAGTTAGCACACTTTGGGCTCTACCCTTCTGAGTAGGAAATCCTCAATTACCAGCACACACCTCTTCCTACACTGGGGAGCAGAAGCTCAAGTCTTTTCATCCAAGGAGTCCTGAGAAACTTCCTTCAAACTTCGTGGAGGCTTGGGAAGTAGCTCTTGTTCCAGTGGTTCAAAATCAGTATCTATGGGGAGATCCTGGAACTGATTGCTTAGCAGCAGAGGCTTAGAATGTCTCCTTATTTTCCTTCTCCTGCTCCTTATTTTCCTGTTACATTATCCCACATGCCCTCCTCCCATGTTGGGTTCTGCTTGATTCACTGAGATACCTTTTTCTCTTCCTCCTGTTGTCCTTTCAAGTGCACTTCATGTGTTCTTTCCATGAAATCCTTCCCTTCCCTTATACACTGTAGTGTGCACAAGCATGCCTCAAGTTCTTGTATCTTTTCCTCCAGTAGGGCTACCAACTTACATTTGCTGCAAGTGTAATCACTGTTACGTTCATATAAGAATACAAACATCCCAGAGGCTTTACATGTCATTGCCTGTTTTAAAAGTATGTGCCTTTTAGGTGCTATTATCAGAGACTTAACACAATCAGAGGAGATTGACTCCATGTGGGAAGCAGTAAAAGTTACTGTAAACAAACTGTGCTAAGGTACACACTGAACAATTAATGAATAGTATCTCCCGGCTTCTTGGCCTTTTGGATAAGATCAAGTGTAGTGTAGTGTGTAGTATCCTCCCTTTGATGACTTTTTAACTTATTCTGATCTCAGGTGTTGTATATAACTGTTTGAAGCTAGTTGGGAGTGGCATTTTTTAACATGCAGCTTCTCTGTTCATGCATTTTATGTAGCTTCTTTTTATGTCATCCAGAGAAAGTCAGGGATTTAATTCAGTCAGGGATTTAATTAACGTGTTGATTTTTAAACACTATTTTGGTCTGTAAACTATTATTTTAAGCTGTCAGTGGTCTATTTTTATGAGATTTTTTAATGCTCGGCTAGTGATATTTAATGTTGGCTTTTAATTAATGTTGCTTAATTAATGTTTGGGCAGGTTCCTGAAGAGGAAGCATAAAAATGTTCTAAACAAACCAATAGAATCCCTGTGACGCTTGCCCCCTCTGCTGCCCTCCCTGCCCTGCTCCTTGCCTGGCACTCCCGCAGCCCAGCGTCTCTTCTTCCTGACCACACTCCTCCTCCTCGTCTTCCGCAGCGGAGGAAATGCCTGCAGAGGGGCAGCGGGGCTTACCAGCTCTTGTACGAGACGGTTGCCAACAGTCCGCAGACCGGTCGCAGTCCGTGGACCGGGAGTTGGGGACCCCTGTTTTAGATGCTAAGCCATTGTTGTTCTGTTGCAACCATTAATTCCAAAGGAGCAGAGAAAAAGATGCTAATGTCTCCCACTCACTTTACTGACAGGTTGCTATGAGTTAGATTCAGAGTACCATACGCAGACCTCATCTCATGGTCTTAGATCCAGATGGCTGCAAGGACTTCCTGTCAAGGTTGCTATGGGAGAAATGTGTATTGTGTTGCACAGGCCATAGCCTTCTGCCTGTGGAAATTTTAGTCTGAATGCAAATCACATAATAATTTTTTTCTTCATTGTCCTGGCATCCCACTGTACCCTACTGCATACACTAAGGCAGGGGTGTTAAATATTTGGCCCATGACTCTGATCTGCCCCCCCCATGTGGCCTGCTATGGTCTGCTTCCTTCTCCCTCTCCTGTTGTCACTATTTTTGTTTTTCTTCATGGGATTGAGGCAGTCGAGCAAAGCAATCTCTCCTTGCTCTTTCCCTCTTCCCCAAAGGAGGGGGAGCGAGGAGGAATCTCAGCCAATGGAGGAACTTGGTGCTGCAGCACTGCTGTGTGATGGAGAGAAAAATTAACAACTGAGAACACAGTTCATATTACAGGCAATACAAAAAACAAACACGGTGATATACTGGCTACCAATGTTTAGTAAAACTTTTTAAAGAGTCATATAAATCTTTTGTACACATTATAAAGAAGCACAGTTTTTCAATATTACAAGAAAAGTCCATCCAATGAGCACCCGGATATAGGCTCATTTATTAAAAAAAACTTCCTCAGGATTATTCCTATTTCCTTCAAGGTTATCAGCTTCTTGTTACAGTTTAGTGTTAAAGCTCTCTGCAGTGTCTTTATTTTCTTCAAAATCTCTCATCTTTTCAGTATCACTTATGTGTTTATATTTATATTAGGAGCAAGCCAGTCCTGAACTTCTTTTCTAACCAGATGCAAAAGCCTTCTGGATTCTGCTGGCAAAACGCTCTCCACAATATTTATATTAGGAGCAAACTGTTCCTTTTGATGACAAAATGCTCTCAATTCATGTATTAATTTAGGAGCAAAACAGTCCTGAACCTCTTCTCTTTCCCAATGCACAAGCCATCAGGATTTTGCTGGCTAAATGCTCTCTGCGTTATTCTTATTAGAGCAAGCCATTCCTGATTGATGGCAAAATGTTCTCAATGCCACTTAAGTGTTTAGTTTAGAAGCAAGCCAGTCCTGATCCTCTTCTCTAACCAGATGCCAAAGCCTTCTGAATTATGCTGGCAAATGCTCTCTAACTTTGGCATCTGATTGGAGAAGAGGTTCAGGACTAAAAAAATAAGAATACTCTTGAGCCTATATCTGGGTACTCATTAGATAGACTTTTCTTGTAATATTGTAAAGCTGTACCTCTTTATAATGTGTAAAAAAGATTTGACTCTTTAAAATTTTACTAAACATTGTTAGCCAATATATCACAGTGGTCGTTTTCGCACTCACCTCCAGCCGGCGCGACCCCCCTCTTCACCGCGCAGGATCTGCGCGGATTTCGCACTAAATGCCGCGGAGCAGCCTTTTGCACCGGAAACTCCCGTCGCAAAAGCCGCTCAAACGTAAATCGCCAAAAAGCAGTTTGGCGTTTGCGCAGCTTTTGCGACGGGAGTTTCCGGCGCAAAAGGCTGCTCCGCGGCATTTAGTGCGAAATCCGCGCAGATCCTGCGCGGTGAAGAGGGGGGTTGCGCCGGCTGGAGGTGAGTGCGAAAACGACCAGTGTTTGTTTTTTGTATTGCATGTGATTGAGAGAGCCTGGCACAGCTAGAGCTGTCTTGCTTCTCTCTCTCCTCCCTCCTCC
Organism: Heteronotia binoei; assembly: GCF_032191835.1. Classification (NCBI taxonomy): domain Eukaryota; kingdom Metazoa; phylum Chordata; class Lepidosauria; order Squamata; family Gekkonidae; genus Heteronotia; species Heteronotia binoei. The sequence goes on from NC_083223.1 coordinate 174,831,089, forward strand.
TTTTCACTGTGTTCATGCCCTCATGATCCAATCCAGTAGGAAATCAATGTGAACTGTTTGGGTGAGGAATAACAAAAAGCCAGCAAGTAAAGACTAGGGATTTTGAATTTAGGCTTCCCAGATAGTAGGCTGGTAGAGGTAGTCCCCTGTGCAAGCACCATTCGTTTCTGACTTTGAGGTGATGTTACATCATGACGTTTTCATGGCAGACTTTTTACAGGGTGGTTTGTCATTGCTTTCCCTAGTCATCTACACTTTCCCTCCAGCAAGCTGGGTACTCATTTTACCAACCTTGGAAGGATGGAAGGCCGAGTCAACTTCAGCGGGCTACCTGAACCCAGCTTCGGCTGGGATCAAACTCAGGTCATGAGCAGAGAGCTCAGACTGATGACTATACGTGGCTGTTTCTCTATTCTTGCACTGCCTCATAGGAATTGCAGTTATTTTTCTTGGTAAGACTATACCTTTGTAGATAAACAGTCTGTGTCATGGCGCCTTCACATGTTATTGACCAGGACACGAAGCAATTTACATACAAAAGTTCAGAATGTCCAACCTAGGGCACAGAGCATTGACTTTGAGATTTCTGTAATGAATGGTAATGAATCAGAAGCAAGTTTGCAACTTACAGATACACACCTGAACAACACCTGAACAGCGTACTAAAGATTGCTACAGCACAGACATTCTCTCCAGATTTTGATGCAGTAATTCAGAGCAAGTGGTGTCAGTGATCATACGCTTAAATAAAATATTGCAAGAGTGCTAATGTTTTAAGGTTTTGTTCCAAAAACTCTTTAATTGTATTTATCTGTATAAAGTTTACATCTCCGCTATTTGGCATTACATTTTATGACACACATGGCCCACCCCCGACAAAGTATAATTTATGTCAGATTCGGCTCTCATAACAAATGAATTGGATACCCCTGCACTAGGTGCTGTCCTTAGGAATTGGGGAATCCCTAGAAACAGTGATAGGCATGATGCAGGGGCCACAATGGGATTTGGCAAAAACCATTACCTTCTCCTCCCATTGCGGAAATCTTTTTCAACCAGCAGAAAACAAACTTTGGATCAAACCCTATATAATTCAGTTTTTACTCACACATGCTAGGTTTTAGATACTTAGAAAAGGCAAAAAACCCAGCAACCCCTTAAATATCAATTAGGTCAGCATTTCCCATTTGCAGGGTCGTGACCCGGTACCGGGCCACGGAAGCCTCAATACCAGTTCACAAGAAAATCCAAAGCTAGCCCCGCCCCCAGCAAAACATGAGTTCTGCTCTGCTTCCTTCCTTTCCATCTCTCTGTTGTGCAGATAAAAGCTAGGCTTGAAGACTGACACAGGCTGCAAAGCCTAAGCTCCATTTCCCTTCTTTCCATCTCCCAATGTGTCTGTGTTGTGCAGAGAAAAGCTAGGCTTGAAGACTGATACAGGCCGCAAAGCCTGAGCCCTGTTTTGCTTGCTTCCATCCTCCGACGTCTCTATGTTGTGCAGAGAGGAGCTGGGATGCCTCTCCTTCCTTCTCCCCCCCCCCCCCCCAGTGTTTGAGAGAAAAGCCAAAGTCCACTGGCACTTTAGACCCATGAAATGTTCTTCAAGGTATGAGCTTTCATGTGCCTGGCAGTATGTTCTTTTGGGGAGATTTCCCTGGGAGGCCTGGGCAGCAAAGAAGGGGGGGATGTTTTTTTCAGCTGGGAGGAGCAGGGAGTGGGCATTCCAGTAGCTTTTTTTTTGTTTTTTTTAGCCAAACAACCCTTGGGCAGAATTGTTGCTGGCTGGGGTCCTCTGATGGCGAGTAAGGCTTTTTTTGTCTTTGCCCCCCCTTCTTTCTTTCTTTGCTAGTGATGCTCTGTCTGTATTCTTAGTGCTGGCAGGGGGAACAACTATGGGAGGGCTTTTAGTGCCCTGGCCCCACTGGGCCTTTCCTTTCCTTTCCTTTCCTTTCCTTTCCTTTCCTTTCCTTTCCTTTCATTCTTTCCCTTTCTTTCCTTTCATTCTTTCCCTTTCTTTCCTTTCATTCTTTCCCTTTCTTTCCTTCCATTTTTACTGGATGAAACTTTTCTGTTCATCATACTGTTGTTGCAGACATAGGAGCTCTGCCAATGAAAAGTTGGTACCCCCAGTTGTAGCCCGCTGGCCTTTCTATGAGATTTCTGTGTGAATGAGTGAGAATGAGAGGTGTGGGGCAGAAAGAGATTATTGGAGATTACTGCTGTATATCTCAACAGCACTGGAAGTGATGGTACTATGAACTTGGCACCAATCTACTGGTCCTGCTTTTAACAGCTGTCTGCCACCAAAATTAAACTCCTCCTGTAGATACTAAAAAGGATGAAAGAAGTTCACTGGCTAAATATCTGCAGAACAGGTTGCTTTTAAAGGCATGGGAAACACAGCCAGTAAAAAGCTGCAAGCCCCTCATAAATACCCTTTTGGGGATAACTGCAGAAAAGCTTGTATGAACTTCACATAACTTGAAATTAATTCATTAATTGAAGTACAATTTTCTGCTACCTTCACAGCAATTTCCAGTGTTTCAGCCAAGGAAAAGTATGAAAAATAGCTGTCAAAAGATTTTCTTGAAACCAAGCAGGCTTGGTTGTAGCTTGAGGTGCAAGGTTCCAGTAGTAGCAACTGAAGGAAGGGCGTACTAAATGTGTCAGACTATTTTGAGGTAGAGCAGCTGCCAGGGCCCAGTGTGGGTGGGACATAGTGCTGGCATTCCTAATGGCAATGGTAACAGCACTCCCGACTGCATACACTAGCCAGTGCTGTTGAGGAAGGGGTGTGTAGGTGGTGCATGCAATTGAATATGGGCATTAGGAGTACTTGCAAGCTGGAGAAGAACACATAGGTGCTTGCAGGTGTGGTGGTGGAAAGAGAGAACCCTGGGAATGTATGAAAAAGTTGCAGATTGTCCACTTTCCAGCCCCTTTTTGACTCAGCATGAGTTTGAGAGATTTTTCTGGAAATGAAGTTACTTCAGAAGAAGAGGCAGGTTTGGGGGAGTGCCCTGGAAGTGACATCACAGGAAGAGGTGGAGTTTTGGTTCAGTGTGCTCTGGAAGTTCCTTCACTTGGCCCTTGACCTGGATGTGACACTACAGGAAATGACATAATTCCTGTCTCCCAGCTCCACCCCCAAAGTCTCCTGGCTCCACCCCCAAGTCTCTTGGCTCCACCCCCAAATGTTAGTGGGCCACGAAGGAGAAGTGTAAAAATAACTGGGCCGGGGGGGGGGGGGGAGTTTGGAAAACCCTGAATTAGGTTATTGTGACATACACTTTTTTGGTGGGCAAAAGTATATTAAAATTGATGTTGCTTACAGTTATTTATGTACAGCATCAGTTCTTTTAAAGTTCTTTAATTGAAATTGTGATTGTGATGTTCTGTTCTTAAAAGCATATGCCTAACTTAAAAATTGTTTTATTATTTCATAGTCTCCAACTTGAGGGCACTCTTACAAAACATTGATATTGTTGGCCCATTTTCAAAGGAATTCTTTGTTAGTTTGTTTGCTATAATAAACTTTATTGTAATCCTGTTACATTTATTATATGCTGATCATATGATATTTTATTTTAGTTAGCAGTGTTTCTTTTGGATCTATGAATTGAAGTGCTCTCCTGTTAATGAATGTCTTTGTTGGTGGAGCAGGAGAGGGGCAAAGGATGAAATTCAAGCTTTTTAAATACATTAAGTAGAAGATAAATCATTTATAGAAACTCTGAAATGTAAGAGCAACACAGTACTCACACTTACTATTATGCTGTTGGGCAGTAGGTGGCAAACTTTGCTTTTCTTTTTCCTTTGTATTTATCTTCATGTTACAAATTGCCAAAATTTGAAGAGGGTTGTTTGAGTTCCCTGGAAGATGTAATTTCTTGGCAATGAATTTTTAATCATCTATTTTTTGCTCATTTTTTATATGAGTTGTTTGAACACTCATTTGGGACTTTCCCTCTGGAGGAGTAGAATGCGAATACATAGATTATTTCTGTGCTTTCTGAGTTTAAGCAAAAGATTACTATTATGACTAATGCATTACAAACAAAAAGAACGTCTGCCAAGGGTAACACTAATCAGTTTGTGTCATGGGACCTTGTCCTGTCTCTCTACTCTGGCAAGAAGAGAATGACCCTGTGAAAGCACAGTTAACTCTTTAACACACTTTATCTCCCACTGACAAAATGCTTTCCAGAAAGCTAAAGTTCCTCTTAAGAAGCAGCACTTACTCATTAGAAAACAAACTACAGGAATAAAATCTATTAGTAATAAAACCCATGGTGTGGTGGCAAATCCCAGCTCCTTCATTGGTTGGATGTGGGGTATCAACTGTTGACTAATGAACTGTCTATTCCTGTCTCTGGTCTCCCATTGGCTAGCTTCCCTGCTTCCGCCTACTGCAGGCCCTGGAATGTTGAACAAACCACCAGAACAGTCTTACCTGAGAGAGAGAGACACATCTCCAATTCTTCTCTTTGCTTTCTCTGTCAGCCAGCCTCAGAAAGGTCTGCTGCTGTACTGCAGCCTCACAAAAGGCATCACAGCCACCGCTGGCAACAAACCTCTGCCACCCCATCAACAGCCTATGCAGACAGCCTCCCAGCCTTTGCACACGTAGCCTTTGAAGGTTGCTGAAATAGCCAGGGAGACTGGCTGGGAACAGTTGTTCAGATCAAAGGGGAGAGAAGAGAATGATGTAAACTGCTTTGGTTCCCCCCCACTGTAGAGAAAGACTGTCCTTTTTCTATGTAGAGGCTACAGGGATGGGGAAGGTGATGGAAAGCTGAACTCAGAGGGACAAATAAAGGGAAGGAGATAGGGTTACCAACGCCAGGTTAGGAAATTCCTGGAGACTTTAGGGGTGAGGCCTCAAGCAGGTATAATGCCATTTCCTCCTGGGGAACCACTGTTGCCAATCTCCAGGTGAAGGCTGGAAAACATGCAGAATTACTACTATCCAGACGACAGACAGCAGCATCCCTTCAGTTGTGTGTGGGGAAGTGCATGCCTTCTCTTGGGTTGGTGTGAATACAACAAGGGTGCGGGGGGCACTCTCCCAGAGCCTCCTTCTAGAGCCTGTTGTATTTTTCTTCACAACTGGCCTTACTCCTAGCATAGACATAATCTGTTGTGGAAGGTTTTCCCTGGTAGCTTCTAAATGTTAGAAATTCTCTCATATTGGTGACATTTTTCTTGCCTCAGCTCTCCTGATTACAGTGTCTTGTTTCCCCCACAAAAAACCCAGTAATTGTTAGATTGCTATAACAGTATAATGATATATTGTCACAGTTTAATTCCTTTGTGGGCCAAATATGACTCAAAATGGCGCTGGAGGATATTTGTTGCCCCACTATGAAATACTTCTGTGCAGCCCTGCATCAGGGCAAATAGTGCCTACTGGGGCAGTTTCTTCTTAGGAAAATGGTGTGGAGAGAAGCCTGAAGCCTCTGATCCCAACCTGAATCAGGCCTCTTGGAAACTTTGTTTCCAGACAGGCAGTTTGGCTTTAACACAGTACAAGTTGGGTCAGGTACCCCACCCCACCAACCGACGTTATGTGCTAAAACATCATGTCTGTTTCAGTCCTAAATTCCAGGTTTCACTGATCTTTTTTTGAAACAAAAGTTGGGAATTCAAGAGATCCAATAGATCATTAAACCATTATTGTATTATAGTCTGATAGGATAAAGGGTTTCTAGACCCCCTTCTTACCCTTTGCAGTTGAAACAGCTTATCTAGAACTTAAAAATCATTTCACATTTGGTTAGAATAGACTTGGGGCAGAGGGGGCTGTAGTGAAAATGTAATTCTGAGTAGGAGGTGGCAAAAAATGGAAGGTAGCCTTTCTTTTTCATTAAAAAAAGTTTCATTAAAAAAAGTTAGCAATCCTGTGGAATACCCAGAGCACCAGAGCAGAGGCAGCCAGCAGGAAAATTACTGCAGGAAGAGAAGAGGGTGGGGAGCGAGCTTCTCACAGCTGCATCATATGTTGTCATAAGACTGGCATCATATGTTGTCATAATCTTCCTTTAGTATATCAAAAGGCCATTTCAGGGTGCTGGTTATGAATTTTAATGTCTATTATGGCCTAGGACCCATACATCTAAAAGACCATTTCCTCCTGTATATAACCATGTGTCACCTGGCTGTTCCCTCACTTAAGATAGCTGGATGTCAACCAGGGCTCTCCATTACAGTTAGGGTTACCAAGTCTTCTGGCAAGGGGGGCTCTGGGGGCATTCTGAGGGGTTGGGAGGGATGTCCCACCCCCAGATAATGTTTTGGACTGCTTCTGGTAAAAAAAAAAGCTACGGGGGAAGCAAAAGGGACCACTCAAATGACTGCCAGCCTTTCAGGGGCAGTTTCACTCCCCCCCCTTCCAATCAGAGGGAGGGGAGCGAAATTTATAGCTGAAAAGGCTTTCAGCCACTTGCTGCAAGCCTTCTCAGCAATCAGGGTCATTGAACACTTGCAGCCATTTGAGTGGGAAAGTGAAAGGGACCACTCAGATGGCTGCTTCAGGTGCTTTACTTCCAAGTTTTCTGAGTAGAACTGGAAGTAGCCCGAAACATAATTTTGGGGTGGGATTTTCCCCTGCTGGCCAGTGGGGAAGCCGTCTCTAAATTGGGGGATCCCCTGCACAGACTGGAGGGCTGGCATCCTTATTATCATTTCTACTTGTAGAATGGACTCCCTGAGGATATAAGGGAAAATGCCATTTTTACACATGTTCAGGAGGCATTTGCAAGTCCATTTTACTCACCAGAGTTTTTAATGGGGTATACATTGCAAGCATCTTTTGTGGGGAGAGTGTTTACCCTGGATTTTATTTTGTTAGTTTTAAAATTGTGATTTTTTAAATGCTGATTTGTAAGCTGTCTTGAGCCATGAGGAAAGGTGTGATATAATATTTTAATTATATACTGGGCAGGTTTATTTAACTTTGCTGATGATTAATCATCTAAAAAGTTTTCAGTTGGGTGATGGCCTTAATTCCATTATTCATTCCCTGAAGGCTGGAATATATTATTGATTCTTCAAAGCAAAGTATTACAAAGGCAATGAAAACTTAAACTTTCCTCATATTCCTTTTTATTTTTGCTTTGGTAGTTTTGCTGTGGTAGATATACCACTAATAGAAACAGAACTCCTTGGGAATGCCTGCTTAATATTTTTCACACCACAAATAAAGTTCAAAGTCACTTTTTCTTTTACTTGCTGAAAGGGCCACATTGCCTGAAAGTTGCTGAGTAATCGTCTTCAAGGGTTTTTTTGTGCTGTAATAGGTTTCTGTTTAATCTTGTTATTCAAACTGTGCACGTTAAAGGTCATCACATTAATAGTAATCAGCATCTTATTATCTTAATTAAATACAAGAATTTACTTTTCAACTTAATTAGAGGATTAACTATCTCTACTCTGATTATATTAAGATTAGTAAATAATATAAAATGATATACCAGCAATTCACTGCTTTATATATGACTCTAAATTTCAGAATCAAATTGTCAGTATACTAACAGCTAAGTTTCCAACTATAAATCTTAATTGTGTCAGTATCTAAATATGAATTAAAGTCTATTTATGAAGTCTTATGAGTATTAATAATCAATCAATATAAACTATGTCTTGTAAAATAACATTTCCTAACTTTTAAACACCCTAAATCAGGGGTTTCGAATTCATTTGTTACAAGGGCCGCATCTGACATAAATGAGACCTTATCGGGCTGGGCCATGTATGTACTGATTTAAGATTAGGTTGCTCAGATATAAACTTTATAAAGGACACAGACAAACACAGTTAAAGTTTAAGAAAAACCCTTAAAATATGCTTAAAACATTTGTACTCATTGGTCTTAAAGGTGCTTTCTTTGTATTTTTTCCATTGGATCCAGGAAACTGGGCAAAGGAAATTGTGGCTCTTTCCTTCTTTCCCCAGAGGTCCAGGAGGGGGAGGAACCTCAGCCAATGGAAGGAACAGAGGCTTGGCTCAGTAGCTCTGCTGTGCACTGTGCTTGAGAGAGCCTGGCAAGCAAATTTGCCTCCCCCCCTTCCTCCCCAAGGAAGGAACCTCAGCCAACAGAAGGAACAGAGGCTTGGCTCAGTAACTCTGCTGTGCACTGTGCTTGAGAGAGCCTGGCAAAGCAAATTTGCTTCCCCCCCCCTCCTCCCCAAGGGAGGAGCTTCAGCCAATGGAGAAAATACAGGCTTTGATCTGTAGCTCCTGTGCGATTGAGCAAGCCTTGCAAAGCAAGCTGTTATGCAGAAGGAAGCAAGAGAGAGAGAAGGAAGCAGATGTCAGCCAGTTGCTCAGAGGCCTGATAGGAGCCCTTCAGGGGCCTGATTTGGCCCTCAGGCTGCATGTTTGACACTCCTTCCCTAAATAGCTTTATCCTATCAGCCAGTTCTACTATGTAAACCTTAACAAATATAAAACTCTTAAACTTTATCTAACTGGGCAGGTTTATTTAACTTTGATTATTACTGATCATCTAAAAAGTTTTTAGTTCTTAATTCATTCATTGAAGGATTGTTCTTCTAACCTCCCCCCCTTTCACCATTTGGTTATAATTATTACAAATAAACTATTCAATATAATATATATATAATCTAAAACTTATCATCTATCTATCTATCTATCTGTCTATCATCATCATCATCATCATCATCATCATCATCATCATCATCATCATCATCATCATCATCATCATCATCATCATCATCATCATCATCCAGGCTTAATTAGCTTAAACAAGTTTTCATTCTTCCCAAGATTAATATTATTAAACACAGTCTTCTGTTCTCCATCAGTCAAGTATTTGTATAAATCCATATCTTACTCATTTTCTGAGATGTAAAAAATAGCTTCCGTTTAAATGATTTTTTAATTCATCTCTGAAGGAGATTCCAGCTTTAAGGCTCATAAAAGATTTAAACTGCTTTCCACATCATGTGCCTCAAGCTGTTTCCTAAGATGCCATACTTTGAAGTTTACGAAGCAGACTCCATCTATACTTGACATTAGCCTCCTGTAGTTTAATAATTACAGACTTGATCAGTTTACAGATTGAGAGGGCTTCTGGTAGAAGGTTGGGGAAGACTGTTGTAGTGCCGGGGTAAGTTTTAACATGACTTAAGTTTCACAGGATCCCTTCCCTTCTGCTGTAAGCCACAGGGTGGAGCTACCAACTGCAGGGTATCAGTCCCTGAGGGCCAATTAGAGGCTGGTGAGTTAGAAATGGAGAGTTTTTCTCTTTGTGCCTTCTGATGACTTGCTGAGGCAAGGAGTGGCAGTGACCTGAGGGTCAATCACTGCTGCAGAGCACCACAACTAATACAGGGTCTGAACAACAACTGAAAGACAACAACAACCCACCCACATACCTCAGTTCCTTCCCCAGCAGCCAGAAGGAATGAAGCAGGAGAACTGTAAACAACCAAAATCTCACAACAACAGTGCTCATGCAACCTCAACACAAAACCAGCAACTGTGATGATACGGTAACAACAACAAGCACACTGCACAATTAACAGCTATGAACAACAACGCCCCCAGTCCCCCACCCAGGTATAACATCAGTCTAACAATAGTATTTTAAATGCAACAGATAAAACCAAACTTTTAAAACTTTTAGAACAGATTAACTTTAAAAGACTAAGCTAACCTCCCTCCCGCATAGAACCCTACCTAACCCACCCCAAGCAAGCCACTCACTCTAAACAGGATAGGTAAAGGGACACTTTTTTAAAAAGTCCTTTTACTTATCTTAAAACCTGCTTTAAAAAAATCCCCAAAATTTACCTGATGATGTCTTTAGACTTCACTGTCCAGGAGTCCAATCCACTTTGGTCCACACAACCAGGCAGGCCAAGGCATAGAGCAGCAGCAGCTGAAGCCAAGGATCAGCAGCTACACAATCTCTGTCAGCCAAGCAGCCAGCCAGCAGTGGAGTCTAACCACTAGGCAGCAGGAGTCCTTAAATGCTCTCTGCCCATGTACAGAACATTTTCAGAAAAGAACACTGTCCTGTGATTGGACAGAGAGCAATTCAAATTGCAGTTTTATTGGCAGAATTGCAAGTTTTCCCTCTCCCCTCTTAAGCAAGGTATGTGGTGCTCAGCAGCAATGCCAGCCTTGCAAAGCTGCAAATGCATTTGCAGTTTACAAGTACATGGCACAGAGTGGCTGTGGGGACCCCTCTTCCCCCTCCGATCCCAGGGAAGCCTAGGAAGAGGTGGGAAAAGCCCAGAAATGGCAGGAAAAGGAGGTAAGTGCAATCCCTCTAATTCTTAAACCCCCTTCCTCGACATTGTTTGGGAGCCCTGAACACTGCCAAATACTTATTCAGCAATATTCAGTTGGTGTTTTTGGCACCTGAATCAGATCTGCGAATCAGTTTGTCCGAACCGATGCACACCCCTACTAGTCATGCTTGACTCAGCTATGATGTAGATGGAAGTTAAAATTTATATATAGACAAGAAAGTAAATGTCTAGAGTTTATTTTTTTAACTTCTACCAGCACAGATGATCAAACCAGTTCCATTTCAGTTACTGAGTCTCTTGTTTTCAGATGCTGAATATCAATAGTTTTCTTTAATTTCCATCACTTCAGCTTGATGTTTGGATTATCATCCTCTTTGGCAGACAGACACAGGCATTGAAATCTCTGATGCAGACTTCCTTTTTTTGGTGCAGCCAGGGTCAAACTATTTCTCTGTGGCAGACAGCTGTGATAAGATAGCTGCAAACACAGAGCTGATACCAGAAGGAAAATAAACAGGGGTTCCTTAAGTTGCCATTTTTTAATTTTTTCTAGAATGTGCTTATAGCTGTATTTATTGCAATGTACTATAAGTATACAGATAAACTACTAGTTAATTAAAAAATGTTTTGATTGATGCTAAAACAGATTTTGCTGGATTTCTGTAAAAAATTTTTTTTCTTTTCTAAAGAAGACTTGTTTTTGTAGCTTATTTCCTCTAATGTAATTGGGGTTTCTTCTTGTTATCAAGTAAGAAAACCAGACAGGTGTTTAAACAATCACACCATCAATTTGGTATGCCCTGGGAGAGGAGCTGCTTGAACATGAGTGGAATTTGTGATACAGTATGTATGAATGTTCTAGGATTTTTTCCCCTTTTTAATTAAAAAAATCAACTTCGTATTGCCTAGGCCTTGGATGTGCCTGAATTTGGTCTTTTGAGTCTATATGTAAGATTTGCTAAGGGTTTAATTAAAAACAAGCAGGCAGTCAAACCGGCAGGATTTTATTGCGTTATTGAAAGTGTGTTAATATTGAAGTTCGTTTATCTTGTATACTTCATTGAAGTTCATTTATCTAAAAACCCTTGGGGCGCGCGGCGACGCAGAAGATGGCGGACGCTTGAAGCGGCAGCTCCCGGCTCACAGTCCCTTCCCGCTTCTCCCGCTCCCGTTCCCAACTATTTCTTTCACCTGGCATGGGCAAACGAACTGCAGGGAACACCAAGGCAGCCAAGAAGACTCCTGCGAAAGCCACACCGACGCAGCAGGTACTAAACTTTCTTCCAACGAGCCCCGGGCCCTTACCTCTCTCTGAAATGGCGTCCAGCCCTTCCCCCAGCCCTGCTCAGGAAGAGGGCTCTTTATTAACAACTCAAACATTTCAAGCGGCGATTTCACGCTTGGAGGACTCAATAGGGGTCACAATGGGGGAGAAGATCAGCAAAGCTATTACCCCCTTACAATTAGAACTAAAAAAAATTAATGAAACGCTTTCAGCAGTCACTCAAACTGCAGACTCAGCGCTGGAAATGGCTACGGTGGCCCACGAGGCTGTATAAGCCCTGCAAAGCTCAGACCTATGGCTCCATGAGAAGGTGCTTTACCTGGATAACAGATTAAGGGCTGCTAACCTGAAATTTAGAGGCCTGCCAGAACAGGCGGAAGAGAACCAGGAGGTAAAAATCTTCATTGCCTCATGGCTTGCTTCAGCCCTCCACCACCAAGATGGAGTCGCCCCTCTTATTGATTCTGCCTACCGTCTGGGGGCATTACAGCCCAAGTCAAAAGACTTTTCAAGAGACATACTCGCCACGGTTCCAGACTCCAGGACCAGAACCCTGATTTTACAGAGAGCCCGATCTGAAGAGGGTCTACTCTACAAGGGAAAAAAGATCCTGGTTCTAGCTGATCTTTCACCGGAAACCCTACAGCATAGAAAAGAAATGAAGCCGATTCTAAACTCACTATTTGAACACAAAATACGCTTCCGCTGGGCTTCTCCTATCCAGATACTGGTTGTTCACCAGGGCCTTCGGCTAACAGCTTCTGATTTCACCTCCGGCTGTGATCTTCTTAAACAACTAAACATTGACTCTCCTTCATCTCCTGACTCAAGTGGGGCTACTTCATCTCGTTCAACCAACCCACCGTTTTCTTTCAAGCCAAGAAGACGACGCTGACTTCTCCACGGACGTTCAGTTCACCTCCTGCTACTTCCATCTCCTGCTTCTGAACAGTTGTATTTGCACTACCCATGCCATCTTGTTCTGGTTTAAGGGAGCGGGGTCTTTCTTTCCTCTTATTATGTCACATTGTTAAGGGAACAGCCGGGATGTTCCTTCTTTTTGCTCCCTCCATATTAGATTGTATATTTCTTATATACTGAGTAAAGTTGCATTGTTTCCTGGTTGGAAACAATGAACAGTTTAGTAAGATTTATGTTGTTAATATTGTTGATTTGTTTTTTTAAGGGGAAAAGGTACCTTTTACTGGTGTTTATTTATGGCCCTTTTCAGACGGTGCTTTTTGACCAGCACTGGTATGTTCTAGTATACTCTGGCCATGACCCACGAACTCAGTGGATCCCTTTAGCGGTGTTTGGGTTTTTGGAAATTTTTACATTTATACTGAAAAGTGGTTTGTGTTTGTTCAATTTGGTTCGGACAAATATGGTTGTCATTGGGAACCTAGATTTTTGCAGTCAGGTCACCAATCCTGGTACTCCCACCCCAATGTTCTCTCTTTGTTTATTCTGTGTTGTGAGAACAAGGGAAATCTGGTCATTGCTACTTGTTTTTTCTACTTCTTCTCATCATTGTTATACAGAGCCCCAGTCCGGGTTCTACAGGCGTTATATGGATCTTAACAATGTTTTTTTTTTACTTTAATGTATCTAAATTATGTCTGACTTAAAGTTAATTTCTCTCAACTGCAGAGGCCTTAACAACATTATTAAAGCCAAGCGGCTTTCTTCCGCTTTGACCAAATTACAACCTGATCTTCTTTTCCTACAAGAAACCCACATTAAGTCGGCAAGCTCCACCATACTTCGATCTAAGTGGTTCCATACACAGTACGTAGCTCCTGGTTCTTCTAAATCACGCGGAGTCGCCATTCTACTTTCAAAAAATACCCGGTTTGTTTTGTCGGCTCAAGAAGTCGATCCCCAAGGACATTATATCTTTATAAAAGGTACTTTTTTTTTTTTTTCCCTTTTCAATATTCATCATTTATTGAGATTAGTATATATAACAGATCCATAGTAATAATAAGTATTTAACAATTAAACAAACAAAAATTGCATCGTTCATAATTATCCACTCATCCAACACCCTGTGACCCATCACCCTTGTTGCCCATACTTATCTATCACTGCCTATTGTATGCCTAATACTTGATATAGCTCTCTGGACCACCTTGGCCCCCACAGCCTAGAGGGAACTATGTTCAAGATCACATCCCGGACCCTGTAAATTATTGACAGCCGCCAAAAATGGTGCCCAAATGTCCTCGAATTGTTGTTGTTGCATCATTCGTCGGTAGACCAGCCTTTCATCCACCGCCAATCGCAGCATGCCCTCTAACCATTGCGCTACGGTTCCTGAAAAATCTGTTCTCCACGTCTGCATGATTATCCTCTTTGCCGTCATCAGTGCCCGAAATCCCCAATATCGCTGTGGGCGAGACAACACCCATGTTGACGGGAAGTGGTTTAAAAGAACTTGCATGGCTGTAAATCTGTGCTGACCTCCCAATACGCGGTTTATCCACCTGAGTATATCGCCCCAGAAATCAAGCAGCACCGGACATGCCCAGATCATGTGGCTTAGCCCCGCTTCACTTCCCTGGCATCGCCAACATGCTGGTGAAGTCAAGAGGTTAAATTTGTGTAGTCGAACAGGTGTCCAGTAAATACGGAAATGAATTTTTTGCTGAATTAATATCAAGCGTTGATCTTTAGAAACTTTTCGGATCGCCCTGTTAATTGTGAACCATTGGAATGGTAAAATATTAAGGTTCAGTTCATCTGCCCATTTTACCCGTAATTCTTCAATTAGCTGTTGTTGTTGCGTCCCATATCGAAAGTGCGTGTACAGGGCTTGCACTGGATTATCTTGTTGCCATGTCCGCCTTAATACAGCTAAAAGGGATGGTGGATCAGGGGCAGCCAAGGCATCCGGACCCAGCAACTGCGTCAGCGCCGTCTTTATTTGGTAATAATGTAGCCATTGGTTAGATTCAAGATTATACTTGTCTTGAAGCTCCTTAAATGTCCAGAATTCTTCTCTGTTTGGGTCTCGTAGATGATCAAGAGATGTTATCCCTTTTTCAATCCAACCCTTCCAGACCACTTGGCACCCTCCAATCCTCAATTCTGGGTTTCCCCAAAGAGTCATTGATCCATGTAAGAAGGCGTTAAAGCCTTGCTTGGTACCTATTAGCTGCCATAATCGCCTGGTGGCCTGAACTGCTGGAAGCAATACTTCCCCTTGGTCGTGCTTCGAACCCAAAACCTCTAGCGTAGAAAGAGGGGCCACTGTTGAAGCCTCGAGGGCCACCCAGTCTGGAGATTCCTTCCCTACATCTTGCCTCCACTTACTAACACTTGCCAACATATAGGCCCTATGGTATGCACTTAAGTCTGGCATACCAAAGCCACCTTGATCAATTGGGAGCTGGAGCCTAGCCAAGGAAAGTCGCGGCCTTTTCCCTTCCCATAAGAAGTTTGTTATTAGAGTATTGACTCTTTTAAACCACTTCTGTGGAATATACTGATGGAGACCTCGGAGAACATAAAAGAAGCGGGGGAAAGTAACCATCTTGAGGGCATTCACTTTACCCCACAATGACAATGGGATGGGTTTCCATCGGTTAAAGTCAGCTTGTGTTTGCTCCAGGAGCTTTCTAAAATTCTTCCCCACTAAGTTTTGACTTCGATTGGGAATTTGTATTCCTAAGTATTGAATCGAGTCCTCCTGAAGTCTAAACCGCCTTCCCACTGCCTCAGGAGTCTTCTTGCCGCCCACTTGGAGTACCTCTGTTTTCCCCCAATTCACTTTGTAGCCTGCAAGTTGGCCAAATTCTTCAGTAAGCTTAATAATTGCTGGAAAAGAGGACTCTGGCTCAGTCACCATCAAAAGGGCATCGTCTGCATATAACAGAATTTTAAATTCGCTGAGACCGTGCTTCATACCATATATGTTCGTCCTTTGGCGCACCGCCTGGGCGAGAGGCTCAATGCAGATGTTAAACAGGAGTGGGGAAAGCGGACACCCCTGTCTTGTGCCGCATGCCAGATCGACTACTCCGGACTGCTCTCCATTGACTCTAATTCTCGAGGTCGCATTCTGATATATCAACTGGGTCCATCGAAGGAATTCTACCGGAAAGCCCAGGTATGTCATCGTCTTCCTCAGGAACCCTCTGTCCACACGGTCAAATGCCTTCTCAGCGTCAATAGAGATTAGAAACGCAGATTCCGGCTTCTCATTATAAGTGGCTATTAAGTCAGTAATTAACCGAACATTATCAGCTCCCGAGCGACCTCGGATAAAGCCTGCTTGAGCTCTGTTCACCACCGAAGCTATTACTGATTGAAGGCATTGTGCTAATATAGCCGTCAGTATCTTGTTGTCAACATTTAACAAGGATATTGGGCGATAGCTTGAACAGAGATATGCGGGCTTCCCCGGTTTAAGAATCAGTGTAATCCAAGCCGCATTGAATTCTTTTGAAGGCATACCTTTGTCAAAAATTGCTTGATATGTCTTCAGCAACTTAGGAGCTAAGATATCCCTGAATCGGAAATACCAGACCGGAGAATACCCATCTGGCCCCGGGGCTGAACCATGTCGAAGTGATTCTATTGCAGCCGTTATTTCATCCAATCTTAGGGGCGCTGAGAGGATCCTTTGAGCCTCTTCCGACAGTTGTGGTAAGTCAAGCTGACGTATAAAGGCGTCCTGTTTGTCATCTACCTCTTTAACATGACCCTTGTACAGCTCTTGGTAGAAAAGGCGAAACTGGTCTGCTATTCCAGAAGGTGTAGCATGAAGACTTCCCCTGTCATCAGTAATCTGAGTTACCCATCTCTCTTCCTGTTGGCCCTTTAACCTTGAGGCTAATATTTTCCCCTGCCTTTCGCCGAACTCCCAATACTGGTGTTTTATCTGGGCATATATAAGTTCAGACTTGCGTGACTTGAGCAAATTCAGTTGAAAAGTTGACTGTTGAATTTCCGTGTAGAGGGCTGGAGACGGATTCTGAAAGTACTTTTCCCATAAGTCTTTAATTACCGTCTCTAGCTCTTCCTCCCGTTGGGCTCGTTCTCGTTTCTTTGCTGTGGCATACGCAATTATACTCTCCTTTCACTCTGGTTTCTCTATATGCTCCCAACTCCTCACAAATTACCTTTATAAAAGACACGCTTTCTAAACTTGCCCTTTTCCAAGAAGGGGCAGTCATTATAGGGGGGGACTTTAACCAAATCATAGACCCCAGGTGGGACAGATCCTTTAAGCCACACTCTCCCCCGACTTCTTCCCCAGCACCTATGCAATCTGTCCTTCATAATTTTAACCTATGTGACGTTTGGAGACTGCATAACCCGGGGGTTAAGGACTACACCTACTTCTCGGCATTACACAATACCTTTACAAGGATTGATTATTTTCTTATTTCTCCCTCCTTATTGAACCAGGTTTCTTACACCAATATTGGCCTCAGGACACTTTCCGACCACGCCTGATTGGAGTGCACACTGCATGTTGGTTCTCAGGACAGGCCTTCATTTAATTGGACATTAAATAAATCACTCCTTCTGAACCAAGAATTTTGTACACAATTAGAGCAAGAGATTAATCTTTATTTCAAAAACAATTTGGATTGTGGGGTTTCCAAAGAAATTGTGTAGGACGCAATGAAAGCTGTTCTGCGAGGCAAGTGTATCTCCCTGCATTTGGCCTACAAAAAAAGAAAATTAGAACTGAAACAACTTATTTTAGACAATATTAAACACTTGGAACAAAAACACAAGCAAACCTGCTCTAATAAAATTTACCAAAAACTTGTTCTCGAAAGACAGAAACTAGACTTATTGGAAACATCTAATATTCGAAAAAATCTACTATTCGTGAAACAAAAATACTGGTATAACCACCCCCGTTCGTTGAAGCTACTCTCGTGGAAACTCAGGAAAGAGCTAGGTGAGAGACAGATTAAATGTCTTAGAGGCAACTCTGGCAAAATACACTCATCAAATAAAAAAATCTTGGACACCTTCCATCAGTTTTTCCAACAGCTATATACCTCGTCCAATCCTCCTTCTCACCTAACAGACCACTTTTTTCAAAACCAGAAGATCCTTACCCAACTCTCCCACGAACACCAAGCCTTTTTAGATTCTCCGATTTCTTCCCTTGAAGTCGTTGACGCCATTAAGGCCTCCAAAATCAATAAAACCCCAGGTAGAGATGGACTACCTTCAGAATTTTATAAAAAATTCAATCTTTCCCTGGTATCTCACCTTACCACTGTTTGCAATCTTGTTCTGGACTCCGGCTGTATGCCTCCCTCCTGGTCCCAGGTGAAAATAGTTATGATTCCCAAAAAAGACAAAGACCCATTAAATGTTAAATCTTACCGCCCCATTTCTTTACTAAATAACGATTATAAAATATTTACTTCCATTTTGACTGCTAGATTGAACACAATCATAGGGCTCTATATTCACACCAACCAATCAGGATTTATTCCGAATCGCGATATCACGGACAATACTAGACAAACAATTAACTTAATTCAATATTGCACTTTTCAGCCATACGACTCCTGCATTCTTGCCTTAGATATAGAGAAGGCCTTCGATAGTGTAGAACCTCTCTTCCTTAAAAAAGTCTTACATCATATGGGTTTCGGACCTAGGTTCAGAACGGTTATAGATTCTTTGTATTCCTGTCCATCCGCGTTTATACAAATCAATGGTCAACAGTCCCCTTCACTTATCCTAGAAAGAGGGACTCGTCAAGGGTGCCCCCTATCACCACTGCTATTCGCCATTGTCATAGAGCCCTTTGCAAATTTGATACGGCTTTCTTCAGAGATCTCTGGTATCTCTGTCCAAAATTCTACTTTTAAAATAAGTTTATTTGCCGACGATATAGTCTTATATATTACAAATCCACTACAGTCTATTAAAGCCGTTTCCTCTCTCCTGTCTGATTATAGTAAACTTTCAGGTCTTTCAGTTAACCACTCGAAATCAATTCTCTACCCGATTAAAATTTCCGATACTTCTAAAAAAGACATAGTTGCAAATTAGCCCTTTCATTGGGCCTCTGATTCCTGGTCCTATTTGGGGCTGAAAATCCCCTTAAATATAGCTGGCCTATTAAAAACTAACTACACGGCCACGGCTTCTGAGATTACTACCACGCTCAAGCAATGGGATAAGTTGCAACTATCCTGGATGGAAAGAATCCATGTAATTAAATCCTTTATTTTTCCCAAGTTTTTATATCTTTTTCAGGCTCTTCCTATTGAGATCTCTCAGCCTACCTTAAAATCCTGGCAACAAATACTGACCTCCTTTATCTGGAAATATAAAAAGCCTAGAATCAAAGTTTCAACTTGATGTCGATCAAGACAAAAAGGTGGCCTAGCAGTTCCCGACATTGCAAAGTATTATAAAGCTACTATTTTATCCCAGATGACCAAAATATTGTACCAACATCCCCCGCTGCCGTGGACGCCCATAGAGGAAGCTCACTTTACCCCACTGAAATACTACGAACTATTATGGCTCAAGAAAAATGAACGCCCACCGTGGCAATTCATGAACCCATTCCTCAGGGCGCTCTTGTCAGTATGGGATTCAGAGCATCATTTTCTGGCTCCAGGACTCTCTACTATCTCATCTTTTATAGGACAAAAATATTTCCTTCCTGCCCAACTACCCTTTTCTTTCAAGGTCTGGAGAGACTCCTCAAAAGTTTTTTTCTTTAATCTTCTTTCATCTTCTAAACAACTTCTACCTAAAAATGATCTAGACCAAGTTTTGACTAAGCCAGCACCTTGGTTTGAATACTTTCAAATCAGGCACTTTCTTCAGGACCCTAAAGTGATCTCTTCATTTTCTCGCCTTTCATCTGACTACGAACATCTGGTTCTTCATTTTCACGAAGAGAGAACGCCTAAAAGTCTCATTTCACGGCTGTATCGAATCCTATTGTCTAAACTCGAAGCAACCTTACCCTCTTACACCACCCAATGGCATAAAGACTGTGGCATCATCCTTTCTCCCGACCAATGGGACTCTATATGGGCTAGTGATGCCCTACAATCTACCATTATAAATATATCTCAACAAAACTTTAAATTGATAGCACGTTGGTACCTTACTCCTAACCAGTTCTCCCATATGACCCAGTTAGGCTCTTCAGACTGCTGGAAAAACTGGGCTCAAAGCCTCTTATTTTCACTGCTGGTGGGACTGCCCCAAAATCAGACCATTCTGGACCTCAATTTGTGCCCATCTCTCCTCCCTAACTGGGGTCTTGATCCCAGATGAACCAACAAGGATACTTCTCAATCATTGGTCCGATACCCGTCTTTCATCTTCTAAAAAATCCTTGATAGTTAAACTCCTGACAGCTGCTAAAACCATGATTGCGCAGTCCTGGAAAAACTCATTGAATTTGACACTTGACAACTGGCTACTTAAAGTCTGGGAACACATTGTAATGGATAAAATTCAGGCAGCCATAGACCACAAAGACCCATACCAAGCCTACGCTAAATATCTGGCAACTTGGCTTCCCATTCTAGAAAAGCTTGACACGGATCCATTTTATGCTAACTCTTATTCTAAAAATAAAATGTATAAGGATTTCCTTTTGCTATAAAATTCTCTTAACAAGTTAATTTCAAGTTATTCAAAGTGTATTATATCTTCCTTTTTCCTTTCCCTGATCTTATTTTATTTTCAAATACTGTGTTATTATAATTATAATTACTATTACCTTCAGTTTGTATTTTGTTTTTAAAGGTTGTTTTTGCTCTGTATTCTGTCTATTAAGCTTACGATGTTATTTCTGTTAATCTTGACGGTAAACTTCTTGCGCTATGGATTGTAAGCTACTTTTATGCCTTAATAAAATGTTTAAAGTTAAAAAAAAAACCCTTTTAGAAATCAGATTTTTGTTTATGCATTTGTATAAAATGCTGTGTTTAATTTAGCAAGGCAAAATTTTCCCACCAGTCTGTTCATTCTTATGATGTTGCTGTAAGTTGTCGCTCTACTTTGGCTAAATATGTTAACTGTAAATAACATGGTTTTTTCCAACTTGCTTGATGAGCAGCAACATGCTGCTTATGATGATAATTTAAACTAAGTTAATATATTTGGAGATTCAGGTGTCTACTGCTTTGAAGTCATTAAGAATGGAAGAGAGCTATAAAAGACACCCAGTAATGAAGCATGTAATCAAAGGAATGTGAAAAGAGGCTTCTCAAACCTGGGCCCTAAAGAAGTAATTTCAAACACCTTATAGTCTCTCCTCTTTGTGTATATAGTTTTAACTTGTTTTAATGATAGGATTCTGTTTCAAAATCCTTGTACAATATTTAGTACAATTTTAATGCCATCTATGCTGTTTCACCTCCCTAGCACAAAGCCTGGGTTGAAAAGTTTAAGGTCATGCACCATATGTTTTATGTACAAAACAAACAAACAAGGCCATTTAATGTAGAAAATAGTTCAGTCGGAATCCAAAGAGCCACTTTAGATATGCCCAAGATTTGGGCACCTTCTGTAGAATTTTTGACTTCTTTCTGTTCACTGGCAGATCTCCATTTTATGTCAGAAACTGCTTTTGAAACTTTCCTCAGTTTCAAAAGATGTTTGCTCATAGGGAGGGGGGCCTCTACTTGAACAGTACAAATATAGATAGATTCAGGTAGGTAGCCATGGTGGTCTGAAGCAGTAGAACAGGAGTAGCCAAAATGTTTACTGCAAGAGCCACATAGAATAAATGTCAGATGCTTGAGAGCCATAAGACATAAACATCAGATATTTGAGAGCAGGAAGGAAGAATGTGTTGTGCTGTTATCATGTACCAAGATTTTAAAATCTATTTCATAATGTTAAGGGGGTTTACAAGATTTTAGATTAACGTTAGGTTTTTCTCTTTTTTAGTTATTTAATTATGCCTTATGATCATGATTACTGGCTTTTCTTCCTCTTAATCTACTTTGGTTTCAAATTATTTTCTAGTCTGTTTTGTAATTTTGTTTTGTAGTTCTATTATTTAATGTCTTGTTTTATGTTGAGCTTATTAAGACCATTGGTCAAGGAAGCTAATAAATAAAAAAAGGAAAGGGGATGGGAGGGAGGGAGAGTTGGAAAGAAAGCAACTTTAAAATTCTCATTCTTGGCTTGGAGAAGTAATTTAAAGAGACAAATGCCTTCTCTAAGTTGGCAATGAGGCGGTGGGGGCTTTGAGAGCCATATAATATGTGTGAAAGAGCCACATGTGGCTCCTGAGTCACAGTTTGGCCACCCCTGCAGTAGAACAAAGTTTGAGAACAGTGGTACTTTTAAGACCAATGAAGTTTATTCAGGGTGTG
This sequence comes from Heteronotia binoei, assembly GCF_032191835.1. Classification (NCBI taxonomy): domain Eukaryota; kingdom Metazoa; phylum Chordata; class Lepidosauria; order Squamata; family Gekkonidae; genus Heteronotia; species Heteronotia binoei. The sequence goes on from NC_083223.1 coordinate 174,852,994, forward strand.
AGCTTTTGTGCTGCATGCACACGTCTTCATATATGAATCCAGTATAAATTCAAAATGCTTTTGGATGTACCAAGGACATAAGAAGAGCACAGCTGCATCAGACCAGTTGTCTGAAAAGGCCAGACTCTTCAGCATTTCCTCATAGGAAGGAAAGGTACTCCAATCACCTAATAATAATGGTAGCCCTCTTCTGTACTTATTCCAGCTCAGCAAAATCCTTTTTGAGATATGATGAACAGAACTGTATACAGTATTCCAAATAAGGGCTCATCATAGCTCTATAAAATGGCATTTCACTAATAATCATATTTTTCAGCCCCCTTTTCTAATAATCTCAAGCATGGAATTTGGATTTTGTTTTGTTTACTTCTGCAGCACACTGAGTCAACATTTGTATCAAGCTGTCCGCTACAATCTCAAAATCTCCTTCCCTTTCAGTCATGGCCAATTCGAACCTCAACAGTATATATTTAAAGTGATTAAATTTTGTTCCAGTGTGCATTAGCACACACTTATCTGTATTGAATTTCATTTGCTATTTAGATGTCCACTCAACCAATTTAGAGAGCTCCTCCTGTAGCTCTTCAAATCCTCCTTGGTTTCACTTCCTGAACAATTTTGTATCAACTGTAAACTTGGCGACTATGCTATTAATCCTCCCAACTGGAAATAATTTATGAACAAAAAGTAGCACTGACCCCAGCACTGATTCTTGTGGGACCCCACATTTGCTGCTTGCTTCCTTCCATTTATTCCCTCTTTCTGTTTTCATTCATTTCAGAAGTGTCAAACTCATTTGTTATGAAGGGTGGATCTGGCATAAATATTACTTTGTTGGACAAGGCTATGTGTGCCATAAAATGTAATGCAAGGTACTAGAGATTATAAATGACACAGGCAAACCCAATTAACAATATTTTTCTTACTCAGACTACAAACAAAAGCAATTGATTCCTAGGAGTGAAAGCAATTGATTTATTGGGGAATCCACAAAAGTCACAATAAATGTATTTAATCATATGCAAGACTAGTGTTTTTCCAAGGGATTCCATAAAAGTGGGGGTATCTTACATTTCCATACAAATTAGCTACTTTTTGTTTAGATGAGACATCTTCTTTGCCAATAGGTAAGGTAGTTTTTTAGCACCCTTCCCCCACACACACACCCAGCCTCAGCAGTCAAGCATGGCCATGATCTGTCTCTTGCTGTTTGTTTCTTTTCTTCCCCTGTTCTATCTCTGTGGATTTCAAGGAGGCACATGAGACCCCTCCTCGATCCCCCCCATCCCCCCTCCAATCCTGTGAGGTTGGCCAGGCTGAGCAACCAACCCGGATGACCCAGACAACAGGTCCCTGGCCCAGGAGGTTCCCCCCACAAAAGTAGCTCTCCCATGTCTCCCCAGTCATAGTTCTCATCCTTTCTGCATTTTCCACAGAAGTGGTGGAGCTGGGGGGGAGGGCCTGACAGAGCGGCTGTTTCCAAACCCTCCAAGGGGTGATTTGTCCTCCTGTGACCCCTTTTCCTTCATGGACTGAGAACACGTGTGGGGGGAGAAGGGAAATCACCATACCTCACCCTCCCTGACACACTGCCTCTTAGGTTGTTCATATGTACAGCTGCAACAGCGCATCCCTTTTTGCTTTCACTCATCTACTTGCTCACACAAGACAACCCAGTTGCCTCCCAATCTACATGTCAGCTCTTCTCCTTTTCTGTCCGCTGGCCCTGGCCATTTGTCAGCACATTGTGCTCCAGGCACTCTCTCTTGCCAACCCACCATTCGAAGTAGCAGTGGGCACTTGATTCTGCCACTCCATGTAGTGGCTTTGCCAATCCTCTCTGAACGTGGCAGATGAGGTTCAATGTGGCCAAGTGCAAAGTAATGCACATTGGGGCCAAGAATCCCAGCTACAAATACAAGTTGATGGGGTGTGAACTGGCAGAGACTGACCAAGAGAGAGATCTTGGGGTCGTGGTAGATAACTCACTGAAAATGTCAAGACAGTGTGCGATTGCAATAAAGAAGGACAACGCCATGCTGGGAATTATTAGGAAGGGAATTGAAAACAAATCAGCCAGTATCATAATGCCCCTGTATAAATCAATAGTGCAGTCTCATTTGGAGTACTGTGTGCAATTAAGAACATAAGAACATAAGAGAAGCCATGTTGGATCAGGCCAACGGCCCATCAAGTCCAACACTCTGTGTCACACAGTGGCAAAAAATGTTATATACACACATACACTGTGGCTAATAGCCACTGATGGACCTGTGCTCCATATTTTTATCTAAACCCCTCTTGAAGGTGGCTATACTTGTGGCCGCCACCACCTCCTGTGGCAGTGAATTCCACATGTTAATCACCCTTTGGGTGAAGAAGTACTTCCTTTTATCCGTTTTAACCTGTCTGCTCAGCAATTTCATCGAATGCCCACGAGTTCTTGTATTGTGAGAAAGGGAGAAAAGTACTTCTTTCTCTACTTTCTCCATTCCATGCATTATCTTGTAAACCTCTATCATGTCACCCCGCAGTCGACGTTTCTCCAAGCTAAAGAGTCCCAAGCGTTTCAACCTTTCTTCATAGGGAAAGTGCTCCAGCCCTTTAATCATTCTAGTTGCCCTTCTCTGCACCTTCTCTAAAGCTATAATATCCTTTTTGAGGTGCGGCGACCAGAACTGCACACAGTACTCCAAATGAGACCGCACCATCGATTTATACAGGGGCATTATGATACTGGCTGATTTGTTTTCAATTCCCTTCCTAATAATTCCCAGCATGGCATTGGCCTTTTTTATTGCAAACGCACACTGTCTTGACACTTTCAGTGAGTTATCTATCATGACCCCAAGATCTCTCTCTTGATCAGTCTCTGCCAGTTCACACCCCATCAACTTGTATTTGTAGCTGGGATTCTTAGCCCCAATGTGCATTACTTTGCACTTGGCCACATTGAACCGCATCTGCCACGTTGACGCCCACTCACCCAGCCTCAACAGATCCCTTTGGAGTTCCTCACAATCCTCTCTGGTTCTCACCACCCTGAACAATTTAGTGTCATCCGCAAACTTGGCCACTTCACTGCTCACTCCCAACTCTAAATCATTTATGAACAAGTTAAAGAGCATGGGACCCAGTACCGAGCCCTGTGGCACCTCACTGCTTACCGTCCTCCACTGCGAAGACTGCCCATTTATACTCACTCTCTGCTTCCTATTACTCAGCCAGTTTTTGATCCACAAGAGGACCTGTCCTTTTACTCCATGATTCTCAAGCTTTCTAAGGAGCCTTTGATGAGGAACTTTATCAAAAGCTTTCTGGAAGTCAAGGTAAACAACATCTATCGGGTCTCCTTTGTCCACATGTTTGTTCACCCCCTCAAAGAAATGCAACAGGTTAGTGAGGCAAGATCTTCCCTTGCAGAACCCATGCTGAGTCTTCCTCAATAACCCGTGTTCATCAATGTGCCTACTCATTCTGTCCTTGATAATGGTTTCTACCAACTTTCCCGGTATTGAAGTCAGACTGACTGGCCTGTAATTTCCCGGATCTCCTCTGGAACCTTTTTTAAAGATGGGGGTGACATTTGCTACCTTCCAGTCCTCAGGAATGGAGGCAGATTTCAATGAAAGATTACAGATTTTTGTTAGAAGATCCACAAGTTCAACTTTGAGTTCCTTCAGAACTCTCGGATGTATGCCATCCGGACCCGGTGACTTATTAGTTTTTAATTTGTCTATCAGTTGTAGGACCTCCTCATTTGTCACCTCAATCTGACTCAGGTCTTTCAACACCCCTTCCAAAATTAGTGGTTCTGGGGCGGGCAAAAAGTTCTCGTCTTCTACAGTGAAGACGGAGGCAAAAAATTCATTTAGCTTCTCAGCCATTTCCCTATCCTCCTTCAGTAATCCTTTTACCCCATGGTCATCCAAGGGCCCCACTGCCTCCCTGGCTGGTTTCCTACTTCTAATATATTTGAAGAAAGTTTTATTGTTGGTCTTTATGTTTTTTGCAATATGCTCCTCATAGTCCCTTTTTGCCTGCCTGATCACAGTCTTGCATTTGATTTGCCACAGCCTGTGTTCCCTTTTACTAATCTCACTTGGACTGGTTTTCCACCGCTTAAAGGAGTCCTTCTTACCTTTTACAGCTTCCATTACTTTGTTTGTTAACCACGCAGGCCTTTTCTTATGCCTGTTTGTGCCTTTCCTAACTTGTGGTATGTATTTTATCTGAGCTTCTAGGATTATAGTTTTAAATAGCGTCCAAGCTTCCCCAAGGGTTTTGACCATATGTACCTTTCCTTTCAGTTTCTTCCTCACATGCCTCCTCATCTCAGTGTATTTACCCCTTTTAAAGTTAAACGTGGTTGTGGTGGTCTTTTTGGACAACTCCGTATTTATACAAACGGTGAAATCAATAACATTATGGTCACTGCTCCCAAGCGGCGCAATCACTTTTACATCTCTCACCAAGTCTTGGGCATTACTTAGGACCAAATCCAGGATCGCCCCACCCCTGGTAGGTTCTGAGACCATCTGCTCCATAGCACAGTCATTGAGAGAATCAAGAAACTCAATCTCTTTCTCTCGACCAGAACACATATTGACCCAATCAATCTGCGGGTAGTTAAAATCACCTATTACAACACAGTTTTTACGTTTAGCCGCTATCTTTAAGCCTTCCATCATATTATAATCGTCCTCTCTCTTTTGATTTGGTGGGCGATAACAAACTCCCATAGTTAAATTTCCTTTTGGGCCCTCTATTTCAACCCAAAGCATTTCTAAAAGTGAATCTAATTCTCTGATCTCAGCCTTACTGGACCGTATATCCTCTCTGACATACAGAGCCACCCCACCTCCAACCCTTCCCTCCCTATCCTTCCGATATAGCTTATATCCAGGAATCACCGTGTCCCACTGATTCTCCTCATTCCACCAAGTTTCTGAAATTCCCACAATGTCTATTTTTTCTCCCAACACTAAACATTCCAATTCACCAATTTTACTTTGAACACTTCTAGCATTTGCATACAAACATCTATAATTTCCCAGGCGAGCTAGGCCTGCCACCTTCCTCCTGCCGCCTCGAGACACTGGCAGACAGTCCATATTGTTTGTCACCTTCACAGTGGACAACTCCGGTCCGTTACCCGGTAGAAAAATAGTAGCTAACCCTTCATCTCTTTGAGACGAGTCCTCCCGAACCAGAGACATTTCATCTCCTGTCAGCTTTCCCCCAAGATTTAGTTTAAAAACTGCTCTGCCACCTTTTTGATTTTAAGCGCCAGCAGCCTGGTTCCATCCAGGGACAAGTGGAGACCGTCTCTTTTGTACAGCTCCCGCTTGTTCCAGAAAGCATCCCAGTGCCTAACAAACTTAAACCCTTCCTCCTTACACCATCGTCTCAAACCCTTACACCTTACACCTTACACCATCGTCTCATTACACCATTACACCATTCTGGTCGCTACACCTCAAAAAGGATATTACAGCATTGGAGAAAGTCCAGGAAAGGGCAACTAGAATGATTAAAGGTTTGGAACACTTTCCCTATGAAGAAAGGTTGAAATGCTTGGGGCTCTTTAGCTTGGAGAAACGTTGCCTGCGGGTGACATGATAGAGTTTTACAAGATAATGCATGGGATGGAGAAAGTAGAGAAAGAAGTACTTTTCTCCCTTTCTCACAATACAAGAACTCGTGGGCATTCGATGAAATTGCTGAGCAGTCCAGTTAAAATGGATAAAAGAAAGTGATTGGCATGTGGAATTCACTGCCACAGGAGGTGGTGGCGGCTACAAGCATAGCCAGCTTCAAGAGGGGATTGGATAAAAATATGGAGCAGAGGTCCATCAGTGGCTGTTAGCCACCGTGTGAACATATATTTATTTATTTGGCCACTGTGTGACACAGAGTGTTCGACTGGATAGGCCATTGGCCTGATCCAACGTGGCTTCTCTTATGTTCTTATGCCTTGCTTGGCTGGGTGCACTTGCCCTCGAAGGAAGGGGGTTGGGGGGTGATCTCTGGACTTCATTGCAGGCCCGGCCTGGCTTGCCTTGCTTAGCTTGTCTGGGTGCACTTGCCCTCGGGGGAGGAGCGCTCCTTTGTTGAAGGCAAGTGCATTGGGCCACTACAGCAGGACAAGGATGGGGCCTACCTTGTCAAATGGGCATTGGCAGAGGGAGCATTGGGGGGGCGTCTTCAGCCTACACCTTGCCAAGCGAGCAGACATTTCAGGGGGAGGTCTTTCACCTTTCATGGGGGGGGGGCAGAAGAGTTCCCCAGTCATGCAAGGCCTGCCCAGCCATCCTGGGCTACTGGGTGAGTGGGAGTCTTCTGTTGGAGGGGGTGGGGGATTCTATGGGTGTTTTTACACTGACAGTTTGTGACTATCACCGCATTGGAAACTCACCTTTTGCATTACCTAACCTTCTCACAACTGTTTTGCATCGTTGCTGCCCGAAGCATCTACATTTGTTTCAGTGAGATGAGTTCTGGTGCTACTGCAGCAACTTTTTTCTCAAAACTAGTTTTGATCCATTCGTTTCTCTGCAGGCATTTCAAACTTGCATTGTAGAAGTTTTCAGGCATTTTAAAAGACTCCCCCAAAAGCCACAAGGTGCAGGAATTTGTATGATAACTGACAGCACTTGAAATTTTTACATATCATTGCTTGCCTCATCTTGTAACTTAAATTTGTATTGTTTTTGCAGTGTTGACGCGATTTCCAAGCAATCGTAGACATATAACTAAGCACTGGTATTCTGTCTGCCCTCTGATCAGAGACCCTCCCTCCAAATTGAAATGCTTTCAGCAGGAAATATAGAAGTTTGGCGGTGCAAAATGAGCAGAGCAAATCTACCAATGTAAAAGGAAAATAATTAAAGTGGAACAGTGGCGGGCGATTTGAAGTCTAAAACTCTGGATCAAACTGAATGTAAAAACACCCTATATCTTCTTTTCCCACTCCTCTCTCTTTCTTTCAGCAAAGGAGCCAGCCTCCAGGTCTTTCCTGGAGATTTACCCACAAATCACGTCAGTCCCCCAGGGGAGAGGACTGAGGGCTTTCACCTCACACACTTTTTGGAGGAAGTGGGCTGCCTTTTCTCTGCAAGAGATAGGTCTCTTTCCCCTGCACCCTGAGAGGCAGTCTCCAGGACTTTCCTGGAGATTCCCTCACAAATCAGGTTCAGTTCTCCAGGAGAGAGGATGGAGGGCTTTCCCCCCCTTTATGGAGGAAGTGGGCTGCCCTGTCTCGCCAAGAGATAGGATGGGAAGGGCATATAGTGCCCTTCAGCATAGGGTACCCAGAGCTTACAAGACAGCTGTTGAAGCAATGTGAAATGGTGAAGCAGAAACAATAAAATGAGCAGGAAAAAAAACACTGTGATGATCAGTATGAGAAAAAGGCCCATTAAAAAAGCCCAGTCTTGTTACTGGAAAAATAAAATTACAGAAACAAGAATAAAAAATGTAAGGCCCTTTACTGAACCAATCAAATTAGTGCAAAATGAAATTAACCATGAAAGAAAAATGGTGTAAGCCAGAAGAAGTGGCAAGTTCCAGTCACTACTAGAAAAACTGTCCAGAAAAGGATTGGTTTCAAGAGCTGTTGCAAATTTAGCAGCCAATTTCCCTGTGTATGGAATGCAGAGAAGCCTCTCTCCCCTCCTTTCTCTCTTTCTCTGATAAAAGTTTGAGATAATTGAGATCATTTAATATCTTGATTGTTTTCTTTGTGCTTTTGAAGTAATTTTTCTCCACATTGCTAACTCTGAGTTGGGAAATACCTGGAGATTTTGGGGTGGAGCCTGAATTGTGGGTGTTGCCTTCTGACACACTTCTGGTGATGTCAGGGGGTGTGGCATATGCAAATAACTTACACAAATAAGTTATGCTAATGAGTTCCTGGAAAGCTTTTCCTATGAAATGACCCCTGCTAGTTAGTAGATCAACAGTCTGAGTTCCTTAATAATCCTCAAGGGTATGCCACCTGGACCTGGAGACTTGTTAAAACTAGTTTGTTGATCAATATTTACATGTGGCTTTTCTAATGGCTTAAAATGCAGAGGCAGAAAAAAATTAACAGTTTTTCACTGTTAAAAAAGCTGGTACACAGTGTTTTGGGTTTTTCATCAGATGCAGAGTTTCTAGCAAAGGAAAAGGAGAAACTGCACTTTTGAGAAGAAACAAGAAATTTCCTTAAAAGCCAGAGGAATGACTTATAGACTTTTGCTTTACTTAAGTACAAGTATAAACAACCTATTCCTAGACCTCTGGTATGCTGTCTGAGTTTTTAGTCCACAGTGCAGAATGGTTTGGGAGTAAGAATGCCAAGTTCTTCCAGACATTGTTGGTTCAGAAATAGCCTCATATTTGCTTCTTTCAAGCTGACATTGAACTGAAGTTACATCTATTTTTGCAACAGAAGTAGTAGATTCTTTTTCATGTATTGTATCCTTGTTGATCATGGGCTGAATTCTAGAATACAGCAGTTTTTAGTTCATGTTGCTTATATTTCCTGCATTCCAGGCTGATGAATTTGGATTATAGAAACGGCAAATAGTAAAATGTAAAACGGCAAATAGTAAAAGGGTGAATGACAATGACTACAATGCTTTAAAAATCAGAAAGTACCAAAATATTTGACATTCAGTTAATTCTTAGGACTAGTTCCAAGAAACCCCTCCCCCTCATTTGTAGGAGCAAACACTTCCATATGTCTCAAATGTGTACTTATATGAGCAGTCATACTGTATTGACAAGGAATAAATGAAACTGTGGCAACTTCTTACTGTATTTTTGAGATTGCATGCAGCAGAGATTGGTGAGCATCCAGATCATTGGTCAGAGTTGCTCATATGTTTGATAAAGGGCTATTAATGATTTATGAGGTGATGCCATATATATAACCACTGGTAAACAGTGGAAAACTGTGTAGCACAATAACAATCATGACAGCAATTTCTGTATCCAACCTCTAGTGTAATATAATAAAGCAAATAAATGAAGCTGACAAATAGGCACTGTCCATAACAAATAATGTCCATAAACAATATCAGTGCACAGTCCAAGTGCTATTTCAAAAGTATCCTGAAGTGGATCATTGAAGAGTAACAAAAGAATGAACGCTGCAGCCAAATCAAGAAGATCAGGACCAGTTTCGTTAGACACCTTCAACTTTTAGGCTCCACCTGCAGCTGCATAGAAATCCTTACATGAAGTAAAGTAAAAAACAAACATAGACCCACAGCACCTGAAAACACACACTCACCCATAAATATCTGTTGGCTATGGAAGCTCCAGTCTATATTCATTCAAGTAGACATAGTGCAAACACTTTGTAGCTGGAATTGCTTCTCCCTAGCAGTTGCCAACATCCACTGTCTTTTACAAAAAGAATCAGAATCACAAATACCTGTAGTACTGGTTTAAAGAGAAGCTGCAAATATGAACAAAATGGTGACCACACGTATTGAGATGATTGTGTATTGCTTTACTGTCCTGCTATGTGCAAGAGGAGTACCAGAAACATAATGCCTGAGAAGGCTACAGTCTTTGCTAACGTGAATTGCAGCTCTTGGAACAGAAATGGACTGTTTTATTAGTGCCACTACCAGACAATCAAAAGGGTTAACCCCCCCTCCCTCAAATTAAACTGGGGTAAAAAGCAATGTTTAGGGATGACACCCCTCTTGGCTTTGCTTGTTGTACTTTCCAGTTTGGAGAAACATTTTCCAATGAAATGAATGGTGTGACTACATGCTGTTCATCATAGTCTTCATCCATGGGAAGCGCTTAATGAGCAAAAGCGTGTAATGTCTACACGGCAAGCTAACAACATATGGGAATCAGTAGTGTTTGTGGTTTAAACTTCCATGGAAAGGAAAAGTCATAACTAGTCTACTCTGTTATGTTAATTGGGTGCAGAAGTAGCTCCCTGATTCATAGCAGATTTCCATTGCAACTTGGGGGTGGGTAAAAATTGCTCTTTGTGCTGAAGAGCAACCATGAGTAGTAAGAATGCACTTTGCCAGTATTTTGAGTCAGGCAGGCAGTCTGCAATTCAGTTGTATTTGTACATATGATGGATGTGGATTCAAAGAGAAAGCCAGACTACCCTTGTAACAAGTAGTCATCTGCTGTATATTATTACAAGATCATCTGACAAAGCAATCTTTTTTTAAATTTCAGACTGAATTAATTATGTTTATAGTTTATTTAAGTCATCATTTAGCCACATAACTACACCTGCACTTAGGGGAAAATAAGCAGTTGCTTTTAAGAAAGGAATATTTGTTAGTTTAAATTTTGTACAAATGTCTGGCTATAATTTTTGCTTTGTATTTCAGTGTGTGTTTACTTGGAAGTAAGTCCCACTGACCTACGCTCATGTAAATGCATAACATGTAGCAGATTATTAAATCCCTTCTGAATTATTGAGTATTGAATAATCACTACTTGGATTATTAAATCACTCCTGAAAATATAGTTTGCTCATCTGGTTTATTACTTAATTAGTTTGTTGCTTTACTCTGGAAAAGAGGGTAGAAAAGAGGCCTAGGACTCTAGAAAGAACTGGTCTTGCAAACCATTTAAAAAAGATTGTTATGACAAAAATCAGTTTCTTTTAGCAGTTGCTGGCTTGTGCAGCCAAGCATCAGACATACAGTAAATAACTTGCATTTATAAAAGATGGCTGGAGTTAGGGTTGGTTTACTTAGTCTAGACAGTATTTTTCTTGCCAAATATTACTTCTCTCAATTTTGCCTGTCGCAGTTGTTTGATAAAGGTGGCCCAAGGATACTACATATCAAGAGAGTTTACTTGAACTTCAGAGTGAGTAATATTTGGGCTGATACTCTGAATACAATACTGTAATGATTTTGAATGAATGACCATGGGCATTGTTCCAAGTCCACACAAGGTTCCAACTTGTAGAGAGACTGTGTTCCTGAAGAAGTTAGATTGTTCCATCCTTCAGCTACTGAGTACACTTATTCTGCTGGATACACTGGTCTTGAAGGCGAAAGATGGAAAGCTCAGCACTATGTATATTGCTTTATGTCTGAAATCCAGGCTATAGATATGCTAAATAAATAAAGATCTATGCGCCTAAGTGCAATTTTAAGTCCTTTCTCATTTTTATCATGTATAGGCTCTGCACGGTCAGCCTTGTAAACACAATAACAAATAGCCAGATTGGTGAAGTGGCTAAGAGCAGCAGACTTTTAATCTTGAGAACCAGGTTTGATTTCCCCACTCCTCCTCATGTTGGGTAACCTTGGGTCAGTTATAGTTCTCTCTAGGGTTTCTTTTGAAGAAAAGGCTCAGCAGGAACTCATTAGCATATTAGGCCACACAAACTGATGTCACCAGCCAACTCACCTCATAGAGTTTCTGGTGTTTGACGCTGGAAGTTCTAGAGTAAAGACACTATAGTCACTCCATCAGACAAACACCACAAGAACCTTAGCTTTAAAGCAGTTTCCAGCATAGTCATCAGAGGTTGCCATGTTGTTAATTTTTTAAACAGAGGAAACAGGACACTGAAAAACTCAGGACTGTGTGTTTAAATTTTTGAACATGCTTTGAGGAATAAAGGAAGCTGACAGATACAAAACCATAGAAGGGTTTTTCATATACCTTCAAAAGGTGGGAAATTAATTATAAAGCAAAAGTATAAAAAGGAAAAACATGTTCCATTTAAAATCATAACCCCTCCCCCAATACTCCAGAAAACCTGTCTTTTTGGCTCAGTGATAAGGATCCTAAGAACACTCTAGCAATTGTGGAATTTGTCTCAGTCCTTTTAGCACTTGCATTAAAAAATGAAATAAATGTCTTCCACTGCTCAAGATTCTGGAATCAACGTAGAGTAATGACTATGACAAAGTTGGAAATAATAACCATGTTCAATTCAGAAAGAAGTCACCCCAGGTATTAAGAACCATTTAAAGCAGAGTGACACAAAGGTCTGTGGAAAGAACTCTGAAGAGGGAAGACAATAATAATACCAATACTATTAAAAATAATATACAAGAAACTTCTGAGGATAGCTTAAGGAATTAAGACACACACACAGAGCAGCCAAAATAAACACAGCACACACACAGATGAGTTGTTGAATATAATCACATTTCAACCAAGTTCTCCAGACCAACACAGGGAAACCAGAGGTTCTAGATTACTCTTTTCTCTAACTGTGCAAACGACTTCTAAAGGAATACAAACCAACCCCCCCCCCCCACCAAGGGACTGGCCTAGTTTCTCTTTCTTATTCACAGCACTGGGAGCAGCCTTTATTCTTCAAGCTTGCCGCACTCAGACTGCCTTCACTGAAAAGTGCGCGCACACCTTCAAAAAAGGAAGTGGGCCCCAAGCTGCTTCTAGACTCACCTTGGAAAGGCTGCAGTTGGTGGCTATTGGAACTGGGGCTTCCCTCTGCCTACCAACAGGCTGGTGGGGGAGAAACCTGCAAAACTAGGACCTGGGGTCCTGACAAGCTAAATGATTGGAGAAAGCAGCTTGGAGAGGGCAGGCACTTCAATAGACAGTCCCAAGTGCCTGCCTTCTCTCCAAGCCTGCTGGAATGCTCTGCAAGCCGGCCAGAACACTCTGGAAGGTAGCAGGAACTCTGTTCCTGTGAGTTCTGGTTAAAAAAAAAAAAGCCCTGGTTCTCTCAGAACTCTCTTAGCCCCACTTACCTCACAAGGTTGTGGGGAGAGGAAGGGAAGGTGATTGTAAGCCACTTTATACCCTGAAAAGCAGGGTATAAAAACTCCTCCCCCTCTTCTTATAGATATACATGCAATTTTCACAAAATTGTGTGGATTACTGATTGATAACCTAAAATGTCATTGTCAGTTCAATTTAAGTGTCCATTCTTTCTTGAATATAAACACTCCACCAAAGAAAAGCACTTTTAAATTACTTTGGTTTCTAAAAGAAAGATCTATTCATGAATCTCTAGTTACTGTTTGTGGCTATCTGGGCAGCCTGCAAAGCCCCATTTTTTTGGGGGGGGGTCCTGGCTGCTTGGGCCTTCAAAGTCTGGTGGCAAGCTGGCAGAAGGTCAGTTGGAGGTGCACCTTCAGTGGCTAGAAAAGGCCCAGAGTTGTGGAGGGATGGGGAGAGCAGGTGCAGGGGTACCTGGTATGCCCAGGAAATGCCTTCAATGGAGGCAGTTTGGTAGGAGCCTTCAAAGACCCAGGTAGTGAGAGAGCCTGCAGGCAGCAGAGTAGCAGAGCCCAGCATGGCCTAAGAAAGGCCTAGGGATATGGCAGAGCTAGAAGTACCCCCAGAAGTAGAGAATGCAGATAAGGGCCCGAGGAACTCCAGGAGCAAGGTGGGAATGAGGTGTTAGTCCCAGAAGAAGACAACTATATAGATGTCGTATTTACCTGGGATGGGGGCTGCACCAAGACAATGAAAGGTACAGTAGTGTGAGGGATCCACAAGGTGCCATAAACTGTAAAATAAAATGGACCTGAGGAAAGGAATTCCTTCCAGGAGGATTCACTGGGAACCTGCCTCAAGCAAAGGGTTAGGGGACCTAGTCTGAGGCTATGAAAATGTGTGATAGTGCTTAATATACATATATCACAATTTTATAGAGCGTTCACCTTCACTGGAGACTTCTTCCATATAATGGGGCAGTGTGCTGTTGACACTACGTGATGTGTGATGGAACTTTGATGGTTTGTCAAAACCAAAGGCCTCGTCTCACTGTGAAAGTAAAAGAACCTGGTCTGTTTGGTGAGAATAGAAATTTCAGTGTGTCTTAAGAACAACTTAAAAAATACCTCTTGTTGAAGAAAACTTTGTGGTGTACCTGCTCAGGGCACTGCAGGTGTTTTGGATTGTAGCTGATAATTATAAGAACATTATTATTTGTTTTGGCATCATTGTGATTTCTGATTTAATGAAGAATATTAAACCACTTTCTCTGTTCTGCTCTTCAAACAGAATGATACCTCTTTCATCTCAAACTTTGATGATGAATGTCCACCATGGGCAAACACAAGAATATGTTATCAAACCTAAATATTATCCAGCAAAGAAAGTGATTTCGGGAGAACAATCTACAGAGAGTTTGTTGCCTTTAAGAGTGAGCCATGATCAGTTTGCTTCATCTTACCAGTGTGAGTATGACTGGAATGTACTAAATTCTAATGGTGGTCTTGAAACAGAGAAGGAGCTCAGTAGAGAGCATGGGGGGTTGTCCTAATACTGGTAACCTTAACTACTTATACATTAATTTATATTCAAATTCTGATAAAGAAGCAACATGTCTATATATGGTAAATTATTATGCCTTAAAGCGGTTAGGTAGCCAAGTCTGCAAGATGGGGAAATCCAAAGCAAACAGAAAGAATCTCAAAGAATCCCTATCTTGACTAAACAGGTGTTACATTGGGTGAATAATGAATTAAATTATAAGTTGGGCTCAATATAAGTAAGTGTAAGGGGCAGAAAATGCTAACCTCAATAATGCTGATGGGGTGAGTGATGACTGTGAGCAAAAGAGCTCAAGGAAAACTTGAATTCAGTATCCAGCAGCAGTGAAAAAGCCAAATTCAACATTGGGAATGATTAGGAAAGAGATTCAGGATAAAATCACTGTCTTCATTTGAATCCATGGTACAATCCATGGGAGAAAAGAAAGTACTGTTTCTTTTAAAACTTGTTAACTTTTGAAATTTTGTACAATAAATGATCATAGCCACGGGTTTAGCTAGACTGCTGTCTTAGGATCAGGCTAGGTGTAATGGATACAATGGCCCTTCCTTTGTCTTTTAAGGTAATTTGCAACTGTGTGTATCTTCAGTTTGTGTTGTGGCTGCATGGGGAGGGGAGAGGGATTAAATTTTCCAACCCCTACATATTATTGCTGCTATAATAATAGTGTAGCAATGTTGATTTTAGTTAGAATGTGTGTGGAAGAGTAGAAGATTTAAACTTGCTCTTCTCTTTGTGGTCTTGATCTGAGTTGGGGAGTCGCATGTGGCTGTAGTTTGCCACTAAAACCCAGATACCTATGATTTCTGTCAAATCTAGTCATCCTTAAATTGCTTGTTATACAGTTATATATACAGTTATATAAAGTAGATTGATTATTTCCAGAATGTCTAAATATTAAGAAACATCTAATCTTAAATTGTTGATAAATTAACTGTTCTTTAGAATTCATTGCCAATGATCAATGGAAAAATAAAATGCATATAAGCCATAATATTTTCTTGGAAGCTGCAGTTGAATTTGAGACCAGAATCTATTCAGGATGGACAAAAGGATGCAGTGATGCTCAGAGGTATAGATGGCTTTAAACGAGGATTAGATTAATGGAGGATATGTCTATCAGTGTCTACTAGCCGTGGTGACTAATGGGAACCTCCATATTTGGAGGCAGACAGCCTCCGAATCCCAGAGCCAGGAGGCAACATCAGGGCCTCAGCCTCTATTCCCCGTTGATGGCCCTCCAGAGAAACTGGTTGGCCACTGTGTGAGGATGTTGGACTAGATAGACCATTGGTATGTTCTAGCAGAGCTCTTCTGTTTTTAGCCTGGATTTTTTTGTTTAAAATGGAAATTACTGGCAGTAAGTTAAATATCAAT
Source organism: Heteronotia binoei (assembly GCF_032191835.1). Lineage (NCBI taxonomy): Eukaryota > Metazoa > Chordata > Lepidosauria > Squamata > Gekkonidae > Heteronotia > Heteronotia binoei. Next base: position 174,868,618 of record NC_083223.1, read on the forward strand.
TGTATATTGTAGGATGTGGGCTCTGGCCATAAACATTAAGGATGGCAGATGATAGACTGGTCTTTCCTACTCTGCATTACTAAACCACTTACTATTAAAATGATGCCTTTTGTACTAATGCAACTACATTGCTTACCACATGGTTATATAGAATGGATGGTTTAGCAGGACGTTTTAGTGTTGTGTGATAAATAAGCTTGTTTTTACACACACACACAACCCCATGCTGTAGACAAGGAAGGAGGAAATAGAAGTCTTCTTCCATGTGATTTGTGAAGAGGAAATAGGTAGATGAGCTCAGTTAAGGGAAGGGTCTCTTTCTCCAGAGCTCTATTGCCCCATGTATGAGATTTCTTTTGTATGCAGAAATTGAAAATCTCCTGACAACATATCCCTTCTTACAGACTTTGCACATCAAGTGCTCTGCCTCACCCCTTACACACTCCCACCTGACTCATTTACTGTCTTCCTTTCCTTGAATGTACCATTAACATTTGTACATAAATAATTGTGAGGAATAGTTCGCGTTTTATCAGCTAAAGTGGTGGATAATGGCACAGAATTGAGAAGAATACAATGGGGAAAGTTTTCTCTCTTGAGAATGACTAGTTAACAGCAAGTCTTGACAAAGCCTGGAAGTGTTCATAGAACCTTTTCTTGTTATGTCAGAAAGAGAGAGAAACCTCCTCATGGGAAAGTACAAAGCAAAATTATGGCCAGTTTGATTAATTGTCAAGGTGTTTATGTAATTTTCTCAGTCAGCCCCAAGAAGGCATTGCATGTATGATAATTTTGTGCAAAGAAAGAGCAATAAGAGGCTCAGGGGCAAGGGTTCTACACTGTCCAGAGTGGCCCTGCCAAGGACAAAGCAAAATTGTGAATAAAGTCATAGGCTTAAGCCTGACAAAGCAAAATATTGCTGCCTCCCTTTTCATTTTCTCATTTCTTAGTTGATATTTTAATAGGCTGTCAGGGTGGAGCTGAACAAATCAAACTACTAAATCCCCATCTTTCCATAGGTTAGGAAAAGGTGGATGCTTCCTTCCCTAGGAAGTAACATCAGGGTGTAGCTCTAACCTCTTGCCCTAGAGAGTGGGTGTTGAAGGCACACTAGTAATTATTAGAGGAAACAACAGGTGAAACAAAAAGTGCAGAGTTTGCATAGTATATGTATGGTAAATATAGACTGAGTACACAGTGAAAGATATGCTTAAAAATAAATATGGAGCAGCTGTCCAAATTATTGGGCATTGTTGATGTGATGCACTGAAAATAAGCTATGGGCTCCAGGGAGGAAAAATAAAATATGTGATCATCTAATTCAGGATGTAAGGTAGTTGACAACTTTTAGCCCAAAATTCTTATGAGCTAATCTTTCCATCTTTGAAAACATTAAGTTGTTTTTTTTTTTCAGATCTCAAAGCACTGGAAAGTGTGTTAAGTCATATTATATATTCAGGGGTAAATTTTCTGTTCTTTTGGGTGGTTTAAATATTTTAGTAACCTTTCTATGTATCAAAACAGGAGAGCATGAAAAACATGTATTTATTTAGATCTTAAATTATGTTGCATATTGAGTTTCGTCTTAAAAGCATGTCTTATAATTTTTGGCTTGAAGTCCTTATGAATTTGAAGCTACAAATTTATATTGCAGTAAAAATCACATTCATGTTTTCGCCACCATCAAGCAATTGTGTATTCCTTTGTGAATGTTTTAAATTTTCCCATAGTTTTTATAGCAACCTTTTCTATTAAACTTTTTTCAACTACCATGCTCATTGATTTATGGGTCTTCAAGCATACAACAAGATTTGAAATTGTGAATATGGGATATTTTGTGTAAGCTTTTGCCTTAACCACAGAATTTCTGCCCAAGGAAATGTAGCACACTCTTAAATTTGGACAGATTCTGTTTTATGATGTCCTCTGTACCTAGAGACTGAAAATGTACAGGTTCCGGCCAACATGATTAAAAGTGCAAGTGTGTTAATCAAAGTATTTTCAGTATTAATTTTAGCATGCAAAAATGGTAGTTTAATATTACGTTTTATAATATTATATGTTATACTACTTTTATGAGAACTGTATATCTCTAGTATAGGATTATATGTCTCAGCAATGCAATTTCTCTTTAATGAATGGGATAAGAATAGGGTTGCCAAGTCCAGTTCAAGAAATATCTGGGGACTTTGGGGGTGGAGCCAGGAGACTTTGGGGGTAGAGCCAGGATACATTGGGAGTGGGGACATAAGCAACATTATGACAAACACAATTGAACTCCAAAGGGAGTTCTGGCCATCACATTTAAAGGAACCACACACCTTTTAAATGCCTTCCCTACATTAGAAATAATGAAGGATAGGGGCACCTTCTTTTGGGGCTCATAGAATTGGCCCCCTGGTCCAATCTTTTTGAAATTTTGAGAGAATTTTGAGAAAAGTCATCAGATGCTATGATGAAAATTTGGTGCTTCAACCTCAAAAACAGCCCCTCCAGAGCCCCAGATACCCCCAGATCAATTCTCTATGGAAATCGATCCCCATAGGGAATAATGAAGTGCCCGGCAGACATTTCCCTCCCCCCCCATTTCTGATGACTCTGAAGCGGGGGAGGGCCTGCTCTCACCTGGGGATTGGCAGCTCTACTCACAAGTTGCTGAACTTCCAACTTCTTCAAGGTAACACAGAGTAACCAAAGGTTCAAGTTTACCTTTCCTATGCAAACACCCTCTGAAAAGTTTGTGCAACCAACGGAGGGTCTGGGCTGCTTTCACAGGCACTGGGAGCAGCCATGTTGTTCTGCCTCCTCCCCCCTGCCCCCATTCAGCCTTAAAGACACAGACACACCATCCCAAGAGGAAGCCTTTCCAAGCAGAGTCTGAAGCCTCCGGAGGTGGAAAGGCACATGGTTGCTGTGGGGGCTGGGCTTTTGCTGGTTTTGACCTTTAAAATCCTAATTGATCTGGGTCTAGGTTATGTTAATGAAAGTAAATTTGCACAAGTTTAAAGATCTTCCTCAGAGTATCTATGCATTCTTAGTATCTGAAAAGCATGAGAAGACATGAATTCTCAGCAGAGTTGCTGAAAAGATAAAACTCTCCCTCCTAAACCAGGGTGACCTCTTCATAGTATCGGCTTCAGATGACAAACACAGTCTTACTTGGGAGAGCATTTATGATCTGTTACCTGATTGCTTTGAGCGTACAAAAAAAATCAGATTGGGGTCATTTGCAGTTTCTTTACTAGAAGGACTGAAGAGAGGCTAACTAGGAGTTCAGTACAGCAGTAGTTTACATTATTTTCAAACAGAACACATTTCCTGGCTATAATTTATGCCTTTCCCCACTTCCCAATTTGGATCCATTCTCAGGTATTGTGCCCCTCATCTGAAAGATCTTTCCTGTTGGATTTCAAGCAGATGATTTGATATTTTCTCATCACTCATATCTTGCATCTTGTTTTAGGTGAGGATTAGTGTGTGTGTTTCCCTTTTAGTTAGTACTGCCCATATATCATGGGCAGAAGACTGTGCTCCTTTGCTGTTTTAGGGAGGAAGGAGTGGAAATGATTGGTGGAAAGTGATGAGGGTGATTCTGTTTGGCAGGCACTCTTCTGGTTGGATGATCTCCCTGCAAACGCACATATCAGTTGACTGAATCACTCTTTCCCAGCTCCTCTGCTTCCCACAGTCTAGGAAAATGAAACAAGAGAATGAGCCACCAAAAAACCTGTCAGATAGTTGAGCTTCTTCCAGCTTTTGAATGTCAGAAATAATTTTGTTCAGATTAGGAAGATTTACTGTATTTCCAAATGGGGTGTGGCTAGGTTGGCTTTTGAAGCTGTGACTTCACATCACCATTATTTGCATATTGTGGACATGGCTTTTGTTGTTATGCATGCTTTTTACATTTTCCATTTGCTTATATTTTTATTGTTTTTGTTGTGGTTTTGTATGCCTTTCTTGATGTCCTTGCAAAAGGCAAAGTATAAATATTTTAATGAATACATATAGTATAGTGCATATCATGTATATATATAGCATATTATGTAGATGTCATAGAGTGTATGATTCCTTAAACCCATGTGGTTTTTCATCAGCTTGTGTTGACTTACAGCTGGTCTACGGCAACCTAATTTTTTGACTGCCAATGCCATGTATTAAAGTCAGTTCAAATTAAGTTTTGGCACTTGATCACAACTACAGCTTTTTGAGTCATTACAACAGTGTCAAAATAAAAACTGGAATTAAGTTCAGCATCTGACATCAGTAGTCACATGACTATCTCATCCCATGGCCATGCAGTTTAGCTGTTAACTTAGGATGTTGGAGAAAGCACAGTTACCATAAAGTTAGAGGGCTATTCAAACAGGCTATAAATTTGACTATCTTCCCTGATGCTTCATGTACTCTGAATACTCATAACCTAGATTGCATAAAAAGGAGTACTGAAACCTACAGCCAATCCAAAAAAGCATAATGACAAAAAAAGGAAGAGAGATCTTTTAAATGTCAAGTATGCAAGGTTAAAAAAAAAAAGCAGAAAAGCCAACTGATACACCATTAACAATCTGCACAAACTAATGCGTGTAAACTAATACATGTAAACGAGGGGTAGCAAATACAGTAGAAGCTAGAAGCAAGGCCCGCAGTGCTCATATACAGAGAGCTACTGTTTCTGAACATGGAATTTCTGTTTCGCTTGCTGTGGCTAATAGCTATTGGATCTATCCTCTACCACAGGGGTGGCCAATGGAAGCTCTCCAGAAGTTTTTTGCCTACAACTCCCATCAGCCCCAGCCAGCATGGCCAATGGCTGGGGCTGATGGGAGTTGTAAGCAAAAAACATCTGGAGAGCTACCGTTGGCCACCCCTGCTCTACCACAGCACGGTTTGACTTCATATGAATGAGCCTTTTGCACTTTCCCCTTCCATCCTCTCTCACACATGGAGTCAACTGATGGATTCTTATTTAGTGCAAATTATAGTTTGTGTGGAGAAACGCCATTTTAGTCAGTGGTGGTGCTTCATTTGGCAGGGGTCAGTAAATCCCTCAGCAGGCTTTGTAGCCTTCCCCTCACTCCCCCCCTCCCTTCCAGAGCCAAACCAACAACGCTAGGGGGAAAATCTCCTAGAGAGGCAGGAAGTGCTTTTGTTCTTGGCATGTGTGTTAGCAGGAAGAGAAGGGCAGTTGGAAGCCAGCGCTCGAGCGAGCATGTGGTGAGCAATGGAGGCTCCTGCCTGGGAGGCCCCAGGCAGGCAGACTAAGTAAGTAATTCACAAGACAGGGCAAGTTTAGATCAGGGCCAGCAGGATGCGTTTATAATCAACTTTTCTTTGTTATGCTGTGTGCTGTACGGGTGCTGAGCTGTGCTGTGCTGTGCTAATTTTGTAAATGCAACTGTTTTTGTTTTGTTTTTCTTTTCCTATCTTTTTCTCTTTTTAAATAAATATATTTTTACTGTTTAAATGCTGGCAGTCAATCTCTGTACCACCTAGATCCCCAGACCGCTTTAGACCACGCTGTGTCGAGAAGGGGGCCCCGGGGAAGGGGGAAGGCATGCAGTTGGATAAGGTGCCAATCCTCCAGGGGTGCCCCAAAGAAGCGCTGAGGTCTCTGTGAAACCCAAGTGCAGGGTGGCAGAGGACCTGGAGGCCTAGCCTCATAGCGGGAGAGGGGGATTGGGAGTCCTGTTCCTCTCAATCTGAACCCCGGGACTGAGCAGGTGGTGGCAGCGCGCCCAAGGGGCAGGAGGAGAAATAGCTCCCTCCAGGAGTTGGCGACTCGATAGGGAGCTGACGGGACCGGGTCTGAAGGCAGAATCGGGCCGATTCCGCCACAGTTTGCCATACATCCAAATTGACAATCTGTGGTTTGAGCTTCCATTCTCAACTAGGATGGTATTCCTTTGGAATGAGAAACAGACCTTTGTATGCCACTTGCTGAGATTCTAAGTTGTACTTTGTTTTTGTCAGCTGATCTTATCCAAGCCTTTACTGTTGTTAATACTGGTTTGTGTTAGCATTAAAAGTTCCTACTTGGGTGAAACTAAACACTCCTTAAGGATGTACCATAACATTACATAGGAAAATGATTATAGGCAAGACCTGCTCATTGTCTTCAGATGACCATTCCTTCTCTGATCTTGATCTGAGTTCAGATTCAAATCAATCAAAATACAATTTCCATAACCTCGTTATCAGCACACGAAATCTAGCAACTTGATAGGTGATTTTAAGATTCATATCAGATAAAAGGCAGCCTAACCTGGCTTTATTTGTGATGCCAGGAATCTTGCCCAACTAGGGAGTAATGATCTCCAAATGGGCCACATTATAGTATGAACAACTAAGAAACATGCGCTTCATGACACTGTAAGTGAATATTGAAATTAAAAAATGTTATGCACAAGTAAAGAAGGATATTAGCAACTTTTCTAGTCTAGTTTACTGAGAGAAATCATACTAGCTCTATATCTAACTTGGAGTGGCTGTCAGTCATCACAGAAGTGCACACATTTTAAATTGACCCCAAATGGTAGAAAACAAGCCCTGCTCTACATGTGTGCCTGCATGCATGCATTCATGAGCATACACACACAGAGTATTGATCTATAAAGATTTTATACTCTTAATCAGTGTCTCTGCCACAATATCATTAACAGTTAAAAGGTTTCAAAAATGTGATCAAAACCTTGGTAGATTAAGGCTTATTATTACGCATGCACAGTTTACTGCTGATATTCCAAACAGTAAGCCTTTAAGCTTGACTTCAGATTCTGTTCCTGACTTATGCACCATTCTTTTACCTCTGGTGTATTCATTTTGCAGCTACAATAATAATAATAATAATAATAATAATAATAATAATAATAATAATAATAATAATAATAATAATAAAAACACTTTTCTAATTGGAGTGGAATGCTACTTGTGACATGTGGGGGAGGGGTGGCATCCAAAGTTTTTTTTTTTAAATTACTGAGTTACCCCATAGCAGCTCTGCAGTAGTGTCCTGCAAGCACCTTCCATTTAAAACCTCATGGATCAGGTTTTGTGCATGCATTTAGTGTTGATTTGTTGAATGAAATGGAACAGAAGGGAACATAGGTAAAAGGGGAAGGCCCATTGTTGAAACTGCCCAGATTTTTTCTAAAATTGACAAGCAGCTGCAAAGCCCTGTTTTCCATATTGCTGAGCACTGGGGGATTCTCTGCTGTTTTATTGGCCACTGTGAAAAATGGAAAAGAGTCACACAATTTCATAATATGAGGGGACATGTTGAGTATACAGAATGAATCATGACAATGGCATTGCAAGCTGTGACCATTAGCAATGTGTGTGTGTCTTGTGTGTGTGCACCTGTGCAAAGTTGGGTGCAAGTCCACTGGCTGGGCCTTCCTCTCCCACTGCCCAACAACGTGTGTGCGTCTCTTGTGTGTGCACCTGTGCAATGCTGGCTGCAGGTCTGCCCTCTCCCACTGCCCAGGTTAAACCAGGTGGCAGCCCAACCAGGGTCACTGGGCCTGCAGGGAACTGACAGTGCCATGCAGGGGCACCTCTGCACTGCCTGTTTCTGCTGCCCAGTTTAAACTGGGCAGCAGGAGAGGGCAGCCCAGCCAGGCTCATTGTACCTGTGGGGAGCCAATAGCTCCCTGCAGGCACAGCTGTACACTCCCTCCTCCTGCTGCCCAGTTTAAAGGCAGCTGGAAGTAATCCCCTCCCAAGAGATCCAAGACTAGTGTTAGATGGCTTGTAATTTTTTTTTTAAATGTAAAACAATGACCAGTGAATGGTGAAAAGTATAGAATGGGTGTTATCTTCTTTAGGACAACAGCCTTACAGTGACTTCATTAGCAAAACATCCCAAGACTTCTGTGGTATCAGGGTCACACTCCAAATAGAAAGAGATCTACTGGGGCTGCTGAATGCCTCCATAGTTTGAAGTCTTGCAGCATATAGTAACTATGAGGGCATGTATAAGTTCTGAAAATATTTGCCAAGTCCAAGAAATTTATTTAAAATGTTCATGATCAGAAGCACAAGGAAAAAGGAGTTCTAAATTTCCAGCAGTACTCTCTGAAATATCAACATTTTATGAAAAGAAATCTATGAAGACAGCTTATAGAATTCCTTTACCTTATATAACCCTGTCTAGGTATGGCCAAAACAGCTGTCTTGGCCATCTGGTCACAAACACTGCCAAGTGCCCATTCCTGCACTTGCTTTTTTATTATGACATAATAAGCCATGATTCAGTGGGCTAAAGTGAGTCTTTTCCTGGATTAATTTCTGAGGCCACTGTTAAATTGTAAAATCTGTTGTGAGATTGGATTTCTATGTGCCATTGCACAACACTGAGTTCATTGCATATATTAAGCATGTTGAAGTCAGTTGTCAGAATAGTATAACCCTGTTTAGAATTAGGTGGGTGTCCATGTTGATCTGAAGCAGCAGAATAAAGTTTGAGTCCATTGGTACCTCTAAGATCAACTAAATTTTATTAAATGTATAAGCGTTTGTGTGCAGGCATACTTCTTCAAATACAGTGTTTAGAACTATACCATATGACTTAGCCTAAATTTCCTGTTTCCAAAGTGCAGGGTTGATTTTTAAATGAGAGAAAATGCATAAAGCTGTTATATGATTGAAATACAGTGATAAGTTACAGAACAAAGTTTGAGTCCAGTGGCACATTTAAGACCAACAAAGTTTAATTCTGGGTATAAGCTTCCATGTGCCTGCACACTTCTGCTGCATACAAAAGCTTATACCCAACGCCTGGCAGAGCTGCCTCAGCCACCTGGTCTGGTCTCAGAGGGCTCCTCTGCTGAGCAGAACCAGCGGGGAGAGTGGCTGTGCACTGGGCCTTTTCTGATTCAGGGTGCCTCTTGTGCACTCTGGTTGGGGCACCTCTCCTGCACTTCAATGGGGGAGATCGGGAGTCTGACCTGCCTGGGAAGGGGCTCTAGCCTCTCCCCTCCGCCATTGTCATATGAAGAAAGCACTATGGCTTCCCTAGGCTGCTGTTGTCCGCACACATTTGGTTTTGGTGCACTCTCCTTGCAAGGTGCAGAGCCAATTGGCCTGACTTAACTTCCAAGAATAGCACTTCTCCTCCTGAAGGGCCTGATTCTTGGCTCCCCATCCACCAGGCACCTCCCCGACATGGAAAAACATGGCAGCCTGCATCCTCCCCCTCATCCTTGACAGCTCCAAAGCAAAGTGTGGGCAACCCCCCCACCTGCAGATCACATGACCATAGGTCAAACCTCCCTCATAGTCCCAGTTAAGCTTCTTGCTAATGCCTTCACCCCCTTGAGCACTGGCAGTTGTCCGAATTGCCTGGGAGTGGGCAAAACCACCACCCTGCTCACTTGCTTGCCGCCCAGTCAGCCAGCCACTTGCGACTCAGGAGCGTCTATCTCCGATGATACAGCATCCCCCACAGGATGGGCCCAGCATGATGTCAATTCTGGGTGCCTGCACGCTTTGGGGCAGGGCTCCCCCTGCCATCCAGTTCCATGGTGGTGGGTTGGAGGCCCTGAAATTGGGGGAAACCCTGTCCCCAGCGGGGGAATGGGAACCCTAATGTTCCTGTTCATTTTCATAACTGTAGGGAAGATAGGACATGGGGAAACGCAGTGCTGGTCTTTCAGGGATATTGTGCAAGTATGCATCTCATCTGTTGATAAACATTTTACATAATATTCTGAACTGCTTGTTTTAATTGTCAAAATATTTTATGGAACCTTCTGCTTTTGATCCTTAAATAGTCATTTTCCAATGAATGTTGTTGGGATTCATCTATGTGGGGTTTTTATTTATTTTGAAATTTCTGTTTTAACATGAGATAATCAGGCAAAGTCTGCCACAAAGATGGTGTGGTTCCACTATTGTTCTGATGTAGAATTATAGAGAAGGGACCTCCAGGGTCATCTAGTCCAACCCCCTGCACAATGCAGGAACTTCAAAAATACCTCCCTACCACACACCCCAGTGATGCCTGCATCATTCCCAGAAGATAGCAAAAAGACCCCCCCACACACAAAACAACAACAACAACACCCTCCAGGATCCCTGGCAAAATTGGCCTAGAGAAAAATTGCTGATTGACCCCAAAGTGGCAAACAGCATTTCACTAGGTGTAGAAAGGGACACAAGAACTAAGCAGTGATGCACCCCTTCCTGTCCTCCTTCCTATGAACTGCCTAAGTTCACAGAATCAGCATTGCTGTCAGATGACCATCTAGCCTCTGTTTAAAAACCTCCAAAGAAAGAGAGCCCACCACCTCTCAAGGAAGCCTGTTCTGCTGACAAACTGCTCTCACTGTCAGGAAGTTCTTCCTAATCTTTAGTAAAAAACTCTTCTGATTTAATTTCAACCCAGTGGTTCTGGTTCACCTTTCTGGGACAACAGAACACAACTCGATACCATCCTCTGTATGATGGCCCTTCATGTATGTAAAGATGGTTATCATATCACCTCTCAGTTGTCTTCTCTCCAGGCTAAACATATCCAGTTCCTTCAGCCTTTCCTTGGTCTCCAGACCTCTCACTATTTTTATTGCCCTCCTCTGGACACGTTCCAGCTTGTCTATATGATATCCTTCTTAAATTGTGGTGCCCAAAACAGAACACAATACTCTAGGTTTCCAGCCTGTCAAGATCATCCTGTATCCTGACTCTGTCTTCTACTGTATTCATTACCCTTCCCAATTTAGTATCATCTGCAAATTTAATTAGCATTCACTCTATTCCTTCATCCAAATCTTTTATAAAGGTAGTAAACAAAACAGGTTCCGGAACAGATCTTTAATGCATTCTACTTGTCATTCCACTCCAAGAGAATGAGGAACCATTAATAAACACTCTTTGGGTGCACTCTGTCAACCAGTTACATATCCACTTAACGGTAACAGAATCCAAACCACATTTTACCAATTTGTCAACAAGAATATTATGTGGACCTTATCCAAAAGCCTTACTGAAATAAAGATAAACTATGTCTACAGCATTCCCTTGATCCAGCAAGGTAGTAACTTGCTAAAAAAAAAAAATAAGGTTAGTCTGTCATGACTTGTTCTTGAGAAACCAATGCTGGCTCTTAGTAATCACAGGCGTCCTTTTTAAATACTCAAGGACTGTTTGATTATTTGTTCTAAAACATCTCCAGAAATAGACGTCAAGCTGAGAGGTTGGTAGTTAGCCGGATCCTCCTTTTTCCCTTTCTTGAAGATTGGGACATTTGCTTGCCTTCAGTTTTCTGGCATCTCACTTGTTCTCTGCTTAGAAATTTTGTTCACAAGTACTTTTAGTAAATATGAACATATGAAGCTGCCTTGTACTGAATCAGACCTTTGGTCCATCAAAGTCAGTTTTGTCTTCTCAGACTGGCAGTGGCTCTCCAGGGTCTCAAGCTGAGGTTTTTCACACCTATTTGCCTGGACCCCTTTTTGGAGATGCCAGGGATTGAACCTGGGACCTTCTGCTTACCAAGCAGATGCTCTACCACTGAGCCACTGTCCCTCCCCATTTGGATTAAGTTCATCTGGCCCTGAGGATTTAGTTTCATTTAAAGAAACTAGGTGTTTATATACTACCCCTATGCTGATCCTAGATTGCAACTCCCTTCCCTCATCATTTGCTCTGTTTTTCCATGTTGAGCACCTTTTCCCTCAGAAGAGGAGAATGAGGAAAAGTAGGAATTGAGCAGTTCTGCCCTCTCTTCATCATCTGTTACAATTTCACTTTCCTGTCCCCGCAATGGGCCTATATCTGCTGTTTAGATGTGTGTGAGAAGAGAATCGGTAGCAGACTCATGAAATTATGTGCTTCGTAACTATCCCTCTCCAAAGTACCCATAGATGATATCTTTGCTTATAAGATTCTAAATAGTACATGTATTTCCTTTGAATATTTACCAGGAATCATAGGGGGTTTTTTTAATGTTACTGATTTGTGCTGCAAGTATAGAGTTATGGCTGAAGGAAATTAAACAGCACTGTTTAATCACATCAGTATGGTCAAAGCCTAGTTTAAACCATACTGTGGCACTGCTGATTTGCAGTTGAGATCCCTAGTACAGCAGTACAGTTTTTCCAGACTGGGCTAGCCTGATAGTGCTTATTCAACTAAGCATATTGTTTTAATTAGATCACTTCCTAAAAGAAAAATTGTTGCAAAGGCATATTGAAATAAGGTCAGAAATTGCTACAGTTTTTTCTAGGAAAAGTTTTATTTTTATTAAGACATTTCCAAATAAAATATTTAAATGGTGGGGGTTTTAAAAAGAATTTTCTTAGAAGTTTGAAATCTATCTCCCTTAACAATTAACAGCCATTTTTTGCCTGATTATCAGGAAAGGTGTTCTTAGAGCTAGTTCTTAGAAAACATACTTTGGCTTTTGAAAAATCAAAACTGCAGAAAAACTGCCCTTCCAATTGAGATAATTTGCAGATTTACTGCAGACGTGGGTATCTTCTGGGGAGAAGGTCTTTTCTGCTTCCTTTGAAGAACTCTCTCTCCACAGCTGTGTGCCTGGTGAAACTCTTTTTATTCATCCAGCCCTTTTACTAGCTGTCTGATATATGCTGCAATCAATAACTTAATTTTTATGGGGGTTTTGTTTTGGTGCTGTTGAATTTTAGCCATTCTGGTGCCTTATAATTGTGGTTTTAATTACATGTATTAATGTTCCTTGGAACATTGTTTGAAAGTTGTCTCTTCAGCTTTGGCTTAAAATGTTGCAGATTTAAATGAATGAAAGAAAGCAAATCAGTTATGAATGGTTAAGCTAGAACGGGTGAAATCTGTTTTTTTTATATATATATCTCAGCTATGCCTGCTTCAAATCTTGTTTGTAGAAGTAGCTTGCTTGGGAAGTATAGGATTTGATTTTCTTTTGCTATCCTTTCTTAAGTCTTCCTTAAGACAAAACCCAGAAAAGGTGTGTGTTCCAGTCTGGCATTGGTAATGATAATGGTAGTGGCACTGAAGGGTGTCTGTGGGGATCATCATATATGTACCCTCCCCTTTCCTTTGAATTGCTGGCCCACTTGTTGCAAGTCACAGCTGACTTGTAAGGGATGGTAATTAGACTGATCACAGCTAGATATATTGGCCTCAGTATTAGCTTAGTATTAATATGCATCCATGTAGTAACTGTAGTAATATGTATACAACTGTATATATGTAGAATGTCGACTAAAGCAGTGATCTTTAGTAGAAACCCTCAGGTGGTTCATGAAGCACATCTGCTGAATGCAAATTATACAACTAATATTGCAAGTTATACAACAGTTGCTGCTGTTTGGAAGACCTGCTTCTAGTGTGCTTATATAGATACCTTGCCTCCTCCTGACTGTCTTTACATGTAGGCTAAGAGAAACAGCAAGTTGGTGAAGTGAGGCAACTCAGCAATGGAGAAAATTCCTTTTAGCATAAGTATTCTGGTTGCTCTGTTTCTGTCACATGATGGTGATGTGGTATGCTGTCACTTGGGCGTAGAAATGGGGTCCCAGTTCTGTCACTTTCTGGGATCAGTCTCGCAGTGCCCATCCTGACCACCCTAAGGTGCAGTCCTGCCTTCCCAAAGGAAATAAGGAAGCAGACAGTTCAGGTAGAGGCACCGAGGATGAATCCAGTTGATGAGTCAAGAAGACTGCTTGGGGCCTGCACTATGACGAAGGAGTGGAGGAGCAGCCATCTGAAGAAGAGGCCACCAGTGAGCAAAGACGCTGACACAGCTCCCAGGCATTCCATGGAGCTCAAGAGATGCCAGAGCCAGACGGAGTCGGGCGTTTAGGCCATGCTTGGCCTTGCTGCTGGTGTGGGTGGTGGCTCTCAGCTCCAGAGAATGGAAGGCAGGCAGAGACAGGAAATGTCGAGTGCCGCAAAGAGCAGGAGTGGCACGACATGGTGTTCCCAGCATGGGTGGAAGAGGAAAACAGGCCAGGCCAGAGAGGTGCAGACTCAGTGTTCATTTGTAGGGAGGTGGGGCCTGGGGAGGAGGATGATGGAGAAGGAAGCCTGATGGGAATAAAAGGGGGGAACCATGGGCTGCCAGGGATGATCAACTGGATGCCTAAGGGGTTGCTGGAGGAAACAGAGAGAAGACAACACAGCAACTGGGTCCAGGGAGTTGGATGGGGGTTTGGTTATATAGCCACCCCACCATTTGGGTCTGAGGTGTCTCTCCACATGAAATTCTCAGAGAAAACTTGGCTGAGGAAGGAGTTACTGAGGGGCACGCAGTGATGACCAGCGAACAGCCAGCCAGTGCACCTGAGGTGCATGACTTATATGCTGCCACTTGGGGAGTAAAGTGGGGTCCCAGGTCTGGAAATGCTGAAGACCTCTGCTCTAAAAAGACTTGCCAAGCGAAGTGATAAATTGGCTGCATCCATTGTACCGCCTGTATGGGTCCCACGGTGGCTTCCATCAACCATATAGATAGGATGGAAGTGTGCCCATGATTTCTAAGTAGGTGTGATGTATGAACACATTCAATTTCCACAAGCAAGTAATGAGTAAACAAGGTCCTCTTGTATTTGGAGAAGGAATTCGCAAGTTTTAATATTGAGTCAGAGAAGCGTGTTGTAGCAGAGTTTAAATACTATTGTTTAAGGTAAGCGTTTGCTATGCAACTGGTGTACAAACATTAATTGCTGCTGCCTGCAGATGAATCAGTTGGCACAAATCTTTTACTTTCACTCCCTCTTACTAAAAGCCAAAAATAATAGAATGTTATAGTCTTTTGATGTTAGGACATATTCTTTATTTTCCTAGGCTTTACCCATAAGGCTTTCCCAGAAGGGAAACAACACTAGATGAGCCAACCAAACAATGTGTTTTCTGCAGAGTTATAGTAGGATCAGGGAAAAGTAGGGCACCCAGGATTGGTTAAAATAAACATATGGCTTGTGAAGAAATATGCTTTTGGGCAATTTTTGCAGTCGTATGTTAATGTTATTTATAAATGCAAATAAGTAATGACTATATTAAATTGTTAACAAGGAGGCCAAATAGAGACAATTTCAGAAATCTTTCTGGCCTTTAAATGAAAACAACCCAAAACAAAAGAAAATGCTTTTAAAAGTACATGAATGTAAGATATGATTGCTTAGTATATATATATAACCATTCTGAAAATTAGGGATTTGTATATATTTCAGTCTAAGAAGAAATCAAGCTAAAATGTCGGACTCCCATACCACTCCACTCTCTGTTACTTACAGGTGCTGCTCTGAAACAGTTTTATCCTGTAGCTATCCACTGTCAACGTTTCACAATTAAAAACTAGGATTAAGTATTAGCAGTTGACGACAAAGTAAACCTATAATATCTAAATCCATATGGTGTAACTGGTCCAAGAATCAGTGTATGTGTGTGGGGGGGAAGGGTCCTGGCAGCTGCGTCACAGAATTTGTTCACTTCAGGCAGGGGTGCCAGGAGATTTGAGACAGATGTTTTGAGACATGCAGCATGCCTGAAACATTTCCAGGGGTCGGGCTACAAATAGTGACTTAGTAAGTGTAGAAACAGGAAAAGTATGCAGGAGGGGAGGACGCAAGAGTTTATTCACCCCTAGGTGAACAGCCAGTCGCTTTACATTACATCTGCTTGTCAGGGTTGACTATTTAAGCTGTCATGCCCTTGGTATTGCTCTTTGACTGTGAATAAAATGCAGCATTGTGATTACTAATCCCACTCCAGTGACTTGACTTTAAATGTGGTTTTGGAGTGGATCCCGGAGTCCTCCTGTTTGCTAAGCTTCCTACTCCTGTTTCAGAGACACCACTGGATATTGAGGAGAGAGCACTGAAGACTGCCCTCTTCCATTTGGAACTTCTGCTTTTTAAAAAAAATCTTGAAAACAAAAGCAAACAAACAAAGCATTTGAAGGAAATCAATGGCTACCAAAGTGATCTGTTTGTTTTTCTTTTTCTCTTTGCCTTTGCTTCCAGTGGGAAATCACACCGGACGTATCAAGGTGGTCTTTACACCCAGCATCTGTAAGGTGACTTGTAAAAAAGGAACCTGTCAAAACAGCTGTGAGAAAGGAAACACTACCACACTGATCAGTGAAAATGGGCATGCTGCTGACACCTTGACAGCACCCAACTTCCGAGTAGGTAAGTCTTGTGGATCTTTGCTTTCTCTTGTTAATGCTTTTTGGGGT
Source organism: Heteronotia binoei (assembly GCF_032191835.1). Lineage (NCBI taxonomy): Eukaryota > Metazoa > Chordata > Lepidosauria > Squamata > Gekkonidae > Heteronotia > Heteronotia binoei. The sequence continues at coordinate 174,884,798 of NC_083223.1, forward strand.
CAATTTGTTCATGCATATTCTGAATTGCATAGCTCTTTGTGGATCTTGTGGATCTTTGCTTTCTCTTGTTAATGCTTTTTGGGGTCAATTTGTTCATGCATATTCTGAATTGCATAGCTCTTTCCTGAAGGGTCTGTTAGTAAGCATTATATGTTATTGAGCATCCCCTTGACTGCTCTTGATATTTCTCCTGAAGTATAAAAGAGAATAATAGTACTTTAAAATTTGTAGTTGAAGTTGTATGGAGACTGTATGTTAAGACACTTAGTAGTTTTTCATGGAAACCCACAAATTGGATGGAAAAATACGGCATGATGAAGGAAAAATAATGTTCTTTCAGTTTGTGGTTTACATTTTTATAAGCGAATGTGATACCTAGTTAGATGAAATTTTCTTGAAAGGCATTGTGTGGAAATTGCTTGACTTTGCATTCCTGGGAGTGAAATGGGTGCCAGCTTGAAACTCTTGCTTTGAGACTGCTGTGAGTGCAACAGATTTATTATGTGTCAAGTGTTCAAACAGGATACTGAACACTTAGAAATGAGATTTTAAAAGGAAGGTAAAGTACAATTATTGTCCCTAGTGATCGCTTTTATGTGCTTTCCAAATAGAAATGTGAAAGGTGGTATTCTTTGGTATTCTACTTGCAATGGTGTACATCTTTTATGTTAAATATGACAAAAATGGGGTTTCAAAGTTTCTTTAAAGATACTGTATGAAAAATGCCATTTTCTTCCCTGCAAATTACCGTATTTTTCCGCTCCATAAGACGCACCTGAACATAAGACGCACCTAGTTTTTAGAGCCGTTTGTGTGAATTTAGAGGCATTTGTGTGAATTTTTTGCAGTATTCGCTCCTTAAGATGCACACACTTTTCCCTCCACTTTTTTGGGGGGGGAAAGTGAGTCTTATGGTGCAAAAAATACTGTAACTGGCCAAGTAGAAATTGATTTACTTAAAAGCAAATGCAGTAGATTTCAGTGCAAATTTATTGTATCGAGATTTGCAGTGTAGCAGGTAGAGCAGTACAGATTATCACCATGTAGCTATTTTGATCTGCAAAACAGTCACCAGAAATGTGTTCTTGCTGCCTTTTCTATCATAGTAATTCTTGAAATAATTCTTTTCCTGCAAATGAGTACTTAAAATAGTACAGTCATTCCAAGTACAAACAGAATATTCGGTGTGGGGGGAAGAGGGGCGAGACACACAGCATCCTAGTGGTTCTTCTGGTGGTTCCCAGCAGAGTTCGTACCAAACCAGACGCCGTAAAAAGAATTCCTTGAGAGAATAAAAGTACTACGTAATACCGCAGTTTAGAGATACAGTGGTGTTTTTGTCACATTGGTAGATGTGCCTCGTGTGTTGAATAGCAGTGATAGGCAATGGATACAGACCTCCTGAATATGGACATTGCAGGTGTTTGGTGTTCTGATTGTCAGTATTGATAATCCACAAAAGACAATGTCTGAAAGTGCCCTTGGATTGCGTGATTTATAGGCTGTGGTGCAGTTCCACATATCAACACCTAAACAAAGTTTCTGCACATTAAAAAAAAAAAAAACTTGCTATGAGGAAATTATCCTAAATTTCAATAAAGTACACAGCAATACTTGAGGAACTGAAGAATAAGGGGATATTTATGAATGAATATTGTTAGAGAGTCATGTGAAATATATACTTAACACGGCTGTGTAAACTATAATATGTTCCCCCTCAAAGGCAGTGAACTTGACTTTGAAATGCAGAAAAAAGCCCTAAACTGTGTGTTACTTACAGCTGTGCTGCTCACCATTCTCAACACTATTAATTGAACACACTGAACAGAATATAGCCCATTAATATATTGCACATTTCCCCCTGACCGCTCATGTAGGTGTTTCAGAAATAGAATTTCCAAATAATGATATAAAGCCCACTTTAAAAAAGTGATTGGCAATAACGTTTTATATATGGAGACATGTGGCATGTGTACAAGTTATTAATCAATGTACAGTTAAAATTGGACAGGCATTATAAGGATTCACCATTAAAAAGAGGATAACAAAAAGTGAATGGATCTGTGAGTGCTAGGTCTGCACCAGGTCTGGTTTGCCTGCATTTCACACTCCATATATATACATGGACAGTACAGTGGTGATGGTATATTAGGCTATATACTTTCTGCTGTCTAGGGGTCAATATATTGTACATGATGAGTGCCAAGCTGTACAGGTAATAGTCTGTGGTTCAGAACACTAGATAGTCCTTGACCTCTGTCAGTAGCTCTTAGGAAATTTCCGCAAATGTGCTACAAATCCCTGTGCGAGCGCGCCTGGTGTATCCCCGTCACCTGGATCCCCAGGGCCTCAAACCACGACTGACCTAATAAGCTACACAGGAGTGAACAGCAGCAGTTCATCAAGAGGTGCTGACTGAACCTACTACTCCTGCTGCCACCCCCACCCTCTCATCACTTCTCCCTACTCTCTCTCTCCTCAGCAGCTAATATGCTTTCTGTCTTCTACAGGTGTCTTTAAACACAATCAGCAAGTTATAGGTACCCAATAGGCTTTCCTGCTCATGAGATTCCTTGGAAGTCATTTGAGAACCCTTGATCAATGTGTGTGATTTGCCATGGTGTGGAGGCATAAGTGTTAATGCTTTCATCTCCTCAGTGCGGAATGGGTGAGGTGAGGAAGAATGGGCAGTGGCAGCAAGGGGTAAGATGAAGGGATGGGTAGCACAACCTACATCCTCAATCGTCCTTAATCATAGAGCTGGTTCCAGGGCCAAGTAGATTGGAGCAGATGCAGTGTTCATTAGATATTTTAATTGGAACATTTTAATTGAACTATATTTTAGTAATTTTACTAATTTAATCATAATTGTTGCACAATTTTACTGTAAATTTTGGAGGGTTAATTTGGGACAAACAAAAGAGCAGGCTTTATCAGATGGATGAAGTGATTGTTTAAGCCAGCAGCCCATGTTTTAGGACAGTCAGGTTGTGGAGCCTTATTTACTGGGTTGCAAGCCCCTCTTGAGGCACCCTATTTTACTGTGTCTTGAAACCACCTGCTATTGGGGAGGATAGATAGAAAGGAGCAGTGAGGTGGTGCTGAAAGGTCACTCAGTTGATTTTTTTCTAGCACAGGAAAGTCAAGAGGCCCCCCCTCCCTCAACTTTCCCTTCCCTTTTCTGTCTTCCTTGTCATTCGGCGCAGCCTGGCCAGTCCTTCCCCCACACACATAAGAACATAAGAGAAGCCATGTTGGATCAGGCTAATGGCCCATCCAGTCCAACACTCTGTGCCACACAGAGGCAAAAAAACTCCAGGTGCCATCAGGAGGTCCATCAGTGGGGCCAGGACACTAGAAGCCCTCCCACTGTGCCCCTCCAAGCACCAAGAATACAGAGCATCACTGCCCCAGACAGAGAGTTCCAACAATAGCCACTGATGGACCTCTGCTCCATATGTTAATCTGATCCCCTTTTGAAACTGTCTATGCTTGCAGCTGCTGCTGCCTCCACCTCCTGTAGCAGTGAATTCCATGTGTTAATCACACTTTGGGTGAAGAAATACTTCCTTTTATCAGTTCCAACCCGACTGCTCAACAATTTCATTAAATGTCCACGAATTCTCATATTATGAAAAGGGAGAAAAGTACTTCTTTCTCTACCTTCTCTATCCCATGCATAATCTTGTAAACCTCTGTCATGTCACCCCTCAGTTGACATTTCTCCAAGCTAAAGAGCCCCAAGTGTTTTAACCTTTCTTCATAAGGAAAGTGTTCGAACCCTTTAATCATTCTAGTTGCCCTTTTCTGCACTTTTTCCAGTGCTATAATATCTTTTTTGCGGTGTGGTGAGCAAAATTGTACGCAGTATTTCAAATGAAGCAGCACCATCGATTTATACAGGGGCATTATGCTACTGGCTGATTTGTTTTCAATTCCCTTCCTAATAATTCCCAGCTTGGCATTGGCCTTTTTTATTGCAATTGCACACTGTCTTGACATTTTCACAGTGTTATCTACTATGACCCCAAGATCTCTCTCTTGGTCAGTCTCTGCCAGTTCACACCGATCACTTGTATTTATAGCTAGGATTTCTGGCCCCAGTGTGCATTACTTTGTACTTGGTCACATTGAACCTCATTTGCCACACTGATGTCCACTCTCCCAGCCTCAACAGATCCCTTTGGAGTGCCTCACGATCCTCTCTGGTTCTCACCACCCTGAACAATTTAGTACCATCCACAAACTTAGCCACTTTGCTGCTTACTCCCAACTCCAAATCATTAATGAACAAGTTAAAAAGCATCGAACCCAATACTGAGCCCTTTGGTACCCCACTGCTTACAACCCTCCACTGCAAAAACTGCCCATTTATACTCACTCTCTGTTTCCTATTAATTAACCAGTTTTTGATCCAAAAGAGGACCTGTCCTTTTACCCCATGACTCTTGAGCTTACTAAGGAGCCTTTGATGAGGAACTTTATCAAAAGCTTTCTGGATGTCAAGGTAAACAACATCTGTTGGGTCCCCTTTGTCCACATGTTTGTTCACCCCCTCAAAGAACTCTAGCAGGCTAGTGAGACAGAACCCATGCTGAGTCTTCCTCAATAACTTTTGTTCATCAATGTGCCTACTAATTCTCTCTTTAATCACAGTTTCCACCAACTTCCCTGGTATTGAAGTCAGACTAACTTGCCTGTAATTTCCCGGATCTCCTCTGGAATCCTTTTTAAAATATGGGGATGACATTTGCTACCTTCCAGTCCTCAAGAACGGAGGCAGATTTCAATGAAAGATTACATATTTTTGTCAGGAGATCCACAAGTTCACCTTTGAGTTCTTTCAGTACTCTTGGATGTATGCCATCCGGGCCCAGTGACTTATCAGTTTTTAATTTGTCTATCTGTCGTAGGATCTCTTGTCTCGTCACCTCAATCGGACTCAGATCTTTCAATACCCCTCCCAAAAACAGTGGTTCTGGAGTTCACATCTTCCACAGTGAAGACAGAGGCAAAAAATGCATTCAGCTTCTCAGCCATTTCCCAGTCATCCTTCAGTAATCCTTTTACCCTTTGGTCATCCAAGAACCCCACTGCCTCCCTGGCTGGTTTCCTGCTTCTAATATATTTGAAGAAATTTTTGTTGATCTTGATGGTGTTTGCAATATGCTCCTCATAGTCCCGTTTTGCCTGCCTGATCACAGATTCGCATTTAATTCAATTTAATCGAATTTAATTTTCGATTTATACCCTGCCCTATTCCGCAAGCACGCTCTGGGTGGCTTACAACATTAAAAAACTTTACATAACATTAAACAAACTACAGCCAAACTTAATAATATCACAATTACAGAATTACCAGAAACCATGATCCACATAATTGGCAACAAGTCATAAGCTACATATAGACTGGTTTGATTTGCCACAGCCTGTGTTCCCTTTTATTAACCTTACTTGGACTAGCTTTCTACTGCTTAAAGGGATCCTTCTTAACTTTTACAACTTCCATTACTTTGTTTCTTAACCATGCAGGCTTTTAAAAATACCTATTTATGCCTTTCCTGACTTGTGGTATATATTTTATCTGAGCTTCTAGGATTGTAGTTTCAAATAGCTTCCAAGCTTCCCCATGGGTTTTGACCCTATTTACCTTTCCTTTCAGTTTCCTCTTCTCATGCCTCCTCATCTCAGAGAATTTACCCCTTTAAAAGTTAAAAGTGGTTGTGTTGGTCTTTTTTGGCAACTCCCTATTTATGCAAATGGTGAAATCAACAACATTATGATCACTGCTCCCAAGCAGTTGACCTTCTAGTGTTCTACACATTTTTGTGAAGCAGAGGTGCACTCTCCATGGGGCAGGGCCACAATTACTGTGAAGGCACATGACTCTGTCACAAGGTTGCAGCTCAGTATTTTCTGTGCTGCTGCTAGGAGCAGAAGATGGGCCTTGACACTGGAATGTTTGAAGATTACCAATCTAAGTAAAGGGGTATATAAGCTGCAAGTGTAGAGGAGCATTTTTTTCCTAATAAAACGAGGGCAAAATGTTAGCAATTGGATGAAGTGACCATAGATTTTTCACAGATCTGCTATAGGTATAGACCAAAATTGTATACTTCCTATATTAATTGCTTTGGTGTTGTCACAAATATCATTATGTACTCTACTTAGCCCATGGAAGAATGACAGAAAATAATTTGTTTAAAAAGTGGATGTAAGGAAGCCAACACATTTTTAGACTGTAGCTTTCATATGTGGGAGAAGGATCCAGAAGCAGATTACTGCACTAAAGTGGTTCTTTACCAAAACTTGTCTTTAAAATTTCAGTGTTAGATAAGAAAGAAGGAAAATGAGCACCAGATTATTTCCCCAGGAAACTGGATATCAAAGCATGCCATTTAGTCCTTGATTTGTATTTCTTCCATTTTGCCTGTAACAAAACATTTATGTTTATTCTTTTCCATGTTTTTATGGAATCCCACAGGGTTCAATGGCCAATATGAAAGGTGTGATAACTGAGGAATGGTTTGGTTACTGCTGATATGTCAGTATGTCAATCGAGCATATATTCTAAATAGGTAGTGTGTGTGTGTGTGGGGGGGGAGTACAATGACCCAAAAGGGATGTTGTGCCAGGGAAAGCAGATTAAGGGGATGCATAAAGTCAGACAGAACAGTTTGTAGAAATGGAACAAGGCTTTAACAACCTTTTGGCAACTTGTCCCAAACACTTGGTGTTTAGTTTTCGTTGAGTGCATTCATACTACACTAAATAATCTGTTTTGCAACTGGATTTTATGCCATTCTTACACAGTAAAAACTCAGTTGCAAAACAGATTATTTAGTGTAGTGTGAACACATGCTCTGTGACATAATTGTTTCTTTGTTCATCCTGCCTCTCTTTTGCACTAGGTGCATGACATGTTTCACCTACTACAGATAATTTGTTACCCTTTTAAAATATAAAGCATAGTAAATGAAATAAAACAAATTTTACTTCAATATACTTTAGTGAAGTTCATAAGTATCATTTTAAAAATGCCTTCCTCTGCATAGTGACCTTAATATTTCTTAGTGGTCTCCCATCCAAATTCTGAACAGGGCCAAACCTGTTTATCTTCTAAGATCTGATGTTTGGGCTAGCCTGAGCTATCCAGGTCAGCAGTATTTTAGAATACTTATTTACTTAATTAATTGTTAATTTGTTCAAAATAATGTCAATGTTATGCCATTCAGCAGTGGGAAGATAGTTCAAATGTAGCTTGCTATCCTCCTTCAGGTAAAAGTAAGTAAGACATTAAGGAATGTATTTCACATGCTAAGGGTGAGTACAGATGATAATTTTCCTACAGATCTGACATGATGTGTGGTGCCATTTACCTTGGATAAAGGACATAGTAGTAGTAGTTCTTTATTCACGGTCATCCGACCAGCTTAATACAAACAAAAACAAAATCATAAAAACAAACCCATCACCTCTTACACAAAATTCCTGACTCCTACTATTACACATATTGTTAAAACTCATAACCAAGATTTACATTCTCAATTTTCCTCCTTTCCAACTGAGCAGCATAACAGAAACGGGCAATCTTAGATGAAACGACCGAAAGAGCGTCAGACAGGAGGAAGGCAATTTGCTCATCCTCCTGCCTGCCTGCCAAGGACCCAAGAATCGGAGAGATTAATCTTGCCCTCAAGTCATTGTAATTAGGGCAGTGCAAAATGATGTGGAGAGTTGTTTCAACCTCATTGCAATTGCAGGGGCACAGTCTTTCCAGATATGGGTACCCAGCGTAACGTCCCAAAAGCACCGAAGAGAAAAGTGCATTGAGTCGTGCTTTTGAGAAAGCTATCCGATATTTTGGGATAGTGATGTTGAAAAGGTACCTGGCTGGGGACAGTACCTCGGCTTGCTTCCCTAAGAAAATGTGTGCAGAAAGACTAGCTCTAGCAGATCTCAGTTCAAGCTCCACCAACCTCAGGCGCAGAAGTTCTTTCGCATCCCTCAGTTCCATCATTACTAGGGACTCAGGGGAGAGATCACAGAGTCTAAAATGATCTAAACACCTTTTCTCCCAAGTTCCCACAAAAGAATCGAAAAAAATCAGATGGGGAAGGCCACCTGGCTTTGAGAGAACCTTCAAAAAGTAACAAAGGGTGTTTAACCACATAGACGTCTCGATGCTTGGGACACCAGATTCCAACCTGATGGCAGTGTTTGGCACACAACTGGGAACAAACAGAAGCTTGCGCAGGAGTTTAGTTTGTACAATCTCCAGCGGCTTGGTGGTTAAATAAGGGGCAATTTCAGCGCCATAGAGCAACTGGACCCTGGTCTTTGCAGTATGCAACCTTAATGCTGCAGGCAAGAATTTGGCCCCTTTGGAGGTATAAAAACAGTAGATGGCATCAGCTGTTCTTTGCGCAGACTGTGCAACATAGTTCTTATGTGCCAAACGCTTACCCTGATAATGAAAAATCACCCCCAAGTATTTAATGATTTTTACTTGCTCAATGGGTTTACCATTTAGAAACCAGCAATGAGCCTTGAAACGTTTGACGAAAACTAAAACCTTGGTTTTATCTAGATTGATTTCCAGCTTTTCCTGCAGACTGGTCTGGGTTAGATGGCGAAGGGCCCTTCGCATACCAATCTGCGTCCTGGATAGTATAAGCACGTCGTCAGCATACGCCAGAACTGGAATATGCCGATCGGCGAGCTTAGGAGGATGTAAAGCCAAATCATTAAAGGAGGTTAGAAGTGAATTTATGTACAAATTGAAAAGCAAGGGGGCGAGCACACAACCCTGTCTGACACTCTTGTTCACTAAAATTGGTTGGGTTAAATGGCCTTGAGATGAGCATCTTATCCTGATGCCCGAGTTACTATAAAGGCTAACCATTAGCAACAACAGCCGTCTGTCAATAGACGAAGCTGCAAGCTTGTCCCATAACCTGGATCTGGGTATCAGATCAAAGGCAGCCTTAAAGTCGACAAAGGCTGCAAATAGTCTGGAGCCCTTTGTGGCCAAATATTTATCAACTAGAAATTGCAGCACCAAAGTCTGATCAAGGTGGGATCTTCCAGGGCAGAAGGCAGCCTGAACATCGGCAATAATGCCTTGAGAATCCATCCAGGCCGTAAGTTTGTCCCTCAGATGTAAGGCATACAGTTTGCTAATGGCACTTAGCAAACTAATTGGCCTATAGTTCGAGGGGAGATCATGACCCCCTCTTTTGTAAATGGGCACAATAATCGCCCAGCCCCAATCGGCTGGCATGTTTGCTGTCTCATCGATATATGAGAAAAGGGAAGCCAACGTTGGAGCCCACCAATCCTGATGCTCTTTGAGTAGATCAGACCTAATGTAATCCCCCCCAGGGGCTTTCCCGCTTTTCACCCTCCCTAAAAGGGAGTTCACTTCCTCGCAGGTGACAGGATCCCAGGACGGAATGTCCTCTGTTAGCAACTTCGCTCGTAGGGTGGGGCAAGAGGGCTCTTCAGAGGCATATATCCTCTGAAAGTGTTCCACCCACTCTGCAGCAGTAATATGATTTGAAGCTCCTGAGGGGAAAACTTTCAATAGTGGGTTAATTGTATGCCAAAAAAGCGATGAATTGTTTGATTTTGCTGCATTAATCAGGGCCTCCCAGTTTCTCTTAATAAAAGTTTCTTTCTTATGTTGGGTAAGTTCCTTGAATTGTTTTTTTAGGACTTTTAACTGCATATAGTGAGCCATCAATTGAGATTCCCTTGCCAGAATCAGGCCAGCTGTAACCTGCCTCTTTAAGGACCTGCATTCTGAATCATACCACTCGTAAGATCGCCTTTTCAGAACTGTGTTATTATGCGTATAATAGGAGAGGGTAGGTTTTAGGGCAGCAGTTATATCATTATAATGCGAAACAATGTCGCCATCCTTCTCCATTATCATTTTCCTGAGGCCCATCACCTGTTCACACCCCAAGAGACTCCTGATTTTAGTACTGACTCTGCTGGACCATTTTACACAGCCAGTCACAGGGCTTAAGTGGTCGGAAGGGTGATGGATCACTCTAGACTTAAACGGCAAGGCAATTGAGACTTTGAGTGACAGCGGGAGGTGGTCACTCTCAGATCTACTAATAACCCTAAAATCCAGCACTTCTGTAAGCATAGCTCTGGAGGTAGCAACATAGTCTAGTAAAGAGGGCTTGATTCCCTTCCAGTAGGAGCAGACAGCAGGGTGATCCTCCGGCCAGGAGCCATTTAAGATTAACAAATCATACTTAATACAACATTTAGCCAATAAAAAGCCCTGCTGATTACACCTGTGATCGTTGGAGAGCCGCTTACACAGGGGGGAAGGATCAGAGAAAGGGGGGGGGGAACGAACCAAATTCTGCACCAGTTGCAGCTTCCGGATCCAAGTCAAGGGCAGCTCCATGTAGAAGGCATTACAGTAGTCTATTCTCAAGGTGACCGTTGCATTATTATTATTATTAAATTTTATTTGTATCCCGCCCTCCCCGCCTAGGCAGGCTCAGGGCGGCTGAATGAATTACTGTAGCCAAGTTGCTGCGTTCCAGGTATGGAGCCAACTGTCTTATTTGCCTAAGATCATATACTATATGATATGATAGATTCTAGCATGAAAAGTCTGTAATGGTCCTTATGAGGTTATTTCTATTAAATCATATAGTAGATTAGACTGATAAGACAGGATAAAAACATTAAGAAAGTATGAGAATACTGTAGAATACAGACAATCGGCTGTAATAGGCAGCTATACTGGACCTTTAAACGATCATGCTATATTATGTTGTGTGCGTGTATTTCTTTATGAAATACTCCCATGTTGATATGCTAATTTATTGTGTTATATATTTGTTAAACTATCCCATGCATTCTTTTTACACACATGTACTTTGATTAAGAAATATCCTTAGTATCTGTAGAACTGCCCATATATTGTGTATTTTGGTAATTAAAACTGAGCATACTTAATATATGTTCTTCCCTTTTCCTTATTTCCCTATTTTTTCCTTCTGTATCCCCGTTAAAATTCAAAAGAAAAAAGTCCAAGACAAGTTTGATTTGCATAATCCAAGCACAAGAAAGATTTTGACAAATAACTGGTGAAAACATATCCTTTGTCATGGTTGAACTTCTCTAAGAAGGCTAAAGGGATTTGTAAAGTGTATGTTTAACTTACAACTGAGGACAAGCATAATAAATCAGGCTATATCTGCTCTGTTAGTTCTATATTCCTATGTTATTTGGGTACTTCAGAGCTTTACTTTTGCAACTTTTATATTTACAGATTTTCCCTATTACTCTGAAGACTATTCTGAAACTGGTAATTTAATAGTTTTCACTTTTTGTTCGCTTTCGTAGCACATATACTATTACATGTTTTTTCTTGCTGATTCATTCATGAAGAGAACAGTCCTAAGCAAGTCTACTCAGAAGTATATCCCATTCTTGGGGCATATTAACAGGTCATTTAGATTTCTGGTAAGTTACAGACAAAGCAGTCCTCTTGAATAAACTCATAAATATAACAGTGTTTCAGTAATAAAGTCCGTACATAAAGGCAGTGCATTCATTTAAAAAATCCTCCAAGTAGATACATGTATTTAGGATTTAAGCTATGTTTTGGAATAAAACAGAGAACATGTACCAAAAGCATATGCACAATATGCCGATATGAGGGGATACATACAAACAGCCCTTCCCAGAACCATAGTTTACTCACCACATAAGGTAATAGTATGCTCAATTGGAATTCCGCTTGGTTTCTGTATTTCTAAATTACATGCACAAACATACACTATAATATACAAGCTTAACACAAGCAGTTCTTACCATATTATATAATATGGTATATTATATTATTCTTATTATAATATATAATGCACAAACATACACTATAATATACAAGCTTAACACAAGCAGTTCTTACCAATATTATCTAGCCATGCAATCTATTCATATACAATATACCATTGCAAAAAAATACATACAAACAATCCTTCCCAATGAAAACTTTGCTCACACAAATGTATTATGTAGCTATACTGATTATTAAAACTCTGTTATATTTGTGAGTTTATTCAAGAGGACTGCTTTGTCTGTTACTTACCAGTAAATGCTATTGTACTTTATTAGTGCTTTGTGATCACAGTTTGTTTTCATTGGTTTTTATTTTATTTTTATTTTATTTTACCAAATTTATATCCCACCCTCCCCTAAAGAGCTCAGGGCGGCTCAAAACAGTTAAAACAACATAAAATTTAAAACAAGATATACGATAAAATCATTTCCATACATTTTACAATCATTACGTTCAAGATGTGCATTGATATTCTGATCATTCCAATGTTTTTAGTTTCGGTTCTTACAGTTCAGTGAGATTGCCGGTGTTGTGGAATAACAACTACCTCCCCTTAACTATTGAAAGCAAGTTTAAACAATTTGGTCTTACAGGCCGTGCAGAACTGTGACAAGTCCCGCAGAGCCCTTATGTTTTTGGGGAGGGCATTCCACAGAGCGGGGGCTATTACCGAGAACGCTCTGTCTCTGGTGATGGATAATTGGACTTCTTTTGGTCCGGTGATCTTAAGAAGATTTGGGGATTTTTCTGGGGTACATATGGGGAAAGGCGATCCTGAAGGTCCCAGGCCGCATAGGCCTTTAAAGGTTATAACCAGCACCTTGAAACAAAACTGGAATGCCACAGGCAGCCAGTGCAGTGTTTCCAGCACAGGTTGAATGTGCTCCTGTATAGGTAGCTCCATTAACAACCTGGCTGACATGTTTTGCACCAGTTGTAGCCTCTGAATTTGAGTCAGGGGCAGCCTCATGTAGAGGGCATTACAGTAGTCTATTCTTGAGGTTACCGTTGCATGGATCACTGTTGCTAAGTCATTGCGCTCCAGGTACAGAACCAACTGCTTTATCCGCCTAAGATGGTAAAATGCGGATTTGGCAGTGGCTGCTATCTGGGTCTCCATTGTCAGCGAAGGCTCCAGGAGCACCCATAAGCTCTTGACCTTAGAAGCTCTTGACCTAAGCTCTTGACCTTAGAAGCTGGCACTATTGGCATCCCATCAAAGGCTGGCAAAGAGATCTCTCTACCCAGGCCACAGTGACTCAGGCACAGGACCTCTGTCTTTGCTGGATTCAATTTCAGTAATTCTGCCTGAGCCATTTCACTATGGCTTGCAATGCCGGGTCCAGATCTTCCAGGCGCAGCTGGACTAGCCCCCCTCAATAGATAGAGCTGGGTATCATCTGCATACTGTAAGCCAAAATGCCCTCAAAAGAGGTTGGGGAATTGACAGGTGGGCAACTTTGGCTCAAAAGGACCTAGAATCTATATTTACAGGATTCAACTTCCAGAAATTCTTGCTAAATTTACAGAGGACCCTAATTAAGTAAAACAATTATGATTTTATTACAGAAAAATATAGAACACACATACTCTCGGCTTGGCTTTGCGAACGAAGATTTAAGAAGGGTGCAATAGTCCACGTCTGCTGCAGGCTCGCTGGTGGCTGACAAGACCAATGCGGGACAGGCAGGTCCGGCCACAGTGGCTGCAGGGAAAAGTCTGATTTAGGGTTGGTGCTGTAGCAGTGCGATTCTTCCTCAATCTCCTTTTGTCCTCAAGACCAGCTATGCGTGCGTTCTCAAAAGAAGAAACAGCCTGGTGGATGGTGTGCCTCCATGCTTTGCGATCTGAGGCTAGGTCAGACCACTGGTGATGGTTGATGCGACAGGTGCCAAGGGATTTCTTCAAGGAGTCCTTGTACCTCTTCTTTGGTGCCCCTCTATTTCAATGGCCGGTGGAGAGTTCGCCATACAGGGCAATCTTGGGAAGGTGGTGGTTTTCCATCCTAGAAATATGCCCTGCCCAGCGCAGCTGCGTCTTCAACAGCAGTGCCTCGATGCTGGTAACCTCCGCCCGCTTGAGAACTTCAGTGTTGGTCACAAAGTCACTCCAGTGGATGTTGAGGATGGTGCGAAGGCAGCGCTGATGAAAGCGCTCAAGGAGTCGCAGGTGATGACGGTATAAAACCCACGATTCGGAGCCGTAGATGAGGGTTGTCATCACAACCGCTTTGTAAACATTGATCTTTGTGCTTTTTTTCAGGTGCTTGTTGCTCCACACTCTTTTGTGCAGTCGGCCAAAGGCACGGTTTGCCTTTGCCAGCCTGTTGTCGATCTCCTTGTCGATCTTAGCATCTGAGGAGATGATGCACCCCAGGTAGCTGAACTGCTGGACTGTCTTCAGAACTGATTCACCCACAGTGATGCAGGGAGGGTGATAATCTTCCTGGGGTGCAGGCTGGTGGAGAACTTCTGTCTTCTTCAGACTAACTTCTAGGCCGAATAGCTTGGCAGCCTCTGCAAAGCAGGACGTCATATGCTGCAGAGCTGATACCGAGTGGGAGACGAGTGCAGCATCATCAGCAAACAGTAGCTCTCGGATGAGTTTTTCCATTGTCTTGGAGTGGGCCTTTAGTCGCCTCAGGTTGAACAGGCTGCCATCGGTGCGATAGCGGATGTAGACACCATCGTCATCATCTAGATCTACTGCGGCTTTTTGAAGCATCATGCTAAAGAAGATCGTAAAGAGAGTTGGCGCGAGAACGCAGCCTTGCTTTACACCTGTGCCTATTGGGAAGGTCTCCGAGAGGTCGTTGCAGTGTCTGACTTGGCCTCGTTGGTCTTCGTGTAGCTGGATGATCATGCTGAGGAACCTTGGGGGACATCCTAAACGTTCCAAGATTTGCCACAGGCCTTTCCTGCTAACGGTATCGAAAGCTTTGGTAAGGTCGACAAAAGTCACATACAGAGCCTTGTTTTGTTCCCTGCATTTCTCTTGGAGCTGCCTGAGAACAAATACCATGTCGGTAGTGCTTCTGTTAGCTCTGAAGCCGCACTGGCTCTCTGGGAGGAGTTCTTCTGCAATGGCGGGCACCAGTCTGTTCAGGAGTATTCTGGCAAGGATTTTGCCTGCGATGGAGAGCAGGGTTATCCCCCGGTAGCTGGAGCAGTCTGACTTTTCCCCTTTGTTCTTGTATAGGGTGATGATGATTGCATCGCGAAAGTCCTGTGGTAATTTGCCTTGTTCCCAGCAGGTGACAAGTACTTTGTGAAGTGAGCTATGTAGTACTGTGCCCCCATGCTTCCAGATCTCTGGTGGAATTCCATCAACTCCTGCTGCCTTGCCACTTTTCAGTTGCTTGATGGCTTTAACAGTCTCTTCTAGAGTGGGGATCTCATCCAACTCTGTTTTCACTGGTTGAAGTGGGGTGAGGTGAATTGCTGAATCTTGAACTACGCGGTTGGCACTGAAGAGAACCTGAAAATACTCCGACCACCGGTTCAGTATGGATGCCTTGTCTGCGAGGAGCACTTGGCCGTCTGCACTACGCAAGGGACTCTGAGTCTGATATGATGGACCATATACTGCCTTCAGGGCTTCGTAGAACCCTCTTAAATCACCAGTGTCTGCACACAGCTGTGTTCTCTCAGCAAGCTTGGTCCACCACTCGTTCTGAATGTCTCGAAGCTTGCACTGGAGGTTGCTACATACAGCGCGAAAGGTTGCTTTTTTCCTAGGACAGGAGGGCTGAGCAAGATGTGCTTGGTAGGCAGATCTCTTTTTCGCCAGTAAATCTTGGATCTCTTGATTGTTCTCATCAAACCAGTCCTTGTTCTTCCTTGTGGAGAACCCGAGGACTTCTTCAGAGATCTGCAGGACGGTAGTTTTTAGGTGTTCCCAGAGTGCTTCTGGAGAAGGGTCTGTGGGGCAACTGGGGTCCTCAATTCTTGACTGGAGTTTTGCCTGGAAGGCAGCTTTAACTTCGGCTGACTGGAGACTGCCAACCTGAAACTTCCTCCGAGGGATACCTCCTCTCCTGGGTGTGGGTTTAAAGTGAAGACGGAGATTGCAGCGTACAAGACGATGATCCGTATGACATTCTGCACTGGGCATTACTCGGGTGTGTAAGACATCTCGAAGGTCTCTCTGGCGCACCAGAATGTAGTCGATAAGGTGCCAGTGCTTGGACCGTGGGTGCATCCAGGTTGTCTTCAGACTGTTCTTCTGCTGGAAGATAGTGTTGGTGATGGTGAGCTGGTGCTCCATGCAGAATTCTAGCAGGAGGCGCCCGTTGTCATTGCAGTTGCCAATGCCGTGTTTGCCAAGTACTCCTTTCCAGGCTTCCGAGTCTTTACCTACTCTGGCATTGAAGTCGCCAAGGATGATCACCTTGTCCTCTGTAGGGGTCTTCCGTACGAGGTTGTGTAGATCAGCATAGAACTTGTTCTTTTCTGCAGGATCTGCTTGAAGGGTTGGGGCATACACACTGAAGAGTGTTGCATGCTGCTTGTTTTGAAGTGGGAGGCGCATGGACATGATGCGATCTGAGTGACCTGTTGGCAGGTTTTCGAGTTTGGAGGCAATGGAGTTCCTGACCATGAAGCCAATGCCAGAAAGGCGGCTCTCAGCCTTTGACTTACCTGACCAGTAGAGGGTATAGCCCGCACCGTGTTCTTGAAGACTACCTTCCTCAGGGAAACGGACCTCACTGAGAGCTGCTATGTCGATATTCAACCTGATAAGTTCATGGGCAACTAGAGCAGAGCGTCGTTCAGGGCGACCACTGTCTACTGTGTCAAGCATGGTTCTGATGTTCCAACACGCAAGCTTTAGTCTTTGCACACTTTGTGAGGCAGGTGCATGCCTTTTCTTTGTTGTTATTTTTTGACCGCAAGTAAGGATGCCCGTTGACCGCGGCTAGCCAACTGGGGTGGAGGAGACGAGCTTTGTTTAGGCCACCTTTTCTAGGCCCCTCTCCGTGTGGAGCAAGCAGTGCTGTCCCTAGATAAGGCTGCTTGGTCGTTCAGGGTGCTGCCGAAAAATGCTTTCGTCTCCGGGTTAGCATCAGGCGACCAATACCCTGAACCGCCTACATGCAGGATCGGGACTGCAGCTTCCAGTGGCACCTTCCACCTGCTGTTTCGCCCCTTGCCCATCGCTGCAGGACTTGATGCGTTGTGGGTTGTGTATGTGGATATGCCCTTCAGGCCTGCGCAGAGGAATTTTTTAGGTGAAGCCCAGTGTGCGCGGTACTGGCTCCACCCTTTCACCTGGGGGTCATCTGCCATGGCCCAGTAAGCCGGGACGCCGGCAGCGAGTCCTCCAGGTGGTAGGTGTTACATTAACGAGCTCTATCTGCCCGGGTTTGATGTTAGAGTTTTCCTTCTCTTAGGCTGGCAAGGTTGGTGGGCCCAGCCTGCCCATCCGGTTATACCGCCGGACAATTCGGTCGCACCATGACGTAGCAAACTCTGTGAAAAACGGGGGGGACCAGCGAGAAGGTTTTGCTACGGATGCAGTAATGCAGGAGAGTCCATTGCAGTGACCATCTGCCAGGCATAGCCAGACAGTGACCACGCGGCATTCACTACACCGGGAGAGGAGAGGCTATGTATTGCGCATACACTTTCCCTGGGGGGGGTAGGATACCCAGAGGGAGCCCACCCCCCCACCCTCCCCCAACACACATACAAGATAATGGATATATACAGCAATAAAAATAGAGAGAAATATATAGAGGTAACATAAGAATGGACAAACAGGGTGATAATTACCGATCGTAGTCTTCGAGGAAGGCTCCAATGGCGACAAATGAGGGAGATGGGGGAAGGGACCCTCAACTGATCAGGAATTGGGGGCATATCTAAACAGCAGGGGGTACTGTCAGATGTACACCTGTGGGGAGTTGGGTCAGAGATTATAAGGACTACCTTGCGCCCTTAGGGGGTAGGAGGTGCAAGGGCGGATGACAGGTGGTCAGCTGGTACATGACCTCAGAAAAAGGGGAGGCTCCGCAATGACCATAATGGCTGGACTTATGCGGTGGCCAATGGCCAGTTTATTAGGGACACCTGATTGCATACCCATATCCAGTCAGTGAGCGGACCTGGCCCTAGTTACCTGATTGGACTTCCAGGTAACAATGGGCAAAAAGGGGGGAGGCTCCAGGGTGACCATTAGGGTAAAGAATGGGTGAGGGTATTGGGGTGGAAGTGATCAACAAGCTATTAAACTAGAGAGTCAAATTGATACCTAAGGTGACACCCGATTTATACAATAACTATGGCCCTGAGTGAAGCTGTTCTTCCTCTTCTTTACTCCTCTGCTGGCATCATCTTTTGTCTTGGGTTCCGTTGGACTTTTGTTAGGCAGTCTGGCAGGATCCACGCCTAAGATAAGCTTGATTGCCTTATGCATAAGTGACAGCTGTTGAGTACGTGAGCCTCTTTCTTCGCTGTCATGGAGTCTGGCATGCAGGAAGATAGTTGCTGATGATGTTAGCCTACCAACATGGCTTTCATGGTCAAGGCTGGAAACTGCTTGCCCGGACAGTTCTTGGCGGCACAACTTCTTCCACTGCAACGGCCGAGATGGTGCGCGCACGGAGCAGCTGAAAACCCATCTGTCCTCCTGGCTAGCACTCCTCCAGAGATACAGAGTGCTGCTGCAACGCTGTGGCTGTTAGTACTCACATAAGTCTCTTACATTCTGGTAGACAAAACCCACGCTTCCCTGGCAGATGTGTGTGAGTTGATCTCCAGGCACCCTGGCAACCAAACGGGTGATTACGACATCCGTACATCACTGAAACTAGGGGTCTTTTTCTCACAATACTGATAACAACCCAGCCCATATCTCCGGACAATCTGGGCAAGGGGGTGCATATAGATGCTAAATAACATCAGGGAGAGAACCGCCCCCTGGAGCACACCACATACAAGTGGGTGCCTCTGTGATGATTGCTCCGCTATGGCCATCCTTCGTCCCCAACCTTGGAGAAAAGAGGTAAGCCATTGAAGGGCAGACCCCTGAATCGGCCCCATATTTTGACTTGTTTCACTATGATCTTCCTGTTTTGTAATCCACAGTTCTGAGCCATGGACACCATCACGTCCAGTTTGGTCCTGGCTAAATATGGAACCAACAAATAAGAGACAGAGTGGGCTCGAGAGATGATGGTGCTCTTTGTTGTTCTGCATTTGACTTAACAGGTCATTTAGATTTCTTAGAATGACACAGTTACAGGTTTAAGGCATAGTGGGGAAAATACACCAACAAGTTTCTCTTTTCCTCTTGCCTGGAGGGAGAAAGGAGTAAAATTGGCCATTGTACAGTATTCAGTTTGGAATGAGGTTATTGACCTAATTCAGTCACAACAGCTTTTTGTCTTTGTTTTTTTTGCATTTATGGATTAATTTAAAACGGAATTATTTGGTCTGCTCTCCATTACTAGATGCCATGTTAATCCAGCTGCTGTTCAAGATTAACTGAAACATGATACTCAGATGTTGGTAGTTGCATTAGCACCATAGAAATAAAGACATAGAATTAGTGAGATGATATTCTTCATTGCACCAACCAGTAGCTTAAAGCAGTGAAAGCTTTCTAGTGTAACTAGATGCTTCATCCGGCGAAAGGAATATGCTGAGAATTTTTAAAAAGCACACACTTACTATTTTATTCTTCATCTTTATTATTTTTGCTGCCCCAAAGTCTTGCATTGCTTATTATTTATTTTCCTTTTGACTAAAGGTTATTGTTTCTTGGTAAACCTTGGTCAATGATTTAACCACGTGATGTTTTGCCTGTTGTGCATCACAGCAGCTTCCTATTTGGGTGGCTACATGTTGGAAGTGGACTTTTGGTGGAAGATTGTATATATGTGGAGGTGGGGATTATGTGTAGACCCACATGCCTTGAAGTTGGTTGTAGTTATAGGTGGGGTGGTGACTCGTTAAGCATTCTTGCATTTATTTTTATATCTGCAATATACATTGACTTTAATAAACATATTATAGAAATGATGTCTCAGTCCTTGTGCGCAGTGTGTTAGTCTTTTTCCTGGTACTGCTACAACAGAGCTGGCCCCCAAAGTTGCAGTTCCCATTTGTTTTTGTTGCAACAGATCGACACACTTTCCCCTCTAGAATTTGTTACTAATAAATAATATATCTTCAGCGTGTTTCTGAGAAAATCTGTCTTTTAAGTTCTTTTTCATCTTTTCTCCCCCATATTGCACTGGCAGAATGGAAATCAGTAATATGATACTATTAAAGACAGGCATTTGTACTCTGATTTTTAAGCATGATATTGAAATGAAATTTGAATAAATCTCCCCTCCCCCCAAAAAATTATTGCTTGCTTTGGTAAGTGCTGTGAACGCTAGGGAGCCATCATTCATTACCTATCTTTAAGCTCTTCTATTAGTAGTTGATTTTTTAAATTTTCACCTCATTTTCTTGCACCTTATTGTAACTTGTTGAGTACAAGTGTGAGAGATTCCTCAAGTGCAGAAAGGTGCTGGAAATTTCATGGGAAACACGTGTGAAGCTGTCTTATACTGAGTCACGCTATTGGTCTATCCAGGTCAGTGTTGTCTGCTCTCACTGCCAGTGGTTCTTCATGTTATCAGTTTGAAGGTCTTTCACATAACCTATTATCAGCGTTAACTGAGACTGTTTACCTGGGGGCTGAACCCAGGGATGGACCTTCTGTTTGAAAAACTTGCTTTCTGATTCACAGTGCGTTCTAAAAGGTTTGGAATATAGAGGAGACATTTCGTTGCTTTCCAAGGTTCATGTGCATCCCTTTTTCTTTAGTTCTTTGAGTTTTAATTGATTGATATTATGTGCTATCCCAGGAACAGCATAAGGGGAGAATTAGTGGAAATAATAGGAACTACATGAGGGCAGAATTAGTGGAAACAGTAATCCGTCTTCTGAACTTGCAGAATTCAGAAACTGTGCCACCAGTCCCCGAATGAGAGCTGTCTGGATAAAACCTTAATTCTAAGCAATATTTTTGTACTCATTGTCTGTATCCTAACATGTACAGTCCAGGTAATGCAAGGGTTTACTGCAAGTACCACAAACTGGGAGTTTTATTAAGTGTTGTGCCAATGTACAGGTGATGCATTCTCTCTCTGCTGTCACTTCTCATTTCTTTCAGTTGGGCCGACTCCCAAGTAAGTATACTTAATCTTGTAGTCTTTGAAAGTTAGGCACATAATGAAAGTATGTTTCTTGAAATATAACCGTATACATATATATTCATTGCTGTGTTTTGCTAAGTACTGAAACATAACTAATTACATTTTGAACAGAAAATACAGTCTGAGAATGGGCATCTCTATGTGGGAGAAAGAACTGCCCAGGGAATTCAAAATAGATGACTGGGATGATATCTGAAGCTCTCCCTTGAATAAATTGACTATCTATTTGATTAGGACACAGTTCTATAAATTAATTGCACATTGGTATTGCTTTCCCAACAGATTACATAAAATAAAACTGGGTCTTAGCCCTAAGTGCTAGAAGCTCTGTGGGCAAAAAAGCACTCCAATTCACTTATGGTGGAAATGCCCTAATATTCAGCTTTTCTGGTTGGCTGTTTCTAAGGCATTTTTCCAAATTACTAAGATTAATTTCTCCCTGTCTCCAAAGCTGTTCATATTTGATATTTGGAATGATCTCCAAATCCCCCAAAAGACAAGAAATCTTATTTCCTAATTATTAGCAGTGTGTTGTTTGATGATCACTGCTTCCTGGTCAGATCCAGGATAGTTAGCATGAGAAACTTTGGGGAGATTTGTGTTTTGGAAAAAATTGTGCATAATCCCGTTTTTGTAGCTTGCAACATAGTGCTCAATGGAGCAGCTCTGAAATCAGTTGGAATCCTGTTTTTGGCTACTTAGAAGCCAGAGGCATCTTAGCATGGAAAAAAGATTACAGATTTGGTTTTCTCTTTGATTGCTTTTTTTTTTTGTGAAGCTGTCAAACTTTCTAACACTCCAAGAGGGTTGAATTCTCTCTCTCTCTCTCTCTCTCTCTCTCTCTCTCTCTCTCTCTCTCTCTCTCTGCACTCCTCATTTTAAATGATTCTTACTGTATCTGATTCTTAAAATTTTGGTTCCTACTATTGCTTTTGTTACTATCGCTTTGTCATTGTATAGCCATAATTCGATTTCTACATTTTATGTTTTTTATATATCTTCGATAGTTGCATGCTGCAGGTTGATTTCTATTTTTCAACCTTGTCTTCTTTTATAAAATTTTAATAATATATTTATGAGAGGAAAAAAAGAATGGACATCTCTGAATATATTCCTCAGTGCTTGAAGGCAGGAAGGATATGCCTGCCACTCATCAAACAAAATGGCTTTATGGTTGGTTGTATTTTTTTAAGTGACTGATAAATTAACACTGATCTCCCCCATGCTTTTGTCTTTCAGTTATTTGCCATCTTCCATGTATGAATGGGGGCCAGTGTAGCTCTAGAGATAAATGCCAATGTCCTCCTAATTACACTGGTAAGCTTTGCCAGATCCCAGTGCAGAGCAGCAGTGGTCCAAAACTCTATCATAATCCACAGCAAGCAAGCAAGTCTGTGGGATCACATGTCATCCATTCTACGCATACTTTACCACTGACTATGCCTGGGCAGCAAGGAGTAAAAGGTAAACATTTTCTCCTCCTCTTAATGTCTAGAGATTTTTTTATTGGCTGTAGATTTACTTCTTATTTTGTCTGCTGGAGAGCCAGATACTGTCATAAAATCTGTCCCTGTCATTTTAAAACTTAGCAGGAATTCAAAGAACATCACAATGATTGGATGTTGTTTTCCTTAGATGGTTCAAGTAATGAGAAACATGTCATTGAAAGGCTGTCTGATAAGATATTGTGACTTTCATTCATTCCAAACCAAAAATGAATTTGTACTTTCAAAATGAAACAGCTTCTGTGATGATATCCTGTTTCTCTTTTAGGAAGTAGTTTGCCCTTAAAAGCTTTATAATAGCTCATTGGATGTTTCTTATCTTTTTCTTATCTTTTCTGTCAGAGAGGAATCCAGGTAGAGAGAAAGCAAGACTCAAAGGCAGACTTAATGATTAATTACTTAATGATTATGAAACCAACCACAGTTGCTTTCATTATTTAAAAATGGTTAAACAGAATTGTGGATATTAAAATTATCTATTATCATTTACAGCTGTTTTTAGAACAGGAGTGACCAAACTGTGGCTTGAGAGTCACATATAGCTCTTTGACACATATTGTGTGGCTCTCAAAGCCCCCATCACCCCATTGACCAGCTTGGAGAAGGCAGCTCTCTTTAAATCACTTCTCCAAGCCAAGCCAGCTCTCAAATATTGATGTTTATTCTATGTGGCTCTTACGTTAAGCAAGTTTAGCCACCCCTGCTTTAGAACATCCTTTCCTTTTATGTCAAATTTTTAAAAATCTGTGCTGTGTAAGTGGTTTTTATAGTCTGCAGCAACTTTTACAAATAAAAATTTTATTGAAAAAAATTGCTTTAAAAATTTGTTCTTAGCACTTCCACCAATAGGATTATGGTAACATCAGCAGAATCCTATTAAATTGGTCCAAAGGTTCATGTAACCCAGAATTCTTGCTATTAGCAGTCAGCCAGTATGCAGTCAGCCAGACACTAACAGAATGGGATTTTAAATGAGGATTATACCAAGGTTTAGAATTCTGGGATTTTTTGGAGAGGGGGGAGGGTGGTGAATAAGTTTCAGTTTGCCTGGGTGTAGATATCAAATGACATGATGAATTAGAGTTTGATTTGAGGCTCCCTAAAGTTATGCTCTGCACAAGAATTAGAAGAGATGAGAGGGAACACTTGAGCATGAGAACAAGCTTCATTAGTAAATAGAGGTTTGTTGAGACATTAGAATGTGGTTGTTGTCTTACTTGCTTTTTGGGGGGGGGCTGAAGCTGAGGCTATGTAAAATACTGCTTGGAAAAAAATAACGTAGTTACTGTATAATAGATAAAGACCTGTGTTTTTACTTGGAGTTTATGTCTTCTTTTAATTATTTTTCCAGTTAAATTTCCTCCTAACATTGTGAACATTCATGTGAAACACCCCCCTGAAGCTTCAGTGCAGTTCCATCAGGTCTCAAGAATTGATAGCACGTCTGCTGGACAAAAAACAAAGCCATCCCAATCAGGGCATTCCCAGGTTTCTTATCAAAGCCTGCCATTTCAGAAGACTCAGAAAGTACATCCACCCTATTCACATCAGCAACCAGTTTCTCATGTGTACCCTATTTCTGCTAAAACTCAGCTTGGGCGATGCTTCCAGGAGACTGTTGGGACACAAGTAAGTAGTGTTTTACAGATATTTTAAATACTTAATGATTAACTACAATTTGTTACATCCTGCTTGGTTATTAGATGTTGTAATGCAGAAGAGGAAGTGCAGAAGAAGGGCAACTAAGACGATTAAGGGACAACTTGCACTTTTGGAAACTGATCTTGATTAAAAAAATTAAGCAAATACTGTGATCAATAATATTGCAGTAGAAACATGAGGAAACCATTTTGTACCCTGATACCAAAGGACTGGGGCTTAGCCATTATAGTCCCTATATATTAAAAAGGGAATAGAAACGACCCAAATAATTATAGACCGATAAGCCTCCTAAACACCATCTGTAAATTATACACTAGACATCTATGCTTGAAGAGAACATACTAGTAATGGAACAAGCAAGTGTTTCTCCAGGTTGTTCCACCATGGATCACTGCCTGGTACTGGATTATCTAATCCATAAGTATGCACTGTCCCCTAGGAAAAACCTATATGCAGCATTCATAGATCTGAGGACTGCCTTTGATACCATCTCATGAGGTAGATTATGGGCTAAATTGAGGGATTCCTCTATTGATGAGGCTGCTGCATTTGATATGCAGTCTGCATGAAAATAATGAGCTCCAGATAAGATATACACATGAGGTTAATTTATCCAAAAAAGTATCAGTACAGAAGGGTGTCAGACAAGGCTGCCTTTTAGCTCCCTTTTTATTTAACTTTTATGTAAATACATTGATTCAGTGCCTATATACTGCATACATGCTCCTAGCCTTGTGGGAAGGAAGGCCACAATTCTGATGTACGCAGATGATGCAGTCCTCTTTTCTCAGACCAAAATTGACTTGAAACGAGCTGTCAAAAAATTCAGTGATCAATGTGACATTGAATTTTTAACAATAAATTGCTCTAAATCCAAAATTATGCACTTTAGTAGACGTTTTAAGAAAAACAAATGGGAAATAAATGGGAATACTCTGGAGCAAGTAAAACATTTTCAGTATTTAGGTGTTTGTTTACTCACAATGCCAATTTCAAAAGAAATACAATCTCATCAGCTAATCCTGAAGAAAGGAGTGCAAATGCAATTCTTAGATTTTTTAGAACAGAAGATGCAGGTTTTATCCCAGCAGCTCTGAAACTTTTCCAAACTAAATCCCTTTTACAACTTTTATATGGCTCCCAATTAAGCTTGATTTCAAATGTTAAGATTCTTGAATTGGTCCAAGCTAGGTTTCTCAGGTCTTTATTTAACTCACCTTGATGTACCTCAAATGTTACCCTCAGACAAGAGGCTGGCATGCCTAAAGGACTGGCCTAGGACCTGCCTCCCTTAGGGACTGTCTCTCCCTACATGTTCCCCAGAGGGGACTTCGATCTGGTTCACAGAATTTATTGGTAATCCTTGGGCAGAAGGAGGCCAAACTGAAAGTCACCAGAGAAAGGGCCTTCTCGATTGCTGCCCCCCACTGGTGGAATTAACTGCCAGAGAAAGTGAGGGCCTTGCAAAATCTTGCCCAGTTCCACAAGGCCTGCAAAACCACTCTTTTCCAGCTGGCCTTCAATTAACATGGAGCCTATATGTAATATCGTTGCCACTGAAAATATATAATATCAAGAGTTTAGCACCAAACTAATTTTTGATTGTTTTTATTATAAAATGAGTAATTGGATAAATTATAATATTTATTGTTTTAACTGTTTGTAGTGCTTTTATGCTGTAAGCCGCCCTGAGCCTGCTTCGGCGGGGAGGGCAAGATATAAATCAAATAAATAAATAAATAAAATAAAGTTGAACTAAAAATATGGGAAAGTGCAATCTTTTACTGGTTTAGAGTTCACTTTGACCCAAAAGGCTTAATGCCATGATTGCCAGCCTCCGTCCCCTACCCTAAATGATCTCTAAAGATAATTAAGAAAATAAAACAAATAGGTCTAGATCCAGAAGCCTTGTTTGACATGGGATTCACTAAAGCAAAAAATCTGGTTATCTGGAGATTAACTGATATAGGAACCCAAAATGATAAGGAGTTGCTCCCTTTAAGCTATAAGAGTCTGAGGAAGGACTTAAATTTTACACCATCCTCTTATCTTTCAGACATTACTTAAGCGAGGCACAGATGTGCTTTTTCAAGAGCCCGCTTTAACGCCTTCCCTTCTGCTGTTTTAAGTGGTAGATTTTCCAATTTGCCTATTCAACAGTGCTGTTGCCCTTGTTCGAGTAATGCAATTGACACATATACTTTTACACTGTAACCTCTATCAGGATGAGAGATGTCAAATACTTATCCCATTACTTTCTAAATTCAAACCCTTGCAAGACTATATTGACCTCATACCTGAAATATTGCAGACATTCTTGTTAAGGGATAGTCAGAAATGGGTAACACGCATGGTAGCAAAATTCTGTGTATTAGCTCTTAGGAAAAGGAATTGTGTGATCAAGGGAATGTAATTCTAAAAGAGCTTGCGGATGTAATTTTTGAGCCTCTAGCTATTATTTTTGAGAATTCTTGGAGAACAGGAGAGGTGCTGGAAGATTGGAGGTGGGCGAATGTTGTCCCTATCTTCAAGAAAGGGAAAAAAGAGGATCCGGGTAACTACCGACCCGTCAGCTTGATGTCTATACCTGGAAAAGTTTTAGAACAAATCATCATACAGTCGGTCCTGGAACACTTAGAAAGAATGGATGTGATTACTAAGAGCCAGCATGGGTTTCTCAAGAACAAGTCATGCCAAACTAACCTGATCTTTCTTTTTGAGAAAGTGACTACCTTGCTGGATCAGGGGAATGCTGTAGATGTCATTTATCTTGATTTCAGTAAGGCTTTTGATAAGGTTCCACATACTCCCCTTGTTGACAAGCTGGTAAAATGTGGTTTGGATCCTGTTACCATTAGGTGGATCTTTAACTGGTTGACAGATCACACCCAAAGATTGTTTGTGAATAGTTTCTCATCCTCTTGGAGAGGAGTGACAAGTGGAGTGCCTCAAGGATCTGTCCTGGGACCTGTTTTGTTCAACATCTTTAACAATGATTTGGATGAAGGAATAGAGGGAATGCTTATTAAATTTGCAGATGATACTAAATTGGGAGGGGTTGCAAATACAGTAGAAGACAGAAACAGGATACAGGATGACCTTGACATGCTGGAAAACTGGGCTAAAACCAATAAAATGAATTTTAACAAGGATAAATGTAAAGTTCTGCAATTCGGTAGGAAAAATCCCATGCATAGTTATAGGATGGGAGAGACTTGTCTTAGCAGTGGTATGTGAAAAGGATCTAGGGGTCTTAGTGGATCATACGCTGAACATGAGTCAACAGTGTGATGCAGTGGGTAAAAAGGCGAATGCAGTTTTGGGCCGTATCAACAGAAGTGCAGTGTCCAGATCACATGATGTGATGGTATCGCTTTACTCTGCTCTGGTAAGACCTTACCTGCAGTATTGTGTTCAGTTTTGGGCACCACATTTTAAGAAGGATATAGACAAGCTGGAACGAGTCCAGGGGAGGGCGATGAAGAAGGTGAGGGGTCTGGAGACCAAGTCCTACGAGGAACGGTTGAAGGAGCTGGGCATGTTTAGCCTGGAGAGGAGGCGGCTGAGAGGTGATATGATCACCATCTTCAAGTACTTGAAGTATAGAGGATGGTGTGGAATTGTTTTCTGTGACCCCGGAAGGTAGGACCAGAACCAATGGGGGAAGCGTTTGTGAGTTTCCTGCATTGTGCAGGGGATTGGACTAGATAACCCTAGAGGTCCCTTCCAACTCTATGATTCTATGAAATTAAATCAGAAGAGTTTCCGGCTCAACATTAGGAAGAACTTCCTGACCGTTAGAGCGATTCCTCAGTGGAACAGGCTTCCTCGGGAGGTGGTGGGCTCTCCTTCCTTGGAGTTTTTTAAACAGAGACTAGATGGCCATCTGACAGTGATGAAGATTCTGTGAATTTGGGGTAGGTATTTGTGGGTTTCCTGCATTGTGTAGGGGGTTGGACTAGATGACCCTGGAGGTCCCTTCCAACTCTATGATTCTAATTGATTTAGGACTTATTTTTATATACTTTTAAAAATCTGCTTTCTACTTGCTTCAAACTGGCTGGTCCTTGGACCATAATAAAGAATTGATTGACGATTAAGGAGCTGAAGCACTTTTGTGATGAAGAAAGAGTCTGGAACTTTAGAGCTTTATAACATTTTACATAAGGTGGAAATAACTTTTCCTCTCTCTCTTTAATATTAGAACTTGAGGAAGTTCAGTGAAATTGATGGACAATAGATTCAGGACAAATGGAAATATTTATTTACTCAACAAATAAATAAATGGTGGAATCTATTGTAATTGCTGCAAAAGGGGCTCAGACAGAATAATGGAGGGTACGTCCATGGTGACTACAGGGAATCTCTATGTTCAGAGGCAGCTTCAGTACTAGGAGGCAACAACTGAGTAAAAGTACATATTGAGCTAGATGGATTACTGGTCTGATCTAGCAAGGCTCTTCTTATGTTCTTAAAATTTATACCTGTCTTTAATGACAAATCTGTCAAAAGCAGATTCCTACAAAGAAATGGTTAGCTCAATAGTAGTATTAAAAGATTGGATTTCTTAGATTTAATGTGTGCCTAAATAGCCAGCATCACTGAAATAGTTATATTAAGATAGACCAAAAATTGAAGGTCTTTCTTCTGATAACTTGCAGCCATTTATTGATTTTTCTAAACAAATATATAATATAACATTAATGTGAAAGTATGCAATTGATTTTTAATATGATGTTGATGGAATTCTGGGAAAAAAGCAATTTAGTCCTAGAACTGTAATATGTTTTTTAAAACCTGAGCGAGACATTGAACATTAGTGAGTGTGAAGATGTCCTTCAAAAAACTATGAAAAATGTGCTTCTTGCGACAAGAAAGAAAACAGTATTTTGATCACGTATTTCCTTCAAAAGGAGATTTCATGGCAGGATGTTATTTTACAGATTATTAGTGCTCCACACCTTTTGTTTCATGGGCATCGGAGTTATTGATGTTTTATTTATACTCATTGGATTGAATCCAACAATTCCCTTCTACTAAGTGAGTTTTGCTCTGGTGAAGGATGCCTTCTGTTGATAGAACAAGGCTGTCACTTAGTGGGAAAAATTGCTCAATCCAACCCATTGTTATGTAAAAAAGATAAAATGATGGGACCAGTTGTCAAATACCAATCCTGCCCTGACCTAGATGCTTTAGGCTGGCCTGATCTTGTCAGATCCAGAAAGTTAAGCAACATCAGCCCTGATTAGTATTTGGATGGGAGATCACAAATGAAGCCATGATTGCTGCACAAGAGGCAAGCAATGGCAAATCACCTCTTTTCATTTCTAGCCTTGAAAAACTTTAGGGGTCACCATAAGTTGATGGCACTTGATGGCACTTTCAACCAGCAGTCCTGACAAACTTCTGTTTGTCTGTCTCTCTTAAAGAATGTAATATTGGTGCTTATATATGAACCTGTCTGACCACTGTGGTAATCTTTGGATTCCCTACTTCAGGTTCTGAGATTATGCAGTGGTGACTGAGGAGAGGGCCTTCTTAGTCATGGCACCAAAGCTGCTGCTATCTTTCACAAGTGGGAACAGACTTATTTGGTTTTGGGGGGATTCCTTCAGTGATCTCTCCTTCCTGACCAACATTTTAATTGCTGTTTTTTGTGTCTTTGTATGTATTTGAACTCTAATGTGTTTTAATGAAGTGTGTTGGGGTTGATCTTAGTAGTTTGAAAATGTGATTTTATCATATATGTTTCAATTTGTTAACCACCTTGTGTGGATAGAAAGGCAGGATATAAATTTTGTAAATAATAACAACAATGATAATGATGATGAAAACCAAAGAGAAGCTTCTGGTTGAAGTGACCAAGGCAGACTTATTTAAGGTTACAGAAACCAAAGAATATTACAGAAAGATTGAAATCAAGTCTCACTTTGACACCTGGAAGGAAAAGCACTTGCATAGGCAATATTTGAAAGACATAGAGAATAAAATTGATAGTGAAAATATCTGGAAGTTGACACTTGAAAAAAGAAACTGAAGGAGTAATTCTAGCTGCACAAGAGCAAACAATTGAAATGAACAGTATTTTATTTATTTATTTATTTAATTCCATTTTTATCCTGCCCTCCCTGCCTAGGTGGGCTCAGGACGGCTTACATGGTCATGCTAGTGCATGAGTATAGGCATGTAGTATGACATAAAAACTATAAAACAGTTTAAAAACATAAAAAAATGATGTTTCGGTGCTATAATCTTAAATTTCAGATTGATGTTGATGTTCTCTGTAGGGTAGATCTTAAATGGTCTTCTCTGCAATTGCTGTAAAATAGATGGTCTTAGATGGTCTTCTCTGCAATTGCTGTAAAATAGATTGCAAGAGGTGGTCCATAAGAGCTGTAGTGGCTGACAGTCTAGTTTACAAATGCTTGTTGGAAGAGTGCTGTCTTACAGGCCCTGCGGAACTGTATGAGCTCTCTCAGGGCCCTAACTTCTTCTGGCAACTCATTCCATCAGCATGGGGCCACTACAGAGAAGGCTCTAGCTCTAGTTGTCATGAGCCTAGCCTCGAAATGAAAGCTAAGACCAGTGTTAGCAGCAAATGTCAGCTTTGCAATACAAAGGATGAATAAAATTGCTTAAACTGACTATAAAGATTGTCATGATAGAGTTGCAGCTATGCTGCACTGGAATCCTTGCAAGAAACATGGCTTACCATCAGCCAGAAATTCATGGGAGCACAAACCAGAGAAGATCAAAGCAAAGATGTGTTGGGACTTCTAATTACAAACAAATAAATACCTGGAACATAACTCCCCTGATATCACAGTTGTGGAACAAATGAGAAATAGGGTTCGGATCACTGAGACTGCAATCCCAGGAGACAGGAGAATAGAACAGAAAGAAGATCACAGAATACCAAGACCTACAAATAGTGTTAGCGTGCCTCTGGGAGAAGGTTATCATCATGCCAGTTGTCAATGGAGCCCTTGGAGCAGTGCCTAGAACTCTGAAGAAACACCTGGACATTGTGGGCATTGAGTAAATAGCAGCTCTGCTTCAGAAGACAGTGTTGCTTGGAATAGCAAGAATCCTGTGAAAATACATTTGCAATTCCAAAGAACCTGGCTCGATCTTGAACTGCAGAACACCATCTACTGGTCAAATACCAGACTGACACTTCTTCTTCACCACCACCACCGCCACCACAATAATAATTCTTCATATAAGTTTTCAGTTGAGAAAGCCTCTTTTCTCTTTACTTCTCTTTTCTGATTTCCCTTCTTGGACAGTTGGAACAATGAGTAGTCCATGCCCTTTTACATACTATTAAAAATAAGCAAGGAGGTCTCTATGTACTAGGCAGACACTCCTTAAGTATGATTATGGTAGACCTGGTATATTTTTTGTAATAAACCAGGGGCAGCCAAACTTGCTTCATGTAAGAGCCACACAGACTAAATGTCAGATGTTCCAGAGCCACAAGGTGACTTCAGAGGAAGAGTCAGGTTAGGGGGAGTGGCCTTAAAGTGACATCACAGAAAGGGGTGGAGGTTTGGTGTAGGATGTGATATAATCAGAGCTTAGGAAATGGCATCACCTGAGCTTTGACCTGGAAGTGACATCACAGGACATGACATTTGCCAACTTCTCAACACTGTAGGAAGATACCCTGGTCTTCCTGAGGCTTTGTTAATCCTTGAATCTGGATAAACTTGTTTGTAGAAGAGAATATAAAAGGGGGCAGCAGTATGTCTTGCTTAACAAATACACCTATGGTTATAAAGTACTTTCCACCTTCCTGCATTTTTGCTTTGAAAATGTGATGCATTAGCTGAGAGTGTTTGACTTGCTCCAAGTCAGCAAGTGAGCTTCATGTTAATGCAGTGATTTGAACCTGGAACTCCTAGATACTGGCCTAACATTATGACTAGTACATTACAGCAGCTCTGTGTGTGCTTTTTATAGTCCTGGAGGCCATGCAAGATACCACTATTGCCAGAAAGGCTCTTAAAGCACCGCTGATAGTGTTACATCTATCTGGCTGTAATTCTGCAAAATCTTACTTGAGAGTATTTTGCAGATCAATGTTTCTGCTCTCCTTGAGAGGGATTTTTGTAATATCGAGAGTGGAAGTAAGAAGGAGAGAGAGAAAGGAAGGAAAGAAGAGGGAATGGGAGGGATGGTGGAGTGGTAAGCACGTGTTTGGAAGCCTGGTGCCACTGCCTGGGAGCCTGGGGCTTGCCAGCCACTTTGAGGTCCTGCCTGCCAAGTAGTGCGTGGCTGCGGCTACCTGCATTTTGCAAGGGGCCTCCCCCTTCCCAGCTATAAGGAGGTGGAGCTTTTCATCCATGGTGCAGTGAGGCTCCCTGGATGCACTATGTCTCCGGGAGCCACAGAATATGGCTCAGAGCTGCATGAAGCTCCCAAGACACAGTTTGGCCACCCCTATAATAAACCAATGTGATGTAGTGGTTAAAGTGAACTGGAGATACCCAAGTGCAAACCCCCATTCAGTCATGAAGCTCCCTGAGCAACTTTTGATTGATCACACATCTCAGCCTAAACTATTTTGGAGGGGGTTTCTTTTCAAAGAGGAGAATCATATGATTTGAGCTCTTTGAAAGAAAAGTAGGATAACAATGCTGCAAATAATGAATTGTTCCTGAAACTGCTATTCTCTTCACTATAAGAAGTTACAAGAAATGTAAGCTGTAGTTCATTCTTTCTTCCATTTTGAATATGCTTGAATATTCCCTTCATGCTTCATTTCTTTCTTGTCTTTTTATAAGCTTTTCAATATAGTGTATTTCAAAAATAAGCTTTTTGAAGCTCCGTGGGTTACAAGTTCAAGGAAGCACCTTTTATTTAAAAAAAAGACTTTCTCACCTAATATGTATGATAAACTTCAGCATTTCTTGAACAAATCTTTCCTTAATCAGGCCTCCTTTAATCTTAAAATAGCATAAGGTTCCAGTTTGTTGTAAAAGAGCTGGTTAATGGGATTTAAAAATATATAACACATATTTAAAGTAACTAAATGATAGCAGATTTTATTTTGTAATTATTTCTGCCTTCAGAAGAATACTTCCTCTGGCACAGGGTACTGTTATTTTCACTGATATCTGTCTCCTGCTGCAGACCTGGATGCAGCCCAGCATGTGTTCCTAGAGTCCTCTGACTCCACTGGACAATATTTCAACAGGTGTGATAGGTTACAGGAGGAGATGGAAAGGTCTCATGCCATTAGATGCATCCTTTTTGCCGTTCTTGTTGGGTACTACCAATATCTGTTTAGGTACTGTTGTTCATCTTTGTTACAGCAGAACTTAAAATATTATTGGATGCTGGAGTTTACTTTTCTTCAGTAACTTTATCAGTTTTCATAACATTTTTATGAATTGTGTTTTCCCCCTGAATCTTAAGTGATCCTGTGGGCTTTCATTTTGGTTTTACCCCTTGCTTTATCTTTAAAGGGAATATGATGAGGACACTATTCTTCCATACTCTCAGTTTCAGAAAGAGAAGTATATACAGCTTCACTAGCTCCCTTATGGGAGGGCAGCAAATGGCATAAATCCATATTAAATTCTGTTCATTTAATAAAAAAAACAAGCCCATACTTACAGAGCAGCAAATGACTGTTGGTGCTTTTCACTTTTCAGATTATTTCAAAGCACATATGTGTTTGCATAATCTCTTTGGAGGTGGAGCTTTGATTCAGATGAACATTTTCCCCATTACAGGGTAGTGTTTCTGTTGGCCAGGAGGTAGAGCCAACTCATCTTAAGGTTTAGCTTGAAATTAAACCATAGAGGTACATCTGTGTATCTGTTTTCTACAGAAAAATTCAGTGGTTCTTAGCAGAAAGTATGGAAAACAGTACGTGGAAGAGTTGCAGTTGTAGCATAGGATTTCCCATGGCAGCTATTTAGTATGTATTATTGTCACCTATTAGATTTAATTAGAGATATTGTGGGCTAAGAACAGACATCATGTAGTTTATTTGGATTGGAAACTCTGAATCAGAATGTCTGATCCCAATGTAGACTTTCTTTGCTGTGTTCCTATGTCTAGAATGTGTGTTAATACAGGAAGCTGAGATGCTGTTCTGTTAGTTAACGTGGGAGTCGGGTCTTTTTTCTTGATTCAGAGGATATCACTTACACCAGTCTTTGATGTGTTGGCTGTGCTTATTATTTTCAATTAAGTTTTCACTGTCAGTCTCAGAATATAAGTATCTTTGTGAAGTGTAGATCTTTGTGAAATGCTGACCTGAGCCTCACTAAACAATATTCAAAAGTGAAGATTTGTTTTTAGATGTATAATGACAAGGAGGAAAAGAAGAAAAGCCTGAGAGAGAAGTAGGAAAAAGAGGAAACTATGTACATTTTACTGGAAAATCCCAGCATGAACTTTACCAGCACCCCACCATACAATTGCCATCTTGATACATGTTTACAGAATACATCTGGCACAAAGTAAATCCTGGGCTTGGAGCCAATGTTGGCTCTATGATACTAACCAAAGGGGAAAAAATGGCAAAGAATAAAGAGGCTACAATAGGGAAAATTGAGAAGAGAATATGGGGATAGGAAGGGAGGGTATAACAGCCCTGTCCATTTTCCTCCCTCAGAAGCAAGATTTCCCCTCCATTTCTCTTTCCCTTTACTGACTGAGCTGTCCTATAATTTTTCTTCTTTGCTGAGGAACTCAGGCTTTCCTACCCTGTCACAGTACAATATTTTGACTGTTGGCTCAGCCCAGGAACTTAACTCCCTTTAACTAAAACAACTTAAATTACATTCAAGGCATTTCAAAATTCAAAAATAAAAATTTTTAATATGGAGGGGGAAAGTCAGGTGAAATCAGGGGTTGAATTTAATGAGGTAAAATCAGTATATGTGCAGACTTTAGTTCAAGGGTGTCAAACATGTGGCCCGGGGGCCAAATCAGACACTTGCTGGGCTCCTATCAGGCCCCTAAGCAACTAGTTGTCATCTGCTTCCTTCTCCTTCTCTCTTGCTTCTTTCTGCATCACGACTTGTTTTGCCAGGCTCTCTCCATTGCACAACAGAGCTTCTGAGCCAAGGAAGGAAGGAAAGAGCTGGAGTTTCCTTTGCTCAGTTGCCTGGATCACACAGGAGTGATACAAAGAAAGCACCTTTAAGACCAATGATTGCTAACATTTAAAGCATGTTTTAAGGTTTTTTTTTAAAAAACTCTTTATGTTTGTGTCCTTTATAAAGTTTATATCTCTGCTACCTGGCGTTACATTTTATGACACATGGCCTGGCCAAACAAAGTCTCATTTATGTCAGTTCCGGTCCTCATAACAAATGAGTTTGACACCCTTGCTTTAGATCTTCTTTGTGGTCTCTGTGCATCACACCATTGGGATTAGGCGCCAGCTCCGATCTCGATCGGTAAACTTCAAAGTTGCGGATTTCCGCGCTCACACCTCAGGGTGCATGCCCAGAAGCCCCATTGCGCATGCCCACCAAGGCTGGAACGGACATCCCGCTAGTTCTCTTCTGACCGCCGCTCAGATCAGTCGATCACTCTTCGCTCCGGTCAGTGAACTTCACATTTGCTAGTTTTTTCTCTACAACTTGGTTTATTTCGTCTAAAATGGTAAATTATATTATTTTTCCTTTTCCGGGAATGTCTCCACTTCCCGTGGGAGAGCGGGGAGGAAAGAACTATTTCCTGCCCTCCCCCCCCCCCCATTCGTATGGAAAGATGCTGGGGATTTTTTAAAAGGTGTACCAAGTGCGGGAGTAAAATCGCCCCACTGGACGGCCACGCACTGTGCCTACTTTGCCTTGGAGAACTTCACAGGACTGACTCGTGCATGCACTGTGCTAAATTCTCCAAGCAGACCAAAAAGAACAGAGCAGCCCGCCTTGCAGGGGCCCTGATTAAACAGGCACTATCCCTGCGAAGAATGTCTTCATCAGTGTCGACGGGCCACGCTCGAGCTGACCAACCGATCCCGACTACCGGATCGGCGGCTTCGAAAACGGTCGATACCAATTGTTCCCCTTCCGACGCTGATCACCCTCGTAAACGGGTGAGCTTGGCTCCCAGGTTGGAGTCCTGTATGCCTGCTAAGAAGCGCAAAGAGGATAAGGGGTCTCACTTGGAGAAGAAGAAGAAGAAAATGGAAAATCTGAAACATAGGAGCAAAACCGTTTCTCCATCCTCTCCGGCATCACCATCGGACCTGACGGCACCGATCATCCCCCCCATCTCTTTGCTTCATCGGGCCGTTGGCCAAGCCCTCCAATATTCGCCTCGATGTCCACACAGCTTGTAATGTCTTCGGATTCCGATTGTGACATCGATGTTACGCAGCACTCCGGTATCGAAGGTAGTCCCTCCAATCCGTCACAAACAGTGGCTAAAACACCTCGACCCTGAAGCCCTTCACCTTGCGGCCGATCAAAGGAATCGCAGAGGGATCGATCTCCGTTGAGTCGATCTCCAAGATATAGAGCCAGGGACGACTCTCCATCTGGCCTTCAGCCACCACCGATCCCATGAGATCAACATCAATGGCAGTACTTATACGAGGCATATCCAATGCACTCGGCCTTCCCTGGGCTTCCTCCACGCCCAATGGACTAGGACCAGTATTCGGAAGCCTCCTGTCAATCATGGCGGGGTCCATCTGCCTCACTTTCCAGACCACCCAACACCGACTCGAATCGACAAAATAGAGATTCTGTGCACTGAAGACCTATTGAACAGGTCCCCAAGAATACAGCACTGGAACCTGTTTCGGTACTGACGCTGCACCTTTCAGATAATTCTGACTCTGCTGAGGGTTTCCCGAGATCGGAGGAAAGGTCGATATCGGAGGATCCAGAAACATTTTCCTTGCTAGAAGAACCTTCTCCCTCCCAGAAAGTGGCTGAGGAACAACCTATTTCCCCTTCAGAGGATTTGAAATCTTACGGAGACCTGGTCAAACGTATGGCTCAATCACTATCCCTACCTACGGTTCAGCCACAGCCCCTCATTACAGACACCGTCTTTGACATTGTGCAAATGGACACCGCTACAGCTATAGCTCTCCCTCTGACAACTGTTATGCTCCACACTGAAAAAACCTCTTCGGAAAAACCTGCTTTGACTCCTATCTCCTCCCGCAGATTGGATCACATGTACCGCATTCAAGAATCCAGTGCAGACTTCCTCTTCTCCCATTCTAAACCCAACTCTGTGGTGGTTTCTTCATCATCAAAAGCGAGGAAGATGCACTCTTCCCCCCACCCCCCGACAAGGAGGGGAAGAAACTGGATAACTTGGGATGGTGATTCTATCATGCTGGGACGCTGGGCATCAAAACTGCCAACTATTCAGCCTGCATGGGCTGTTACCAATATGCCCTTTGGGAGCAACTATCCAGCATATTACCAGATCTTCCAGACCAGAGTAGATCTGCAATCAAGAAGATTCAAAGGGAAGGTATGACCCTAGCCAAACAACAACTGAACTCATCCAAGCATTCTGGCGACATATGTGCTAACACCTTAACTACAGCCATTACCCTGAGACGACACTCTTGGCTTCGATCTTCGGCTCTCCAATCTGACACACAGGCCTACATGGAAGACTTACCTTTTGATGGGAATGGCCTCTTCATCTCTAACACTGATTCCGTTCTGCAAGAAATGGATAAAAGTACTAGAACCTCCAGAAACCTAGGAGTCCCCTCTTCATCACACCCCAGAACAAACGCCCATGGACCAAACCATGGAATAAGAAGCCATGGCATCCCAAAGGTTCAGCACCTTTCTCCAAACCAACCTTTGGTTCAAAATCCAAATATTCTTCTACATCCTCCCAGTCATCATGCCAGAAAGGTCCTAGACAGCCTAAACAGGGGCTTTGACTGATCTTCCCTCCCCGCCCCCCCTTTCTACCCACCTTCTTCAGACCACTCCCGCCTTTTCCTATTCTTCCAGGCATGGTCCAAAATAACTTCAGATCAGCGGGTCCTGTCTATAATTCTTCAGGGTTATGCGATCAGATTTATTCAGAGTCCACCCACTCCGACCTCTGTCTCCACCACCCCTTCCCTAACGCTACAGGAAGAAGTTCAGGCACTCCTCCTCAAACAAGCCCTCGAACCAACTGGACCTCGGGTTCTACTCCCGCTATTTCACGGTCCCAAAGTGGGACGGAGGTCTTCGGCCAATCATTTACCTTCGGGCCCTGAACCTGTTCGTCACTTACCAGAAATTCAGAATGAACTCACTACCCAACATTCTTCCTCTTCTCAACCACAGGGATTGGATGGCCACACTGGATTTACAGGACACTTACTTTCACATCAGCATCCACCTGTGTCACAAGAAATACCTACGATTTACCATCGGAACAGCCCATTACCAGTACTGAGCCTTACCATTTGGGATTTCTACGGCCCCGAGAGTCTTCACGAAGACGATTTTGGTAATTGCAGCCCATTTGAGACTACAAGGTATCACACTATTCCCGTACATAGACGATTGGCTGCTAGTTGCAGAGTCCAAATCTCACCTCTTAAAACACATCTCCATCACGCTCACTCTTTTACAAGAGCTGGGACTGCGAATCAACAAGAAAAAATCCCATCTGCAACCCTCCCAGAGGGTACAGTTTATAGGAGCCATACTAGACACTCATTCCTGCAAGGCCTTCCTACCACCAAAGCGAGCAGACGACATAGTGTCTCTGGTCCAGGTTTTTCTACACAACCCTACAGTCATAGCACATCAGGTCCAACGTCTCCTGGGCCTCATGGCGGCTACCACTTCGGTACTTGTTTTTGCCAGACTCCATATCAGGATTTTGCAACTGTGTTTCCTCAGACACTTCAGGTGCAATCTCGATTCCCCATCACGTCGGATGACCATTCCCCCGGATGTACTCTCCTCCCTCTCTTGGTGGCAACAATGTCATCATCTGCTGGAAGGAGCCCCTTTCCATAAGCCGCCCCCATCAGTCACTGTAACTACCGACGCATCCCTATGGGGCTGGGGAGCACACATGAATGGCCTCTGTGTGGGGGACAAGTGGCCCGAGCACCACACGCACCACCACATAAACTTTTTAGAACTGTTGGCGATTGACCATGCCATCCACTCTTTTCAGCCATTGATTCTGGACAGGACGGTGGCCATTCTGACGGACAACGCGACTGCTATGTCCTATATAAACAGGGGGGCACAGTCTCTCGAAAACTGTGTCTACTAGCTCTGAACATATGGGAGACTTACAAAGCAATGGGTTTCACATTGATGGCGACGCAGCTTCCTGGGAACCTCCTCAGTTGAGGGGGAACATCCTTCCACGAATGGGAACTCAACTGGGAATTCCTACAGCCCATCTTTTTGGACTGGGGAACCCCGGAGATAGACGTGTTCACCACTTGCAGCAGCAGGAAATGCCAACTTTTCTGCTGCGGGGGAGGGGTGGACCCCCTGTCCATGGGAGACAGTCTTCTCCTGCCATGACAGCAGCATCATGTTTACCTATTTCCCCCCATTCCCTTAATCACTAGAGTGGTGCAGAAGATATCAGAGGAGCGACCGAGGGGGATCCTTATCATTCCTTGGTGGCCCAGACAACATTGGTTCTCCCCAATCCTTTGCCTGTCCAGGGGACTCTTCCATCAGCTTACACTGGCCACGGATCTCCTCCTTACCCACCAGGGTTGGGTGGTACATCAAGATGTACCTCATCTGAAACTAACAGCATGGCACCTACTGTGAGTCAGTTATTTGACAGGTCTCAATACATCCTCCTGAACAGCAGAAAG
The DNA here is from genome assembly GCF_032191835.1 of Heteronotia binoei. Classification (NCBI taxonomy): domain Eukaryota; kingdom Metazoa; phylum Chordata; class Lepidosauria; order Squamata; family Gekkonidae; genus Heteronotia; species Heteronotia binoei. Next base: position 174,924,862 of record NC_083223.1, read on the forward strand.
CCATCCACTCGCAAGTCGTATGCCTATACATGGTTGAGATTTGTTCAGTTCGCTACTGCTCTTTCCCTCAATCTGCCTTCAGCAGGCTTATCCGCCATATTCGACTTTCTTCTCTCTCTGTTGGACAAGGGTTTATCTGTTTCGTCCCTATGAGTGTATCTGGCGGCCATCTCAGCCAGCCACTCTCAGATTGATGGACACTCTGTCTTTACCCATCCTGATACAAAGAAATTTCTCACCAGGCTATATCCTCCTACCAGGCAACCTGCCCCGGGAAGGGGCCTCTCCTTAGTACTTCACATGCTTTCTGGGAAGTCTTTCGAGCCCATGGTGACTTGCTCCTTCCAACTATTATCGTGGAAGATGGCCTTCCTGGTGGCGATTACATCCGCACGATGGGTGGGTGAGCTTATAGCCCTATGGTGCGACGCTCCATACCTTCGCTTCACTGATGAAGGTGTCTCGCTTCGTCCAGACATTACCTTCCTTCCCAAGGTGATTTCCACTTTTCACCTAAATGCTGAAATCTATCTGCCTGTATTTTTCCCGAATCCAGCTAATGATTCGGGAGACTGCATTCCTTGGATGTTAAACGAGCATTATCCTTCTACCTTCATCGGTTGAGGCCTTCTCGGAAGGATTCCAGACTTTTTGTTTCCTATGCTCCCACTACTTCAGGGCAACAAATTTCATCCCAAAGACTCTCTAAATGGCTGGCTGAGACCATAAGACTTTATCTTTTGGGCAAGAGACCTCTCCCAGGTCCTATCCGGGCCCATTCTACTCAGGCCATGGCTACGTCTGTGGCTTTCATGAAGGGCGTTCTGCTTCAGGACATTTGCAAGACTGCTACCTGGACCTCCCTGCATACCTTTGTGAAGCACTATGTGCTGGACTTGTGTTTACGTCAGTATACATTGGTGGGCCATGCTGTTCTACAGTCTCTTGCCTGCTGATAGACCATTGCACCCTCCTCCAGGTAGGCTTTTGTGGCTTGCTAATCTCCCAACAGAGACCACGAAGAAGACAAATAGTTTGCTTACCTGTAACTGATGATCTTTGAGTGGTCATCTGTGCAGTCACACTACCCGCCCTCCTTCCCCTCTGCTGCTAGTCCATTTGTTTGAGATCATGCAGCGGTCAGAAGGAACTGGCAGGTTGTCCACTCCCGCCTTGGTGGGCATACGCAGTGGGGCTTCTGGGCATGCGCACTGAGGTGTGGGCACAGAAATCTGCAGCTTTGAAGTTTACCGATCGAGATCGGTGCTGGAGCCTAATCCCAATGGTGTGACCGCACAGATGACCACTCGAAGATCATCAGTTACTGGTAAGCAACCTGTTTTTCTTATGTTTCAGGCTAATGAGAGTTCCTTAAGCTGTTCACAGTTATTTCAAGTCTTTATGTTGAGAGGTTTTTGTTCTAGTGCTTTCCCAAATTCTAATACATTTTCTTTGAGTATTATCTGACTCTTTAGTGTCAGAGCCAGTTTGGTGTAGTGGTTAAGTGTGCTAACTCTTATCTGGATTTGATTCCCCACTCCTCCACTTGCACCTGCTGGAATGACCTTGGGTTAGCCATAGCCAAGGTTGACCTTGAAAGGGCAGTTGCTGTGAGAGTTACAGGGTGTCTGTTGTGCGGGGAGAAGACATAGGAGATTGTAAGCAGCTCTGAGTCTCTGATTCAGGGAGACGGGCAGGGTATAAATCTGCAATTCTTCTTCTTTGGTTTCTGGAAGAATGGTACACTCTTCCAGGACCCAGACCCCTTATCTTGAAAAACCAGTACTTGTTTTGAATTTTTGACTGAGTCTTAAGGACCCTAAAGGCAGTTTCTAACCACCCCAGACCAGGAATCTTTGAAGCTAACACCCTGTTTAACTAAATAAGGAATTTTCTTCTCTCTCTAAAAGATCTATCCCCTTTCCTTGGCCCAAATGGAAATCTCTGTCTAACTATTCACTTATCATTGCCAAGTTTCCCCAGTTCTTCTGTCTGTGTTAAACTGCTCTCAGCCAGGACTGAATTCTGAAACAGTAAACTCTTTTCAGCTAGGGCCGAAATCAGAGACTGATTTCTCACTAGCATTGCTCTCCCCCCAGGCTTCAGTTTTCCCCAACACAAGCGATCAATTTCCCACCAGTTGCTCTGTGGGTGCATTTTGACATGGCGCTCCCTCCAGTTCCCCTTGCAGCTTTGCAATTTTTTTTAAGGATTAAGAAACCGTGAGGGGGGAACTGGAGGTAACCTCACATCAAAACAGAAGCCTAGGGATGGAGGAGTATTAGCGAGAAATTGTTCGGACTGAATTCCCCTCTGTTCAGCTGATGTTAGCCATTCAGATCTCTTGGAACAGCCTGTCACTCAAGGGTCTCTGGCTCTGTGAAGATTTAACCATTCACAGTCCTTTACACAGCACTTCTAAATTTTTAAAAGTACAGTTCTTCTAAGCTTTTAAAAGTACAAGGAGAGAACTTATTTTGAACATTTTTATTCTATTAGTTCCAGACTGGCAGTTGTTTCAAAATTCTTTGGCATATTGCTGGTAAGCTCTGAAGCCAAGTTCTGTGGCAACACAAGGCAGCCAGTTTGTCATGTCAGAATTCATTATGTGAGTTAGATTTTTTTGCTATTTTTTCCCAAGATCTCTGTGTTGCTGCCATTACTGAAACAAAATCTTAGTATGAGCAATCAGATTTTAAAGTTTTGGTAAAGATAATATTGATACACACAGAAGGAGATTTATTGAGCAAAGTTCCATCTTAATATATGGACCCTGTTCCAGAAGTTGAAGATTGCTGCTAATTCCTGTTTAAGTATGCACTATAATGTCTGGCAACTGTCCATGTGAAGTGAGAGTACATAATGCTAGTTCCACTGTAGCAAAACAAACTGGAGTTCTCATGCATATTAATAGAGTATTGGTTGTTGTATTAATATATAAGCCTAATCAATTTTAATCTGGAATTATACATCTAGAAAGGGAATCCCTACTGCTTGCAATATAAGAAGAAAAGCCAACAGTTTGTCTTGATGTGGGCTGGAAGGAGAAGCTCTCTTGCTGCTGTCATTGTACAAAAATATCCAGTTGATTTAAATTATAGCAATGCTTCTAATGTAAACGTTACCATCTACCGAAATCCCAAGTGATTGGTAAAGAATGGCTTCCATAGATGTAGAATAGATTCCATGTGACACTCTAATAACCAGTGCAGTGTAATGGTTCAGATCCTCTGAGTTATGAAGCTCCATTCCCAGGTTTGTATCTGCATGGAGATATAGCCATATTGGTCACTGGGCTTCTTTGATAAGGGGACGTGGAAGAAAGCTCTCTTATTTCTGCTCCACTGAAAGAGGAAGAAGCATTTTCACCCCCTCCTCACTGTATGCCAACAACCCCATGTGGCTGTTTCTCCACATGAGTCCTCTAACGTAGAAATAAACTTTCCAGGGCTCATAAGGGACTGCCAAGGGAAGGGAATGTGGGGAAGAGCATAAGTGGATCACTGGTTCCAGCGCTTAAAGTCAAAGTTTTGTGGTATTGTTAAACCATATATTTGGACTGAATTTGCTCTTCGATATCTTAAAAATGTCAATAGAACAAAGTAGGAGTCCAGTAGCACCTTTAAGACCAACAAAGTTTTATTCATAATGTAAGCTTTCATACGCATGCATATTTCTTCAGACAATGGAATGGGGTACAGTGAGCAGAACTACATATAGCTGGTGGGCAGATCAATCCTGAGTCTGGCTGCGGAGCCCCGCTTGAGCGTAGAACTAACGTAGGCGGTGTTAGTTGGCTTCCAAAGGGGAAAAGTTATGCCAACCAGGGAGGGGAAGAGCGCATAGGCGGACAAGTAGGCATGAGAGAGAAGCCATCGCCATGGTCTGGGTGACCAGGGGTCTGGGTGATTAGGGGATGATGCTGTGTGGATGCTCCATCAACAATCCACACCAAAATGGAGCGAAACCTCCACGTTAGAAACAAACTTGCATGCAGTCAGCGGGGTGTGTGGGGGGAAAGCATTCTTCCCACAGGCAGTTGAGTGAGCTTGGTCATCCTAAACAGAGGAAAGGGCAATTTGGGCTCAATCCATGCTGTATAGGACATGTTATGTGTGTATTTATTGGATTACCATGCGTGCAGTATTGGCTGATTGCCGAGGCGGGGGTGGAGGAAGGGACAGGGCAGTGCAGGACCACTGGATTGGCCAGTCCATTGCACATGACTGACAGGGGATGCGGAAAGCCTTCTCCTGAGAGGCTGTCAGCCCCCTCGTGCCCACCCACTGTCAGAGACTTGTGCCAATGGCAGGCAGACAGGCAGAGGCATGCACCCCCTGGCTAGCCATAAATAAACAGGAAGCACAAAGTGCAGGAGTCCGCTTCCAAAAACAACAGCCGGAATGTGCGTATGGGAATGAGCAGACAGATTCCCAGCATGCCACCAAGTCCCACAGGCAACCTCCTCCCAACACAGACTCAGAGACCCTCCGTGTCACCCATATGCCCCCTGCTGTGTGCATGGAGTTCCTCCCCCGGGGGACACAGAACTCACAGTGTGAGACATCAGCCATGCATCCACTCCATCAGCCCCATGGGGTTGGACAGTCTGTTGGACCAGCCAGGCTGAGGTGCGGCACCTGGCTCAAGGCCACCCCCTTGCCATGGGATGAGTGGGTCAAAGACCCCCCTTCCCTGTCCAGCCTCACAACGGGGAGGAAGCTCATATATTCCCCCCTTCCCCAAGAAACAAGCGAGCCCACCCGCTGAGACATTCCCTCGGAGAGCCCACTAACAGAGTGGAAGAGGGGGGAGAAAAAGGACAGAGAGGAGTGAAGCAGAAGCCAGGGGCATTATGATACTGGCTGATTTGTTTTCAATTCCCTTCCTAATAATTCCCAGCATGGCGTTGGCCTTTTTTATTGCAAACGCACACTGTCTTGACATTTTCAGTGACATTTTCATTCTTGACATCTACCATGACCCCAAGATCTCTCTCTTGGTCAGTCTCTGCCAGTTCACACCTAGGGGTGCGCAAAAAAAAAAAAAAAAATTTCGGACTCGGATTTGGAAATATACGGGGCCAAAATATTCGGAATACCATATATTTCTGAATACCAGTATTTGGAATAGCCGTATATACTGGAGATATATGGCTGTTTCCGAATATATGGCCCCATTATAACCTATGGGCCATTGAAATCAATGGCAAAATAGGGTATATTGGGAGCCGCCTGGAGGGGAGATGGTTTGAGGGAGAGCCCCCAAATTTGCAGGGGACCTGCAGGAAGCTCTACCCTATGAACCCTCCAAGTCCCAAAAAGATTGGTCCCAAAGAGGGTTCCCCTATCCCACCATTATACCCTATGGGCCATTGAAATCAATGGCAACATAGGGCATAATCAGAGGCTACTGGGGGTCAGGGGGTTTGAGGGAGAGCCCCCCAAATTACATGAAACCTGCAGGGGACTCTCCCCTACAAAACCCCCAAGTCCCAAAAAGATTGGGCCTGGGGGTCCCTGTCTTTGGGCTCCCCAAAGGCCCATTGCCAGCAATGCTGGGGAAAGCCCAATTAGCCACTTCCTCCACTATAATTGCTGTGGGAAAAGTGGCTCTGCCAGAGGGGGGTTTGAGGGAAAGACTCCAAAACTACAGTGCAGTTTCAGGGGACTCCCCCCCTGGCCCAAAAAGACTGCACCCATCTGTGGACACCACAAAAGGAACACTGTTCCCAATTGTGAGAAAAAACCAATTATCATGGGAAAAGTGGCTCTGGGGAGCAGGGGTTTTTGAGGAGAGCCTCCCCTGGCCCAAAAAGACTGCACCCATCTGTGAGCACCACAAAAGGAACACTGTTCCCAATGGTGAGAAAAAAACAATTATCATGGGAAAAGTGGCTCTGGGGAGCAGGGTTTTTTGAGGAGAGCCTCCCAAACTGCTCTCAGCTTCAGGGCACTGTCCCACACAAAACCCACAAGGCCAAAAAAAAAAAAAAAAATTGGACCAGGGGGTCCAATTCCTGGGGCATGCAAAGCCAAACCTAACTTCACACCAGAGAATCTTTATAGGACCCAAATGCACTACATCCATCTATGTACTCTATGAACCCTGCTGACCTGAAGCAATATAAATCCAGTTGCCAACGTCACTGTCACACAAAACAGCCATGGGAGAGCTGGCCAAGCACAACAGGCATGCTGGTTCTGGGTCTCTCAAACAGATGCCAGCTTCCCTGCCACAGAACGCGCGATCTACAGATGCCAGCTCTCCAACCCGGCCCCAAACAACGTGGGGAGAGCTGGCCAAGCACAACAAGCATGCTGGTTCTGGGTCTCTCACCCAGATGTCAGTTTCCCTGCCACAGAACATGCAAACTACAGATGTCAGCTCTCCAGCCTCGCCCCAAACAATACAACTCTCAAACAAGAGAAGCAGTGGACCACACCTAGCTCCACATCATTCTGTATCTGACCCAAAGCAAGAAGCATTTAGACTTATCTTGAGTGATGGATGATTGGTTGGTCCAGGTTCTTTTGCGTTACCCAGGGTGCAGCACGAGTAGGCGAGCCAGAGTTGCACCCCAAATGAGGAAGATCACTGGGAGGCCTCAGATTGTGTGAGAGGAAGGGAACCATTCCTTCTCTCTCAGCTCAGCAGCAACACACCAGCTATCACTGTCCCATTAGAGGGACCTCAGCATTGGTATGGCTGCTGGCTGCCTGTCATCATCACTGGCACCTCCCTCTTTCTTCCTCCTGCCCCTGAAAAAAAAAAAAAACGGGTTATCCTGGCTGGGCCTGTGGGTGCTGTCGGTTACAGTTGGGGCTGCAATGGCCCTTTCAGTATGATTAGGCATGTGTAGATGGGGATTGGGGAAATTTGGAATGCTTTGCAGATTTTAAATCAGCATTCACTTTTGCTTTGGGGATGGATGATGGGGGCGGGGTGCACTGCCAATCAATTTGTGAGTGAGTTTTTGGGCTGTCTTTGGACTCTAGTCTATGTTTAGTTGGAGAGCATTTTACAGCCACCTTCCAAGCGCGGGCCAAGAGAGGATGCAGGCAGAAGTAGGTGCTCACTTCATTCACTCTCAAAGTCTACGTTCGGGGAGCCGAACAGAGGTAAGTTGACCTTCAGGAAGACTAACTGCTCAACTGTCCAGGGTTGCAGGCGATTGTGATGTGGGCAGACAATGTTGCCCATATGCGAAAAGACGCGGTCGCTCTGCATGCTCGTTGGTGGGCATGAGAAGGAATGCCTGGGCCACAGAGGAGAGAGCCGGACAGAGCCCTTCCTTCACGACCCAGTAGTACAAAGGAGACCTTTCCTGTGACTCATTGGGCTCTGAAAGATAGTCCCTCACCATCGCAGCACCCGTCTCCATTCTCAGGGGCCTACCGTTCCCAGAGGGGCCAACAGGCCGCCCGATGAGTGTCATCTCGGGTCTCTTCTTGGCGTGAGTCTTCTTGGCACCTCTGCTGAGGGCGCCCCAGCGGCAGCCTCGATGAAAGCCCCAAGGTGGGACTTCTTCATCACACTCCAACCAGAGGTCGGAGTGCTGGAAGACGACTGTGGAGTGGCCCTATGCACAGGTGGGGGGGAAACCTAGGTCCTTCCCCTCCCCTCCACCTCTCTAGTCTTCTCCTTGGCCTTGTCCCCAGGGCCCCTCTTCTGCTTCCTGTCATTCATGTCACCCTTGGCCAGTCTCACACAACCTGAACTGAGAGTGGGTTTTTTTACGAACCTAACTCACTACAGTGTACCCTTAACCAACAGGTGCCCTAACTTCTTTTTAAAAAGCCTCCCACCAAAACTTGCTTGTTTGTTTTTTTGGTCCCTAACCTGTCCTTCTTTGGGTTGGGGTAGTAGTCTGGTAAAGTTTAGGAGACTAGGTGATTGTGCTTCTACCTGGCTAGTTTTTAAAAGGCTACCTTGAGATGAAGGCAATCCTTGTTATATCCTCCTAGTTAAACCTCTCCTAATGAGATTCTGGGACAAACCGGATTTCCTTGCAAACTAGAAATCAGATGTCCCCTATAACTACAGAGAAGCTGTAGTTTACCCTATGGAAATCTAAGGATGCCTCAGCTTTCAATGGCTGAAAGCAAGATGCACTGCAACCCTAGTCTCTTTAAAAGGGAACCTGATGTGGCCTAGTAGTCACGCTGCCTTTTATGAGAAACCTAAAATCTTTTTAAATTGCCCCTATCTGGCCTAGTTGAATTTTGAAAGAAGATAAAGCACTAAACTGGATTAATTTTTTTTAAATTTCAAAAAACGCAATCCCTAAAAACACTTTCATTATTGGGGCAGCCTATTTAGTGGCCCTAGCCAAACCGAAAGCACCCTCAGACTCCAAAAGTAACTCTATAAAAACATGAAAGTGACCCACCCCACACAGCCCCCACACACCAACCCCTTCACACCAACAAGAGGTAATTAAAAAAAACCAAAACGTGACAGAAATAAACTTTTAACCACCCCCCACCCCCAAAACCAGAACCAGGAAAAGGGACAACAGAGCAGGATGCAAAACCAAGAACAACAGATCCAAACAAATCCAACTGAGAGAAGGCCAACAAACTCAACTATTAAAAAACTGAACTTTTTAATAATGAAAAACCTCAGGCCAAATCAGTCAACATCCCCCCCCACACACACACAAAAAAACCAGAACCAGGAAAAGGGACAACAGGGCAGGATGCAAAACCGAGAACAACAGATCCAAACAAATCCAACTGAGAGAAGGCCAACAAACTCAACTTTTAAAAAACTGATCTTTTTAATAATGAAAAACTTCAGGCCAAATCAGTCAACACCCCCCCCCAAAAAAAACAGAACCAGAAAAAGGGACAACAGGACAGGATGCAAAACCAACAGCAACAGATCCAAACAAATCCAACTGAGAGAAGGCCAACAAACTCAACTATTAAAAAACTGAACTTTTTAATAATGAAAAACCTCAAGCCAAATCAGTCTTCACAACCGCCCCGACAAAAAAAAACAAAACAGAACCAGGAAAAGGGACAACAGGGCAGGATGCAAAACCAAGAATAACAGATCCAAACAAACCCAACTTAGAAAAGGCCAACAAACTCAACTGTTAAAAAACTGAACTTTTTAACAATAAAAATTAGGCCAAACAGCCCCTCCTCCCAAGAAACAGAACCAGAAGAGAAAAGGAACAAAAGCAGCAGAATACAGCAGCAACAAATCAAACACAGAATCCTTTTTAAAAAGTAAAAAAATTGACTTTTAACAATACAGGAACTTTACCAATCCCTCCCCCCAAAAAACCTTCACCCTAACCCCAAAAAATCCAAGCCACCCAAATCAGGAAAAGTAAAAGGGCAATGCACTTTTAAAAGTCTTCTCACTAAAGTAAGATATAGGCAAATTGGCAACCCCCCACCCCAGGCCTCCACCCCCAGCAGAACCCCCTAACCCTAACCCCAAATAATTTACCCACCAAATCTGAATAAGTAAAGGGACTCTGAGTCTTAAAAAGTCCTTTTACTTTTATCCTAAATAAGATAAAACAAGAACCCCAAGACTTTTTTACCTTAGATGTCTTCTCTTCTCCAGGCAGGTCAGGCAATGCTGAGAGAGAGCAGCAGCAGCTGAGGCCAAGGGCCAGCGCAGCACAATCTCTCTCACACACCAACACAGCAGTAATGGAATGGAGTCCAGCCAGGCAGACTCCTTAAAAAGGCTCTCTGGCCTTACACAGAGCAGTTTCAAAAAATACCACTGTTCTGTGATTGGCCAGAGAACAGTGTTTACTTGGATACCCAAGTAAACAAAAGAACAACAATGTTGCTGATGGCTGGGGGATTATACTTCCGAATATTGATTCGGAAGTATACGGGAGCCGTATACGATTCCTGTAAAATGCCTGCAAATTGGATTCGGAAGTATACGACGCCCTATATTTCCGAATCAGGGGGTATTTGGCAGTCTATTCGGTTCAGCTGAACCGAATGCACACACCTATTCACACCTAATCAGCTTCTTATTTATAACTGGGATTTTTTGCCCCAATGTGCATTACTTTGCACTTGGCCACATTGAACCTCATTTGCCACGTCAACGCCCACTCACCCAGCCTCGACAGATCCCTTTGGAGTGCCGCACAATCCTCTCTGGTTCTCACCACCCTGAACAATTTAGTGTCATCTGCAAACTTAGCCACTTCACTGCTTACTTCCAACTCCAAATCATTAATGAACAAGTTAAAGAGCATGGGACCCAGTACTGAGCCCTGTGGCACCCCACTGCTTACCGTCCTCCACTGCAAAGACTGCCCATTTATACTCACTCTCTGCTTCCTATTAATTAGCCAGTTTTTGATCCACAAGAGGACTTGTCCTTTTACTCCATGACTCTCAAGCTTACTAAGGAACCTTTGATGAGTAACTTTATCAAAAGCTTTCTGGAAGTCAAGGTTAAACAACATCTATTGGGTCCCCTTTGTCCACAAGTTTGTTCACCCCCTCAAAGAACTGTAACAGGTTAGTGAGGCAAGATCTTCCCTTCAGAACCCATGCTGAGTATTCCTCAGTAACTTGTCTTCATCAATGTGCCTACTCATTCTGTCCTTGATAATGCTTTCTACCAACTTTCCCGGTATTGAAGTCAGACTGATTGGCCTGTAATTTCCCGGATCTCTTCTGGAACCCTTTTAAAAGATGGGAGTGACATTTGCTATCTTCCAGTCCTCAGGAACGGAGGCAGATTTCAAGGAAAGATTACATATGCATCCGGCTTGTCAGCCATTTTCCTGTCCTCCGTCAGTAATCCTTTTACCCCTTGGTCATCCAAGGGCCTCACTGCCTCCCTGGTGTTAGGCAAATTGCCCTCAAAAGAGGTTTTGGGGAGTTTAGATTGGTGGGCAAGCAGCCTTTTAGCAATATCTAAAACCTGTTTATACAGAAGGCGTCTTCTTTGAGAGTTACCCTCCCAATAACAAGGCAAGATGGTCTAATAATCGATGGGGTTTATTATAAAGCATAGGCAAACATGCAAGAGTATAAAATCACACAGCAGTCATACAGCCTAATAAGAATAGAGTTGAAATAGAGGTAAACAAGAGGGTAAATAAACAGGGTAATAATTACCTATCCTAATCTTCGAGGAAGGCTCTAATGGCGATGAAAGCGAGAATGGGGGAGATGGCCCTCAACTGATCAGGTATCGGGGGTGTATCTAAACAGCAGGGTAGGGGTACTGTCAGATGCACACGTGTGGGGAATTGGGTCAACGGACTGCCTTGAACCCTTAGGGAGTAGGAGGTTTTTGGGATTATGACACTGCGTCAGATGGGACATGATGATGTACCACATGGTACATTATCTCAGAAAAGGGGCAGGGCTGGGGTGGAGGCAAGGGTTGAAGGGATTTATGCAACTTATTCAAACTTATCTAAAAGTGATAATAGAGAGTCAAATTGATACCTAAGGTGACACCCGATCTACACAATAGTTCTGGTTGTGGATGAAACTGTTCTTCCTCTACTTTTACTCCTCTGCTGCTACCATCCTTTGTCTTGGATTCCATTGGACAAAAGCTTAGGCAGTCTGGCAGGATCCACACCTAAGAAGTGTGATTGCCTTATGCAGATGTTGAAGCATTTATTGGATACATGAGCCTCTCGCTTTGATGTAATGGAGTCCAGAAAACAAGATGGATTCTGGTGGTGTTAGCCTTTGGTTGCTGGGAGCAGGCTGAAAACCTCTTTTACTTGACAGCTCATGGTGGCGCAGCTTCTCCCGCTGCTTTGGCTGAGACAGTGCACGCCTGGAGCGGCTAGAAGCTCGGTTATAATTCTGGCTAACACCCATCCAGTGATGTAGAATGTTGCTGTAAAGTTGAGGCTTTTAGTATCCATATAAGTCTCTCAGAAATAGTGACCAAAGTCCACTTCTTAGAGCAGATGTGTGCGAGTCAAAACTCCAGGCACTCTGGCAACAAAACAAGTGATCACGATGTCCATATAAATATATATGAAAAATAGGGAGCTCTTTCTTACACTGGCTGGTTTCCTGCTTTTAATACATTTGAAGAAATTTTTATTGTTGGTCTTTTATGTTTTTTGCAATATGCTCCTCGTAGTCCCTTTTTGCATGCCTGATCACAGTCTTGCGTTTGATTTGCCACAGCCTGTGATCCCTTTTATTAACCTCACTTGGACTAGCTTTCCACCGCTTAAAGCAATCCTTCTTACCTTTTACAGCTTTCATTGCTTTGTTTGTTAACCATGCAGGCTTTTTCTTATACCTGTTTGTGCCTTTCCTACCTTGTGGTATATATTTTATCTGAGCTTCTAGGATTGTAGTTTTAAATAGCCTCCAAGATTCTCCAAGGTTTTGACCATATTTACCTTTCCTTTCAGTTTCCTCTTCACATGCCTCCTCATCTCAGAGAATTTACCCCTTTTAAAGTTAAACGTGGTTGTGCTGGTCTTTTGGGGCAGCTCCCTATTTATACAAATGGTGAAATCCATAACGTTATAGTCACTGCTCCCAAGTGGTGCAATCACTTTTACATCTCTCACCACATCTTCGGCATTACTTAGGACCAAATCCAGGATCACCCCACCCCTGGTAGGTTCTGTGACCATCTGCTCCATAGCACAGTAATTGAGAGCGTCTAGAAACTCAATCTCTTTCTCCCGACCAGAACACATATTGACCCAATCAATCTGTGGGTAGTTAAAATCACCTATTATGACACAGTTTTTACGTTTAGCCACTATCTTTAATCCTTCCATCATTTTATAATCGTCCTCTATCTTTTGATTTGGTGGGCGATAACAAACTCCCAGTTAAATTTTTTTTGGGCCCACTGTTTCAACTCAAAGGATTTCTAGAAGGGAATCTAATTTTCTGACCGCCATCTTACTGGACTGTATACCCTCTCTGACATACAGAGCCACCCCACCTCCAACCCTTCCCTCCCTATCCTTCTGATATAATTTATATCCAGGAATCACCACGTTGCTCTACTGAGGTCCAGTCAACAAAGATTCTTGTGGCAAATTAAAGATGAAACAATTTTTGATTGTATCCGTTTTTGTGAATAGAGCTCAGTTTATTAGTTGTAAGTCATGTAACATTGAATGTAACACTTTTGCATGTAACATAGTGGGCTCCAGCTAGGGTTGCCAAGTCCAATTTAAGAAATATCTGGGGAATTGGGGGTGTATCCAGGAGACTTTGGGGGTGGAGCCAGGAGACATTGGGGGTAGAGCAAGGGTGTAACAAGCATAATTGAACTCCAAAGGGAGTTCTGGCCATCACATTTAAAGGGACTGCACACCTTTTTAAATGCCTTCCTTCCATAGGAAATAATGAAGTATAGGGACACCTTCTTTTCGAGCTCATAGAATTGGACCCCCTGGTCCACTTTTTTTGGGTATTTTGGGGAGAGGCAGTGGATGCTATACTAAAAATTTGGTGCCTCTACCTCAAAAAGCAGCCCCCCCCCCAGAACCCCAGATACCCACAGATCAATTGTCAATTATTTCCTATGGGAATGTCTCTATAGGGAATAATAGAGTTCCCAGCAGACAGTTCCCTCCCCTCCCCCTGCTTTCTGATGACCCTGAAGCGGGGGGAGGGCCTTCAAACAAAGGGGATCCCCTGCCCCCACCTGGGGATTGGCATCCCTAGCTCTAGCTCACAAAATGAAACACCTGCCACAATTGAAACAGTATGTGAACTTGAGGCTCCGTGCCTGTTTTCCAGACCAGCTCTAGACAGTTTTACAACACTCAGCTTGGAGGAAGTTGACAGAATCCTCACAACTGTACGCCCAACAACATGCGATTTGGACCCTTGCCCATTCTGACTGATTAAAGCGTGCCGGATGGAGCTTCAATATCCTGTGCGGGATATTGTAAATAGATCCCTCTCAGGGCTTTTTCCAAGGCCTCTCAAAGAGGCGATAGTCCGTCCCCTCTTGAAAAAACCAACATTAGACCCAGCTGAATTGGCACACTATCGGCCAGTCTCGAATTTACCCTTTTGGGGTAAAATTATTTATAGAGCAGTTGCAGAGCTTTCTGGAGGACGCTTCCGTTCTAGACCCACACCAGTCCAACTTTCGTCTGGGCCATGGGACGGAGACAGTGCTGGTCACCTTGGTGGATGATCTTCAGCGACAACTGGATTGAGGTGGGTCAGCAGTACTGTTGTTGTTGGAGCTGTCGGCAGCGTTCGACATGGTCGACCATCAGTTGCTGGTTCACTGCCTCGCCGACACGGGGATTCAGGAGTTGGCCTTGCAGTGGCTCTCCTCTTTCCTTTGTGGTCAGGGACAAAGGGTGGCGATCGGGGGGCAATCGTCCCAGAGACATCCGCTTAATTGTGGGGTGCCTCAGGGGGTGGTGCTCTCCCCGATGCTGTTTAATATCTATATGTGCCCCCTTGCCCAGATTGTCCAGAGATTTGGACTAGGCTGCTATCAGTACGCTGATGACACCCAGCTCTATCTGCTACTGGACGGCCGGCCTGCCTCTGCCCCAGAAAATCTAGCCCTGGCAGGGTGGCTCAGGTTGAGTCATCTGAAGCTGAATCCGACAAAGACAGAAGTCCTTTGCCTGAGTTGTGGTGGCCTGGGAAGGGAAATCCCTCTACCAGCTTTTGATGGGGTACCTCTGATATCGGTACCCAAAGTCAGAAGTTTGGGGTTCTACTGGAGCCCACATTGGCTATGGAGGCCCAGATAGCAGCCACTGTGAGATCTGCCTTTTTCCATCTTAGGTGGGCACGACAGCTGGTTCCTTTTCTAGAGCACAGCGACTTAGCAACTGTGATTCATGCGATGGTCACCTCGAGACTAGACTACTGCAATGCTCTCTACATGGGGCTGCCCATGTCTCGAATCCGGAAATTGCAACTGGTGCAGAATGCGGCGGCCAGGCTGCTATTGGGTCTCCCTATGCGGGACCACATACAGCCGGGGCTGTGGAGACTCCACTGGCTACCAATAGCATTCCGGATCCGCTACAAGGTGCTGGTTATTACCTTTGAAGCTCTATATGGCCGAGGACCTGCCTACCTTAGGGACCTTCTCTTCCCACATATTCCCCAGAGAGTACTTAGATCCGGATCACAAAATCTATTATTAGTCCCCGGGCCGAAGGAGGCTAGATTGAAGGCTACTAGAGAAAGAGCCTTCTCAATTGCGGCCCCCCACTGGTGGAACCAACTCCCAGAAGATGTCAGCCTTGCGGGACCTTGCTCAGTTCCACAAGGCCTGCAAAACAACATTATTTCGAATGGCCAGCCAAAGTATATAGATGCCTAATACCATTGAATGTATTGTATAAATTTTAGCACCAAAACTGTTGTTTTAAAATTGTATTAATAATCTTAAACTGTTTTAATTATTTAATTGATAATAAATTATTGTAACTGTTTTATTATCTTGTTGTTGATGTTGAAATGTTGTTAGCTGCCCTGAGCCTGCCTTGGCGGGGAGGGTGGGATATAAATACGAAAAATAAATAAATAAACAAACAAACAAACAAACAATTAATTTTTAATTTGTATCCTGCCCTCCCCGCCGAAGCAGGCTCAGGGCGGCTGTTTTAGCAAATCCACCATGCTTTAAGGTGCCACAAGACTTTTGATATAATTGGGTTAATCATGTAAACCAGAACTATCTATGTGGTGCTGTAGAATATTTTGGTTCTATGTATATTGTAAGAAGTTCCAAGGAAGTTTTTGTATAGCCTTTAGATTTTCTTAATATCAACACTTACTAAGGCTCTAAATGTATCTCAAAGAAAAAGGATAAATTATCTTTCCTAAAATGCATTCCTAAAAATATTTGTTTTTATAGGTCTCATGGAACTTTCTCACTCTGTATAGCCATGAGCTGCCAGACTACTTTTCCTCTTTCTAATATCATGTAATCAGATGTAAGGAATAGCTACCATTAAGCCTTGATGTTAATTGGGCTCATCACTTTCCTTAGCCTGTAAGTTTTTGCAGGCCCTTTGGCCTGTTAGAGGCAACGTGCTTGTTTTGACTGCATTTACCAGTGGCTTTTGGCTGTTAAGAGAACCACCCTTGGGAGCCTCCATAATTCATTTCAACTTACTGATGCCAGTTAGCTAACCATGCCTTGATTAGCTGATTAATTCATGGGCTGAGGAAGAACATCTGAAAATATGCCTCACTCAGGGGAGTGGGAAGCCAGCTATTCCACCAACAGCTGAGAAGGGTCTGCATCATTGATCGTCCCACATAGTAGATTACCCAGCACGAGGTGGACTTTCTCTTTCAAGCCTACATGCAAGAACTATACAATGGACCTGATGAGCAAGAGTCTTTCTTTTATTTGTCTTGTCTTTTATATGCCTTAAGAATGGCTTTAGTCCAGCATACATTCTTTGTAACTTGAACAGTTTATTTAACTGGAACATTTCCTATCTTGTGGTGTCTGGAGTTACTGAGCGCTTAGAGGAGAACTTGGGAGGCTAAAAGCATCTGGTAACAGGTTTTGAACTCTAAGAGCTCCTGGCTTTAGATCAGTGCCTGGGAGCAGAGGTAGAGCTCTCTAGGACAATACATCTGGTCAAATGTTTTTTTCTGTTACTCAGTATTTTAAGCGTTTATATATTCTTACATGGTGGGTTTTTAAAGTTGGTTTTGGTACTGTAAAATCTTATATTAATTACTTTGGGATCAGAGGTGGTTTTATTGTCTGCATGGGAGACTAATAATGTAATGTTCATGTATGTGTGGCCAGGGCTGGTGCTATTTATTTATTTATTTTAGTATATTTCTATTCCGCCCGTTCCCTGTAGGGCTCAGGGTGGAGTACAGCGTATAATAAAACAATAAAATACAATAGAAACATTCTATCGACAGACAACCCGTGCTAGGGGTTCTGCTACTCAAGGCAGACCCCTGCGCAGTGCTTCCCCCACCACTCCCTCGGGAGATGAAATCACACATGCAGCACAATGATGTCAAAAGTGACATCATCAAGCAGGCTAGGGATGGGGAGAGCCGACGCTTGCATATCACACTCCTGCAAGGATTCAGTACGCAAGAGCCCCCCCTCCCCACTCAGGCTTCTTGCTTTGCAGGAAGACTGATCAGGGCGGGGAGAGCCGATGCTTGTGTATCGTGCTCCTTGCAAGGAGCACGGTACACAAGCCCCAGGCCCAGTTCATCAGGGGAGAGAGGAGGTACCCATTGGCACTCCCCAGGGAGGGTGGCACCCTAGGCAGTTGCCTACACCACTTACTCCCACATTTCAGCTCTGTGTGCGGCCTCTTCATGACAAGCCATTTGATCTACTGCAGGATCTGGTTAATTTTGTGACTTCTATCCTGTATGTTTAGACTAGTTGACAAAAGTGCTATATTGATTAAATGTTTCAAATGCTGTTATAACTATATATTAACGCACTGGTTCTATATACACTTAACTTTGGTTTGGGAAAACTTTGGTTTCCGGACTTCAAGTACAGACAACCATAATATCTTCTAATAAATATTTTGTAGAATTTCTTTAATGCCGCACCTGCAAAAAGAATTTCCTTGTTTCACCCCTAAATATAAACAGAATCCATCATACTCCAAAAGCCCTTGATTCAGCTTTGTGACATCTGTGCAGACACACATTAGGGACATAATTGCAGGCCTGCTGAGGAGAGGAGCTTCCAAGCATATGTTAGAATTTTCTAAACTCTAGGAGTGCTCCTTCTCCCTCTGTCTATAGAGAGCTCCTTTCCTGCCCAAAGGATCACATGGGTGTGGAGAGCACTCCTCCCTCAGTTCTCTTTGCAGCTGTGAGTATGCCTTTGATTGGCAGAACAACCCAAAGTGGGGAAAGGAGAGCAGGATGTGTACCTGCACAGAAGACCACTCAGTGAACAATGGTTAAGAGTTAAGTGTAACCCCGTTTTCATCTTTGTGGCTTCTGTGCAGGAGAGTAGCAAACTCACTTATCAGAGGTGGCAGGTGTGGGACGATTAGTGAAAGATAGCCTGTAACACTGCCTTCCTTACTGTTTTGGAGTCAAGCAGTTCAGTCTTAAGATCCTGCTACACTGGTGACCAGCTGATGCTTAACATGCCAACTGTGTTCTCCCAGCAGCAAAACAATAGAAAACGTCCCTACCATTCAAATGAATTGAAAGCATAGAAACTGCACTGGAGTCCATGAAGATAAAAGAGCCAATGAATGTAACAATATAGTGATCCCAGCAAACTTTTTGATATTTCACATATCCTACATATACGCAAAGCAAAATGTAGAAGACACAAAAGCAACATAGCACTCCCAATTGTATGAAGGACTATGGTGCACCAATTAGAAGCCTTTGACTACCAAAGATCCGTGCAGATGGTAGCTTGAATCCTCTTCATTTTGACAGATGAACACACAGGCAAAGAAGAGTGGGCATGTTACACCCCCCCCCCTTTATTTTTCCAATGTATAGGGAAAGAGCTGCTAGCAAGAAGTCAAAAAACTGCATATTTATAGAAGGTAACCATGCTAGCTCCTTAGTAGCTCACTGTGAAAAAGCACTGAGGGAAACATGCAAATAAGACAGAGATTATTATTGGTGAGCAACATCCAGCAAAATATAGGGAGGAAGAGACAGGACTAGAACCCTCACCTCATACAATGAAGAGCATTATATGTAGCCAGCTGAAAGATACATCCTGGTGTATTTGGAATCCTTTATTGGCCTAGATGATGAAAGAAGCCATGAACATCAAGGCTATAAGATAGTAGTCTCCTAGCACTGATTCCCCCCCCCCCCATTCATATTTACAGTTTTTATTAAACTTTCCTTTACATTAGTACAACAGTCCTTAATAAACTGAATATTACAGAACAGAGGTTTTGTTGTAGTAGCAAACTTCTTGCATGTCTAATGTACAAAAATCAACAGTAATAGTTGCCATTTCTCATATAAACAGTAGGGTAAAATGATTTTGATTAGTTTAGCTTAATTTCTATTTCCTGGAAAATAGTAAAATTACTAAATAAATACATCTTAAAAGTATATTATTGGTTGGTACATAAGATTACTTGGTATAATCTCCTGTTGGGTTAAGAAGGTGACTATTGGGAACCAAGGAATTACAATCTTTTCCTCGTAAAATGATGGGGATGTAGAGTGATAACAACCAAAAGCAATTTTACTGTAAATAAAATGTTCCCAAATTTTGTCGTACCAATTATTAAGTGTAGGTATGTGCTCTTTCCATTTTTTTTTTTACAATCTACGTTTTTGCAATTGAAAACAATAAAACAACCATTTCTTTTTTGTGCCTATCTATATTTTTAGTATTCCAATGGTTCAGTAATATGGTCTCTGGAACATTATGGACCCTTATTGAAAGCATAATCTCTGTTTCCTCAATGATTTTTTGCCGGAACTTCTGTAATTGAGGGCAAGACCACCAGCAGTGCAGGTAGTCAGCTTCCCTTCCGCATTTTTTGTAACATTGTCTTGAATATGATGGGTTAATGCGATTTAAAGTTTGAGGAGTCATGTACCATCTTGCAATAAGTTTCAGTGATTGCATTTTAACTGAGAAGATTTTTGATTGTGAATTTGCTAATTTCCATATTTCGTTCCATTCATCCTTGCTTAATTGTTTTTGTAAGTCTCTGTGTCATTGTTTTTGGAAAAGTGGAGTTTCCTCCTAATTTAATATGACAAGTAACATATATTTTAGAAAGGAATCCTGGTTCTTGTTCTACTTTTTTATGGAGGAGGTGTTCAAAAGGCGTTTGTTGTCTTTTTGTGGTCTCATGCATGGGAGGAGTATTCAAAAAGCGTGTAACTTGCAAATAAAGGTACCAGTGGATTTTCTGACCTAACTTAGTTTCTAATTCAGTTTTGTCTTTGTTTTTATTTTTATTTAAAAGGTGAATTATTCTGTTTATTCCTTTCTGTTCCCAGGAATGAAAGGTGTTTTGTAAGCAGCCTGGAACAAACCATTTGTGTGCTATAAAGGAAACTTATAAGAGATCCCTGGTGCCAATTGAGATGCTTTCCTGTACCAAATTTTTAGTGAATTTTTGAGGAAATTGAATGATGAAACTTTAAAAACCTTCTGAATATCATTGTCCCATAGCAGATTGTATAGTGAGTATTCTGTTCTGTTTCCATTTTCCACCTGGAACCATTCCATGTTTTTTGTAGGGTAGCTGCTGTCACTATGTTAGCAATGTTTAAAGCCAGTTTGGTTAAGTGTGCGGACTCTTATCTGGGAGAACCGGGTTTGATTCCCCACTCCTCCACTTGCACCTGCTAGCATGGCCTTGGGTCAGCCATAGCTCTGGCAGAGGTTGTCCTTGAATGGGCAGCTGCTGTGAGAGCCCTCTCCAGCCCCACCCACCTTACAGGGTGTCTGTTGTGGGGGAGGAAGGTAAAGGAGATTGTGAGCCACTCTGAGACTCTTCGGAGTGGAGGGCGGGATATAAATCCAACATCATCTTCTTTTTCATAATAGAGTAGAATATTAGGTAAGTTTGTTCCTCCTCGAGATGATGGTCGTTAATGTACTTAAATTAATACGAGGTTTTTTATAGTTTCACAGGAACTTGCATAGTTCTGATTGCCAAGATTTAAGAGTTTTTGTTGGAATGTCAAGTGGCAAAGTTTGAAACAGAAATAAATATTTTGGTAGGATGAAAGATTTTATCATTTGTAGCCTGTCTGGCCAGGATAAAGATTGTGATTTCCATTTTTTAATCATTGCTTTGACTTATGTGTGGACACGGTCAAAATTGTTTGTAAATAAGTCTGCGGGGTTTGAAGCTATGTAGATACCTATCTCCAGGTTTTGAAGATGATTGAAATAAGAATTGCTTCTCTAGGGTTTTAATTTTCCCTGTTGGGATGTTGATTGGATGCATTACTGATTTTTTTCACTGAATGTTAGACCTGAAATTAAACTAAATCGTTCCACTAAGTTTTTAAGTTCTTGAAGTGATTTATCTGGATTGGTAATGTATACAATCAAACCGTCAGCATATAATGCTAATTTGTGTGTTATGAGATTTATTTTTATGCCTTCAGTGTTGGAGTTGTTTCTAATAAGTTCTGCTAGTGGTTCCATGGCTGTTATGAAAAGAAGAGGTGACAAGGGGTAACCCTGTCTAGTGCCTCCTTGTAAACAAATTTTTCCTGATGTTAAGTTATTGGTTTTTATAACTGCCATTGGGTTTAGGTACAACGCAGGTATTGACCTTTTAAAATTATCGCCAAAGCCTATCATGTCTAGTATCGTATGTAGATATTGAATGTTAACGCTACCAAACACTTTTTGTACATCAGGCGGTAACAGTAATGCTCCTAATTTGGTGTCTTCACAGTGATTTATTAGGCTAAGTGTTTTTCTTTTATTGTCTGCTATATTGCGGTTTGTTAAAAAACCTGATCTTGTTTTATATAAGATGGTAGAATCTTTTTAAATCTTTCAGCTATAATTTTTTGCAAAGATTTTCGCATCAGCATTTAGTAAGGGTATGGGGTGATAGGCTGAGGCAGTGGTGTGATCAGCATTGGGTTTTGGTATCAGAATAATTTCCAAGTGTAACCAGGTGCTTGGAACCCTTCCTGTTTCATAAATATTGCTACATATGTTTGTGAAGGGCTTATTTATTTATGCTTTGTATACTTTAAAAAATTATATTGGGAAGCCATCACTTCCGGCTGCTTTGTTGTTTTGTATTTGTCCAATGATCTTTTGTACTTCTGTTTCACTGATGTTTTGTTCCATGAGTGTTCTGTGGGCTTCTAAAATAAACTGGATTAGTTTTTTGTTTTGTAGAAAGCTTCTTATTTTATATTCATCTATATGTTTAAATGAGTATAGGTCTGTACAGTAGTCTTCTAGCACCTGCACTACTTTTTTTTTAGTCTGAATATTCTGTACCATTTTTGTCTTTAATCCTATGAATTGGACGTGCATGTCTTTGCTCCTTTACCCTCCAGGCTAATATTTTTAATGTTTTGGGGGTTTTAATCAAATGTTGTTGCCTTGTGTATAATAAGTCTTTTTGGATTTTTTTTAATACAAGTGATTCTAGTAATCTCCTTTCTGCTGTTAGCATTTTAAATGTATTTTTAGAGCCTGTGTTTTTATGTAATATTTCTAACCTCTTAATGTTTTGTTTCAGGGTATTTATTTTTTTCCCTTTTTCTTTTTTTAGTGCTGCCATTAATTAAATTATTTGACCCCTAATTACAGCTTTCATCGTGTCCCGAGATGTCTGTTGAGATGTTGTCTGCCTTATTTTCCTAAAAAAATATGTTTTTTGCTATTTGCTCTGTCAGGTGTTGTTGAAGAAGAATGGATTTATTTAACACTCATTTTTTGTTCTGTCTTGCTTGATCGTGAAAATGGATAGTGATGGATACGGGTGGATGATCTGACCAGATTTTAAATTCCGTGTCTGAATGTTTCAATTTGTCTAATAAAGAAAATGAGAGTAAAACATAGTCTATGCATGTATATGTATGAAACCTTTCTGAGAAATATTTATAATTCTGCTCCTTTGGATGCATCACTCTCCATGAATCCCATAACCCATGTTCATCTAAAATTTGTTGTAGTTTTCTTGGAGCTTTATTGTTGTTTTAGATTTGGTAGTTTTCTTTGTAATTGGATCTATCCCAGCGATACTCCAGTATGTGGTTAAGATACCCTTCGAGGATGATCTCACTTTTTTGAAATTTGCTTAGTTCTTCTAAGGTGTCTGATATGAATTGTAATTGGCCTTTGTTTGGGGCACAGATTGACCCTAGAGTAATTGGATTATTTTCTAGCTTCCCTTTTATGAAAATGTACCGGCCTTGTGTGTCTTTAAGTTCCTGTGTTGTTTCGAATCGTGTTTTGAAATAAGTATTGCAGCTCCTCTGGCCTTGGATGAGCCTGGGGAGGCATATTGTTTGTCATACCAGAATGTGTTAAGAGTAGGTGTGAGAGGGTCTTTTAGGTGGGTTTTTTGTAGAAAAATAATGTATCGTTTGGATTTTTTGATATGTTGTATAATTCTTTTGGCCTTGACCTTGTTGTTAAGATCTCTAACGTTCCATGACCAAATATTAAGCATTGAAACAATAAGTATTCACTAACTGTTGGCTTGGTTTCTATAAAATCAGAATTTTCTAAGTTAACAGGTTTTCCTTAATTTTTTTATTAACCTTTTAGAAGTAACAAATACGACACAAAACAATTACTTCTTTGCAAAATTGTTACACCGATGCACTGTATTGAATTACAATCATTATTTTCCAGAATATGGAGACTTGCAGTTATTTGTTTTATTGACCTTACTTACCTAATTTATTAAACTACTATCTACTTTTAACTTATTTTTAAACTAGCCTAATTTAACAGTTCTAATAAGATATCACTATACAGCACTCTTACTTATAAACTAATCTAAACTATACTACTCGACTATCAATCCTACTATCTACCTACTTTAACTCCTAACCTTAGAATATAAAACTACTCTATTTATTTATTTATTTGGTTTACTTATATTTCGCCCTTTCCCAGATGGGCTCAGGGCGGATCACATTCAGATAAAAACCAGTCACATACAATAAAATCAATAAAGACAATAAATACAATTTAAAACAACAGCATTACAACAACATTAAATAGCATAGGCGGGTGGCACATAGTGCAACTTTAGGAGTAATCATTCAGTGGCCCGAATATAAAGATTCAGATGATAGATCACTGTGGGGGCGGGGCAGCCGATCGTATAGGCAACAGAATAGAGGATGCCCGCCTGCCTCAACTAAATGCCTGCTGGAACAGCTCCATCTTGCAGGCCCTCCGGAAGGGTAACAAATCCATCAGGGCCCGCACCTCCACCGGGCGCTGATTCCACCAGGTTGGGGCCAGGGCCGAAAAGACCCTGGCCCTAGTCGAGGCAAGTCGGACGTCCTTAGGGCCAGGGATAACCAAAAGGTGTTGGTTGGCCGATCGCAACGTCCTTTGGGGCTCATATGGGGAGAGAGGCGGTCCCGCAGGTATGTCGGTCCCAGGCTACTATATTAATATCCTACACTAAAAATAAAGTTAATCTAACAGTTGAAAAAAACTTTGCACTACTTAAGTGCTGCAATTCCTTAAGCAGACCTGAAAAAAACAATTAAATTTATTGCTATCTTTTCTACCTATGCAATCTAAGAGCTTTGACACTAAAAAACCATTCCCTCCCTTGTCCTGCCCCCCCACCACTCCCGCCCCCCCTCCCACACTATATTCTATATGTTTCCCAATTTTGAAACAAATATAGCTTAAGAATGATCAAAGGTATTTAAATTTAGGGAAAGAAAAAAACTTTAAAAAAAGATTTGGTTATTTTTCAGAAGGTTAGTACTTGCCACCCAGAGTTTAAATTTGGAAGCTGGAGGACAGAGTCAATGTGGACGTGTGCCTTGAAGTTTGGTGGCTTTTTCTGGTGAAAGAGAGCTTCCTTTTGTTTGCTTTGTTTGGAGGTTCTGGCTGGTGTTGGGGTTTCAGTTTCAGTTCTTTCAGAAGTTCAGCTCCGGTGTCTTCATCAGATGCTTGCAGCAATTTGCCATAAAATCTTACAGTTGGTTTGCCGTTGATTACCCACCTGTATCGTATGTTAGCCTCTTGTAATCTTGCAGTCACTGGTTTCAGGCGTTTTCTAATCTGCAGAGCTTCAGAGGGTACATCTGGGAGTACTAGGATTTTGCAGCCATTATGTAGAAGATGTCCATTTTCTCTTGCTCTTTGTAGCAACATTTTTCTTGTCAGATAAATCATTAATATTAACTAAAATGTCTCTAGGATTTTT
The DNA here is from genome assembly GCF_032191835.1 of Heteronotia binoei. Classification (NCBI taxonomy): domain Eukaryota; kingdom Metazoa; phylum Chordata; class Lepidosauria; order Squamata; family Gekkonidae; genus Heteronotia; species Heteronotia binoei. Next base: position 174,949,694 of record NC_083223.1, read on the forward strand.
TCTGTCTTTTAATGTTGGTGAACCCAGTCTGTGGGCTTTGGTTATTGAGAGTACTGCAGGTTTTTCAATATTAAGTTCTACTGTCAGCCAATTTTTAACATAGGTAATTAAATCAGTTTTACCTGTAATTTCCTCCTCCAAGCCTCTTAGTTTGATGTTTACTTGATGTACAGAAGCCTCTAGAGTAATGATTCTATCATTTAATTGTGAAATTGTCTCCTGTATTTGCACATTTTCTTCTTGGATTTTTTGGCTCAAGTTATAGTTAGACTCTGCTGACTTGTGATGCTTTGCTTACAGCCTCAGTGAGGTCTTGGATTTGAAGAGAGATTGGTTGGAAGATAGTTGATATTTGCTCTGTAATAAAAGTAATGAAATGTTCTTCCATTTCTCTGAAGGAAGTTTGAAGTGACTCCTGAAGTAATTCCTGGAGGCTATGAAGGGCTAGTGAGTCTGTAGCTAGGTCTTCTTGTGAGATATTTTTCCTGGTGGCCATGTTTTTTTGGTCTGGTGAAGTTGCGCAGCGAAGTTTTAGGGCCATTATTTTTTTCCAAAGAAGGAGCTTGTCGGTGAGGCTTTTTCTTTCCCTGTTTGCAGCTTCGGGTTTCTGGAGGTCATATCTTAGCTGGTTTTGCCATTTTTTGGGCATGTTTGCGGTGCGGGAAGGCCAGGAGAGGTCCGGGTCGGGAGGAGAATGCTGTTCATGCATCTGCCATTAATTGCGGCCACGCTCCTCCCCCCCAGCACTGCTTGAGCGCAGTTGTCAAGACAGTGGAGGCCTTCTTACACTCTGCCCCAGGTGAAAGTTCCATTTTGAAGACAGTTGAAGTGACAGATTGGAGCTAGGAACTCATTCCTATTTGCCAAACCACATTAACACAAAGATTAGCTTCAATCGGAATATTTTGCTTTACCAATTTTACATGGCATATACCATTATACCACTGCTGTGTGGAGAACTCTTGATGGAGAGGGTTTGGTATAACAACTGATTTATTTTTCTGGCCCAGCATTCTTCCAGTACTGACATTTATACCAATGTTGTCACAGTTACACCAGCATGATCCATGTTACGTTGGTGTTGGAAGCAGGTTTTCAAGACACACAGGCCTGAGGACTTTCTGCTGTCCTAAACCTGTCCAGCAGGGCCTTGGGAAACACTGTTTTTATATTATATATAGAGGTGGGACACTGTACAATATTTTAGAACTTGCAGGCTGTCAGACATTATTTGGCATCAAAATCAGTTTGCAACAGCTGTTGAGAGCACAGGCTGATTTTTCAGTATAATTAAGAATGCTGAACATTAAGAATACCTATACTTTGAATCTTTCTGGAAGCCAAGCAGTCTGGCAGCTTGGAGAATTGATCTATGGAGCCTTATTAAAAGCAAGCAAACAAGCAAGTTTATGTTTTTTTTTCTTGACTCCCTCCTCATTCAGCTGCTTTTCATTTTAATTCTAATAAAAATGCCTTTATTATGACATACAATATCTTGTTATTTCTCAAAATATGTTTATAGCGTCAATGATACAGATAATAAAGTTTGTATTGTTAATGTGTGCCCTATTAATTTTCCACATGATTAATGAGTGTTGAAATTGTTATAGGACGCTTGAATGTGGGAGAAATATAATTTAATACACATGTTTACCATGTGTCAAGGTTTTATGTAGGAGGAAAGCCACGATAAAATTGATTTGATATATCTACATTTGTTATGTTTCTAATTGCTGCATTCGAGTGCAGTCACTGATATGTAAATCAGATAAGTTATCTTATTTAATGCAGAGATTTTCATCACCCAGGGCCATGCAGTGCCTCTACATAGTTTGGCTGCATGTAATTAATGTAATTTACATGTGGTTTTATGTATACACATTATGAATAACAGCAGATGCCCAACTTTAAAGGATGGTTATTGTACTTCTACAATATTTTTATCCAGGACTTGTTACTTTCCAATGCAGAATCGTAATTTGAAAGCTTTTGAAAATCTTGGAATATAGATTTAGAAACAATCATGTGACTTGAAAATTATAAAGAATTTGGTCCTTTAGCTTTTCACTTTTGATTTTTGTTTTTTAGAACTTTGCCAGTGCATTTCTAGGCTTGGAACACATCCAGTATATCTTTTGTTTTACATGGAAAAAGGGAATTTAGAAACTCATAAAAGGCCCAGTTTTATATTGAGTAGCCTCTTCAGGAGCAGAAGCTTTGGGGTGGGGATGTAGGGGAAGATGGTGATTAATGCATTCCCTTCCCAGCATTTCTCTGTTACAAATAATGTTATGTTTATTGGTCTTGTAAATACAGAGCTGGAACCCTGGGAGGAGGGAAGGCTGTTTGGAGAGCAGTGATATGTAGCAGAGAAATGATGGGTAGATAAACTATTCTACAAAACTTCCAGCCTTCGAGTTCTGCACTTTGTGCTCCTAAATCCTAAACAGCATTGGGGCTGTCATACACATATATGCAAGTAGCATGTAGAGTATTTTGTAGTTAAAATCACTAATGGCAGCAACATTCTGGCAGTTGACCTCAAGATGTTATGATAGTCTAACTGTAGTTGCTTGGATGGCTTCAGTTGCTGCAATCTGGTGGATAGTTCTATATTCAATCGTTGCCCATCTCACCATGGGGCAGAAGTTTACTATCTGTTTAGGAAGTTGTTACTATTCCAGCTGCCTTGAAGGGTGTGCATGATCCTACTGTTACCCAGTCATGAATACCAGCTTGGAGCAAGGTGCTTAACAAGATGATAGTATTTTGGGATGACTAAGCATCCAGATCCATTTAAGTCTGGCTTTAGACTCAGTTTTGGAAGATGAACTGGTCTATTTATTTTGATGGATGACCGCCACAAGATGAGAAAGGGACAGCAGTGTGACATGCTGATTTTCCTGGACCTCCAAGCAGCTTTTTAATATGGTAACCTTCTGGATCAACTGGCTGACATAGCTAGCTCAAGGACCATGACAGTGGTAATTATATCTGCATCCAGCTAACTGGTTATAGAAACTAGCCTTGAGAAGTCACTGCTTGACTCCATGGAATTTGCACTATGGGGCCCCACAAAATCCAATGTTGTCTAGGATAAGTCATCTTGTGACTTGGAGTCAGGTGCCATGAGTATGCTGATAACATCCAGCTCTGTTTCTCCTCACTCAAAAACTGCCCGTATATGTGCCTTCTCTGTTGTGGCTCCTGCCTTATGCAGTGGTCTGCCTGTTGAGATCAGGAAGCTTCCCTTCTGTTGAGTTATAGCTCTTGTAGGAGTTGTCCTTGAAAGGGCAGCTGCTGTAAGAGCTCTTTCAGACCCCCCCTACCTCACAGGGTGTCTGTTGTGAGGGGGTGGGGAAGGTAAAGGAGATTGAATCTCAGAGTCTCAGAGCGGTCACAGAGTATAAGGTGGGATATAAATCCAATATCATCATCTTCATCTTCTTTTTCAGTTTAGGAAGGCTCCTGTCCTCCTGGCATTCCACAAAATATGCAAAACGAATTATTCAGGAGGGCTTTTTGCAGAGAGAAATGTGGGAAGCTAATAGGGACAGGGCCTTTTTCATTTGGGAGCTTCATCCCTGTAAACTTGGACTTGATACTAAATGTCCTTCTTGTGCCATGTTAGAACTTTTTGTTTGCCCTAGCCTTTTGAATGATTAGTTGTATGCACTTTATTGTTTACTTTCCTACTGCCCTTGCTTTCACTGCTAGTTGTTTTGTTTTTGCTGCAATTAATTAATTAAACGGCTTTTGTCAGTTTCTTGTTGGTATTTATTTATTATTTATTACACTAGATTATATCCTACCCATTCTACAAAGACTCAATTTGATAATGATAATCTTCTGCTACTCAGTTTTTTTCATTCTGTTGTTATATAGAGATAATTTCATATGATAGTGATTTTCACTGTTGGAAAATGCAGAGTGCAGTATATAAAGACATTGAGTCAATATAACTAGCTCTCAGGTGTTTAGCAAAAGTCAGTATAGTACACAAAAGTGCTTCAAAGTGTAAGTGAAAGCCATTGCTCATATGTTTTACATTTTTGTTTTACTGAGGACTGTACTGAATTTTCATGAGATTTAGTTTTGGAATGAAAGATGTAGGGGGAGGAGCATGGTGGTCTTAGAAAAGAATGTACTTGACTGCAAAATCAACTGTTCCCATTATGGTAAAGAGCTTGCCAAGAGATTGAAGGAATTACGATGAGGATCGCCTCTTGTCACTTGCTGACATGTTCTGGGGTGCCCCTGTTTACATATTTCCTGAAAAATTGCCCAGAGAAATGAATTGTTTTGTAGAAAGCAGGATCTCCATTTCAGCTTAACCATAGTTTAATATAATTGGCACACAGTGCTCTTTCCAAAGCAAGAGATCTACAATGGCCCCATCTTCTCCACTGGGCTTTCCTATGTATACACATAGAAGGTCTGCTATTGCAATGCTAGGCTAGTTAGACCGCTCAACCTGGACTTCAGTAATTGGATGGAGCTGTGTTAGTACAGGAAGATTTCCCTGTGTGGTAGGAAGTCAGGAAAACACATCCTGGGATACAGCAAGCAAACAGAAGAGCAGGCTCCAGAAAGCATGTCTGGATTTGAGGGAACCCCTTAATCAGCATCTTTCCCCAAACCCTCCACAGCATAGTGTGACTGATATTCAAGGAGACCACTCAGAGGAGGTAGAGCAACAGCAATGGTGATTGTGACTGCCTCTTCTCTGCTTTTACGTGTCTTGTCCATATTTCCCTGACTTGTTGTCTGTGTGTCTGAGGGGAACTATGTTTCATAAGAGGCTACAACACTATTCCCAGGCACAAGGATTCTGATGACAACCTCTGCAGTGAAGTCAAGTCTGTAGAGGTAACTCTGATCCAAGCTATTATTAACTGTTCTAGGTGCTGTGTCCAATGCAAGAAGGGGAACAAAGCATTATGGGGGATTTAACAGTGGATACCAGCAAGGAGAGTATGGAAACTGTAAGGGGTATGAGGTCAGATTGTAGCATGTAGGGTTCAAATTTAGGTTAGGCTGGACCAGGGCTACTATTATCACTGCAGGGTAGTAGGGGTGGCTCCAGTTGAGGTAGGCCTAGAGTCAGCAGTTGGCCAACTGGCAGTGTGTGGGTCCCATAGGTGCCTAGCATGGCTGACTTTGACATCAGCCCTGCCGATACATTCTTAGAATGTATCATTTGTAGCTAGTTATTATTGTAATGAATTGCTTGTAGTAGAATGCCACTATTTAGCTAATTCATATGTAGAGGAACCAATGGCACTCACTATGGGTTGGACTACAGTCTGTTTTCAGTTTGTAGATGATACCTTTATTATTTGGAGCCATAGTGAGGTAGAATTGATGGAGTTTTTAGACCACCTCCACAATATCCACCTGAACATGCAATTTGCCATGGAAAAAGAAATTGAGAGTAAACTCCCATTTCTAGATATTATGGTCATACGCAAAGCTAACCTTCAACTAGGTCACAAGGTCTACAGAAAACCAACTCACACAGATCACTATTTACACAAAAACTCCAGTCACCACCCTTGACAAAAAAGAGACATAATTAAAACAGTAGACCATGCAAGACAGATATGAGAACCACATTTTCTCATTGATGAACTAAATCATCTAAACCACACACTTCAAGCAAATGGCTACTCTGAGAATGAAATCAGAAGAGCAATTAAACCAAGGATTAAACAAACAACTGAAGAAAAACAGTCCCCCACAAAAAAAGGTGTTTTTATCATATATCAAAGGAATAACTGATCAGATGGGAAAACTTATGAAGAAACATAACCTACAAACAGTGTTCAGACCCACCAGAAAAATACATCAGATGCTACAATCAACAAAAGACAGAAGAGACCCCCTCACTTCTGCAGGAGTATACCGCATACCCTGCAGTTGTGGACAAGTTTACCTTGGGACCACACAACGTTGCATTCGGAATAAAAGAACATGAAAGACACTGCAGACTTGGCCAACTTGAAAAATCAGCAGTGGCTGAACATAGCCTAACTCAAACAGGACACAGTATCTTATTCCAAGACACTGTAATGCTGAACAACACATCCAATTACCATGTTAGATTACACAGAGAAGCCATTGAAATCCATAAACATAAACACAATTTTAACAGGAAGGAAGTAAGTTTAAAAATGAATAGGGCATGCTTCTAGTTCTGAAAAACACAAAATGCCATACAACAGCACTACAGATAAAATTAGAATTTCTATAGCCAATCTATGTAGAAAAGAACCCCCTCAGGTAAGCTCCTCCGTTGGCATGTCACAGCTCAGGAAGTTCCCACAAGATAATGACTCAGCCCTTCCTCACCTGCCTGAGTAGATATAAATTACCTGCCTACCAATTTCTTCTCAATTTGACCCAGAGAGAACTCTAGTTTTCTGGGTTACACCTCTGAGGATGCCAGCCACAGCTTCTGGTGAAACATCAGCTCTCACAATGCCAAGACCATGGCCACACAGCCCGGAAAATCTACAACAACCAATGGACTCTGGCTGTGAAAGGCTTTGACAACATACTCCATTGACTGCCTCTTCTGTTTTGCTCTGCCATGACAGTTTTGCTCATCTGAGCAAAGATGTCTGAAGGGGCCACCCTGCAAATGGGTAAGATCAAAAGCTGTCTGTACACATGCTTTCTCCATTGTGGCTCTACTTTGAAGAAAGGCCTGCTTGAGGAGTTCAGGAAGAACCCAACATTTATGTCATTCTGCAAACCATGTAGAACAGAATTGTTCAGGAGGCATTTCCATAATGTGAATAAGGCTAGTGTATGCTAGAATGGAGAGTGCTTTTATAAAGAGTGCAACACTGTGGTCTATTCCACTGTCCTTTTCCTGTTCTTACTGCACTGTTTTCTACTTTTGTGATTGCATTCTTGTAGTGTTTATGTCTGATACCTTTTTATGTGTCTGTTGTTTCTAATGTGTGTGATTCTAGTCTTGTTGGTAGTATTTATTGGATGTTTCCTGCTGTTTTGTTGCATTGTCTTAATACTGTGTCACCTGCCTTGAGTTTCAGATAGAAATGCAAGCTATAAATGAAGTAAAGAAATAAAACTATTAGCTGCAGATTATCCATTGTATATATGTAAAGTGCTGTCAAGGTGGAGCCAGTTTATGGTGACTTCATAGGGTTTTCAGGACAAGTGATTAAGCAGAAGTGGTTTGCCATTGCCTTCTTATGCTTAACTTCTGAGATTGGACAAGATTGGGCTATACTATACCACTCCATGTCGCAGACTATCCATTACAGTTATTAAATATAGATGGTATAATCCAGTTGTATGTGCAAGTTGGGATAAGTATGGAAATACCTAAGAAATCTATACTGTAGCATAGTCAGTGGTGATGATTTTGGTCAATATATTCAGTGTTCCATCAAAGAAAGAGAGGATCCAACTATCAACGTGTTTAGGGGATAAATCATCTGCCCATTTGCAGACAGATTTTAGACATTTTCTATGGCAAAGAAAGAGTATGTATAGTGGTCTGCATTGTAATTTGCCAAATTCTTTTAAAAAAAATTCTCAAAGTAATATCAGATGTTTCATACTTTTAAGATTTTAGTTTATGGAGTACTTTTCCTTAAGATTAGTCAGAAATATAAAGTAAAATAGTTATAGTTTCCTGGAATTCCTGGAAGCTCAAGGCTTGGCTGCAAGCGATCTTAAGCAAACATTGTCAAAAATGTGCATGAATACATTTACAGGAATTCATGCTCCATCTGCAGTGATACTTTGCAGTGTCAATGCTGTGCAATATCTAAGGTTGCCAACAGAATGGATAAACATGTCCTGTCCCTTTTAGAGGCAGGTTTAAGTATGGAAATGGGCTGTTGAAGCTTTTCATGTCATGAAGGTATATAAAGTGCCATTAGGTTTCTATTAAAGTGGCAGAATGTCCCCCCCGCCCCCCAGGAACCTGTAGCAATATCAGAGGATTAAATGTGTATCAGATAGCAAAAGCATCAAATGCTGTTTTAATTACTTGATAAAATAAAATGGCATGAATGTTGCTTGTCTAAGAAGAATGTTCAATGAAAGCCAAAGCAAATGCTGCAAAAGTTCTTTTAGAAAGTCTGGAAGTACTTAAGAATTTTTCTCTTCTTCATCTGAGCCTGTCTGTTTATGTGACTTTGTTATATGGGGTGATATTCTTCAACAGAACAAACTCATTCTGTGAACTAAGGAAGTATTTTTAATGACAATATACACAGCATTTAATATGTTGAATTTTAGCCACCACTCTTGTTGCCCAGTCACTGAGTTTGCTGAGATTCTTTTGGAACTCTTCACAGTCTGCTTGGTTATTATCATTCTAAATAATTTGGTGTATCTGTAAAATGACTTTATCCGCTTTTGAGTATGAGTAAATTGAATGGCATCAATCCCAGTACATTTTCTTGGGAGACTCTCTGTTTACTTCCATTGTGAAAACTGTTTATTTTACCTTTGATTTCTTATATGTTAACCGTTTACAATCTTTACAGAAACATTTGTAGTCTTTTAGACAATGACTGCTAAGTTTCATACAGAGCTACGCTGGTGACAGATTTTCTTCTGTCATGAAATGGAAGACTGTCTCAGAGCTTCTGGGGTAGTCTTCTGTTCCTGGATGAGGGAGATGGGCTAGGCATCTGTGACGGACTCAGGCAAGTTAGCCTGGAAGCTGGGGAAACAGCCTTGTAACAATTGGCTGGACTGCAGCTATGGTAACAGAAACGTAGTGAATTGAGAGACGCTTGGAGGGAAGTAAAACACCTGAGAGTGGAGCTTTAGGACTGGGACAGTCTGGGAACTGTGGAGATCAGTTTGAGAACAGTCAGAGATCTGAAGCTGATCAGTTGTGAAAACAACTGGAAAAGGAACTGAGACAGCCTGTGGGCTGAATTCCTTGGGAAACAGAACAGTTTCTGTCTGTAAGAGAGTTATTGGGCAGAAGGGGACAAAACCAGGCACCTTCTGTGAGGAGAACTTATCTGAGGAGATCTGTCAGCACATCAGGGCAGTCTCTTGGTCTAAATAAGAACACTCTAACACACAAATACTGGGTCTGGATTCTTGTGGCTTGGAAGGATTCCCAAGAGTCAGACAAGGAATCTAGCTGGGTGGGACACACAGGATTGAGGGGCTGGTTAGATCACTCAAAAAGTATGAATCCTGAATGCTAGTGTGTACGTCTGTAAGGGAATATTGAACTGACACAAGTCAGGAATCCTCTATGTGAATGGAAAAGAGTGTGGACTTTTATTATTTTTATGATTTATGAAGTTCAACCTTAGACCATCAACTCTGCAAAGTGTTCCTAGTGTCCAGTAGGCACTGCCTGCCTGTTCAAGGTGTTTATTTATCTTCTGCCAGTTTAAAATTATATTAGTATCCCAGTCTGACAAACCTCTAGTGTTTAATGACTGATTATTTTGCCAACCATCTGCCTGCCAATTGATTTGTTTTTAATACAACTAATTAATATTATTTTATCCCTCTTCCTTACCTTTTGTAAACTGATAAATATTCTTTTGTGGTTTTGAACCTTAAAACATCTGGTGCATAGTCTTCATATATTTCTGACAGGATTTCTGTGAATGTGCCTGAGGGAAGGTGACTGGGGAAAAAATCTTAGTGGTCACCCTTCCAAGCTGACCCTGACTGGTTCCTCAAAGCCTCTCTGTAGCCATTAGGCTTCAGCAAATATTCCAAAATGGTGACCTTCAGTGGTGGACCCAGGACTAAAGATTTAGTTGGAACTCCCCATCATGAAAAAAAAAATATCTGTGAACAGTTTTGAAATTTCAGGGAGTTTTATGGCATCATCTGGGGATGATGGAAATATTCAGAACTGTTTTTTTTTACCCTTCTGTCAGTTCTGTCTTGTGATTTCTGACTTGTGTAAACCAGTAGCAATAAGTTGTGATTAGAGATTAAATTATTTATCATTGGGTTTTGAATTTAAATAAACATAGTATGTTAATAGCCACAAATCTAACTATGAATGCTAACAAAGAATCAGCAAGTATCGAAGCAATACTTCGCTGCATTGCCTGGTTCTTGAAAATAGGTCATCGGGAGAGTCTGATCTTTGTGATATAAAACTTGTGGCTAGTACGCTTCAGTTTCTTGGTGAAAAACTAAAGTACAAATATTCTTGAATGCTTAATTTGTGGTTGTGAATTCAACATTGAATTTAGATATATAAGGTCTGTCTTTGGTTTACTTGTAAAGTATGCAGAGAGAGGGAAAGGTGTGTCCATCTTTGCAAATCCAGCAACAGAGCGATGCATAAAGCATAAACATTGCAGTGAGTTAAGTAACTAGAACCATTTTAATGTTCAGCATTACATTTACAGCAATATAGGGACTAACAGGCATGAAATAGCGCTATATGTTCCTTGTAAGAACAGTGGAGGATGTTCTTACTGTTCTTTTCAACAAAAAGTTTGTGAAATTACACCAAAGGTGCAAAATCCTTTGGAAACATTTTGCCTAATTTTATCTTCACATATTTATTTGTTGGTCTTCCAAATGCTGTGTGAAAGAAAATAACCAAATGCTAATATTCAGCATATGGTAACTATGGAAAAGGTGCGTAGTGCAGTTGATCATCCTGCCAGGAGATAAGGAGATGGGTTCCCTTTGGACTGTTTAATGAAGTGTTACATGTGTGAAGGTGTGGTGGTGGGGAGCCGGCGCTTTCCTGAGTTACTTAATGCTGTTTGCAATTCTTCATTTCACTTTTGACAAGGCCCTGTAAGGGGAAGCTCTGAACTAGTAACATATCAATAAAGCTTCACCTATACCTTCATAGCCAAGGTCTATCTGAGGGTTACTTGGCAAAGCCTCACAGTTTCTCCTGAAGCCAGGAAACTTTATAACTTGTTCTTCTGTTATGGAGCAGTCCTGGTGTTCTCTCTTTTGTAAGCAGGCCAATTTGTTGTCATTTATAAATTTGTATATGTAAGAGGCAAACATTTTCTTACGGATCTGCCACAAGTCTGCCTTCCTTACTTTAGGGATTCAACCGATTGCTGTATCTCTCAGCTGCTTTACGTTCTGTTGGGGCGGTGCTTGGATGCAAGTGCACATAATTCGTTAGGTTTTTAAGCATTGTAGATGGCACACCAAAAGCAAATCTAGGCTAAATTCCAGCCATAGTAGCAAGTGTGTATGACTCCCTTATATTCTAGAACTCTGAATAGGCCACCGCAAGCTATCAAGTTATGAGAACCAGATTTCATATAGTCTTGGTATGTTAATTGAGAGAACAGAGGTTGGTTTTAAGCAGATAATAAAGTTGGCACACATTTATGTCAGTTTTTTTCAGTCTGGACTAAAATTTTATTATGCCTCCGTTAACCAAACTGCTGTCTTTTGATGTGGCACAGATAAAACATCAAGCTAAAACTAACAAATGGTGACTTTGGTGCATCTACTTTACCACATGTACATAAGCTTCCCAATCCCCAGATCCCAGCGGGAGATCCCCTGGTTTTACAGGCTTCCCCCTGCCCCCAGCCAGCTGGCTGGTGGGGGGAAGCCCCACCCCCACAGTCACCATGTATCTCTAGAGCTCCGGCAGGTTTAGAAACCTGCAAACACATCCGTTTTTAAAATATGTGCATTTAAAGTTGAGCAGGAAACAGGAAGTGCTTCATGGGGAAGGGTCAGCAGCACTTTTGTCAGAGCACAGACCCTCTGTCTGTTTTGCTTTCGTTTTCAGAGCAAGTAAAGTTGTGGAGGAACCAGACCCAGTAAGTGTGTATGTGTGAGAGAGGGAGGGAGGGGGCAGGGGATTCCCCGGTTTGGAGGACCTCCCCTCACTTTAGAAAGCGGCGGGGGGAGGGAAATGTCTACTGGGCACTCTATGAGCTCCCAAAGAAGGTGCCTCTATCCTTCTTTATTTCTAATGGAGGGAAGGCATTGAAAAGGTGTGCACTCCCTTTCAATGTGATGGCCAGAACTCCCTTTGGAGTTCAATTGTACTTGTTCCAACCTTGCTCATGACTCCACCCCCAATGTCTCCTGGCCCCACCCCCAAAGTCCCCAGATATTTCTTGACTTAGACTTGGCAACCCTACATGTACATAGCACTTTAACTCCCATTTAGTTCTGTTTTCAGATCACATGAATCAGGCTGCATTGGTCTGAATAAGGGCCCCTTTTTATATTGCTACAGTTGTGCAGAAGCTGTTTTTCTGTGACACTGTCTCATTCTGCTTTGCTAATGTTTGAAAGTTAGCCATTGAAGAAGGGATCTTAAACTGCTGTGATAACCCAAGAACAATGCAATTCCAGGCAGAGTCTCTCACTCTACTAAGCCCATTGACTTTACTGTACATAAGAGGTATATCGACTTAAGACTGAACTGATGTGACTTTAAAACTAGCCCAAAGAAAGCATTTTGCTTATTGTGTAGTCAGTGGCTTATCTGCTTAGCTCTGGGATTATAATATATCATAGTGATATTAATACAACAGCGTTCTAGAAATAGTTTGTCTTTTAACAACCCTAATCCAAGATTTTTCAACTTCACTTTTCTAGTGCGGCAAAGCACTTCCCGGTCTTTCAAAACAAGAAGATTGCTGTGGCACTGTAGGTACTTCCTGGGGTTTTCATAAATGCCAAAAATGTCCAAAGAAACCAGGTAAATATCTTTTTTCAGATTTTCTTTCCATCCCACCATTTTTGCTCTTACCATATTTGCTTGAGAGGAAGATGACCTTAATTTAAGAAGGCCCTGTTTAAAATTATACAGGCAAAAAATGTTTGTTGGATGTTACTTCACCTTGTATATGAATATAAAACAACCCCCTCTTTTTCTGGGAGAAAGCATACCAGTGAAAAAATCTAGTCTTACATTTGAGCAAATATTGTATATGTAGATCCTGCAGTCATCACAGCCTGAGTTAGATCCCAGCGGAAGCTGGTTTAGGTAGCTGGCTCCAGGTTGACTCAGCCTTCCATCCTTCCAAGGTGGTCAAATGAGTGCCCAGCTTGCTGGGGGGAAAATGTAGATGACTGGGGAAAGCAATGGCAAACCACCCCGTAAAAAGTCTGCCGTGAAAACGTTGTGAAAGCAATGTCACCCCAGAGTCAGAAACGACTGGTGCTTGCACAGGGGACTACCTTTACCTTTTTAGATTCAGGTGGGCAGCTGTGTTGGTCTGAATCAATGGAACAAAGTTAGCATTCAGAGTACCGTATATACTCGAGTATAAGTCGACCCGAATATAAGCCGAGGCTTCTAATTTTACCCCCAAAATCTGGGAAAACTTATTGACTCGAGTATAAGCCGAGGGTGGGAAACGCAGCAGTTACTATTCCTGTGGCAGGTAAGGCCACAATGCTGCTTGCAATGAAAGATGAGGAGAATGGTGGTGCAGAACACAAATCAACAATACCAAGGCAGAAGTCATTTCTGGTCAGACTGAAAACACCAGTCCCAGCACGACCCCTCCCCCTTCACTGAGGAGAGCAGGGGGCGGCGGCTGCTGATGCTCCTCCTGCGGCCGCTCCACAACCACTCCGTTCATCCATCCATCCCACACTCTCTTTCTTCGCCTCGCAGATGGAGCAGCTCTTGCCACCTCCCCAATTTGCCCTTCTCTCTGGCTAATTCCGCTGTTGTGCAGCGCTTCCTTGACGGTCTGTCTCTCCGGGCTTCACAGCCTCAGAGGATGCCGACAGAAGGTTATTATTAGCACGGCGTTAAAAGGGAGTGATCAGCCAAAGGTTGCCAAATGAGGGAGACGACAGGGAGAGTTGAACTCCAGCTTTAGCTGTCCTTGGAATTCCGGGGATGCGGGCGGAATAGTGACTCGAGTATAAGCCGAGGAGGGGTTTTTTCTGCCCAAAATTTGGGCAGAAAAACTAGGCTTATACTCGAGTATATAGGGTAACTTCCCACAATTAGGAAGGATACTTTTATGCATATATCTCCTATTTTGACAGATTTATTGCTTCACTGGTTTCCCTTAATTAAATCCAAACAACCGTTGACCCTCTAAACTTAGCTGTTTTGTCTCCACATAGCATGCAATATGATGAAGATATTTTAATATAATTTGCTGTTCAGCCACTGTCTATATGTTTGAATGGTTATCTTCAATTGCTGTGTATCTGAGGAAGTGTGCATGTACACAAAAGGTTAAAGGTGCCACCGGATTCTAACTTTGTTCTACTGTATATGCAGTATTTTTAAAGAATGTGCTACAAGTATATGAATATCCTTTTCTGGAAAGAACATAAGAGGATGAATAAAGTTTTGTATTTTAAAGTTTTCTCTATTCCATGCTGCTATCATTTTCCAGGAAGGCAATTTGTTTTTTGGGAACAATAGCAGCAGAACCAGTACCTAGTCAAATTTTAGTGCAATGTTCATGTATATGGAAGTAGGTTCCATGAGAACTTTTTGCCTCTTGTATTTGGCATGATCTGTAGTGCATTTGTCAACTTTTAAAAACAAACAAACACATGCTTACTAATTTCCTATAAAGCTAAGCAAATGTGCTCATCCCATAGATTCCCAATAAGCATGGAGAGGAAACTGAGCAAGCTGTTAACACTTTTGACGTTTCACTGGTATCCGTGCCTGGTGATTGACTCATTCACAGGATACTGATTCAGGGTCACTTTGTTCCCATGACATTTTGACGTTTTCCTTACTAAGGGGGTATTACTCACCAGACAATAATCACCTTGGATGAAAGTCAGCTTGCTTTGGCATCTTCTAGAACATAAGAGAAGCCATGTTAGATCAGGCCAATGGCCCATCCAGTCCAACACTCTGTGTCACACAGTGGCAAAAAAAAAAAAAAAAATTATACACACACACACACACACTGTGGCTAATAGCCACTGATGGACCTGCTCCATATTTTTATCTAAGCCCCTCTTGAAGGTGGCTATGCTTGTGGCCGCCACTACCTCCTGTGGCAGTGAATTCCACATGTTAATCACCCTTTGGGTGAAGAAGTACTTCCTTTTATCCATTTTAACCTGTCTGCTCAGCAATTTCATCAAATGCCCACGAGTTCTTGTATTGTGAGAAAGGGAGAAAAGTACTTCTTTCTCTACCTTCTCCATCCCATGCATTATCTTGTAAACCTCTATCATGTCACCCCGCAGTCGACGTTTCTCTAAGCTAAAGAACCCCAAGCGTTTCAACCTTTCTTCATAGGGAAAGTGTTCCAGCCCTTTAATAATTCTAGTTACCCTTTTCTGGACTTTCTCCAATGCTATAATATCCTTTTTGAGGTGCAGCGACCAGAACTGCACACAGTACTCCAAATGAGACCGCACCATCGATTTATACAGGGGCATTATGATACTGGCTGATTTGTTTTCAATTCCCTTCCTAATAATTCCCAGCATGGCATTGGCTTTTTTTATTGCAATCGCACACTGTCTTGACATTTTCAGTGAGTTACCTACCACGACCTCAAGATCTCTCTCTTGGTCAGTCTCTGCTAGTTCACACCCCATCAACTTGTATTTGTAGCTGGGATTCTTGGCCCCAATGTGCATTAATTTGCACTTGGCCACATTGAACCGCATCTGCCACGTTGACGCCCACTCACCAAGCCTCAACAGATCCCTTTGGAGTTCCTCACAATCCTCTCTGGTTCTCACCACCCTGAACAATTTAGTGTCATCTGCAAACTTGGCTACTTCACTGCTCACTCTCAACTCTAAATCATTTATGAACAAATTAAAGAGCATGGGACCCAGTACCGAGCCCTGCGGCACTCCACTGCTTACCGTCCTCCACTGTGAAGACTGCCCATTTATACTCACTCTCTGCTTCCTATTACTCAGCCAGTTTTTGATCCACAAGAGGACCTGTCCTTTTACTCCATGATTCTTAAGCTTTCTAAGGAGTCTTTGATGAGGAACTTTATCAAAAGCTTTCTGGAAGTCAAGGTAAACAACATCTATTGCGTCTCCTTTGTCCACATGTTTGTTCACCCCCTCAAAAAAATGTAACAGGTTAGTGAGGCAAGATCTTCCCTTACAGAACCCATGCTGAGTCTTCCTCAATAACCCGTGTTCATCAATGTGCCTACTCATTCTGTCCTTGATAATGCTTTCTACCAACTTTCCCGGTATTGAAGTCAGACTGACTGGCCTGTAATTTCCTGGATCTCCTCTGGAACCCTTTTTAAAGATGGGGGTGACATTTGCTACCTTCCAGTCCTCAGGAACGCAGGCAGATTTTAATGAAAGATTACAGATTTTTGTTAGAAGATCCACAAGTTCAACGTTGAGTTCTTTCAGAACTCTTGGATGTATGCCATCCATACCCGGTGACTTATTAGTTTTTAATTTGTCTATCAGTTGTAGGACCTCCTCTTTTGTCACCTCAATCTGACTCAGGTCTTTCAACACCCCTTCCAAAATTAGTGCTTCTGGGGCAGGCAAAAAGTTCTCATCTTCCACAGTGAAGACGGAGGCAAATAATATATTCAGCTTCTCAGCCATTTCCCTATCCTCCTTCAGTAATCCTTTTACCCCATGGTCATCCAAGGGCCCCACTGTCTCCCTGGCTGGTTTCCTACTTCTAATATATTTGGAGTAAGTTTTATTGTTGGTCTTTATGTTTTTTGCAATATGCTCCTCATAGTCCCTTTTTGCCTGCCTGATCACAGTCTTGCATTTGATTTGCCACAGCCTGTGTTCCCTTTTACTAATCTCACTTAGACTGGTTTTCCACCGCTTAAAGGAGTCCTTCTTACCTTTTACAGCTTCCATTACTGTTTGTTAACCATGCAGGCCTTTTCTTATACCTGTTTGTGCCTTTCCTAACTTGTGGTATGTATTTTATCTGAGCTTCTAGGATTATAGTTTTAAATAGTCTCCAAGCTTCCCCAAGGGTTTTGACCGTATTTACCTTTCCTTTCAGTTTCCTCCTCACTTGCCTCCTCATCTTAGAGAATTTACCCCTTTTAAAGTTAAACGTGGTTGTGGCGGTCTTTTTGGGCAACTCCCTATTTATACAAACGGTGAAATCAATAACATTATGGTCACTGCTCCCAAGTGGCACAATCACTTTTACATCTCTCACCAAGTCTTGGGCATTACTTAGGACCAAATCCAGGATCGCTCCACCCCTGATAGGTTCTGAGACCATCTGCTCCATAGCAGTCATTGAGAGCATCAAGAAACTCAATCTCTTTCTCTTGACCAGAACTCATATTGACCCAATCAATCTGCAGGTAGTTAAAATCGCCTATTACGACACAGTTTTTATGTTTAGCCGCTATCTTTAAGCCTTCCATCATATTATAATCGTTCTCTCCCTTTTGATTTGGTGGGCGATAACAAACTCCCATAGTTAAATTGCCTTTTGGGCCCTCTATTTCAACCCAAAGCATTTCTAAAAGAGAATCTAATTCTCTGACCTCAGTCTTACTGGACCATATATCCTCTCCGACATACAGAGCCACCCCACCTCCAACCCTTCCCTCCTTATCCTTCTGATATAACTTATATCCAGGAATCACCGTGGCCCACTGATTCTCCTCATTCCACCAAGTTTCTGAAATTCCCACAATGTCTATGTTTTCTCCCAACACTAAACATTCCAATTCACCAATTTTACTTCGAACACTTCTAGCATTTGCATACAAACATCTATAATTTCCCAGGCAAGCTAGGCCTGCCACCTTCCTTGAGACTCTGGCAGACAGTCCATACTGTTTGTCACCATCACAGTGGACATCTCTGATCCATTACCCGGTAGAAAAATAGCAGCTAACCCTTCATCTCTTTGAGACGAGTCCTCCCGAACCAGAGACATTTCATCTCCTGTCGGTTTTCCCCCAAGATTTAGTTTAAAAACTGCTCTGCCACCTTTTTGATTTTAAGCACCAGCAGCCTGGTTCCATCCAGGGACAAGTGGAGACCGTCTCTTTTGTACAGCTCCCGCTTGTTCCAGAAAGCATCCCAGAGCCTAACAAACTTAAACCCTTCCTCCTTACACCATCGTCTCATCCACACATTGAGACTTCTGATTTGTGCCTGTCTCTCCTGCCCTACATGTGGAACAGGTAGCACTTCTGAGAAGGCTACCTTGGAGGTCCTAGCCTTAAGTCTCCCGCCTAGCAGCCTAAATTTTTCCTCCAGGACCTCACGACTGCATTTCCCCACATCGTTGGTGCCAACATGAACCACGACCACAGGCTCCTCCCCAGCACTGTCTATCAGCCTATCTCTCTCGGCTTGGCTTCGCGAACGAAGATTTAAGAAGGGTGCAATAGTCCACGTTTGCTGCAGGCTCGCTGGTGGCTGACAAGACCAATGCGGGACAGGCAGGTCCGGCCACAGCGGCTGCAGGGAAAAGTCTGATTTAGGGTTGGCCCTGTAGCAGTGCGATTCTTCCTCAATCTCCTTTTGTCCTCAAGACCAGCTATGCGTGCGTTCTCAAAGGAAGAGACAGCCTGGTGGATGGTGTGCCTCCATGCTTTGCGATCTGAGGCTAGGTCAGACCACTGGTGATGGTTGATGTGACAGGTGCTAAGGGATTTCTTCAAGGAGTCCTTGTACCTCTTCTTTGGTGCCCCTCTATTTCGATGGCCGGTGGAGAGTTCGCCATACAGGGCAATCTTGGGAAGGCGGTGGTTTTCCATCCTAGAAATATGCCCTGCCCAGCGCAGCTGCGTCTTCAACAGCAGTGCCTCGATGCTGGTAACCTCTGCCCGCTTGAGGACTTCAGTGTTGGTCACAAAGTCACTCCAGTGGATGTTGAGGATGGTGCGAAGGCAGCGCTGATGAAAGCGCTCAAGGAGTCGCAGGTGATGACGGTATAAAACCCACGATTCGGAGCCATAGATGAGGGTTGTCATCACAACCGCTTTGTAAACATTGATCTTTGTGCCTTTTTTCAGATGCTTGTTGCTCCACACTCTTTTGTGCAGTCGGCCAAATGCACGGTTTGCCTTTGCCAGCCTGTTGTCAATCTCCTTGTCGATCTTGGCATCTGAGGAGATGATGCACCCCAGGTAGCTGAACTGCTGGACTGTCTTCAGAACTGATTCACCCACAGTGATGCAGGGAGGGTGATAATCTTCCTGGGGTGCAGGCTGGTGGAGAACTTCTGTCTTCTTCAGACTAACTTCTAGGCCGAATAGCTTGGCAGCCTCTGCAAAGCAGGACGTCATATGCTGCAGAGCTGATACCGAGTGGGAGACGAGTGCAGCATCATCAGCAAACAGTAGCTCTCGGATGAGTTTTTCCATTGTCTTGGAGTGTGCCTTTAGTCGCCTCAGGTTGAACAGGCTGCCATCGGTGCGATAGCGGATGTAGACACCATCGTCATCATCTAGATCTACTGCGGCTCTTTGAAGCATCATGCTAAAGAAGATCGTAAAGAGAGTTGGCGCGAGAACGCAGCCTTGCTTTACACCTGTGCCTATTGGGAAGGGCTCCGAGAGGTCGTTGCAGTGTCTGACTTGGCCTCGCTGGTCTTCGTGTAGCTGGATGATGTAGTAGCCTATCTACTACACGTGTAATGTCCGCTACCTTCGCACCAGGCAGGCAAGTCACCATACGGTCAGTACGTGGTTTTGCCACCCAGCTGTCTACTTGCCTAAGGATCGAATCACCAACTACCAAAACCCCCCCTCTCCCCCTGCCCAGGGATGGTTCCTTGGCGCGAAAGGATTCCCTCTCACCAACCGAAGAAGAGGTCCCTTCTGAGGCTGCATTCCCCTTATCCTCAGCCCAGTGCCCTGTTCCCTCTCGACCCTCACGCTCTCTGGCAGCAACGTGGCTGCTACGTTCAGAGTGGGGCTCATCTAATACGCCCCCGAGAGTCTTCCCCAAGTGCCTAACGACCGTCTCTGCTTCTCCAGGGCAGTCACCTCAACCTCAAGGGTACGAACTCGTTCCTTGAGGACCAGGAGCTCCTTGCATCAAGCACACACCCAAGACTTCTGTCCTTTGGGCAGATAGTCATACATGTGACACTCAGTGCAAAACACTGGAAAGCCCCCACCCCTCTGCTGGCATTCTATCTTCATTATATATATATATATATATATATATATATATATATATATATACATATACACACACACACATATATATACATATATATACATATAAAAATATATATACAGTCCTCTTTAAATGCTGTTTGTTTAAGTGGCTCCCCTTCTGGAGGGTCAACTTACCTTATTGGGAGAACAAGGAAATTAGGGATCTGGGTTCCTGGTCCTTAGAGAGCCCCTAGGCGAAGAGCCCTTTAGCTCTCGCCCTTCGGCTTGCGCCTTTCGTAAGGCACAGCTTAAAATGCAAAGCGGGTGGAGCAGAGCCACTCCAAAGCAATCAGCAGCAATCACTCTCAATCACTTTTACCTTTAGGCCACTCAACCAACCAAACAGCAGTTCCCCAGCTATCACAACTCAGAATTTTAAGCAGTCCCACAAACCTCAGAATGAAGTCTTTCAAAACTCAGAAATTTTAATTCTTCACAGGGTTAATTCTTCACAGAAACAGAGTCTTGAGTGACAGACTGCTCCTAGTAATCTGATTGGTCAGTATAAGCTGAACAGAGAAAAACTTATGAACTGCATGGTGAGGAGACAGTCAGTCAGATTTCTTCCTTGAATGAGTTGAATGATTTCAGCCTTAGTTGAGAATAATGCTACCAGGTCCTCTTCACTCCCGGATGTGGGGTGCTGTCGGGGAGCATGGGGAGGCAACGTTGCCATGCATGATGTCACCCATGTGATGACATCATGAGGAAATGACATCATCACACCAGGGATGCCATGCAGCAACACTTTGGTATTTTGAGCAAAACTGTATGGTTACCATAGAGTTTTGCCTAAAACACTAAAGCATCCTCACATGGCATCCCCAGCATGATTATGTCACTTCCAAGTGGTGGGTGTTGGGGGCGGGGATTCTTTCACCAGCCAGCTGTCTAGTGGTTGATTGGAACCCACCGAATTGGGGGATCCTTTCTCCCTCTTGGGAGTTGGTAACCCTATTTGTAAGCAGTTTTACACAGACAGAGTACTGGGGGAAAGTTGGCAAGAAAGTTTGGGAAGTCGGGTGAAGACGCCCATTCAGGTTAAGGAAAGGGGATAGATCTTCTACAGAGAGAAGGGATTTCCCTCAAGACTGGTGTTTCAGGAGAAAAGGTTTGTGTACTGGAAAGAGTGTATCACCCTTCTGGAAACCAATAGAGTTAAAAAGGTAAAAAGGCACCAGGTCATTACTGACCCATGGGGTGACGTCACATCAGGACGTTTTCTTGGCAGACTTTTTACGGAGTGGTTTGCCATTGCCTTCCCCAGTCATCTACACTTTTCCCCCAGTAATCTGGGTACTCATTTTACTGACCTTGGAAGGATGGAAGGCTGAGTCAACCTTGAGCCGGCTATCTGAACCCAGCTTCTACCAGGATCAAACTAAGGTACGAGCAGAGCTTGGACTGCTGTACTGCAGCTTACCACTCTGCACCATGGGGCTCTTGCAATTGAGTTAGAGAATACTAAAAAAAAATAAAATACTGAAGTTTTTGGGGAAAACACTGGAACAAAAGCCTCTCAACATAAAGATTTAAGTCACTGTGAAAAGCTTAAGAAATTCTCCTTAGCCTGAAACTTAAGAACTAAAGCCTGCACATGTACCGTATTTGTTTTCTCAGAAATTTCAGCCCCTGATTTTTCCTGACCTTTACACTCTATGTTGAATAAAATATATTGTTAATTTGGAATCTAAAAATGTCTTGCGTGCCATTTAAAGTTAATGAGGGGTCGGAAGAACTCTCCTGGCCCCTCAGCACACAGAAACAAAGGCACATGATGATGTACCGTGTGACGTCATCATGCTTCACACATGCATAATAAGTATTGGGGTGGTTGGATGTGTGTCGGGGTTCTGCCTTGGCAGAACCCCGCACACCGACCCTGGATGTAGCATAGAGGGGTGCAGCAAGAAGGAATAAGCAGAAATTCTGACCCCATTCATGTGTTGTCTCCTGACATTCAGGAGGTGCTTTTGGGTGACACAGCCAGGTGCAAGGAAAAGGAGGAAGATCAATGCCATGAACTCATTCTCAGTCCCTCCTATTACCATCAGCATTGTGATGATAATACTGTGTCTACCTTGCAGGATTATAAAGATTATTGAGATAGTGTATGTGAAGTGCTTTGAACTCTCTGGAGCACTAGTTTACATTTAAGAGAGCCAGTTTGGTGTAGTGGTTAAGTGGGCAGACTCTTATCTGGAAGAACTGGGTTTGATTCTCCACTCCTCCACTTGCAGTTGCTGAAATGGCATTGGGTCAGCCATAGCTCTCAGAGGAGTTGTCCTTAAAAGGGCAGCTTCTGGGAGAGCTCTCTCAGCCCCACCCACCTCACAGGGTGTCTGTTGTGGGGGAAGGATAATTGAAAGGAGATTGTAAGCCGCTCTGTGGTCTTCTTCTTCTTCTCTAGTGTTGCATTCTTTGACAAAGATTGATCTTTATTATTAAGAACTTTACTAATAAATATAACTAATTCATAATGTTAAATTATCCCATATAAATTGATTTTTATCTTTTTTTTAAAGATGTAAAACTATAAAGTGATTTATGTGGAGAGTTGGCTCAGTTTGAATATTTCTACAGACCAATGATCAAGATTGTGCTGTGGCTCTCCTGCTTCTCCTGCCTTCTGCTGTATCAGTGCCCTCATTTGTTACTGTAACCATAACTTGTCATAATATCCAAATCAGCAAATTGTTTGAAGCTGGATTGCAATGATGTGGAAATTAGCATTAACCATAGATGCCTGCCTGAATTATTGCAGTAACTAATTATCACAGTTAGAGCAGCCTAAAAATGGAGGAGGGAATAAGTGTGTGAGGGCAGAGAAAGGAGGTGAAGAAAAGGAACATGCAAGCCCACAATATTTTCCTGATAGTTTGAATTAAGATATTGTGTTATTTTTGTCATTAATATTTTTTTCTTTCAATATTAGTTTACTCTGGATATAGCCCAGTGGTGGACTGTCCACAAGGTTACAAAAGAATTAATGCTACTTTTTGCCAAGGTAAGATATTTGGGTCATTAGCATTTATTTTGAGTATTTCTCTGAGGTAAAATATATATTGTGCATTTCTCCATTTACTTATATGAGACAAATAAGTGGTTTTATTAACAAAACAAGAGATGTGAGTTGTAATTGACTGCAAGACAAAAAACCCTTGATGAAATAAAATGAAATTATCACACATTTTACAAGGAGGCCAAAACTACATGTGAATTAAAACTGCTGGTTTTCCTTATATTAGGAAACCAGAATGACAAGTTGTAAAAGAAAGCACATTCTAGAAATAGATAGGTGATTTTAACTTCACTTGTGAATCACTCTATAGAAATCAAACCTTTTCAGGCTTTCTACTTTTCAGGCAGTTTCTTTGGCCAATGTGCCCTAAGCAGCTAGGTTTCCCACTTGTCTACAGAACTTCTGGTTCCCCAGATTCTCTAAACATTTGATTGCTGTAATGTTTCTGCAATCCTCAGTTTACAAACCATTTGTGGTAGCAACAGTTACCTCCTGATTATTTCCTTTCATATGAGTGAACTAATGTAATGAAACAACTATGCTTATGATGTGTATATGAATAACAAAGTAAAATCTATTTGTAGATAAATGGTTTAATGGTTTTAGATGTATTTAAATGGTTTATGAATATGTGTGTTTGATGTGTTGGTATGTTTGTGGATGAGCACCTCATTTCGTTGCTTTCTTTTTGTTGAGAACAATGACAATAAATTCATCTATCTATCTATCTATCTATCTATCTATCTATCTATCTATCTATCTATCTATCTATCTATCTATCTATCTATCTATCTATCTATCATCTATCTATCTATCATCTATCTATCTATCTATCTATCTATCTATCTATCTATCTATCTATCTATCTATCTATAAACTGGAACAGTTTAGTACTAAGACTTTCAAATCAAGTTTTGTGGTCGTGTAAGTTACCTTTCTCCTGTTGCTTATACATAATTAGCCCTTATTTTTGTGTGTATTCACAACATATTATATATTAGGGGTGGCCAATGGTAGCTGTCCAGATGTTTTTTGCCTACAACTCCCATCAGCCCCAGCCAGCATGGCCAATGGCTAGGGCTGATGGGAGTTGTAGGCAAAAACATCTGGAGAGCTACCGTTGGCAACCCCTGTTATATATCATACAGATATAATGTTGAATATATTGGCTAGGTTTTTAATTTAATATATTTGCTTGGAAAAGAGAAGCTGAATAAAAAGAACAGCTGTTGAAAGACATTACTTTTCATTTTAGGTGATAAATACTTTGCCAACAGAACACTTTGCTAAAATAAAATGTACACTTAAGAATATGCAAGGTATCTTATTTTCTTTCTTCTTTTTTAATTGCCAGGCCAGGTATTTACCAGGTTTGTTTGCACTTTCAAACGATTTCTGTTTCAAATTTTTTAAATTCCATTCTAGTTCTTTATTCAGCAAATGTTTAACTTGGGATTGTAATATCGTAATTTCTTTTATTAATTTTTTCTTCCCTGGTCTTTTTTTTAAGTCCTTTTCTTTTTTATTTATTTCATTTTGCAGTGCTGACAGCCTTTCTTCTCTTGCTCTTTTGTCTTTATTATTCAATGTAATTAATATACCCCTCATTACTGCTTTATAAGTGTCCCATACTGTTTGATACTCCATATCATCCGTTTCATTTATTTGGAAGAATGCTGCAGTCTCCTTTTCTAAGAATGACACAGTGTCTTTATTTTGTAGTAAATCCTCATTAATTCTCCATCTTCTTGATTTTCTTTGCAATTTTGTGGACCAGCATATTGGATTATGGTCCGCCCAAACCTTTGGAAGAATCTCAATTTTTTTTGTTATGAGGCCCAAGCCTTGGGAACCCCACAGCATGTCAATTCTGGAAAAAGAATTATGCCTTGCTGAGAAAAATGTATAGTCTCTTACCTCAGGGTTGAACTTTCTCCAAATGTCTTCTAGATTTTCCTGTTTAATCAACTCAAAGAAAGAATTGGGCAGCTTCCCTTCTTTATCATTCTTCTTTGGACTTGATCTGTCAAGGTTATTTTGTATTGTCCCATTAAAATCGCCCATCATCAATACCTGGTCATAGGTCTCTTCGTCCATTTGTCGATTTATGTCTTTAAAGAATTTGTCTTTCGCTCCATTGGGTGCATAAAGTCCTAATAGTAACGTTTTTTTCGCCTCTATCGTCACCTCAACAGCAATATATCTTCCTTCTTTATCTTTAAAGATTAATTTTGGGTCAAGTTGTTCTTTAATGTAAAAAACCACCCCTCTTTTCTTTTGCTCTGCTAGTGAAAAAAATTCCAACCCCAAATTTCTATTCCACAAAAATTTACTGTCCTTGCGTTGTATATGAACTTCCTGTAAACAAATTATATTACATTTTTGCTTTTTAATCCAATGAAATGTTCTCCTTCTTTTCTGTGGTGAATTTAGTCCATTTATATTCCAAGATAGTAATTTGTACTCCATTATGATGTTGGTTCTTTATTTTCTTCAAAAAAGCTATGCATCTCTTGTTCGCTTCTTATTGTAATCCTTTCGCCATTTTGTTCAAATCCAAGACCCTCTGGTATTATCCATCTATATCTTGTGCCCTCTGCACGTAACTGATCGGTTAGCTTCTTGTACTTTTTCCTATCGCTGATCACTTCTCTTGGTAGCTCTTTCATTATTTTAACTCTGCTCCCTTCTATTGCCCAGGCTTTTTGGTACCCTTTTCTCACGATTTTCTCTGCCACCTCTTTTGATCTTAATCTTATGACGATGTCTCTTGGCAGGCCTTTATTCTTCGCATAAACTGAGTTGACTCTATAGGCACCCTCCAACATACTCTTAAATCTGTCAGGGTCTTCTTCTATGTACTCAGTGATGATATCCACCATATAGCCTTTTAAATCTGTCTCTTCTTTTTCAGGTACCCCTCTTAGACGCACTTGTGACTCCAGCAACTTACAGTCGTGTA
Organism: Heteronotia binoei; assembly: GCF_032191835.1. Lineage (NCBI taxonomy): Eukaryota > Metazoa > Chordata > Lepidosauria > Squamata > Gekkonidae > Heteronotia > Heteronotia binoei. Next base: position 174,975,753 of record NC_083223.1, read on the forward strand.
TTATGACCTTTTCTTGAATTTTTAGCAAGGCAGAGGCCTGTGTATCCACTTTCATCTCTACCTCTTTCACTTTATTTTGAGTCTCTTCCTTAAAACTCTCTATCTCCTTCCTAAGGTCTCCAACTTCTTTTTTAATATCTTTTTTTATTGCCAAATGCAATTTGTCCATAGCTTTTAACATTTTTGCCTCCAGAGCGTCAAATTGAGACTGCATCTTGTCAAATGATTGGGCTCTTGCACGTGTTATTCTTTCTACTGACATATAAAAAATCACCAAACCTTAAAAAAATCCCCACATAAAGTTTAGCATCCAATCCAATAGCTTAGAGCCAGTTCTTTCAGATGAGACTAGTTTCGTTTTTCTCCCTTCTTCCTGAGCAAAGATATTGAATTTTAACAATTTTGACAGTTTTTCTCCCTTTTAAAATGGCAATCGTTATTTCTCTATGGTACAGTTCCAGCCTAGAGAGGTCTCTCTTCGTCTTTCTTGGTCTGAGTCTTGGACTCAATTCCTTCCTAGTTCAAAGGTCGGATGTCACAGCTCTTGTTATCCTTATAGGCTCTGATTTATTGTCCAGCCCCTTTTAGTTTCACTTCCTGTCACAGCTTAGACTGATCTCGTTCTAGTCTCGCAGTTTTTTGAGCTGCATGAAGAAACCGCAACCACAAGAATCCACAACAATATGTCTTTTCTCCAAATATCTTTGAAGGCAATTATTTTTACGGCGTTCAATTTTCACAAGCTGAATTCTTTTCCTACTATGCCCCCACTCAGCTCAGTTCATTCAAGGTTCTGCAGTTTATGGGCATATATACACGGCAACTCTCTTTTCTTTCTTCTGCGTCACCAGCCTCCGACTGCCAATTTTCACTCTTATCTTGAAGGGTTTTTTTATTTTTTGCTGTTGTTCACTTCCAAAGCCACAGAGCTCAGCTTAACAAGGTAAAAGTTTTTTTTTTCCCCATTCAATTATGCTTTGCCTTTGTCTGTTGTTAATCCACTCAGTATTTAAACTATATTCAAAGTCTCTCAGAGTGAAGATAAGAATGATGAGTGTACCTTTTAGATGTTCTCAACTCCCCCGGCTGCTATTTTCTTGCAATTAAAATCCGTCCTTCTAGAGTGCTTGGATTCCGACAGCCTTGAGTGACCGAAGTCACTTTAGAGTCACTGCAGACGATGGTTGACAAATTCCATTGCCGGACATCAAGAACTGAAGGAGCCAGCTTCCTGACTCCTCCAGTTCGATATCAACAGCATTAAAGGAAGATAAGTCGTCTTGGATTAACCCTTGCCTAGGGTTAATGAGCATAGACCTTATCAGGGGTCTTTAATACCCTGAACAGTGACAATAAAATCCCCCTCTGTTAGGGGAACAATTTATAAAAATGACAAGAGCAATATATACAGATCAGCATGCAAAATTGTGTATAAATGCAGACCTTACCAAAGAATTGAAAGAATTGAAAGTGAGCAAAGGAACAAAGATATACAGATCAGCATGCAAAATTGTGTATAAATGCAGACCTTACCAAAGAATTGAAAGAATTGAAAGTGAGCAAAGGAACAAAGCAAGGATGCCCGCTATCACCATTGTTGTTTATAATGACTCTTGAAATTCTGTTACAACAAATTCAAAAAGATGAAAAAATAGAAGGTCTAAAAATTAGAAGATTCTCTTATAAATACAAAGCTTTTGCAGACGATATAGTGTTCATAATGGAGAATCCGGTTCAAGTGTCACCACTGCTGTTAGCTAAGATAAAAGAGTACGGAGAACTAGCAGGATTATACATAAATAAGGAGAAATCGAAATTCCTCTGTAAAAACATGCAACCAAATAAAACAAAAGAACTACAAAAGGTGACAGGTTGTGAAGTCACAACCAAAGTTAGGTACCTTGGAATAGAGATAACAATGAAGAACATTGATTTATTCAAAAACAATTATGAAAAACTGTGGTGTAAGATGGACAAAGATTTGATGAAATGGAATAAACTCAACTTGTCCTTACTGGGCAGGATAGCTGCAATCAAAATGAATATTTTGCCAAGGATAATGTATTTGTTTCAAACCATCCCGATTGTAAAAGAAGCAAAACAATTCAACAAATGGCAAAGGAAAATTTCTGATTTCATTTGGGCCGGAAAGAAACCAAGGATAAAGATGAAGATCTTAACGGATGCCAAAGAGAGAGGAGGTTTTCAACTTCCCGATCTAAGACTATATCACGATGCAGTTTGTTTGACATGGATAAAAGACTGGATAATGCTGTTAGACAAAAAACCTTTGTGGTTAGAAGCTCACGGAAATAGATTCGGCTGGCATGCATACATGTACTATGGGAAGAATAAAATGGATGGTTTTTTCTCTCACCACTATGTCAGAAATACATTACTAAATACTTGGATAAAATACAAGAAATATGGGGACGAGAGAAAACCACTATGGATAGTGCCAGCAGAAGTAATAAAAATAACAGCTGATTCTGAAGAAAAAAGAGAAATGTCATATAACCAACTGCTTAAGATTCAAGGAGATAAAATTGAATTAAAAACCTTAGAAGAGTTAAATAACAATTATGACTGGTTTCAAATGCAACAAATTAAAAGTTTGATGGAAAACGACATAAAATCAGAGGGAATTAGACGAGAACAAACAGAACTGGAAAGGGTCCTGTTAGGTGACAATGAAAAATTGATATCAAAAGTATATAAGTTATTATTGAAATGGTCTACAGAAGAAGAAGTAGTAAAGTCTCAAATGGTCAAATGGGCAATTAATGTGAATAGAGAAATACAAATGGAAACATGGGAGCACCTCTGGAAGAACTCAATGAAGATATCAACTTGTCAAAGCATTAAGGAGAACTGTTTTAAAATGATGTATAGGTGGTATATGACTCCGAAAAAATTGGCTAAGATAAGTAAGAAAATGTCGGATAGATGTTGGAAATGTAAAAAACATGAAGGTTCTTTCTTCCATATGTGGTGGACATGTGAAAAAGCGAAAGAATTCTGGAAGATGATACAACAAGAAATCACCAAAATTTTGGGTTATGATTTTAAGAAAATTGCAGAGACGTTTTTACTTGGATTACAATTAGAAAAATACCCAAAAGAAGATAGGACTTTAATCTGGTACCTGTTATCAGCTGCTAGGACTTTGTACGCGCAGCTTTGGAAGCAAGAAAAAATACCAGAGAAATGGGAATGGACCATGAAAGTTTTATCGTGGTGTGAAATGGACAAATTAACCAGAACACTAAGAGACTATGATCTAGAGATATTCAAAAGGGAGTGGAGAAAATTTAAAGGATACATGGAGAAAACTTGGAAAGTAAAGAAATATTGGACAATTTTTTAGTTGTAAGAATATATATATGAAACTTTGAGCAGTCAGAAGTGCCTTTAGCATGGATTTGAACTTATAACCTCGGGGAAGTCAACATTGGAGGGAGGGGGGATGGAAATGTCATATGGGTTAATGTGAAAAAAAGAAAAAAAATTAAGAAATAGATAAGTTTTGTAACCATATGCTACCAATAAATTGTTTAAAACAAAGAATATGCAAGGTATCTGTTTAACCAGGATAATAGATGGCAAATTTTTCTGCTTCCGGCTTATATTTGTACATTTTAATTTATTTTATTTTAACAACATATGTACGCTACCTTTCTGCCCTCATAACAGCCACCAAGGTGAGCATGTTTCTCACAGGCTGAAGTGGTCATGCTTGCTTGTATTATGTTTAAGTGGCTGGAGTGAGAAGACATGATTGCAGATATAGCACCATTGAAAGCCATGGTTGGTATCCAGAAAGTGTGCTGGAATGAGATAGAGTGGGGCTTTCTGTACCATTGCTCAAGCACAGTTCCTTAATTGTTTTGTCATATATAGTCTGTCTTCTATGTGAAGCATGTGTGGATCTTACTGTATGAGGATATCAGCTGCAATCAGCCTACTTTTTCCTCAGTTGAACTAATAATTGATAGGATAATTATTGTAAAATAGTTTATCTCCTAGAGCAGGCCTGTAGCAAAAAGTATTACAATAAGGGGTCCTGAGTGGGAGGGAGAAATCAATGTATAATAGCCAGAACCAGAATAAGCTGCTTTGGTCAGTTGTTTTTATATCTATTACAACTAAGAATATGGAACAATTTTAAAAGCAGCAAACATCATCCAAACAAGCATTCTGATATTCTCTCTGTTTGCTGCTGCTGGTGGAAAGTGTCATCAAGTTGCAGCCAATTTATGGCAACCCTGTAGAGTTTCCAAGGCAAGAAATGAACAGAGGTGGTTTTCTCTTGTTTGTCTTGTCTGCCATCCAAGTACTAACCAGGACTGGCCTTACTTAACTTCTGATATCTGCTGAGATCAGGTTAGCTTGGGCCATCTAGCTCAGGGTGGAAGTGTGGTATCTTTGCTAGACAATCAAATATATACCCATTGTTACTCAATCAGATTAATCTAGGAGATGGTGGAGGGAACAAGATTGCCTCTGCAGCATTCCCAGTCTCCATACCTTGCTAAGGTTTTCTGCATGTACATATAGTTTGTAGACTGACTATGCGGCACTGAGGGGAGTCAGTGCCTGTAATGATATCCCATCTGTGAAGAAGAGCCTGTCAGTGCATAGATGTTGAGAAATGAGTCAGCAGACACAGTTTTTAGCTTCTGTGCATGGCTTTGGGAAGTGCCAGTCCCATTCAAAATGTACTACTTTTAAATCCTGTAGATTCTAGGAGAAAAGATTTTAAGCCCGTGTTTAGAATCTATAGAAAAAAGTTCTGAACTTTGGCTTGTTCATACTCAATTTGTCTGGATCACTTCAAACTGTACCTTTCCAAAGTCTATTATATGTCAGTCTTAGCATATTCAAACTGTATTTTTTTTTTAAAAAAAATGCCAAATGGGAAATGATAAGTGAAAGAATATTGTTAGATTTCAGGACTGACATTGGATTTTTCTGGAAAGATTGTCTTCAGAAATACATTTTGTCATAGTACTGCATTAATGGACTATGGTGTTTTATATTTCTAAATATTCGGAATAAAATTAAAATTGAAGTTTCCTTTATGGTTTCTGGTAGCTTAAATTTTTTTATGAATATCCATACAAATGTCCTTTAGTAGAATTTGTGATTTCTCTTACTTTCTCCACTGCCCATCGTTTACATTTAAATTTCTCTTACTTTCTCCACTGCCCATCGTTTACATTTAAATTTCTTTACCCCTCTGCTTGTCTTCTTTAGAAAATTTTGTTGAAGGAAAAATATCTTTGGTGTAGTGGCTGCATTCATCTGATTGGTATTCATTACAAACTTTCAGTTCAGGATGAGTCACAGCCCAGCTTTTTTGTTTCAGATTCTTTCCTTATTTAAATCCTGGGCCCATAAAAATAAACTAAGCCAGACAAAACAAAATAACGATTGTGACAAGTCACTTCCAATTTATGGCAACCCTCCAGTGACCTCCAAAACTTCCTATTATTATCAGCCTTGCTCAGGTCTTACCAACTAAAGGCTGTGACTTCCTTTACAGAGGATGGTGCAGGGAGAGAAGGCACTATCAGGTACCCCTGAGATGTGTGGGGTACCATAAGGGGCAGTTTTCTCCCCAGTGTTATTTAACTTTCATATGAGCTCCCCTTTGGGCTGGGTTGACACTCAGCTTTGGGCTGCTAATGGGTGGGCAGCCAGACAGTCTGGCAGAGGGGTTGCAAGCCATGTTGGGTTGGCTAAAACAGAGCCAGCTGAGTCTGAATCCTTCTAAGACAGAGGTTCTGTGGCTGGGTCAGGGGATGCAGGTATGGGGTGTCAACTCCTACCCCTTGATGGTTTGCCTCTGAAACTGGCATCTGCTGTTAGGAGTCTGAATGTGATCCTGGTTGCCCTTAACAATCGAGACCCAGGTCACAAATGTTGCCAGACTGGTGTTCTTTTATTTGTGCTGGGCTAGGCAGCTAGCCCTGTACCTGTCTTTCCCTGACCTAGCCACTGTAATCATGCAATGGTCACCTCCAAATTGGATTACTGTAACTTGTTTTTTTGTGGGCCTACCCTTGAGGCTGACCTGGAAACTCCAGCGGGTACAAGATGCAGCAGCCTAGGTCCTTACAAGGATGCTGTGTGCAGCACATATCCATCCGGTGCTGCATGAGCTGCATTGGCTTCTGGTGGGGTACCGGATCAGATTCAAGGCTATGGTGTTGACATTTAAGGCCCTTACCTTTGGGACCACCTCTCTTGGTATTCCCCCAGAAGAATTTTATGTTCAGGAGATCAGAATTTATTGGCAGTCCCTGGCCTGAGAGATCCGGCTGTCCTTGATCAGAGCCAGGGCTTTCTCTGCTCTGGCTCCAATATGATAGAACTCTCTGCTAAATCACATCCATACCCTGTGGGATACACTACAATTCCACAGGACATATAAGGCAGAGATGTTCCTCCAGGCATTTGGTTAAGGACAGCAACAGTCCTGTCTTGGCTCTCTCGTCTTCCTGCCCCTTCCTCCGTGAGACAGCTGCACTACATAAGGATTTTAGTGCTGTCTACAGATAATAGGTCTCACTGTTTTAGCCTGACTTTAAATTGTTAGGTGTGATATTTTATCTTATTATGTGTGCACTGCCCTGCGCTTGGCCCTATTGGAAAGGATGGTTAATAAATTTAATAAGTAAATAAATATTGAGTTATTCATCTCATGTTTCCATTCTCTATTATCTTGCATGTTAATTCTCTTCAGCCATATCCACCGTATCCTTGGCATTCTCACATGTGCACAGAATATGAAGGGAAATAATATGGAACCAAAGCCCACAGGAAGAGATGACAACAAAGAGGTGATGTGGAAAAGTAATTCATCACCATCCTGTTAGGTCCTCTGGGCCAAGCACAAGCATAATCTCCTGACTGCAGTATAGTAATACCTCTGTTGACACTATGGTTATGTTCCTTAAAACAGTATGCTAAATGAATTGACTCTGAAAAAAGTATATGAATAGACCACATTAAAACGGGATTAGATAGCTGCATGAGGATATGTCCATCAGAGGCTGCTAGCCATGGTTACCGAGAGGAACCTCCACATTCAGAGGGCACTAATCCTCTGAATCCCAGAGCCAGGATGCAACATCAGAGAAGGCCTTAGCCTCTATGCCCTGTTGTTGGCCATCCAGAGGAACTAGTTGGCTACTGTGTGAGACAGGATGCTGAACTAGATGGACTGTTGTTCTGATCCAGCAGGGCTGTTCATATGTTCTTATTGGTAACATTGGTTCTAATATGGATGCATTTACAGTATCACCATTTCTTTCACATGAGTAACAATTGAGGGTGGCATTTGAAGGAGGTGGCGACTACCAGCTGTGACTGCTTCTGTCTATCCTTGATGTATCTGTTACCCAAAGAGGCAGTCTCCTAATTAGCTGGGGGAATTAGCTAAAGGGAGACAGAGTGATATGGGAGTAACTGAGATACTCCATCTATATTTATGGGGATTTTTCCCTTAAACGAACACTCAAAATAAACCAGGCAGATGTTCAACCTGAAAAGTGTTTATTTAAAAAAGAAAGAATAAAAATCAAACTACACACACAATAAAAATACACACAGAGTTAGGTAAGGAAAGGCGGAGTGGAAAGGGGAAAAGTGATTTCAGAAGAGGACTATAATTACCAGTCTTGGAGGGAAGAGTTCTGTGGAGGCAGCTGCAAATGACTCACATTTTGTGGAGAGAAGGACAGAAGACCCAGTGGATTGGGGTATGAATATGGATCCAAGAACATACAGAGGCTGCTATGGAGCAGGGTGCCACAGACCAGTATCTACACTGTTTCCCAACAAGCTTCCTCAGGCACATATACAAAATATGATATTAATACATGAATTGTACTAGTCAATATCCCCCCAAAAATCAATTGTTGTAATACTTACTAGCAGGGGTTATTTCGTAGAAAAATAGGTGGTGGAGCTCATCCAGGAATTGTTATGCAGCTGCACATACTATTCAGTGGACAAGGAGGTGGAACTCTCAGGAGGAGCAGGAGGAATTCTCAGAAAGGGTCAGGAGCTGTGCTCCTGTGAGCTCCCACTGAATCTGAGGCCTGCTTACTATTGATACAATCACAGGTTCATTTTGAGTCATACATAAATGCTAGCATTACCCAGAACGCTCGAGAGGAGTGACTGGGACGCACACATTCTAAGAAAGATTAATTGGCAACACATTCTAAGAAAGATTAATTGTAAATGTGCATTGTATTTTTTCGAGTCTGAGTAGTGTGAATTGTGACTTTTTACAGTATACAAAAATATGAATATGAACTTTATGCACTTAGAAGCGTTTTAATAATTGTTTGAAAATACAGAATACTTTTTGTAGTAATTGGCCATGAGCTTTGCTTGTCCCAGTAGCTGTGAAAACAGCCCAGCTCCTCCGTTTGTTGTACAAGCTTTTCAGAGGTCGTTTGCACAGTAAAGGGTAAACTTGAACCTTTGGTTTCCCTGTGTTATTGGAAGTTCAGCAACGCATGGGTAAATTGCCCCAGTGAGACCACACGAGTGTGGGATTGCAAACTATTTTATTTTTGCTTCTCTTTGTGTATATGTATGCTGTGTTTTTATTTATTTATTTTAGGGAAAGTCTCCTGGCTCCACCTCCAAAGTCCCACGGCCCCACCCCCAAAGTCCCCAGATATTATCTGACTTAGACTTGGCAACCCTACCCTGAAAGCTCCTACTGAGGTCTCCTTTTTCAGCTGTGCAGATCTGTTATAGAAGCTAGTTTAGAGGTAGCTGTCTGGCCTGCTGTGGTGCCACATCACTTTTGGCCTGGTTGTATTTACTTGTGGCTGGCTGGATCATGCAGTGGCGCCACCACATGGTACTCCTCTTCCATGTTTTAGTAAAAATAACTTACACCCAAGATGAAGATGAAATAGGTTCCCCAGCACCCTGTTTCACAGAATAGCCTACCAGTTGCCCCGAAGAGCCAACAAACAGAGCATAGAGGCTAAGGGCTGTCCTGATACTACCTCCTAGTGCTAGTATTCAGATAGGTGCATTTGGATATGCAGATTTCCTTCTTCTTTGTAGCTAGTAGACACTGTTGGGCTTATCCTTGATTAATCTTTCTAATTCCTTTTAAAAAGTCATCCATGTCATTACTATGTCCAAAGGCTGTGAATTCCACAATTTAATTACTTGTGGAGAAAAGGAATATTTCCTTTTGTCTGTCCTGAACCTGTCAGCTTCTTTGGGTACCATGTTCCATGGTTATGATAGAGGTAGACAAATTTCTTTCTATGCACTTTTCTTACCTTATGCATAACTTTAGAAACCTCTATCATTATGATATGGGCCATTTTAATTTCAATCCCTTTCTTAATGTGGAGTTTTCCTTTTTCACCACTGCCACATTTTGACATTTTCATTGAGCTATCTAATACATGCCCAAGATCTTTCCCCCTCAGTCTTGGCTAGTTCAGACCCAATTAGCATACATTGAAAGTTAGTTTTTTTTTTCTCATTATGCATCTCCTTACACTTTCCAACATTTGACATAATTTGTCACATTGTTGCCTATTCACCAAATTTGAAGAGAACCTCCTGCAGCCCTTCATAGTCCATTTAGGTTTTCACCTATCCAAGTATGTGGATAACACCAAGGTGTTATTCATATACTTGCCCACTATACTGCCTATCCCCAATTCAAAAATAATTAATGGACAAATCATAAAAATAGTACTGGTCTCAGTACTGATTTCTATGTGTGTGTGCTGTCAAGTCACAGTTGAATAATGGCAACCCCAAAGGGTTTTCAAGGCAAGAGATGTTCTTAGAGGTGATTTGTCATTGTCTGCCTCCATGTCACAACCTTCCTTGGAGGTCTCCCCTTCACATATTAGCCAGGGTTGAATCCTATTTACAGCATGCTGTACAAAGTAGTATATACCAGTCTTTTATAATTTATCCAAGTAATTTTGTAAACCATTTTCTACAATACAATTCTATTAATTGTGCAGAAAAGTCCTCTTGAATAATTCAGTTTTGCACAGTTCGCAGAAAGCTAGGAAAGTGGGAGCTTTCCTGACCTCAGGGAGGCCATTCTGTAAGGTAGGGCCCCCAAGGGAGAAAGCACATGTATGGGCAGTTGTTGATTTTACCCATTTGCAGTTTGGCTTGTTCAGGAGGCCCTGCTCAAGTGAGCAAGGCTGTTGTGGTGGAGCATAAGGGTAGAAGCAGTCCTAAGAGGGCCCAAGACCACAAAGTGCCATGTATGTGATATCCAATACCTTAAATTGAGCCCAGTAACTAATGGGCAGCCAGTGGGGTGTCTGCAGAATGACAGTAATATACATGTTCCATCTTAAAAAAAAAGTAGTCCCCTGTGTAAACACCAGTCATTTCTGACTCTAGGGTGATGTTGCTTTCACAACGTTTTCATGGCAGACTTTTTATGGGATGGTTTGCCATTGCCTTCCCCAGTCATCTACTTATGAGAGCCAGTTTGGTGTAGTGGTTAAGTGTGCGGACTCTTATCTGGGAGAACCGGGTTTGATTCCCCACTCCTCCACTTGCACCTGCTAGCATGGCCTTGGGTCAGTCATAGCTCTGGCAGAGGTTGTCCTTGAAAGGCCAGCTGCTGTGAGAGCCCTCTCAGCCCCACCCACCTCACAGGGTGTCTGTTGTGGGGGAAGGAGATAAAGGAGATTGTGAGCTGCTCTGAATCTCTGATTCAGAGAGAAGGGCAGGGTATAAATCTGCAATTCTTATTATTTGGGGGTTTTTTTGTTTTTGTTCATCAGATTTATATCCCACCCTCCCCTGACAGGCTCAGGGCAGCTAACAACAGTTTAAAAACATTAGCAATTTACAAGCATATTAGAATTATATATATAAAAACATTTCCATATATATTAAAAATCCGAGATGGCAAGCTTCTGATTTCCATTCAGTGAGATTGTCGATGCTGAAGGTATTAGCCACCTCCCCCTAGCCATTAAAGGCGAGTTTGAAAAGTTTGGTCTTGCAGGCCCTGCGGAACTGTGGCAGGTCCCACAGGGCCCTGATGTTTTTGGGGAGGGCATTTCACAAAGTGGGGGCTGTTACCGAGAACGCTCTGGCTCTAGTGCTGGTCAATCGAGCTTCTTTCGGTCCAGGGATCTTAAGGAGATTTTGAGACCCTGAACGTAGTACTCTCTGGGGTGTGTATGGGGAAAGGCGGTTCCAAAGGTAGACAGGTCCCAGGCCATATAGGGCTTTAAAGGTTATAACCAGCACCTTGAAGCTAATCCAGAACGCCATAGGCAACCAATGTTACGCTTTCAGCACAGGTTGAATGTGCTCCCGTACAGGTAGCTCCATTAACAAACTGGCTGCTACGTTTTGCACCAGTTGCAGCCTCCAAAGTTGAGTCAAGGGCAGCCCCATGTAGAGGGCGTTACAGTAGTCTATTCTCAAGGTGACTGTTGCATGGGTCACTGTTGCCAAGTCATCGTGCTCCAGGTCTGGAACCAACTGCCTTATCTGCCTAAGATGGTAGAATGTGGATTTGGCAGTGGCTGCTACCTGGGCCTCCATTGTCAGCGAAGGCTTCAGGAGCACCCCCAAGCTCTTGACCCTTGACGCTGGCGTTAATAGCGTCCCATCAAAGGCCTACATTCCCCCCCCCCCCCAGCAAGCTGGGTGTACTCATTTTACCGACCTTGGAAGGATGGAAGGCTGAGTCAACCTTGAGCTGGCTACTTGAACCCAGCTTCTGCTGGGATCAAATTCAGGTCGTGAGCAGAGTTTAGGACTGCAGTACTGCAGCTTTGCCACTGTGCCATGGGGCTGTATGTTCCATCTAGCTCCCAATAATAGCTGAGCCACAGCATTCTGCACCAATTGGAGTTTCCAAGTTGATTTTGAGGGGAGACCAATGTACAGTGCATTACAGTAGTCTAATCTCAAGGTTACCATGGCAGGAATCCAGGTAGCCAGATGAGCTGTATTATGGCCATTGTATGGGCTAGGCTGAGTTGGAAGAAAACATTTTTGCAACTGCATTAATTTGCTTCTTCAGCAATAATTGTTTGCCACCATGGGAACCCTAAGTTGGGTGGAACATTGTCTTTAAAATGATTTTTAAAATAAATAATAAATTTTGCCTTGTCCAGACACAGTGATTATCCTGAATTATTCAAGTATAAAAAGTTAAACATCTGAAATCAGTGGCCACTGACTGCTGAGACCAGTACTTTGCTAAATTAGCTTTGCATCACAATACATTGCCAAATCTCCTGGCAGGTTGCTGTTAATATGTTAAATGTAAGGATGGTGAAAAGGGATGTTTTCCATGTTCCTTTTCCCTGCAGCTTTCTTATTGTGAAGACTAAAAATGAAACATGGCATAAGGATTGAAACATGGCGCTTTTTTTTGCCTCATGAAAATAAATATTCCCCTAGATACATATGCCAGTGAAGAGGGATAAAAATTATTTTTTAAGGTTTTTTAAACCTCATGTTTAACCCTATTTTTTAAATTATGATCTGCTGAGGTAAAATTAATAGGACAGCTTATTGATCCTCCAAAAGTCTTCGCCACTGCTCATAATACAATAAAACAACGAAGTATAATTCCTTAAAAACAAAACGAAGCTGCAGCTGGGATTGAAATGCAGGATGACATTGAAACATTTAAAACAAGCCATTCATAATATATAGAAATAGTTTCTTTTTAGTTATTAATAAAGACAGCAAATAGAAGACCTCTTTATAGTAGGCACTGTAATCAGTGTCAGTTGTGATTTTGTGGCTGGATGTAGTCTACTGAAAATTAAATTTTCTGTAATCATACGCACATAGTTTATTTTGAGTGTGTTGACTGAAGCTATAGTTACTAGGGTGTGGTATTTTCTTGCCTGACTTGATTTCCTGCATGCCCAAATTCGAGCAAAGGGACTTGGAGTGCAGTTCTTGCATTATGCCATCTCATTCTGAATAGAAAAGTATTTTCCAGTTCCAGTGCAAACAACTGACCACATTTATATTCAATTTCCAGGGAAACTAATTTCATTGCTTAATACTTCACAAAGACAGTTGCAAATGTAGCACAAATCCTACTGCCTCAAGATCTTAATTCAAACAAAAAATATCAAAGATTTTGTATATTTGTGTACATTTAGTGATAACGCAAATTATGAAAAGTACTTAAGTATTTACTGCTGTTTTCATCACCATTAAAATCTGCTTGAGTATATTGCTTTTGTGGACTTGGCAGTGGCTGATATTTATTTATTTATTATTTGGGCCTCCATAGTTAGGGCAGGCTCCAATAGTACCCCCAAGCTCCTGACCCTGTGTGCCGCTGTCAGGGGCACACCGTGAAAGGCTGGTAAGGAAATTTCCCCTCCCGGACCACGCCAACCCAAGCAAAGGACCTCTGTCTTCGCTGGATTTAGTCTCAATCTACTCAGCCTGAGCCATCTAGCCACGGCTTGTAATGCCAGGTCCAGATTTTCTGGGACACAGCCAGGCCGGCCGTCCATGAGTAGATAGAGCTGGGTGTCATCAGCGTACTGGTGGCAACCCAGCCCATACCTCCGGGCAATCTGGGCAAGGAGGTGCATGTAGATGTTGAACAACATCGGGGAGAGCATTGCCCCTTGAGGCACCCCGCAATCAAGCGTGCGCCTCCGGGACAATTCATCCTCAATCGCCACCCTTTGCCCCCGACCATCAAGGAAAGAGGAAAGCCATTGTAAGGCCAACCCCTGAATCCCCGCGTCGGCGAGACGGCAGATCAGCAACCAATGGTTGACCATATCGAACACTGCCAATAGGTCTAACAACATCAGTACCGCCGAGCCGCCTCGATCCAGATGCCGCTGAAGATCATCCACCAGAGCAACCAGCACTGTCTCCGTCCTGTGACTCGGACGAAAGCCTGACTGATGGGGATCAAGAACGGAAGCGTCCTCCAGGAAACTCTGTAACTGCAATGCCACTGCCCTCTCAATAAGTTTACCCAAAAAGGTTAAATTTGAGACCGACCGATAATGTGCCAATTCGGCCAGATCTAACGTTGGTTTTTTTCAAGTGGGGGCGGACCACCGCCTCTTTAAGAAGTGCTGGGAAATGCCCTTCCATCAGGGATCTATTTATGATATCCCGTACATGATACCTATGCTCCCTCTGGCAGGTTTTAATGACCCAGGAGGGGCAAGGGTCCAAATTACAAGTTGTAGAGTGTGCAGACAAGAGGATCCTGTCAACTTTCTCCAGACAGAGAGCACTGAAACCATCCAGAACACAATCTGAAGACAGGCATGGAGCCTCTGGTTCACATACTGTCTCCAATGTGACGGGGAAGTCACAGCGGAGCAACGTGACCTTATCTGCAACTGAAGTTCGCAAAAGCCTCACAGCCAATCTCCAATTGATTAAAATCTGGACTGCCCTGTGGCAGCATTATAAGAGTCCGAATTGTGTTGAACAGTTGTGCCGGGCGTGAAATTGCAGACGCAATCTTAGCCGCAAAGTATGTTTTCTTTGCAGCTTTGACTGCCGTCTCATAGGACTTCATAAATTCTCTATAAGATGTTCTAGTCGCTTCGTCTCGAGTACGCCACCATTGCCTCTCTAGTTGTCTGAGCCCTTGCTTTAATTGCCGCAACTCCTGGTTATACCAAGGTGTTGGCTTTGGACGAGGGTGCAGGGGATGCCTAGGTGCGATCTCATCGATAGCTCTGGAGAGTCTATTATTTCAAGACTCCACCAGATCATCTAAAGAGTCGCCAGGAGGCCAGGGGTCCCATAGAGCTGTCAGGAACCGTTCCGGATCCATCAGGCTCTGTGGGCAAGCTAAAATACGCTCACCACCTAAACAGGCTTGGGGTGGGACATCCACATGAGCCTTGAGGGCATAGTGGTCCGACCATGGCACTGCTTCAGCAGTAATATCGTCCACTGAAACTCCCGCTGCGAAGACCAAGTCTAACATGTGCCCCGCCTGGTGAGTGAGCGTTGTAACAATTTGGGAGAGTCCTAGCATCGCCATGGATGACACCAGGTCCGTCGCCTGACTGGAGGTCGCGTCATCGGCATAAACATTGAAGTCACCCAGGATCAAAAGCCTTGGGTACTCCAGTGCCCAACCTGCTACGGCCTCCATCAGGGACGGTAAAACGCCAGCTGGTGCGTTAGGGGGTCGGTACACCAGCCAGACCGCCAACCCCTCCCCAACGTCGCACGCCAGACCGGTACATTCAATGCCCTTGGTCTGTGGGGCCGGGAGAGCCCGGAAGGAGTAAACCTCTCATATGAATAGAGCCACCCCCCCCCCCGCTCGCTAGTCCAAGACTGGTAAAAGACCAAGTATCCTGGGGGGGCCAACTGGGAGAGAGCTACGGTCTCCCCATCGCGCACCCAGGTCTCGGTCACGCATGCCAGGTCCATATCGTGTTCAAGCAGGAACTCCCAAAGGGTAGAGGTCTTATTATTGATGGACCTGGCACTGCATGACACCAGTGACGGAGGCGAATAATTTAACCTGGCCCCACTACCTGCCACCGTCGGGATGAGACACAGGCTGGAAGGGGGTCGAGCACTGTCATGTCTCAGCCGCCTTCCCTTGTAATTCTTCCTGTTCCCACCGTCGTACCTTCCCCTCCCCAGGAGTACTAGAATCCCTAGGCCAGTCATCTCCTGCTGTTGTCCACCAGAACCGGTGAAATAGCTGAACCTACTCCCTCCTCAACTCTCCTCTCTCTAGCCAATCTGTCAATAAAACTAATCTGCCAATATATCTAATAGTTATTTAATTAAAACCCCACCCCAGATCTACCCATTAAATCATTAGCTAAAAATTTAATTAATTGACTCTATGGGCTCCTTAATTATAAAACCCTCCCAATCAATTCTCTTCCTCAATTAATTGGCCACAGATATAATTTCCTCAATTTAGCTAATTAATAAACCAGTAGTCTAATTTAAATAACCAATAAATTAACATCCACAATCCAATTCTATTAAAATTGGCAGTTAAATCCACTAGGGATAAAAGGGATTGAAAGGGGGTGGGATTTAAACAAAGCTGAATAAAAGTGCTGTAGTTTAAAGTGTTGGTGCCTGTAAAGTGCAAGTGTTCTTATTCTCGGGTGTGCCAATATCCGTAGAGAGCAACGTTCTTTGTCTTGAGGCGATAGCCGTAAGGTACAACTGGTCTTGTGCCAGGGGCGTGGTCATACCCGGGGGTACAATATGCTGTCGTACTGTCTGGCAACCTGGAGCAACCCACCACACAACGTAGGGGACCCAGGGGAGTGCCAGCCTCCCTGTGCCCCTCCAGTCGCACAGCCGATGCCCTCAGGAACCCAGAAAATCCCAGGCATCATACATGCCTGCAGATGTCTCAGCCCCCCCCAGGCGATCTTCCGGCCTTCTCACACCACTTGTCGCTGGTCTTCCCAGCCTGCTCCAGCTCCCCGGCTCCTCGTCCACGATCGTCCCCTCAACCCCGACAGTCACAACAACACAGGGCGGGGAAAACAGGAGAGAGAAATAGAGGCAGTCATCCCATCAGCAGCCACAGCCACCTTGGTACTTCGTCCCGTCGCCTCTCCTTGCACTCGACCATCGCCGCTCCCACCAGCTCGGCTTGCACCACCGCCGCCTCCGGCCTCCCGCAGGCATCCTCCAGCTTCTCAGCCCTGGTTCTTAC
The DNA here is from genome assembly GCF_032191835.1 of Heteronotia binoei. NCBI lineage: Eukaryota > Metazoa > Chordata > Lepidosauria > Squamata > Gekkonidae > Heteronotia > Heteronotia binoei. The sequence continues at coordinate 174,992,461 of NC_083223.1, forward strand.
ACTCTGGACAAGCTCTCCTTGACTCTCGGCTCTCGCTCGGCTCCCCGGTCTTTGGTCACGCCCAGCCTGCACTTCCAACGCAAGCATGGCTCAAAGCACGGCTATTAGCAAACCACGCCATCCTCTGCTCCGACCAAGGCACAGCTGGTAAATGCTTACTTTTTTCCGAGGAGAAGACGGGGTGAAAAGGTTCTAAAATCGCCACTCGCCTCCCCCAACAGCATATCATTCAGCATAGGCAGCTAGAGGAAGTATAATATCATGTACAGCAGTAAAAAGCTGTTATTCGAGGAGCACTAGCACTGGAGCTCCTCGGCTGCCGCCGTCTTGGGTCTCATATCAGAATCTCAGCATTTCATGGCAGTTCCTCCTCAAATATCGGATGCCATTCAGACAGTACTGGAACCAGTAGTCAACCACATCTTCCTCCTTGAGTGTGTTGCTCATTCTTTCCCACTAATTCCATTTCTTTTATTTCATTGAATCAGTGTACTAGGTCTCTATGTACTATAAAAAGGTGAGAATGACCTTTTTATCAGGAAGGATAAGTTGCTTTATTTCTTATTGTTGTATAAGGACCCCTACAAAAAGTCATTAGCTCTGGGGGGAAATTCCCAGGCTGTTTTTTCCCAGTTGTGAAAACCACACTTTCTTCCCTCCCTGGGTTGGAATTAGACTTGCCAGTCCCCAAGTCTGGGCAGGGGATCTCCCAATTTTGCAGGCTTCTTCCTGCTGTCAGTCAGCTGGGCAGCAGTGGGAAGCCCAACTCTAGCAGCCATGATGCGCCTTTAAATTTCAGCATTTTTGAAGAAGCTTGCAGACTGTGTGTGTGCCTTTAAATCTCAGCAGGAGGAAGGTACCATGGGACTGGGCAGGTTGGCACTAGTCGCAGTGCTCTTCTCCATGGGTGCGTGAAGTGTGTGAGAGAGGAAAAGAGCTCAGTCCCTCTGTTTTGCATTTGTTTCAGAAGTTGTATGTATAGTCACAGGCAGGACTTTTTTTGAGCAAGAAACACAGTTCTGGCTGGCTTGGCATCAGGGGTGTGGCTTAATATGCAAATGAGCTTCTGTTGGGCTTTTTCTACAAAAAAGCCCTATACTAAACAATGGTGATATCAGGGGGTGTGGCCTAATATGAAAATGAGTTCCTGCTGGGCTTTTTCTACAAAAAAGGCCCTGGTCACAGGGATAATAAAAAGTTAACTGGAACGTGATTAGGGGATAGAGGAAAACTCCACCCCCTAAACTGCTCTCTTCCTTCCATTCTTTTTTTGTGTTAGTCTGAAGAAATTGGTTGAATTGAAACAGATTGTTACATTCAGCAGCTCACACGAGTAAAGTGATTTATACCATTGCCACAGTGAGATCACAAAAGTGTGGGCTTGCAAACTGTGTTTATTTTGGCTGCTTTGTGTATTTGTGTGTATGTGTGTATCAATAAAGTCAAGCCTGGAAATGCTACCAAAGGCTGACAACGGACTTGTGTGGGGTATGACAAATTACAGTTTCATTTAGTGGAAGTGTAGTTGTTGAGGAACCCTTTCAAGGCAAAAAAGAGGGCGAGGAAATGAAGACTGTATTTAGGAGAACTGCACTGCTGGATTATTTATTTATTTTAGGGAATGAGAAAGTCTCCAGGCTCTACCACCAAAGTCCCCAAATATTTCCTGAGTTGGATTTGGCAACCCTAGTTGGAATATATTTCATTTGTTTTCCTGTTTCTGCCTCATCTGGGCTTCTGCTGTCCAGATCATTAACATAGATCTGTGTTACATTACTCTTCTGTGCAGGAGTTGTACTATCAGCTTTACTTTGCTGCCTGAATAGTAAATCACATGGGAGCATGGAATTATAAAGTACAAAATTATTTTCATAAAATGATTACCAGAATGTTAAATGTGTTAGGGCCAAAAAGAGCCCAGGCCTAGTGCAAATGAGCTAAAAGTGTGATCAGATCTCTGCCAAAATCCACTCTGACCCTGCAGGATTTTCCCCCAGAGGTGAGGGAGGGTAACAGAGAGAAAGCCAGAAGTGTAATTTATTAAGCTCACCCCAAGGAAATCCAAAAGCACCTTGTTGTATTCTGCTCATACACAGTCTTGCCTCCGTAGATACCTAGGCCAGGTTTAGATGCAACTGATGCTATTTGAATTGGAGAATCCTGACAGATGGTAAATAAGATTCTGCTCCTTCCTTAACCTTCACTGAATTTTACACTGTTTTGTGTCTTAGGGCTCACATGGTTTGTGACCTCTTCCATTCTAGGAATGGGGTGGGAATCAATGAGATCCAAGTGGATGGTACCACAGCTTGTGAGAATGGCCTTTTGTTTGGGACAGTGTAGTAAAAATTCCTTTCCATCTTATCAGAAGGTTGCAGTTGACTGATTCTGGATACTTGGTGGGGTCAACTTCAGTATCTTGGTCAGAGGTAGCCAGGATATCACTCTAGAAGGTCTGAGGTTAGGAGGCAGTCATGCTGCACACCATGTCCTTTTGGGTTCCCTGAAACTTGGATTCACTGCAAACAATGGAACAGGCTTATCTACTTATTGTAGCTTGTCTTCTCATGGCCTTCAAGTGGGCACAGTTGCCCCCAGACATACCCACACATTAATGTCTTCACCCTACCCTTCCTTAAAGCAGAGATCAGCTAAGAAACACTAATATTGAATGCTGATTAAAAGAAAGCATAATTAAATCCAGTATGGGTAATTTCAAAAAGACATAAATTCAGTAAGCTGTCAGTTCAGAATTCCTTCTAGTATCTCACAAATGTCTGCTAGTGTTGAAGGTTATGGAACCTTTGAATTCCAGTCGTTCTGCTCTTCACCCACCAAGACACAAATCATGGAACCAGTTGTGCAGTTCACCCTTTCCACTCCCCCATTACAAGCAGGACAGGCAATACTTGCCTTTGTTTATAAATCAAATAAAGTAAAGTTTACCTGGGTTATATGCAGGTGTTGGCGCAATACGTGCAGCAATTGTGATTCAAACTCTTTCCTTTGATCACTGCAAATGCAGTTGGGTGGGCCAAACTGAAACACAATATGTTTTCTGAGTGCATCTGTCACAATCTCAGTTTTTAAAAATTATTTTAAAGTATTTATTGTATTCATACTTTGAAAAAGTATCATATGCTACCAGTAAACACTGACTCCCAGTTGCTGTTTGTGATACTGGGCTTTTAGGTCAGTAAAAGACCTGAAAGAATTCTCATTCCCTTCGTAGTAGATGCCTGAACTGCTCTTCACCAGGGCTGTTCTTATAGTTGCTGACAGGGGCTCTTTTGCATCAGCAACTTTTAGTTCCCCTGATGCATCTTTCCTTTGTTTGGACAGTTCTGCTTCCAGTGATCTTTTCCTCTGTATTGCTGGCAGATATTATTCAGCCTATGATTCCCTCTGGGAACTGCTGCTGCTTGCCACTTGCTCACAAGTGGGCCTCCTCTAACTGCTCAGCCACTACTGTGGCAAGTTGTTCTCAGAAGGCCACTGATGTCCTTAAAGTGTTACTAGAATTAACAGCAGATAAAAAGGTAAAGGTAGTCCCTTGTGCAAGCACAAGTCGTTTTTGACTCTGGGGTGACATTGCTTTCACAACGTTTTCATGGCAGACTTTTTTTGCAGGGTGGTTTGCCACTGCCTTCCCCAGTCATCTATACTTTCCCCCCAGCAAGCTGGGTAATCATTTGACCAACCTCGGAAGGATGGAAGGCTGAGTCAACCTGGAACCGGCTACCTGAACCCAGCTTTCACTGGAATTGAACTCAGGTCGTGAGCAGAGGGCTCCGACTGCAGTTTACCTGGGTTATATGCAGGTGTTACCACTCTGCACCGCGGTGCTCTTTTAAGGAAATACTTCTTTCTGCTTCTTTACATTGTACTCTGCAGAAATTTTAATCCATTGGTTTGTCTAAAATGGCATCTTCTTTAACAAGCAGGCTATGACACTTCCCTATTAATCCATTTATAAATGGCTTTTGACACAAGACTCCTTGGCTAGGGCTGCCAGGTCTTACCTGGCTCCCAGTGGGGGATTTTCCAAATGCTAGAGCGCCCCCTCCCGCAAGATATGACTGGCACAATAACATTTCTCTTGGGTGACATCATTGTACCAGGCACATTATGGTGTGCTGATTCTCTTTGGGGGCTCCCCCCTGCTGGCCGGTGGTGGTGAATTGGAGGCTCAAAAATCAGAGGAACCTCCACCCCCAGGGAGGCTGGGAACCCTTTTTGTGGCCTGCCCCTGGTTATAAGCTCATCCCTGCACTGCCAGCTCCACATTTGGTTGAACAGGATCCATTTCATTTAAATTGTCTCTTGGACTTGGAGGAGCAGGGAAAACTATCAAATATCCTTCTCTGAGCACATAAATATGTATGGAGAGATTCTCCCCTCCCTCTTGCTTGTCATTCCTTTTTGTTATTTCGAAGAGCGAGGCCACCATCATACAGGCATTTTAAGTGCTTTCAGAGCTACTTGTAGGAACTAAATCGTACACAGGGAAGCTGCAGGTAAAATGCCTTGGCATCCCCCTCTAAAAACACTACTAGGTATTCTGCTGCCTTCTGATCAATCCAAGAGGCCAAAAGCTCAAAGTCAGTCAGGTACTTACTGATTCCTGGCCCATCCGTGTGACCTGAAATTTTCTTCTCAGGCAATGAGACTTTTGCCATATTGAAGCCACTGCCTCCATTTCCCCACTGCTCCACATGCAACTGCTGGAATGATCTTGGGTCAGTCCCCACTCGCCTACTTGACCTGTGTCCTTTGTGGTTGGTAAAGGCTGGTGATGAGAGGATCCGGGGCCCTATGAAGGAAATCATCAACCTGTCCCTGGAGACAGGGGTGTTTCCAGAGGGAATCAAGGAAGCATTGGTTTTACTGCTCTTAAAAAAGTCATCGATGGATCCTTTAGATCCAGCCAATTACCACCCAGTTTCAAACTTGCAGTTTCTGGGCAAGGTAATTGAGAGAATGGTAGCCAAGCAGCTTCAGAGCTTTCTGGAGGACACATCAGTGCTAGTCCCATTCCATTCTGGTTTCCACCCTGGCCATGGGACTGAGACTGTCCTGGTTGCTCTAACAGATGACCTCTGTATGCAGCTGGGTCGAGGCGGGTCGGTGCTGTTGTTATTGTTAGACCTTACAGCAGTGTTCAACACAGTTGACTATGCATTGTTGACTCACCACCTTGCCGAAGTGGGAACACGAGGGGGTGACCTTGCAATGGCTTTCCTCTTCTGCACAGTCAGGGACAGAGGGTGGCGCAAGGTGTGGATGTGTCCGCTAGATATCCTCTCTTGTGTGGGGTTCCACAAGGGGCACTCCTCTCCCCAATGTTATTCAATGTCTATATGCATCCCCTTGCCCAGCTGGTATAGAGCTTTGGGCTGGGATGTCATCAATATGCAGATGACACCCAGCTATATTTGCTGTTGGACTACCAGTCAGCTATAGTTCCACCAACTCTGGCTGAAGGTTTGGAGGCCATGGTGGGCTGGCTAAGGAAGAGCAGGTTGAAGCTGAACCCATCAAAGATGGAGGTTCTGTGGTTGGGGGGAGCAAGGTTGGAGCTGGAGTGTAGTCTGCCAACTCTTGACAGGGCGCTACTAACACCAGCGCCTAATGTCAAGAGCTTAGGAGTGACACTGTATACCTCGCTTTCAATGGAGGCCCAGGTCATACATATTGCCAAGGTGGCATTTTTCCATCTTCATCAAGCCTGGCAGCTAGCTCCCTTCCTGTCTCGCTTGGACCTAGACACAGTAATCCATGCAACGGTCACCTCCAGACTAGACTACTGTAACTCATTCTATGCTGGCCTACCCTTGAGTCTGATCTGGAAGCTCCAACAGGTCCAGAATGCAGCAGCGTGAGTCCTGACAAGAACACCACAGACGGCACATATTCCACCTGTGCTGTGCCAGCTACACTGGTTGCCGGTTGAATACTGGGTTAGATTCAAAGTTTTGGTTATGACCTTTAAGGCCTTAAGCAGTCTGGGACTGAGGTATCTTCCTCCACTATGTCTCTGGAAGGGCATTGCACTCCACTGGTTGAAATCTGCTGATGATCCCTGGCCCAAAAGAGGTCCAGCTGTCCTCAAAAAGATGGAATGCTCTGCCAGAAGACATGAGGGCCCTGTGGGATCTTTCAAAGTTTCGCAGGACCTGTAAGGCAGATATGTTCCGCCAAGCCTTTGTATAAGGACAGCGATGGTTGCCATGCTGGCACCTTTTCCTCTCCACCTCCTCTTGGGGGGATTCCCCAACCCCTGATGTGATGTAATGACTGAATAAGAGCACTTTAAGGACACCATCAGGGTTTGTAATTTTTTAATGTAATTGATTATATGTATGTATGTATTTTTTAATGTTGTATGTCATCATGAGCCTGGTGCTAGCCGGGATAGGATGATTCATCAAATATAAATAATAATAACAACAACAACAACTCTGTCAGAGCTGTTCCCACCCTCTTGAACTCCATTCCCCTTAAGTATTTCTAACCATGAGATTCTAACCAGCATAACTTTAAGTTTGTCAAAATTTGCTTTCCTTAAGTCCAACCTATATGTCTGACTACCTACAGCTTTTCCCTTCCCCAAGACTGTCAATTCCAAAATCACATGGTCATGACTACCTAAGGGTGCCCAAGGTACTTTCACCTCATCAACCATTTCTTCTCTGTGGGAGAGAATCAAGTCCAAGATAGCAGATCCCTTTTTCTCCCTCTCAACTTTCTAGTAAATGAAATTTTGAAAGCAAGACAAGTCAGAAATTTGTTTGACCTTTCATTTTTAGCAGAGTTGGACTTCCAACAGATATCTGGGTAATTTAAATCTTCCATTACTACCGTGTTCTATCTCTTTGAGAACTTTGTAATCTGTTCTAGAAGTGTCTTATCCAAGTCCTCTGCCTGGCTTGGTGGTCAAAAGCAGACCCCCACCATAATATCACTATTATTTCTTAAACATTTTATTTTTACTCAGAACTTCTACTCAAATTCATGTATTTTCTCACATTTTTTATTTTATTTTTATCAGATTTATATCCCACCCTCCCCTGACACATACATACCTCTTTCACATACAGCAAGACAACTCTGCCCTTCTTTGTCTATCCATTTTAAATAAGTTGTATCCCTGAATCCTAATATTTAATTTGTGAGTGTAATCCCACCATGTTTCATTAAGCCCCTCCCCTCCTGTATTAGATCCATAGGCATTAGCTGTGTTAGTCTGTTGCTGCAAAATAGTTCCTCTAAGACTCCTCTCAGACTGACAAATTTTATTGTAGCATAAGCTTTCGAGACACACTGCTCTCTTCATCAGATGCATTGAGGGTATGTAGAAACCGGGCAGAGATATAAGCTTATATTTTACACTTATGCTACAGCATGCTTATGCTACTGTAAAATTTGTGCTACAATAAAATTTGTGCTTACAATAAAATGTACGCTACAATAAAATTTATTAGTCTTGAAGGTGCTACTGGACTCTTTACTATTATCCTGTATTAGGACTTCCAGTTCCTCCTGCTTGTTTCCCACTTCTGTGTATTAGCATAGAGACATTGGAATCCATGTTTTATGCTCCTTTAGGTTTTTATTTACTTACCTGCGAGTTAATGTTACCTAGCCTGTCATTCCCCACAAAACTTGTTCTTATCTCCAGTTACCAAACCATCTCCCAATAGAAGAGCTTCATCTCAAAAGTGTAATTCATGGTCCACTTTCCTGACACCATCTACAAAGCCAGTCATTTATTTGCTGTTTCCTTCTTTCCCTTCCTAAGCCACAACCTTTGATAGGAAGAACTGACAAAAACACAACCTGCACTCCCAAGTCCTTCACCTTCTCACCCAGAGCCACATAGTCTCTTTTAATATGTTCTGGGCTACGCCAGGCAGTATCATTTGTTCCCACATGGATCAGCAAGAAAGGATAATGATCTGTGGGCTTGAATAGTCTTCCTACGCTTTCAGTCACATCCTGAATGCACGCACCTGGTAGACAGCATGCCTCTTGAGACTACAAGTCCTGTCAGAACACTTTAGGCTTTGCCCCTCTGAACAGGGAATCGCCAATCAGCAGCATATGCCTTCTCCTGTACTGGGGAGCATCTATGCATCTCTCATCTATGGGGGCCTGAGAAATTATCTTCAAGCTTTGTGGAGGCTGGAGAAGTAGCCCTTGTGGTCCAAAATCAATATCTGTGGGGAGATTCTGGAAACGATTGCTTAGCAACAGAGGGTCAGACTGTCTCCTGATTGCCCTGATTCTGTGGCTTATCTTTTTCCATGATGATTAAACAATCATGATTATTAAGGTAAATATAAAAGGTAAAGGTAGTCCCCTGTATAAGCACCAAGTCATTACCAACCCGTGGGGTGATGTCACATCAGGACTTTTTCTTGGCAGACTTTTTATGGGGTGGTTTGCCATTGCTTTCCCCAATCATCTACACTTTACCCCCAGCAAGCTAGTTACTCATATCACCAACCTCAGTAGGATGGAAAGCTGAACCGGCTACTTGAACCCAGCTTCCCGCTGGGATTGAACTCAGATCATGAGCAGAGCTTGGACTGCAGTACTGCAGCTTACCATTCTGTGCCATGGGGCTCCTGCATGATTATTAAACTTGTTGTTGTCGAGTCTGACTCTTTGTGACCCCATGGACAAAGTCACACCAGGCCTTCCTGTCTTCCACCATCCTCCGAAGTCTGCTCAAATTCGTGTTTGTTACATTAGTAACGTTGTCCAGCTATCTCATCTTTTGCCGTCCTCTTCTTCTTTTGCTGGGTGAAGAAGTACTTCCTTTTATCCGTTTTAACCTGTCTGCTCAGCAATTTCATCGAATGCCCACGAGTTCTTGTATTGTGAGAAAGGGAGAAAAGTACTTCTTTCTCTACTTTCTCCATCCCATGCATTATCTTGTAAACCTCTATCATGTCACCCCGCAGTTGACGTTTCTCCAAGCTAAAGAGTCCCAAGCGTTTCAACCTTTCTTCATAGGAAAAGTGCTCCAGCCCTTTAATCATTGTAGTTGCCCTTTTCTGGACTTTCTCCAAAGCTATAATATCCTTTTTGAGGTGCGGCGACCAGAACTGCACACAGTACTCCAAATGAGACCGCACCATCGATTTATACAGGGGCATTATTGAAATACAGGAGGTCAAATTGAAAACAACAAGAGAGAGGGCCTTCTCGGCTACAACTCCCTGCTGGTGGAACCAGCTACCAGAAGAGGTACAGGCCTTGCGGGACCTTAACCAGTTCTGCCGGGCCTATAAGACCGTCCTCTTCCAGCTGGCTTTTTAATGTGGAAATTATACCATCACTATGCAAGCTATGTTATAATTGTAGCACTAATTAATCTGTGGTTTTAAATTTTGTTTTATTGATCTCTTAATTCTTAACTGAGTAATAACTGTAAATTGGGATTTTATCTGTTTTATTATTTTATTATTGTAATGCTGTATTTATGCTATGTGAGCCGCCCTGAACCTGCTTCGGCGGGGAGGGCAGGATATAAATTAAAAATTATTATTATTATATTATTATTATAAGAACATAAAAGAAGAGCCCTGTCTCATACACTGGCCAACTACTTCCTCTGCAGGTCCAACAACAAGGCATAGATGCTCCTGCAGGGCTCTGGGATTTAGAGGTTGATGTGGAGGTTTCCTTTAGTCATCATGGCTAGTAGCCACTGATAGATTTATCCCTCATGAATCTATCTAATCCCATTTTAAAGCTTTCTATGGCTATGGCCATCGCTATATCCTCTGGCAGTGAATTCTACGTTATAGTCACCTTCTTTGTGAAGAAGTATTTCCTTTTGTTCATCCTGAGTCTGCTGCCCAACATGTTCGTTGTGTGCTGAACCTCCATGTACAGAGGCAGTAAATCCCAGTGTCATGAGGCAACATTAGGGGAAGACCTAGGCCTCTATGCCCCGTTGTTGACCCTCCAGAGGACCTAGTTGAGACTGGATGCTGGACTAGATAGACCTAGAACGGCTCTTTTTATGCTCTTTTGCTCTTATATTTCTTAAATGCAGATATTACTTTTTAGTAGGAAATGGCTTTAACCAAGCATCCATCTTGAAGGATGACTTTTCACCCAGTTGAGACTAGCAGAGCAAATGTGACTGTGTGGAGAAACAAAGGTTTACACTCTAGTAGTGAATGACAGAAGCAGACAGATGCTGCTGTGAATTTACTTCAAGCAGGATTTCTCTCTGGGGACCTAATATAGGGCAATAGATTTGCAACCCTGTAAAATTCCCCTTTGCTTCCACCTGCGTTATACTTGAAGATTTGTGAATCAAACATGACATCATAAAACTATAGTACTTGCCTTCAAAAGGAACCATCCCAAGTGAGCATTAATGAATTACATGAAAGAAAGAGAATTACATTAGTATGCATGGAGTCATTTTTAGGAGAATGTTGCCCACTTAGAGCACTGTCTTTGTACTAGCCCTGTCATTACTCCATCCCTTTGCTGCTTTGCTGCTCCACCCATCTTGACTGATTAATGTCAGACCCAGAGTCAAGGAAAAGACAAGTGAAGTTCAAGATCTTTATTCCAGCTTCATGGGCAGACTGTCAGATCCCGCCTTTTTCTCTGTGCACCGAAACGGGTGCCCCCTGACTCTTCCCATCCAGGGAAGCAAACTCTGCTCATGTGGCCTAGCAGCTACGCTGCAGTCTGCAAGCATAAGATTGCTCCCCAAGGACGGAATAAAGAGTCAGACACAGAGTATTGGTATAAAATTGGGCCACTTTATTCAATATTCTAATAAACAGCAAGGGTACGCCACCAGCAGCCTGGCCAGGGCTAGGGGTCACCGCGACCACTCCCCTGCCATTAACGGGCGAGAGACCCAGGCCCCCCTCTGAGGCACGCACCAGAGGGCCCAAACCCAGATGCACGTCTTGCCAGAAAGGCACCCTCTAGCCGAGCCTTCCAGACAGTCTGCATTATCCAAACCCAGGTCTTCAAACCCGAAGGCTGATCATGCCAGACCCCAAATTCCCCAAAAGGGGGATGCTTCACAGTCCTCCCCTAGCCACATAGTACCCTAAACCCCAAAAACCTGCCACTACTAAGGCCAAGTCTCTACTTAGGGCTTAGCGCCCACCAGGAGGCCCAAAACCACCTGCAACCCTTGCTGCACATCTCTCAGGAAAAGCATATTACCCTTTTCCAAGAGATGGACCCCATCCCCTCTGTAGAGGTCAGGAAATTTCAACAAAATGTCCGGATGGGGCAAATAGTGGCCCAACCCCTTTTCCAGCACCTTCCTTATCTCCTTATTAGTCTTATACTGGGCCCTTTCTATAGCTGCAGGGTCCCAAGCACAACGCCACACCAGGCGGGGCAGCATGGCTGACCAAATTATGGTGGTCCCAGGCCATAGCTCCCGAATGTGCTGGAAATCATCCCGGGCCTGCCAAACTAAGGCTTTGCCCTTTAAGAGTCCCAGATCGTTGCCTCCCAGGTGAACAATTAAAACCTGAGGAGGAGGACCTACACAATCTTTAAACAACAAAGGCAGCAGGCCTGGCCACTGAAGGCCCCGGCGCCCCCGCCATTCGATACGCACATGCTGGCTGAGTCCCAGCTGAGAGCCAACTGCAGTTCTCCGAGCCTGATGAGCAGCCCAAAACACGTGGCTGTGGCCGCATACGAGAACTCGGCTCCTCTGGCCAGGAACAACAGCATCTATAGAGAAAAAACAGTTAAACAAGAACAGAACCAACAATAAACAGACACCGAGTCACTCACGGCCTAATAAAAGGTCGCATGTAAGCCTTATAGGCCGAGGAACGCCACCTGCCCAATCTCTGAATGGAAGTGGAAGGATACCCCATGACAGCCACTGTTGAGGCTGCCCCAATTCTAAAGGAGTGGCTGCCCCAATTCTAAAGGAGTCCCAAACCACACCCCAGACAACCCCAACTCATCCAAAGCCCGTGACGTTACTGCCCAAAACTGATGCTTCGTCAACGGGCTACCATTTGAATGTATAAACAAAACCCCCTCCATGGGCCCCCTAACTGCCAAATAAGCAGCCAACGCAGTAACTGGACACAGCTCAAGCTCTGAACAACTACCCAACTCGAGCACCGTACCCTTCTGCAACTGATCCGTCTTAGAGCAACGGACAGTGATGACTGCCTTACCTGCAAATAGCTGCAGATCCCTTAACAACAGAGCCTTACCAGAAACATCGTTTCTAGACTGTGCCACCAGCTCACTTTCTCTAAGAGCCCCCCCAAAAGCTAACAAAGCTGCAGCATGAAACAAACATGCTTCAAATGACGAAGCACACACCACGTCCCAAACCCTCTTCAAACCCCACAGAATCAAAGGAGACACAGGATTCCATGTATCAACCCTGGGACCGGCCTCTCTGGCCCACCCCTCCAGCATCTTTCGAATACGAAAGTCAGCTGTTTCTTCCCTATAACCTAGCGCTTTACTGACAAAAGCCAATGCAGACAGGCGCTCCCTAATGGATCGCACGGCCAACCCCTTACCTCGCAGAGAAACACGGTAATGGAGCAAATGCTCCACCGGGAGGGGCCAAACCCTGCAATACCCTACCTCAGCCCTAAAGTCTTCAAACTACCACATAGCCCGTTCGTAAGACTTCCTGGTGCTGGCCGCTCTGCAGGCCTCGGCTCTCCAATCAGCCATAGCTCCTGGGGCATTGGCACTGGCTCTCTGTTGGCATCTGGGGCCAGCTGACGAAACCTCTCCATCTGTTTACGAGATAGAGTACTCCCCATTACTCACCCCAGGAACATGCTTGGCTAAAAACAAAATGTTAAGCCGCAAACAGCGCCGTGAAGGCCCTCACCAATCTCATAACCTGGCCAGATTTGGATGAAAGGGAATTAATGATGTGGACCACCGCCATATTATTACACCAAAAATGGACAGTGTGATTGGCCATATCCTTCCCCCACAGCCAAACCGCGACTAAAATAGGAAAGAACTCGAGAAACATAAGATCCCGGTTCACACCAACCTTTACCCAGGAGTCAGGCCAACTATCTGCACACCAATGTCCACGGAAATAGACTCCAAAGGAGTCTACAAGGAAACAGCAGCATCAGACATGACCTGAAGTTCAGCTTTGAGCCTCCTGTCGTCCCTCCAAAAAGAGACTCCATTAAAGGACTCCAAAAATTCCTGCCAAACCCTCAAATCATCCCTCATGCTGCAGGTGACCCGAGTTCTATGCAGAGGCAAGCGTAACCCTGCCATAGCATTGCACAGCCTTCTAAGAAAAGCCCTCCCAGGAGCAACCACTTTGCAAGCAAAGTTGAGGTGCCCAACTAGCTGCTGCAGCTCCAACAAAGTAACCTTCCTTTTAAGAAGAAAGGTAGAAATCCTAGCCCTCAGCTCCACTATTTTCTGAAGAGGCACCCTAGACAACTGTGCAATAGTGTCAATCTCAATCCCAAAAAAGGTCAACTTCTGGGTCGACCTTCAGTTTTCTCAGGCGCTAAAGGAACCCCAAGCTCCACCACCAGCTCAACAAAAACAGACAGCAACTGCCCACAACGCCCAGTCCCTTTGGGACCCACAAAAAGGTAGTCATCCAAATAATGAACGACAGCCTGCAAACCCACTTTCTACCGCACAGCCCATTCCCAAAATGTGCTGAAACGCTGGAAAGCCGAACATGACACAGAGCAGCCCATTGGCAATGGGAAACTAAAGCTATGCTGTAACACTGTCACTGTGTTAACTAAAGAGATACAGGGCTAAAATTCTCTTGAGTGCAGCAAAAGCTTGCTCAACAAAGGGCAATGGCGTTCCATGTGATGCAAATGAGTTATTGAACAATTCTTTATTGCAACTCCACTCCACACTGTTTGGAAAGTCAAGGATCATAAGAATTTTGCATGGCCTTTGTTATATTTTCAATGGAGATAGTTGAGAATTTGGACCCTAGACAAAATAGACATCTGAAACAGAGCTATTAACTCCACAGATTGGACTAATAATAATTTGTGGTGCCAGGACAGAGAATACTCTAAGAAATCATCGACTATAATGTTTCAGAAGTGTGGAGCTTTTATATAGTATTTATGAGTCTTGTATTATGATTTGTACATGCTGATAATGTTGACTGTGAGTGTTTGTGATAGGATGTTAAACAAATACAAGTAGACATTGATGATAATATAATATTTTATTTACAGTTAACATGGTTACAGCATTACAGCACATTGAGAAGACAACATCCTCAAGGAGTAGATAATGCTTCTTCAATTGCTTCTTCAATTAGCCAAAGTATCTAGAGAAAATGAATGAATTAATGATTTATTACAATCAAAGAGCAGTGCACAGAGAAGATGAAATTTTGTAATGAGAAGCTAACTAGATGCCATTAATTCTTACTGCCAGTAAAATTATAATTTGATGCTAAGGGCAGTATTGTGGACTGGGTGGATGATTTTCAGAAAGTTGTCTGATATGATCTTGTTCACATCTTTTGCAGGCCAGTATTCATTATAGAAAGAGCCCCGTGGCACAGAATGGTAAAGCTGCAGTACTGCAGTCTGAGCTCTCTGCTCACTACCTGAGTTTGATCCCGGTGGAAGCTGGGTTCAGGTAGCCAGCTTAAGGTTGACTCAGCCTTCCATCCTTCCGAGGTTGGTAAAATGAGTACCCAGCTTGCTGGGGGGAAAGTGTAGATGACTGGGGAAGGCAATGGCAAACCACCCTGTAAAAAAGTCTGACGTGAAAATGTTGTGATGCGACATCACCCCAGAGTTGGTAATGACTGGTGCTTGCACAGGGGACTACTTTTACCTTTTAATCCATTGTATAAGGTATATAGCTGTGCTTGCCTGCCTCCTGCCTCCGTCTGAGGCACAAACATCCATCCTTGTTGATGTTGTTAGCTTTCTACCAGCCCTTTCCTTTGGGAGTTCAGAATCTTGGACCCTGCCTGTTTCCAAAAGTCCATTGTAGATAGTGTAGTTTCCAAAGTTCTCATAAGTCTGCAGAGGTTATATTCTACCTCAGTGGATACCATGTAGTCCCTCAGAGTCATGCTATTCACTGACACAGTTCTTGAGACATTGGCCTAATATAGATGCTGAGTTGGGAAAATATACTGTTTCTATAAGGAATGCTCTCCACACCAGTATTCTTCCAATGTAATTTGTGGAGGGAGCACTTCATATGTTCAAATTGCTGGTTCTCCCCCCCCCCCCCAAACCCATTTTATAAGGAAGATTTGTGCAATTTGGGTCTCAGTTTGTCATATAGTCATTTTCTGTATGGAAAAGGATCTAGTACCCAGATGAGAATTTGAAGCAGGCTACAGAGATCACCATTCAAGAATCTCAAGATGACAGGCTCCTTCAGGTTGATACAATTACCTAATGACGATGTTCAGATTTTTTTGGGGGGCGGGGGGTTGCTCCCTTGTATCATAAACCTAGATCATTACTCCCTGAATTGCTGTTTCAAATGATAATATCTAGCTGTGTTCAGGATGTTTTCCTTGGATTTTCATGTGTGCTGGATTTTTGGAGGCCACCCATGCTGTTATATCGCTTCCTGCTCTAGGAAATAGCTGTTCTTGAAAGTCCTTTTGAATCAGTTTCTTCCCACTCCTTCCCCCCCAGGTGCTGTGCAAACATTTGATGCATTTCTTTCTACTATCTCTCCCGAGTTGATTCTCTGGAACTAGTTATCAGTTAAATATAATGCAAATCAGAAGAAGAATAAGGATTTGTCAGCATGGAAAATAACAGTTCAAACTAAATGGCTAAAAAGCATTTTGTATATCTCTATTATGTCTACTGTAGTATAGTGAATGAAGAAACATTCAAGAATGCCTGAAAGCATGTACTGATGTTTTAAATAGCTATGGTAGAGGTGGTTAAGGAGTTGGTCTATGAGCTACACTGATTAAAATTCACTGGTAACTGGACACTAATACTAATCTACTTTTCAGGATTGCTGAAAGAATTACTGACAATACAACTGAAACTTTTTGAAGTCTAAGGTGTAGTTTAGTTGTACTGTAAATGAGCTTGAGGGATCCTTGGCTCATGTCCTCTTACAGCACTTAGAATTGCACTTTAAAATGCATTCCTATGACAGTTAAAAAGTTTACATATATGAGAGAGAGAAAGGCAAAACAGTTTTCTCTCTGTTTCTGGGGTTTTGCTCCTTTGCAGTTAATTGATTTTCATGGAAGATCTTCAGATTCAGCCTTCAGGACTGAGAAGGGATCAAATCCTAAATGGGATAAAAGGCTCATCACTATTTAAAAACTCCCAAAGGAAAAGCTGCATTTTTTTCTCTTCAGTGAGAGGGCACTCTCAGGCTAAGGACTTTTGTTGAGTGAGGGCAGCTGCAAGCAAAGTTACAAAAATACCAGAGTGAGACTATTCTCACTCTAGTCTCAGTAGACACTACCAGTCCTTTAAGGCTATTTCAGCAGCTCAGTAGCATTTTGTTTGCCACAGCCTGCGTTCCCTTTTATTAACCTCACTGAGACTAGCTTTCCATCGTTTAAAGGAATCCTTACCTTTTACAGCTTCCATTACTTTGTTTGTTAACCATGCAGGTCTTTTTCTATACCTATTTGTGCTTCTCCTAACCTGTGGTATATTTTATCAGAGCTTCTAGGATTGTAGTTTTAAATAATCTCAAAGCTTCCCCAAAGGTTTTGACTCTTTTTACCTTTCCTTTCAGCTTCCTCTTCACATGCTCCCTCATTTCAGAAAAGTTACCCCCTTTTAAAGTTAAAAGTGGTCTTTTGGGGTAACTCCCTATTTATACAAATGTTGGTCTTTTGGGGTAACCCCCTATTTATACAAATGTTGAACTCATAGCATTATGGTCACTGTTCCCAAGTGGTGCAATCACTTTAACCTCTCTCAGCAGGTCTTGGGCATTACTTAGGAACATGTCCAAGATCACCTCTCTTCTGGTAGGTTCTGTGACCATCTGCTCCATAGCACAGTCATTGAGAGTGTCACCCACTGAGAGGGGTGGCCAAACTGTGGCTCGGGACCCACATGTGACTCTTTCACACATATTGTGTGGCTCTTGAAGCCCCCACTACCCCGTTGGCTGGCTTGGAGAAGGTATTTGTCTCTTTTAATCGCTTCTTTGAGCCAAGTCAGCCAGCGTCCTAGAGAACACATTCAAAGTTAAAGTTGCTTTCTTTCCACCTCTTCCTCCCTCATCTATTTGCCTGCCTGCCTGCCTTCCTTCCTTCCTGGCTTGCAGCTCTCAAACATTGGATGTTCATGTCTTGTGTCTCTCAGACATCTGACATTTATTCTATGTGGCTCTTATGTTAAGCAAGTTTGGCCACCCCTGGTCTAGAAACTCAATCTCTTTCTCCTGACTTGAACTACCCAGTCAATGTGTGGGTATTTAAAATCACCTATTATGACACAGTTATTTTGTCTAGCCACTCTTTAATTTTTTTTGTCATTTTATAATCATCCTCTAGCTTTTGATCTGGTCAAGTGATAACAAATTCCTAGAGTTGAGCTTCCTTTTGGGCCCACTATTCTGACCCATGGCATTTCCAGAAGTGAATCTAATTCTCTTTCTCAATCTTACTGGACTATATATGCTCTGACATACAGAGCCACCCCACCTCCAACCCTTCCCGCCCCGATCCTTCGGGGGGGGGGGGGTTGGAAATCACCATGTCCCATTGATTTTCCTCATTCCACCAAGTTTCTGAAATGCCCACAGTGTCTATGTTTTCCCTCACCACTAAGCATTCCAACTCCCTAATTTTACCTTGGACACTTCTAGCATTTGTTGCAGAACTTCTCAAATCAAATATAGACTGGTGGGCTCCAATATTAGCCAATCTGTTTACATATATTGATCAAATGGCCCAGATACCAAAGGACTGGGGCTTAGCCATCATAATCCCAATATATAAAAAAGGGAATAGAAATGACCCAAATAATTATAGACAGATAAGCCTCCAAAACACCATCTGTAAATTATACACTTAAACATCTATGCTTGAAACTATGCAAGTGGCTAGTTCAAGAGAATGTACTAGCAATAGAACAAGCAGGTTTTTCTCAAGGTCCGATCCATCATGGATCACTGCCTGGTACTGGATTACCTAATGCGGGGGTGGCCAACGGTAGCTCTCCAGATATTTTTGCCTACAACTCCCATCAGCCCCAGCCACCATGGCCAATGGCTGGGGCTGATGGGAGTTGTAGGCAAAAAATATCTGGAGAGCTACCATTGGCCACCCCGACCTAATGCATATGTATGCACTGTTGCTTAGGAAAAACTTATACGCAGCATTCATAGATCTGGTGGCTGCCTTTGATACCATCTCATGAGGTAGATTATGGGCTAAATTGAGGGATTCCTCTATCGATAAGAGGCTGCTGCATTTGATATGCAGTCTCCATGAAAATAGCGAACTTCAGATAAGATATATGCACGAGGGTAATTTATCCAAAAAAGTATCAGTACAGAAGGGTGTCAGACAAGGCTGCCTTCTAGCTCTCTTTTTATTTAACTTTTATGTAAATACATTGATTCAAGGCCTACATACAGCAGATGTCCATGCTCCTAGTCTTGCCGGAAGGTCCCAATTTTGAGACTATCATACACATACTTTTACACTGTACCCTCTATCAGGATGAGAGATGTCGAATACTTATCGCACTATTCTCTAAATTTAAACCTTTGCAAGACTATATTGACCTCAGACCTGAAATATTGCAGACATTCTTGTTAAGGGATAGCCAGAAACGGGTAACACATGCGGTCTGTGTAGGGAAAGGATCTGTTTGATTAAGGGAATGTAATTGACTTAGAATTTATTTTATGTACATTTACAAACCTCCTTTCTATATGCTCCAAACTGGCTGGTCCTTGGACAGCAATAAAAAATTTTGATCGATTGATTGATATAAACATCTATAATTTCTCAGGCATGTTAGGCGCACAACCTTCCTCCAGCTGCATTGAGATCTTGCCAGGCAGTCCATATTGTTTGTTACTGTTTCAGTTGATAACTCTAGTCCATTTCCCTGTAGAAAGGTAACAGCTGACACTTCATTTCTTTGAGATGAGCCATCCCAAACCAGAGACATTTCCTCTCCTGTCGGCTGTCTGCTAAGATTAAGTTTAAAAACTGCTCTGCCACCTTTTTGATTTTAAGAGCCAGCAGCCTGGCTCCTTCTTAGGACAAGTGAAGACTGTTTCTTTTGTACAGCTCCCACTTGTTCTAAAAAGCATCCCAGTGCCTAACAAACTTGAACCCTTCCTTCCTACACCATTGTCTCATCCATGCATTGAGACCCCTGATTTGTGCCTGTCTCTCTGGCCCTGCACATGGAACAGGTAACACTTCTGAGAAAGCTATCTTGGAGGTCCTGGCCTTGATTCTCCTGCCTAGCAGCCTAAATTTTTCTTCCAGGACCTCACGACTGAATTTTCCTACACCATTGGTGCCAACATGTACCACAACCACTCGTTCCTCCTCAGCACTGTCTACCAGCCTATCTAGAACACACGTAATGTCTGCTACCTTCACAGCAGGCAGTATGTGGTCAGTACGTGGGTTTGCCACCCAGTCTAAGGATCAAATCACCAGCTACCAAGAGCTCCCTCCCTCCCTGTGCAGGGATAGTTCCTTGGTGCAAAAGGATACTCATTCATCAATTGAAGAAGAGGTGGCTTCTGAGGGCTCATTCTCTTTTCCTCAGCATGGTGCCCTGTTTCCTCTTAACCTTCAGGCTCTGTGAAAGTGGCAGGGCTGCCATTTTCAGAGCGGGACACATCTAACAAGTCCCTGGGAGCCTTTTCCACGTGTCTAACTGACTGTCTCTGCTTCTCCAGATCAGTCACCTCGGCCTTAAGGGTGTGAACTCGTTCCCAGGAGCTCCTTGCACCAAGCAGAAACCCAAAATTTATGTCCATTGAGCAGATAGTCATACATATGACACTCAGTGCAAAACACTGGATAGCCCCCAACCCCCTGCTGGCATTCTGCCTTCATAATTGCTTTTTTGTAAAAATAAATAAATACCATCTCCCTTTTAATACCTTTCACATTTATGTGACTCTCCCTGAGAAAAGTCTACCTAGTCTACATACAAGGAGACTATGGCCCTGGCTTCCTAATGTTTCCTGGTCTTCTTTCAGAGCCCCTAGGCTAAGAGCCACAGACCAAGAGGCCTTTGGCTCTTGCCCTTCGGCTCGGTCCTCTGATGAGGTGCATCACAAATGCAGAGGATGGGGCCAGCAGTCAGTCCCAGGCAACACAAGACACTTCCAATCAGCAACAATCACCTGATGCAATCATCTACGCTCAGCTACAGCCCAGTCAAAACAGACAAACAGAAGCAGTTCCTCACTCTCCAGCAAGCACCACCCCCCTTCAGACTCTCTCCTTCCATGCAGTAGCATCAACTAATTTTCCCCAGCAGTTGAAAGGCAAACACTCACACCAACAGCTCCCTTTCTTGCTATCTCTCAGAGCCCAACTGACTGCCGTTCACTTGGCACTGCACTGACTCAGAGATTCCATATTTCCAACTGAAATTCTTTTATGTCCATCAGGCAAAAATGATTAAAATCCAAACAAAGCTTTATGATTTACAGCACTAAATGCCAGAGATCGATCAAGGACTAACACCTTTTAATACTTTCATTTACTAAAATACTAGATTAGATTACTGCAGTGCACTCTATATGGGGCTACCCTGGAAAAGGTTTTGGAAACTTCAATTGGTATAGAACACCGCAACTAGGATATAGACTGGAGTGGGTCAAAGGGACCATATCACTCAGTCTTGGCTCACCCACTCTGGCTTCCAGTTTGTTTCTGGGCATAGGTCAAGGTGCTGATCTTGACCCTCAAAGCTCTGTATGGTTTGGAACCAACATATCTGAAGGACCACCTAATCTGTTATGAACCTGCTGGACATTACTGTCATTTTTGGAGGCTCTGCTTTTGGGTGCCCCTGCCTTTTGAGATTAGGCATGTGGCAACACAGGAGATGGCCTTCTTGGTCATAGCACCAAAACTCTGAAAAGAAATTCTACATGGAGATTAATCTGTCCCCTTCTGTTACCATATTATGCCTGAAGATTATTTTTGTCTCATTGATCATTCCCTCAATGATCTCACCTTCCTGATCAATGTTTTGTATTCTGTATGCATTTTAATTGTTTTATATAGGAACATAAGAGAAGCCATGTTGGATCAGGCCAACGGCCCATCCAGTCCAACACTCTGTGTCACACAGTGGCAAAAAATTTTATATATATACACACACTGTGGCTAATAGCCACTGATGGACCTGTGCTCCATATTTTTATCTAAACCCCTCTTGAAGGTGGCTATACTTGTGGCTGCCACCACCTCCTGTGGCAGTGAATTCCACATGTTAATGACCCTTTGGGTGAAGAAGTACTTCCTTTTATCTGTTTTAACCTGTCTGCTCAGCAATTTCATCGAATGCCCACGAGTTCTTGTATTGTGAGAAAGGGAGAAAAGTACTTCTTTCTCTACTTTCTCCATCCCATGCATTATCTTGTAAACCTCTATCATGTCACCCCGCAGTCGACGTTTCTCCAAGCTAAAGAGTCCCAAACGTTTCAACCTTTCTTCATAGGGAAAGTGCTCCAGCCCTTTAATCATTCTAGTTGCCTTTAACTGGACTTTCTCCAATGCTATAATATCCTTTTTGAGGTGCGGCGACCAGAACTGCACACAGTACTCCAAATGAGACCGCACCATCAATTTATACAGGGGCATTATGATACTGGCTGATTTGTTTTCAATTCCCTTCCTAATAATTCCCAGCATGGTGTTGGCCTTTTTTATTGCAAACGCACACTGTCTTGACATTTTCAGTGAGTTATCTACCATGACCCCAAGATCTCTCTCTTGGTCAATCTCTGCCAGTTCACACCGCATCAACTTGTATTTGTAGCTGGGATTCTTGGCCCCAATGTGCAGTACTTTGCACTTTGCCACATTGAACCGCATCTGCCACGTTGACGCCCACTCGCCCAGCCTCAACAGATCCCTTTGGAGTTCCTCACAATCCTCTCTGGTTCTCACCACCCTGAACAATTTAGTGTCATCCGCAAACTTGGCCACTTCACTGCTCACTCCCAACTCTAAATCATTTATGAACAAGTTAAAGAGCATGGGACCCAGTACCGAGCCCTGCGGCACCCCACTGCTTACCGTCCTCCACTGTGAAGACTGCCCATTTATACTCACTCTCTGCTTCCTATTACTCAGCCAGTTTTTGATCCACAAGAGGACCTGTCCTTTTACTCCATGACTCTCAAGCTTTCTAAGGAGCCTTTGATGAGGAACTTTATCAAAAGCTTTCTGGAAGTCAAGGTAAACAACATCTATCGGGTCTCCTTTGTCCACATGTTTGTTCACCCCCTCAAAGAAATGTAACAGGTTAGTGAGGCAAGATCTTCCCTTGCAGAACCCATGCTGAGTCTTCCTCAATAACCCGTGTTCATCAATGTGTCTACTCATTCTGTCCTTGATAATGGTTTCTACCAACTTTCCCGGTATTGAAGTCAGACTGACTGGCCTGTAATTTCTCGGATCTCTTCTGGAACCCTTTTTAAAGATGGGGGTGACATTTGCTACCTTCCAGTCCTCAGGAACGGAGGCAGATTTCAATGAAAGATTACAGATTTTTGTTAGAAGATCCACAAGTTCAACTTTGAGTTCTTTCAGAACTCTCGGATGTATGCCATCCGGACCCAGTGACTTATTAGTTTTTAATTTGTCTATCAGTTGTAGGACCTCCTCTTTTGTCACCTCAGTCTGACTCAGGTCTTTCAACACCCCTTCCAAATTTAGTGGTTCTGGGGCGGGCAAAAAGTTCTCGTCTTCCACAGTGAAGACGGAGGCAAAAAATTCATTTAGCTTCTCAGCCATTTCCCTATCCTCCTTCAGTAATCCTTTTACCCCAAGGTCATCCAAGGGCCCCACTGCCTCCCTGGCTGGTTTCCTACTTCTAATATATTTGAAGAAATTTTTATTGTTGGTCTTTATGTTTTTTGCAATATGCTCCTCATAGTCCCTTTTTGCCTGCCTGATCACAGTCTTGCATTTGATTTGCCACAGCCTGTGTTCCCTTTTACTAATCTCACTTGGACTGGTTTTCCACCGCTTAAAGGAGTCCTTCTTACCTTTTACAGCTTCCATTACTTTGTTTGTTAACCATGCAGGCCTTTTCTTATGCCTGTTTGTGCCTTTCCTAACTTGTGGTATGTATTTTATCTGAGCTTCTAGGATTATAGTTTTAAATAGCGTCCAAGCTTCCCTAAGGGTTTTGACCATATGTACCTTTCCTTTCAGTTTCCTCATCACATGCCTCCTCATCGCAGTGTATTTACCCCCTTTAAAGTTAAAGTACCCCTTTTAAAGTATTTTAACTCAAGCTATTATAGTGAGGTATTTATCTATTTTTATTTTATTGGGTTTATACCCTGCTGTACCCCACAAGTGGGCTTGGGGCAGTCACAACATATAAAGCATAAAAATTGATAAAAACATAGTACCTAAAACCATAGTTAAAACAATACAAAAGAAGATGGCAGCTTAACACTTAGGTAGTCCATAATGCTTCCTGCAATATGTTAGTCCAGGCACTAAGGCTGGTGCTGTGGGCAGGGGAGACTGAGATGGTTGGATGTCCACCATCTCAGTTGAAGGCCTGGTGGAACTGTATTTTACAGGCACTGCGGAACTGTAACAAGTCCTGCAAGGATATGATTCTAGTTGGGAGGCTGGTTCCCCCAGGCTAGGGCCAGAGTGGAAAAAGCCCTGGCTCTGGTTGAGGCTAACTGGATGTCTTTCAGGCCCAGGACGACCAGGAAATGTTGATCAGTAGAGTGCAATGCTCTCTGGGTCACATACGAGGAGAGATGGTTCCATAAGTATGCTGGTTCCTGGCCAAATAAGGCTTGAAATGCCATCATCATAACCTTGAATCAGATCTGGTACTCATTAGGCAGCCAATGCAGTTAGTGTAGCACTGGCTGAATGTGCACCGTCACAGACATTATCATCAGCAAGCACACTGCTGTATTCTGCACCAGCTGCAATTTCTAGATCTGGTTCAATGGCAGCCCTGCATAGAGCAAATTACAGTAATTTGACCTGTAAGTGACCATCGCATGGATCACTGTAACTAGGTCTTCGGAGGTGATATATATATTACTTTTCTCACTACAAATGCTTAGCAACATTTACTGAAAACTGTCAAGGTTATTGTCTTCATTTGTTCAGAAAAAGGTATTCTAGCAAGGCAGAACAACTATCAAAAGGATCCATAATCATGCTGATGCATCAACATTTCTTGTTCACAACAAAATATAGTTTGTTTGTTCATTTAATCTGCAAACTATGGTTTATTTCTTCTTCAAAACCAGGTGGTTTGGCCATGACCGTGACAGCCTAGGCATGCCTGATCTCATCAGATCTCAGAAGCAAAGCAGGGTCAACTCTGCGAAGTACTTGGTTGGGAGACCTTCTTAGAATACAAGCAGTCGGGCTTTATTCAGCCACCTCCCTGAATATCTTCCAGGCCCCCAGTAGGGGCCAGTTAACAGAGGTTACCATGACTTTTAGATGCACATGCGCACACACACATGCATGTATAAAAATACAAAAATAATTTTTAAAAATGATGGTTTGTAGGCAAGAAACAAACCATAGTTTGTGGTTCACATGTAAAGGCAAATTTTGGTTTGACGTGAACCAGAAAGCATCACAAGGATGAGGGAGTGCTTAAGCCCAAGGATTACTAAGGCTCATTCTCATAACACCAAATCATAGTGCAGTAACTGAATGCAAACTGAGCAAAAATGTAGTGAATCATAGCTTTTCAGACAAAAA
Source organism: Heteronotia binoei (assembly GCF_032191835.1). Lineage (NCBI taxonomy): Eukaryota > Metazoa > Chordata > Lepidosauria > Squamata > Gekkonidae > Heteronotia > Heteronotia binoei. Next base: position 175,017,404 of record NC_083223.1, read on the forward strand.
TAAAGATTCTGTGAAATAGTTTAATTGAACAAAAGATGCATTCAGCGTCGCTCTTATTCTTGCTCCAAATGGAGTTAATAACATTCTTGTAGTTCCTGCAATGGTGTCACAATATTTTATGCTTGTTTTCTTTATAACGTTACCTGTGTGTATGACAGTATGTCTTTCATTTGAGTGTCAATGTCTCACATGATGCAGCAGAACATTAAAAAGATATGCATCTTAGGTGGTCCCCTACATTAGTTTTGAGACTGCCAAGCAATGCAGAAAGCAGCTTGAGAAAGGATATATTCCTGGAGACAATCTTGCGTCATGACTAAAGGCAGGTAAAATGGGAGGCTACATATATTAAAGTTTCTCATATTGTTTAACTGGCAATATTTTGTGTTCCTTTACAGACATTAATGAATGTCAGCTACAAGGGGTGTGCCCTAATGGTGAGTGTTTGAATACCATGGGCAGCTATAGGTGTACCTGCAAACCAGGATTTGTGCCAGACCCCACCCTTTCCAGATGCATCCGTAAGTACAAAAAATCAAAGCCATCAGTTAACTATCAGCTCGACTTCCTCCCCTTTGCAGTTTGTAAGAGAGTGAAGTATATTGTAATCAAAAATGGCTCACATTCTGTCAAACTGTGAGAATTTAAAATTTGATACTGAATGTGGTCTCTGTGCTCTAACTACAATTTTAAAACATGATCATGTGGCATAGTACTCAAAGAGGGTATATCCAATGAGACATGAGAAAAAGAAATTTATTTCATAATATAGCCTAATAACAGCATTTTGTTCAACCGCAGCTTGACTGTGGTTGAACAAAATGAATTTTTATTTTCTCTGCTTGCAGTGCAATTCTGTGCAGAGTTATGCCATAAGCTGGCTATGCCTATAGCTGCCACCACCTCCTGTGGCAGTGAATTCCACATGTTAATCACCCTTTGGGTGAAGAAGTACCTCCTTTTATCCGTTCTAACCCGACTGCTCAGCAATTTCATTGAATGCCCACGAGTTCTTGTATTGTGAGAAAGGGAGAAAAGTACTTCTTTCTCTACCTTCTCCATCCCATGCATAATCTTGTAAACCTCTATCATGTCACCCCGCAGTCGACGTTTCTCCAAGCTAAAGAGCCCCAAGCATTTTAACCTTTCTTCATAGGGAAAGTGTTCCAAGCCTGTAATCATTCTAGTTGCCCTTTTCTGCACTTTTTCCAATGCTATAATATCCTTTTGGAGGTGCGGTGACCAGAATTGCACACAGTATTCCAAATGAGACCGCGCCATCGATTTATACAGGGGCATTATGATACTGGCTGATTTGTTTTCAATTCCCTTCCTAATAATACCCAGCATGGCGTTGGCCTTTTTTATTGAAATTGTACACTGTCTTGACATTTTCAGTGAGTTATCTACCACGACCCCAAGATCTCTCTCTTGGTCAGTCTCTGCCATTTCACACCCCATCAACTTGTATTTGTAGCTGGGATTCTTGGCCCCAATGTGCATTAATTTGCACTTGGCCACATTGAACCTCATCTGCCACGTTGACGCCCACTCAACCAGCCTGAACAGATCCCTTTGGAGTTCCTCACAGTCCTCTCTGATTCTTACCACCCTGATCAATTTAGTGTCATCCACAAACTTGGCCACTTCACTGCTTACTCCCAACTCCAAATCATTTATGAACAAGTTAAAGAGCATGGGACCCAGTACCGAGCCCTGCAACACCCCACTGCTTACCGTCCTCCACTGCGAAGACTGCCCATTTATACTCACTCTCTGCTTCCTATTAATTAGCCAGTTTTTGATCCACAAGAGGACCTGTCCTTTTATTCCATGACTCTTGAGCTTACAAAGGAGCCTTTGATGAGGAACTTTATCAAAAGCTTTCTGGAAATCAAGGTAAACAATATCTATCGGGTCTCCTTTGTCCACATGTTTGTTCACCCCCTCAAAAAAATGTAACAGGTTAGTGAGGCAAGATCTTCCCTTACGGAACCCATGCTGAGTCTTCCTCAATAACTTGTGTTCATCAATGTGCCTACTCATTCCGTCCTTGATAATGCTTTCTACCAGCTTTCCCGGTATTGAAGTCAGACTGACTGGCCTGTAGTTTCCTGGATCTCCTCTGGAACCCTTTTTAAAGATGGGGGTGACATTTGCTACCTTCTAGTCCTCAGGAACGGAGGCAGATGTCAATGAAAGATTACATATTTTTGTCAGAAGATCCACAAGTTCAACTTAGAGTTCTTTCAGAACTCTTGGATGTATGCCATCCGGACCTGGTGACTTATTGGTTTTTAATTCGTCCATCAGTTGTAGGACCTCCTCTCTTGTCACCTCAATCTGGCTCAGGTCTTTCAACACCCCTTCCAATAGAAGTGGTTCCAGAGCAGGTAAACACTTCTCATCTTCCACAATGAAGACGGAGGCAAAAAATTCATTTAGCTTCTCAGCCATTTCCCTATCCTTCTTCAGTAATCCTTTGACTCCTTGGTCATCCAAGGGCCCCACTGCCTCCCAAGCTGGTTTCCTGCTTTTAATATATTTGAAGAAATTTTTATTGTTGGTCTTTATGTTTTTTGCAATATGCTCCTCATAGTCCCTTTTTGCCTGCCTGATCACAGTCTTACATTTGATTTGCCATTGCCTGTGTTCCCTTTTATTAATTTCACTTGGAGTAGCTTTCCACTGCTTAAAGGAGTCCTTCTTACCTTTTACAGCTTCCATTACTTTGTTTGTTAACCATGCAGGCCTTCTCTTATACCTGTTTGTACCTTTCCTAACTTGTGGTATATATTTTATCTGTGCTTCTAGGATTGTAGTTTTAAATAGCGTCCAAGCTTCCCCAAGGGTTTTGACCGTATTTACCTTTGCTTTCAGTTTCCTCTTCACATGCCTCCGCATCTCAGAGAATTTACTCCTTTTAAAGTTAAACGTGGTCGTGCCATTCTTTTGGGGCAACTCCCTATTTATACAAATAGTGAAATCAATAACGTTATGGTCACTGCTCCCAAGCGGTGCGATGACTTTTACATCTCTCACCAGGTCTTGGGCATTACTTAGGACCAAATCCAGGATCGCCCCCCCCCCCCCGCGGTAGGTTCAGAGACCATCTGCTCCATAGCACAGTCGTTGAGAGCATTTAGAAACTCAGTCTCTTTCTCTCGAGCAGCACACATATATTGACCCAATCAATCTGTGGGTAGTTAAAATCACCTATGACGACACAGTTTTTTTGTCTAGCCACCATCTTTAAGCCTTCCATCATATTATAGTCGTCCTCTGTCTTTTGATTTGGTAGGCAATAACAAACTCCCATATTTAAATTGCCTTTTGGGCCCTCTATTTCAACCCAAAGCATTTCTATAAGGGAGTCCAATTCTCTGACCTCAGTCTTACTGGACCGAATGCCCTCTCTGACATACAGAGCCACCCCATCTCCAACCCTTCCCTTCCTATCCTTCCGGTATAACATATCCAGGAATCACCGTGTCCCACTGATTCTCCTCATTCCACCAAGTTTCTGAAATTCGCACAATGTCTATGTTTCCCCCCAACACTAAACATTCCAACTCATCAATTTTACTTCGAAGACTTCTAGCATTTGCGTACAAACATCTATAATTTCCAGGCAAGCTAGGCCCGCCACCTTCCTCCTGCCGCCTGGATACTCTGGCAGGCAGTCCATTTTGTTTGTCACCATCTCAGTGGACAACTCTGATCCTGGTAGAAAAGTATCAGCTAACCCTTCATCTCTTTGAGATGAGTCCTCCCGAACCAGAGACATTTCATCTCCTGTTGGCTTTCCCCCTAGATTTAGTTTAAAAACTGCTCTGCCACCTTTTTGATTTTAAGCGCCAACAGCCTGGTTCCATCCGGGGACAAGTGGAGACCGGTTTTTTTGTACAGCTCCCACTTGTTCCAGAAAGCATCCCAGTGCCTAACAAACTTAAACCCTTCCTCCTTGCACCATCGTCTCATCCACACATTGAGACTTCTAATTTGTGCTTGTCTCTCCAGCCCTGCATGTGGAACAGGTAGCACTTCCGAGAAGGCTACCTTGGAGGTCCTGGCCTTAAGTCTCCAACCTAGCAGCCTAAATTTTTTCTCCAGGACCTCACGACTGTATTTCCCCACATCATTGGTGCCAACATGCACCACGATCACCGGCTCCTCCCCAGCACTGTCTATCAGCCTATCTACTACACGCGTAATGTCCGCTACCTTCGCACCAGGCAGGGAAGTCACCATACGATCAGTACACGGTTTTGCCACCCAGCTGTCTACTTGCCTAAGGATTGAATCACCAACTACCAAGACCCTCCCTCTCTCCCCGCCCAGGGATGGTTCCTTGGCGCAAAAAGATACCCACTCACCAACCGAAGAAGAGGTCCCTTCTGAGGGCTCATTCCCCTTATCCTCAGCACAGTGCCCTGTTCCCTCTTGACCCTCAGGCTCCCTGGCAGCAACGGGGCTGCCACGTTCAGAGCGGGGCTCAACTAACACGTCCCCGAGAGTCTTCTGCGAGTGCCTAACTGACTGTCTCTGCTTCTCCAGGTCAGTCACCTCGGCCTCAAGGGTACGAACTTGTTCCCTGAGGACCAGGAGCTCCTTGCATCAAGCACACACCCAAGACTTCTGTCCTTTGGGCAGATAGTCATACATGTGACACTCAATACAAAACACTGGAAAGCCCCCACCCCCCTGTTGGCATTCTACCTTCATGATAGCTTTTTAAAAATATGCAGTCCCCTTTTAAACCCTGTTTGTTTATGTGGCTCCCCACCTGGAGAGTCTACTTACCTTATTGGGAACACAAGGAATCTGGGTTCCTGGTTCTTACACAGCCCCCAGGCTAAGAGCCACAGGCCAAGAGCCCTTTAGCTTTCTGGCAAGTCACAGCTTAATAATGCAAAGAGGGTGGGCAACACAGCCACTCTAATCAATCAGCCACAATCACCTTCACCTTCAGCCCTTCACACGAACTCAAAAGTTTTCAGCAATTCCCCAGCTGCCAAGGTCTCTGCAATGTGCTCAGTCTTTGGCAAGGCACAGCTTAATAACACAAAGAGGGTGGGCAACACAGCCACTCTAATCAATCAGCCACAATCACCCTTCTAAATCCATAGACATCAATGGACTTAGAAGGTTGTACCTCTTTGGTTGCACATCTCCTGCTGCCCATCATTTTAAATGTATTTATTTATTTTTATTTTAAAGGTTTATATCTCACCAAACATAATTTAGATGGCTAACATTAAGCTTAATCGAATAACCATTAAAACAGATTATTACTGCATTTTAATTGTTGATTACTTTAAATGAAAAGTAGCATCATAAACTTGATTAAATACATCACATAAGTCCCTAACAATGGTCTATCAGTGACAGTTTATAATCAGCAAGGGTTTTAAAAAAAATTCATTAAATTGTCAGTGAAACAGTTCAATGCGGAGATCAATGAGAACTGCCTGTGTCAGCTAAGAAGTAATGTTGTGATGTCTTAAAAATTAGAAAAGCAAAACACAAGGTGTCCGTCTGCATGGAAGTAGTTCTGCTGTTCAGCTTCTGCTGTGGAGACCTTATCTCTAACAGATACCCATGTCATCTCTGAAGAGGGAGGGACGGTAACACAAAACAGGCCCTCCATAGAAGACCTTAGCTGACAGGCAGGCTCATAATGGGAGTAACTTGTACTTTATGTACTCTGGTTCCAGACAGCTTAGGGCATCAAGAGTAATAACCATCACTTTGAACTGTGTCCAGAAGCCAGCAACCAGCGTGGTTCTTTCAGTTCTAGCGAGATTTGTTCCCAGCAGCCTGTGCTGGTCAGCAATATTATTGCTGCAATTTTGCCCAGCCAAATTGACCTCAGAGACACATCCATGGAGGGTACAAACTGCAGTAGTTCAGTCTGGATGTAACCAGACAATAGGTAACTATGGTCAAATCATCCATCGGCAAAAAGCCAGAATGGGTACATCTGAAGTTTGAAACATAACCATTATTGCCATTAAACATAAGAAAGAAAAGACTTAGAATTTTCTGTAGTGTGAGAAATTTTAAAGGTACTAGGTACATGGAGCATATTAAGAGCATATTAGGACACAAGTGTTCTGGGGTTAACTTCAGAGATGCATTTCCATTTTGTATTGCTCAGAGAAGCTGTTTCAGAGCACAACAAGGGCCTGTTTCTGGACAAGACCACCACAGAACTGAAAGGACTCCTGACTTTCCCCCTGCCCCAAAACACTGCTGGGAATGTGTGTCAGCAATTTCACCCTCTGGTGCCTTTTGGGGTCAAAAACCTGCATGGGGGAGCAGGAGCCCTTCCTTCCCCCTTGTCATGGTAGTCTCAGTCAAAATGATCAGAATTTTTCATGAAAATAAAAATATAAAAGAATTTGCTTCACTGATTCATTAGATCATTTTTTTCTTAATAGAGGGTTGTAAATAAAAATAAGAATGGTATTAGCAAAAATGAAAATGTATAATTGATTTTCAAAGGATTCAGAAACAAGATCAAGTTGCCTAACCCTCCAAAAATATAATTATTATATGCTAAAGAGTATAAGACTCTAAAATGGATTTCTGATGGTAAAAGCAGCAGCAATTTCAAGGTTTTGACTAATAAGAAGATAGTATTTCTGTGCCATTTAAGGGCATTTTCTAGGTATGTATTACCCACTGCCAACCATCTAAGACTACTACCATAAGGTTTTCAGTCCACGTTATACTAACATTTTGGAGGACTGTGAATCTTTTGATTCACTTGTCTCCATATTTTTTCTCCTGTTACTATATTAACAAAACATATATTGTTTTGTTTGCATTCCTTTCCAGTGCCCACTTCTACGAGTGAAACTGCAAAAAAAAAAAATTAGCTTGGTCAGAGGGCTGAAATACATGGATATAATTATTTAATTTATTTGAAACCAGGTTGAAGTTTTAGAACACTCAGGGTGTACATCGCTCTGTTATTTTACTTCATATTCACTTGTTTTTCTATTAGTACGGTGGTTGTCTTTTTACAGCCTGGATTACATTCAAGGGATGGCCAAAATTTTTAATCCTAACAACTGAGTACCAAATGGCAACATTTGAAGATCCTCCCCCATTTGTTTCCCCTTTACCTTTCCCAAAAAAACTATTCAAAAATGACTTATTATGACTTATTATGGAATCCAAATGATTACAGTGCCCTGACTACCTACAGCTTTTCCCTTCCCCAAGACTGTCAATTCCAAAATTAGATGGTCACGACTACCCAGGGTGCCCAAGGGATAATCCATGGGCTTGAAGGGTCTTCCTACCCTTTCAGTCATGTCCTGGATGTGTACACCCAGTAGTCAGCATACCTCTTGAGACAACAAGTCCAGTTGGCACATGTTAGGCTCTACCCCTCTGAGTTGGGAATCCCCAGTTACCAGCACATGCCTTCTCCTATATTGGGAAGCAGAAGCTCGAGTCTTCTCATCCACAGGGACCTGAGAAATTTCCTTCAAGCTTTGTGGAGGCTGGAGAAGCAGCGCTTGTTCCAGTGTTCCAGAATCTATATCTATGGGGAGATCCTGGAACCAAGTGCTAAGTAAACAGAGGCTGATTTTGCACTCATCTTACGCTACTCTCATGTCCGTCTTCTCAACGCATCGTCCTCCCAATTTCCCACCATTTGCGTCGGGGCTGCAGCAAACATCGTGTTTTTTGTGCAGCAAACAGAAACTGGTTTTTAGCGGGTTCCATTTGCTGTGCGAAAACCGCGATGTTTGCTGCAGCCCTGGCGCAAAAAGTGGGAAATTGGGAGGACGCTGCGTTAAGAAGATGGACATGAGAGCGGTGTAAGGGTAAGTGCGAAATCGGTCAGAGACTCAAGATGTCTTCTGATTGCCCTGCTTCTGTGGGTTACCTTTTCCCATGTACCCTCCTCCTGTGTTCATAAAGCACAATTAGGCTACCCTGTTTACTGTTATTCATACTGCAGTTGTGACCTCCTGTACTTATATTTAGGCTGGATGGGAGGACTTATTTTATTGCCAACATTTTCTGCTGCAGAATAATGGATCATGATAACACTAATAGTAATAATGATTTTTTTTTTATGTTTGAGCAATCCTGGACTCCAGAGAAGCAAAACTTCATTTTTTCTGGGTTTGTTTTACATTTGTAAACTTTTAAAAAGAATTTTAAACATATTCTGTCACATAGGAGAAAGAAGCTATCGACAATCATTTCTTTCATATATTGTGTAATATTAATATAATAGCATATGGGATAATCTACCAGCCACTGCTGTTGTACAACCTTCATTAATTTAAATGTGCCATGAACTCAATAAAAATGTTGTCTTGAGTTCAGTGGGGAATTGGGATCTGAGTGATAGCAAACAGCCTACCTTCCAGTTAAGAACTTGCTGGTCATGCAGAATTGCATATGGTGGCTTCTTGGTGCTGTTGGCACATTCTTGTTTTTGTAGAGTTTTGTAGACTTTGTAAAGCAGGAGTTTTATGAAGTTGTTTGAGATCTGCCATATATGGCTGGTAAGCTAAGTCTATTTATGAATGACAAGTTGTACAGGTCTGATGTAAGACATTATACATGATTTGGAATTTGGCATTCCTGCTAGCAACTCACATCCTTAAAATTGTTATCTTCTTTTTGCCATAATTGAAACTTCCTGATCTGCCAAGACTACCCCCCCCCCAAAAACCCCGTACTATAGCAAATATATCTTGACCACATAGCATCTCTGTGCTATATTTTTAATGAGCTATAATCAAAAATTATGTTAATCCAAATATTTCAAATTTTCAATAGGATATTTAGCCTCATGAATTTGAGAAGGCTGTGGAAGAGAAGGAACAGTGAGCAAGGGAAGAATGATAACATTACCAGATGATATATTTCAAAGTATCTTTTCCTTTGGAGCAGCCTTTTCCTCATTGTATACTGTAACTTTATTGAAACCACACAAAGTTGTCAGCGAGTATTAAAGAGTATCATTTTTTATTGACTTCAAACAGACAGTTTGCTTGTCAACTCAAAAGTGTCCATTTTGCTGTTCCATATATTTACAGAGTGTCATAATTTGAGTGTTGAATGTGAGTGTGTGGTATGTCAGTGTTCTGTATTTTTGCTGTTCACCTGCTTTAAGCTTCTGCTTCAATGCTTCTGCATGGGAAAGAAGGCCATCGTCTAATTCTGTGTTGTTGGAGCATGGCAGCCTCTAATTTGGACATTGGCTTTTATTTCTAAAAATCTGGGCTTCTCTTTTCTTGTGTTGTATTAGTTTGCCTTCAGAAATAATTCATGATTGATAAGAAGTATTTCTCCCTAGATGTCAGCATCTTTGTCTCTCTGTGATGATGTATATCCATTTGATCCTTTAAAAAAAATCTGGTGGTGGAAATCCTATGGTATTTCTCTGTTTTGTTTGTCATGTAAACTCTAGCATCCTCCTTCCCTTTTTGCTGCAGCTGATAATCCCATGGTCACTGAAGAGAAAGGGCCCTGCTACCGGTTTGTCAGTGCAGGAAAGCAGTGTATGCACCCTCTCTCTGTTCAGCTCAGCAAGCAGCTCTGCTGTTGCAGTGTTGGCAAGGCCTGGGGCCCCCACTGTGAGAAATGTCCCCTTCCAGGAACAGGTAAGAGGTTCCCAGAAAAAGCATGTACTTGCACTGATGTGCACTGTACACTTCATATAGTATAGCTTTATGTTCACAGAATGGTTTCCTACAGTATAGTGATATGTTTTACTGGTTCTTAATACATTTTTTGAAAAATCAATTGCTTGAGCAGACATATTCAAGGTCCAACCTTTTCTGCTACACAGGCACATGTTTTCAAACAATGTTGAATTCTCCACTCTGCGTGATGTTTCTTAATGCATGCTTCACATCACATGATGGATAGGGATCAACTGAAATGTACATGCAGCTGCACTTTTCCAAATAAGATCAGGCAGTACTGTTCCTGATCCTGTTCCTATTTACAGTAGCAGAGTGAAATTGTGACTTTCTGCTTACTGTGCTTGTACTCCCAGACCTCTATGCATGAGTGTAGTATTTTAATCTTAGATATGCACCTAAAGTACAATGCACATACAATGGGATCCAAAGATCAGCAAATGGACTTCTCTTTCATGGAACATATGTTTTCCTCCTGCCCTTTATATTTCCCTGCATTGCTCAAAAGCTGCTCTTGAGGTCAAGAGGACCCTTGGAAACTGTACGGAATGCAAGGCAAAGGCTACAGGTCAAATGGAAGTTGGTCCAAATGACAGAAACTTCCCCTCCCTTTGCATAACCCTTCCATTTGTGCAAGTGCACTTTTGCATTTAGTATCTAGATCCAAATTGTGTAGTCCATTCCAGTGAAACAGTGATCACTCTGTTCAGTCCTATATGTGTTGAAGTTTGATTCAAATGTTGTGTCCGCTCATTAGCAGCTGTCTTGAAAATTGAACAGCTATCGGAGGATACAATGTTACTCCTGTACTACCTGCAGAGAGAGAAGGTTATGGTGTGCATTATATGATCCAATCCTGTGGGAGGCAGCCTGATATGCAGAAGAAGTCATAGGATAGCTTGGAAGGGACAGAAACATGTAGTAGGTTAAGCAAATCAGAAATATGGGGTGAGATATAAAAAAATGGGTATCTGAACTCAAATGGCCACCTGCCTATGTTTAAAATGGCCAATACTGCTATCCAACTGCAGTTCTTCTAACTTTGGCTTCTGGGTTAACAATTTGAAATTCGTATTCATTAAGTATGCAAAGAGATAAATACTGTTGGCTTTTTCACTGTCTGGATGAAGGAGACTGACAAGACAAAATCCATATGTCTTTTCCCCTGAGGAGAGCAAAATAGCTGGGGGTAGATTTGAGGTGGGGGGGACAAGACGAAAGGGGTTGTTCCATGTTTGGCCTTCTTCTGCTTCTGATTGTAGCCTCCACTGAGCAGCTGCACTGAGGGAGAGTGTTTAATTTTAGAAGGAAAATACATAGGACTTCATTAAATATGTGCTTTGTCTCTAAGTTGCCTATCAAAGATCCTGAGAACTAATAAGAATTTAGTAAGAAGTACACATGATCTCTTGAAAGATAAAATAGAATTGGTAGACTACATCTAGTCTTATTTTATCTGACACTACTGCTTTATTCCATGGAACCTTCAGCGCTAGTGAACTCTTATCTTTTGTACTACATTGAGAACAGCTAAATGCACATGAAAACTAATACTATTTGAATTTTAAAATACACTGACCCATTTTGATTCTGCAAATCAACATTACTGTTGTAACAATTAAGACCCTGAATGAACTAGATTACTCTGAAGTGAAAGCTTTTTCTGCAGACAACAAATGAAACCCTTTAAATAAGTTGTGCTGTAGAATTCACACATATTTTGTGATTTTGCTTAACTTCAGACTAGAGGCTTGTAAAAAATGTTCTTGATGTCAGAGTTTATATGTGAGAGATTTTCTTCATTATATTTTCCAATGTGTCAAAATTTTTGTTCTGTTAGACTCTTAAAGGAATGTTTTCCCATCCCAAATCTAGCTGCTTTTAAGGAAATCTGCCCTGGTGGAATGGGCTATACGGTTTCTGGCTCTCACAGAAACAAGCTTTACCATCACCCTGCAGTTAGAGTTCAGCCACCTGTCAATGGCAAGACCCAGATTACTCAACATGTTGCTAAAGGTACTTCTCCTCCACCTCTCCCAGCAAAGGAAGAGCCAGTGGAGGCACTGACCATCTCACAGAAAAGTGAGCCCGAGGTGGCTGTGCGAGAAGGTGAGAGTGGACAAGGGATTTCATGATGTTAGTTTAGTGTATCTTGTGTATCTGTGCATGTGTTTTTCCCCTGTGGTCCTTCTTACTGTGTAAAGTCTGCTTATGAAACATTTGAAGGTTTACACAACAAGTACTTGATTGCATCATATATTGTAGGAACTTATTTTCAAGTTTCAGAACATTGGTTTTGTTTGTTGTGTAAAGAATCCTGCCCCTAGGGCAAGGAACTGTACCAGATGAGCAGCTCCCTGCAAGACTATCTTCTGTCTTACATGTGTTTACCCCAGAGTAAGTCTTAATTTGATGTTGTTTTTATGACTCACGCAGAAGCAGACTCTTATTGGAATCCTATTGAATATTGAGACTTTTAAATATGACAAAACCATTCACCATCTCAGTTCTTACATGAAATGATTCTAAATGTTGGTTTAATAGTTTTGTGTCTCACTTTGCATGATTTCTGCAAATGCCTCTAAAATTAGCTGCTTCAAAATGTCCTGTTTTAACCTGCTTAGCATCAGTGCAACAGCAAGGAAAAGCAGAAGGCTTGCTGCATGTGCAAAAATAAATGCATTGCCAACACGCTACTGGTGAACAGACCATAGGCAGGTATATACTGGTGGCTGTGTGGAGTGTTGTGATCCTTGTTTTAAAAGTTTTTGTTGTAGAATAGCATGTGTGGGGGAACAATAGATGGGAAGTGTCTGTGGACAGGGTTCGAAAGAGTCTAACAAAAAACATAATCACAAACAATTTGATCCTTGGAGTATCAAATCCATGGAACTGCTTTCAAAACTTCCTTACTATTCCACAAGCCATTTCCTAGATTTAGCATTTTGAATTGGAATTTTATCCCTGAACATCCCAGGTTTCATTGTGAAGGACTGTGTAAACTTCTGAGTTTGGATGATACATTCTAAATCTCAGTTATTTTCCTAAGTAAAGATCTATTTTTGGTGATACTTGGCATCTCTAACAGATCCAAATCTGATAGCAAAGATGGCTTGGGGAAACTTTATTTATGACTGCACAAGAATGATGTTAGTCTTGCTGAAATTAGTAATGACGTTACCATACATAGCTTCTTCGTGTTTTACTTGGTTCATAGCCTGTATAATCTATTTAATTTTGAACGAAATACCCATGCATAGATTCTGAATTAATTATGATTGCCCTAATTTATTTTCAAATTTAATTTTTTTTAAATAAAGTAAAGCACATAAACAGATGTAAAAAAATACCTATTCAGAGTCTTGCTTAAGAATTTCTCTGAGTGATACTTTTAAGTTGTTAAACTAGGCTACCGGGGTGGGGAGTGGATGCTGGATCTAGCTTTGGGCAGGAAGATAATTTTGTAGATAATTCACATGGCACTTAGCAGCAATTACAACCTGCATCATGATTAAGCAGTACTTTGGTTATTCCATCATGTCCCTAGATCAGTATTAAGTTCCTAATGAGATGTATGAAATGCAGGTTTGCAAACTAAAAATCAATCTGGTCATGTGATGAATCAACAATTATTTAGGTAGCATATTCTATTTAATGCTTGCCAAAGTTATCAGATGATGACCAGAAATGGCCTCCATTGTAGAGAGCAGCTTCTTATGTGAAGATCTACTGTAGATGTACCTTGTACATTCTGCCAGAACTTCTACTGTCTGGACAAGACAAAAGGATGCATCTAGCAATGGAGTTTGGAACTATTTTTGGGTAGCCAAAGATTAATTCTGACCATACTGAAATTTTTCATCAGAATGTTGGAAGCTGTGTTTGTCCCATCTGTAGGAAAGAACATATTTAAAGGTACTTTTCCTAAAAGCAGACATTGAAAACTTGGGAGGCCTTTAAGTGGTTTATTTAAGAGGAAAAATAGATTTCACTGTATATACCCAGGCCAGTAAATAACTGGGTTACTTAGATGAGAAATAGCCCTTGCTTAATGAGATAACAAATGACTCAGAAAAGTGGGGCGGAAGATGGGATATATACATATCTAAATAAGTAGATTTTGCATGAACTTCAGCAAACAAAACTAGTTGAAGAAAAAGGGATTTTTCTTTTGAACATAGCTTCTTGAATCATACAGTTTGAAAACTTACAATAATGCAAATGATTGTCAGTTCAATAAAAATAGTTTAACAACTATGCATTTCTCATTCAAAACACAATGATATGCCAGCATCATTGGCCATGCTCTCTAGCTCATTTTAGCATTTTTGATTGGATCTTATGAACTGTCAGCCCAGTATAGGGTGGCCAGACCGTCCCGGTCTCCCGGGACTTTCCCGGTTCTGGCCCCCAATTCCCGGCTCCCGGGCTGGGTATACCGGGACCATTAAGAGGTCCCGGTTTAGCCAGCCAGAGAGCCGGGGGCCGCGCGCCCGGGCGGGGAAGGCGGCAAGTGAGGGAGGGAGCAACCCTGCGCGTGCGCAGATTGCCCTGCGCACGCTCAGGGACGCTCCCTCCCTCACTCGCCGCCTTCCCCGCCCGCGCACGGGGCCCAGCGGTGGCGGCGGAGGCCTGGGAGGGCGTCGGAAAGGCCCGCGGTGGTCGCTGGAGGCCCTCCAGCAACCCCCGCGGGCCTTTCCGACGCTTCCCGGGGCTCGAAACCCCCACCCCCCGTCCTCCTCCGCCCGGGAGGGCGTCGGAAAGGCCCGCGGTGGTCGCTGGAGGCCCTCCAGCGACCCCCGTGGGCCTTTCCGACGCTTCCCGGGGCTCGAAACCCCCACCCCCTGTCCTCCTCCGCCCGGGAGGGCGTCGGAAAGGCCCGCGGTGGTCGCTGGAGGCCCTCCAGCGACCCCCGCGGGCCTTTCCGATGCTTCCCGGGGCTCGAAACCCCCACCCCCCGTCCTCCTCCGCCCGGGAGGGCGTCGGAAAGGCCCGCGGTGGTCGCTGGAGGCCCTCCAGCGACCCCCGCGGGCCTTTTCGCTGCTTCCCGGGGCTCGAAACCCCCACCCCCTGTCCTCCTCCGCCCGGGAGGGCGTCGGAAAGGCCCGCGGTGGTCGCTGGAGGCCCTCCAGCGACCCCCGCGGGCCTTTCCGACGCTTCCCGGGGCTCGAAACCCCCACCCCCTTCCTCCTCCGCCCGGGAGGGCGTCGGAAAGGCCCGCGGTGGTCGCTGGAGGCCCTCCAGCGACCCCCGCGGGCCTTTCCGACGCTTCCCGGGGCTCGAAACCCCCACCCCCTGTCCTCCTCCGCCCGGGAGGGCGTCAGAAAGGCCCGCGGTGGTCGCTGGAGGCCCTCCAGCGACCCCCGCGGGCCTTTCCGACGCTTCCCGGGGCTCGAAACCCCCACCCCCCGTCCTCCTCCGCCCGGGAGGGCGTCGGAAAGGCCCGCGGTGGTCGCTGGAGGCCCTCCAGCGACCACCGCGGGCCTTTCCGACGCTTCCCGGGGCTCGAAACCCCCACCCCCCGTCCTCCTCCGCCCGGGAGGGCGTCGGAAAGGCCCGCGGTGGTCGCTGGAGGCCCTCCAGCGACCACCGCGGGCCTTTCCGACGCTTCCCTGGCCTCTACCACCCCCCCGTGCTGGCGGAGGCCCGGGAGGGCATCGGAAAGGCCTCTCCGCCGCCGCCGCCGGACACGCCGCTGCTGCCGCCGCCGCCGGACTCGCCGCTGCCGTAGGTAAGGGGGCCGAAAGCGGGGGGGGGGGGCTGGCAGTTGGGGGTGGCCTTCCTTTCTTCCCTCCCTCCTTCCTTCCTTCCTTCCTTCCTTTCTTCCTTCCCTCCTTCCTTCCTCCCTCCCTCCTTCCTTCCTTCCTTCCTTCCTTCCTTCCCTCCTTCCTTTCTTTCTTCCCTTCTTCCCTCCCTCCCTTTCTCCCTCCCTCCCTCCCTTCCTCCCTTCCTTCCTTCCTTCCTTCCTTCCTTCCTTCCTTCCTTCCTTCCTTCCTTCCTTCCTTCCTTCCTTCCTTCCTTCCTTATGTTCTTATGTGACACAGAGTGTTGGACTGGATGGGCCACTGGCCTGATCCAACAGGGCTTCTCTTATGTTCTTATGTGACGCAGAGTGTTGGACTGGATGGGCCACTGGCCTGATCCAACAGGGCTTCTCTTATGTTCTTAAGTGTGACACAGAGTGTTGGACTGGATGGGCCACTGGCCTGATCCAACAGGGCTTCTCTTATGTTCTTATGTGACACAGAGTGTTGGACTGGATGGGCCACTGGCCTGATCCAACAGGGCTTCTCTTATGTTCTTATGTGACGCAGAGTGTTGGACTGGATGGGCCACTGGCCTGATCCAACAGGGCTTCTCTTATGTTCTTATGTGACGCAGAGTGTTGGACTGGATGGGCCACTGGCCTGATCCAACAGGGCTTCTCTTATGTTCTTAAGTGTGACGCAGAGTGTTGGACTGGATGGGCTACTGGCCTGATCCAACAGGGCTTCTCTTATGTTCTTATGTGACGCAGAGTGTTGGACTGGATGGGCCACTGGCCTGATCCAACAGGGCTTCTCTTATGTGACAATACTGACTTTGGTGGACCCAAGCACTGATTCAGTGTAAGGGAGCTTTGTGTTTGTGTCTTCTAGTGCAATTTTGTTCTCAGATCCTGTATTTACTTCATCAGTATATGGGATAAGGCACTTTCTCAACTGTGCTGCATAAATCAGCCTATTTATTTTGTCCTGTTGGCTCTGTTGGCTCTATCTGCGCCACCTTCATCACTTTCGGGGTGTGGATCCCCCAGTGGAGTGGTCTCCCGACTCCCTCCGCCGGCTGTTTCTGATAGCCCTGCGCCCCCTCTTTCATTTGATATGTGTCCCGTGCGGGTGCCACCCTCCCGCCGGGAGATGCCGCAAAATGAGCCCCCTTGAGGCTTATGGCGGCAGGGCTCGGGGGAAGCGAGCTAGACTGCTGTTCTTTTGAGGGGTTATAGAGTGTTTCGAGCCCGTCCCTGTGGCATCGGTCCCATCATTGTGGGGCCCAGGGGGCCGGCGCAGCGGCACGCTGAAGCAGCCTGTCGGTCACTTCCAGGTTCCTGTCCTGCATCTCGACCTGTGTTATTAGTGACAGGCTGCTTCGGCGTGCCGCTGCGCCGGCCCCCTGGGTCCCACAACGATGGGACCGATGCCACAGGGACGGGCTCGAAACACTCTATAACCCCTCAAAAGAACAGCAGTCTAGCTCGCTTCCCCCGAGCCCTGCCGCCATAAGCCTCAAGGGGGCTCATTTTGCGGCATCTCCCGGCGGGAGGGTGGCACCCGCACGGGACACATATCAAATGAAAGAGGGGGCGCAGGGCTATCAGAAACAGTCAGCGGAGGGAGTCGGGAGACCACCCCACTGGGGGATCCACACCCCGAAAGTGATGAAGGTGGCGCAGATAGAGCCAACAGAGCCAACAGGACAAAATAAATAGGCTGCATTATGCAGCACAGTTGAGAAAGTGCCTTATCCCATATACTGATGAAGTATATACAGGATTTGAGAACAAAATTGTTTCCGGCGGTGATATTTGGGGGATTTTTGGGGACGTCACAGGAAGTGCTGTGAAGTCACTTCCTGTTTCCGGCAGTGGCATTTGGGGAAAATGATGTCATTTGGGGGAAATGATGTCACAGGAAGTGATGTCACTTTCCGTTTCCGGCAGGTGACGCGGGGAAAATGATGTCACAGGAAGTGATGCCACTTCCTGTTTCCGGTGGTGGCATGACGTCACCGGAAGTGACGTCACCGGAAGTGACGTCAGAAAAGCCCAGCAGGAACTCATTTTCATATTAGGTCACACACCCCGATGCCAAGCCAGCCGGAACTGCATACCTGTGCATTCCTGCTAAAAAAAAAAAGCCCTACCTATATCTAATTTTGCCTCCTTGTTCATCTTCCCTAAGAGAATGGCAACTCTCTAGTAACTTTGAAATGCAGAGGTACCTCACATGCTGATCAGCAACCAAAGAACAAGTTAGGTCCACTAGGTTTTCTTTTGAACAACATATCTCTATGCCATAATCATAAACTGCTGTTGAATTCCTCTCCATTAAAAAACCTTTGCTGTGCCTTAGTTGGCTGTAGCCAGCTTACAGAACTTCAGACTCCTCTTTAGAACACAGAGTTACTTGAAATAGTTCTTTGTATTCTGGCTATTGTGAAATAGAATGTGAAGAATAAACAATATAGATTTAAAATTAGTACCATGCACCATGACCTGATCTGCATAGCCCAGGCTAGCCAGATCCTGTTAAATCTCAGAAGCTAAACAGGGTTGGCCTGGTTAGCATTTGGATGGGAGACCACCAAAGAAGTCCAGGGTTGCGATGCAGAGGCAGTCAAGCCACCTGTGAACTGCTCTTGCCTTGAAAAATCCATGGGAGTTGCCATAAATCAGCTGTGACTTGACAGCAAAAACAAAGCAAAAATACACCAAAGGGAAAGTCCATTAAACCTGTTCTTTCATTTTCTGCTTAAAATGTGGGTTGCTCTTTAAAACTACTTAAGTTTCCATCAATTCAATAGGATATTTTTGAAGCAAGTTATTGTGCCAGTAGTGTGTCTAAATATGCTAAAGTGGTCTGTAGAGACACAGCCCATAAATTGCTCTACCAAAATGACATGAATCTTCCCTCACCTGCACCCATACTAGTATAAGCAGTCCCATTATTCAGAAATCATAGGTGTACCTAAGAGCTTAATATAGCTGATAGGTTTTGCAGCTCCTTCTGGCAGTACAATCTTCCTGGGTTTTATCGGAACTAGTTAGACAGTAACAGAACTTCTTGAGAAAGTGCTGGGCAGGCCATAAGAAGTAGTGTTACAATCTGTGGATTATAATCTAACATTCTGTGGGATATGCAGTCTCTTCCTCCTAGGTATGTTTGGTTTATGTTTGGGCTTGATTGCCTGCTCTGTAGAGTATGAAGGAAGGTCACTTAGTATTTTTTTTTAACTTGCATTGAGTTAAGACAAAATAAAGACCCATGGTCACAACCCAAAGAAAAACATTTTAAACTGTTTTACAGGGTTTTGTGTATTGGTTTAATCATAGAATCATAGAGTTGGAAGGAACCTCCAGGGTCATCTAGTCCAACCCTCTGCACAATGTAAGGGATTCACAAATACCTCCCCCCATATCCCCAGTCACCCCTGCTCCATGCCTAGAAGATGGCAAAAAAAACCCCACAATTTATCTCTGATGCAACCCTTCCTGCCCTCCCTTTCATGATCTGCCTAAGTTCACAGAATCAGCATTGCTGTCAGATGGCCATCTAACCTATTGTTAAAAAACATCCAAGGAAGGAGAGCCCATTTCTGTTCCACTGAAGAATTGCTCTGTCTGACAGGAAGTTCTTCCTAATGTTTAGCCAAAAACTCTTTTGATTTAATTTCAACCTGTTGGTTCTGGCCCAACCTTCCAAGGCAACAGAAATCAACTTTGCACCACCCTCTATACGACAGCCTCTTAAGTACTTGAAGATGGTGATCATATCACCTCTCAGTCGTCTCCTCTCCAGGCTAAGCATGCCCAGCTCCCTCAACCTTTCCTCATAGGACTTGGTCTCCAGACCCCTCACCATCTTCATTGCCCTCCTCTGGACATGTTTCAGCTTGTCTATATCCTTCTTAAATTGTGGTACCCAAAACTGAACACAATACTCTAGGTATGGTCTAACCAGAGCAGAGTAAAGCAATACCATCACTTTGCATGATCTAGACACTATATATCTTTTGATACAGCCCAAAATTGCCTTTGCCATTTTAGCTATGTCATCACACTGCTGACTCATGTTCAGTGTATGGTCTACTAAGACCCCCGAGATGCTTTTTGCACATACTACTGCCAAGACAAGTTTGTCCCATCCTATATTTATGCATTTGATTTTTTTTACCTGAATGCATGACTTTACATTTATTTGTTTTAGCCTAGTTTTCTAGCCTGTCAAGATCATCCTATATCCTCTGTCTTCTACCATATTTGCAATCCCTCCCAATTTAGTATCATCTGCAAATTCAATAATCATTCCCTCTATTCCTTCATCCAAATAATTTATAAAGATGTTGAAATATATAGGACCCCCAGGACAGATTCCTGGGGTACTCCACTTGTCACTCTTCTCCAAGAGGATGAGGAACCATTAACAAGCACTCTTTGGGTGCAGTCTGTCAACCAGATATTTAACCAAAATATCAAGGTACACATTTCTGAAAAATAATGGTATTCAGGATATATATGGGCAAACAGGCACAAACAGCATGATTGTCTGCCATTAAAGAATCTATACAGCTTTTTGTATGGTTTTTAAAAGTAAATTAACTTGCTAGCACATCAAAATGAAGGATAACTTTCAATAGGAAACATCTTGTTTTAGTAGGAAGCATGCTTTCTTAATTGGTCTTGTAGTCAACCATATACCAATGTCGGATAGGGTCATTGTATGAATTAGTGTTCATATGATGTTATTGTATGAACTAGTGTTAAAAAATAAAACAGCTTTGTCTATTTAATACTAAGCATTAGCACACTTTCTCTGTCAAGATTCTCCACATCCAAGATTTTTTCACATATAGCATAATACAGCACAACATGGTGGAGCTCTGCAATTAGATTGTGCATTTAGGTTCATTGTTCATGCATAGATTCTAATGGTTAAAATCAACATGCTTCAATCTGGAATACATGGGAGCAGGATAAAACTTCACACTCAAGTGTAGCCTCTGTCTACGTTATTTCTGAATTCGCCTCTTTTTTTTCTCATAAAACTGGAGGACTGCTAATCACCTTTGTGGAAAAATATATACACAACAGACTCAGCTTTCTTTATTCCAGTCGGAAAAACCTTCAATAGGAGAAGGGGTTATGTTCTAAACTCAAGGATTGTTCTGTATACTTATTAACTACCATTGGAAAGAAGCTCAAAGTGCTGTGTGAACATATATGAACATATGAAGCTGCCTTATACTGACTCAGGCCCTTGGTCCATCAAAGTCAGTATTGTCTTCTCAGACTGGCAGCGGCTCTCCAGGGTCTCAAGCTGAGGTTTTTCACACCTATTTGCCTGGACCCTTTTTTGGAGATGCCAGGGATTGAACCTGGGACCTTCTGCTTCCCAAGCAGATGCTCTACCACTGAGCCACCGTCCCTCCCCCCATCCTGCAGATGTGTGTATCCTGCAGACTGAAAAATCACATGATCAGCAGCCATACTGCATATTGCAGTTAAAATAAATGGAAGTAGTTTCCATTTCACTTCCCCCTTTAAAAGAAGCATATAGTGCAGCATATCAAACCCCTGCATCAATAACACACACTTTTCTGCTACTAGCTTGTTTTCAGGAGCCCCTTTCCCCGATTCTGCTGTCACCATTTTTTGTTCCCACATTACCTTATCTTCCCACAATCTGTCCTGACTGCTGTTGTCCTCATCAGATAACTCTAAAAGTCCAGGCCAGGGGTGACCAGACTTGCTTAACATAAGAGCCACGTAGAATAAACCTCAGACATTTGAGAGCCACAAGACTTGAACATCAGAGCTGTGAGGGAGGGAGGGAAAGAAGGAAGGAAGGAAGGAAGGAAGGAAGGAAGGAAGGAAGGAAGGAAGGAAGGAAGGAAGGAAGGAAGGAAGGAAGGAAAATAGATGGGAAGGGAGAGGTGGAAAGAAAGCAACTTTAACTTTAAATGCATTCCCCAAGCCACCAGCTGGCTTGGCTTGGAGACATGATTTAAAGAGATGAATGTCTTCTCCAAGCCAATTGATGGGGTGGTGGGGGCTTCAAGAGCCCACAATCTGCGTGAAAGAGCCACATGTGGCTCCCGAGAGGTAGTTTGGCCACCCCTGGTCCAGGCAATCCCTTCTTTCTCCAACACAGCCCATCGGTGGCATTACTGCTACCCTTCTTTGGCTTCACTTTTTTTTTTCCTATTATGAGGAGAGATAAATCTGTTGTACACCTAGTTCATGTATATATTATGTATGTGTTAAGTACTGCCAACTCACTTCCAATTTATGGTGACCCTGTGAATGAATGACCTCCAAAACGGCCTGCCATTGACAGCCTTGCTCAGGTCTTGCAAGCTGAGGGCCCTGGCTTCCTTGACTGAGTCGATCCATCTCATGTTCAACAAGAAATGGATTGACTCTCTAAAGGAAGCCATAAGCCTCAGTTTGCAAGACCTGACCAAGGCTTTCAGTGGTAGGATATTTTGGAAGACATTATTTCATACAGTTGCCACAGGTTATAACTGACTTGAAGGCACTGAACACACACACATATCTCATGATGGGTCTTCCTCTTTTCCTGCTGCCTTCAACTTTTCCTATCATTATTGTCTTTTCTAGTGAGTCTTGCTTTCTCTTAATGTGACCAAATCATGATAGCCTCGGTTTGATCATTGTGGTTTCTAGGGAGAGTTCAGTGAGGTTCACTTTACTTACTAAACTGACTGTGAGATCTTTCCGATCAAATCACATGAAATTCAATTCATACCTTTATTGGCATAAAGCATGAAATTCTCAAACATCACTTTTAGTGCTCTTAGTGTCTGTCTTGCACAGTTAAATTTTCCTTGTGGTAAGGAAACTCTGATTTTTAAAACCCAATGACTGAAACAGGTCTTAAATGAAGCAAACTTTATTCTGGATTGCACCCATAATGTATAGTTTTAATTAATGACAGTGCCACAGATCTGATCTATAAAAGATTTTCTGGTTTCCCTGAATCCAGGCACTTTGAAATAAGAAGTACCTGTGCAAAGAAAGTCCTTTCTAAATTACAGTTATACATGCCTGTGACCCAATGTGTTATATAGCCTATATAGAAGGTATAAAATAAACTGCTATACAGTACATTGTTCAATACATTGCTGCTAAATGGAAAGAAAAAATGAGTGACAGAGCAATACTGCCAAGCTGCATTTATTTTAGATAATATATAATAACTATGGAAGCAACAGTTTTTAGAGGCAACCTTTCTCCCTCCAAAATTTGGGGCTATTTACATTAAAATAGCAATTAATTTTTAACCATTCTTTTAGGAATTAGTTTCACTTGATGACCAAGAAAAGCCTATAATACAGCCTGGCCAACCTCAACTTTCTCCTGGGATTTCAGCCATTAACCTGCATCCACAGTTTCCAGGTAGCTCTTTTTGACTCCTCCTTTAGTGGATGAGAACCCTTTAAAAACAAGAAAGGGAGTATACAATCACATACTGTCTATATCATTTTCCATTTTAGATTAGATTTCCTCTCTATTTTGAAGTTTTAGATTCAAAATAAAGTGCTCAATCCAGAAAAATTTTACTCCTTTGGGTGACCCTTGCATGAATTAGTCCCTTGTTCACAAGGCTTCTTATGAATGTCATGAAGCCCAATGCATATATATATAATCCTTGGTATCTCTTATCCATTGTTTGGAAATCAAGAACATGCACTTCCTTTCACTTCTCTCATCCACATGAATTCTGGAGAGCATTAGCTGTGGTGGAGCCTTATATCTGTAGCACTGCTAATCATGGTTATCACTAACCATGATTAGTTTTTAAACCAAGGTTTGAAACTGTAGCTAGAATTTGGCTTTCAAACTTCATTGATTGAATTGCCTTCTCTTGATTAACCTTGAAGCTAGATTAAAAAATGGTGTGCAAACCATGATTAATGCTGATGGAGATGTAATCCCGTGCTGCAGTAACACTGATCAGGGAAGGGGAGAAGGAAATTTGCACAGGCAAAGGGGGAAAGTGGGAACATAAAGTCCTGTGAGCATGGTTACTCCTTACCACCACTTTGGCTAAAACTGGACCTGCACCTGGTTTAAGAAGGAAAATGTCCATAAAAGTGTCTTTAATCTAATAAAAAACACAGCACAGTACAGTATGTACTTCTCTACATAACCCTGCTGTAACATGAAGAATTAGCAATTAATCTTGCAATGTTGTTAATTTGACTGTAATGATCACTGTGCAGAATATGAAGTGCATTATTCCTCTGCATCTTACATTATGGCTTTACACTTTGGAATATCTAGTAGACCAAATAGTTGGAATTTTATATATAACAAGGGCCAAATCACATAATTATTCTTTCTTACTCTACAAATTCTGATGGTTCTTATATGCGTGGACTCTTATCTGGGAGAACCGGGTTTGATTCCCCACTCCTCCACTTGCACCTGCTGGAATGGCCTTGGGTCAGTCATAGCTCTGGCAGAGGTTGTCCTTGAAAGGGCAGCTGCTGTGGAGTCCTCTCAGCCCCACCCACCTCACAGGGTGTTCGTTGTGGGGGAGGAAGATAAAGGAGATTGTGATCTGCTCTGAGACTGATTGGAGGGCGGAATATAAATCCAGTGTCTTCTATATTACTGACAAATTAAACCTTGTGTGCAGTATAGAAAAGCGCATTCCTGGGTAGTATAGGAGTGTGTGTGTGTGTTTGTTTAGTGAGTAAGTGTTTGGGGAGAATTTTCTTTTATATCTAGACTTTCTTTCAAGAAACATTGCCTGAGGGGTGTTGCAGAAAGAAGAATGGGGAAAGATACATAGCTACAGTATTCATGCAAGAGCTTTAGTGTGCCCAGGGAGCTTTTTGTGGCATACAGGACAGTCAACAATTAATCAGTGGACTCAATGGAGGTTGTGCAGCAGCTGTGCCTGGTTGATTATGCTTATAGATTCTGTATGTAAAGGCAGAGGAAGATTGTGCCAGTGCCTGGGTGAGCACTCGTTAAGAAGCAGATTGAAATGAAATGGTGAATGACTGGAAAATCCTTATGGCATATTTGCAGCGTGATACTTATTTAGACACCCAAATATGAAGAGGGAAGACTGATTAAAACTGTATCTTTTAGCCGTCATAACAAACTGATTAAACTGAGGTTAGGCACAAATACTTTGTTGCCATACTCACCTGCTTCCCTTGCTCTTCTCTTTGCATGCTCAATTAGATTCAAACCAGAGTTTGTTCATGCTCCTGTTTGCCATGATGTTGAATGCAGGCATCTCAGTGTATTTATACATGCTGGGATTCTTAACCCTGGTTTAATCCCAGGTTTTGGGGACTGGGGAGAGTAAACAAGCTCTCATTTGTTGAGGCATCCTGGCAAACTGGGGCATCATCAAGCTAGGAACTCTCTGTGCAAAGGGAAGTAGGTGGGATGAGCAATGCACACAAAGACAGTAGCAAATTTAGTTTGTGCCCAATCTCAGACAGAATGCAGCTTGCCATGGTGGCTGAATGCAACCTAAATCCCACTACCTCCTTCAATAATGTTAAGCGTTCAAGACACTGTTATACATGCTTCAAATGGCTTTATACAAGATATGTTTTATAAATCTATTCCATAGTGACAGAAGTTCTGTGACATAGTGATTGAAAGATTATATTGTTGATAAATGTTCAGAATCAAGATAGTGCTGCCACAGATATACTTTTAGCAAGTATACATTATAAACATGTTCCATACCTGGCAAGACTTATGAAGTGATCACATGTCTTTTTATAATCTAATGTTCACAATAATACATTTGGAGGGGGCGCAACTAGTAGCAGCTAAAGGGAGACGTGCAATTGCTTCAGAATCACAGCTATAGCAGGTACACAATGAAGATCTGTAACATATACCTGTTAAAAGCATAATGTGGTGCAATCCTTTGTTTTCCATTGGTGATTAATTCAGTAGCCCATGTATGTGTAAATTGTGTTCTTTCTTCTTTCACACAGTAGTAGTTGAAAAAACCTCTCCTCCTGTGCCTGTTGAAGTTGGCCCAGATGTCTCTTCTTCCAGTGCTAGTCAAGTAATAGCACCAACTCAGGTTACAGGTATGATGCATGTTTTCCATGCAAGAATTGCTGGAGGTACAAATGGGTACATGTTCCAGCATAATTGAATGCTATTAGAGTATCAAGTAGGAAAGATGGAGTAGCAGGGTTCAATTAAAAAGTGAGCCAAAAACATTCCGTTCAGGAAGGCAGAATGATATGTTAAGTGGTTTGTTTTCAACAGGTCTGGACACTTAGGATGCAGTGTAATCTTTTATTTTATTTTGTGTGTATAAAATACCCAGTGGTGTCAAACTGACAAATTGCATCCAAACACTTTCTGCATTCACTTAGGTGAACTATTTAGAGTAAATTTGTGGATAATTTATAAGTTCATATACCATGGCTCAGCTGCAGTTTTCTATATACATGTTAGGGCAGTTTACTGGCCCACTTTACACACCCCACACAGGACTGCTAATACATTCTCCAAAACAGCAGCTGTTTTGTGGGGTATCCAAATGCAGGCCTCCCATTGGCTGAGGGATGTGCATCAACCATTGGCCCATCAACTGCCACTCAAGGTCTGTTGGGTTCCATTGACTGAGGACTAAGGCACTGCTTTGCCCAGGAAAGAAAGAAAGCCTTCTTTCAATTAGCTGATGAAGGGAGGAGAGAAACTGCCACAGAAAGCCTTTCCTCAATTGGCACTGCTTTGCAGAGGAGATAAAGGCTTTCCTCAATTGGCTAAGGGGGGGAGAAGAAGGGAAACAGCCACAGAAAGCCTTCCCTCAATTGGCTGAGAGCTCCTCCCCCTCACCCTCTGGGGAACCAAATAGCCAGAGAGACATAGAGGGGGAAAAAATTGCATCCCTTTCCAGCAGAACAACGACATTTTATTCTAGATACAAAGAGAGAGAGGGAAAGAGAGAGAGAATATAGCATCCTGTGTTTAACATTGGACCTCTGGGGAAGCTGCCTTCACTTTCCCTTCAGTGCCTGTTGCTAGCCAACTAACTTGGTTCTATCATTAAAAGGCAGGGGGAGGAGGCCCTTTTAAGGCCTATTTCAGCCTTTGAGGCAGAACTTATTGGGGCCACTCCTGACTATGGTTGCCAGCACCAGATTGGAAAATTCCTGGAGATTTTGTGGTGAAGTCTACAGAAGCTACACTTTGGGATTGGGAAAGGCCCCAGCTGGGAACCTGTCCTCCAAAACTGTTATTTTCTCCAGGGGAAAAGATATCTGTTATCTCGAGATCAGTTGTGATCCCAGAAGATCGTCAGACTCCACCTGGACATTTCCTTCCGCAGGCCTGGCAGCACCCTCTGGGTGACTTTATGCCATCTGTCTGGCATGCCTTAACCAGGTCTGGCTGCTTGCTCCTGTTCAGCAGCCGCCGCCATCCTATAACAGCCACTGTGACATGACACTCAGCACTTCAGAGCAGGGTCTGCCAGACCCAGATTCTTGCTGTGGAAGCTGACTGGGTGATTTTGGACCAGTCACAGACATTCAGCATAACCTACCTCACTGGGTTGTTGTGCAGAATGGGGGAGAGAAGAAGTGAGGACCAAAGTGAGGACTATGTGCCTCAAGGTGGCCGTTTTCTGAAGGGGAACTTCATGATGTTTTGGTCCTCACTGTGGACCTTTTCCTAGGTAAAAGCTGAAGGGAGAGGGAAGAGATGGAAAGCTGAAGTCAGAGGGGCAGATAAAGGTAGGTTGATGGTTGGCTGGGAAGGAGATAGGGTTGCTGACTACAGGTTGGGAAATTCCTGGAATTTTGCAGGGTGGACCTGGAGAGGATGGGGTTTGAGGAGGGGTGGAATCTGCAAACCAGCCATTTCCTCTTGGGGAACCATTGTTTCCAATCTTCAGGTGACAGCTAGAGATTACCCAGAATTACAACTTCTCTCCAGATGGCAGAGATTACTTCCTGTGGAAAAAATAGCTGCTTTGCAGAGTGGACTCTGTGTCATTATACTCTGCTGAGGTCACTTCCCTCCTGCTTTGGTCCCCATTGTGGAGAAAGAGTGTACTTTTCCTAGGTAAAGGCTGCAGAGAGGGGGGAGGAGATGGAAAGCTGAAGTCAGATCAGTTTCCCTTCAGAAAACGGCCACCTTGAGGCACATAGTCTATGGTATACCATAATACAATCATGCCAGGCCAAAAAAGACAGATCATGCCACAAACATACACTGATGCTAAACACTATAAAACCGAATATGACAGGAGAAGGCAACAGCAGTGCACTGCAGACGAAAGGAATGCTGAGCTTCACAATCTGCATGATCATTGTCATGGTATGAAGCCACAGCAAATTGACACTGAGTACCCAAGGCTGGGGCACTTGCCAGGAGCCTCTTTCTAGATTCCATTGTATTTATTCTCACAATGGACCTTATTCCTAAAGTTTATCTATTTGCATTGTATAGTTTCTCTAGCTGTAACAAATTAGCCAGATGTGTGTACAACACATTGTTTCTTCCTGCTAGCTTTCTTCACTGTCCAACTTTCCACACCAATACATAGTAATAAAAAATACTACAGTATGAATTATATTGATCTTGGTCACCAGCAACACATCCTTACACAGATTAGAGTTCTGTAGGACCTTAAGAGACCAACAAGATGTTCTGAGTATACACTTTTGAGAGTCAAAGCTTTCATCATATACAAGTAGGAATAGAGATCTCTGAGTCTTTATATCATAGTCCTTCTGACATACACAAACATAGGATTTTATCTTACAGACCATGAACCAAAGGCACTTGTAGATGCAGATGCCTTCCCTTTCCCTTAGCAGCCCCCATAGACCTTGATGAACTGATGATGTGGATCTTAGGAACCTCATAGGCAAAAGAAACAACACATGGTATATGGGGAAGGGTGAAATCTGGCCAAATTTGTCTTCTGTCAGCAGACTCTTCTTTTGGCAGACAACAGGCTCTACTAGGAGAAGAGGGAAGTGGGAGGCATTTTACTTAGTTCATTAGACTCCCATAACCTTAGCATCAGCTTTTCAGGGTCTTGCTAGTGGAAGAGGGAAGTGAGAGAGAACTGTGAGTACCTTCCACTCAAAAGCAATCATACTTTTTGGAAAATGTGAGTATAGAATAGGCTGGTACACATCCTCATTCCCTATCTATGGGTTAAGCATTCAGAAGTGGACTTCTGGGCCCTGACCTGGATAGCCTAGGCAAGCCTGATTTCGGAAGCTAAGCAGCGTTGACTCTGGCAAGTACTTGGTTTTCGGTGCCTATGCCAACTCTGATTGGTAACTTCATGAGGATTTTCATGCCCTCCCCCTTACATGTGTAGGAACACCTACCAGACATGCTCAGAGGGAGGGACGTGGACATCTTGTCAGTTCTTTTCCAAACACCATGCTGATCAATTGATCTGCCCTTTGGTTGGTGACATCTAGTGTGATTTACCTCAGGGTTTGAACTTCTGTAGTTTTCTTCAAACTGTGAGGAATGTTTGTTTTGGTATAATTCTTTTTCTTCTTTCTTCTTCCTGAAAAAAAAGCCTTTGTTACAGTGGTTTTTCCTCCCTCCATAGGGAGGTACCCCCCATTTTAATTTATTTGGTTTTTCCTCATCCATATCTATAGGAAAACGTTGGGGTTTTTTAAATCATTGCCTTAAGTGCAGTTCACGCTGCTGGATGGACATTCTCTCTGCTTGTTCTGCTTGGGGAAATTGCACTGGATGGTCAAGTGTTCTCATTGTGCCAAGTTCTCCAACCAGACTCAAAAGGATTGTGCACCTAGGTTGAGGGCAGCACTAGTGGAATTGGCCTTAACCCCTTCAAAAATTACCTCCACTAACTCTCAGGACTCAACATCAAAGACATCAGGATCAAAGGATGAGCTGCCTTTGTCTAAAGCTGCATTGGACAGGAGGACCATCAGCATTGAAAGGTTCAGAGAAACTGCCATGTTCAGCATTGTTAATGTCAGGAAAGTGAAAAAGGGACAAAAAAGCCGTGGCAGGGGCAAAACTAAAAACTTTAAGGATGGCTTGAAAAAACACGTGGAGGGTCAACAATGGGTATCAGTTAAACCCAGCACTGCTACTCTAGCACAACCTGTTTCACTAGACTGATGCAAGTTCCATTAGCACCTCTGTTGGAACTCCTTGATTCTCCCCGTCAGGAACTCTCAGGTTTGGGATCGGCTGAAGTTGACACATGTCTCTGTGGAGTCAGAAGTTTAGGAAGTAAATCTCACTCAACAATCAAGGTTGTGTTTGTCCAGATTGTAGTCATCTAGTAATGGGAACTTGGTATTGGCATCTTTGATCAATGCCGTTTGATGGAGCTGGAGAAGGACTAGAACGTCAAGGAAAGACAGAATTACATCTACACAGGAAAAAACATTGTTTTGTGGTGGGAAACGAACACTATCAATACAAGGTTCTGCCCTTTGGTCTATTAGCGGTGCCCAGAAAGTAATGTTAACAGTGGCAGCTTACCTGCAGGGCACAATCAATTTTTCATTCATTGTCAGTTGCCTCCTGATGGCAAATTTGAGGGAGACTCTGTTAACGGACCTTTAAAGGATGCTTGATTTGCTCTTCAGTCTGAGTCTCCAAGTAACCACAGCAAGTTGAACTTCCAACAGTCACAAATTGTACAGTTTATTGGGGTCACTCTAGACTCCACAATATGTAAGGCCTTTTTGCCTCTTCTGAGAGCCCAAACTTTGGTGGCTTTAGCAGGCAGTTTATGATCACAGAGCAGATCATCAGCATTGTCTGCCCAAAGACTGCTGGGCCTGATGGTGGTGACCATAATGGTTATTCCTTTTGCCAAGTTGCATATGAGGACACTACAAATGTGGTTACAGACACTGGTATTCATCCAGGATCACACCTAGACTCTTGATGGATTGCGTTAATGTTAATGGTGTTATATTAATCATAACGTAAGAACATAATCATAACATAATACCAGTATTATGTTCATCATAACAACATGATTGTTTTCTGGAGCCCAGCCTTAAACTATCTTAGCTGTTTGGTATTCTGACAAAAGAAACTGGTCTTGGATGCCCCCCCCCCCCCCAAACCGACTTATTTAAAAAGGTTATATGCAAATTAAGAAAATAATGGATCTGGTAAGCATTTTCATGGAAGTAATTTGGAATA
Organism: Heteronotia binoei; assembly: GCF_032191835.1. Lineage (NCBI taxonomy): Eukaryota > Metazoa > Chordata > Lepidosauria > Squamata > Gekkonidae > Heteronotia > Heteronotia binoei. Next base: position 175,048,037 of record NC_083223.1, read on the forward strand.
TGCTATTTAATATTTAATTAAAGGAGGCAGAAATCACCTCATGATTGGTGAGACATAATGTGAAGGGTCATATTCCTTGCTTGTAGCAAGGAAGAGTTATATTCCTTGGCTGAAGGATCATATTCCTTGCTTGTATTTCTAAGCTCCGTGGCTCTATATTAGAGTAGGGTAGATCAAACCAGGCACTGAGATTATTTTAGAACACTTTAAGAAATAAGGCACATGGGACTCTCCAAGGAAGCAGCAGCTGCGCAGTGGTCTTATATATGTCTAGTTCTTTTATTCTGGACACCATTCCTAGACAGTTGATATGTGACATCTCTACGTATGGCCAAATTGTGCCATGAAAGCATAAGACAATTAAAGAAAATTTGAAGCTACCCCAACGAATAACCAACAAAAGATTTCAACAAGAAATTTAAAAGTAGTTTTTCACTTTCCTTCGGGATGTGAAATGTTTGCTGATAATGCCAGGAAGCACGTTCTTTATATGCACCATGTCATTCTGGAAGATTTCCAAGGGTACAGAAAGTTCCAGGATTTGCATTTCTTGTACAATGTCTGTCTCCTTTTGGCACCTTTGCAATAATGAAAGTAACCGCCTCAAAATGTTCTGTTCTAGACACTGAGAGACGACAGCCCTGTGGCACTGAAGTGAATACCAATTACACAACCCAGACAACACCATTACAGAACTAAGAAGAAATGAAATATATAATATTATAGATATTCTGAACAACTTTTAATATTAGTAGCCATAGTAATACTAGTAATCTAATTTATTTATTTAAAACATTTTCATGTCACCTTTCTATCCAATTAGGCTCCTAAAGTTAGAAAACATAAAAACAACTAAAATATAGTTAAAATGTAAAATTAAATTAAAAGCACAAACACATCGAAATATAAAATTCAGGTAAAACATAAACCAACAACACTGGAAAGAGGACAGAAGACCATTGCAGGGAAAGATACTGCTAGGGAAAGATACTGATAGAGGATGAGAGACTAATTTCTCTGGGAAGGGAGTTTCAGAGCTTTGTGCCATGATGGGTCACCACTCGTCTAGCCTCAGATGGTGGGAGCAACAAAAGCAAGAGCCTCTGAAGAGGACTAGAGTGAGCAGGTAGGTTCACATGAGAGAAAGTCCTTAAGATATATTGGTTCCATGCCATAAGGGCTTTAAAGATCATGTTGAAGTGAGCTTGTAAACAAACTGGAAGTCAGTGTAGGTGGAACAAGACTAGGGTGATATGGTCCTTATGATCCACTCCGTTCAACATTCTGTACCAACTGTAGCTTTCAGACAGTCTTCAAAGGCAGCCCCACATAGAGCACATTGCAGTAATCTAGTTACCCCTGGTCACCACTGCCATCTGTTCATTCAACAGGTGCTACCCCTGGTCACCACCGCCACCTGTTCATTCAACAAGAGGCCTTGGTCCAAGAGCACCTCCAAGCTACAACCTGTTTCTTTAAGGGGAGTGCAGTCCCATCCAGAACAGGGGATAGCCCATTTTCCCTGGTCAGATCCCCCCCACCTCCCCAGGAGCCATCTTCATTTTGTTGGGATTAAGTTACAATTTAACCTGCATCCATTCCAAAACTGTCTCCAGGCACCTGTTCATGGTGTTCACAGTCTCCCTGGGATCTACTGGTTGAGCAAGATGGAGATTTCTATAGCCTTCTCATTGATCTGCAAAATATTTAACTTCATTAATCTTAGTTTTCCCAAATAGCATTTTGTGACAATAAGGCTTAATGCTTAATGACAGTAAGAAGGCCAAGACCACCCAGTAAGCACACAGCTGAATGGATTGACCTATAAATGGTATGTGTGATTTTTTTAAAAAATGAGAGCAACTGTTTTAATAGGCAAGCATGATCATAAATAGAATACTGGCTCATTATGTGAAGATTTAAAGTAGAATATTCAGAGATAAAAATGGAATTTAGAGATTGTAAGGTACATTGGAATATATTAGTAAGTTTACATTGAACTACACAGCTGGTAGTACTTAACAAAGAAAAATCTTTTGCAAATATAAATTGATGCCAGAGCATGAAAGAGAATTCCAAAGCCTGGAGAAGACAGAAATATCATCATAGTGTTGCAATTCTTTGATCCATTAAAAAGGTCAATCTGAAATGTCTTCAAAGATTCTCTAAAGGAGAGATAACAATAAGATGCTACACTACTTGCATTTTGGAAATAATAGTCTGTGCTGCTAGAATGCTTACTATATCAAGCTTTATGATATTAACTAACTGTAGCAGGCACCTAATCACTCATCACACAAGAATTACTAGGGTGGATCCTACCACTCAACTAAGGAAAATTTATTGATTTATTAAAATGTTTATACCTCATATTTCCTCTTGGCTTAAGGCAGTTTACAAATAGCAATTAAAGCTTTAGAGTTTAAAACAAATTATCTTATACCTCTATTATCTACCTCTGTCCGCCCCCCCCCCCCGAGTGCCTGCTGTTTATACCCTATCAAATGCCCTGGAAAACAAGCAGATTTTTAGCACATCCTAAAGATTTCCAACAATAGGGATTCCCATGCATTTTCAGGGAGCCCAAAAAGGCTGGGGTCTGCTGGCAGCCTGAAGAACATAATTGACATAAAGGTAGGGTTGCCAATCCCCAGGTGGGGGCACGGGATCCCCCGGTTTGGAGGCCCTCCCCCTGCTTCAGGGTCGTCAGAAAGCGGGGGGAGGGGAGGAAAATGTCTGCTGGGAACTCTTTTATTCCCTAGGGAGATTTATTCCCATAGAAAATAATGGAGAATTGATCCGCAGGTATCTGGGGCTCTGGGGGGGGGGCTGTTTTTTGAGATAGAGGCACCAAATTTTCAGTATAGCATCTAGTGCCTCTCCCCAAAATACTCCCCAAGTTCAAAAAGATTGGACCAGGGGGTCCAATTCTATGAGCCCCAAAAGAAGGTGCCCCTATCCTTCATTATTTCCTATGGAAGGAAGGCATTGAAAAAGTGTGCCGTCCCTTTAAATGTGATGGCCAGAACTCCCTTTGGAGTTCAATTATGCTTTCACAGCCTTGATCTTGGCTCCACCCCTAGTGTCTCCTGGCTCCACCCCCAAAGTCCCCAGATATTTCTTAAATTAGACTTGGCAACCCTGCATAAAGGAACCATGTGAGGGGAGATGGTCATTCATATCAGTGGACCCCAGACTAAAGGTCATAATCAGCGCCTTGAACTGAACTCAGAAATATACTGGTAACCAATGTGGCTGTTTCAAAATGGCAACCTCTGCTCCCACTGACTAGCCGCAGGCAGTAATCTGTTTACTGCATTCTGAACCATCTGCAGTTTTCAGGTTGTCTTCAAAGACAGCCCACCTTAGAGCAAATTACAGTAATCCAACTGTAAAATTACAAAAGCATGCATTAGCAAGGCCAGATCTGCTAAGTCTTAAGAAAGGAGAGAGGTGGTAAACCAAATGCAGCTAATGCAAGACACTGTTGGTCACTACTCCAGCCTGGTTTTCAAACAGCAAGGCTGGATCCATGAGTGCCCCCATACTCTTAACCTGCCCTGCAGATAGTAACTTTCCTCCATCTAGGATAAGTAGATACAAACCCTCTACAACATTAGCCTTTTCAGCCAGAGGTACCTCTAACTCTGTTAATGTTATAATAAATACACATATAATTCATGTACAGGGTACATTTGATTTTTCTTTATGTTTGTGTTGAGGAATTCTCATGCTCTCTGTGTTTTTAGTGTTTTAATGTTATTTTAATTTGTATCACTCACTGTATGTACCCCTGATGTAAGCTGCCCTGAGCCCTATTCTTAGGGAAGGGTGGCCAACAAATTCAATTAATTAAATAAATAAATAAATTACATTCAACCCATGTATAGCTGAACATGTAATTTAAACCCCATATTGAACCAGGTTCCAGTCCTTGGTTTTATAAATAAAGTGCACATTAAGTGAATGAACATTGACTCTTCCTTACAAATAGGTGAACACATATACATGCAGGTTGTACATATGTTCATTTGTAACATGTGAACAGGGCTTCTGTTTCATCTGGATTCGGCTTCCAAGTTTTGTCTTAGCAAACTTAAATTTTGTGTACTCAGTAATTTCTAAAGTACAATGGGAGCAAGAAGGATGGGTTGCAAATTATTACAAGGCTGGTCATAAAAAACAAACTTTTCTTTTATATGTGCAAGGGAGGGAGAGGGTGTTCTGCTATTCCAAGAGGTTTGTTGCATGATTGTTAGGTCAAAGGCACAGTTTTCCAGTACTGCATATGAGTGGTGCTCATCTGGCCACTGGAGTACAAGATCATGCTCTGTATGAGGCAAACTCTAAGTAGTTGAGTGTGTTATTTCTATAAATTATGGTGCATTGGTTGATCAAACATGTCATTAATATACTTAGAGTGACAATAATGCATTCTAAATGCTGTTTTCTATCCTTCATTACAGCAAGAATGTGTGTCCTATGCAGGTTTAATTTGATTTAGATATTCTCCATTCTCTTACACTTAAAAGTTCAGTGAGCAAAGCCACACATAGCTGGTAGTCAGTGGCTCAGAATGCAAACTGGTACAAATTTAAGATCCAATGACAGTACAGTAAAATTATCTGGTAGGGAATGGTTTAGAATGCAAAATGGTACAAATTTAAGATTCAATGACAGAATAGTAAAATTAACAAATGGAGCAAAACTTTGATCTGAGTAGCATGAGCATGCAAAAGCAATAAAACGGTAATATGTCAAATTGTGAGAATGTCTGTTAATGACTATTTGACTGGGTCCAAAGGAAGGTATTTATATCTTCTGTCTGACTAATTTAGCACCACTGGGTCTGCATAAAGCTTGTACTCTGTGGTTGGAAAGCTTGAAGAACTTGATTGGCAGCATCTTGTAGCTGATACTAAATGTTCCCCTGTGTTTGGGGGCTTCATGCCTGCATCCTCATTTACCTGTAGTAATTATTAATGTACTTCATGTTAACTGTGTTTTACAGTCTCCTTAATAGAGACTCAATGGGTATATTTTGAAAGTCCAACAGCCAGTGGACTTTTTGGACATTTTTCTTTAATTAACTGAACAGGACAGGACACGGGCTTTAATAACCCAGGAACAAAGTTAGCAGTGCAGGAATCTAGAATCTACCTCCTCTGGTAGTCATCGTATTTCCCAGTGAGCGCAGGCTTTAGTGGGTTAGAAGACATAGCAGAAGACATAGTAATCAGAACAAAGGTTTGGGGGGCGGGGGTTGTAACCCATGCTAGTGGCAGTGTTTTAAATTTTTAAAAAGCTGGTTTTTCAAGAGATAGGAGATTTAAGGTCATCCACAGTCAGCTAAGAGATTCCCAGGATAATAGAAAATATTAGGTGTCCCTATAGCACATCTTCCATGATTGATTTCATGGTTTGTTGGTTGGTCCCATCTGTCATCACTGATCTCCACTATTATGGGGACTGGTCTGATGTCACTATAGAACAATGATTGAATCACAACTGTGCTGTTGATAAAAATTCTTAATGCACTGTAATCTTTACAGTGGCCAACTGGATTATCTGTCTGCTGCAAGACGAAGAGTGGCAGATTCTGTGAATAGTAGCCTTGACATGATTCAATAGAGATCTTTGGCATTCTGCCCTTTAATTGCAGGCTCTGTTACAACAAGGATGTCTGGTTTCCCAGCATCAGAGTTGTTGGGCACTTATTCAGGCAAGCACTGATGAAATGCCCCATAGATAAGACAGGGTGCTTTCACACAGCGACTTTTTGCAAGTGGATTTTGCTATTCTTACATAGTAAAAATCCAGTTGCAAAGTGCATTATTTAGTGTGTGTGAACCTTTGCTAATATCATTTATTCTCTTTGGGCAGACTCAGCCAGGATTGGGCTGATCCCTGTTATGTTGGTTCTGTCTCAACAGCAGTGGCTGTAAGGTTTTGCCCAGAATCTGTCACAAGACTTCTTGAGTAAATGCAGAAGAGCTTTTGAATGAAGAATCAGGTAGCAAACACTTGTAGCATGTACATGCAAGACTACTATTAGAGCGATTGGCAGGTTAGTTCATAAATAGATCGGCTGAGAGGAGGAGGGTTTGAGGAGGGGGCAGTTTCAGCTTCAACTGTTTCATCAGCGGAGCGGACACAACTAGGAGATGACTGGCCTGGGGATTCCAGTACTCCTGGGGAGGGGAAGGTATGACGGTGGGACTAGGCGGAATTATAAGGGAAGGAGGCTGAGACATGACAGGGCTCGACCCCCTTCCAGCCTACGTCCCATCCCGACGGTGGCAAGTAGTAGGGCCAGAGTAAATTACCCGCCTCCGTCCCTGGTGTTATGCAATGCTAGGTCCATCAATAATAAGACTTCTACCCTTTGGGAGTTCCTGTTCGAACAGAATATGGACCTGGCATGCGTGACCGAGACCTGGGTGCGCGAGGGGGAGACTGTAGTTCTCTCCCAGTTGGTTCCCCCAGGATTCTTGGTCTTTCACCAGTCACGGACTAGCGGGCGGGGGGGGGGGAGGAGTGGCTATACTAAGGTTTTATCTGTTTTATCTGTTTTATCTGGTTTAAATACGGATCCCTTTATATGTTTAACTATTGTAATTTTGTTGGATCTACTATTGGAAGCCGCCCTGAGCCACTTGTGGGAAGGGCGGGATATAAATCTTAAATAAATAAATAAATAAATAAATAAATACTTATACGAGAGGTTTACTCCTTTCGGGCTCTCCCACCCCCGGAGATCAAGGGCATTGAATGTGCCGGTTTGGCGTGGGACGTTGGGGAGGGGTTGGCGGTTTGGCTGGTGTACTGGCCGCCTAACGCACCGGCCGACACCTTACCATCCCTGATGGAGGCCGTAGCAGGCTGGGCATTGGAGTACCCAAGGCTCCTGATTCTGGGTGACTTCAATGTCCATGCCGATGACATGTCCTCTAGTCAGGCGATGGACCTAGTGTCATCCATGGCGACGCTAGGACTCTCCCAGTTTGTTACAACGCCTACCCACCAGGTGGGGCACATGTTTGACTTGATCTTCGCGGCGGGAATTTTAGTGGACGATATTACTGCTCAGACAGTGCCATGGTCGGACCACTATGCCCTTAAGGCTCGTGTGGATATTCCACTCCAAGCCCGTTTAGGCGGCGAGCGTATTTTAGCTCGCCCGCGGAGCCAGATGGACCCTAAACGGTTCCAGATGGCTCTACGGGATCCCTGGCCCTCTGGCAATTCCCTCGATGACCTGGTGGAGTCCTGGAATGATAGGCTCTCCAGGGCCATCGACGAGATTGCACCTAGACGTCCTCTGTGCCCTCGCCTAAAGCTAGCACCCTGGTATAACCAGGAGTTGCAGCAATTAAAGCGAGGACTCAGACGACTAGAGAGGCAATGGCGGCGTACTCGAGACGAAGCGACTAGAGCATCTTATAGAGAGTGTATGAAGTCCTATGAGACGGCAGTCAAAGCCGCAAAGAAAACATACTTTGTGGCTAGGATTGCGTCTGCAACTTCGCGCCCGGCACAACTGTTCAACACAATTCGGACTCTTATAACGCTGCCACAGGGCAGCCCAAACGCTAGTCAATTGGAAATCGGCTGTGAGGCTTTTGCGAAATTTTTTGCAGATAAAGTCGCATCACTCCGCCGCGACGCCCCCGCCATATTGGAGACAGTATGCGAACCCGAAGATCCTTGCCTGTCTTCAGATTGTATTCTGGATGGTTTCAGCGCTCTCAGCCTGGAGGAAGTTGACAGGATCCTCTTGTCTGCACGCCCTACAACTTGCAATTCGGACCTTTGCCCCTCCTAGCTTATTAAATCCTGCCAGAGGGAGCTTAGGTATCCTGTACGGGATATCATAAATAGATCCCTGATGGAAGGGCAATTCCCAACAACTCTTAAGGAGGCAGTGGTCCGCCCCCTCTTAAAAAAACCAACATTGGACCCGGCCGAATTGGCGCACTATCGGCCGGTCTCGAATTTACCCTTTTTGGGTAAACTCATTGAGAGGGCAGTGGCGTTGCAACTACAGAGTTTCCTGGAGGATGCTTCCGTCCTTGACTCCCATCAGTCGGGCTTCCGTCCGGGTCATGGGACGGAGACAGTGCTGGTTGCCCTATTGGATGATCTCCAGCGGCATCTGGACTGAGGCGGCTTGGCGGTACTTATGTTGTTAGACCTATCGGCAGTGTTCGATACGGTCGACCATCGGTTGCTGACTTGCCGTCTCGCCGACGTGGGGATTCAGGGGTTGGCTTTACAATGGCTTACCTCTTTCCTCAAGGGTCAGGGACAAAGAGTGGCGATTGGGGGTGAATTGTGCCGGAGGTACCCGCTGGATTGTGGGGTCCCTCAGGGAGCAGTTCTTTCCCCGATGTTGTTTAACATCAACACCTCTTGCCCAGATTGCCCGGAGATATGGGCTGGGTTGCCACCAGTACGCTGATGACACCCAGCTCTATCTATTTATGGATGGCCGGCCTGCCTATGTCCCAGAAAACCTGGACCTGGCATTGCAGGCTGTGTCTAGATGGCTCAGGCTGAGCGGGCTGAAGCTAAATCCAGCGAAGACAGAGGTCCTTTGCTTGGGTCGCCGTGGTCCGGGGAGGGAGATTCCCTTACTGGCTCTCGATGGTGTGCCTCTGTCAGCAGCGCACAGGGTTAGGAGCCTGGGGGTGCTATTGGAGCCTATTCTAACTATGGAGGCCCAGAGAGCAGCCACTGCCAAGTCCGCATTTTTTCATCTCAGGCGGGCAAGGCAGCTGGCCCCTTTCCTGGAGGACGGCGACCTGGCAACAGTGATCTATGCAACAGTCACCTCGAGGCTGGACTACTGCAATGCCCTCTACATGGGGCTGCCCGTTGCAGCTAGTGCAGAATGCCGCTGCCCGGCTGTTGTTAGGGCTCCCTAGATGGGAGCACATTCAGCAGGGGCTTCGGGGACTGCATTGGCTGCCGATAACATACCGAGTTCGGTACAAGGTGCTGGTTATGACCTTTAAAGCTCTTCATGGCCTGGGACCTGCCTACCTTAGGGACCGTCTCTCCCCACATGTTCCCCAGAGAGTGCTGAGATCGGGGTCTCAGAACCTCCTTATAATCCCTGGGCCAAAGGAGGCCCGTCTGAAAGCGACCAGAGACAAGGCCTTTTCGATTGCAGCTCCCTGTTGGTGGAACCAGCTCCCGGAGGAGGTGAGGGCCCTGCGGAACCTTGAACAGTTCCACAGGGCCTGCAAAACAGCCCTCTTCTGGTTGGCATATAATTAATTGATATCGGAATGCCTGAACATTAAATCTCGAACATCAGATGATTGAATACTGGAATATTTGAAGAATTGATTTAAGGAAAGGTAGCATAGTGCATATTGATGTGAGTTTTATGTGTTTTTATGTATTTTATTGTATAATTATTAATGTATTTTTTAATTGATTCTTGTTAGCTTTTGTGTTGTGAGCTGCCCTGAGCCCGCCTCGGTGGGGTAGGGTGGGATATAAATCGAATAAAATAAATTAAATAAATAAATAAAAATAAATACTTGTCTTGCCAGATAGACAATAAGTGAAAGTTACAGTCCAAATATAGGTTACAGGTTAATGGCTCATTATTTCTCCTGCCTAAACTTCTCCCACCCAAAAGTCTGTGAATTAGTTCCCGGACCCTAATATTGCTTTTCTCAAAAGTCACATTTCAGCTTTGCAGACATCTTCCTTTGGTACCTATCTTCTGTTACCAGGGAGACAAAATTAGGCCCTAGTTTCCCTCAATGATCTACCCTTTACTGTGGCCTCATTTGTTACCAACACTATATATGAAGGTTAGTAAATATTGATATTATAATACATGGATTAATACAGGCATGAATACATGTATATAAATGCATACATGAATACATAAAACAATATAGTTATGTTATCAAAGATTTCAGGTTTTCACGGCTGGTAACATCATTAGGCTTTGTAGAATCTTTCGGGATCAAGTGCCGTGTTCTACTGGAAGGAAAACTTTCTCCAGTAGAACACGGCACTTGATCCCGAGAGATTCTACAAACCCTAATATAGTTATGGATATATAAATATGCTTTGGGTAACTGACCACTCATCAGCAATGACAATACTATTAGGAAAATCAATCGACTGTTTCTGGATCAAAAGTTTAAAACAAATCCTTGTCAGGGAGTTTTACCTGACAGTGGCTTGTGGTGAAGGAATCTGCACCAAAAGCATAGACAATAGATCAATTGATCTTGGACAGTGACTTAGTGACTGAAGGCATTCTTCAGTAAGAGGGCACAGATTTAACTGCAGCAGCATTTGGGGCTGCTTATCACAAGTTAGATCATCTAGGGTATGATCCTACAAGCCAACAGAAGCTAATATACTTGGGGTGCTTCATTCCAGTTCAGGTTCTGAGGTAGGGATGTGCCTAAACGCTACAATATTGTATCCAATTGGATGTCCAAGAACACTGAATGCCTTCCTAAATCATATGAAATTAGCACCAAATTATTTAAATTATTTTAAATTGTTTGTTTTAATGTTTAATTTAAATGTCTTTATTGTTATTCTATTATGTTTGTGAGCTGCCCTGAGCCTGCTTCGGTAGGGAGGGCGGAATATAAATCAAATAAACTAAACTAAACATTCCAAGAACTGTCTAAACTTGTTCCATTTGCTTTAGAATTGACATCCAAGAGTATTTAACAGTCCTAAAGCAAAATAAAATGTGGGGCATTATAGTATTCTGTTTGTTCTGCAGATAAGAACTGTTTCATCTTTCCCCAATGCTATTTTCCTGATCTCTAATGATTAGGGGAGGTACTACTTTACCTGTTGCATACATAACATCAGCACACATGAAGCCCCCAGTGGAATTGAGAACTTTCAAGGTTCAAAAATGGCTTGGGGGCTGAGGCTGAAGTTCCCTCTCCTCAGGAATTCTAGTCTTGATTTGAACTGAGCTTGTGTGTACCTGGGATTAATTTCCTAGCACAGAACTTGCAAACCATATTTGATCTGGTGAAAAACATACCATGTAGTTAGGCCTTCAGGCCATTTCAGAAATCAAGAGCTGAGCAGGAAATTCAAGAGGACAGTCTGTAGGAAATTTAAGGTTTGCATCAAACCTGACTATACTGGTATTTGGTTAGACTGCATTACCCATGCTCAGGTTAAGATTGCAGACCTTTCTTATCTTTTTGGTAGGGATTTCTGGAAGGAGGGTCAGTTTGCCAGGCTTTTATTTGGCTTTTTAGTTAGGGCTTGGGGGTCAACTTAGGGAAGAAAGCTTATTTTAGTGGAGAAAATAAGCATCCAGTCCATCATCTCTAACTGTGTTTGTAGGTTTTGTGGCAAGGTACTCTGTGAGAGAAAAGAGCAGCCTTGAACCTGCTGAAGTACGCTGTTCAGGAAAAGGGGAAGCACATCTCCCCTTAGTGGTTATTTACTTTGAGACCAGCTTTACTTTATATATCTAAGTTATCCACACATTATATTTACCTTATTAAATACTTCATTTTCTGTTAAACAAACCTTTGTTGTTTGCCTCCATCTGTGTCTTATCTGTCAAGTCAAAATTCTAAGAAATGTGATCTCTATTTACCTGACATAAGTACAGCTGGAAATCTTTCTGGATGCTTATTCGTTGCCTGTTGCAGGGATGCTGCTCTGGCACTTTAGCAACAACTTTTGGAATCATTGGTTTGAATCACAAAGCGTTCCAAGAATTTCCCTTTCCCTTTTTTAAACTGGTAATAATAATTGGATTTCTATAAAATTTTAAACAGTTTGCTGTAGGTTTCTTTTTCTTTTTCTTTAGAAATCAATGAGTGCACCGTGAACCCTGATATCTGTGGATCAGGACATTGTGTTAACTTGCCTGTTGGATATACATGCTTCTGCTATGAGGGCTACAGACTTAATGATCAACAAACAAAATGTTCTGGTATGAGAACTTTCCCTTCTTCATCCCACCCTAGTTGCTAAAACTATCATAATATAAAGAATGTAAAGAAAGAAGTGTAATTTTTTATTTGTAGGTGGAAGCTATCATTTATTAATCTTTGTTTATTTAAACATTTATATCCTTCCTTTCTTCTTGGTTCAGGAATTACTGCTTCTCAGTAATCTTGTTTACTGTCTGTCTCTGAAAAACTTATGATACCGTTACGTATGTAGGGAGGTGCAGAACATTTGGTTGCATATGGAACATGTATCAGGAATTTTCTAGTCGCTTCTCCGTTATAGCTCACCTCTCCAGCAAAATGGCTGATGATGCTAAGGCTGGTGAGATTTTACATGGCATTTGGGGATGCAGCTGAAAGATGAAATGTAAAGCCCTCTTCCATCTGTGCACACATGGAAGTCCTTTTTGCTTGCTCACAAAGTTTATTTGGTCCTGACCCAAATCTCTAGATTATCTAGGGATTCTCAAGATTAACACCAGTTAGAAACTCCAATTAGACTGCCAATAAATAAAAACTAAATCAGTCAAATGTAGTCCTTAATAAAACTGCCTCCAATTGCCTCCCAAAGATTAACAGTGAGGGAGCCAGGTGCTGTTCCTAGGGGAGATTGTTCCATAATCTTGGAGCTGCCACCAAAAAGACCTTCTCTCATGTGCCCACCAGATGAACGTCTTTGATTGGTGGATCAGTCTGGAGGGCCTCTTTTCCAGAAACATGAGAGAAGATGATCCTGCAGGCACCCTTGTCCAAAACAATATAGGGCTTTAAAGGACAAAACAAACACCTTGAATTGGACTCAGGAGTTAATTAGCAGCCACTGTAATTGCTGCAGTATCAGAGTTATATGCTCCCAATAGCTGGTCTTGACCAGCAGTCTAGTCACAACATTCTGTACTAACAGCAGCTTCCAGACACTCTTCAAAGGTAGCCCCAAGCAGAGCACATTGCAGTAGTTCAGTCTAGATGTAACTGAAGCATGGAACACAGTGGCTATGTCAGACTGAGCCAGGAACTGACACTTCTGGTGCACCAGCTAAAGTTGGGAAAGGGCACTCCAAGCTACCACCAGCCACCTGGTTTTCTAAGATTACCTCTCAGCCAAGCAGCACTCCTAGACTGCAGATTGGCTCTTCAATGAGAGTATAACCCCAACAAAGACAGGAGAAATCTTGAGTCCCTAGTCTGCCTTTCTACTAACCCAGAGAACATCTGTCTTGTCCGGATTCATGAAACTATTTCTTGTGTGGTTTTTCCTGATGGACATAGAAGAATGGCTGTTATCTTATTCTGCCTACACAAGCCTGAATCTTGATAGCCCTACAATTCTTCTATGTATTTCCCTGTTGAATTTATGTTTGCATGTTTGCAAATGGAATATCTAAACATGAAATTTAAGATAATCATTAGTAGTTAGGATATTCCAGGATGCTCCCAGTAATTTCTTTCTCTGTCCCTCTGCTTTGGAGTCCTAGCTAGCACTGTATCAAATTTTATTATAGCTGCTGTGCTTCTGTGTAAGATTAGTGCAATAAACTTTACATGGAGCTGCCATTGAAAGTGTTGAGAAACTTCAGTTGGTATAGAATGCCGCAGCCAGGATGTTGCCTGAAGTGGCAGGGGCCATATCACTCCAACCCTGGCCCATGTATACTGGCTCCCAGTTTGCTTTCAGGGATAATTCAGAGTGCTGGTCTTGACCTTCAAAGCCCTATATGGATTGCGACCAACATACCTGAGGATTGCCTTCTCACTTATGAACCCACTCAACCGCTACAGTCATATTTGGGTGCCCCATCTTCTAAGATTAGGCAAGTGGCAATCTGGAAGAGGGCCTTCTTGGTCATGGCACCTGAACTCTGGAACTCTCTCCTCAGGGAGATTTGTCAATCCCCTTCTGTTGCTGTCTTCCACCAGTGGGTGAAAATTTCTGCTTGTATGTTTGGAATTCCCTCATTGATCCCTCCTTCTTGAGCAATCTTTTAATTGTTGGTTTTATGTCTTTGTGTTTTAGCCTTGTTTTCAAAATTGTTTCAATGATTTGTGCTTTGTGGGGAGGTTAGTTTTAAAATGTGATTTAATGTTTTAATTTGCTAGCAACTTTGGGGACTCTTATGAGGCAGAAAGGCTTGTAACTAATAATAAATGGGGGGAGAAGGAAACTAAACCTGTTTTCCAAAACCTGGTAATACAATCCTGAATGTATAAGTGTCCAGCCCCGCCTTGAAGAAACATCCATTTTGTTTTGTTTCTTTTCCTCATAGACTTAATACCCATATGCTTATGCCAGTTAGTATTCTTGTCGAGTCAAAATTTTGTACAACATTCTTGTTCATTTCTGAGATAAAATTTGTGCTAACAGTTTTGCCTTTTTAGTGACTTGTATATACACTGGATGGAATGAAGTAATGATTTTTCAATGTCCATGTATTTTTATGTCTTAAACAGATATTGATGAATGTACTCAGACTCCCCATCTCTGTTCCCTCGGGCGCTGTGAAAATACAGAAGGAAGTTTCCTCTGCATTTGCCAGGCAGGATTCATGGCCAATGAACAAGGAACAGATTGTATTGGTAACTACTGCATTAGATAAAATGAACTCTAGTTAGTTAATGTCCTGAGCTGGAATCAACCGATGTAATCTAAAACTATTTCAGGTGCTAAATGCTCAAGTTGACATATAGGTCATGGTGGTATTTTAAGAAAGCTCTCTTTAAAATTATTTGGATGAACATTTATAATGTGAATTGATGCAATAGTTTAGTGTCCCCCCTTCTTTCCTGGACAAGGGCACCTGAGTCAGAGAGACAGTGGCTCCTCTTAGTTGAGTCTGGAGCAGGGTGAACTAAAGATCAATTAAAACAGTACTATGTTCTCATGGCTGCCACAAGGATCACTCATGAACTGGGAGCTCTGTGCTTTTTAGGCATGCATGAGCCTGATTCAGTTTGTACCATGGTGCACATGGAGAAGAGGTTTCAGCATGTGCCATTTTCTCAACCTGAAACTTCCTTTCTGCTCCACTGTAAAATTTGTGTAGCCATCATTACATGCAGAATTCTCAGTGTGAAGCAAACAACAGTACCCTGGCTATTTCAGGTTGGGAGGACAACACAGAGGGAAAGCTGACACCACACACTGCAGCCCTGATCCAAATCATGGCCTCAAAAGCCTGGGGAACTCCCTGTGCCCATATGATCCAAAGCCCCTGTGGTGACCACCAAGACACCGTATCATACACTGGCATTAATTTCCTGTTCATGGGTGTGTGGTGGTGAGAGCTTTTCAGTTCTCATTTTGCCTCAGTGGGGAAAACAGGATGCTTGAGAGCACTGATCTTTTTCTTGGCAAAACACCTAACCTTTCTTCTGATGTCTGTTACTGCTCATTTTTTGTGTATCTTTTCACAGTGTTTCAAACCCTTCCTTTCCACACACACACACACATGCAACTTATTTTTGGGGACAGGGAGACTCAAGGAACTTTGTCCACAGCGCTACCAAATGTTGAATATAAAGCAATTTTTGACTTTCAGAATATTCTCCTTACAGTTTGTCTGAAGTATCCTTGGAGATACATTTTCATGAAGAACTTTTCTCTCGTTTTCCTCAAGAAATTAAACTGCCAGCAGCTTATTGGCTGCTAGTCAGAAGTCCAGTGTCAAGGCTGGGAAAGGAGAGGATTCATAAAGAAAATCTACAAGCACCAGTGCTTCTCTCTTCTTGGCAACTAGCCATCACAGATAAATTTACACTTTGCTTAGAGCAAGTCTTTTTTGAAGACTGATCACCTTTTAATATGACTTGCCAAAAATAACAGCTCAGATGGATTTTCTAGGAGTTCAATAGGAAAACACTGTGAACAGTATTTCTTCTTCTATGATTACTCATTGTTGCCCCTAAAGCATTATAAACCATGCTTTTAAAACATGAGTAATTTTCACAGGCTTGAAATACAGAATAAATTTAACATGATGATGTACTAGGAACTGACTCTGGATTTTTGATGCTTCTTGGTGAATATCTTCCCCTTGTACATTCATGAAAGAAAATTCTTGTGATTTTGCACCAAATTAATATACAAGGTTATGGCCTTCCTCCAGTTTAAAGCATCTCCCTGAAAGTTGTGATTCTTCTGGAGGAAAACTTCACATTCACTGAGTGAAATGGTAGGATACAAGTCATTATTGTTGCCAGTAGGGACATATGTTTGAATATTCCCTGTACAAATGTATATCTAAGAAATACTGTGTGTATGTGTGTGTGTGTAAAGTTTTGAATCAAGATTTCAATAAATAAAGGTATATCTATTCAGGATCTTTTGGGATACTGGTAAATGGATCCCCAAAAAATCCAGAAATATTCAAGACCAGCAGTTTAAGGCTCCTAGGACTGCTTTTCTTCAGTTTAAAGTGTATCTTTGTCAGTGACTTCTTGCCACATCTTGGTCTGCTAAGTTGGGTTGCCTTGAATTCTCTGGTTTGACACTGACTGTGTTGGGCTTGTCACTTGCCACATTGATCAGTTGTTCTACTGGGATTATCTGGTTCTATATTACTTTCGTTGTGCTTGCAACAGTGTTTCCTGCTCATATGAACATGAACATATGAAGCTGCCTTACACTGAATCAGACCCTTGGCCCATCAAAGTCAGTATTGTCTACTCAGACTGGCAGTGGCTCTCCAGGGTCTCAAGCTGAGGTTTTTTCACACCTACTTGCCTGGGCCTTTTTTTTCTTTTCTTTTTTTTAGTTGGAGATGCCGGGGATTGAACCTGGGACTTTCCGCTTACCAAGCAGATGCTCTAGCACTGAGCCACCGTCCCTCCCCATAATGCTCAAGATGGTTTTGCTTGGGCTACAGTTTGATATTGATTGTGTTTGACTTGGCACATTGTTCCACAGTTCTACTAGGACTCTCTGGTTTGATGTTGTTTCTGTTAGGCTTTTTGGTTCTGTTTACATTGGGAGGCTTTTGATCAGTGGGTGCTTACTCCTGAAGGAAGCATGGAATTTTCCTTATAGTAATCAATGGAACATGGCTAGCAGCACCTTGTTCAGGAGCTCATAGAACTGGACCCCTTGACCCTATCTACTTGAAATTTGTGGTTTCCTAGCAGGACTAGGTTCTCTGTGATTTTGGTGACTTAGAAAAAAAGCCACTCCAGCCCCCCTAGAAAATAATGGACCGAAATAATTTTGGAATTCTGGAAAAAAAAACTTGACTCCAAATACCAAATAGCTATTGGGGGCCCAAATAACCCAGAATGCAAGTATTTGTGCCATTCCCAACAACTGAACCAGAAAAATACCAGATTTTTTTAGCCATCCCTCTCTAGTAGGTTCATTTGAAATGAGGTATTGGAGGAGAGTTGTACAGATATCATTGTCCACCAAAAAGACAAATAAATGGGTTCTAGATCAAATCAAGCCTGAGCTCTCCCTACAAACTTAAATTACTAAACTGAGGCAGTCATAATTTTAAAGCATGGGAGGGGTGGACTTACTGGAAAAGGCAATAATGCCAGGGAAATTCAAAGGCAGTAGGAAAAGAATAAGACTCAAAATGAGATGGATTGACTCAATCAAGGAAGCCACGACCCTCAGATTGCAAGACCTGAGCAAGGTTGTTAATGATACGACATCTTGGAGGTTATAAATTCATAGGGTTGCCATAAGTTGGGAGTGATGGAACTTAATTCCCACATCCCTAGTTGTCACTATAGAGATAAACCTAGCAGCTGAAGTTGGGAAGCCCTCTTGTATCACAAAACCATTAATTCCCTCTCCCAAAACAAAACTATTAGTCATGCAGTTGACAACATTTAACAAAGCATCAACATTTAATAAAATGGCATCATTTCTTTAAAAGCCAATTTAAAAAAGGAAATTTGTAATTGCCCATCACAGATTGTTTTTATGTTTTGTAAGATAATTTTTATTAATAATTTTTAAATTTTTCCTGAGTAGTCCTGCACAAGGAGTAGTCCTGCACAGGGTGGCAAGACATCATAAATGCAGAGACTTTGGGAAGATGACTTTGCCAAAATATTCTCCAGCTTCATGGGAATCATAACTTGAAAGCAAATGAGCAGAAGTGGCAATAAATAGACCTTGTAGATGATGTAGTTGCAAATATCAGTGAAATCCCAGCTTACATATTACATTGTTTATGTAAGGTCTTCTTTAACATCTCAAGCATTTTATAGAATGAAGCTAGCTGAAACTTTGTTGTTGTTGTTGTTGTTCAGTCGCACAGTCGAATCCGACTCATTGCGACCCCATGGACAAAGTCACGCCAGGTCCTCCTATCTTCCACCATCCTCCGAAGTCTCAAATTTGTGTTTGTTAGATCAGTAATGCTGTCCAGCCATCTCATATTTTGCCGTCCCCTTCTTCTTTTGCCTTCTGTCTTTCCCATCATCAGGATCTTCTCCAGTGAGTGCTCCCTTCTCATTTGGTGGCCAAAGTATTTGAACTTCAGCTTCAGCATCTGACCTTCCATGGAACAGTCTGGGTTGATTTCCCTTAGGACTGACTGATTGGATCTTCTTACAGTCCAAGGGACTCTCAAGATTCTTTTCCAGCACCAGAGCTCAAAAGCATCTATTCTTCTGTGCCTGGCCTTCCTTATGTTCCAGCTCTCACAGCCATACATTACTACTGGAAATACCATCGCTTTGACTATACAGACTTTTGTTGGCAGGGTGATGTCTCTACTTTTTTTATACTGCCCAGGTTTGCCATAGCTGTCCTCCCAAGGAGCAAACGTCTTTTCATTTCCTGGCTACAGTCACCATCTGCAGTGAACTTGGATCCCAGAAATGTGAAGTCTGTCTCTACTTCCATGTCTTCCCCTTCTATTTGCCAAGGTGTGATGGGGCCGGATGCCATGATCTTAGTTATTTTGATGTTGAGTTTCAAGCCTACTTTTGTGCTTTCCTCTTTCACCCTCAACAAGAGGTTCTTTAGGTCCTCCTCACTTTCTGCCATTAGAATGGTGTCATCTGCATATCTGAGGATGTTGATGTTTTTCCCAGCAATCTTAATTCTGGATTGTGCTTCATTCAGGCCAGCATTCTGCATGATATACTCTGCATATAAATTAAATAAGCAGGGTGACAATATACATCATTGTCGAACTCCTTTTCCTATTCTAAACGAATCAGTTGTTCCATATCGCGTTCTGACAGTTGCTTCTTGACCCTTATACAGGTTTCTCAGGAGACATGTGAGGTGGTCTGGTACTCTCATCTCTTTAAGGACTTGCCACAGTTTGTTTTGATCCACACAATCAAAGGCTTTAGCGTAGTCAATGAAACAGAAATAGACGTTTTTCTGATACTTCCATGCTTTCTCCATAATCCATCGAATGTTGACAGTTTGATCTCTAGTTCCTCTACCTCCCCAAAACCCAGCTTGAACTTCTGATAGTTCCCGATCTACATACTGCTGAAGCCTAGCTTGTAGGATCTTTAACATGACGTTGCTGGCATGTGAAATGAGTGCAGTGGTGTGATAGTTTGAACATTCCTTGGCATTACCCTTCTTTGGGATTGGAATATAAACTGATCTTTTCCAATCCTGCGGCCACTGTTGTGTTTTCTAAATTTGTTGACATAATGTGTGCATCACTTTAACAGAATCATCTTTTAGGACTTTGAATAGCTCAACTGGGATACCGTCATCTCCACTCGCTTTGTTGTTAGTCATGCTTTCTAAGGCCCATTTGTCTTCACACTCCAGAATGTCTGGCTCAAGTGAGTCAGCAATTTCACTGTCATGGTTGTCAAGGACATTGAGATCCTTCTTGTATAATTCTTCTGTGTATTCTTGCCACCTCTTCCTGATCTCTTCTGCTTCTGTTAGGTCCCTACCGTTTTTGTCCTTTATCATGGCCATCTTTGCATGAAACGTTCCCTTGATTTCTCCAATTTTCTTGAAGAGATCTCTTGTCCTTCCCATTCTATTATTTTCCTCTGTTGCTTTGCATTGTTCCTTCAGGAAGGCCTCCTTAGCTCTCCTTGCTGTCCTCTGAAAATCTGCATTCAGTTGGGTGAATTTTTCCTTTTCACCTTTGCCTTTCGCTTTCCTTCTTTCCTCAGCTATTTGTAAAGCCTCATCAGACAGCCACTGTGCTTTCTTGCATTTCTTTTTCTTTGGGATGGTGCTGATTGCTGCCTTCTGTACAATGTCACGAACCTCCGTCCATAGTTCTTCAGGCACTCTATCTATCAACGCTAGTTCCTTAAACCTATTCTTCACCTCCACTGTATATTCATAAGGGATGTGATCAAGGTCAAACCTGAATGGCCTAATGGCTTCCCCAGCTTTCTTCAGTTTAAGCCTGAATTTTGCAATGAGTAGCTCATGATCTGAGCTGCAGTCAGCTCCAGGTCTTGTTTTTGCTGACTGTAAGGAGCTTCTCCATCTTTGACTGCAGAGTAGATAATCAATCTGATTTCTGTGTTGCCCATCAGGTGATGTCCATGTGTAGAGTCGCCTTTTAGGTTGTTGGAAGAGGGTGTTTGCTATGACCAGCTTGTTCTCTTGGCCACAATAATAGATGTAGTGATCCTCTGTTAAATTCACCCATTCCCATCCATTTTAGTTCACTGATTCCCAGTATGTCGATGTTCAGTCTTGCCATCTCTTGTTTGACTACATCTAGCTCATTTTGATTCATAGATCTTACATTCCATGTTCTGATGCAGTATTGTTCTTTGCAGCATCGGTCTGTTCTTTCACCATCAGACACATCCACAGCTGAGCATCCCTTTGACTGGGGCCCAGCTGCTTCACTCTTTCTGTGGTTACTTGGACTTTCCCTCTGCTCTTCCCCAGAAGCATATTGGGCACCTTTTGACCTGAGGGGCTCATCTTCCAGTGCCATATCTTTTAGCCTTTTGTTACTGTCCCTGGGGTTTTCTTGGCAATGATACTGGAGTGGTTTGCCATTTTCTTCTCCAGTGGATTACAGTTAGTCTGGGTTCTCAGCTGTGGTCTGTCCATCTTGGGTGGCCCTGCATGGCATAGCCCATAGCCTCAGTGAACCGCACAAGCCCTCTCGCCACATCAAGGCAGCAATCCATGAGAGAAAGCGGAAACTTAGTGTTCAGTAAATAAGTTGTTTATTTTCAAAACATGGGAACTCCCATATTTCCTGCTTTTAACTTTTTATGTTTTCATATCCTAGATGTTGATGAATGTGCCAGACCTCATACCTGTGGGGAAGGCCTTTGTGTAAATACCATTGGCTCATATAGATGTGAATATTGTGAAAGTGGATTCCGAATGGTCAGGAGAGGACAGTGTGAAGGTAGGTGCTCTTTCTGCTGTAACAAGATTGCTGAAACATTCATTTTTGTAGTCATTGTTACTGGAAATTCTCATCAAAAATTGTCGTAGGTATTGACTATTATTGTAAGCCACCTTGAACCAGGAGGAAAGGCAGCATATAAATGTTTTAATAAATAAATCCTAGCATGTAAAATATAGAATACAAAAATAAAACCTGTAGTGTAATGTAAGAAACCACCCAATATAATTAAAAATACTTACAACTAGACTTGTCCATATCTTTCATTATTAATTAACAATAACTACAAAAATTGGGGGTTTCATAGTTATAATAATTAATGTGAAAACAAAGTAAATTCTCTAAACAGCCTATAACAAAAGAAACCCATTATTTTCTTTTGTTCAGGGGCTGTGATTTTTGCTCTTAGTTTCTGCCTCTCTATGGTGTGTTTTCCTAATAAGGGCATACAAAGCTGTTTTCCTTAGGAAACATGGAGAGAAAGCCTCTGATTTTTCTTGATTGATTTCAGACTTTAGCCACCAAAACCACCATATATATATATAAAAGTTGTTAAGCAGCCCAGAAACCAAAACCACCATATATATATATATATATATATATATATATATATATATATATATATATATATATATATATATATATATATATATATATATATGGTGGTTTTGGTTTCTGGGCTGCTTAACAACTTTTATTTTTCCAGCAGTGTTTTGGTTATGTGTCACCTTGAAAGGAGTTGTCTTCTTCTAATTAATGGTTACTCTCAGCTGCACTAAGAGAGTCAGCTTGGGTTGATTGGTTCTTCCGGGATGCCCATTTTTGGTTGCCATCAGCCAGCTGAGGGGGATTTATACTGTTTCCCAAAACTGCTTAGTCATTGTTTTTTTTGGCAAAAAGCCATCATGCTTACCAGCTGGTGATTATGGGACTATGTAAGTAGTATTAGTTAGTTATATTTTATAACATTGTCTAGAGGGAGAGAGAGGTGAAGCTGCAACACTTCTTTGCCCATGCCTGTCAGCCGCCCTGAGCCCGCCTCGGCGGGGAGGGCGGGATATAAAAATAAAATATCATTATTATTATTATTATTATTATTGTTGTTGTTGTTGTTGTTGTTGTTGTTGTTATTATTATTATTATTTTGTTTTCATCAGTCTATTCTGAAACTGCTTATCTTTGAGTTGTGTTGCCTTGTCTGTCACTGCAAAGAAAACACCTTGCTCTTCCTCGGTGTGAGGGTAGTATAAGTTGTTACATGGTGAGCAGCGTTGGGATATGTGATTTAGTGTGGCATTCAAGGCAAGGGTGTTTGAGGCTGTGCAGGTGGTTGACGAGGACTATGAGCTGTTTGTTATTTTGATAGATAGTCAGGATGGCTGAGAGCTTAAACCCTTTTGTGAATGGAACAGAGGAATTTACATTCCATACGTTGCAGACAGTGGACGTAACAGGAAGACCTGACTTGTTTGTCTCTCCCTGGGATGTACAAGGAAGATCAGAATTTTGCCCTGACCCTTCTTTAGGGTCAAGTCATGTTAAGCCCAGGTGGAGAGATTTCCAGGGCAGGGACTTATGGCAAGAAGAAACTCCCCAGCATACAGCTGAGTTTTTGGCATGGTGGGAGGAGCAGAGATTGATTGCGCTCCCCTCTTGGAGACATTCTGATTTGGAATTTCAGTAGATTGAACCATATAGACGCTTTGGGGTTGGGAACTGATGGCTGCCACAAGCATGGGAACCTGCTTTTTGGGCACCAACAGGAGATCAAGATGGGGAGTCTCAGCCACGAAAGGCTAAGGGCTTACAATTACCACAACATCTACCCAGACAGAGGGATGAGAGGTATGTAGAGATGGAGCTTGGGCAAAGAAGTGTTGCAGCTTCACCTCTCTCTCCCTCTAGACAATGGTCTCGAGCAGCCAGTCCACCCAGGCAGAGATTTGGAGATTATAATTCTCCATGTTGGAATTGGCAGAGGCACCGAGAGGACGGGTTGCCACAGCAAAGACAGAGGCATGATAGCCCAATGTGGCAATACCAGAGAGAACAGAGTCCTTAGTGTTATGATAGGAAAATGTTTCCATTGTATAAACCACCTATGGATATTTTGGCTTATTTTTCTTTTTTTGAACGTATCTGTGTAGAGATGCAGGTTACCCAACAATTTTATATGATTATTTTGAGATCTTTATTGTATGGGGAGCTTTTGGAACTCATGGGACAGTTACCTCCCCAAGATGCTCTGTCTTATGATAAGTTTAAAGTTTTGGCTAGGCAGCGTTTTGCACTGAATGCTGAAACATATAGGAGAACATTTAGAAGGGTGGACCGTACGTTATGGACTGGAAGTCTCCATTTGGTTGCAGCTAAATTGCGGCAGAATCTGGTTTATTGGCTAGCAGTTGAAGGAGTTAGTAGTTTTGAGGGCCTGAGATAACTGATTCTGAAGGAGCAATTCCAGAAATTATTGCCAGATGAAATTGCCCCGTTGGTCCTTGACAGAGCCCCTGCTACAGTAGAGGATGCTGCGGGCCTAGCGGAACTTTTAAAACTGAATAGGCAGCATGGACTTGGAAAGCAGCTTTCAGCTGGAGGAGCTAGCAGTTGCTCTGCTGTGACAGAGATGGGTAGGCTGGGAAAAGATGGGGAGGGGAGTAAATCCTCCACCCCCCAGGAAAAGAGCTCTTCCCTAACAGCTGAATTTCATTCTAAGGTGGGCCCTTCTTGTGGAATCTGTTTTTTCTGTAGGAAACCTTTTATGTGGAGACTGTGAAAAATCAGTTAAGGAACCTCCCAGTACTAGCAGTCCAGCAGTTCGGATTATTTCCCAGGACCCTCTTGCAACTGAGGGCTGGGAGGAAGAAGAAACATGGACAGGTGCTTTAACTGTTGCGCCAGTCACTACTGAATTAGTGGCTGAGCCAAGACTTTTACATTTGCTACTGCTTCGACAGAAGCATCTAGTTTAGGAGGAGTTAATTCTGTTCCACCCAGTGTGAATTGGGCAACTCTACATTTTTCAAGAGAGATAAGGATTAATGATATAACTGTTACTACATTTCGGGACTCAGGAAGTGATGTCACTGCAGTTCTGCGATCTCTGGTTAAAGACCATCAAATGTTAAACGAATTTGTGTGGATAACTCCTTATGCTTCTGCTGCAGTTCGGAAAGAGCTAGCTAAAGTGGATTTGGAGTATAAAGGACTGTAGATGGTTTTGCAGGTCATTGTACATCCAGATGCAGCCTGTAAAATTCCTGTGCTGCTGGGTAATGACTTTGGTTATTTTTATCATAAACATACCTTGTTATCTAACCCTGCTTGGTCCAGTGAAACCCGTCAGTCTGTAGAAACTCAGACTGAGGGTGAGAGCAGCATCGTTGTGTCTTCCAGTAATAATCTCCCCTGCATGCCAATTGAGTTGAAGCCGGCTGTAAATCTGGAGCAGGCAGGTTTTCAGTTGGGGAGGGGTGAAGAGGTAGCAACTGAAACATCGTCTACAAGCAGCTTTGCTCTCCCTTCTTTAACAGAAAATTTGAAAGACTTTAAAAATGCTCAAAAGGCTGATCCAACATTAGAGACCTGCTGTGCTCTTGCAGAGCAACCTCGTAATCAAGATGCTCGTGTTTGGTTTTATTTTGAAAAGGATTTGCTTTATAGGGAACACAAACCAAAAGCTTTTCCTGAAGAATGTGACTCTAGAAAACAGCTTGTGGTCCCTAGTGGATTTAGAGCTAAAGTTTTGGATTTAGCACATACATCTGTGTTTGCTGGCCATGCAGAAATAAAAAAGACACTGGAAAAAGTAACTAGGTATTTCCATTGGCCAGGGGTTTATGATTCAGTACAGGGTTATGTTAAGAGCTGTCTTACGTGTCAGGTAGTTGGTTATTCAAATGATAACCCCCCAACAACCTTGCAGAGTATTCCTATGGATTCTGCTATTTTTGAGAAAATGATCTGGTGGGCCCATTTAATAAGCCAATGCGTGGGGGTAAGAAATATATTTGCACAGTGATTGATTATGCCTCACATATAGTTATAGCCACTGCTATGGCTACTACTTCTACTGCAAATCTGGTTAAAGCTCTTTTAAATGTTACTTGCACCTGGGGAATTCCTAAGACTATTGTGTCAGATTTGGGGTCAAATATGATGCCTAATCTGATGCAGCAGGTGTTTGCTTTAGCAAAAGTTGATCATCATACCTGTATAGCCTTTCAACATCAAGGGAATGGCTTAGTGGAAGTCACTCAAAAAACATTAGTGAATATGCTGCGTAAATATGCTCTGGCTCATGGTAGTACTTGGGATAGTGAGTTACCTTTTGTGATAGCTGCTTACAGTGACACTGTGCAAGAGAGTTTGGGGTTTGCCCCGAATGAGTTGGTGTATGGGAGGACCCTAAATAATCACTTATCCCTATTAAAGAGTCAATGGGAAGGTTTTGTGGATACTAAACCTCAGTGTGTTGTGACGGACAGTGCGTGTTAGCAGAGCGGCATGCTATTAGGCTGATAAAAATGGTAACGCAGATAAAAACAGGCGAACAGGGTCAAAAGCCTGGGGGTACTATTGGAGTCCTCCTTAACGATGGAGGCTCAGATAGCAGCCACTGCCAAGTCCGCATTTTTTCATCTTAGGCGGGCAAGGCAGTTGGCCCCCTTCCTGGAGCGCGATGATCTAGCAACAGTGATCCATGCCACGGTCACCTCGAGGTTGGACTACTGCAATGCTCTCTACATGGGGCTGCCTTTGTGCCGAACTCGAAAGCTGCAGGTAGTGCAGAATGCCGCGGCCCGGCTGCTGTTAGGACTCCCAAGAAGGGAGCACATCCGGCCGGGGCTCCAGGATCTGCACTGGCTGCCAATAACTTACCGAATCCGGTACAAGGTGCTGGTTATTACCTTTAAAGCCCTATATGGCCTAGGACCTGCCTACCTGAAGGACTGTCTCTCCCCACATGTTCCCCAGAGAGTACTGAGATCGGGAACTCAAAACCTCCTTGTTATCCCCGGGCCAAAAGAAGCCCGTTTAAAGTCTACCAGGGACCGGGCCTTTTCTGTTATGGCCCCTTCCTGGTGGAACCAGCTGCCGGAAGAGGTGAGGGCCCTGCGGGATCTTGCTCAGTTCCGCAGGGCCTGTAAGACAACCCTCTTCCGGCTGGCCTATAACTGGCTGGCACAAGAAACTAAGTGTGGTTTTACTAGATTTCTGCTGTCCTTAATGTTTTAAATATTTCAAATGTTTAATTATTTTAACTGTTTATATGCTTAAACCTTATTTATGTGAGTTTCTATGTTGTAAGCCTCCCTGAGCCACTTGCTGGGAAGGGCGGGATATAAATCATAAAATAAATAAATAAATAAATAAAGTAAGAGACTTCACACTGGTTCTACTAAAACTATCAGTATATTTACAAATATTTACAGATAAGTGCAGTATAATTACAATCCAGAGCTCCAAAGTGCTACGCCAGACAATCATCAATACAGAGAGAGAAAGTAACCTTGCTAGTTAGCACTTTTATAGTTCAGCCCACCAATCAGCAAATATGCTGACTCACTGTGACTACAGGCAATTACCGGGCATTGCATCAGCCAGTCATATGATCACAGTCACATGATCTCTTAACTTTGATAGTAGATGACAGTAGATGATCTAAGATGCAGTAACTTCTAAGCTACACAGTTACTGACACACCTCCTTAGATTTGAAGTTACTGTATATTCAACATCTTTGTCAGCTTCACATGTTTCTCTGTGCATAAACATGTTGTATATAAATCTGCAACATTATTATCCGTGGAACATTTAATCAATGTCATAATGCCACGACTTATTGCTTCCTTTACATTATTGAGTATACAGTCATTCAGCTCACAAAATTCAGCCTCACACTTGCTACATGCAACGAGTGATTGCTTTGTGGCTTTCCACTGAATAAATTAAGCAACACATTGTTTTTATACAGGGAACAGTACTCTCTTTTCCAGGCTGCTTGCCAAGCTTTTTCCTCCTCCTGCGGCAGAGATAACACTTCATTACAACATTTCTGGTTCTGTTACAAATACATGATTTACACAGTTGTTATAACCATAGCGAACAGGGGGAACACCCTTAGTACTCCGGGTAGATACTCTTGGCACCTGGTCAGCACTCTGTTCGTGCTCTGCCACCTTCTGTTTTATATTAACAGGTACCTGTTCAGATTCAGATTTATTTTCTACCTCAGAACTGTTCTCAGTCAATGGTAACCACACCTAGGTTTCCATTTCAGTGCCATGTATCCTTGGCCAACTGACATTCTCACTAAAGTTTGCTGACCTACTTAGGGTGATTTTCATGTCTGGATCACTAAACCTGTAGGACTTCATATGAGTTTGATACCCTAGAAATACTAGCTTCTTGAATCTTGCACCTCCTTTGTGTCTCAACTGCAAAGGAATATTTACCCATGCTTTAGATCCAAACACCTTCAGAAACTCCAAACTTGGCTCCTTATGGTACAATGCTACATAAGGAATGTTGTTTGTGGCTTTGGTCCAGAGCCTATTATGCAAAAATGTTGCCACCATAATTGCCTCTGCCCAGTATGCTATTGGTAGATTAGCATCAGCTAACATTGCATACATCATTTGTTGTAATATGGCATTCGCTCGCTCCGCCACACCATTTTCTGAGGGGGTTGCTGGGTTTGCAATCCTATGAACAATACCCTGCTTTGCCATCCAAGCTTCAAACTGGTTAGACGTAAACTCCCCGCCTTTATCAGATTGAACAGCCTTTAACTACACTCCAAGTTGCTTCTGCACCTTCATAGCCCACAACTTAAAACAGTTAAATACATCAGATTTATGTTTGAGTACATATGACCAGCAAAAACGAATACAGTCATCAATAATGACTAATAGATATCTATTGGAAGAGTGGCTCTTTGGAAATGGTCCCACTATGTTGGTATGGACCAGCTCTAGTGGCCCTTTAGACACTTTTAAACTCTTTTTAGCCACAGGGAACGCTTTACTTTTCACCTGCTTGCATATCTGGCAATCTAAATATGCTTTGCAGCCTTTCACTGATACATTAGGTAACAGGGATAAAGTTTTATTTATAGTGTGAAAGCTAGAATGCCCCAATCTGCGATGCAGCAGATGAACACATGAGTCATGTGGGCATTGATTAGATACTTGTTCTGCTTTTTCAGACATGCTTTCCATCACGTAAACACCATCAATTAGTCTCCACCGGGAATAAATCTTCCCGTTCTTAGACACCTTGCAATCAGTACCAGTAAAACTTACATCAAACCCTGCTTTTGCCAAAGCACTTACACTCAATAGATTAGATTTCAGCTCCGGAACTAGGAGCACCTCCTCCAGCTCACATCCCAGAGCTGGGAAACTTACCCTGCCTTTACACATAACCTCTGATTCAGACCCATCAGCTAGGTTCACATGTGTTAATGCAGGCTTTTGGGCATTTATAATTAGAGTTTTGTCAGTACAAATATGACTGGTTGCACCAGAGTCCACCAGCCAAACATACTTTCCTCTAGACGTTCCTGCAGTCACCAGCTTGGCTTGCTCACAGCTCCCAGATGATGACGACGTCTTCTGCTTCCGCTGCTTCCTTGCCTTGGTACAAAACCTTCTGAGGTGAGTTGTAGACCCACATTGATAGCACTTCCGCACATGAAGAACAACCGGGCCGACCTCTTGCTTCTGCCTCGCAACAGGCTTTGCTCAGAAGTCTGCTCACTCCCACCGGCAGATGCACTGTCTCCGTTCCCAGAATGGGACGCTGCAGTCATCCTGTCTTGGAAATCGTAGAGACGTGCGCATACATAGTCCATAGTTAATGTTGCACTATCTACAGTCTCTAATGACGTGATTAATTGCAGATATTCTCCTGGCAGCGACGAAAGCAAAATATAAACGCGGTCGTCAGCCGCAACAGCCTTTCCTCTCAGCTCAAGCTCTGTGAAACAGTCAGTCAGAGCCTTAATGTGCTCTTTAACACAGCCTCCCGACCTCATCAGCATACGATACATTTTACGTGTTAGGACCATAAGCGAACCAGCTGTAGTACGCATATACATACCACGCAGTGCATTCCACACCTCACTAGCAGTAGCTTTGCCTCTAACGTAAATGAGCTGATCGTCTCCCACACACAGGATAATGTGGGCCAGAGCCTTCTACCCTTGATCTGCCTCAGCTGCTGTAGGATCCACAGGAGGGGTAGAAACAAACTCCCACAGTCCTTCCCTCCGTAGGAAATACTCCATCCGGAGAGACCACACGGCATAATTGCTCGAGGTCAGCTTCTCCACTGGCACGGCTTGCAGCTGAGCCATATCTCCGCTCTCTCCCGATAGCTGGACTCTGTCCTCCCCATCGTCACTCACCGACAAAAATAACGAGACGTCTCCGACACTTTCCTCCGACTCGCTCATGCACTTCTGTTCAGCACGACTCTCCTCCACACATACCTCCACAGCCAGCACAGCCTCACCAACACAGCACGCAGACTGGGCCCATAACCCTGACGGACAGTGCGTGTTAGCAAAGCGGCGTGCTATTAGGCTGATAAAAATGGTAACACAGATAAGAAGAGACTTCACACGGGTTCTACTAAAACTATCAGTGTATTTACAAATATTTACAGATAAGTGCAGTATAATTACAATCCAGAGCTCCAAAGTGCTATGCCAGACAATCATCAATACAGAGAGAGAAAGTAACCTTGCTAGTTAGCACTTTTATAGCTCAGCCCACCAATCAGCAAATATGCTGACTCACTGTGACTACAGGCAATTACCGGGCATTGCATCAGCCAGTCCTGTGATCACAGTCACATGATCTCTTCACTTTGACAGTAGATGACAGTAGATGATCTAAGATGCAGTAACTTCTAAGCTACACAGTTACTGACATGTTGCTGCCTATTTCCAAAACTTACGGCTCACTTTGTTGGATGTCTGGGAAGCAGCTCAAAGTAATTCAAAGGCTGCTCAGGAGAGTCAAAAGCGGTTTTATGATCGTAAAGCTGTAGATAAAGAATTTTTTCCTAATGAAAAGGTGCTGATTTTGAAGCCAGTTAAGCCACATAAATTGTGTCCAAAGTTGCTGGGATCTGGCACTATTGTTCAGAGACTAAGTTCAATGCATTATTTAGTGGCCTGTCCAGAATTGCATTCCAAGCCCCAAGAGTATCATGGGAACTCACTTAAAAATATTATAAGAGAACTGTTAATGTTGTGAGTTTACAATCAGAGGAAGAGGATCTGTTTCAGGGTTCCTGTGATTTATTGGCAGAGTATCAAGCTTCATGCTGCCTTGATGTTGTTTTGTCTAATTCCAGCTTGTCTGAAGTGCAGGCTGCTCAACTATATAGTTTGTTAAAAAACTTTGAGAGTGTTTTTTGTGGGCGGCCTGGAAGAACTTCTTTAATAACTCATCATGTTGATACTGGGGCTGCTGCTCCAGTTTCAAGTAGATCTTATCGGGTAAATGATGCTCATGCACAGGATGTGGCTAAGAAAATAGCTGAAATGCTTGTGTGATCAAACCTAGTCAGTCACCATGGTCATCACCTGTGGTATTAGTCCCAAAGAAAGATCAAAGCATAAGATTCTGTGTGGATTATCATAAACTAAATGCTTTAACAGTGGCCGATTCTTTTCCTCTCCCTTGCATTGATTCATTAGTAGAACGCCTAGGGAAAGCAAGGTTTATTTCTGTTTTTGATTTGACCAAAGGTTATTGGCAGGTACCTTTGACTCCGGAAGCTGCCCTAAGATCTGCTTTTATAACCCAGCAGGGATTATATCAGTTTAAAGTAATGCCTTTTGGGATACATAATAGCCCTGCAACCTTTCAATGTTTGGTTAACATTATGATTAGTGGTCTGTCTGAATACTGCTGTGCTTACTTAGATGATATTGCTGTCTTTTCTGGTAGCTGGGAACAACATCTGGAGCATGTGCAAAGTGTACTTCAGCGTATTAAGAAGGCCAATTTAACCATCAAGCTGTCTAAGTGTCAGTTTGGGTTGGCTACGGTGGATTACCTGGGACACAAAGTGGGATCTGGTACCATCAAGCCTCTGCATGCCAAGGTGCAGTGCATTGTTGACTGGCCTGTACCTGCTACAAAGAAACAAGTTCAAACCTACATAGGATTGATAGGTTACTATAGAAAATTTGTGGCCCATTTTAGTATTCTGGCTATTCCCTTTACTGAGTTGTGTAAGAAAAGTTTGCCTACTAAAGTGAAGTGGACACCTGAATGTCAGAAAGCTTTTGAGGACCTGAAACGTGCTTTGTTACAATCACCTGCTCTGCAGGCTCGTGACCCTACCCAACCATATGTGGTTCAAACGGATGCTTCTCATACTGGCATTGGATGTGTGCTCTTGCAAAGGGGTGCTGATGGGGAGCTGCACCCTATGGTGTTCTTGAGTAAGAAGCTTCTGCCAAGAGAGAGACATTTGTCTACTATTGAGAAGGAATGTTTAGCTCTTGTGTGGTCTCTCACAAAGCTTCGTAGTTATTTGTGGGGGCAGAAGTTTGACCTTCAAACTGATCATTCGCCCTTATGTTGGTTGAATAGGGTAAAAGATTCTAATCAAAAATTACACACACAGCCATCAGTGTCTAAACTGCTGGCAACAAAAGTGAGTACACCCCTAAGTGATAATGTCCAAATGGGGCCCAAGTAGCCGTTTTCCCTCCCTGTGTCATGTGACTCGTTAGTGGTACAAGGTATCAGGTGTGAAGAGGGAGCAGGTTATCGCTCTCACTCCCTCATACTGGTCACTGGAAGTTCCACATAGCACCTCATGGCAATGAACTCTCTGAGGATCTGAAAAAACGAATTGTTGCTCTACATAAAGATGGCCTAGGCTATAAGAAGATTGCCAAGACCCTGAAATCTTAACTGCCAAATTTTATGAGAATTAGATTGTAGTTGATAATTTATTGGTTATTTAAGTTAGATTGTTTAATTGATTAGCTAATTTGAAGGAGCGTATTTGTGGCAAATTAATTAGGGAAGAGAAATTGGTTGGGAGGGTTTTTATATTTAAGGAGCCTGTAGGTTAATTAATTAATTATTGTTAGCTAATGAATTAAGGGGCTGATAGGGTAGGGTTGTAAATTAAATAACTATTAGATATATTGGCAGATTAGAATATTGAATAGATCAGCTGGAGAAGACAGGGTTGAGGAGGAAGTAGATCCAGCTATCCACCGGTCTCAAGGGCTGGTGGACACCAGCAGGAGATGACTGGCCTGGGGATTCCAGTACTCCTGGGGAGGGGAAGATATGATGGTGGGAACAGGTGGAATCACAAGGGAAGGAGGCCGAGACATGGTAGTGCTCGACCCCCTTCCAGCCTGTGTCCCATCCCAACGGTGGCAGGTAGTGGGGCCAGGTTAAATTACTCGCCTCCATCACTGGTGTTATGCAATGCCAGGTCCATCAATAGTAAGACCTCTACCCTTCAGGAATTCCTGCTTGAGCAGGATATGGACCTGGCATGTGTGACTGAGACCTGGGTGCGTGATGGGGAGACTGTAGCTCTCTCCCAAATGACCCCCAAATGACCCCCCCAGGATACTCGGTCTTTCACCAGTCACAGACTAGCGGGCGGGAAGGAGGGGTGGCCCTATTCATACGAGAGGCTTACTCCTTCCGGGCTCTCCCAGCCCCGGAGATCAAGGGCATTGAATGTGCCGGTCTGACGTGGGACGTTGGGGAGGGGTTGGTGTACTGACCACCTAACGCACCGGCCGATGCCTTACCATCCCTGATGGAGGCTGCAACAGGCTGGGCATTGGAGTACCCAAGGCTTCTGATCCTGGGTGACTTCAATGCCCATGCCGACGACACGGCCTCCAATCAGGCAATGGACCTAGTATCATCCATGGCGACACTAGGACTCTCCCAACTTGTTACAACACCCACTCACCAGGCGGGGCACATGTTAGACTTGGTCTTCGCAGCGGGAGTTTCAGTGGACGATATTACTGCTGAAGCAGTGCCATGGTCGGACTACTATGCCCTCAAGGCTCATGTGGATGTCCCACCCCAAGCCTGTTTAGGCGGTGAGCGTATTTTAGCTCGTCCGCAGAGCCTGATGGATCCGGAATGGTTCCTGACAGCTCTACGGGACCCCTGGCCTCCTGGCGACTCTTTAGATGATCTGGTGGAGTCTTGGAATGATAGACTCTCCAGAGCCATCGATGAGATCGCACCTAGGCGTCCTCTGCACCCTCGTCCAAAGCCAACACCTTGGTATAACCAGGAGTTGCAGCAATTAAAGCAAGGGCTCAGACGACTAGAGAGGCAATGGCGGCGTACTCGAGACGAAGTGACTAGAACATCTTATAGAGAGTTTATGAGGTCCTATGAGATGGCAGTCAAAGCCACAAAGAAGACATACTTTGCAGCTAAGATTGTGTCTGCAATTTCGCACCCGGCACAATTGTTCAATACAATTCAGACTCTTACAATGCTGCCACAAGGCAGACCAAATTCTAAGGAATTGGAGATCGGCTGTGAGGCTTTTGCGATTTTTTTTGCAGATAAGATCGCGTTGCTCCACCGCGACTGCCCTGCCATATTGGAGACAGTATGTGAACTGCCTCGTGCCTGTCTTCGGATCATATTCTGGATGTTTTCGGTACTCTCAGCCTGGAGGAAGTTGTAAATTAAATAACTATTAGATATATTGGCAGATTAGAATATTGAATAGATCAGCTGGAGAAGACAGTTTGGTGTAGTGGTTAAGTGTGAGGACTCTTATCTGGGAGAACCGGGTTTGATTCCCCACTCCTCCACTTGCACCTGCTGGAATGGCCTTGGGTCAGCCATAGCTCTGGCAGAGGTTGTCCTTGAAAGGGCAGCTGCTGTGAGAGCCCTCTCCAGCCCCACCTACCTCACAGGGTGTCTGTTGTGGGGGAGGAAGGTAAAGGAGATTGTGAGCCGCTCTGAGACTCTTCGGAGTGGAGGGCGGGATATAAATCCAATATCATCATCAAGACAGGGTTGAGGAGGAAGTAGATCCAGCTATCCACTGGCCTCGTGCCTGTCTTCGGATCATATTCTGGATGTTTTCGGTACTCTCAGGCTGGAGGAAGTTGACAGGATCCTCCTATCTGCATGCCCTACAACTTGTAATCTGGACCCGTGCCGCTCCTGGCTTATTAAAACCTGCCAGAGGGAGCTTAGATATCCTGTACGGGATATCATAAATCGATCCCTGATGGAAGGGCATTTTCTAGCGCCTTTCAAAGTGGTGGTGGTCTGCTCTCTCTTGAAAAAATCAACATTAGATCCGGCCGAATTGGCACACTACCGGCCGGTCTCGAATTTGCCCTTTTTTGGTAAACTCATTGAGAGTGCAGTGGCGTTGCAGCTACAGAGTTTCCTGGAGGATGCTTCCGTTCATGACCCCCATCAGTCGAGCTTTCGCCCGGGTCATGGGACAGAAACAGTGCTGGTTGCCCTGGTGGATGATCTTCAGCAGCATCTGGATAGAGGGGGCTCGGCGGTACTAATGTTGTTAGACCTGTCGGCAGCGTTCGATACGGTCGAGCATCGGTTGCTGACTTGCCATCTCGCCGACACGGGGATTCAGGGGCTGGCCTTACAATGGCTTTCCTCTTTCCTTGAAGGTCGGGGACAAAGGGTGGCGATTGGGGGTGAACTGTCCCAGAGATACACACTTGATTGCGGGGTGCCTCAGGGGGCGGTGCTCTCCCTGATATTGCTCAACATCTATATGCACCCCCTTGCCCAGATTGCCCGAAGGTATGGGTTGGGTTGCCATCAGTATGCTGATGACACCCAGCTCTATCTACTTTTTTTTTTTTTAATATGTATATTTTTATTATTAATACATTATCCGTTTCTCTACATGGTTTCTGATATCCATTTTACATTTACCCCCAACCCACCCCCCTTAGTCTATGCATCCTTTTCTTCTTCCAGCCAGGGACAAAGGACTCAAAGCTTCCACTGAATGTCCACTCTCCTTTCTTCCTTCGCCCATTTCAGATACGTCAGCCACTTTTCTTTAATTCTTGATCTTCTTTCTTCCCATGATTCTTCTTGCACCATTATAGCGGCTATATCTGACTGGACAAAATCAAAGAGGTAGTTATGCCAAGTACTTTCCTTCCATTTACTTTTATCCTTCCATCCTGCCGCTATTACCGCTTTACCCGCTGATATAATTGCTTTTAGTAAATGTTGGTTGTTTTTCCCTGTTTTTTCATTCCCTAATAAACTCATCTGCATTAGTTCAAAGTTAATTCTCGGCTCTACCTGAAAGAATTTCTTTATCATTCCCACTACCATATCCCATAGTTTCTTGGCCTCAGGACACTCCCACCACATGTGGGAATACCATCCCTTTTCTTTCTTACAGTGCCAACACTTAGGACTCAACCCAGGAAACATATTGGCTAAAGTAGCCGGAGTTCTATACCATTTGGTGAAAAATTTCAATTCCATTTCTCTAACCTTATGTATCTTAACTTTTTTTAAACCTTCCATTATCTTCTCCCCTGTTCGTTTCGTTATTTGGCCTTCTAAACTCCATGACCGTTGAAGGTAGCTTATTGCTCCTTCGTTACCTAAATTCATGCTCCTGTATAGGATGCCTGCTAATCCTTTTTTTGTTTTACCCATTAATTTATAAAACTTTTCCATGGGTTCTTCTTCATTTAAGTTACTCTTTTCCACTTCCTTTTTAACTTTAGTATACAGTCCTGTGGCCTTAAGCCAGTATTGTATTCCTACGACTTCTTGAAATTCATGTAATGGTTTTAACTTATCTAGTATTAACAAATCTTCTACCCTTCTAAATCCTTTAGCCTTAAGTAGTTCGCTCCACCTATGCTCCTTGTCTCCTTCCATTAACACTTCTAATGGCGTCCATCTAGATACCCGATTCAGCCATTTTGGTTGCCATTTCTTCCAAACATTTAGCCCATTTTTCCTTGGTCCCACGTTTAAATTAAGTTCCTTCGCCCCCATGTTCGTAAAGATGCCATGTTTTCCTACCCCATTATTAGCTTCATTCTCAAACCTTATCCATTTCTGGTCCCCTTCCTTCTCTATTTCTAATAATGCTTTAAGCTGAAATGATTCATAATAATTGACTATATCTGGGACTCCCCATCCAAGTTCTGATTTATGATTGTATACCAATTTTTTTGGAAATCTAAGTTTCCTACTACCAAATATCCATTCCCTTATTTTAGTGTTCCAGTTAGTCATTTTTTGCTTATCTAACTCCAGTGGTATCGTTTGAAAAAGGTACGACAACCTTGGCATCCAAAACATCGGTACACTCTTTATTCTAGTGGTCAGGCTCATCGTCCTTTTCCCCCACTGCTGCGTATCCCTCTCTATTTTCTCCCAGATTTTATTATAATTTCCCTCCACTATCCTGTTGATATTTTTATAAATTTCTATCCCTAGATATTTAAATTTCTTAACTCCCATCCCCATATTAGTTATCCTATTAATCTCTTTCCTTTCTTCCAAACCAACATTAAAGTACATTATTTCAGACTTTCCCATATTTATCCTTAAGCCTGATACTGCTTCAAAATCTTCTAAAATAATTTTCGTTTCCCTAATGGCTTCTTTCGGGTTAGATATTGTCATGATTATGTCATCTGCAAATAAATTGATTTTTATTTCCTCCTTTCCTATTCTACAGCCTTCTATTCTCCCTGAATTCCTAATCCTTTCTGCTAGTTGCTCTATCGCCATTATAAACAGGGATGGGGAAAGTGGACACCCCTGCCTCACACCTCTCTCAATTGGGAGCTGATCCGTATGTTCATTGTTTACTCTTACCACTGCTGACCCCTCCCTATAGACCTCTTGAATGGCTTTTAAGAATAGTGGGCCAATCCCACACTTCTTCATTATGGACCATAAGAATTCATGGGACAGCGTGTCAAATGCCTTGTATACATCTAATTTAAGTAAAGCCAGTTGCCCAGAACGTTTATGGTACAACACATTAAATATATTCCTTATAGGATGTGCAATACTCCTATTCTTTACAAAGCCATATTGATCCTCTTTTATTATATGAGGTAATATGTTCCTTAACCTATTTGCTAAAACTTTAGCGAAAATTTTGTAGTCCTGGTTAAGTAAACTTATTGGTCTATATGAACCCATTCCCGAGGATCCTTCTGGGGTTTTAATATTACGGTTATTTCAGCCATTCTCCAAGAGTCGGGAGCTTTCCCTCCCTTCAATATAGCATTAAACACTTGTTGTAATTCGGGGATCAGTAACTCCTTCATCTCCTTATAAAAATCCACAGTAAAGCCGTCAGGCCCTGGGGATTTACCCACTTTTAAATTGTTCACAACTTCCTCTATTTCTTGAACTGTTATTTCCTTCTCCAAACTCTCTCTATCTGTATCTCCCAACACTTCTCCACTTTCTTCAATATGTTCTGTTATATCCCTCCTAGCGTA
Source organism: Heteronotia binoei (assembly GCF_032191835.1). NCBI lineage: Eukaryota > Metazoa > Chordata > Lepidosauria > Squamata > Gekkonidae > Heteronotia > Heteronotia binoei. The sequence goes on from NC_083223.1 coordinate 175,085,850, forward strand.
TAACTCTTTGTAGAATTCTTGAAACACTTGCCTAATTTCTCTCGGGTTCTGCGTGACCTTTCCTTGTCTCTTAATACTTTCCACCTTTTGCTTTTCTTTCCTAGTCTTGAGATAATTAGCCAATCTCCTAATGGAGTTTATTGAATCTCTTTGAAACTCATTTCTTACCATGGTTTGTTTTTTCCATAATGCCCTCGAATCCATAAAGTCCAATTGTTTCCTAATTTCATCGATCTTTTTTTTCCTATCAGGGCAGAATCTAATACCTTGACTGCTCTGCAGTGCGCCTAATTCCTGAAGTTTCTGTGTCTTGTTAGCATACCATTCTTTTTTTATTTCTTTCTCCTTCATCATACAATGACCTCTTAACACTGCTTTTGCTGCTTCCCACAAGATATTTGTGGCCACTGTTCCCTTATTTTCTCTAAAATATTGTTTTACTTGATTTTCCATATATTGTCTATTTTCTTTTTTTAATAAGACCATACTGTTAAATCTCCAAGTCCTTCTAATTTGTTCGTTTTTTATCACCAGTTCTATATTTAGTGGAGCATGATCTGAGATCCATATTGGATGGGTTGTTACTTTCCTCAACTCCCAATTATTTGATTTTTTAAGAAATATATAATCTATACAAGAAGCTGTCTTGTGTCTACTTGATAAATGTGTCGGCTTTGGAACCAAGCCTAAGGCCTCATGTGCTTCTACCAAATTCCTTTTCCACCTGGCCTCCTTTTCCTTGGTCATATCTATGTTAAAGTCTCCTGCTATAATAACTTCTCCCTCTGAGAATTTCTGAGCCTTTTGCATAACTTTATTCAAAAATCTCCTCTGTCCTGTATTTGGGGCATATATATTTATAAGCGTTATTACTCTATTTTGAAACCTACCTTTGATAAACAAATATCTCCCTTCCCTATCACTAATGAGATCTAGTATCCTAATATCGATCCTTGTGTGGACTAAAATTGCAACTCCTCTCGTCTTAGTTCTACTTCTTGCTTCAGCCAATACTTTCCATCCTGGGTGTTTAATCAACGGTTTAATATCATCCTTTGCCTTATGTGTTTCCTGTAAATACACGATATCTATATTGTGTTGTTTTGCCATTCTTGTTAATCTATATCTTTTCAGGTCTGAACTTAGTCCGTTGACATTCAGTGAGAGCATTTTCAAAGTTTTAGCCATAATCATTCACCTCCCTTCCCTTCCCTGGCTGGATAACAAAGTCTATTCTGCCTCTCCCCTTTCTCCCTTCCCCCCTCCCACACCCTTTCCTCCCACTCTTCCACATCATCCCCCCTCCCCTCTTCTGGTATAGGGCTCGCTTTTGGGTTGATCTCTCCACCCTCCCTATACCTTCGGGTGGGCACACCTCCCCCCCCTCCTGGATCTTTTATTATTTCCTTCCTTCACTTAAGACCGTGATATTCCCTCCCTCTTATTTGTGGGGTACTTCCCTTTTTTTTTTTTTTTGGAGTTCCTCCTTTTCCTTGAACATCTTATAGTCTCGTCCTCTGTCGTTTCTCCTGACGTGTAGAAGGCCCCTCCTCTGGTTCGTCGACATTAAGCTCTTCCTCTGGTTGAGTTCCTGTTTCTCCTGGGTCCAGACCCATCTTCTCCAAGAGTTTCCTTGCTTCAGCTGGGTTCCTTGCTGTGAGTCTTTTGCCTTCTTTGTAGATCACAATAGTGGCTGGGTAAGCCCATGTAAACAATATCTTGTTCTGAAAGAGTTTATCTGCAAATGGCTTCATTTGTCTTTTTTCTTCCAGTGTTTCACTGCAAAAGTCTTGTCTCACATATACCCTTTTCCCTTTAAATTCCAGCGCCCTCTTCTTCTTCAAAGTCAAAAAGACTTGCTGCTGCACTTTTTCTCTTGTAAATTTGACTATCACTGGTCTCGGAGATCCTCCTGACCTTCTAGACCTAAGCCTATGGACTCTCTCGACCTGGTCAGCATTAATCATAACACCTGTTTGCTGTTCTGAGAGCCAATTTATTATCCCGTCTTCCAAGTGTCGTGAGTCAATGTCTTCTGAAATACCATGAATGATAAGGTTTGCCCTTCTTGCTCTGTCAGAGAGGCTTTTAATCTGCTCCTTTAAATAAACTATCTCCTTCCGATTTGTTGACGCTGCCTTATCAGCCTTGTTGGCCAGCTGCCTAATATCTTGCAGATCCTTGTTTATCTGGCTAACTTCATTATTAATTTTAGCAACAGTCTCCTCTATTTTGTTCTGAGACTGCATCATTAAAGCTTGAAACTGTGCTATCTGTTCGGAAAGCTGTTTCACTGTAGTGGCAGCCATTTTAACTGTGCTAATCACTGCCTCCGGTTCTTATCTGTTTTCCAAAATACTCCCTTTTTCTCAGTGCTAGCTGTCTTCTGAGCACGCCTTTAACTTCTTTGACTCTCTAGCTTCACTGCCAAATATTATGACCCCAAAACTTCAATATTTACTTATCTTTCGGTCCTAATCTCTTTTCTTGTCCGGAGAGGGGCGAGCCGAGGCTGTTTCTCTTCAGAGCGTGCGCATTTCCACCTCCCCCCCAGCTCTATCTACTTATGGACGGCCAGCCTGCCTGTGTCCCAGAAAACTGGGACCTAGTGTTGCAAGCCATGGCTAAATGGCTCAGACTGAGTGGACTGAAGCTAAACCCAGCCAAGACAGAGGTCCTTTGCCTGGGTCGTCGTGGCCCGGGAAGGGAAATCCCCTTACCAGTCTTTGACGGTGCGCCACTGACAACGGCGCACAAGGTCTGGAGCTTGGGGGTACTATTGGAGCCTTCCTTGACAATGGAGGCTCAAATAGCAGCCACTGCCAAGTCCGCATTCTTTCATCTTAGGCAGGCGAGGCAGTTGGCCCCTTTCCTGGAGCATGACGATCTGGCAACGGTGATCCACGCGGTTGGACTACTACCCCCCCCCCTCTACATGGGGCTGCCCCTGTGCCGAACCCAGAAGTTGCAGCTAGTGCAGAATGCCGCTGCCCAGCTGCTATTAGGGCTTCCTAGTTGGGAGCACATCCAGCCGGGGCTCCGGGGACTGCACTGGCTGCCAATTATACCGAGTTCAGTACAAGGTGCTGATTATTACCTTTAAAGCCCTATATAGCCTAGGACCTGCCTACCTTAGGGACCGTCTCTCCCCACATGTTCCCCAGAGAGTGCTGAGATCGAGTTTTCAAAACCTGCTTGCAATCCCCGGGCCAAAGGAGGCCCGACTTAAGTCGACCAGCTACCGGAAGAGGTGAGGGCTTTGCGGGACCTTGGGCAGTTCCGCAGGGACTGTAAGACAGTCCTCTTCCGGTTGGCATACAACTGATCGGTACTTGAAGATTTCGAATAGAAGGCTGTAGTATGGTACTTTGGTAAATGGCTTTGTTTTACTGTTTTACTGTTTTTACTGGTTTATTGTTTAAATGTTGTAAATTGATGTATTTTAAAACTTAATCCTATGTTAGAACTTTTGTGTTGTGAGCCGCCCTGAGCCGCTTTGGCGGGGAGGCCGGGATATAAACTAAAGGAAATGAAATGAAATTGAGCTGCAGCATGGTGGCCAAGACCATACAGTGGTTTAACAGAACAGGCTATGGTTGACCAAAGAAGTTGAGTGCCTGTGCTCAGCATCATATCCAGAGGTTGGCTTTGGGAAATAAACGTATGAGTGCTGCCAGCATTGCTACAGAGGTTGAAGGGGTGGGGGGGTCAGCCTGTCAGTGCTCAGACCATACGCTGCATGCTGCATCAAATTGGTTTGCAGGGCTGTTGTCCCAGAAGGAAGCCTCTTCTAAAGATGATGCACAAGAAAGCCCGCGAACGGTTTGCTGCAGACAAGCGGACTAAGGACATGGATTTCTGGAATCATGTCCTGTGGTCCAGTGAGACCAAGATAAACTTATTTGGTTCAGATGGTGTCAAGTGTGTGTGGCAGCAACCAGGTGATGAGTACAAAGACAAGTGTGTCTTGCCTACAGTCAAGCATGGTGGTGGGAATGTCATGGTCTGGGGCTGCATGAATGCTGCCGGCACTGGGGAGCTACAGTTCATTGAGGGAACCATGAATGCCAACATGTAATGTGATATACTGAAGCAGAGCATGATCCCCTCCCTTCGGAGACTGGGCCATAGGGCAGTATTCCAACATGATAATGACCCCAAACATACCTCCAAAACAACCGCTGCCTTGCTAAAGAAGCTGAGGGTAAAGGTGATGGAGTGGCCAAGCATATCTCCAGACCTAAGCCTTATTGAACATCTGCGGGGCATCCTGAAACGAAAGGTGGAGGCGTGCAAAGTCTCTAACATCCACCAGCTACGTGACATCATCATGGAGGAGTGGAAGAGGACTCCAGTGGCAACCTGTGAAGCTCTGGTGAACTCTATGCCCAAGAGAGTTAAGGCAGTGCTGGAAAATAATGGTGACTACACATAATATTGACACTTTGGGACCCATTTGGACATTATCACTTAGGGGTGTACTCACTTTTGTTGCCAGCAGTTTAGACATTAATTGCATAATTTTGAGGGGACAGCACATTTACACTGTTATACAAGCTGTAGACTCACTACTTTACATTGTAGCCAAGTGTCATTTCTTCAGTGTTGTCACATGAAAAGATATACTTAAATATTTACAAAATGTGAGGGGGTGTACTCACTTCTGTGACATACTGTATATATATCTGGTGGTTTTGGTTTCTGGGCTGCTTAACAACTTTTATTTTTCCAGCAGTGTTTTGGTTATGTGTGACCTTGAAAGGAGTTGTCTTAATCTCCTTCTAATTAATGGTTACTCTCAGCTGCACTAGGAGAGTCAGCTTGGGTTGATTCGTTCTTCCGGGATGCCCATTTTTGGTTGCCATCAGCCAGCTGAGGGGGATTTATACTGTTTCCCAAAACCGCTTAGTCATTTTTTATTTTTTTTTTGCAAAAAGCCGTCCTGCTTACCAGCTGGTGATTATGGGACTGTGTAAGTAGTATTAGTTATATTTTATAACGTTGTTATTTTGTTTTCATCAGTCTATTCTGAAACTGCCTGCCAGCTCAATAAAGTAATATTTTTGCTTATCTTTGAGTTGTGTTGCCTTGTCTGTCACTGCAAAGAAAACACCTTGCTCTTCCTCGGTGTGAGGGGAGAATAGGTTGTTACAGATGGGATGATTTTTAAAAAACAGCAGCAGCCAGCATTGGTAGCAGTTTACCTGGACTTCCCTGCAAGCTCAAGCTCTAGATAAATGGCTGCAATGCCAGTTCCTCAAGCTATTTTTTGTTATTGTTTCCTATCAATTCTCTCATAAACTTTAATGTTAAACATGGACACATTTCATTGCTTCAGAAATGGGGTCCATTTATTCTATCTGTTTGATAAATGGCAGCATAGATGTTCTAACGGGGTACTGCAATCCCCCTGAGTTTTGTCCAATTCAGATATAAAACCATGACAGTACAGGGCAGGGTGTCTTCCATTGAAGCCAATGGAAAATAATAATGAAAAAGAATCATAAGAATGAAACAACAATAATGAATGGGGGGAAAAACCAAAATCATACAAAACAACCCAATGATTAAACTGTCCCTTTAGGAATTAATAATAAAAATGAAAGAAGCAAGGCAAACTCCCATGCACGAATCTAGTTGCTACATGAATTGTGAAGTTACTTTACACAGTGAAGTTCACTGCTTCACTTGTTATGATTATGTAATACCAGGAGTTACAGTGAAATCCATTTGTGGTTTGGAATATACAGTTGGCAAAAATCTGCAGGTTCGTAGAACAAAATGTCCCAGCACGTCTGACCTACAAAGCATGCAGAGTTAGGTTTTGGCAGATTTTCCCCCCACCCCCTGATTGAAAAAAGAAAAACCAACATTAATTTAATCATAAATTAAAATAATATTCAGTTATTTCATTTAGAGTATAGACATCAGCATAATTCTGTTATTTTCAGATCTGCAAATGTTCAGTACTTTTTGATGATTTTTACGAGTGTATTCCAGAACATCTATCTGTCCTTTCCAGATTAAAATGAGTTTTTTGTAGTTAAAGGCTTTAAATATAGATCTCAAAGATTAGTGCTGATAGTATTGTGGATGTGAAAACTAGCCATAATTATAACTGAGTTACTATTAATCACTGATTCATACCATCAGACATACTGTGAAAATCAACAGACTGTTAAAATACAATTTATAAGGATAATTCTGAGATGTGCATTGTTTTGTGTTGGTAAAGGTGAAGGTAGTCCCCTGTGCAAGCACCAAGTCATTATTGATGCATGGGGTGATCACATCACAACATTTTCTTGGCAGACTTTTTTGTTATGCGGTGGTTTGCCATTGCCTTCCTAAATCATTACACTTTGCCCCCAGCAAGCTGGGTACTCATTTTACTAATCTCATAAGGATGGAAGGCTGAATCAATCTTGAGCTGGCTTCCTGAACTACACTTCCACCAGGACTGAACTCAGGTTGTGAGCAGAGCTTAGACTGAAGTACTGAACTCGTGGGCATTCGATGAAATTGCTGAGCAGACAGGTTAAAACGGATAAAAGGAAGTACTTCTTCACCCAAAGGGTGATTAACATGTGGAATTCACTGCCACAGGAGGTGGTGGCGTCCACAAGCATAGCCACCTTCAAGAAGGGGTTAGATAAAAATATGGAGCAGAGGTCCATCAGTGGCTATTAGCCACAGTGTGTGTGTGTGTGTGTGTGTGTGTGTGTGTGTATATATATATATATATATATATATATATATATATATTTGGCCGCTGTGTGACACAGAATGTTGGACTGGATGGGCCATTGGCCTGATCTAACATGGCTTCTCTTATGTTCTTATGTTCTTATGTTCTTACTGCAGCTTTCAACTTTGTGCCATGGGGCTCCTTTTGTGTTGGTACTATGCTTCAAAAGTTGGTTGGTTCCTACCAGTCTTTTCCACTAATATGTTAGAGCTTCTTTTCTAGTGGAAAAGTTTTTCTTCTAATGAGTTTTTCTAGTTTTTATACTATTTCAAAAGAGTTTCCGGCTCAACGGCTTCCTGACCGTTAGAGTGATTCTTCAGTGGAATAGGCTTCCTTGGGAGGTGGCGGACTCTCCTTCCTTGGAGTTTTTTAAACAAAGGCTAAATGGCCATCTGACAGCAATGAAGATCCTGTGAATTTAGGGAGAGGTATTTGTGAGTTTCCTGCATTGTGCAGGGGGTTGGACTAGATTACCCTGGAGGTCCCTTCCAACTCTAGGATTCTATGATTCTAAGGTTGTGAAGATAAAATAGGAAAATGGTGTGAGTCATTTTGGCTAAAGTCAGGCCTTTTTTTTTAGCAGAAATGTAAGGAAAAAGGCATCTCAGCAATAGGCGTGTATAGAGACTTTAAAAAAAATAAAGCTGGGAATCCAAAAGACCTCCTAAACCTATTGTTACAGCATTCTGGCGGTATATTATACTTTAGTGCCATTTTTAGGAGAGGCACTGTGACACCACTGAAGATACCACCCTTTCTTGAAAATTTCCCTCTTCCACTGTAAATAGGATGTAACTGATAAAGCAGTTAAGAAGAAGAAGAAGAATTGCAGATTTATACCCCGCCTTTCTTCCTGAATCAGAGACTCAGAGCTACTTACTACCGGTGGTTCACTTATCTAAGTGGATAGTTTTTATACTATTTCAAAATACTGTGCAACAAAGTATCAAAACAAAGTAAAGTTTGCATTTATATAACATTATTGTATGGAATTAGACATAGAGCGTTAGATTTGTAATATGTACAAGTATCTTGTCCCAGAAATATTTTAACTCTTCATCATAACTTTAGCCTGGGCTTTTTTGGTAGAAAAAGCCCAGCAGGAACTAATTTGCATATTAGGCCACACCCCCTGACACCAAGCTAGCTGGAACTGCGTTTCTGTTTAAAACAAATAAAAAAAGCCCTGACTTTAGTCAACATAACTTATACCATTTTCCTCTCATTTTATCTCCACAATGTTATTTGGTAGGTTACACTGAGAGTATGTTACTGGCCCAAGGTCACCCAATAAGCTTTCAAGACAGAGAGAGGATTCAAAACCAGGTCTTTCAAATCCTAATCTTCACTCTAACCATCATGCTAGGTCTGGATCTATATCTGTACTAGCAAAATAGTAAGATTAAGAATGATGTTCGTGCTCTTCAGTTGAAATAAATAAGTCTTATTTGACTAATTACATTTTAGTCCTACCAGTTTTTTCAAGAAGTTCAGGGTAACTCACTGACAAGAACACTCAGTAAACTACATAACTGAATGGAGATTTCTAGCCACTATATGATTTATTTCAGTGGATCTGTGGATCATTACTGAAGATTCTGTTACAGAATATTGAACATTCCTTATATAATATAATTATATTAACATGAATTTACTCTTTATTAATTTTTTAAAATTTGCTGTGCTTTAATTTTAAAGATATTGATGAATGCTCAATTCCACATACTTGTCCAGATGCACAGTGCATTAATACTCCTGGTTCTTACCAATGTGTCCCTTGCAGAGATGGGTTCAGAGGCTGGAATGGAAAGTGTCATGGTAAGTATTTCATATACTTTCATTTAATTTGTGTTTTCTTTGATGCTGTGAGTGGAAGGTACCTAGGAGTTGATTGAAAATGTTTATATAATAGGTTCCTAATTTGTAACTAACATAATTTAAGGAGTGACTATTTCCAGGTAATTACTTGCCTCCCTTAATGCTGCCTAACTACGGTGAGAACAAAATTTTAAGAGCCTCAAAGGAGCAAGAGAAGAGGAAAGACTGAGTGCACAGTCCATTGCTTTAGTAAGAAATAGGCTGCCACTTTATTCAACACAGCATTCACTCAATAAAGATCGCTGGGCATAAAGATCGCTGGTAAATGGCAGGAGGACATGAGGGGCAGCCATCAGAAATAGTGTGATGCCTCTCTAGGAATCATCAAAATTCCTGACATTAGTTCTGGGTATTCCCCAAAAGACCAAACTCAACAGATATGGAACAAGAATAAACAGGACCCCTGAACTGAAAAAATCTTGGTGATCCACCCATTGCTATGACACTGTGAAGGGGTGATGAATCATCAAAGAAAATACAATTTATAAACTGTAATCAGCCATATATTGTCCACCTATATATGGTCCAGAGAGGTTTCTTTTCCCCTCCAGATTTTTTGTGCCTATTCAGGTAAAAAGAAAGTACTTGAATGGCCTCACACAATGTTATCTGTCACATAGTGAAACTGAAATCTGAAGAGATATATGAAAGTGCTGTATTGAGGTCCAAAAAATACATTTGCAAATTCTGTAACAAACCTGAAAGTGATTCAGAATTTGGCTTACAAAAGCATCGTGATAAACATCAAGTAAGGTCATATCCCTGAGACCTGTTTTTATGACCTGGATCTTTCCCACTTGTTTTCCTTTTTAATTTTTCTCATTTATTCAGAGTTTTCCATTTCTTAAAGGCAGTGGGCCACTCATTTTGAAGCTGACAGGGAGTATCATGTTTTCTATATTAAAATACATAGAATAATGAAGCTCTTGCTTGAGTGCATTTTTTGCATGCACACAGCCATCTTCCTGGAAATGGATAGGAAATTTTTGCACGTGGGAAACCAGGATAAGGGTGAATACAGTTATCTTCAGAGGTAATTCAGAGTAATTGAATATGCTCCAATCGTGATTTAATTGTGATTCATAATTGAAGTAAAATACTGTCATAGTAGACATCTACTCTATCACACTCTCCCCAGTCTTGATAGATGTCTATAATGCTGCTTTAAGCACTGGTGTGATTCCTGATTCTTGGAAGAGGGCCAAAATTATGGTATTATTAAAGAGACCCAACTGACCCTAAGTCTTGTAGACCAATCTCTTTGCTCAACTCTGATTATAAAAATTTTACTGCTATATTGTCATCTAAATTTCAAGCCCTATATGGCCAGGGTCCTGCATACCTTAGGGACCGCCTTTCCCTGCACATGCCCCAGTGAGCACTTCGGTCCAGGTCTCAAAACCTGTTGACAGTTCCCAGCATCAGAGAAGCAAAGCTCGAAACAATGAGAGCCAGGGCTTTTTCCATTGCTGCCCCCTAGCTGGTGGAATGAGTTGCTGGAGGAGGTTAGGGCCCTGTGAGAGCTCTTACAGTTCCTGTCAAGCATACATATTTCTAAGTACAATGGTGGGTTCTTAGACAGAAAGGAGGCTGCTAGTATCCACCACCTCCCTCCCTTTTTCCAAAGGTTGGGCAAATAGTAAATCCATCTAGCCCAAGGATGTTTACGCTGCAGCCTGGCTGTGAGGTGCCTCTCCTCCACATTCACGCAGACAGTTCTTATCAGGTCTGGAAGAAGTGTGAGAAACGGAGATGTTTTTAATAACTTAAATTCCTTAGTAGTAAACTAGATACTATGTACTAACCTTTGAACCCGTGCCTCAAAATGCATCTGTGTTTTATCCTTTGAAGTAATCCTATATGGTAACAGTGTAATCATGTATATGTCATTACTTCCAAGGATTCTGTCCTTGGTAAAGCTTCAAAGTTTCTACAATAAAGCAACTTTTGATTTAACAAGAAAAGACTGATTATTGAGAAATATCGATGCTTGACAGTTCCGCAGGGCCTGCAAAACAGTACTCTTCTGCCAGGCATTTACATGAATGGTAACATCTGCAGCAATGGGACTGGCCCATAAGAACATCACCAATGGCCTACTTTACTATGTTACGGTGATCCTGAGACCTCTGAGTATAGCTAACCACCAGAATTTAAATCGCTGCCTGAAATTATGATAGAAGCACATGCAAATGTTTTAAATTGTTTTTATGTTTTTATTGTATCGGTCACATTAATGTGTTTGTGTCGACCTTTGGTTTGTGAGCCACCCTAAGCCTGCCATTCGTGATTATATAAACTTGGACCAAGCAGGTTTTATACCTAATTGGGACATGACAGACAATATAAGGAAGACATTAGATATAATTCACTATTCTAAGCAATTTAATCTTGAAGATACATGTATTCTGTCGCCAGATGTCGAGAAGGCATTTGACATGGTGGAACCTTTGTATATTCTTTCTTTATTACAAATTATGCAGTTCGGAGAGAAGTTAGAAATATTATTAAATATTTATATTCTACTTCATTTGCATATCTTTATTTTAATGGATGCTTTCGAAAGACTTTAGGTTGAATAGGGGCACTCGACAGGGTTGTCCCTTATCTCCATTAATTTTTGTCCTTGAGGTGCAGCCTCTGGCTAACATAATTAGAACAGATCCAGGTAATCCAGGTATTATTATTATTGGTGGTTGTCAGTTTAAAATTAGCCTTTTTGCAGATGATATGGTCTTATATGTGTCAAATCCACAATCTTTCCTTTCAGTGATATTTAAACATCTGAATACTTTTGCCATGATAGCGGGCTTGCAAATTAACCATTCAAAATCTTCATTATATCCTATCAATTTATTTTCAAAATTGGTCTCATATTAAATCCCATTATATTTTTTGTGGATCAGCTCTACATGGAGATATTTAGGAGTGAATGTTCCACTACAATTTAAGGATCTAATTTCTGCTAACCATTCATTGGTCAGTTCAACGATAAATAAATTACTACATCAGTGGAACAAACAGTTTTTTACCTTATTAGAATGAATAAATATTGTTAAAACATTTATTATGCCAAAGTTAATTTTTTATATAAGAGCAATTCCTATATTTCTTCCAAATGAATAACTAACAAAATAGCAAAAAGCTTTAAATAAATTTATCTGGTGTTTCCATAAACCACGCATTGGGTTTCGATCTTTAAGAAGGCAAGTGGACTCAGGTAGGCTAACTGTACCAGATGTTAAACTATACTATGACTCCATTATAGTATAACAAAGAATGAGGTTCTCCTGTAAAAAACAAAATTAGAAAAAGAACATTCTATGGTTTTGCCTTGGTTTGAGTACCTCCAGTTACAACATTTATGGTATACTCACAAATTTGTATTTCCTGTACATATATTACTCTCTGATGTAAAAAAAATATTATATTTTGATGCAACACCTATCAAAGGATTAATCAAGAGAATGTATAATATGCTGACTTGTCCAAAAAGTCCTTTTTTCATAATTATCAAAATGATTGGCATAAGGATCTAGATCAAGGGTGTCAAACATGTAGTTCAGGAGCCAAATCAGGCCTCCGAAGGGCTCCTATCAGACCCCTGAGTAATTGTCTGTCATCTGCTTCCTTCTCCCTATATCTTGCTTTCTTCTGCATAACAGCTTGCTTTGCAAGGCTTGCTCAATTGCACAGGAGCTGCAGAGCAAAACCTCTATTTTCTCCAGTGGCTGAGGCTCCTCCCTTGGGAAGGAAGGGGGGAGGAATAGCTTGGTTTGCCAGGCTCTCTCAATCACACAGCAGAGCTACTGAGCCAACTCTCTCTTCCTTTATTGGCTGAGGATCCCCCCCAGTCCCCTGGGGAAGGAAGGAAAAAGCCAGAGCTTCCTTGGCCCAGTTCCCTGAATCCCATAGGAGAAACACAAAGAAAGCATCTTTAAAACCAGTGAGTGCTAACGTTTTAAGTATGTTTTACGGTTTTTTTAAATATATATTTGGGTTTGTCTGTGTTCTTTATAAAATTTATATCTCTGCTGCCTAATCTTAAATAGATACATACCCAACATGGCCTGGTCCAACAAGGTCTCATTTATGTCAGATCTGGCCCTCATAATAAATGAGTTTGACACCCCTGATCTAGATGTATCTCTATCTGAAGTACAATGGTGTCGTATTTGGAGTACTGCTGTATACACATCACTGCTTTTAATATTAGGCCCCAAACATACAAGGTGATTTCTAGATGGTACCTAACCCCTGTTAACTCTCACACTCAATCCCTGGCCTGCCTCCACATTGTTGGAAAGGCTGTGGTTCTAGGGCTTGGTGGTCTTGTCCTGTGATTACCATTTTTTGGAAACAGGTGATTTAGAAAATTTTTAAGATCACAGGTATTAAGATTCCATTTTCCCCAAGTCTGATTCTTCTAAATCTATGGGAATCTGGTACTGCCTCAAAACAAGATAGAGAGCTTATAATGAATTTACTTATAGCAGCCAAAGTGGTCATCGCTTGTAAATGGAAAGATGTGCAGTCTCCCAATTTTCAGGCTTGGTATCTCAAAGTTTGGGATTATTTTACTATTGATAAGATCACTGATGAGGTGCAGTCTCGTGCTAAAACAGCTCAATAGAAGTCTGTAATGGAAAAGTGGTCGCCTTTTTTAAGAATTCATTTTACTAATTATTTAACTTAGATTTAATTTCTTGTGTTATTATCTATGTGTGGAATTTAAGTTGTATCATATTTTAAAGCTTTATGATTTTATGTAAGCTGTTTGAATTTTCAATGAAGAAAATTTTGAAATTTAAAAAAAAAATCTATCACACTTTATTATGGAGGAGGAGACATAGGATTGTAGGTTTTGGCAACAGCCACATATATAACCAATAACATGATTTTGGCCTCACTGAGACTAAATTAAATGCTGAATGTAATCCCTTCTTGTATGAAGGAAGCATGTGAAAGCTATGTGTTCCTTTCTGTACCTCATACTTCACTTCTGATGTTGTGTAGCTCCAACTCAGACATACACAATGAAACGCACATCAGAATAAAAGAATAATCGTGTATTCCAAAAACTTGTGGTCCTGTCCTTTTAGTCTGCCCCCATTACACAATATAGATTATTAACAAAACTGTTTTTTGCTGTTATAACTTCAAGAAAAATCTCCTCTTTGCTTTCATGTCTTGTCTTTTTTATATATATAAATGTGTATTATTATTTCTTAAGTTAACTTTTTCTGCAAAAAATTCAGCTAAAAGAAATTATATTTTCCTGTGTTGTCTGGAATTCTTGTATAAGGCTTTTAGATGTCTAGGCTAGGATTTTTTTTTTGTCATTGCTTACATTGGCTCTGGCTCTTGGCATTGTACCCTATGCTGTCTGCTTTCAGTGTTCAAGGCAAAAGGGATATTTAAAAATGACAGACAGAGCTGATATACTTGTCTTGATACAAAAAGCTGTTGTGTAAGTGCTGGTTGACGAATCCTGAGCAGCTTGCTCTTTCTTGTGACTTTAATCAGAAAAAGTTCCATTATCTGTCAGTTTACCCACCTATCTGCATATTTTCCTCCTTTACAGAACCTTTCATTTTCATTCCTATGAGAAACTTCTTTTAGCAGAGGAAACTTAAATGCATAGTGGGACAGTATATGATAAAACCTTTAAAGCTAAATTTTCAAAAGCTGGAAATTTCTTTGTCCGACCTCTAGTCTTGTTTGGGCTGGACTGCACATTGTCTTATGCAGAGGTTACTTGAAATGGGGTCATATGGTACTTTCACCACACCAGTTTCCTAAAAGAAAGTGCTGTTTTCTGTGTGGGATCTTTTCCACATGATCGAGTTACTCCTGATTTTCTGAAATCAGTTTGGGCAGGGTTCTTCCACATGTCTGCTGTCTCTGTGCATTTTTACAGTTATGGAGTAAGTTTATTTTCTTCAGCACATGGGTGAGGATATTCAAGGGAGGGTGCTGTCCTCATTGGTGTGATTATTGGTGGAGTCACAGTACCACTCTTATTTAAAAAAAAAAAACTGCCCTAAAAACAATGTAATGCTGTAGTGCTGTGATGATAGTTTATGCAGGTTTCCTGAATTCCCAGCTTTCATTTTTTTTAAAGTCTCTGATCTCTTCCCTTGTGGAGATTTGCTTTTTTTCCTTATATCCATCAAGGAGAGACTTACTTTTTTTAAAAAAAAAATGAAATCTGGGGATTCAGTTTTATAATGATACTTTAGGGCCTTTTAAACAAAATGAAACAACTGCCTGGGATGGGGAAAGGGAGTGGACAAAGTCCAGTCATCGAAAGTGGGCTGGAGGTGGGTGGGACAAAGAAAATTCATAGAAACATTGCGCAGTAAGAGAAAGCCAACTCAAAATGCGCTTCCTGGAAAACCAGAAAAAGCCAATTTAAAAAGCCAGAAAAAAAGGTAAAAACAAAAAAGAAGGGGAAAAGAAAGGGAAAAAAAGGGCGAAAACCAGGGAATAAACTGAAGAGGGAAAACATGTGGGAAAGCTTGCCAGTATGGGATCCTAGCTAAAGAGGAGGCATCAGGCATCACTTTAGACAATGCCATAGAGGCAAACACAAAAACAATTTCCACACAAGTGCAAACTTATAACTGTTTATAATTAAATCATAAACAGTTATACTGCAAACCTATAACTGTTTATGATTAAATTGCATTGTTTTATTGATATATGTTTTAATTGTTATTTATACTGTTTTTATAATGTTGTTATCTGCCCTGAGCCCTTTCTGGGATAGGGTGGAATATAAATAGTTTAAATAAACAAACAAACCTCCACATCAGCATTCTTAAATAACTGAAGTTTGTAAAACTTTCTGCTCAACTTTTTGCCTCCCAGGAATAGATCTCAATTTAGTGCCCCATTACCTCACATTTTCTGAATCCACTTTTCCCATGATTTTTTTTCCTCTTAGGATCTGACCTTACAGTTTTTCAGTGAGGAATTCCTGATTTAGAATTGTGTTCCCTGCCGCCCTTTTGTGTTACCAGTGTCATGTGTTCATACTGCCCTTCCCCCCACCCATGTTGTCCCCTGAGCTATCCACTAATATTTTAAGTGTAATGTTGATTGCATTATGATTAAAATTTTCATTATAATATAGTAACATTATAACATTGGGTCAAAACGGGCAGCAAGGTTTCATATAGCCTTCTCTCTACAATTACCTATCCACTAAGTTGTTTTCCTTTTGGGGGATACATTTTGTCACCTCATACTTGTATTGTTTCTCCCCTCCCCCTTTCTTCCCCTATACCTCCAAGTGTGTTTTCAATGACCATTCGGTCTTTTAATGGAATTATATAATTGATTTGATAATCATGGAAACTCAACATGCTTCATAATAGTTGAATAACACTGTTATGAACTGGTGTGTCTAGTTCAACGATCTTGAATGGAATGCTATTTTTGTTAGGATTTTGTGGGAATCTTTGTTGGCCATTTTCTAGTTGGCGACTAAGGAGGAGTGGGAGACCTTTTAAATAGCAGCGACCATGGTGCTCCCCACAATACATCCATCCTTTTTGCAATGTTATAATTACTGCATATGCACAAAAAGGGAGGTTCCATTGCTAACAAAGTACATAACAACGCATTTAGTGTGCATCATAATTATTTAATATTGTTTTGAACTGGTGCTTCCAGTTTGACGATGAGGAGCGGGGGACCTTTGAAATGGCAACCAGCCCTGTAGCCAGGAATTTTTTTCTTGGGGAGGCTGGCATGGAGCAGTTTAGCACAGTGAAGCTTACTTCTGAGGAAACCTGCTAAGTGGATTGGACTGTGCAGAGGAATGGAGAAGCTGCTCTTGTTTTGTTTTGACCAAGCAGCCATGTTTTTCCAGGTCAGGGCTAATCCTTTAGAAATCCTCAGCCAGGCAATGAAATTGTCGGTTTTCACACCTTCAGCTATAAGCTGTCAGCTAGCAGGGAAATTAAAACAGCTTTAACCTACAAAAAGGTTTTTCCCTTCAGTCTCTCTATCTGTCCTACCAGAGCAGACAGGGCACAATCAATCTTCTGGCCAGACTGGACAAATTGGAGAGGGTGCATTGCCTGGTGAAAGCCCTCTCATAGCTATGGGCCTGGCAGCAACCATGCTGTCCCCCATGATATATCCAGCCTCTTTTACAATGTCATGATGTTATAACACTACTGCACATGCAGAAGAAAAAGTTGGTTCCATCACTGATGAAGTACATGATGATACAGTCATACAACCCTTTGTTGTCAAGTTTATTAGCCAAAGGCCATCATTTTTTAAGTAACAATTCAGAATTACAAAAATTGAACAACAGCCAGGCACACAAACAGTATAAAAGACAAACATTAAGCTATCTACATATTTATGTACATTTAAAAATTTAGTAGATAAATCTATCCTAAAAAAGACATAGTTATTCAATCAGCCAACCTCAGTATATGCTTTAAAATATATCTAAACAATCAGTAAAAATTACAGCTCTTTTTAGTGTATATAATATAAAATATATAGAATTCAAATACCATATATTATTATAGGATACTACTTATCTAGGGTTAGCTAGATTTTCCTCCTATTAATAGCCATCCAGTCATATTTTGCAATTTTAATTTCCCTGTTCCTATTGCTAACATTATTAAAAGATATTCCCTTCTATTTTTGCCCAGTGGGCTATCAATTAGGTGTTTAATATATATTTCCTTGATACGCTCATATATTTTAAATCAAAGAGAACATACACTGGCCACACAATCGCTTTTCAAAGGAAATGCAGAATATATGGGGAGGGTTGAATCCGAATTCAGTAAAATATTCCCCTGAAATAAGTGCCCTTTTGAGGAAGGGATGTTGCAAAGTTGGAGCATCAGCTGGGGATTCAACTTGCTGGAAAAGAGCAGCTGTACTGAGGTGTGGAAAAGGTTTAGGTGTAAATTTAACAGAATATTCTTTTATTCTCTGTACTTTCTTCCATCAGCATCAGTACTTGTAAAAACAAATAAACAAGTAATATTCCAAGAAAGACCCTCAAATCATATAAATTAAATAACCTATTAGCATTTGTAGCTGTTTACATTTTTACATTCATTATTTTAAATGGGAGCTTTAGACGCACACAGTTTCCAATTTTATACATTAGGAAAACATTTGTAATCTTTCTATACTTCAAATTAATCTATAATGTATGCTGGGTATCTGTAATGTATGTAGCCCCAGGACCAGATGCCAATTTGTAAAAGGAAACTGTGTGGTCACTGCAGTATGAGGAGCTGTGCCTGGCACATGCTGCCAATGCAGGCTCTTTCGGGTACCCCTCCTTCCCTCACTTTATTTTGTTATTTTGCAGTTGTTTTGATTGTTATTTGGGCTTGCCACAGCTTGATGGCAGTTTCAGGCACTGAGCCAGATCCATCTGGAAAGAGGCTGTGCCTGCATCCCCGGGGACCCCCTTAAGGGGTCTTGGGGATTGAACCATATAGTTGCAAGCCCAGCTCAGGGGCAGTTGCCAGGCTTCACTTACAGGATTCCAACCATAGGCTTGTGCCTTTGTGGGACCATGTGCTTTGCACTCCAGGTTCCCCCAGCAGGTGGGCTGGGGAAGGATTCATCAGCTGACAAGTAGGTCACTCAATGTTTGGATCCATGCCTCATGCTGCGCTAGTGTTCCATCTGTCGTAATCAATAAAGCTGTGGCCTAATCTACTCCAATTCTGGTTCTTTGTGTATTTTGTTCATTATTCTTTCCCCCTTCTCCCTTTTGGCTGCCCTTTGGACTACAATATCATTCCCCAAAGGACCAGATATGGTAGTTCAGGAGCACAATATAGATAGGTGGTGTAAAGGTGTGTGACTCTCCTCAAGGACTGTGCTTTAAAAAGTTAATAAAAGCTTTGAGCATTGTTATACATAAGCCTACATCAGCTTTAATGTATATTCTTTATATTGACAGATATAAATGAATGTCAGTACAGCAGTCTCTGCACAAATGGGCAGTGTGAAAACCTTGAAGGTTCTTTCAGATGCCTTTGCAGCCAAGGTTATCAACTGTCCCAAGCAGGAGATCAATGTGAAGGTAGGAATGTGATGACTGTTTCCTAAATAATATATCTGTTTACCAAGAAGTTAAAAAATAATCCAGTCTACTAAATATGGACATTCAAAGTATGGCAACTGTGTTCCTCACTAGCAATTGAATCCATTGACTTCAGTGTAACTGAGTTAGGCTTACACTGTTACTTGGTGGCATTATAGAAATTACCTAAACCACTTGTAATATGGTGTTGTTTGGGGGGCATTTTTAGAAATGGAATTCTTCAGAGTGGCATTCTTAAAAAATAATAGGGGTGAAGTTGTAATGTCTGTAAAAATTGGCATAGTTGCATTGTTTAGTATGCATAGTATTGTAGTATTTTATTACCTTGTTTTCTAATTCTTTAATTAGAGTTACTGTTTGATCTTCATCGTAGTCTCTGTGCAGTCCCACTAATGGGTTTTCCACCTGGAACGAACCCAACCTCGGAGAATTTAAAGCTAGCCTAGGCATTTATTTTGGCACGCATTCCCTCTCGTCCTGGGGAGCAGGCATCCACTGCGCATGCCTGGAGCGAGGGGGAGGCGCTCCACCCACCCAGTTTCTTTCTAACTGCTGCTCGGAATAGTCTCACCTCGTTGCGTCTCCTCAACTTCATCTAGCCTTATTTGCTTTCTTCTCCAAATACCTGCTTCTTCGACGTCTTCTTCTTTTTCAGCTTCCACTGGTATCGTAAAAAAAGAAGAAGAAAAACTTTATCTTCTTTGACTATCGTTCTGTCTCCTCCCCCCCCCCCAGGCGTATGGAAGGGAAGGATCCTAAAATGACTTTCAAAAAGTGTACTCGGTGTGGGACCAAAATCCCCTCAACAGACGGACAATCTCTGTGCTTATTTTGTTTGGGGGAGGCCCACAGGACCGACACTTGTACTCATTGTAGCCAATTTGGAAAGCAGGCCAGAAAAAATCGTGCTGCTAGACTGAAGAGCCATCTCTTAGAGTCTTCTTTGTGGCCTGTGATGTCCCATGCTTCTGGGTCCCAAAACTCACCACCTTTCCTGACTCTGCAAAGGGACATGGTCAAACCGGCAGCTTCTGTGGCATTGGCTCCCAGTAAGCCTAAGTCCAGGAAACACACAAAGAAGTCGGACGACTCCAAGAAAAAACACCGCTTGGAATCTTCGTCGAAACGACATTCGGAGTCGAAATCTACATCGAAGTTGACTTCAAAGAGTCACTTGGACCCGAGACCATTGGATACTATGACCTTGCATCCGACGACCTCCACTTCGGTATCGATATCCACAGCACCGACCATTCCACCCGAACTCTCGATCCCTACTGATGTTATTACCGACGAGGTCATCTGTATTTGGTCCCGATCACCGTCTATCCACGAGTCCTTGCCCGAAGACATCATGGCCACGGAGTCTATGGAACCATCACCTCGCCCCCAAGCTCAACAAGCCAACCTCCTTGGGATGCATTCATTCCGTGAGATATCAGCACCAAGTACATTCAAAGATTCTGCTGTCTCCTCACTCCATCGGGAGTCCCCAGCTCGTCGATACCTTGAACTGTCTCCAAGTTGGCATAGGGATTGCTATTATTATTATAGCCTGTCCAGATCCAGATCTCCATCTCCATATTGACGTCATCGATATTACAGACTCTCTAGATCACCATCTGTGGAACATCGACCTTGGTACCTTGAGGAATTCCACCAACCTCAGTACCGTGAGGAAACTCATCAGTACAGGCACATTGAACCTCGATACCATGAAGATGCACACCGTAATCAGTACCATGAGGAGTCTTACTATCGACCCCAACATTTCAGCCAGGAACCGAAGCAAACATCACTGGCTCCTTCAACATCTGCTTGTTCGGCTCCATCGAAGCAGCAAACACTACAACCTGACCAACCTACCCTCACAAGTAAGGCCTTACCATTGTCTACACCTACAAATGACCGACCTACGACTCCCATGGATGCTCCAGAAGATTCCGAAGCCGAGCACTCGGAGTCCTCACAGTCAGTCTCGTCACCAACATCACCTACGTTGGACATTACCAAGCCAGCTGACCTCTCTCCATCTGAGGGATCCAAAGCATACTTGGACCTGCTTACAAACATGGCAAATGCCCTCAATATAAAACTTACCACAGACTTACCGAGAGTATCAGATGTGGTCCATGGCCTGGTCCATGCGGACTTACCTGCAGGGTCCTTTCTACCAATGCTACCCGTTCACTTGGAAGGACTAAAGGAGGCTTGGGACAAGCCTGCATCGGTACCACCTCCGTCTAAGAGGATTGAATCCTTATATAAGATACATGCACCGGATTCAAAAATTTTATTTAATCACCCTGCACCCAATTCTATGATTGTGCATTCCTCTTCAAAGTCAAAACAAACACGTCATCCTGTCCCACCTGAGAAAGAGGGAAAGAAGTTGGGCACCTTGGGAAGAAAACGTTACTTCGTCTCGACTGCCACTTCCAAGATCCATAATTATTTGGCTTACTTTTCGGCGTATACCTTTAATTTAACATCTCAACTCAATACACTGGTTCCGTCTTTACCTGACCCTGCAAAGAAGCAAGCATCACAAATATTGCAAGAGCTCTCCTGAGTAAGCAAACAACAGATTAACTCAGTCCGCCATGCTGTTGCTTGTTCTTCTAGAACCATGGCCACCTCCATTGTCTTACGTCGGCACGCCTGGCTCCGCTCTTCGTCACTACAGCCTGACATTAAATTCAAAATTGAAGACCTCCCCTTTGATGGTCAAGGTCTTTTAAATGCGACTACTGACGACATTCTAACTACAGTTGATGACAGCAGGAAGAGAGCCAAGATATTAGGGATCAGTCAGCAACAGCCTCAAACCAACAGACAAAGAGGCTGGAAACCATCCTTCTACAAACGCCCCTGTTCACCCAGACAAGTTGACTACTGGAAACACAAAGCTCCACCAGCTAAGCAACCATTCCATCAGCAATCTTGATCACAGCCTACTAAGAAGATGACTCCTGCTCCAAAACAGTCTCTTTGACTTTCTGGTACCACCTCCATCTCTACCACACCGTCTCCATACAACAAGACTGCTTCCTTTTACCCCATGTGGGAATCCATAACATCGGATTCATGGGTCCTGGCAATCATCCACAGGAGTTACACCACAGAGTTCGATTTACCCCCGAGGCACCATCGCTTTATACGTACCCCTCCTTCTCTACCTCTCCAGGAAGAGATCGTTGCCTTGCTGGCCAAGGCAGCCATAGAACCAGTCCCACCACAATTCCATCGCACAGGGTTCTATTCCCGATACTTCCTGGTTCCAAAGAAAGATGGAGGACAGCGTCCAATACTGGACCTCTGCAAACTCAACCACCATATCCGGTATAAAAATTCTTTCATGATCACCCTGCAGTCTGTTCTCCCATTGATTCCCAAAGATGCTTGGATGGCACTCAAGATGCCTATTTCCACCTTACCATCAACGATTGCCACAGAAGATTGCTGAGGTTCGCTGTCGGGAACCAACATTATCAGTTCCGCGCCCTCCCCTTTGGCCTATCGACAGCGCCAAGAGTCTTCACGAAGTGTATGGTGGTGGCGACGGCGTCACTTTGCCAATGAAAAATCTCCATATATCCCTACATAGATGATTGGCTCATTGTGGCTCAATCCCAAGAGCAACTTCAACAGGGCATTTCCACTACTCTAGCACTTCTATCCTCACTGGGCCTTCAAGTCAACCTTCAAAAGTCCAACCTTGTCCCAACACAAGACATCCAATTCATAGGCGCACGCCTATCAATGGTATCCCACAAGGCCTACCTTCCTGCAGACAGGGTTCACAATATCCAGTCTCTGGCCACTATCATCATATCTCATCCTACCCAGACAGCTCTCATCTTTCAGTGCAAGCTGGGTCTTATGGCGGCCACGACTTCTGTCCTCTTCCAGCACTGGAATGGTGGACAATAGGACATCACCTTTTGGCGGGGATGCCATTCATAAGATCACCTCTGTCAGCCATTGTCACAACAGATGCCTCAAGGTGGGGTTGGGGAGCCCACTTCGGCACACTGATGGTTCAAGGGCAGTGGACAGCCTACGAAAAATCCCTCCATATCAACTGCCTGGAGCTGTTGGCAGTCCACAGAGCACTTAAGTCATTCCTACCATCTCTTCACGGTCTACACGTCCAGGTCACCTCAGACAACGTCGCAACTGTGTTTTATATCAACCGGCAGGGGAGCACTGCATCTGTCCGTCTATGCGAATGAGCTTTAGACCTCTGGCATTGGAGCATTGCTCACAACATATATCTAACAGCTGTCCATTTGCCGGGAATTCAAAATACCCAAGCAGATACACTAAGTCGCCAACTCATGAATGACCACGAATGGACCCTCAAACAATGCTACCTCCAACCAGTTTTCAAAATGTTCGGAATTCCGGTCATAGATGTGTTTGCCTCCCCGGACAATGCCCAATACCCACACTTCTATACCCAGGGCCCTCCATCAACTCATTCTGCAGGAGATGCTTTCCTCCATCAGTGGGAGGGACCACTACACTATCTCTTTCCACCCATTCCACTGATAACGAGAACACTTCAAAAAATCAAATCGGACCGGACCAATTGTATCCTAGTCACACCCTGGTGGCCCCGCCAACCATGGTTCACCACACTCCTCCTTCTCTCCAACAGTGTATTTCATCACTTCCTTCAAACTCGGGACCTCATTTCGCAACAAGACGGCAAGGTCCTACATCACGATCCGGGACGTCTGCGACTGACTGCCTGGAGAATCAGTTTCTAGAATTTCCTACAGAAGTCCGACATATTATATTAAATGCAAGAAAACCATCCACTAGAAAGTCTTACTCTCAAAAATGGAAGCGTTTTGCAGAGTATGCTGCTCAACACAATTTCCTTCCTACATCGTCCTCTATAGCTTAGATCTTGTCATACACCTTGTTACTTTCTAACTCAGGCCTGGCTTACTCCACTATTTCAGCCCTTCACCCGCATATTGGAGGACGCACTGTTTTTTCTCATCTTGCTGCAAGAGCCTTCCTAAAGGGCATTTTGCATCTACGACCCCCAGTTTGTCAACTACAACCTATGTGGAGTTTATCTCTTGTTCTGAGCCAACTAATGAAACCTCCCTTTGAACCAATGGCATCCATTCCATTGCACCTCTTATCATGGAAGACAGCACTACTAGCGGCACTTACATCTGGCAGAAGAGTTAGCGATGTTTGTGCTTTTCGGACAGACCCACTTTATACTGTCTTCCACCATGACAGAGTGGTTCTACGTCCTGACGCTACTTTCCTACCAAAGGTCGTTTCACCTTACCATCTGGGAAAGTCAACCACTCCACCCTCCTTTTTTCAGAAACCTAGTGATGCAGGCCAACGAACTTTACACAATCTTGACGTACGTCGGGCCCTTGTAAGGATTCTAGACTTCTTATAGCCTATGGAACCCCTAAACAAGGACACAAAATCTCTACCTAGAGATTCTCGAAGTGGATTGTGGCTGCTATTGCTTTATGCTACCAACTAGCTAAACAGCCCGTACCCGAACATTTGCGAGCTCATTCCACTTGAGCTCTTTCCACGTCCTCAGCCTTCTGTAAGGGCATACCAATGGAAGACATCTGTGCCTCTGCGGTCTGGTCTTCTACATCAACATTCGCCATGCACTACGCCTTAGACTTTCGTGCCCAGCAAGACGTGTCCTTTGGACAAGCTGTACTTCGCTCTGTCTTTGATTGAAGCCTACAGTCTCTTCTTCTGTAAGTACAATACTTTTGTACCTATATACATGCTTAACTCATGTTGTTCCTTTTCAGAACCAGCACCCGCCTCTGTGCACTTCAGCTTACCAGTCACCCATGTGTGGGACTGCATAGAGACCACGATAAAGATAAACAGGTTGCTAACCTGTAACTGATGATCTTCGAGTGGTCATCTGTGCAGTCACACACGCCTGCCCAACCTTCCCCGCTGCTGGTTTATACTCTACCTTATTAATAACTTTCTCTATACAGCGGCTAGAAGAAACTGGGTGGGTGGAGCGCCTCCCCCTCACTCCAGGCATGCGCAGTGGATGCCTGCTCCCCAGGACGAGAGGGAATGCATGACAAAATAAACGCCTAGGCTAGCTTTAAATTCTCCGAGGTCGAGTTCGTTCCAGGTGGAAAACCCATGTGTGTGACTGCACAGATGACCACTTGAAGATCATCAGTTACAGGTAAGCAACCTGTTTTTGTCTGTATCATACTGTCATGAACATATGAAGCTGCCTTATACTGAATCAGACCTTTGGTCCATCAAAGTCAGTATTGTCTTCTCAGACTGGCAGCAGCTCTCCAGGGTCTCAAGCTGAGGTTTTTCACACCTATTTGCCTGGACCCTTTTTGGGGGATGCCAGGGATTGAACCTGGGACCTTCTGCTTCCCAAGCAGATGCTCTACCACTGAGCCACAGTCCCTCCCCCGTCCCTGAGCCATGTTCCATCATTGCTATTTTTTAAAATGGTGAAGTCCACCTTGAGTTTCAGCAACAAGTAAATGTATTCTTAAAAAAGAAACATAAGGCCGATGTAAAAGGGAATTGAGATTTGCTTGAGCATGTGAGCCTTTGCTGTTCCGTTACACTTCATGATGTGCCGAAGTCTTCAGGAGAATGCATAAGAAAGGAGCTCCCTTGGCAGCTGCCAGCACCTTTCCTGGCATCCTCCAAGAGTTTTTAGAGAGTGGGTGGAGCCATGTAGAACTTTTTGAGTTTTTGATATACATAGTATAATACAAACAGTGGCCTTATTTAAAGTACTTAACATGTGCAAATAACGGGGTGATATTCTAAAAGAATAGCAAGACTTGACATCATTGGGCTAAACGCAATTGGGCTGTATGGCTGAAATGCACCAAGCTGGTACTTCAACTGAAGTCATTAGGTCTCCCCAATTTTAATAATTCAAGTTGAAGTCAATAATAACATCACTACATCCACTTTTGGTCGCTTCTCAAAAATCATTTATGTTCCTTTCAAAATCTGGTTGGAGGTGTGTTTTTTTTTGTTTTAAATAGTTTATTAAAATCTCAAAAGTAATACAAAAAATAAAATAAATTTTTAAAAATACACCTCAGATTACAAAACAAAACTAAAACAAAATTGAGCAAGACTGCAAAATAATACATACATAGTTTAGCCATACAGATAAATCATCAGACAATCAATAACAAATAGAATTCAAGTATCTCCTTGGTAATTTACAATATGACTTACAAGTTACATACTGAAAAAAGGGAAACAATTTCTCTTCAAAAATTGACTTATACAGTGGGATATCAGATGTAAGTATTTGTGATGCCAATTAATCTGAAACAAGGATATCCCATACTTTTATAAACCATTTTCTAACTATTGGAGCAGACCTTTTTCTTCCAGTATTGAGCTATTCCAATTTTTGCAGCAAGTATTAATGAAGCCACTAAATGTTGCCGCAATTTAGTATCTTCTGTATTTCCCCAAACATTTAAGAGTATGGACTCTGGAGAATTATGAATAGTAGCTCCAGCTATACAGTTAATGATTGACAGAACCTTTTTCCAGAAGCACTTTATAGTTGGGCATTGCCACCAGCAGTGCAAAAATGAACCAGGTGCCCCACATTGCTTCCTGCAATTCAGTGATTTTACTGACTTACAGTGATAGAGTTTTTGAGGAGTCATGCACCATCTTGAAAAGACTTTGTAATTTTGTAGTCTAATTTCTTACTGTACAGGTGTATGAGGAGCTCTCACTAGCCCTTCAGCACCACCTATCATTGTTACAAGTAATAATGCAGGTTTAAAAAGGCTGGGCTCATGTTAAGAGATAAGCAAGAAGAAGCATGTTTTCCCTTTTGTATAAGTACATTAGATGGCTGCAAAATGAAGACTGTTACTACCATATAAGGGTTTATTAGCTAGCTCAATATGTATGCTTTGTGAATCTGCAAAAACGCTTCAAAACAATGTTAATTTTTAAAGGCATTCTATTAAACAGAGCTTCTGCCTGAAATGTTGAATGCCTGCTATCCTATTTGTTGAAGGGAGCTTTAACTCTCAAAAGCTTATACACCCTAAATCTTTTGGTCTCTAAGATGTTTCTGGACTTGAATTTAGCTGTTCTGCTATGCTTGTTGTGCATAACCTCACTTCCTGACATTTTGTTGTTGGCTACTTCTCCCATGGCAGCCTTTTTGTAGTTGGCTCTGCTTCTCATTGCAGCCAACTGGTAGTTGGTTCCACCTCCTGTGGTAGCAATTTTGTGGTTGCACCTACCACCCTGCATCAGAATTCCAAAGGTGCTCACAGACTAGAAAGGTTGGGGACCCCAATCTCTGGTAACGGCCAGTCAGGGCAATTTGCAGGGCAGAATGCCCATGAAAACCTATGCAAGTCTCTCCTCTCTTTAAGTGGGACATGAGGGAAAGGCAAAGGCATGGACATCCTTCTTGTCCATCTCAGCCAAGCTGCCAAGCAGCAGAACAAAACTCTGCCATTTGGGATAGCCATTAGGATGCCCAGGAGCAGAAATCATCAAGTGCACCTCTGCAAGAGGATTGGCAGAGCCATGCACTCTGTGTAGGGGTAGGAGTGCAACACTAGCCACTGACCTGCATACCTTTTATTTCCCTGCTGGGCTTCATTTAGGTGACACTGGCAGAGTCTTGGAACCAAAGTTATAATGGAAAAGAAAGGAGGCCTAGGCATTGCCTACTTTGCTTTCTAAAGCAAATTCCATAAAATCCTGACTGCTCCTTAGGAGCTCCATGTGTCCACTTCAGAAGCTACTTAGTACTTACAGAAATGTTTCCATTTATGGATCCTGATTTCCTTAGAATAGTAGGTAGGCAAAAAGATATACCTATAGCATCTCGTACAGTTTTGGAGAGTGCATCCAGACAGGTTTCTAGCTGAGTTAGAGATGGCACTTTGGGTAACAATGATGTCTCTTCCTTGTCATGGATTTTTCACTATGAATGTAGACCAGGTCATTCAGTAGCAACATTTACCCCTTAGGTGTGTAACAAAAAGAGGGAATGTTCTCTCAACTTCTCTCACCTGTTCCAAACTTTTAATCTTGACTCCTGCCTTTGTTTCCCACTCCTGGCATGTACTTACATAATGTATTTGGGACCCAAAGAAAGTCCAGTGTTCTGATTCATCCTTTAGAAGAAGGTGACCATTTCAGAAACTGAAGTTTTTGAAGAAGAAGCATCCTTTAGATGCTTCACTGAGCTGGCCACTTCAGAAACTGAATTTGTTCCTTCCATTTCATGAACGATTCACTACAGACTTATACCAGAATGCTCTGTTTACTGAATCAGTAGCAACATCCTGTAGGAATGTATATTTGTGTGTTTTCTAATAAATCTTAAAAGATGCTTTCCTTCTGAAATTCAGTTGTTGTCATAGGCTAATTTTTAAAAAGTAAATACATGTTTTATATGGTTGATTTCTTTGATTTTTCAAGAGTAAAACTTTCTTATTTACAGATGTGGATGAATGTCTACTGCAGCGGCAGCTCTGTGCAGATGGACAATGCAGAAACATAGCTGGATCCTACAGATGTCTTTGTGGTCAAGGGTACCAATTGTCAACCACAAAAGACTATTGTGAAGGTATAAGTATATCTTCCACTGTGAACAGGTTTCCCATGATAATTCAAATACTATTTTTAAAAAATATTTTTTACATTTAAATATTAAATAGTATAATTGTACATATGTATAAATACATACATAGCTTCTACTACCTGTGAGTCATAAGAACATAAGAGAAGCCATGTTGGATGAGGCCCATCCAGTCCAACACCCTGTGTCACACAGTGGCAAAAAACCACGTGCCATCAGGAAGTCCACCAGCAGGGCCAGAACTCCAGAAGCCCCCCCCACACACACACACTGTTGTCCCCTAAGCACCAGGCATACAGAGAATC
Organism: Heteronotia binoei; assembly: GCF_032191835.1. NCBI lineage: Eukaryota > Metazoa > Chordata > Lepidosauria > Squamata > Gekkonidae > Heteronotia > Heteronotia binoei. Next base: position 175,114,538 of record NC_083223.1, read on the forward strand.
ACTTCTCCAGACATACTGTTCCATCTATAGCTTGTGCTAATAGTCTCTGCTCTATATGTTTACCTAATCCCCTCTTGAAGCTGTCTGTTCTTGTAGCCACCACCACTTTCTGTTGGCAGTGAATTCCCCATGTTAATTACTCTTTGAGTGAATAAGTACTTCCTTTTTTCTGTTCTAAACATATTGCTCATTAATTGCATTGAATGCCCACCAAAGGGAGAAAAGTACTTCATTCACTACCTTCTTTATCCCATGCATAATTGTGTAAACCTCTATCATAGGGGTGGCCAACGGTAGCTCTCCAGATGTTTTTTGCCTACAACTCTCATCAGCCCGAGCCAGCATGGCCAATGGCTGGGGTTGATGGGAGTTGTAGGCAAAAAACATCTAGAGAGCTACCGTTGGCCACCCCTGCTCTATCATGTTACCCTCCTCAGTCGTCATTTCTCCAAGGTAAAGAGCCCTATCCTCTTTAACCTTTCTTCATAAAGGGTTTCCATCCCCTTAATCATTTTAGTTGCCCTTTTCTGCACTTTGTCCAATGCTGTAATATCTTTTTTGAGGTACAGTGACCAGAAGCGTGCACAGTACAGTACACAGAACAGTATACAGTACAGAACTATACACACTTTCCCAAATGTTAAGTGTGGTTATTCAAGTAACAAAAATAAGAAGGAGATTACAGAATAGCTCAGATTCCCCTAGAAACTGAAGCCTGGGTTAAATTTCTAAATGCGTCTCATTCAAAGTGGAAGAGTCACACAAAAACATTACGTTTTGTAATAGCTGCAAAGACACATGATAATATGTATGCATTAAACACATAATTTCTTCTTCATACACTCAGGAAAATAAAGTAGTTCCTCCTGATAGTGTGTTCAGTGCAGTTGTAATTGCTGTGTGGAATGTGGCTGATGACAGCCACAGACTCTAGTTTGGTATTTTCAGTGGTGCACAGTAGTACACAATAGTGTCTCCACCTGCCTTGTGGTGTATCATATTGTGAAAAATGTACTTGTTACCTTATAATTTTATTTCTTAGGAATCTGTGCACACTTTTCCGGCTATGCAAATTAAGTAATAATAAGCATTTTATTATTGAGTAATCCTTAGTAACACCTAACTGTTCAGGGTTTAATTGTTCTAAAGATTGCTGCTCAGTTTTCATTCCAGTCTTACTTTTCCAGGAAACAGTTATCATGATGTCTTGAAATTTTATCTTTGATGGCATGTTTGGACTTAGAAATGCAACCATTGTCCTTTTCTCCTTATCTATTTACAGAATGTGGAGATGCATTTATTGAATGACTGAATGGATAATGGCAATGATTTGTCCCTAGGTTAGGTTGCATTGTAGTAGTATGTTAGTGTATAAGTTTACCTCTCTGGGACTGGTGAATAACCAGAGAACCAAAGAAGATTAGGGCTATTATTTTAATGAATATTTCATAGTTTGTATTATGTATGAACAAGTGGAGACTTGTGAGGCATATCAGTATATAATCCATGATATGCTTGGACTCCTGTTCCTTCTCAGTTCCAGATAAAGAGGGGTAATTTACTCTGTACTATCTTAGTTCAATCAGTTTTGAAGTATTTCAAATTCTTGTTTATGGCCCCATTTCAGATATTAATGAATGCCAAGAAGACCATAATATTTGCCGTGGAGGAAACTGCATTAATACCAAAGGTTCTTATGAATGTACTTGTCCAAGTGGCTTCCATCTGATACCCTCCAGGGGTTGTCAAGGTACTGGAACATTAAATCATCGGTGGATGCTGAAAGGATGAAGCTGCCCTAGCCTTTTTAATAGTTTTATTCTGGGAAAAACTGAATGAGATATGGTTTATTTGAATCATAATAGAAGTCAGCCCTGCCATGCTGATAATAAAGGCACACACATTCAGTTTAACTTAAAAGCTCAAAATGATCATAGTTACAAAATTCTTATTTTCTACTTTCCATGCTAATTTCTGTGGGTGTTTGTTGGCTGTAACAATATACTTATGGATACTCACTGTCAATGGCTATAAGAAGCACATGTCAATCTTTATGTACTAGAGAAGGGTTTTTTGTTTTATTTATTTTTTTAGGAGAGGCACAGGCAAGTTGATTTTCCTGGTTGACATACTTAATGTTGTGCCAATCTTTAGGAACAGATCAGATTTTACTGCAGGCTTAGACTTCTGTCAGCTGTTACCATATATTATTTGTTTGACTTCATACATGTTACATGCTTTTTCACTGATGCTGTACGTAACTGATGTAAATATAAAGGTAGAAACTCCTAATAATGTATATTGTTTGAAAAAATATATAGGTCTCATGAACTTGACAGTTTTCCTGCATTTTCTTGCATTAATCTTGTGTTCCTCTTCTTCACAGACATCAATGAATGTGCGGGAACCAACCTCTGTTTACCCCATGGGGAATGTTTAAATACAGAAGGCTCTTTCCACTGTGTTTGTGAACAAGGTTTTACAGTTTCTGGAGATGGTCAGACATGTGAAGGTAAGGGTTAGATAAATGATAAAACAAGGAATTTAACTCTTTGCTCAGAGTATGGGGTGATGATGATTGATTGAAGACTAGTGACAACTCAGTAGATATAATGTACAAAAATACCTTTATAAAATATAGATGAAATCTATCCAGTAACCATGCTGTAAGTGTAGAATTGCCAATATTTTTGTATTATAAGAAGGAATTGAGAATTTTACCTCTTGGTAGCACATGACAGTGAAAATGGTTCTTGAGTTTATTAATTGAGTTTATTAATTAAATATGCATCTAGCTGTACAGTAGTCTCACTGTAAATGCAAGATTTGTAAATGCAAGGGCTCTCCTTCTTTGGAGGTTTTTAAACAGAGTCTGGATGGCCATCTGACAGTGATGCCGATCCTGTGAATCTAGGGGGGGGGGGCGGTATTTGTGAACTTCCTGCATTGTGCAGTGGGTTGGACTAGATGACCCTGGAAATCCCTTTCAACTCTATGATTCTAAGATTGCTAATAACCCTTAGTACCACATCATAGTGTATGTGCATTGTACGTTCTTCTGAATCAAATAAATTCCTTAATATTCTGCAAATATTAACATTTGTGATGTCAATATAATTTAAGTTATAAATGTATAGCACATAACTATAAAATTATTACATTTCCATAAATAAACTGCAAATTCTATAATCTCCTGACTATTATACACATATAGAATCTACAAATTGATTTTTAAAAGGAGTCAGACTTCAGATGATAACTTCCCTCACTCATCATACCCAGTAATAAGTTGCAGCCTCATTCCACAAGGGTTTTTACATAATTTCTTAATCTGCTGTGTTGACAGAAATGAATGTTTTGCTGTCCAAGGCAGGACAATAATTTGGACAGATGAACATCTGCACAATGTAAGTCGTTGAGTTTCTTCTGAAGGAAAAGAATGAGATAATTCTAGTGTAGTTCAGTCTTCTCTTTCAGTGCTCAGAATCATGGCACCACCACGTCCTTGTCAAAAGTCTCAAAGGTAGTCAAGAACAAAACATGAAGAACAAGGCAAAGGAAAAGAACTGAGTGATTTCTGTTCAGACATAGATCTGTAACCATTTGATGTAATATCCTTAATATGACAATGCATGAGATTTTATCTAGAAATCCCTGTGGCTTGAGCTGTGATGTGTTAAGGTCATCATATTTGTTTATGGACTTGCAGAAAAATCTAATCAGCTAACACATTCTTTCTAAAAGCAAAAAGAGGTATCACATTATTTTCGTATAATAGTTCACTGTACCCTGTTCCATTTGGAACAGAAGGAAATATGTTTCTTTGTTTCTTGTACAGACATAATTAACCTTTTAAAACTTTTTTCTTCAGAACACTAGAAAGTAAAACAGCACACATTATAAACCAAGAACAACACTGTTATACATCATCTTTGTTTATTAAATAGATGTAGACAAAATACTGCAATGAAAGTACACACCGCATATTTTGATTCTAAAACAAAAAATATGACAGTGGATATATTGAATTGGTTTTCTGAATAATACCTTACTAAACTGCTCCATCATAATAGACCTTATGGCCTTTCTCCTCAATTCAATTAAACCAACAGTCACACTAGCTATGTTTGTGGGAGATTTATAAATTACCTCCTTTATGGTACTTTTAAATGTTAAAAGCAGCTAGAGCAGGCCACTGAAAATGAATTTAGAATCAAGGAGATATTGGCTTTAAATGTCTAAGACAAAAGGTGAGATTGCGTTCCTGATGGCTGTTAGGAAAGGCCATAATGATTTAATGTTTGAGATTAATTTTACCTCAATGCTGTGAAGATAGGGTTGCCAAATCCAATTCAAGAAATATCTGGGGACTTTGGGGGCGGAGCCAGGAACAAGGGTGTGACAAGCATAATTGAACTCCAAGGAAGTTCTGGCCATCACATTTAAAGGGACAACACACCTTTTTAAATGTCTTCCTTCCATAGGAAATAATGAAGGATAGGGGCACCTTCTTTTGGGGCTCATAGAATTGGAACCCCTGGTCCAATCGTTTTGAAACTTGGGGGGTACTTTGGGGAGAGGCACTAGATACTATACTGAAAATTTGGTGCCTCTACCTCAAAAAACAGCTTCCCCAGAGCCCCAGCTCCAGATCAATTCCCCATTATACCCTATGAGAATCGATCTCCACATAGGGAATAATGAAGTGCTCAGCAGACTTTCCCCTCCCCCCCCCACCTCATTTCTGGCAACTCTGAAGTGACGGATTGGCATCTCTACTCACAAGTTGCTGCCAACTTCTTCAAAGTAACACAGACACACAATCCCAAGAGGAAGCCTTTCAGTCAGAGACTGAAGCCTCCAAAGGCACATGGTCCTCTGGGGGTGGGGCTTCCCCCTGCTGGCCAGCTGACTGGGGGTGGGAAGGAGCCTGGGAAATTGGAAGAACCCCCGCTGGGACTTGGGGATTGGCAAGCCTATGTGAAGAAAAGACAGGAAGGGAAAAGTTTTTTGGGTTTTTTTGATGAAGTGGTCTGTATATTAGCATAGGGACACACAAAAAGGATTCTTGGGTGTGATAGGGAGACAGAGGAGATTAGCCAGCAGAGGCTAGCCAGAGATTAAGGAAACAAAGATACATTACTTGAGAACCCTTTGTTCATTACATTCCATTGTTGGGGGGAGGGGGGAGGAAGGCTGACATTGGCCTGGAGGATGCTTGTTTTGCAACCTTAACCTGGTACCCTGTTTGCAGGCTGATCTTTAGCCTGAGCATGGAGTCTCTCTCTCTGGCCTGTTGTTACCAGGGAACTCTGGTTCGGGTCAGAAAATGAGGAAGGAAAAGGAAAGGTCCCCTGTGCAAGCACCAGTCGTTGCCGACTTTGGGGTGATGTGGCTTTCACAATGTTTTCACGGCAAACTTTTTACGGGGTGCTTTGCCATTGCCTTCCCTAGTCATCTACACTTTCCCCTCCAGCAAACTGGATGCTCATTTTACTGACCTCGGAAGGATGGAAGACTGAGTCAACCTCAAGTCAGCTGCCTGAAACTGTACTGGAGGTGCTGTCTGTCCTATGGAAGCACCTCAATAATCAGTTAGGTCCTAAAATCAATTAATCAAAAGTAGGTTTGCAATTTACAGATGTGTACACCTGAACAGCACATATTCAAGACTGTGTCACACAGTGGCCAAAAAAACAAAAAAAAAACCAAGTGCCATCAGGAGGTTCACAAGTTGGTCTAGAAGCACTTGCACTTTGCACCACCCCCCCCCCAAGCACCAAGAATACAGAGAATTACTGCCCCAGACAGTTCCAATAATATACTGTGGCTAATAGCCACTGATGGACCTCTGCTCCATATTTTTATCCAATCCCCTCTTGAAGCTGGCTATGTTTGTAGCCGCCACCATCTCCTGTGGCAGTGAATTCCACATGTTAATCACCCTTTGGGTGAAGAAGTACTTCCTTTTATCCGTTTTAACCCTACTGATCAGCAATTTCATTGAATGCCCATGAGTTCTTGTATTGTGAGAAAGGGAGAAAAGTACTTCTTTCTCTACTATCTCCATCCCATGCATAATCTTGTAAACCTCTATCATGTCACCCCGCAGTTGACGTTTCTCCAAGCTAAAGCGTTTTAACCTTTCTTCATAGGGAAAGTGTTCCAAACCTTTAATCATTCTAGTTGCCCTTTTCTGGACTTTTTCCAATGCTATAATATCCTTTTTGAGGTTCGGTGACCAGAATTGTACACAGTATTCCAAATGAGACCGCACCATCGATTTATACAGGGGCATTATGATACTGACTGATTGGTTTTCAATTCCCTTCCTAATAATTCCCAGCATGGCGTTGGCCTTTTTATTGCAATCACACACTGTCTTGACATTTTCAGTGAGTTATCTACTGCGACCTCACGATCTCTCTCTTGGTCAGTCTCTGCCAGTTCACATCCCATCAACTTGTATTTGTAGTTGCGATTCTTGGCCCCAATGTGCATTACTTTGCACTTGGCCGCATTGAACCTCATCTGCCATGTTGACGCCCACTCATCCAGCCTCAACAGATCCCTTTGGAGTTCCTCACAATCCTCTCTGGTTCTCACCACCCTGAACAATTTAGTGTCATCTGCAAACTTGGCCACTTCACTGCTTACTCCCAACTCCAAATCATTTATGAACAAGTTAAAGAGCATGGGACCCAGTACTGAGCCCTGTGGCAGCCCACTGCTTACCATCCTCCACTGCAAAAATTGCCCATTTATGCTCACTCTCTGCTTCCTATTAATTAGCCAGTTTTTGATCCACAAGAGGACCTGTCCTTTTACTCCATGACTCTCAAGCTTACTAAGGAGCCTTTGACGAAGAACTTTATCAAAAGCTTTCTGGAAGTCAAGGTAAACAACATCTGTTGGGTCTCCTTTGTCCACTACCCATTCTGAGTGATGCAGAACAGATAAAACAATACAAATCAATACAACTCCAATTTAAACATTTCAAAAAGTTGAGCCAATAAAACTCTAAAAACCCATGATGGTGTCCCGCAAGTTAAGTTCTCTTCTGAACTGTCAGAGCATACAGGGGGCATGAGAGTAAAATTTCTGAAGCAGGGTGGACAAAAAGGGAGGGAAAGGTGCCACCTGCTGCTGTCCTTAATTGAAAGCTTGGCAGAACATCTCTGCCTTACAGGCCCTGCAGAATTCCCGTAAGATCCTGCAGGGCCCAAATGTCACCTGGCAGAGAGTTCTACCAGGTTGGGGCCAGGACAGAAAACGTCCTGGCCCTAGTTGAGGATAGCAGGGCCTCCTTAGGGCTGGGGATCACCAACAGATTACTACTAGAAGAGCATAATGCTCAAACAGGGACATAGTGGAGGAGATCAAAAGGTCAAAACCAAGACCTTGAATCTGACTTGGTACTCAACTGGACGTCAGTGTAGGTGGAATGGCACAGGTTATATATGTGTCATCTGTGGCATTCCTGACAGGACTTGCACTGCTGCATTCTGAACCCATTAAGCGTTTCCAAGTCAGTCTCAAGGGTAGACCAGCATAGAGTGAGTTACAGTAGTCTAGTCTGGAAGTGACTGTCACATGGAGTACAGTGGCCAGGTCTGAATAGGAGTTAATTTCCAGGTTTGATGTAGATGGAAAAAACGCCACTTTGGCAATATGCAAACCTGTGCCATTGAGAGAGGGGTATCCAGTGTCATGCTCAGGCTCTTGATGGATGGCACCAGTGTCAGTGGCATCCCATCAAGCACTGGTAATCTGTGCTCTAGACTGTCTCCCCACCCTCAGCCTTTCATGTGTTCAGCTTCAATCTGCTCTTCCTTAGTCAATCCACCACAGCTTCTAGACCCTTGGCCAGATCTTACAGAACATTGGCTGACTGGTTGCCCAGTAACAGGGGATGCATATAGATGCTAAACAACATCAGAGAAATGAGTGCTCCATGAGGAACACCACATACTTGGGGGAACCTAGTAGACACCTCCTCACCCTGTGCTACCCTCTGGCCCCAACAGTGGAGAAAGGAGGAAAGCCACTGAAGGGCTACTACATGTATTTTATTCTAGAAACTTCTTAATAAATAAAAAGGATGGTTGTTTGCATCCTATTTTAGACTTGAGAGGTCTCAATGTCTTCTTCAATATATGGAAATTTAAAATAATTTTCCTGACTTCAGTCACACAATTGCTCACTCCAGGAACTCGGTTTGCAACTTTAGACCACTATCCATATCCCCATTTATTTGGACTACAGAAAATACTTATGGTTCTTGGTTCACAGCACTCCCTATGAATACAGAGTTCTTCCCTTTGGCTTAGCCACTGCTCCTCATATGTTTACAAAATGTTTGGCTGTAGTCATCACCCATATAAGGTCAAATGGTTATGTGATCTTCCCTTATCTAGATGATTGCTATTAACTGCGCTTTCCAAACTTGAACTTCAGGAGCAGATCTCTTTAGCTATATGTTGCCTAAAACTTGGCCTTACATATTAACTGGAAAAGGCCCATCTTAGTTCCACAACAACATCCTTTATTGGAGCTAACTTGGACTCCTGGGTAACTGGAATATTCCTTCTGGAACCCAGAGCTGAATTCATTAAAAACATGGTTCAACAATTCCGATGTAATCACTTTCAGACAGCCATCACTATTCAAAGGGCACTAGGCTGAATGCCATCAGCAGTCTTAATAATTCCTTTAGCCTGTCTAAGAATGTGCCCAATCCAGAATTGGTTTATAAAAGTATTTAATCCTAGTTGCCACTTGTAAAACCACAGTTTTTCTATTCCTAAAGAAATGCTTAGGGCGTTAACTCAAACCTCAAGAGGGGGAGTACCCTTTTGATTCCAATCCGTTCAGATCACTGTTACTACAGATGCCTCTCTCTCAGGGTGGGGAGTCCATTGTGGGAATATCTGTGTTAGCGGTACATGATCCAACACTGATTAACCTCTTAGAAATGAGAGTGATTCGAAATCCCCTTAACTCTTTCTCAGGTCTGATGTTCAAGAAAGTGCAGACAGACAACACCACTGCAGTTTTACGTAAACAAACAAGGTAGCACCTCATCCCTTTTCCTGTGCCAAGAGGCCGCTTCCATTTGGGAATGGGTGATAGCGCACCAAACATTCCTCCTGGCAATTCATATTGTCAAGTGCAGAAAACACTGCTTCAGATGAGCTCAGTAGATTGGGTCAGCAAATCCATCATACACCAGGATTGTATATACCCCATTTTCACATAGTGGGGGTTTCCCAGGGTAGACCTCTTCACAACAAGGTACAATTCTAAAGCCTCTCTTTTCTGCTCCAGAGCAGGCCAATACCCTCTTTCACTGGGGGATGTCTTCCAGTTAACTTGGAATCAGACACTTTTTTATGCCTTTCCTCCCTTACCATTGATAGGAAAGGCTATAGCCAAACAGAATACAGACAAGTCTCACTGTATAATCGTTACCCTATTCTGGCTAAAACAGATTTGGTTTTAGGTGCTTCTACAAAGATTAAGGGGCGGGTTTATTTTTCTCCCTCAAGTTCAGGGATTCCTGAGTAGTCAAGACAAACCCCATCCAGGGTGGGAGAACCAACACCTAACTCTGTGGTTTCCTTTTCCAGCTCTGTGATGAACATTCTAATTAACACTAGAAAACCCTCTACTAGGGCATCTTATATGTTTAAATGAAAACATTTTCTGGGATGATTTTGTCACAGACATGTCCCACCACAGACCTGTCCACTGTCTCTAATATCCAGTGTCACTAAAGGACACTGGTCTATCAATTTCCACACTCAAGGCTCATTTAGTGGCACTCTCTTTTTTCACAAGAAATTTCAAAATGATTCCTCAAAGAACTCAATAATCTATACCCATCCAGATCCCCCACTGTACCTTAGTGGTCACTGTCATTAGTTTTGGGTGTATTTACACTACACTAAATAGTGTGTTTTGCAGCTGGATTTTTATTGTGTAAGAATAGCAAAAATCCAGTTGCAGAACACATTATTTAGTGTAGTGTGAATGCACCCGTCGTCTTACCTCATTCAAACCCTCATTTGAACCATTGGCTAAGTGATCTTTAGAGCACCTTTCCTTCAAGAGAACCTTCTTGGTGACTATAACATGTGCAAGTACGGTAGGGGAGATTATAGCTTCCAGAGCTGATTGCTGATTCATAAAAATCCATGACCAGAGAGTCATGTTCAGGCCTAGTTTAACCTTTTTGCCAAAGGTTATCTCTAAATTTCACTTTAACCAGGATATATTACTCCCCACTTTTTCCGCCACACCCAGCCTCAGAGGCAGAGAAAAAAACTACACATATTAGACATTAAGCAGTTTTTTTGGGATATACCAATACAGATATACCTAAAGAACCTCTTGTTGAGGATGAAAGAGGAGAGCACAAAAGTAGGCTTGAAACTCAACATCAAAAAAACTAAGGCCATGGCATCCAGCCCCATCACACCTTGGCAAATAGAAGGGGAAGACATGGAAGTAGTAACAGACTTCACATTTCTAGGATCCAAGTTCACTGCAGATGGTGACTGTAGCCATGAAATTAAAAGATGTTTGCTCCTTGGGAGGACAGCTATGGCAAACTTGGGTAATATAATAAAAAGTAGAGATATCACCCTGCCAACAAAAGTCTGTATAGTCAAAGCAATGGTATTCCCACTCAGGGATCATTTTGAAGAAAAATAGGTGGTGGAGCTCATCCAGGGATTGTTATGCAGCTGCACATATCATTCAATGGACAAGGAGGTGGAACTCTCAGAAGGAGGAAGTGGAACTCTCAGAAAGGTGCAGGAGCTGCACTCCTGTGAGCTCCCACTGAATCTGAGGCCTGCCAGTAGTAATGTATGGCTGTGAAAGCTGGACCATAAGGAAGGCTGAGCACAGAAGAATAGATGCTTTTGAGATGTAGTGCTGGAGAATAATCTTGAGAGTCTCTTGGATCCAATCAGTCAGTCCTAAGGGAAATCAACCCAGACTGTTCCCTGGAAGGTCAGATGCTGAAGCTGAAGTTCAAATACTTTGGCCACCAAATGAGAAGGGAGCACTCACTGGAGAAGACCCTGATGCTGGGAAAGACAGAAGGCAAAAGAAGAAGTGGACGGCAAAAGATGAGATGGCTGGACAGAGTTACTGATGTCACTAACATGAATTTGAGCAGACTTCAGAGGATGGTGGAAGACAGGAGGGCCTGCTGCGACTTTGTCCAAGGGGTCGCAAAAAGTCGGACTCAACTGTGCCACTGAACAACAATACAGTTTGGAGTTGAAGAGATTAAACATGCTAATCCAGCCTTCGGACGGCCCCTATGTAGGCTAGAGTGTGTCAGGCTCTGTAACTCTATCATACTGAAATTATAAAATACTAACCAAATGGACTTTTCTATACTAACCCCTAGCCTTTGTGATATTGTAGTCACCATGCATATCAAAGGGGACGTTTGAAGTGTTAACTTTGTTTAGGTTGTAAAGAGAGCAAAGGAATGTGACCATTAATAGATACCACCGCTGGCCAGCATCTTCCCAGAGGCTAGGAGATAAGCAGAAGCTCTGTTTTGAAAGTTTGCACCTTCACTCTCTGTTGTTTTGAGAATAATGTCTTTGTTCAGATATTGCTTTGATGTAGATTCCATAAGACCCAGAAACACCCCTGCCAAGGTATTAGTCTCAACTTCTGTTTCAAGCAATGAGTTTCCAATAAAGTATTACATTGTCTCAAATGAATACAGCCTTGAGTCTCCATCGCCTGAGAGAGTGGGCATTTACTTCAAAAACTGTGAAACTAGGTAGACTAATGCCCTCTCTAGTCCAAGTTTCTTGAACCAAAATAATGTGAAAATCTGATATATATGACCTAATGACAGGGTCCTCAAATCTACAGCTCCAACCTGTGATGTTCCAGAATAATATTTTCATATGAGCACTTGGGGGTAGTCACTTCATAGGAGCCTTAGAGGAAAAGTTAGTTGAGCAGGGGGCATCCTGGGGCCACATGGTTCCTTTTACTATAACCACTGGCTCCAAGGGGATATGTTTAGTATTTTGTGGCAGAGCATCTGATATTGTTGAAATCTCATCAGTTGTTTTGGGAAAGGCAGCGCTAGATGAGGACTCAGCTGGTGGATGAGGGTTATTTTTAATGTGTAAAAACAATTTATTATACTGTAATATATTTCAATATCACATTATCTTTTGTTAATAAAAATTAATGCATATACATTACATTTTCTCCATCCCTCCCTCTTTTAGTGACCCCTGGTAGTGTAATTTATTTAAATTGTTAAAAAGGAAATAAATTTTATCTATTAAAGAATCTTACTTCATAAAAAATATCAAAAAGTAAAAACCATAGATTATAATCCATCTTCATAGTAGTCCTATAATCCTTAACAAAGAAATGAAAAAGATATAGTCCAATAATCTCGCTTTTTAACTGTAATCCATATAAAGTTTCTTTAGAGATTAACCATTATCAAAAATCGCCGTATCCTTTAACGTTCCATTGTTTTTCCACATACTTTTGAAATTTTCCCCATTCATGTTTAAACTTCTCAAAGTCTTGTTCTTTTAAGATTCTTGTAAGCTTGTCCATTTCACTCCAATGCATAACTTTCGAAACCCATTCCCACCTTTCTGGTATTTTGTCTTGTTTCCACATCTGCACATACAATGTCCGTGCAGCTGAAAGCATATACCAAATTATCGTTCTATCTTGTTTTTGAAATGTTTCCATTTGTAATCTCAACAAAAAAATGTCTGGCCGCCTTCTTAATATATCCCAAAATTTTCAAAATCTCTTGCTGAATCATTTGCCAAAATTGTTTTGCCTTTTCACAAGTCCACCACATATGGTAGAAAGATCCTTCTTGGCATTTCCAACATCTATCCGACACCTGATCGTTCATTTTTGCCAATTTCTTAGGTGTCATGTACCACCTATATAGCATTTTAAAGCAATTTTCTTTAATGTTATATGTAAATATTTTCATATTCTTCCATAAGTATTCCCATGACTCCATCTGTATTTCTTTATTTATATTTATTGCCCATTTTATCATTTGTGATTTAACTATTTCATCTTCCGTAGACCATTTCAATAATAGTTTATATGCCTTTGAAATCAGCTTTTCACTTTCCCCAAACAGTACTCTCTCCAGTTCTGTTTGATCTTGTCTTATTCCATAATTCTTAATGTCCTGTTCAAGCAAACTCTTTATTTGTTGCATTTGAAACCAATTGTATTTATATTGTATGTCTTCGGCCGACTTTAGTTCCACCTTTCCTCCTTGAATTTTTAACAGTTGTTTATATGATAACCACTCTTCCCTAATATCTGAATACAATTTTATTACTTCTGTTGGCACAATCCAAAGCAGTTTCCACTCATCCCCATATCTTTTATAATTCAACCAAGTATTTAACAAATTACCTCTGATATAGTGATGCGAGAAGAAGCCGTCCATCTTTTTTTTTCACCATAGTACATATAAGCATGCCATCCAAAAACATTTCCATGACCTTCTAGTGCTAATAGTTTTCTGTTTAATAACGTCATCCATTCCTTAATCTATACCAGGCATACTGCATCATGATATAGCTCTAAATTAGGCAGTTGAAATCCGCCCCTTTCTTTCACATCTGTCAGAATCTTCATTTTAATTCTTGGTTTTTTCCCGGCCCATACAAATTCTGAAAGTTTCCTTTGCTGTTTGTTAAATTGTTTGTTGTCTTTCACTATTGGAATTGATTGAAACAGGAACATAATTCTCAGTAAGACATTCATCTTAATTGCAGAAATTCTGCCCAACATAGACAAATTCAATTTATTCCATTTTATCAAATCTCCATCAATCTTACCGAAGTTTCTCATAGTTGTTTTTATATAGATCAATATTTTTTGTTGTTATTTCCACCCCCAAGTATTTTACTTTGGAGGTAAGTTCACACTCTGTTGTTCTCTGTAGTTCTTCCTGTTTGCTCTTTAACATATTTTTGCACAAAATTTTCGATTTTTCTTTGTTTATGTAAAAGCCTGCCAGTTCTCCATATTCTTGTATCTTACGAAGCAATAATGGTATTACATGAGTGGGATTTTCATTTATAAACATTACATCATCTGCAAATGCTCTGTATTTATAAGTAAAGCCTTTCACTTTCAGTCCTTCTATCTCTTTATCTTCTTGAATTTGCATTAGCAAAACCTCTAAAGTCATTATAAATATCAGTGGAGATAGAGGGCAACCTTGTCTTGTTCCTTTACTTATTATCATTTTTTTTACAAAGCAATAATGGTATTACATGAGTGGGGTTTTCATTTATAAATATTACATTATCTGCAAATGCTCTGTATTTATAAGTAATGCCTTTCACTTTCAGTCCTTCTATCTCTTTATCTTCTTGAATTTGCATTAGCAAAACTTCTAAAGTCATTATAAATATCAGTGAAGATAGAGGGCAACCTTGTCTTGTTCCTTTACTTATTATCATTTTTTCTGTTAAATCCGCATTAATACAAAGCCTTGCTGATTGTTCAAAATATATCGCCTTTACCATTCTTATAAAATCTTCTCCCAGTCTCAGTTTCTCCATCACTGCAAACATAAAGTCCCAATGCACATTATCAAATGCTTTCTCTGCGTCTGCAAAGAATAAAGCTACTTCTTTTTCAGGATGTTTCTCATAGTATTCGATAATGTCTATAACTGTTCTAATGTTATCTCTAATTTGTCTCTTGGGAACAAATCCTGCTTGTTCTTCTTTTAATAAAACTGTTCAAATGCTGTTTAAGGCATTTTGCTAAAATTCTTGCATATATTTCATAGTCATTATTAAGTAATGAAATTGGTCTATAATTTTTCACATTTGTAGCATCTCTGTCTTCTTTTGGTATCAACGAAATTACTGCTTCTTTCCATGTGTTAGGAATTTTCCCATCTGTTCTTATAGTGTTCATCAGTTTCTGAAGTTTTGGTAATAGCGTCTTCACAAAAACTTTATAAAATTTTGCCGTAAACCCATCTGGACTCGGTGCTTTTCCTAATTTAATTGAATTAATCGCCTTCTCAATTTCTCCTCTCTCAATTGATTTATTCAGCATCTTCTCCATATTTTCTGTTAAGGAATTTACCTTGATTTTCTGTAGATGCGCACCAATTTTCTTTCTATCCACACTTTGACTTTTGAATTGCTTGGCATAGTATTTATAAAATTCCCTTTTAATTCCTTCATGATCAACAATGTCTTTTCCTCCTGACACAATTTTGTTAATTACTTTTTTCTCCCTTCTTTTTTTCATTTGCCAAGCAAGATATTTCCCAAAATTAATTTTGGTTCTAAATCTTGTTTGATATAAAAAACTACACCCCTTTTTTTCTCCTTGGCTAATGAAGAAAATTCCATACCAAGGATGAGGGTTATTTCTAATCTCTTTAAGGGAAGACAACAGAGTCTATTTCACCTGTCTCTCTATGGGAAAAGTGGCATCCCACCAGACAATATCTGGATGGATTGTGTCATACTTCAATATGACCTACAAACAGGCATCTGTGCAGTGTCCCTTACACATAAAGGCACATTCAACAAGGTGTCAAGCAGCACAGGCTGCCTTTTGAAGGGGCATCCCATTGATGGAAGCATGCAAGGCAGCAGCTTGCTCATCTGAAGACACCTTCATCAGACATTATTCTGTCAATGTTAATACAAGAAGTGACACATCGGTGGGGACAACAATCCTTCATTTGGTTTTCCAGTGACTCTCTCACCCCACTATCTGGGTAAGTTAGCTTGGTAGTCTCCCATGTGGGACTGCACAGTACAATGACGATGGAAATGGTTGCACTTACCTGTAACTGTTCATCAAGTTGTTACTGTGGAGGCAAACATACCTCCTTTTTACTCCACTTGGGCTAAAAAAAGAAAAGATATAACAATTTTTCTTACTTTTAGCTCATAGTGGCAGCTTAGAAAAACTGAGGGAGTGTACAGAGCCACTCTCCAGAGCGCATGACCGGGAAACAGCCTCAGCATCTCCAGGTGGGAAGGGCTCCTCCTGCTCTGTTGCTATGCTAGTTAAAAAGATTTCTGGTGGCTAACATAAGCATGCACAGCATCCAAATTTGCCTGCACAGTAACAACTTGATGAGTTATAGGTAAGTGCAACCTAGTTTTGAACACCATGTCTGGTTCCCCTAGCACTTCTCTCTGACTGCTGCAGAGACTTTCCTCCATTGTGATGCTCAGCATCAGAAGTGCTAGCAGCAGTGTGAGTGCCAAAACCAAGGAGCAAGAGCAGCACAAGAGAGAAGCCCAAGAGGAACAATGTCATAGGATCCAAGTCCTTTTTTTAGTGCCCCAGCTTTCTAAAAGGAAAATAGGATTCTCATATCTATGTGTATCATGACTTCATATTACTTCATATCATGACTTCATATTACTTAGTTTGCTTTTCAAAAAAAGATTTTTCTTTACTGTTTATTACATTAGTTTTAAGCATGTTAAAAAAAGATATTTCTTTAATTATTTCTTCTTCCAAAATGTGTCCTATCTCCAACCATCATTTTGTTCGTAATGTTAACCCTGTGCAAGTTGTCAACTGCCAAGTACTTGTGGAAAGGCAGGTTATAAATTTCCTAAATAAATACATATTCCTTAGATTGTTTTCTGCCCTACCTAGATAGCCCAGGCTAGCCTGATCTTATCAGATCTTGGAAGTTAAACAGGGTTGGTCCTAGTTATATTTGGATGGGGGAGGCAGGCAATGGCAAACCACCTCGGAACATCTCTTGCCTTGAAAACTATATAGGGTCACCACCAGAAGTTAGCTGTGACTTGACAACAGCAAAAAAGGCTCCCCCCCCCCCCCCGGATTACTAATTCTACCTTTTGTGTTATGCCTGTCTTATTTTCAGATGAAGATGAATGTGCCAACAACACTGTATGTGGCAATCATGGATTCTGTGAAAATTCAGCTGGCTCCTATCGCTGCCTTTGTTACCAGGGTTATCAATATCTGCAGGATGGTCAAGGGTGTGTGGGTAAGTTAGATTTTTATTAATACACTACTCTTTCCTCCCTGAACAACAGATCTGGTGAATCCATTCCTTATTATTTTTATTACATGCAATCTGCTCAAAATGAAATAAGTTTCAAACCTTACTGTGTGGAAATACTATATAGCTATTTAATAAGAGCATGTTAGAGTTGAATGTGAACCAGTGTCAAAGAAGCCAAGCCAACTCTTTCATCTTTTTAAAACCTACTGTTTCTGAAAATGTCAGACCATTCACAAATCTGAAGTTGAAATGGACTGAATTTAATACTTTAGCTTATTTAAATGCAACATCTGTTTAGTCTCTTAGCTGCGTAACCAGAATTTTGCAGAACCTACAGGAAATATAGTCTGGCATGTGGTACAGCCACCTCCTTTGGCAGAGTGTTTGAACAGATTTCAATCCTCTCACTAGTTCCCAGGAAAGATACCTATCATGGTAATTTCATAAACATGTCAGGGCTGAGGTTTTTGTTTATGATTCCCAGGTATACTGTGAAGCAGTATGCAGGTTCTGTAAGCAAAGCAGTTCACAGTGAAACAAAAATACATAGTCTGAATGGGACAAGTAATCATTGCAAATCGCCAAAAGGAATAAAATGTGTTCATTAAAGAACTCATTTGGAACATTTATCAATAACTCTGAATGGGACAGAAAGACTCATTAAAAAGTATATGCAATAATTTACAAATGTATGATCCAGGTCTGAAGGTCTACCTTAAATTTTGCAGCCCATAAGTGGAGACAGATGAAAATTGCATGTGGTTATCCATGTATTCAGATTCAACGCCAAAATTATCCATGTATTCAGACATATCTACAAAGCAAGCACCTTACAAGAGTTACCTTACATCTTTTCCAATAGGCCGTCATGGGAGCCATAAGATTTAAATTGGTCCAGAGTTCTTTCTTCTAGGGACTATGCCTTAAAATCCCTTAGTGTTCTGTCTCCTGTACTTTAAATGGCTTGAATTTGTAGAACCATAAAGTTCTGCTAGCAGATGTGGGTTTTGCTGCCTTCCCTTTCTTGCTGCAGCTCCTGTGGCCAACACCAGATCAAGATATTTTGTCACCTCAAGCAAAATACAATCTAGCCATCCTCATTAGTTCCCAAACTATACAACATGGGCTCACATTTCAATTTAATCAGAGATCCTTTTATTTTTATTTTTTTAATATTACAAAGGTGCTGCAAGGTGCTTTGAACATTTCTTGGGAATCTGGTACATAAATGTCTTGAATTTGAAAGACCGTCTCCTTCCATATGTCCCTGTGCACCAACTATGGTCATCAGGCAATCATCTATTGACTATTCCACCATGTAGTGTGACCCATCTGGCACTGACCAGAGCTCAGGCCTTTTCCATTGTGGCTTTGGCTCACCTGAACAGGTGAGTGGGCCCTCTTGGAGATCTTCAGGAGATGCTTCAAGGCCTGCCTATTAGCCTTGGCTTTTGAGGGGGTTTGAATAGCAGACTGCTTTTTATTTATTTATTTATTTATTTATTTATTTATTTAGTGGACTTATATCCCGCCCTTCTCACCGAAGTGTCTCAGGGCGGCAATAAAGGGTGAGGGACTTGAGGATTGTCATTTTATCTTTGGTTTTAGCTGGGGATGTTTTAACTATTTGTTGTAAGCTGTCTTAAACCAAGAAGAAATGTGGTATATGTTTTAATAAATAATTTTTTTAAAAAAATACATAAATACATATATTTTTTAAAAAATCTAAGATTAGATGTTGCCATGGCTAAGCTATATACCTGGAATTCTTATTTAGGTTGTTATATGATGTGCCTTCCAACCAGCTCTGGGGATCCTTTATGGCTGAACAGAAATTCCAAACCAGAACTTTCCCCCTCCACTTCCAGCTTCTTAGCTGCCACACTCTGCCTTTAAGCCAAGATACATAGGGTCTTTAGGTGGGTTTTTATTGATCTGCAACTCTCCAAAACATATGGCAAACTGATTGAGAAAATAAAAGTACTTTCCAGAGCAGTTTTTAATATGGCATAGGGAATGTCTGTTGAAGAAAAAGTCAAAAATTGTATTGGGCTAGTCTACAGCAAGCCCACTATGTAACATTAAGCAGTACTTTGCCACTGTCCTGATGGGGAATCAGATCCATACCAGTATATCAATTTAACACTGTTCTTGACTCATATTAGTCAAAATCAGAGAAAGGATGTGAGAAGCTAGCATATAGAGCAATTCTTTGACGTCTTTGGCTCAATGAATTTTGCATCCCTTTAGAATTTAAATAGAAGAAGCAAGCAACATCAGCTGTCCAAAACAGCTATCTTCACACTCATCTAACGTGTGGTTTTATTTAATAAATGCCTGTCATCTAATTTAAAAATAGGATATAATACTAGTATTTCTGTTTACCAAATATATAACTTTGTGTTCTTAATCATACATATTCTTTAAAAGTGATCAAATTCCAGGTTTTGTTTATCGTTTAAAACTATGCTTTCTTACTGAATTTAATATAATTGCAGCTTAATATAAGTTTGTGATTCGGCCTCTGCCACCTCCACTTTGGTGCTCATGTGCCAGGGTTGGAATTAGGCAGGCTGGCAGACCAAGACTGAAGCCTCAGTGCACCTAGCCTTGGGTTAGCTCTGCTGCTGTTTCCTCTGTTGGACCCCTGCTGTCTTCAGAATAGAAAAGAGACATGAAGGCTTTCCCAACAGAAAACCTTTCTGGAAGAGATGCCCTCTCCCATGTGGTGGTCCAAGCAACCACTTGTCTGTCCTAGACAAAGAACCAGCCTTGCCTGTGTCCTCCAGAAAGACACTCCTGATGGCAGGGTGAACTTGAGAATAACATTGGATGTGAGACAGAGAGGCTATAGCTAGAAAGAGGAGTAAAACCTTCATTTCTTAAAAGTCATTGGTCATTTTTTAGTGTTTTATCAGGATTGCTTTTGAGCTATATAATAGCTGAGAAAAGTTGTCATTGCTTTTGAAATCAATTTTAATTCCTTAACTTTATTCCTATCACATGAGTTGCAGCAGTTACATTGTTCAGTTGGATGCAGAATTTGTACTGATCCATAATAGTCAGTATTTTGCTTATACAGGACTGTGTCTGTTCCATAATCACACTTCATGAATGTCAAATCAAGCGCAGAATTCAACACCCAGGGAATTGCAACATTTAATTTGTAAAGCAAGTTTTTAAACCCTAACCAGGCAATACAAAGACTTTTTATCATATTACTTTTTAAATTAGATGCCTGTTCATCGGAGTAAATCATTCAGTTCAGGTGTGTTGAGCTATATAATCTCCTAGTAACAGGCATTTCTTTGTAACTGCTATTATTAGAGTTGCTTCTTGAGGTGATTGGAATACCTTAAAATAAGCACAAACCATAGGGAGAAAACTGCTTTCATGCCAGGGTCCATGCTGTCTGCCTCAGCTAAACTTATGACTTTCTCTTACTAATGCGATCATGAATTCCATTCAAGAAAGTGCGAGGAATCCAGGGAAGCTCTTTCATAAATTGTTTGCAAAACTGCTACCATTTTACAGAACACTCTTATGAAATAAAGATGGTTTACTGTAGAAAATAAGCAGACAAAAATAGCATCAAAATATTAAAATAATAGGGTGCATAGAATCATAGAGGGTCATCTAGTCCAACCCCCTGCACAATGCAGAAAACTCACAAATACCTCCCCCTAAATTCACAGCATCTTCATTGCTGTCAGATGGCTATCTAACCTCTGTTTAAAAACCTCCAAGGAAGGAGAGCCCATCACCTCCCGAGGAAGCCTGTTCCACTGAGGAACCGCTCTAATGGTCAGGAAGTTCTTCCTAATGTTGAGCCGGAAACTCTTTTGATTTAATTCCAACCCATTGGTTCTGGTCCTACTTTCTGGGGCCACAGAAAACAATTCCATACCATCCTCTATATGACAGCCCTTCAAGTACTTGAAGATGGTAATCATATCACCTCTCAGCCGCCTCCTCTCCAGGCTAAACATGCCCAGCTCCTTCAACCTTTCTTCATAGGACTTGGTCTCCAGACTCCTCACCATCTTCATTGCCCTCCTCTGGACCTGTTCCAGCTTGTCTATATCCTTCTTAAAATGTGGTGCCCAAAATTGAACACAGTACTCCAGGTGAGGTCTCCAGAGCAAAGTAAAGAGATACTATCACTTCACGTGATCTGGACACTATACTTCTGTTGATACAGTCCAAAATTGCATTTGCCTTTTTAGCCACCTCATCACACTGTTGACTCATGTTCAGAGTATGGTCCACTAAGACCCCGAGATCCTTTTCACACATACTGCTGCTAAGACAAGTCTCCCCCATGCTATAGCCATGCATTGGATTTTTCCTACCTAAATGCAGAACTTTACATTTATCCCTGTTAAAATTCATTTTATTGGTTTTAGCCGTTTTTCAGCCACCCCTGGGATGCCTCCCGAAACCCCCAACCAAACCAGCAACCATATAAAAGAAAGACTTAAGCAGGCAGATATTGAGACAGATGGGCTGGTTGAACCTATGTACGCCAGGGCTCATGGGAGTGATGGCCAAGTGATGGGGCCAGCCAACATACCTGGCAGCTGGAATCCTGGGGCCCATCAGAGAAGTGCATATCAGGAAGGTGTGGAGCAAGGCTGGGGTGAGGACTGAATCATTGCATTGGCAGCCCTAGGGAGTGAGGGAATGTCGCTAGACATGAGAGGGTCTGAATGGCTTGGTGGAGCAACAGGATTTAAATACAGGAGGAACCAATTGCTGGGGTGGGCTTTAAAGTCTGTGATATGGCACTCCTGAGAGTGGCCAGTGAGGGAGGAGGGGATCGCTGTACCATAAAGGCAGCTGGGTGAACGTAACCACAGTCTGTTGGGACAGTAAAGAACATTAGTGGAAACAAAATGCAGGTCCTGTCTGGGGATTGTCCTGATGGAGTCTTGTCCCCTCCTTAGCCTCTTCAGCCTATCATCCTACAAGCAAGCAGCGGGACACCCAGATCTGCAACAGATGCCTTTCATCACTGCTTTGGTGGAAATTCCAAGCAGTGGGCAGGTTTACAAGCGTCTGAAATTCTATGTTCAGGCCATTTTACAAAGTTGAAGGCCAATGGTTGCCCACCTCCAGGATGGAATAGCTCCATCTAAGGCACTTGTGGCTTCTACAAACATTTGTTAGGGAGAGCAAAAGAGAGCTCCTCTTTCTAAACATTAAAACAACCCTCCGTGGTAACAAAACCATTAGAGCAGTGCCAGACATGCACTAGAGCAAACCACACTCTGCTAAGTAAAAAAACCCAGTGGCCAGTTAAATTGGAAATTTCAGGAAAGATTGCATGCCTGTCTGAAGTCTTACAAGGGTAGTGTGATAAGTTCCCTCCAGATCAATGTCCAGGAACAGAGACTGCCTGTGTGTGATGAAGAGGGTTAAATAAAATAAATTCTACTTCTTTGAACATGTAAATCCTGCTTGTACTTCATGTGAGTTGGCTCATAATCAAAACCCCATTTAAAAAGAATAATTACTATACCCAAAATCAACCTGTAGTCCAAAAACTACAACCATAGCTCTGAATCAGAAAAAAACCCATTCACCAAAAATCTTAAAAATATGATACTATAGAGATTGTCCATTTGTTTTAACAATAGACCAGTTTAAGGATGACACCAAAGGCCTGCTAAAAAAGGGAGGGTCTGCACCGTTTTCAAAATCTCCTCAGAGAAGGCACCCTTTGCAGTCCCTCCTGAAGGCTGTTCAGCAGGATGAGAGCTGCTATGGAAAAGGTTGTTGATCAAATTGAAAACAAATGTACATCTTAAAAGGAAATCAGAAGAAAGTGTTGAGCCATTCTAAGGCAGAATGCCAAAACACATATACCCAGTAAGATTGAATGCTTTTGCAAGAGTTCTCAAAATGGAATTTTGTACACTATTAAATGGCAATTGTCATGTGAAGCAGATTTGGGATAGGCACAGATTTGGGAGAAATAACGAGGTCCGCACACTGGTATGAAACAGATTTTACTTTGGCACCTAAAGCAGAACTTAACCGGCCATAAGCCTCTAAAATGACTAAATTAAAATCATCCTACACCCAGCCAGTTTTATTCATACCCAAAACAAGCAGGCAGCCCCCCCCAAGCTTATCTAACTCAACATTCCCCACCCCTTTGCTCTCCTTCTAATATTTTTCTATACCTTCTGTCTCCATGCATTATCAGCTCTTGCAAGAAGCTTCTCAGTGAGGCCTCTTTGTGTTATCCAATACACATCTCTGATTCCACACCCATTGAAGGCTGTCTGCTTCTAACAAACATTGCATCAGACACCCTCTTTTTGAAGGCAAAAGCATGCTTTCATTCATTATTATAGGGGTATTCATTAATTATTCAGGGTCCCCCTTCATTTCCCCTTTCAGTCTTCTGAAAGCTTACTTAAGTCTGAAGGAGACTGACCACCATCATCAAACAAATTAATTCTGTATGCCCACTCAGGAAGGGCAGCTAAGTGACAATTTGGTTTTGACATTCCCAAGAAACACTGAAATGACACTACAATGGGGTAATGAAATAGTATATTGACAGAGATGGGGTAAAGATGGGTCACGGGAGGAAGAGAGACAGTGATGGGATTATCCATTCACACTGGCACATCCCAATATTTTCCATCTAGAGAAGATGTGTGTGTGGGGAAGAAGGTCACTCAGAGGCATGCCTTGGCTATGCAGCCCAGCCTTCCAATATGGAGTTTTCCTGGTCTCCATCAAGGGGCCTTTCTGGGCACACAGACTAGCTTGAGAGGGCCCCCCATATCTTTTAAGGCTACCCTCTTTATTTAGCAGCATTTTGATATCAATTTTCCCCCTTTGGCACCGCCCAATCCTTGGAGGGTGTGTGCTACATTTCATGGTGCACTGCCGATCAGACTTCAAACAACCAGGGTTGAGACACAGTTGGGACAAAGGGAAAGGGTTTAGGAATGTCAGCTACCAAAAATAGGCTATACATGAGTTAAAAATATAAACTAACCCATTCATGGTATATGCATTGAATAATTACATATGTCCAGTCTAAATTTGTGAACTATAGATCTTGGAATGATCCTAGAGAACTTATTTCTTTATCAATAAAACATTACTAGTTGTGATGCAAGAATACAAGAACTCTTCTCAATTTCTAAAACGCATAAGGGACATATGCAAGTGACATGCTATAAATTGAATCAACTCATGTGCCTTTATGGCAAACACCTTGTTGTAGCCTGGGTGATTAAGATACACACATTCAGACATACTTGGAAACACTGCCAGTTGTGGGCAGTCCACATTTGGCCACATTATTACAATACAAAAACCATTTTCTGACTAATTCCTTGTTCCCCTCCTCTCTTAGTCTAACAAAAAGGACTTCTTTCTTGAGTTCATGGAGGGTTTGCATGCTCTATGCATGACAATCTTTTCACAAGGAAATCTGTTTCTATTGCAGCCAAAAGGAATTCTTTTTTTTCTGGAAGCACAACTTGGAAGTGGCAGTGGGGCTGCTGTTGTGATCAGCTGGGGCAACTAGCCTTTTGCTAGGCAGAGGAATTTCCCTGGAAATGAGTTTTCTCCACAACTCAGTTTGGATGGGGTTCTCGGGGAGGCCTTCCTTCCAACATCAATGAGGCATGACCAGGCAAATTTCAGGACCTCTGGGTAGATATGGAAGAGCCTGGAAAACATACTTGGAGAAACAAACAAACAAAACAACAATAATAGGTGCTTTTCCCCTTTAAAGCTTCCCTTGGCTGTTCACATATTGCCATAACTTGAGCCCAACCCTGTTGAGATTCGGTTGCACACATTAGCTAAATTACCACACTTGCTTTGGACTGGAAATTTTATCCTCCTCACATGGAGTTTCAGTTTGACAAGGTCTCTACCCTTCCAGTGTTAAAGGGCAGATTTCATACACCATACATTATGCAGAACACAAATCCACAATATAAACCTATGCATCACTTCTCATGATTCAAGCTAGTGCACATCCATATAGAAAATGAGCACCTAGAGGTTCATGAGAGGCTTTTTTACTTTATTGCAACAGATATGAAAGATATTAAAAAAGAAAACATGAAACTGTGCACAAAATTAGAAGCTCCAAAAAGAGATTACCAGAGTTGGGGTTACCCCTGGATTATGAAAATGGTCACAAAAAGGAAAGAAAAACTTCAAAAACAAACACAAAACAAACACAAAAGGTCAAGCTCTAACAAGGTACTATGGATGGAGGCACAAAATATGATAGATAAGCATATAGATGCCTCTTTCCACAGGTAAGAGGTTCACCAAATAGCTGATTAGGAAGATTGATATGCACAGTTCATAGATGGAACATAACTATAAATGACATTAAGAGAGCAAATGAAGATATACATTTTGAGAAATTCAGAACATTATTAAAGTCCAGATTTCTAATGAAGACCAAGAGTTTTCAGGAATCCTGCCTACTGAATTACCAACAAATCTAGAGAAGGTATTTCTATGGGAGACATGACGCTGAGAATAACTGGATCACTGGTAAAACAAAGTATTAGTTTCTCAAGACTTAAGAGATAGCGGCTAAACGTAAAAACTGTGTTGTAATAGGTGATTTTAACTACCCGCAGATTGATTGGGTCAATATGTTTTCTGGTCGAGAGAAAGAGATTGAGTTTCTTGATGCTCTCAATGACTGTGCTATGGAGCAGATGGTCTCAGAACCTACCAGGGGTGGGGCGATCCTGGATTTGGTCCTAAGTAATGCCCAAGACTTGGTGAGAGATGTAAAAGTGATTGCGCCACTTGGGAGCAGTGACCATAATGTTATTGATTTCACCATTTGTATAAACAGGGAGTTGCCCAAAAAGACCGCCACAACCACGTTTAACTTTAAAAGGGGTAAATTCTCTGAGATGAGGAGGCATGTGAGGAGGAAACTGAAAGGAAAGGTACATATGGTCAAAACCCTTGGGGAAGCTTGGACACTATTTAAAACTATAATCCTAGAAGCTCAGATAAAATACATACCACAAGTTAGGAAAGGCACAAACAGGCATAAGAAAAGGGCTGCATGATTAACAAACAAAGTAATGGAAGCTGTAAAAGGTAAGAAGGACTCCTTTAAGCTGTGGAAAACCAGTCCAAACCTTTCTCCCTTTCTCACAATACAAGACCTCGTGGGCATTCGATGAAATTGCTGAGCAGACAGGTTAAAACGGATATAAGGAAGTACTTCTTCACCCAACGGGGGATTAACATGTGGAATTCACTGCCACAGGAGGTGGTGGCAGCCACAAGCATGGCCACCTTCAAGAGGGGTTTAGATAAAAATATGGAGCACAGGTCCATCAGTGGCTATTAGCCACAGTGTGTGCATATATATAAATTTTTTTGCCACTGTGTAACACAGAGTGTTGGACTGGATGGGCCGTTGGCCTGATCCAACATGGCTTCTCTTATGTTATGTTAAGAGAGAAGATGCACAGTGAGAGGGTAGTTTTACCCAAGGAAGGTACAGACGTTCTTCTATAACACATGCTATAACTTCAAATGAAAAAAGGTCTTGTAGAAACCAAAATTTATGAGGTAGAATTTTAAAACACCGTTCTTTTCAGAAAATAAAAATTCAGTACCAACAACAAAAGGAATTTTCAGATTCAAATGAATGAAAAATTAGGAAGCAGTTCAAAGTAAGATAGAAAACTATGTTAGATGTAACACTTGAAGCCACATGCTCCTGGTGTGAGATGTACTTAACAAAAATCACAAGAGAAATAAAATTTCCAAAAGGTTTGATACTAATATAAATTTTTAACCCATTGTCTCAGATTAAAATTTAACAAAAGCTCTGTTAGGTGCACCATTTCTTTAAAACAAAGGAGATCACAAGTTAAATATCTTTAACATATTCCCCTTAAAATTAAAGGTACAAAATCTAAGTACAAGAGAAACTAATAACTGCCTCTAGAAAAATATTCTCAGACTCAAAAGGTAAAGCAAAATAAATAAATAAATTATCAGAGGAATAGCTTCTAATCCAGAAGAACTCTTAGCCTCAGGGCAGTTTTACAGGCAGGATCTTTTCTCTAGCAGAGAAAATGGAACTTTGGGATGCCAGCTCTAGGCTGGAGATTTCTGAATATTGGAATTAAATTTGAAGATTACAAGGCATGCAGTCCATTTTCTTGGACACTTTCTCTCCCAGAGGCACTAGCCTTAACGTTCTGGGCATTACATTATATTTTTGAGACTGGCACCCTTGCAAAACAGTATTTTGAGCAAGCCAAGAAGCTTTTAAACTGGCTTGCTTCTTTCAACATATGCACATCTTTCCTTCCAGGCATCTAGAACTACTCATTTTTTTTATGGAGACATTGTTGCAGAATTTCAAAATTTGAATTTGTATCTTTAGACCCAAAATCAGGAGAAGATGAGAATTCAGAAAAATATCTCAATTGTGCCTCCCCCCTTAGATACCATGGGGCATATATATAAACACAAAATGGGGAAGGTGATGAGATAACTGCCTGGTGGGGGGGGGGGTCAGATTTTACACTTCTTATTTCTACAATTAAGACTAAATTTCTTCTTCCCTGGCTTAGTTATGGGTCTGATTTATAAAAGAAGACAGGTCTCTTTTTCTAAAGGCACCTGGTTGCTTGTACTTCAAGAGGAGAGACTTGAGGTGAATTTTTTTTTCCTGTTTAATGTATCAGGGCACAGCATTCTAAAAAACATTATTATTCCTTTTGCCCTTTTCTGTTTCTGTTAAAGATTTTAGATTAAGGAGAAGAGGATTAGCATTCCTTCCCTAACGGGGGAAGGGCAGGAAGGGAAAGACCCCCTGTGCAAGCACCAGTCGTTTCCAATGTCTGGAGTGACATTGCTTTCACAACTTCACAACGTTTTCACGGCAGACTTTTTATGGGGTGGTTTGCCTTTGCCTTCCCCAGTCATCTACACTTTCCACCCAGCAAAGCTGGGTACTCATTTTACTGATCTCAGAAGGATGGAAGGCTGAGTCAACCTAGACCCGGCAACCTGAAAACCCTGCTTCCGCTGGGGATTGAACTCAGGTCGTGAGCACAGCTTAGGACTGCAGTACTGCAGCTCTAACACTCTGCGCCACGGTGTTCTTGTGGGGGAGAAGGGCAGGAGGACTGCAGATTTGCAGTCTTTAACTTCCCTTGGCCAGGCTCCAGTTTGGGGCTGCTCTTAGGCACTCTCTGTACATGCTCAGAGGCCTTTCCTTGAGCCTGAAATTTATAGAACTGAAGCAGTAAATATTTAACAAAACTAGTTTAATCTCTCTTTCTCAGAGGTATTTGGTTCTGCCATTTTAAAAGTGAAAATAAAGGTACAACTCTCTGAATCTCTCTCTCAATCATGGCAATAAATTGTATTTGTTTAATTTGCATCCTGGCTGGATTTTAAGAGAGCTGAACCTAAGTTCTTTTGGGCTAACTGTAATGCAGTAGCCATGCACCAACTGAATTTTAGTGCTGAGATAGCTGAATAGCCTTAACTGGCTGCACCACGAGGGTCTGGGAGGCATAAAAATAACATAATGAGTGCATTTCTTTGCCTAGCCTAACCGAGACTAGAGCCTATTTTACTGAACAGCCTCCTTGAACTCTGTATGATAATATCTAGCTCTCTGAATTTATACCCAGTTAGTTAGTTATATTGAACAACATTGTTATTTTGTATGGCTCACTTAAACCAATACTTTCATGCCTATTTTGTAAAATAAACTTTCTTTAAGTTTATTTTTGTAGTTATTTGCTTTCAGGGCCACCACAATCTGAGCCAAACTTACCCACTAGCCTTCAGAAGTACCTACTATCAATTTGTGAAAACTGACTTGGGGAACCCCTTGCTGTAGTGGTGTGGCTTGGTTTTCTCTAGAGTTTTCCTAATAGACAGAGGCTTGACTAGGGCCTCTGTGCTAAAGGATTTATCCAGTCTGGTGGCAGCCTACCTTCCTGGTGTTTCTGGGGGAAATACCAGACTTTGGACCTGTGTTGGACTATCAGTTGGCAAGTCTGCTGACCCACCTCGGCCAGACAGGTGGCAGACTTTGTCACACTAACAGAGACCTGATCTTTTGGGCAAGGCCACATTCTCTGCAGTTAGTTTTATTTCCTGAATGGGGTTGCCATATCCAGATAGGACAGATTGCTAGAGATCTAGAATGGAAATCTAAAGAAAGATGAGCTCCCAAGGGTACCAGGCTCTGAGCTCTCACTCACACCAAACTTCCATTACCCTGCAGAGAAAACTGAGTCTGCAGCTTGGAACTTTGTGCTGTGATTCCAGGAGATCTCCAGACCTCCCCCTGAGAACTGGCCTCATCTAATTTTAGTCGAAATCATTGCTCTTCTGTTTCTTTATTTTATTAAGGAGAGAGAGGTCTTTGTTACCTTACAAAGCCAGGTTTCTCTATTCTAAAAGACATTGCGATCGGGATCTCAAAATCTTTTGGTCGTCCCCGGGCCAAAGGAGGCCTGCTTGAAGATCACAAGGGACCGGGCCTTCTCTGTAATGGCTCCATTTTGGTGGAACCAGCTGCCGGAGGAGGTAAGGGCCCTGCGGGATCTTACTCAATTCCGCAGGACCTGTAAGACAACCCTCTTCCGGCTGGCCCACAACTAACCGGCCTTGTATCCTTGTATTCTTGTATACCTGTATACTGACTACTGAATTTCGAATATGGAACATCGAAATGTTGAAGACGGTATACCGAATCAGTATTTGAATTTGAATAGAGTGTAGCTTTACGACCGCTGTCTGATTTTAACGACATGTACATTTATAACAAACGTTGGATTTTAATTATTTAATGAAATGTTAATTTTATAGTGTAATTTATTTTTATGTTAGTTTTACATATGTTGTAAGCCGCCCTGAGCCACTCGATGGGAAGGGCGGGATATAAATCCCAGATAAATAAATAAATAAATAAAAATTCAAATCTAAAAGTTAGATTTTTCTTGAAGGGAAGGTTTAGGGACAAAGGAGCCTTGCCTGCCCATGTGGAGCTATCATTCTCTGACATTTCCCAGAATTCTGGCTTTTAAGTTCCCCCTGGCACCAGACGTTTAGACAAGACACTTCTAGGGAAAACAGAAGACGATGACATTGGATTTATATTCCGCCCTCCACTCAAGAGTCTCAGAGCAGCTCACAATCTCCTTTATCTCCCTCCCCAACAATAAACACCCTGTGAGGTGGGTGGGGCTGAGAGGGCTCTCAGAGAAGCTGCCCTTTCAAGGACAAGCTCTGTGATAACTATGACCGACCAAAGGCCATTCCATTAGGTGCAAGTGGAAGAGTGGGGAATCAAACCCGGTTCTCCCAGATAAGAGTCTGCACACTTAACTACTACACCAAACTGGCTCTCAAACAGAAGACAGGAGCTGCCAGTAAGGGGTCTGGCAGCCAGGGAGCCCTGAGGGTTTACATTCCCCCGCTCTCATGACCCAGTGAGGTCGCCCTACTGGGAACTACACAAGAGAAGATCCCTCTTGCTTAGAGGCTTCATCTCCTCTCATTCACACATACCACAGAAATCCTCCCAGATCCTAGCTTCTGTGCTTCAGCTCCAAAGCAGAGCCTAATAGACAGGGCTTAAGGAGTGATCAGACCCTTCTTCTCTCCTAAGGAGAGGTAATCAGAATTCTCAGACAGTTCATACTCACAATTCTGAAGATCTTTCAATTCCCTGCACACGTCAGGTCAACCAGGCGCGGGATCTTGGTTGGCTGGCTGGGCCCCTTCCCCCACCAGGGCGGAGAGAGCTGGACTTGATCAAAAATGTGACCGTGGCGCCTAGTCCGTTCTTCCCACCACGAAGGTGGAAGGCAGATGGTTATGCAGCCACCCCAAGGGGAAGGAAGAATCATTACCCCGTTATTTCCAGGCCAATCACACCAAAATGAAGCAGAGAAATAACGAGGTCCACACACATTGCTGGTATGAAACGAATTTTACTTTGGCAGCTAAAGCAGAACTTAACCGGCCATAAGACTCTAAAATGACTACATTAAAATCATCCTACACCCTGCCAGTTTTATTCACACCCAAAACAAGCAGGCAGCCCACCCCAGCTTATCTAACTCAACATTCCCCACCCCCTTGCTCTCCTTCTAATATTTTTCTATACCTTCTGTCTCCATGCATTATCAGCTCTTGCAAGAAACTTCTCAGTGAGGCCTCTTTGTTATCCAATACACATCTGTGAATCCACACCCACTGAAGGCTGTCTGCTTCTAACAAACATTGCATCAGACACCCTCTTTTTGAAGGCAAAAGCATGCTTTCATTCATTATTATAGGAGTATTCATTAATTATTCAGGGGTCCCCCTTCAAATTCAAAAAGTGAGGGCCAAACTATATATGAGGCTGCAGTTCTGTGACAGGAACTCATAATATGGTGTTTTGATCCCCAAACACAGCCAGGAGGAAAGATATGGATTTGACCACCCATATAATTTCCCTTATTGAAAATGGCCCCTAGACTGTTTTTAGCTATTTTAAAAAATATATAGTACAGTATTAGTTCCTGTCTTTTTCACTTGAAGAAAGGAGGACACTCTGAGATGTTTGGCGCTCTCCTCCCCATGATTCCTGAGGCAAGAAGTAGGTTGTTCTTTTCCATTTCCAATGGGGAGGAAATATTCACCACCAGATTTTTTCCTTCCTGCCTTCTTGTGGGTGCAGGGCTTCTGGAGATCTTGCAAAGTTCCTTTCTTGGACTTACAGGTTGCTGTTTTCTTTCATGTTTCTGTATCTTGCCTTCTAATTCTAAGCTATTAAAGAAGAAGAAGCAGTTTCTCTCCTTCCTCTGCTCTCCCTCCACCAGCTCTGCCGTTGCCAGTGACTCTGCAACCTCATTGGCATGGAGAGATGGAGCCATTAATTCCCTGGAAGAAGGGCTGGAAGATGACTCTGGCACAAGCATTCCCCAACACTTCCATACCTTCCTCCTGAAGAAGAGCCACTGCTCCATCTCAGAAGGGACACAAACAGCTATGTGGCTTTTGATGCAAAAAGTCAAGCCTAGCTAAAAGAAGCCTGTAAATGGCAAAGGAAACCTGCCAGGGCTGTAGATAATGAGGAGCAATGTTTGCTGCAGTGGGACAGTGGTGGTAAGGAGGCAGGCACTCCCTGCAATTCCACAGAATGGGGGAGGGTGCTTTTCTGTGTCCCCAGGCTTACAGGCTTGAATGAAGCTATTAGTTAATCAGCAGTCAGCTTTTTGATCCAAAAGCAAAAGACCTCAGTGGACAGCCCACTCTCCCTCACCCAGTTGTTACTCCAGGATTCTTGCCAAATTATGGGCTCTGCAAAGAGATGCAAAACATTTTGTCTGTAGCCTCTGTGATCCTCCAAGGACTATTAGAAAGCACTCCATGGGCCATCCTTGCACAAAATCTTCCTATTCTTCCCAGGGACAAGAGGAGGGATTCCTCCACCATCTTTTTTTCTGGGATTCAGACAGGGAGGAGGGGGAATTGCCAGAAAAGGATATACAGTGGCAGAAGCAACATTCTAAACAGCTTTTTACAGTGGAAATTTCCCCCACCCTTCTCTTTAAAGCTACTACAATACTCATGGCCTTAATCCCCAAAGCAACCAAATTCCTGGAGATGCAGAGGTCCTGTGTGATGCTAAGGAACTAGCAGCAGTTTTCCCTTTCCCATGTTTCTTCACCCCAGGATTGAAAGAGAATTGGGTCGTGCTGGTCACCCAGAGGCTCAGCACAAGCCATTCCTGAAGGTTAAGTGCAGGTCATTCCTTCTCTCCTGAGGCTAAGAGGCTCCTCAAAATCCCTATCATGGATTCTTGGCCTAGAGGGCAAGGATCTCTGAGGGACACCACTGACCACAATAGTGATGCTATGCTCTGTGGATCTCATGAAGTAACAGCTTCATCTGTCACTTCTATCATAGCCATGGCCTCTGTTCATTGTTTAAGAAAATTGTTCAGTGAATATCCAACTTGAGTAACCATTTGTCAGCTTATCTCTACAATATAGAGAAAGTAATCTCTTTATTTCAGAATCCAGCCTGGATTCCATGAAATCTTCATCCAGAGCTTTGGCTACTGCAGTTACAGTTTGCAGGGCTCTGTAGTTCAAGTCCTGGACCACTGATGCATACCACTAATGCTAATTTAATAGTTGGCCTTTTCTAGGCTTTTTGGCAAAATACCTTGACAAGATCCTAGTGGAGACAAAAAACAAGAAGCCATTCCTTTCTCAAGACAGAAGACCAAAAATCCAAGCAATAAGGCTGCGGGTCCTTTCATTCACAATGTTCTGTATCCAGATTTTAATAACTACAAAAAGTCTTTCGGATCTAGACAAGGATATAGTGCATCCAACATACCTCATTCTGCCAGCCCAAACCCCACCACAGGTAAGTCAAAGAAGCATCCACAGTCCAACTGACACCCAAACAATCACTGGTGGGAGGACAGCTACAGTTCTTTGCCCAGGCCTGGAACTTATGCACACCAACAGATGGGCTTAAGAGACCATCTCCCAGGGATACTCAAATTCATGTCAGCCCCATGGGACAAATTCCTGCAGTTCCCAGTTCCCAAGGCTCCAGTGAATCATAGATTATATATCACCTGCAGATGATCAGAGTAATTGAATCAGTTCCATCTCATCTAAGATGCTTAGGTGTCAATCTTTTGTGGTGCCAAAACACAGTAGGGACTAGAGAGCTATCCTGGACCTCCAGTTCCTCAATGAGCATGTAGGGTACAGGAAATTCAAGATGGAGACCCTCAAGATTATTGTAGATGCAGTTCTCCTAGGGGGCTCCACATGTATTGAGCTCACATAATTGTATTTTCATGTCTCCATCCTTCTGGCCCATAGATGCTTTCTGAGGTTCTACTGCAGAGACCTTATTTTCCAGTGTATAGATGGACTGGCTCAATCACAATCATGTGGACCCTGGGGAGTAGGCACTGAACTGTCAGTTTTTTGAACAGCTGACAAATAAATTTGTTCAGCCATCAGCAGGTCTATTTACAAGCATTTTTGAAGGGCACTTATACATACTCCAGCTGAACGTTTCCCATCCTGGAGACAACATGTAATGTTGCAAGTTCTTACTGAGCCTCCATTTGAACCAACAAGGGAGGCTTCACTCAGGTTACCTCAAGCTGTTCTTGACTGGTCACATCAGTCAGAAAGCTGTCAGAGTTGGATGCACTTTCCATAGGTAATATGTTTTCCATAAGGATAACAGGTGAACTTACTGTTCAATTGGTCAGCTGAAATTTCTCTATCTTCTTTCTGCCTCAAGCCTTCCCACCCAAAGGAGACCTGCTACTCTTTGGATCATAGATGAGCCTTATGTATCTACATTAAAGGCTTTAGGACTTACAGGAAGTTGGACAGTCTGTTTATAACCTTTCATCCTGTGAGCAAATGCAAAGGTCTTCAAAACTAATTTTAGCACATAGCCAAGGAAACACATAGCACTAGCATATTCCTCTCATGGGCTGTAAATACCAGAAGGTGTTAACAGCACATTCAATCAGGAGTGCAGCTATTTCAGCAGCTTTCAACATAAATGCTTGTATTGTCAGCATCTGCAAAGCAGTCACCTCAGCATCAGTCTCCACATTTGTTTTGTGTGGATGTTATGTGCTGTCAAGTCACTTATAACCCTGTGAATTCAGTCTTGCAAATTGAAGGCCATGGCTTCCTTTATTGAGTCAGTCCATCAAATGTTGAGTCACAATCCTGAGTCAGTCCATCAAATGTTGAGTCAATAAAGGAAAATGGTTTCCTTTATTGAGTCAGTCCATCAAATGCAGTCACAATCCTGTTCCCTCTGCAGCATTCGGTCGGATTTCCCACGATCTGCGCCGAAGTTGCAGGAAGTGCCACGGCTTTTGCATAGCAAACATAAACCACTAAAACCCAGTTTACGTTTGCTACGCAAAAGCCGCAGCACTTCCTGTAACTCCGATGCAGATCGTGGGAAATCCGACCGGATGCTGCGGAGGAAACAGGATTGTGACTGCGTGATAAGCTGTGTGCGAAAACGGTCAGAGTGTTGGACTGTATGGGCCATTGGCCTGATCCAACATGGCTTCTCTTATGTTCTTATGAACTCTCTTAGCCTCACCTACCTCACGGGGTGTCTTTTTTCAGGGAGGGAGATAAAAGGAGTTTGTGACTGCTCTGAGACTCTGGGATTCAGAGTATAGCATGGGATATAAATCTGATATCTATCTTCAATTATAAAATGGAATCCACTGCCTCAACTGATGCAGCTTTGGGACAGTGGGTCCTACAACAGGTTGTGTACAGCCTTAAAGGGGCAGTTAGCTTCTAGTTCTCCCTTCCTTTTTGAATGCACTGCTTGGTAAGATCTCAAACATCTCAGAGTGTCTCCTTCTTTGCAAGGGAAAATGTAACATTGGTCTTACTGTGAAGCTTCATTTTACTTAAAGGAGAGGAGAGGACATCCTCAGCCCATCTTGCTGTAGCAGGAGGTGTCCTTTGGTTGAGAAGTCTATGAATATCTCATTGTTTGGGAGGATGGCTGCCAAGCCAACATTGGTGCTGACTTTCTTTGTTCCTTTTCAGTTTACTATTTTAAAAGAAACAGCTTTAGCTGGTCACCATGTTAATCAAGTTTTTTTTTTTTTTTCTGGGTTAAAGGCTAGAGATTCTGGTTGGTGGGAGACACGCTCAACAGTTTGTGTCTGAGCTGCAAAAATCTCCAAACTGCAAGTGGTGGGCATTTTCTCCCTACTGGAGATAGAAAAGAGCAGCCAACATCCTGTCTCAGAGCAAAGGTCGTAGCACAAGGAGCCAGGATATACAGAACAAATCCATTAGGTGTATTTAGGTCCAGAATGAAGATAGAAGCACAAGGAGTCAGAAACCAAGGCTGATCCAGGGAGTCACCAGGAAAGGGCAAGGATGAAGAATTGGCTGTAACCACTCAGTTTTTATGGGACTACAGCAGCCTCTTCCTGTCCACGTGTTTCTTGTCCTTTAAATGGAGCCAGCAGTTCTCCATATGTGAGCACTTACTGCCACATTCACTTCTGCCTTTGCCTCTTTTCCCTATGAAGCTCTAGCAACATTGGTGGAAAGATTCCCTCTTCTTCCAAGGTGTGTGTAATTCCTGGGAACAGTTTGTGCTTGTCACAACTCCATATATGGAGTGACCATAATTTCTTGACAGCTTTGGTTATAAACCTGGGGCAAGGTCTGCATCTATTGACAACTCAATAGGTGGAGGCATTCCTTACCTACTTCTGAGTTGTCATCAGAGTCACCTTTGGCTTGATCTTGCTGAGGTACTGAAGAGACTGAGCTGAATGATGAGTCATGTCATTTAGCATTATAAGTGATCCCATGATGGAAGGAAAACGAATCATGACAGAATTTATGGTGTTGGTGTATTTTTCAAAATGTCATAATCGTAACTGGAATTCATCAAAATATGACTTTACTTGCTGAAACCATCTGATCAGGACAACATTTTAGGTATTCAAAGGTATTTTGTTCCATCAAATAGGGAAGTGTTCCTGAATTCCACCTTTCTGGTATAGCAGTATGAATTCTACCACTCTGTATGTTTCCAGTGAACTGTGATTGATGCCATATAAGGTGTCACTTATTTTCTTAATTTTTCCTTTTAAACTGTTGCTTAATAATTTCCTTCTTTTTTCAGGAATGGAATTTCCATTTAGTGAGAAGTCTAAGCTCATATATAGTAGGAAGAAAAAACAATACTTTAATATTAAAAGTCATGAAATTTCAAGCAGGGTTAATACAAATGTACAGGCTTCACCTGGCTGTTTTCCATAGCCATAGCAGAAGTTATTCAGATAAATGTTTGACAGCTTCTTGTATCCCGGCACATACTCCACTGTTTCACTTCCATTTATTTCAGGCATAGTCAGCTTGTGTTATGCACGCACCTACTTATTTTGCAATCAGACCATTATTTCAATTATTTTTCCTCTTCCTCTTCAAAATTTAGCAATACAAAGACAAAGGCTGCATTTCTGACTATTGGCTGATATGCAACATTAAAAAAAACTAGCCCCACTTTCAAAATTGAATGAATAACCCCATTATTACATATCCTGTATACACAGTACAGTGTGGAATGCTTATGAACATGTTGTGTAGAGACAGTGCATTTAAACAAAGTGTTAAGGATTGCAACAGAAACATGGCAGTGCAAACATAAGGCTACAACTACAATAGAAACCAACTAGCTTAGATATTATTGCTTGCTTGAAGGTGATCTGTGAATTTGAAGTTTTATGTGGATTCTGTGCTCTCTTTTAAATCTTTCATCCTCTTTTAGAATCATTAAATTGCAGGATTCTATAGGGCAATGCTATGACTATTATAAATGCTTTCAGAGAACTTTGAAAACATCAGATGTTAACTCAGACAGAGGGGGAAAACATACAAGATGCTCGATGGTAAAATTACCTGTATGCAGGGGTCGTTTTGTAAAAAAAACGGTGGTGGAGCTCATCCAGGGATTGTTATGCAGCTGCACCTACTATTGTGGACAAGGTGGGAAGGAGGAGGTGGAACTGTCAGAAAGGTTCAGGAGCTGCACTTCTATGAGCTCCCGCTGAATCTGAGGCCTGCCTGTGTGTATATTTAAAGATGGGACATGGAGAAGAAAGGGGGAAACACTGTCAAAGGGGGAAACTATGATCTCAGCTGCATTAGCCAGTGATGAAAGTGGATGATACTCTCAGAACTACTGTACTTTCAGAACCATAGTGTTATACTGAAAATATAATATTTATGATGAATGTGGATAAAATATTTTTGAGAACTTTATTCTTATTTTACCTTGCACACTTCCATCACTGTTCATAGCTTTACTCTGAAGAAGATAGTTCAGTGATGTTTTGTAAGCCTATTGTCATCTTTATTTTATCACACTGAAAAAGTTCACAACAGAATGGCTACAATGATAGAACTACACAACACATGAATTACAATATTTCTTAAAAGTCAATCTTCCTTTTGGAGCTGTGCCCTACTTGTGTGAAAGTCGCCAGAATTATTCTTTTTTTCAGATGTTCAAGAAGCAACAGAACGGAGAATTGCTTCATCCCATGGATGCTAGTGAATGCTACTGAAGTAGGGGGCAGGGGAGGGGGTTAACCAATTTCTAAGGAATAGGATTGGGAACAAACTGGCTCATGAATTAAAGTTTGGGACAAATTTTGGCCTGTTCATGGTTTGCAAACTGAAGTTTGTGGCAATTCAACTGGCACAAACTTTCCACAAACTTTCAAGCAGTTTGTGGAGGCTCATCTATGGATGCATTTCCTGACAGACTGTCTCCATTCAATCAAAATTCTTACCAAACTTCAAAGCAATGAGGGGAGCAGAATTCTCCAGCCTGTGCATTTGGTGGGTATAGCTTGCAGGGGGTTCATTCTGTACACTTTTGAACCTGCACCTGACATTTTTCCCAAAAGCACTTTCCTAAGGGCATTTTCTTTGTGGGGTCATAACTCAGATCCCCTAAATCCAATCTGCAGATAATTTGGAGGGCGTGTAGAGGAGCATCAAAGGGAGATCCTCTGCCAGTTTGATGTCTCTAGCTGCCCAGGGTCTGTTCTATACACTCCTGAGCCTCCTGAACCTGAGCTTGTCATTTTCCCAGAAAGCACTTTCCTGGGGTCACCTTTGGTGGTGGGGGGGCATGTGAAACTTGGACCCTGTAAATCCAATCCTTGCCAAACCTGGAGGGTAGGTAGAAGAGAGTCAGACGGAGATCCCCTTTGAGCTTGGTGATTCTAGCACTGGGGTGGTGGTGGATTCTACCACCTCACAAACCTCACTGGTTCATTTGGTGCCTAAATGTTTGTGATGGCTCATGGCTCACAAACCGAACATGCTATGAAACAAACTGTATTTTCCTGGTTCATGCCTATCTCTACTAAGGAGTACATTCACATAGATGCAGAG
This sequence comes from Heteronotia binoei, assembly GCF_032191835.1. Classification (NCBI taxonomy): domain Eukaryota; kingdom Metazoa; phylum Chordata; class Lepidosauria; order Squamata; family Gekkonidae; genus Heteronotia; species Heteronotia binoei. The sequence continues at coordinate 175,153,625 of NC_083223.1, forward strand.
AACACCCAGGACTTATCATATAGACCCTGGCAAATCTGGTTTACTTTAATACCCCATAACAGTGAATATTATGGACAAATAATGTGTTATTAGCACATAATTAATATTAGAAGATACGAATGTGGGAGAGTGTATTGCATCTTTTGTGTTGTCACACAGGTGATTTCCAATGACCATTTACTGTTTGAGGTACTCATGGTCAAAAAAAGCTCTAAAATTACCAAACTGATTTATGGGAATTGCATCAGTTGACTTCAATGGCCTATTTATTATATTACTTATGAGAACAGGTATTTGTGTAGCAAAATGGCAGCAGTATAAAAACTTTTTAGCAATGGCCTGTATTTTGTGTATTTTTAAGAACCTTTATCTTAAGGTATCTAATTCATCTTCAGGGAGTCCGCACCATTAAATATGCTTTCTTTTTTTTAAAAAAAAATCTTAAATAGTTTTCAGCTATATATGTGAACCTCAGTGACAATAAATCCCTGTTGTTAATTGAGAAGATTTTAGAATTGATACTGTGCTTCATTTTCCAGATGTGAATGAATGTGAAATGTTGAGCGGGGTGTGTGGGGAAGCCCTGTGTGAAAATGTAGAAGGCTCCTTCCTGTGTCTGTGTTCTGATGAAAACCAGGAGTATGACCCAATGACCGGGCAGTGTCGCTTCCGTTCCTCACCAGGTAACATTCCACTGGCTTCAAATGCAAAAGCTGGATAAAAGTACATATTTCAGTCTGCCAAAATGTAGAAAGCAGGGTGAACATGTGGTCAGTGTTAAAATTAAGATTGTTTTAATGTATTTTAGTGTATTTACAGGCTTATTTAAACTCCAGTACATTTTGCTTGTTTGTATTTTTAAAAAAACTTTTGATTCATTTTTGTTCCAAATTTGAATGTGATAGAATTTAATTTCCCTTACACTCCAATTTTATGTATTAATTGGACTGTCAGAATTTATATTACTGTAATTCACCTGCTATTTGTGTGTATGTAGGGTTTTTTTTAAACCAGATGTTCATTTCTAGAAGACTTATGCACAATGACTTGGAGTAAGTCCTTCTGAACTCAGTAGAATTTATTTCTGAGTACAGTTGGCTTAGGATTTCTCTCTCAAAATGGCTTAGTAGGTGTTTGAAATCAGTACACAAAAACGAGCTTTAGAATTATAATGCATACCAAAATAAAGACCCAAAGAATCCAAATAAGATTAAAATACTTAAGGTTCGGAGAAAGAGATTGAGTTTCTACTTAGTGACTGTGCTATGGAGCAGATGGTGATGGAACATACCAGGGGAGAGGCAATCCAGGAGTTGGTTCTAAGTAATGCCCAAGATCTGGTGAGAATGTAAAAGTGATTGCATTGCTTGGGAGCAGTGACCATAATGTTATTGAGTTCACCATTTGTATAAATATAGAGTTGCCCCAAAAGACCAACACAACCACTTTTAACTTTAGAAGGGGTAACTTCTCTGAGATGAGGAGGCATGTGAGGAAGAAACTGAACGGAAATGTAAATACAGTCAAAACCCTTGGGGAAGTTTGGAGACTATTTAAAACTTCAATCCTAGATGCTCAGATAAAATATACACCACAAGTTAGGTGAGGCACAAATAGGTATAGAAAAAGACCTGTATGGTTAATTAACAAAGCAATGGAAGCTGTAAAAGTTAAGAAGGATTCCTTTAAGTGGTGGAAAGGTAGTCCAAGTGATGTTAATAAAAGGGAACACAGGCTGTGGCAAATCAAATGCAAGTCTGTGATCAGGCAGGCAAAAAGGGACTATGAGGAGCATATTGCAAAAAACATAAAGACCAATAATAAAAAATTCTTTAAATACATTAGAAGCAGGAAACCAGCCAGGGAGGTAGTGGGGCTGTTGGATGACAGGGGTAAAAGGATTACTAAAAGATGTTAGGGAAATGGCTGAGAAGCTGAATACATTTTTTGCCTCTGTCTTCACTGTGAAAGATGAGAAGTGTTTGCCCACTTCAGAACTGCTGATTTTGGGAGGGGTATTGAAAGACCTGATGAGAGAAGAGGTCCTATGACTGATAGACAATTTAAAAACTGATAAGTTACCAGGCCCGGATGGCATACACCCAAGAGTTCTGAAAGAACTCAAAGGTGAAATTGTGGATCTCCTGACAAAAATATGTAATCTTTCATTAAAATCTGCTTCCGTTCCTGAGGACTGGAAAGTAGCTAATGTCACCCCCATCTTTAAAAAGGGTTCCAGAGGAGATCCAGGAAATTACAGGCCTGTCAGTCTGACTTCAATACCAGGAAAATTAGTGGAGACCATTATTAAAGAGAGAATTAGTAGGCACATTGATGAACAAAAATTGTTGAGGAAGACTCAGCAGGGGTTCTGTAAGGGAAGATCTTGTCTCGCTAACCTGTTAGAGTTCTTTGAGGGGGTGAACAAACATGTGAACAAAGGGGACCCAATAGATGTTGTTTACCTTGACTTCCAGAAAGCTTTTGATAAAGTTCCTCATCAAAGGCTCCTAAGTTTGCTCAAGAGTCATGGGGTAAATGGACAAGTGCTCTTGTGGATCAAAAACTGGCTAATTAATAGGAAAGAGTGAGTATAAATGGGCAGTTTTCTCAGTGGACAGTGGTAAGCAGTGGGGTGCCGCAAGGCTCAGGGTCCAATGCTTTTTAACGTGTTTATTAATGATCTAGAGTTGGGAGTAAACAGTGAAATGGCTAATTTGTGAATGACACTAAATTGTTCAGGGTGGTGAAAACCAGAGAAAATTGTGAGGCATTCCAAAGGGATCTGTTGAGGCTGGGTGAGTGGGCATCAACATGGCAAATGAGGTTCAGTGTGGCCAAGTGCAAGGTAATGCACATTGGGGCCAGAAATCCTAACTATAAATACAAGTTTCTGAGGTGTGAAGAACTGGCAGAGACTGACCGAGTCTTGGGGTTGTGGTAGATAACTCACTGAAAATGTTGAGACAGTGTACGATTGCAGTAAAAAAATGCCAGTATTATAATGCCCCTATATAAATCGATGGTGCGGCCTCACTTGGAGTACTATGTACAATTCTGGTCACTGCACCTCAAAAAAGATATAGCATTGGAAAAAGTGCAGAAAAGGGCAACTAGAATGATTAAAGTGTTGGAACAATTTCCCTATGAAGAAAGGTTAAAACCCTTGGAGATCTTTAGCTTGGAGAAACGTCGACTGCGGGGTGGCATGATAGAGGTTTACAAGATTATGCATGGGATAGAGAAGGCAGAGAAAGAAATACTTTTCTCCCTTTCTCACAATACAAGAACTCGTGGGCATTCAGTGAAATTGCTGAGCAGTCAAGTTAAAACAGATAAAAGGAAGTACTTCTTCACCCAAAGGGTGATTAACACAAGGAATTCACTGCCACAGGAGGTGGCAGCAGCTGCAAGCATAGACAGCTTCAAGAGGGGATTGGATGGAGCAGAGGTCCATCAGTGGCTATTAGCCACAGCATATTGTTGGAACTCTCTGTCTGGGGCAAGTGATGCTCTGTATTCTTGGTGCTTGGGAGGGGCAACAGTGTGAGGACTTCTAGTGTCCTGGCCCCATTGATGGACCTCCTGATGGCGCCTGAGTTTTTCTTGCCACTGTGTGACACAGAGTGTTGGACTGGATGGGCCTTTCTCCCTTTCTCACAAAACAAGAACTTGTGGACACTCGATGAAATTGCTGAGTCTTCAGGTTAGAACAGATAAAAGGAAGTACTTCTTCACCCAAAGGGTGATTAACATGTGGAATTCACTGCCACAGAAGGTGGCGGCAGCTACAAGCATACACAGCTTCAAGAGGGGAATGGATACGCATATGGAGCAGTGATCCATCAGTGGCTATTAGCCACAGTTTATTTTTGGAACTCTCTGTCTGGAACATTGATGCTCTGCATTCTTGTGCTTGGGGTGGGGGGGACACAGTGGAAGGGCTTCTAGCCCCACTGGTGGACCTCTTTATGGCACTTGGGTTTTTTGGCCACTGTGTGACACAGAGTGTTGGACTGGATGAGCCACTGGCTTGATCCAACATGGCTTCTCTTATGTTCTTATATTAAGTCCTCTTAGCATCAGATTGACATAATTCATTTTGCACCTCTTACTTCCAAGAGCTCATCACTTCTGTATAGATGTATTTGGAAAACCCGTAAGGCAAGAATGCAAGAGATCTGTGAGGATAAAATACTTTCCTTCACATATCTCACATGCCTACAGGTGTCACTGGTCGATGATCTGTAGCAACAATACTTGCAATATATCCGGTTTTGAAGTGTTTTAGTAAGACACAAGTCAGTTCCACATATAGTCAGTTCCGCCTATACAATAGAATACAGATATATTCTACTGTTTTTTTCTACAGAATTGTACTAAAAAGCAAACATCTTACAAAACAGCCTGTGTATTTAAGAGGCTACTAATGTGAAAGAAATCATAAACATGCAGATCTACATCAGTCTATGTAAATTCTTTCTCCATTCATAACTAAACCTCAGTCACAGCTGGGTAAACAGTTCTTTTAAAACTTTTGGACAGATCATGGGAGGAGAAATTTAAATATAAAACAGGATTAAATACTATCAGCAATGAGTGTCAAATTCCAAAGGGGTAGCTGCACCAATCTCTTGCAGCAAAAACAACACAAGAGTTCTATCCCCTGTGCTTGGATGTTGCACTCATTTGACTGCATTCTATGTTTATTTATATTCTGTATAACATTATGACATGCATAACTGCTGTCTGTGGGATTTCTTGCCCTTCAGTCACACTTTGTAAAAAATAATTTTTGGTCCTTGCTTCTCTGTACTTACAGGATATATACCTACTCACTTACATGACCTCTTCATGTATCTGACAAAGGGAGTTGCCATGGCACAGGAAAGCTTATTGCAGGTGTTGATTTTTAAGGTTCCACTAAACTATGTTTGCAACAAGCGGTTTCTTTCTCCTGCCTTGTAGACTAGTTTCTGGCCTTCCTTCCTTGGAAAACAGTGTCAAAATTGCTGCGGTTTGTGGTGCTTTCTAGGAGTTGGTGGGTTTTTGCTCTTCAAGATGTTGACTCTGGGTCATCTGGACATATGGCATGTATCCAATGAAAATGTGTTCTTTGGTGGCTAAGGTATTGCGTTTTCTCTCACCTTGGGAGAACTGGTTTAGTTCAGCTGTATTTCTCTGACACATTATAGTCTTGGATTGTTTCTTGTTGGGCAATGGCTAATACCACAAAACCACTGGAGTTTATGAAATTCAGCACATTATGGAAAACTGTAATTATCTGATGAGGAGAGACCACAGACTAGACTAACAAAGATAAAATAGCACTCAGTTGGGTGTTTCCCCCACAGTACACTTATTGTCCTTGGCAAAATATCAAAGAAAAAAAATGTGTTATAAGTGTGCTAAATTTGAATAAATGTCTGCCAGTTCATATCCACCGAAACAAACATGCATTCTCCTGAAGAGTGAAAATTAATATTTAAATGTCGGATAACAGTTAAATAAAAATAAATGCCTTAGTTTAGCTGGACGTATTCTATTCACTACATCATTAAGATATTTTGTGGACATAAGTGCCACAAAACCTTTGTCATCACTTATTAAAAGCAGTTTAAGGCAATAAATGACTTGTGCAGGCCCATAATTTTCTGGGTGTGCCTTGCTAGGACCTTAAATATATACATTGATAATTTGTATTCTTATATTTGAGGGAGCCCTATTTTCTGGAATAGTTCTGTTCTGTGTCAGTCAGATGGGGTGATTTGTAAATCAGATGGCTAGAACGTCATATTCTTTGGCCATTCAAGATACAGCAAGTTACATATTGATATAAATATAATAAATGCATTTCAACCAGTTACATCTCTGTCCTAGATTTTTTTTTGCAAATTTCCAGGACTGGTCTTAATTGAAATTATATCAGTAAATTAACCACAGTTAGCATTAATCAAGTTTTCACTTAATCAGGATTTGATACAAGCCAAAGTTAGGAAGCAACTGCTGGTTAAGAATAGTCTGGTTAGCATTTATTAATTGTAATTAATCTCACTGTAATGAAACCACAATTAAAGACGGTATGGGAAATTTCCATTGTTTTTGTTTTGATGGAACTCACCAGTACTGAGTACCAGCTCTGTTGGGGGGGGGGGGGGCTCTGCCAAGTCCTGATCCTTGCACTCCAGCCCACCCCACTCAGCCAGAGAAAGAGAGGAGGTAGATTAGGGAAGGCATGCACATAGACACCAAATCAAGGAGCCAGAGACACAACAGCAAGAGCAGACACACAGAACTGGCTACACCATGAGTTGAGCTGTCACAGGTGGTGGTCATGGGCTTGAGTGTGTATGAACATGGACTTGAGTGCCTAGCCTGAGCTTAATAGGAAGAAGGAACTCAGCCACCAGCATCCTGCAAGCTACGTGGATGGGGAACTGTCTGCTCTTTTCCGGGGATGGGCAGGTGATTGGAGGCCAGGCAGAGTGATTAATCACTGCAGGCCCAAGCAGGCCAAGAGCTGCAACTTCTCCATGGTCCAGTTGGGCACAGAGCCCAGTAGCAGCAGTGGAAGAGCTCTCAGAGGAAGAGGCCAGACTGAGGTGAGGTGGGGGAAGGGGATCAGCCACAGAGAAATGGTTGGTGGTCACCTTCCTCTACCTTCCTCCCTTGTGGGGTTATGGAATGAGAAGGCTGAGCTGGCAAAGAGGCCAAACAGGGAAGGCAGGTTAGGCAATGGGGAGAGCAGCAGACAAGGAGCAGCTACTGCCCCATTAACCAGTTGGGCATGGTGCCTGTTGAAGGATTTGGTCAGGGGAGGGGCTGGGCAGGAGGAGCTGGTGGTGGAAGAGCCGAGCTGAGAGAGAAGTAGCAGCCAGTCACCTGCTCTTCCTCCCTCCCTTGTAGGGTAGGAGATTATTTCCTCCTACAGCAAAATAACAGTGTTTGAGTTAAACTTTTGAAATCCTTCTCAAGGTGCCTTTCACAAATAGGGTTGCTGACTTTTCAACCAGCCCCTTCTCCTGTGTCTCTAAGAGCAACTTGTTCTGCAGATATTATTGCTGATTTCCATATTGTAAAAAGGCTTTGCCCGCTTTGTGCAAATCTGTTTCTTGTTAGGTCAGTTTTTTTCCTCACTGGTGGGCAGCTCTGCCAGAAAATCAAAAATAAAACAGTTGAGTGCACATTTGGAAAGGCAAATAGAAATGATGTCCCCAGGTCCATTCTCACTAATTCTTTAAACTCACAGGTAGCTTTAGGTAAGGCAAGCCATAACTTCTCAGTCTCAAACCCCTGTTTGTACCCTGGAGATAACAACACTGCTCTACTTTACAGGATTGTTGTAAGGCTTACTAGACAATGGCCTGTATCCAATTACACTATTAAGACAAATTAAGTACCCAGGGGTGGGGAGTAATTGCTGCACTATCTTAAGAAGAGTACAGCAATGATTCACTACCCCCAGGTGCAGCCTGGTTAGTAGATCCTCAGAAACAGCCTTGTGGGGTCTTGCAAAGGAAGGGTAAATTGGTAGAAATCAACACAGCCTTATATATGAGTACTGACACTTAAAAAAACAAACAAAAATACATACAAAAATTTCACTTTAAGAGGACAAAAGAGAGCACAAATCAGAGGTGAGAACTTGCAATCCTACATTTTTTTCTCATCTTCTTGATCAAGGTTAACAGATCACCCAGCATTATATCCATAGAAATTGCTACAGATTGTGAATTATAGAAACTTGTATATCTGAGATTGTGAGGATTTATTTTTGAATGTTTCATTATTTTTCATGTATGATGTAGTATCTTTCACTGGTTATGTTTAGATGTATCAGTAGACACCAAGGAACAAGCAGATGAAAAGAAGGAATGTTACTACAATTTAAATGATGCAAATTTCTGTGATAATGTCCTAACATCCAATGTTACCAAACAAGAATGCTGCTGTACTTTGGGTGCTGGCTGGGGTGACAACTGTGAAATATTCCCGTGCCCTGTTCTTGGAAGTGGTAAGCATCAATTTCTCATTCTCTGGGCATTCTTAAATGTTGATAACACCATAATATGGGATCATCAGCTGCAGTAGGCTGCACAGGAGTTGAAGTGAGGAAGAGAAATGGGGCAAAAATTTCCCTCTTTTCATTTGTTGTGCTCATGGAGGAGTAAGGTAGAGCAGTGTGCCTGATGGTCTTCCCAGATCCTCTGCAGGTGAGCAGCAGAAGGATTTCAAAGCTTGGGAAAACAGGAAATATCTTCTTGAGTGAGCTCCTTTGACTCTTGCATCCATAGGATCCAGCACTTTATATTTACTTCCTTGCCTATTTTGGACAATTCTTTATTTAAAATATATTACACTTTTCTCCTAATAATCAGGATATTTGCTGGCCTGTGGTTTTATAGCTGCTCAGTTTATTAGCATGAAAATGTGTGTGTGTTAATTTCTGATTGTGCTGTATATTGTATAAACTGTAATTCTACCTGTCCTGCATTGCTTAAAAATGAAATGTTAATAAGAAAAGTATGAACATTAGGAATACAAGCAATAAACATCAGGAACAAAGTGTTGGTTAAACTGCTAACTTCTTTATATATACAATCATCCCAGATTTTTCTCAGTCATGTAGTCTTATGGATAGCTGTAATATATGCACGTAATCAGCATTATTTCTTTTGATGATGCTTGAACTTTTTCAGCTGGTATTGTTGCAGGCAATATCTATATTCAGCCAGACTGAGACTTCTCATGCACATGTGCGTTCATGCGCACACACACACGTGATTTGAAGAGACCCAAAGTTGAAGTTCAGTGTGTGGATTTCTTGTGGCTTTCCCCCCATTTCTAGCTACAGTACATCACATACAAAAAAAGTACCAGTCCTTCAGATTCCAATAGAGGCTTTTTTTCAAAGAAAAGTAATTTCTTGTTCACATTCTTACCTTAGCATAAGCTTTGTATCACTGGAAGCTAAATTAGGTCTGACAGCAGAAAGCTGACTGAAAGAGAAATCACAGGGCTCAAAATTGTAAAACTTGTTTAATTTGACACTTGGCTATCTCCCACACAATTTATGTCATTCCCCCATGATCTGAATCCTACAATCCATCTTGCATTTAGTTTGGTTGGTGTGGCAAGCTGGTGTGGGAGAGTTAAGAATCCAACATTCCCATATATCTGATTCTAATTTTTCTAGTGAAGGGCAATGATGGAAATAATATAAAATGAGAATTAGAGAAAGACAATACTATGGAAAAGTCATAATCTATTTCATGCCATGATACATTAATACATTTCTTATTCTTGGTTCTTCCTCCTCCTAGCTGAGTTTATTGAACTGTGCCCTGAAGGGAAAGGATTCATACCTTCTGAAGAGCCATCTTATGGAGCCGTTACAGAAACTTACAAAGGTCAGCCCCATTCATTGAGACTTGACCAGTATTTTGCAGATCCTGGGGGAAATTAAAGCAATTTTAAATGCTGTTTAGAAAAAGAGCTGTGCCAGGTTTTACTGAGATTTGATTTTTGATGCACAAATTGGTGAAAGGGGAGAGTGGAAGGACATGAAAGGGGAAAGTCCTTTTTAACAAAAACGTTCAGTTTATTGTTTTCTTGATCTGCTGCTCATACATGTTTTTTTTAATGGAATGAACTTCTTTGCTGTGTGATTTCAATCAGTCTGGAATTCTGCAGTTAACCTAAGGAAATTATTATAGTAAGTTAGCTGACCAGAATTGGCTGTAAGATGTCAGTAAGGGTGAATGAAGTCTTCCCAGTGCCTTTTCTCTGAATTGGGGGGGAGGGAGGGAGGACTGCATCTCCATTTCCAGGAAAATGGCTAATTTACCATAATTTGTCATACTTTGCTGGCAGTTGTTGCAGGCAACATCCACATGTGGCCAGATTGAGACTATTCATGCACACACACACACACACACAAATGTTGTGAAAAAGAGACCCAAAGCTGAAGCCTGCCAATCTATGCAGCAAGACTTTTCACTGCAATCAAAATTTACTTTCCTATCCTTATGCATGGTTTCTTAGTACAGAATACGATCATTGATGCACATTCTATCCAAACTGGACTACAGCAAGAGAGCCTTAAGAATAGGGATATATTTTTTTTACAGTTCCCCCTCCCATTTTCTTCTATTTTACAAAATGATCTGGGAAAATTGCAAAAAAGGAGACATTTCACACAGTGGGCAAAAACATTTACCCAACTATAAATGGCAGTGCTATTTTGTGATAAGATGGACTCAGTATTAATGCTTAGAGAGGAATGCAGTTTTTCCATCTAAATATTTAGATGTCTACCCAATCAGCCAGTATCATAATGCCCCTGTATAAATCGATGGTGCAGTCTCATTTGGAATACTGTGTACAATTCTGGTCACCGCACCTCAAAAAGGATATTATAGCACTGGAAAAAGTCCAGAAAAGGGTAACTAGAATGATTAAAGGTTTGGAACACTTTCGCTATGAAGAAAGGTTAAAACGCTTGGGGCTCTTTAGCTTGGAGAAATGTCGACTGTGGGGTGACATAATAGAGGTTTACAAGATTATGCATGGGATGGAGAAAGTAGAGAAAGAAGTCCTTTTCTCCCTTTCTCACAATACAAGAACTTGTGGGCATTCAATGAAATTGCTGAGCAGTCAGCTTAAAAGGGATAAAAGGAAGTACTTCTTCACCCAAAGGGTGATTAACATGTGGAATTCTCTGCCACAGGAGGTGGTGGCGGCTACAAGCATAGCAGCTTCAAGAGGGGATTGGATAAACATATGGAGCAGAGGTCCATCAGTGGCTATTAGCCACAGTGTATATATTTATTGGCCACTGTGTGACACAGAGTGTTGGACTGGATGGGCCATTGGCCTGATCCAACATGGTTTCTCTTATGTTCTTACTACTGGCGAAAATTGTAGTATATGCCCATTAAAGTCAATGAACTTTGGACCTATGCATTTTGGTAATGTATAGAAAAATTACAGAGTAATGTTGCTTTCTTAGTGCATGATATCCTGTTCTTAAACTCTAGTACCCATAGTGTGTAACTGGCAGCACCAGAGTAATGCAGTGACCTATAAGGTGTTAATATAATGTCATGATATGTGGTGATGTGATTCATTTGCATGTATCCTTCAGTATTCTTCAGTATAACGTACAGTTCCCTTTCAGTTTTCAGTTCTTCCCTTTTCAGTTTTCTTCCACAAGCTAAGGTGTTATTTCAGACTCCCATGTTTTAAAAATCATTATTTTGGTAGTATGGATGTCAAGTTTGGTCTTAAGGTTTTCTAAAAAATCTTCAGGCTGCTCAATTTCTGGAAGAGTAGCTGAACAAATATTTATATAGCCTATTCATCCTTTCTGGAAAACTTGAGTATCTGGGAGTTTTACCTATAGAACAGTTAAGCAGATATATAAAATATTTCTTTCTTGGCATCATTTCTACTGTTATTGTGATATAAATGAAGAGTAATTCTTTTCACAACAATGAGTTTACAGCTGAGTAATTTGGCCCACTTATGTGCTGCTCCCACTTGTCTAACACCCACTTGAAGAAATAAGTACATTAAATGGTAAAGTATGGTAAAGTATAAGAAATGAGGTTGGGAAAAGAAACAAATTCCAAATATAACAAAAATAAGGAGTGAGTATGAAATAACTCAATTAGAAGGATGTGTGCAAGAATATTTTTTCTGTAAAATATAATTAAAACCATCAGTAGTCAATTTGCATGCTGCCTGTTCAGTCTATTAAGTATGAGCACCATTGCTATATGTAAGACATTACAGCTACATGGCTGTAGAGTGTTTTTCCTTAAATTTGTAGAAATGTTTGTAAGATTAAGTTATGTCAAAAGCCAGATAGCAGAGTGATAAGTACCTTTTGAATTCTGTGGAGCAATATTTAGTTTTTAAAAAGTTTTATTGGTTTAAACTACAAAAAAGAAGCATTGCAGAAGATACATAAAAAGAGGGAAAAGGGGGCTTTACAGAGTGGGAAAAACAGAAACAGAAACCAGTACAAATATATCAATTATAATTCCACCTCCCAATAAAATGCTCAAATCTTTCTGCCTACAAGTATAAAAATCTCCTTAAATATTATCTTCCTTTCTTCTTTTACTAGAATAAAAACAAGAATAATTCTTTTATTAAACTAATGAAGCAATGCAAATCTAAACAGTTCTTCTTAAACACAAAGTAAATATAACCAGTTAATAAAAAAGATTTTTTTCTTTCAAGACTGTCTCAACGTCAAGTTTATCTAATTTAACTTACGCCTATAATAAGCACAAATTAAGTTGTTGATTTAGCAAAATCCTTATTAAAAGAAGCACATGAAAATCTTTTCTTTGTTCATAACAAATTACATGAGATACATCAAATACAACTAAATGTTTTGTCTATCTCCGTCTAAACCATTTCTCCTGCTAACACATTAAAAGCAAGTCTGCCAAATTACCAAGTCTACCAAATTCCACAACAATTATGCTGTCTGCCTTTTCACCTTTGATTCTATTCTTACATCATTAGGAGCAGTCTCACTAAATAGGCAAACTGTCAATACATCTATATAGAGAATTATGTTAACTACACTCATTAATATCACTTCTTCAAAATCTCTCATTCTTTTAGAGTTTAACATCTGTTCATTATTAATGGTTACATGTTTACTAGGCTTCCCAATCCCCAGGTCCCAGCAGGGGATCCCAGGTTTTTACAGGCTTCTCCTCACTCCCAGCCCCCCAAAATCACCATGTAGTTTTAGAGCTCCTGCAGGTCCATTTTTAAAATATGTGCCTTTAAGGCTGAGCAGGAAGGGCTTTGGAGAACGGCCCCTCCCTTTATTTTGCTTTCATTTTCAGATCAAGTAAAGTTCTGCAGGAACAAGACCCAGTAAGTATTTGTGTGTGAGAGAGAGGGAGGGGGCAGGGGATTCCCTGGTTTGGAGGCCCTCCCCCTGCTTTAGAAAGCGGGGGGGGGGGAGGGAAATGTCTACTGGGCACTCTATTATTCCCTATGGAGAATGATTCCCATAGGGAATAATGGGGAATTGGTCCGCAGGTATTGGGGGCTCTGGGGAGGCTATGTTTTGAGGTAGAGGCAACAAATTTTTAGTATAGCATCTAGTGCCTCTCCCCAAAATAACCCCCAAGTTTCAAAACGATTGGACCAGGGGGTCCAATTCTATGAGCCCCAAAAGATGGTGCCCCTATCCTTCATTATTTCCTATGTAAGAAAGGCATTTAAAAAGGTGTGCTGTCCCTTTAAATGTGATGGCCAGAACTCCCTCGGAGTTCAATTATGCTTGTCACACCCTTGTTCCTGGCTCCACCCCCAATGTCTCCTGGCTCCATCCCCAAAGTCTCCTGTCTCCACCCCCAAAGTCCCCAGATATTTCTTGAATTGGACTTGGCAACCCTAATGTTTACTTATTCACCAGGAAAAGAGAAAAAAAAAGAACCCAGATTCCAGAGTCCTTCTTCCCAAAGATTAAAAATTTTTGAGTTCCTTTGATTTCTGCACCCAAATTGTATCCGAGGCAGCCCACTTATTCACACACCTTCCATTTCTTAGTCAGAGTTCCTTGTTCAGCCATTCACCAAAGCAGAAGCAAAAAATCCAAAGTCCTTTTTCCGAATGGCCTTCCAAATTCAAATTTGTTGATTGAAGTGCCGCTTTTCTCTTCTCAACATGGCCTGCCCCCTCAACCACAGGGGGAAGAATTCATCGCCATTTTCTCTTCTCCACTTCATTTTACTGCAGCTTAACTTCCGGGTTAGTTTTGAAAGTGCATCAGAAGAGACCATCTTATTTTTTCTTTGTTTTGCAAAATAACAATTTTCCCTTCTACTTTCATTGCCATCAATTCACTCTTTTTAGTACTGGACCCCTGTAGATTTACCATTTCATTAGCTGTTGGATCTTTTTCCCTCAAATCATTAGCTGTCAGCATAAAATAATCTCTTAAGAAGCTGTGTAAATGAGATAAAATCTTTCTTCAAAGATCTGAGATTTGCACAAATATCTTTTCCATGTGCCATTTCATTAAACGGTGCCATATTCAAAACTCAGTCTCTTAGGTCAGATTGTACTTTTGCTTCTCTGCTGTTAATCCCTGTTCTACAACAGCTTCAACTGAAGTTTTAGAAGGCGTTCTTTCAGTTACAGTCAGGTAGTAGAGACAGAACTTTTTACTGTATATCTCCTTTGTGTTCAGATCATATTGCAAATTCTTGGTAATCTCTTTGATATATATCCAATTAAAGTCTGGGTCAATTTTAATAATTATATTCAATCCAGTTTGAATAATTAAAACTGCTCATAGCGTTTCAAGGCCTTTTGAGCTGATCTTTTGAGCTAGTCTTTTTGTTATGCAGAGTGACCCATCGGGGGGGGGGGGTAGAGTTAGAAAAAACACCTACTTGTTAAGTAGAGTTGTCACTTTAGAAGTGGAAAAATGTTGCTTTAAAGATGTACCGGGGAAAGTGAAAGCATAAAAGCAGTCGGGAGTTCTTTTTCTGCTGATATCAGCTTTCATGGCCGTGGAGCTTCAGGACACACGACAAGCACAGAGGGAAGTTGCTGCTGACCCCCTCCCCGTGAAGCTCCCATGCCGAAGGAAAATCCCTCCAGGCTTTTCCTATTGGGGTATCACTTCTGTGACACCCCTCCTACGGCCAGACTCAGAGTTGCTGCAGAGAGACGATCTGCAGGCAACTCTGAAGCCAAGATGACAGATCCTGGAAGTCTGTGAAGCAATATTTATAGTTATTATGGCTCTGTGGAGGAAGCCACCCTCACTGGAATCTCTAGAGCAGGGACCAAAAGCAGATTGTTAATTCTCAGCAAGATTTTAAATCAGACACAACATGGAACAAGAAAGAGAGCAAAAAATTTGGATGTTTCCTCAGCCAATATAAGCAGAGAGAATTAAAGTAGTTACAGAAAGTGAAGATATGGTGAGGTACTTGACAAAGACAGTGGTTTTCAGAGTGTTAACTCGAGTAGTTCCATTGGCATTATTAAACATGTTCATTCAGTGCAGCATAAGGATTATGACTTGTACCACACATGGGAATGGGATTATGTGATTGCTAAAACAGAACATGTTCACATAACTGCTTAATGGGACTGAAGTAGTACAACTAAGTATGTATGTTGGTGAAATGCAACAGCTGCAATTTTATGTTAGCGCAAAGATACATAGACACAAAAATATACAGCACTACTGAAGGACCAATTTCCCACTAGTCTTACGCCGCTCTCACTCTCCTCTTCTCTGCAGGACTTCTGTTGGATTTCACTCTATCTGCCCCAGGGCTGCAACTCTCTCTGCCTCTTTCACACAGCAAATAAAATCTTCTAAAAACCAGTTTCTGTTTGCCATGCGAAAAAGGTGAAGCTAGTTGCAGCCTTGGAGCCGATAGTGTGAAATCCAGTGGAAGCCCTGCAGAGAAGAGGAGAGTGAGAGCAGCATAAGACTAGTGGGAAATTGGTCAAGGATTCGAAACACATCCAAAACACTGAGCACAAACACAAACAGTTGGATCATACATACAGCTCTAGTACAGAGAAAGAGAGAGCAGAAAACAAAGATTAGATTGCAGATTAAAGACAGTTGGTTTGAGTTAACATTTAAAGGCAAGTGAGTGAAATAGGGTTGCCAGGTCCAACTCAGAAAATATCTGGGGACTTTGGGGGTGGAGCCAGGAGACTTGCCTATTCCCTAAAATAAATAAATAAAAATACAGCAGTTCCCTTGAATACTGAAATTCGCTGTATTTCAACCAACTTCTTCAGACTAACAGGAAAGCGAAAGCAGAGCAGCCTAGGGTGTGGAGTTCTCCTCCAAACAGAGGGACTCTGCTCACTTCTCTCCTTTTTTCACATGCTTTGCAAACTCATCAGGAAGACCCACGTGGCTCTGCCTACTTACCCTGCCCATTCAGCTTTCCTCTCACTTGGATTTTAAGGTACACACACAGTCCAAAACACAGGCAGTTTGCAGACTTCTTTTAAGCCTGCACAGATTTAAAGGCTCATGGTGGCTGTTGGGGTGGGGCTTGCAAAACTGGAGGATCACCCGCTGGGACTTGGGGGCTAGTAAGCCTAGAGTGAAAGGTGAAAAGTGAGAATAGCAGGTGCAGGACTATAAAGGACTTTTATCCATGCTATTCAGTAGCCTAGGCGTTATAGCACCCTGTGTCTTTTGCTGTGTTCTCTTAGCCAGTGGGCCTGGAAGTAAGCCATATCTCACCTTCACCATGTGTAAGCTCTGTGCATTTCTAAGTACATGTACATAGAGCAAGAAACTGTGATGTTTTCTGAAAGTGTCCATGAGTGGGATCCTAGTTACATTCAGGTATTATTCACAGAGACCTTTTAACCCCAACTAGTGAGCACTAAAGATAGAAAAACCAGTCAGAATAATTAACTATAGTCTCCAGATCATCATTGTCTTGAAAATAAAGTACAAGATTTTTCAGTAGTGGCTTTACTTTCTGCTATGCTTTCGGTCAAATACTTTGGAAGATGAATGGTAGGGATACAACCAGAATCTTCCATAGTCTGCACATCTCATTTTATTCTTGCTTAACCTGGGGAATAACAGCAGAATATTAAAACCACTTCTGGTAATCACGGCCTACCTTGGCAAGATAACTTAAAAGTTTGTATTACAGCCCCATAGCCCACTGAAGACTTTTATGCCTTTATGTTTTCTCTGCAGATGCAGATGAATGTCAGCTGTTTGGACAAGAGATATGTAAGAATGGCTTCTGTTTAAATACGCAGCCAGGCTACGAGTGTTACTGCAAACAAGGCACATACTATGATCCTATTAAACTCCAGTGCTTTGGTAAGTATGCATACTCTTATTGTGTGCCTTTACTGTCTGCTGTTTGGTAAATATGCATACTCTTATTGTGTGCCTAGCCAGCATTGTGGAAAGTCAACAAAGGTACCTAAATTTTATTCATCTATATTGGCCACTCGCACCTGCAACCAGGTGCTTATTTTTGCCACATGATTCCTCCAGTGATTCTTCCAAATTAAGAAAGGGGCTGTGACTCATTGGTAGAGTATAAAATAAATAAATAAAGTTGCAAAAATGTCACTGTGAACTGGGCTGTATGTCAGTATGGCTGGCAACAATTTATTTGATTGTGGTGGCTTAAAGTTGTTGCCTCTGACTATGTCAGGGTACTGTCAAGCTCCGATAGTCCCAATAGCAATATCCTTTGTTTATTTCAAATAGATTCATTTATTAAGACCTAGAGATGCTTACAAGACAGGTAACTGAAAGAACTGAAGAACCAAAGCACATACAGAGATATATAATGGGGATTCACGGCCGTTACTATTTGGCGGGCACTTCTACCTTAAGGGCCAAATGTTACTACAATAAACAACAAGAGGAAGAACTGCATATCAAAGAGATAAGGACATTTGAAGTTACTAGAGCATTCATTCTCACACTCATGAGACACAACAGCGTTCCATGAGAACCTAAACATCCCCTAGCCAGATGGCCCTGACTATTAAGTAGTAAATACCACAATTCAGCTTCTAAGGGAAAGATATGTGCAGGAGCTTGACAAGTACACTCCAGTTCTCCATATGATCCTGTGCATGTAGAAAATTGGGATGGGAAATTTATTTTGCTGAGTGTTGCCACAAAACTGATCTTAGTAGAATAGTGTTGGTGCTACCATGTTGTTTACTGCTGTACATTCGTGCTAATACAGCCATAGCAACTACTATCTTATGTGTAAAGAACAACTTCCATCAGTGGCAGTAAGAAATGCAA
This sequence comes from Heteronotia binoei, assembly GCF_032191835.1. NCBI lineage: Eukaryota > Metazoa > Chordata > Lepidosauria > Squamata > Gekkonidae > Heteronotia > Heteronotia binoei. The sequence continues at coordinate 175,171,443 of NC_083223.1, forward strand.
TCAACCAGGAGGGATTGGATCTCCATATGTTTTCAGGGATTGTTAGCCAGGCTGCCCTCAAAAGAGGTCAGGGGAAATTTATTTAGTTGGGCAAAGATGGCAAATTAGTATGGGTTGATAACCTGTGTATACAAGAGTCAGTCCTCCATAGGAGCCCCTTTGTATAACGAGATTTTAAAACTAAAATAGATTTTTATTTAAAAACACTCAAGCACACAAGGAAGCACAAATATTCATCACACATGCAGATCTAAGAAAAATAGGTAGGAAATAGATAGCAATGTATGCATGAGCAGGAAATCAATGATGTGTGATACTATACCTATCGACGACGGAAGGACGATTCTCCAGCAAAAACAGGAGGGGGAAGGGGGTAGCAAAAGATGTCCAGTGTCACCCACAATAAGAGACCCAAAACTGATCAGGATTTGGGGGTGGCTCCAGCAGCAAGGTAGAGGTACCATCAGAGACACACCTGAATAGCCAAAATGCTGGCCTTTTATAGCCAATTTCATATTCCGAGGCAGGGTCTTGTGATGAGTTTTGCCCACCCAGAGATGGCTCCCAGCAAATAGAACAAAAGAATTTGATGGGTGATGATGGTCTATGAAGTACAGGCCATCTTTTACACAAAGGAATTGGAGTGGTCAATCTAGGGCCAAATATTCCCTATTGTAACACCTTGAGTGGGGGCAATGGGAAACAAAAGAAAGTAGATGGGTTGCAGGATGCAGCTGATGACTGGCGATCTTCTCCAACAATGTTCTATTGAGCTGGAAGTCAGTCTTGATGGGTAACAAGAAGATTCGTTTGTTCAGAGAAGATGATGTTACAGCAGCCCATTGTTGACAGCTATAAGAACATAAGAGAAGCCATGTTGGATCAGGCCAATGGCCCATCCAGTCCAACACTCTGTGTCACACAGTGGCAAAAAAAAGGGAGGTTCACAAGTGGGGCTAGAAGCCCTTCCACTTTGCCCCCCCCCCCACCCAAGCACCAAGAATACAGAGCATCACTGCCCCAGACAGTTCCAGTAATATGCTGTGGCTAATAGCCACTGATGAACCTCTGCTCTATATTTTTATCCAAACCCCTCTTGGAGCTGGCTATGCTTGTAGCTGCCGCCACGCCCTGTGGCATAAGAACATAAGAGAAGCCATGTTAGATCAGGCCAATGGCCCATCCAGTCCAACATTCTGTGTCACACAGCGGCCAAATATACACACACACACACACACACACTGTGGCTAATAGCCACTGATGGACCTCTGCATTTCCAAAGTGATGGCATCTGCATTTCCAAAGTGTTGGCAGGACTCTGGAACGTGGTACATGCAGGAGAAACCTTCCTTGCATGGTGGTCTACAAGGAGAGTGCTGTCTTCTTGGAACATTGCTGATCATTCGACAACCAAGTAACTCTATGGTGCAGACCAACCGTCCTGTGCTTTCCAAGCAGTGCACGCTGGTAAGGGCATTTGTTGTCCAGTCACTGACTGCCATGTATCCATAGCAGTAAACACCATAGTTATACCCTTCTGTGCCTGGTTTCAAAAAATATCTAATTGAGAACAGCAAATCTTGTTAAGGGTGCTGAGAGGCTGAAATTGACATTATCTGGAGCAATATGCTAACCCTGAGGGAATTCAGTTCATCTTTACTTTCTGACTGTCACATGCGTACTTTTGTTCCATCAAACCTGAACACACTTAGTTGAGTCATACACTAGTCAGCCCTCTATACTTCATGCATGAGTCTGTTATTGGACTCATCTCTGGTAAGTGAACTTTCCTATTTGCAAAAAAAATCTATTTGAGGAAATGAGTATTATTAAGTACAGATACTTCCCCCCCCCCCAAAAAAACGGAGCCCAATATGCAATATGGAATAGCAATTCACACTCTTGGCTATCATAAATATACTCTCTGTTAGTATGTGGAACTGCCTACTCATTTTCTTTTGCCATTTTCCTGAAAATTATTCCTAGTCACAACCCTGATTTTTGCAGTTTGAACAGAAAACCATTTCATGTGGAATAATATAATAAAAGGAAGCCACAGTAAGAAGCTAATCCCATCTTTCCTGATGTGAAGCCATATTTTCTCAAAGTTACACTGTTGCTTTTCCTGTGTAAAATAAGTTACAGGAAAAAGCTGAAGTGTAGTATCTTTATATTTGTTATGATCATGTTGCTATAGTCCAGCAACCGGTTTACCCTTGTTTGGAGGAGGAATTTACATGCAAGTTTTTTAAAAATGTGCTCGCTAATAAAAACAACACTGTAGATCATCATATGGGGCATTCAGCACTATATTTTTCCTTGCATGAGAACAACCAATTGAGTTTTCTTTCAATTCCTGTAGATGTATAAGTAGAAAGAGGGTATCACCTATGAAGCACTCAAGCATTTCTGAAAATGCATATTATGTTACAATAGTCATCTTGTTGGACAATATTCTTTTTCATTTCTGTTTAATAGATACGGATGAATGTCAAGACCCCAACAGCTGTATTGATGGCCAGTGTGTCAATAATGAAGGATCTTACAGCTGTTTCTGTACCCACCCCATGGTCCTGGATTCCACAGAAAAGCGATGTATCAAACCGGCAGAATCTAGTGGTATGCCTTATTGCATTCACTGCATTGTTATGAGGTTCAAGCACATCAGCAAGGATGGAGTGAAGTTACTTTTAAATTATATCAGTTCTTTCTTTGTGAGAGAATTTGGAGTTAAAATGTCTCTGTTTTTCTGGTATACATTCCATTTAGTTTAGCAAAACTTGGAAAGGGCTGGTTAACCAAGGGCAGTCTTGTCTAGTTATTGCTTTGTTTTTGAGACAAGTATATATTTTACAGATATGACATCTGTGACAGTAGTCTATAGCTTTGGTGTCTCAGTATGTATTGCTCTAATCCTTACAGTGTTGGGAAACTCTTTATTTGCATTTTTGACTGTCACATGTATATTCTTGTTCCATCAAACCTGCTGAAGATTAGGTCACAAGATGTTTAAGATTTCATTACCCACATTGTTCAGACTTCATGCCACATTTGAGTAAACGTGTTTCACTTGTTCATGCACATTTCTCAAAGATTCCAGTATTTATCATCAGCATGGCCACAGTCAACATTTGGTGTTGGAGCTTGCCATTCATTAGTTTTACTTAATGTCGTTCCATTTGCGCAAGACATTATGCAGGAAATATTGTAAGATCATGTGCTGGTTTTTCACTTGCAGTCAGTATAGCCCAGGTTGAAAGTGCAGTGTGGTTTCATTTAAGGTCATTAATGGGAGTCAGGCAATGCTGAAATATAGCTTCCACTATACCTTGAGCAAATGGGAATGCAAGACAGGATACAGTCAAATTGGCAGTGCAACTGTTGCTTGTAATGACTTTTCTTGTGGGGTCCAGCCCCCAAGAAAAGATCCAGAATTAATTTGCAGCTGTTTTGCCATTTATTTGTTTAAGTATACTCCACAATTTAAAAATCCTCTGACTTGATATTTCTATGTATTATCCTGTCAGAGTATGAACCTACTGCAGCACCAGTGCTGACGTGAGAATTTCAAAGAGAGTTTCTCTGCACACCAGCATCAGCTAAATAAAACAAGGGTTAACAATAGGAGAGGAGCTATAGGAGAGGGCTTTCTCTTGCATGGTCTGGACTTTTCCCATTGTCCCAGAGTTTCAAGAAGAGGCAACATTGCCATGGCTCTCACATTGCTGGGCAGGATATATCATATGAAATTTGCTGGTGTCAGAGGCTTTAGGTATGAAATTAGAGCCTTAATCTTCATTCTGTATGGCTTCGGTTTGCTTATAAATTAATTTTTTTAAAAAAAATTGCCTTTATCTGATGTGATAAACATTTTTACATTACAAAATCATTCTAACTTCACAAGAAATAAGCATAGAGGTTCTTGTGATATAAGTCTGGATTATTTTGTATGGAAGTTTTGAAATATTAAGTACATTGCAACGGTTATAGATCTTTTGGACTTCCGGAAAGATGGCGTGGTGAGACACAGGGCATTGCTGAGCTCCGGCGTGCACTGTGATTTGGAGCGCTCCAGAGAGGTCCCCTCTTTGTAGGGGTCTCTTAAGAAGCGTCTGAAAGACGCATCGAAGCTTGGGGGAGCTGGTTGGGGGCTTAGGAGGAACGCGGAGGCGTCCCTTTTACCCCAGCCTGTCCCTCGCCTGGAGCTCTCTAACGCGTAGCGCAACAACCAGGCCTCCGGAACAGGAGCGGAGGGGGCGGCCGAACTCAGACGAACTGCCCTAAGCTAAGTTTAAATTGCTAACTACTAACGTAAACGAAACGAAACATCAAACATCAAAGAGAGTCTATTGAAGAATATAGGAAATACCGTCCGGCGGAGAAGCGGAGAAGCGAAGCGAAGGTCGGATCGGAAGCGGCTGGCGACGCGGTGCAGCAGCGGAGAGGCGGAAGGGGCCGCACGAGAGGTTTGGCCGGGCGAGAGCAGCGGTGACGGCTGAATAGCTTTCGCTGAGCGGATCGGACTTGTGCTGGAGTCCGAGGCGTCGGCGGCCTGACGCGGGTGGAGACGGCGGAGCAGAGTTTGGAGAAGGTACCGGGGCGCTGGGGCGACTGGACGGGAGGAGACACGAAAGCGGGCGGCGAAATGAGGAAGCGGTGAAGCAGAGGAACAACAACAGCAACGGGTTTGTTAAACAGATGTGGTGAACGGAGAGTCGGGGAGCAACAGCCGGGTGTATGCTGTGGAGCGAGGCGGCATGGTGGAAGATGGCGCAGAGTGGTGAGTGAGAGAGAAAGTGGTGGCTGAGAGCGGACTAAGAGTTAAAGACTAGTAATGAGAATATAGAAGGTGTTTGGAAAGTGAAGACGGTTAATAAGACTGAAAAAGAAAGAGAAAGAGAAGGAGAGAAGGAGAGGAAGAAAAGGAGAGACAGAATCAAGGATTAATCAAGTGAGGGAGAGACAGTTTTTAGCAGGGAAATCTGCGGCTGTCCCTCCCTTGAAGAAAGGGTGAGAAAGAAAAGGATATAAGAACCAGAGGAACTGAGACAGAGACTAAGACTAAGACTATATATAATAACTCTCCTGAAATAGACTGTAAGCGGTTGAATAAAAGGGGAGAAAGAAGACAGAAGAAAGGAAGAGGAAGATAAGAAGACAAGAAGAAGAAAGAAAATAAAGTAAAGCCAACAAGACTGGACCTTAAATAAACAGTGGTTCTTAGCTGTAATGTTCATACTGCCTTGCTGCTGAATTGTGAGTTGTGCTTGATGAATTTTGAATGTTGAATATTATATCAATGCCAAATAATGAATTGTTAAAGTGAAGAAAGGCTGGGGGAAGAGATACTGATTTACATTTTATTATTTGTTTAGGTATTGATGCAGGGTGGAATTGATTTATCAATGAAATTGATTTATTGATTTTGGGGGAGAAACAACAAAATGAAATGGTGGGGATTTGAATTAAGTAATTATTAGTAGCAGTTAAAACGACACATAATTGCTGAATGGCCCATATATGCTAACATCCAGAAGTAATTGCTGTGGGCTGTGATTAATAAGCGCAACAGACGATTGGTGCTTTGTGTGGTGAATAATAATATTTGAACAGAAGCAATATAAAGACAGGAGAAAGTTACTCTAATTGTCTAACTGAGCAGAAAGACTAAGGATATGGGAGATAAGGAAAAAAAAGAAAGACAGATGGAGGCTAAAATTAAAAAAGTGGGCCAGGGCACCTCACCAGGAGGTCAAAGAACCTTACCTTCAACAGACAATCAGGAAGCTATAGAGAAGCTGCAAGCAATAATGGTGGCAAGCTTTAAGCAAAGCCAAGAAGCTCTGGAAGCGATGAAAATAGACCTGATGGGGGAGATCAAAAAAACAAATGACAAAATGGATGATTTTCAAAAACAGCTATTAGCTAACACACAGCAGGTGCATTGCTTGGTTGCTAAGGTGGAAAGACTGGAAGATCAAAATAAAGCCACTACAGTGACGGTGCGGGAGAATCAAAATGAATTAGTAGAGTTGGAAGACAAAGTAGCGAAATTAGAAATGGAAAAGGCGGCATATGTACTAAGATTCCAGAATATCCCAGAAGATAGAGGAGAGAACTTGGAGGATAAAATTTTGGAGATATTAAATACAGAGGAAGAGAAATTATTGGAGGAAGGAAAGAGTGAGATTGATTGGGTAAGGAGAATATCTTCCTCCTATTCCAGAAGACATAACTTACCAAGAGAAGTTTTAGTAAGGTTTGTCCGAAGAGCGACTTGTGAAAAGATCCAAAAAAAGGCAAGAGACGAAGGTTTATCCTGGCAAAATATTAATATTAAAGCATTGAAAGATGTCCCATGGACAATTCGCCAAAGAAGACAAGGATATAAGAAACTGACCAGCTGGCTATTGAAGCAGGCAATTCAATTTAGATGGCTGGTGCCAGAAGGAATTTTTTTTACGTACCAGGCCAAGAGACATAACATTACTACCCTGGAAAAAATGGAAGAGTTCTGGAGCAGTTTTGTAGCTTCAAGCAACCAGAGTTCTGATATAGGGGAAGATCAAGAAGAAGAAACAGAGCTGTGTGGAAAGGAAGCAGAAGACAGCTACAAGTTTAGAAGAGAAGGAGTCAGAACAAGACAATTTACTAAAAGAGATCAAAGAGCAACAGAAGGAAGTAAAACGATATTAGGATGAATAAAAAGGCGGGACTACAGATTGTATCGGTAAATGTGAACGGCTTAAATGAACCAAAGAAGAGAAGGAAAACCTTTTTACAACTTCAGAAAACTAAAGCTCAAATAATTTGCCTTCAGGAAACGCACATAAAAGAAAGTGATAAGAAGTTTCTACAAAATAAAAGATTGGGACAGTTATATTATTCGTGTGATAAAGGAAAGAGGAGAGGAGTAGCCATATATGTTCACCAAAATATAGATTCCAAACTGATTTATAAAGATGAAATGGGAAGGATCCTGATAATAGAAACAATAATTAACAAAAAAAAGATATTGCTTGTAAACATATATGCACCGAACGACAAGCAAGAAAACTTCTATAAAAATGTGCATGAGAAACTAGTGGAATTACAAACGGAAGCCTGTTGCATTATAGGAGATTTTAATGCTGTATTTGACGCTCATAAAGATAAAAAATTTGAAAAGTTAAAGAAAAATCCATCACGTAGTGTCTTGCCAAAGACTTTCTTCAAGATGGTTGAGGAGTTAAGTCTTATTGATATCTGGAGGGTTAAGAACCCACAAGCAGAAGATTTTACACATTTTTCACAAGCTCACAGGTGCTGGTCCAGAATCGATATGTGTTGGATGATGATAGGCTTGATTCCGCAAGTCAAGCAAGCTAACATTCTCCCGAAAACATTTGCCGACCATAATCCATTGCAAGTGATGATACATTGTCCATCAAGGAATAGTCGCTGGACTTTGAACACCCAAATTTTAAAAGAGGCAACTTTCTTGGAAGAGGCGAAAAAAGAAATAAAAGAATTTTTTCAGCGTAATGTGGAAGAAGATACCAGCATCCAAAATATTTGGGATACTTTTAAGGCCTTTTTTAGGGGGATGGCTATTAGCTTCACGGCAAAAAGAAATCGGGAACGGATGAAATTATTTAATGATTTAGTGAAAGACTTAAAAGAGCAAGAGAGACAACAGAAAACTAAGAATACAAAAGAGATAAAAGCAAAAATACAAGCTACGCAACACAGAATTAATTTATGGCTAACAGAAGAACTGGAAAGAAAAATGAAATGGACCAAACAAAACCTTTTTGAAAATGCAAATAAAACAAGCAGATGGTTAGCATATAAACTCAAAAAGGAAAAGGAAAAAAAAATCATAAGATCACTTATAAATCAAGAAGGTGAAGAAACTACAAAGGAAGATCAAATGGAACAAATAGTCAAAAGTTTTTACCAAAATTTATATAAAAAACAGGAGATTGAAGAACAACGGCAAGATGAATATATTCAAAGTATTAATGTGAAACAAATTACAAAAGAACAACAGAAGGTATTGGATAGCTCTATCACAATCCACGAGGTAATTGAAGCAATTAAGCAACAGAAATCCAATAAAACGCCCGGTCTGGATGGTCTTCCGGTGGAAGTATACAAAACCTTTGAAGATATACTCTTAATTCCCTACAAAAAATTGCTGGAGAAAATTCAGGAGTCAGCAATAATTCCAACATCTTGGAGAGAGGCGTTGATTACACTAATCCATAAAGAAGGAACAGAGCCTAAGGAAATCAAGAATTATAGGCCAATCTCTCTCCTAAATGCAGATTATAAAATTTTCGCTACGATATTGACGAATAGATTCAAGAAAGCAGTAACCGACATAGTGCAAGAAGACCAAACGGGTTTTATACCCGGAAGAATGATGCGGCAGAACTTAAGATATTTTTTGAACATCTTAGAATACTATAAAGACCATCCGGATAAACAATTTGCAGGAATTTCACTGGACGCAGAAAAAGCGTTCGATAACGTGAACTGGAATTTCATGAGCAAAGTACTAGAAGCTGTTGGTTGTGGCAAAAATTTTAAGAAGATGATTGAGGCTATATATACTAAGCAAAATGCAAGGATTAACATAAACGGAAATAATTCAGGATTCGTGGAAATAGAACAGGGGACCAGACAAGGGTGCCCTCTCTCCCCTCTTCTTTTTGTAACTACAATAGAATTCTTGATTCAAAAAATAAGAGAGGATACTGAAATTAGAGGCCTGAAGGTAAAGAACGAAGAATTTAAGATCCAAGCATTTGCAGACGACTTGCTGTTTTTTCTGGAAGATCCTATCTCTTCGATTGATAAATTAAAGATGAATTTGCAGCACTTTGGAGAAGTTTCTGGATTTAAAGTGAATACACAGAAAACCAAATTTCTAACTAAGAACATGACTAAAGAACAAATTAAACAATTAGAAGACAAATCGGGCTTTAAAAAAGAAAAGAAAATTAGATATTTGGGAATTTACTTAACAAATGATGTGAAATCTCTCTACCGTGATAATTACGAAAAGATTTTAAAGGAAATTGAAACAGATCTGGAGAAATGGCGAGACCTACAAATTTCCCTTCTGGGGAGAATAGCCACAACAAAAATGAACATTCTGCCCAGAATCCTATTCCTATTTCAGATGATTCCTGTCCAACTACCTAACTCGTTCTTTCAAAAACTTAATAAAATGACCTTGACTTTTATATGGCAAAACAAGAAGCCAAGGATTAAGTTAAAAATTCTCCAAGAGAGCAAATTAAGAGGGGGCATGGCCTTACCAAACTGGTATTTATATTACAAAGCCTCTTGTCTAGCATGGGTCAGAGATTGGTGTCTCTTAGAAAACAAAAGGTTACTAGTTTTAGAGGGAGCAGGATTAACTAAAGGCTGGCATGCATACGTTTGGTATCAGACCTCCCCAAAAAACACCAATTTCCAGGCACATGAAGTTCGAAAAGCAATCTATAAAACTTGGTTTGAGATTAAAAAAAAAATTTATACATATACTCCATTGTGGGTTTCACCAGTAGAAGCAACTACCCACCCTAATTTATATGATTGGGAAAATCCTCAAAACTATTCAATCTTACTAGATAGTAAAAACAATTTAAATTTGGAAACAAACATAATCTCGGACTGGTGGGTCAGATGCCAAATTAAGTCAAGATATCAATCTGATAAAAGCGTGGGCTTTCCTAAAGATGCCAAAGTAAATGAATTCGACACAATGATACAAGAACCTAAAAAACTTATTTCAAAAATCTATAGTTGGCTATTGGAGATGGAAATGCAGTCGGAAACGGTTAAAGAGAGCTGGATAAAGTGGTTACAGGACTTTGGCTATTCGATCGAATTAGAAGAATGGGAAAAGATTTGGAAATATAATATTAAATTGACCAAATCAGTAGTATTCAAAGAAAACCTATATAAAATGATGTATAGGTGGTACCTGACTCCAGCGAGACTAGCCAGAATGAACCCAACCTATAACGATAAATGTTGGAAATGTAAAAAAGCTAGAGGGACACTTTACCATATTTGGTGGAACTGTGAGATTGCTAGAAAATTCTGGATACAAATAAGTATATGGATCCAGAAGATTTTAAAGAAAAGGTTGAAACACTTACCCGAACTGTATTTGTTAAGTGTATGTAGAGAAAACTTAACACAGAGTGAGAAAAAACTGGTAATATACATGATTACAACAGCCAGAATCCTCTTTGCAAAATATTGGAAATCCCCCCAAACCCCGTGTAAAGAAGAATTCTTGTTTAAATTACTGGAGTCTGCCGAAATGGATGTTCTAACTATAAGGTTGAGAGATGGAAACTGGCAAGAATGTATTAAAACTTGGGAACCAGTGTATATATGGGCGAAAAGTATGGGATATGATTTGAGACAGTAGATTTAATATCCTTATATGCTCCTAAAGCTCCTTTCACAGGTGGTGGTGGAAGATGGGTGGTGGTGGGAGATGGGTGGGTATAGGATTTATGTTCTTCTGTTTTCCCTTTTTGTATTTTTTTTTTGTTGGTGTTTCTTGATTTTCTTGTTTGTATTGTTTTTCCCTAAACCTCAATAAATGAAAACTTTTCCGAAAAAAAAAAAAAAAAAAAAAAAAAAAGATCTTTTGTCTTAAATTTCAGAACAAACTGAAGACACTGATGTTTACCAAGACCTTTGCTGGCAGCATCTGAGTGATGATTTTGTTTGTAGCAGGCCTCTTGTTGGAAAGCAGACTACTTACACGGAGTGCTGTTGTTTGTATGGTGAAGCATGGGGCATGCAGTGTGCTCTCTGTCCCATGAAGGACTCAGGTAAGACATTTTCTAGTGATTTGGGAGATATTTCATTAAGCTCACATTGTTCGGAACCTGAACTTAGCATAGAACTTGCTGAAGATTAGATCACAAGATGTTTTAAGATTTCATTACCCATATTGTTCAGACTTCATACCATACTTCAATCATATGGTAATTCTAGTTGCTTGATAACCTTCTAACATCAGTCCCAATTACTGAGGCATTTGAGATCTTTGCCTCCTTAACTGATGTAGGCTTAATTCCACACGTTGGCATTTTCCCTTCATTATTTGTTGTTGTTGGTTGGTTGTTTCCCCTGCCACCAGTAATTTTCAATGTGTTTCATATGTAAAATTAAAATTTCTCTGTGGAGGATAAGGCTTCACCTTGAATCTGGATCAAATCTGTGTTTCCTTTTCTCTCTTAATATGCTGCTGCCACCTATTTTGTTTTTGGTTAACCCTTTCTTCCCTAGAAAGCAGGCTATATAGAAGGGTCAAGGCCAGTGCTCCTTCTAGCTGTGGAGTCTTGTGAGCAAAAATTCTACTTCATGAGCTACTGGCATTAAAGTTGTGAGTGGGCAGTTTGGCTGCTGCATAAATTAGTTTGCTCTGGGGCCATCCTTTCTGAGCTAAGACAAAAATGTGTGAGCTAGAGGCTTAAAAGCTGTGAGCTAGCTTACACTAACACAGCTTAGAAGGAACACTGGTCAAGGCCACCTTGGAGAGAAACTTATTGGGATAAATCTTTCCAGTTTCCGCTGGTTAGAGTGATGTGTTGTCCCCTTCTCCTCTTGAAACTTGGTCAGGAACATGTGATAATTCTCTGAGCTGCAAATTCCGCAGTCAAAACAGTAATTCCAAATGACCAGTTTATTAGGGTGCATAGACAAGAGGAAGATTATTGAAACTTGTAGACCTAAAGAAAACTTTAAAATCGCTCTCTAGCTTGCCTATATGCTTGAGAATCTGGGCACTTTCTAAATCTGTACTTATAAATCACAAGAGCAGAATTCTATCTTCATTCCAAGGAAATCAACATTTTATGAGCCTAAGGGTTTCTTTTGAACTCTGCACATTTAGCGGCCAGTGAGGCTCACAAGCAGCACCAGCCCAAGGGCGCATGGCACCCTAGGCAGGCACCCCCCCCACAATGATGCAACGCAGTGCCACGCTCTGTTGCACACCCCCAGTGTGCTGCCCACTTGCTGCCCATGCCTTCTTCACTGGCCCATCATCCACTCCTCCTTTTCCTTCCCTTCCCGTCGCCTCCACCCCACCCCCGGGATCACAGCATGCCACGCCTGGTCCATACTGGCTGTGACCTGGCTTGTATCTTATCCTTCAAAAGATAAGACACAAGCTGTGCCACGGCCGGCAGGGCCCAGGCACAGTGCACTGTGATCGTGCTGGGGGGGGAGGTGATGGGAAGGGATGGGAAAGGAGGGGTGGGCAATGGCGGTAGTGGCAGGCCGGCAGAGGAGGCACGGGTGGCAGGTGAGTGGCACGCTGGGGAGGTGCGAAGGAAAGGGAAGAAGTGGGTGGGGTGACAGGAAGAAAAAGGAAGGGCAGGCGATGGTGGTAGTGGCGAGCCGGCAGAGGAGGCACGGGTGGCGGGCAGGCAGCACGCTGGGGAGGTGTGAAGGGAAGGGAAGGAGTGGAGTGGGTGAGGTGATGGGAAGGGAAAGGAGGGGCTGGTGGTGACTGTGGCGGCAGGTGGAGTAGGCAGGCAAACTAGGCGCTTGCCTAGGGCACTGGGGGGGGAGCTCAATTCAGCACCCCCACCCTCCCGGCACCCTAGGCAACTGCTTAGTTTGCCTAGTGGACGAGCCAGCCTTGCTCACAAGATCTCTAGACCCATTTATTTATTTATTATTAATTTAATTTGTATCCCGCCCTCCCCGCTGAAGCCTCAGGGTGGCTCATATTAAGAGGTCATAAAACCAATATCAATAGACAGAAGATAAAAATTCAAGTACATCATAAATAAACCATATAAAACAATTAGATAAAACAATGGTAGGTGCTATTTGATCAAACATATTTGATGTATAAATGATGGTGGATACTACCAATCAATGTTAAAATTTTATTATTCAAGTATTTCTGCTGGATGTCCTATAAGAAAAAGATTCCCAGTCAGATGTTTGAGGTGGGCCAAATGGATTAATTTCTGCTTTCCTGTTGTCGATTTTAATTCAAAAATGCCTGGCAAAAGAGCGCCATTTTACAGGCCCTGCGGAACTGTGAAAGCACTCACAGGGCCCTAACCTCCTCCGGCAACTTGTTCCACCATGCAGGAGCCAAAACAGGAAAGGGCCTGGCTCTGGTCATCTTGAGCCTGGCCTCTTTGATGCTGGGATCGAGATCAGATTTTGCGACCCCAACCGAAGTGCTCTCTGGGGTACATGTGGGGAAAGGCGGTCCCTAAGGTATACTGGTCCTTGGCCATAATAGGGCTTTAAAGGTAATAGCCAGCACCTTGAAGTGAATCCAGTAAGCAATAGATAACCATTGCAGCGCTTTCAGCACAGGTCGAATGTGTTCCTGTGAAGGAAACCTCACTAACAACCTGCCTGCAGCATTCTGCACTAGTTGAAGCCTCTGGATCTGGGACAAGGGCAGCCCCATGTAGAGGGCATTACAGTAGTCCAACCTCAAGGTGACCCATTAATTCCTCTAACAGACTGAGAGAGAGGTTCCTTGCCTTAAATTAATATAATTTATTTCCTTGCCTTAAATTAATATAAATTAACATAATAAAAAAGGATTTTCCCACAGTCAGCTGGGACTAGCAGATTGTCATCTTTGGTCTGGATCTTGTATAAATTGTGGACTTTGGACTGCAGATTTTTTATACCCCGCCCTTCTCTCTGAATCAGAGACTCAGAGCGGCTTACAATCTCCTATATCTTCTCCCTCCACAACAGACACCCTGTGGGGCTGGGGGCGCTCTCACAGGACAACTCCTGCAATAGCTATGGCTAACCCAAGTACATTCCAGCTGTAAGTGGAGGAGTGGGGAATCAAACCCAGTTCTCCCACTTAAGAGTCCGCACACTTAACTACTACACCAAACTGGCACTACACCAAACCACTATACCAAACTTAGCTGCGTCAGATAGAAGAATTTAACAGAACAAAATGAGAGAAATAAAATACCATTTCCCCCATTATCTAGTACGGGAACTTCCAGATCTTCTTCATTGTTCCTGTGCAGGCCTCACTCTGGGTTCTGTGCCTGTGCTGGACCACACTGGGAAACTTCTAAAGCTCTTTCTTTCTTTTTTTTGGTGGGCTTTCCCTCTGCTTTGGGGAGCAGGCATCAACCTTGCTGTTCTGTCTTTACTGCCGCACCAGCTGGACAGTTTTCCTCATCAGTCTTTTCGACGTTCTTCCTCAACTGTGCCGGCCGTGGCACAGCTTGTGTCTTATCTTTTGAAGGATAAGATACAAGCCAGGTCACAGCCAGTATGGACCAGGCGTGGCATGCTGTGATCCCGGGGGTGGGGTAGTACCAGAAGCCCCCTCGTAGTACCAGAAGCCCCCTTCTCCTTTTATAACCCCCTCCGGTCTCCCCTCCCCTTCCTTTTCGGTTTCCTCAATTAGTCTATTGCCCCCCCCCCCAGGGCTCCATTCATCCTGTTTTCTTCCCAGAACGAGTGGTCACCCCCCCCCCCAGCCACGGCTGAAGGAGGAATGATGGAGTCTATGACTTCCTCTCTCTGACTCTTGTGTTGGGGCAGACGTGATAGAGCGTCAGCCAAGAAATTTTTTTGAACTGGGAATGTGCCGGAGGGTAAAATTGAATTTTACAAAGAACCCGGCCTACCAAATTTGTTTGGCAGTCAGTTTCCGACGACCTGTGAGCGCCTCTAAGTTTTTATGGTCAGTCCAGATCTCAAATGGCACCCTCGCCCCCTCTAGCCAAGACCACCAGGTCTTTAAGGCGAACGTTACTGCGAACGCCTCTTTGTCCCAGACCGACCAGTTGTGCTGCTCTTGTGAGAATTTTCGAGAGATATAAGCACACGGTTTCAACCTCCCCTCCTCGTCCCTCTGCATTAATATGGCTCCGACGGCTACATCGGCGGCGTCGCACAGGAGCACAAAGGGCTTTAGTTCGTTTGGGCGGGCTAGCACTGGTTCACTAGTGAACAGTCTTTGTTCACTAAGTGTAGTGTTCACTAACAGTGTAGTATCACTGCTGTTCCAACATTAAATTGTGCTTTTGAGAAACTGTCGTACAGAAGCATCAATATTATGTAATTCTAACTTTGGTCAGGTAAATAATTCCACTGCAATACATTGGGATTCTTTTGCAAACAAAGCTACACACGGATTGTTCACGGACTCTTTGACTAAAACTGCAAATATATATTAACTTTGTCATAGACTTATCGTTGCAGAGCCGTAGAGCTGCATGCATCCAAATGGTTGACCCTGATCCAAAAGAAAATTACATCCATAGGAATTTCCTTGGATGCATTTTATCTATCCTCTGCTCCTGCGGTATTCCAATCCATCAAACGCAGATTACTAGATATCCAGTTGCAACGTCTAACTGAGGCAGCTCAGAAAACCTGCTCCGCAAGCTATTTGGGTTTATCCCTGACTCCTGGGTTTTTAGCTCCCTATTTCCTCTTTTTAACTGATCCTCACCAAAGAAGAGCTTTCATGCTGGCCAGATTTAATGCACTACCATCGGCCATCCTCTCCGGAAGTTACCACAGAATCCCCCGCAATCTTAGACGATGCCCTTGTAGCCAAGGAGTCGTCGAAATGGTCTCTCATGTTCCTTTGGACTGCCCTTTCTATAGCAGTCCATGAGCAAGATACTTAGATGCTCTGCTCTTTGACCATCAAGGTCTCTCTGTCAATGCTAAAGTTCGCTTTTTACTCCACGGGAAACACAACTTTGTCACCACTCACGTGGCTTGCTTTTTACAGGTTGCGATCCAAATCAGAGAGGCTTTTACTCATGTATAGCCCACAGCTATTTTATGTCATTTAACTTTTGCTGGTTTTTCTAAGGTTTTACTATATTTTATAGTGTTACTGTCGGTTTTAAAGTATACTGCACTCTTATATCAATGCCAATAAAGGTCTACTACTACTATATTAACTTTGTTGCCTGCTGCCCCTAAGAAAAAAGAGCCTTGGGCTCTTTGTTGAATTATTATTATTTATTTATTACATTAAGCTTATATCCCACCCTCTCCGCAAGCGGACTCAGGGCGGCTCACAAAATCACATTAACTCCATTAAAAACCAATAAAACATATAAAACATAATTACATATTTAAATTATTTAAAACATTTCATGGTGCTGTATTAATACAGTACAGTATAGCGGTTCTGAAAGTTCGATGGTGACCATCGGTACTCTGCTTGGAGTTCTATATAATGTCCAGTGGCAGCTCTCTCTCGGTTAAATGTCGAAGGCCTGTCGGAGCATAAGAGGAAAGATGAATGTGCTGGAATAGTAAAAGGGACAGTTGTAGTTTGTCTATCTCTAGATAATGCAATGGGAGAATTGATGAATACTTCTTGTATCTCCTGTGGAGCTTGTGGCCTACATCATGTTATATGCTCATTCATTCTTTTGTCTCTAACACTCTTAGTCATTTCTATGCTTTCACTCCCATGAAATTCAATGAGATCATTCATTAAAAACATGGCATACCTTATTAATTACTGACTGTACATGTGATGGCCAGTTTCTACAGAGTCTCAGATGCCTGCATTGTTTTAACAACCTAGGTTGATTTTGCCTTTTAAGTTTTCACTCTCTCTCCACCCAACAACATTAACATTAACCATATTTTAAATTCTCTTGTGTGATACCAGGGTGGTCTGAGTGGGAGGAGATATTGGGTGATATTGGAGATATTGGGTAATACAGAGCATAAAATGAAAACAAAAATATATTGCATGCTCACTAGGGACTCTGTGGATCATGGCTTCTGATTTTAAGGTTGCCAGTATTAAAGCATTTTGTGAATTGTCCATTGAAATGTATTTCTATGAGGCCTTTTATGAAACAAATATTACATATTTCATTGATAGTTTGGATTCATTTGTAAAAGATTCAGCTTGAGAATCTACCACATCATACTGTTTAAAAATCAGCCAAAGATGAGCTTGCTTACTGCAAATGAGTATTGTTTGAAATCTGTGAATTTACTGTGAATTAGATGTCTTAATTCTGAAATGTGAGAGCTTTTTCCCCTTTCATTTCACATCAGCAGAATATTGGTATTTTGGCCGAGAGCCCTGTGAATGCCCTGTAAGTTATAAAATTAACTTTCTAAAAAAATCTGTCCAAAATTATTGTCATTGTCAGAAAAGCAAGGGTATGCACATAACAATTCAAAAGGTACTTAATGATTAGATTTCCCAATCACTTTAGAAATAAAAATAGCATCAGACATAGCCCTGATTGGTGGGAGCAGGGGGGCAAGGATTGTCCCATATTTACTGTTAGCCTTGGAAGGAAAAATGATGCTCATCTCCCCTCTTCCCTGTGAGGGTCTCAATGGTCAAACTATGCAGAAGTGTTTGCCCCTTCAGCTCTAGATCAGGGACCTGCATGGCTGCTACTTCTATTTGGAAAATGGTGGCTAGGTCCTGTCCTGTATCTTCTAATATCTTCTAGTAGATAGTCACCTTTATAGGGCTACTTTCAAGGAGATGTGGTAGGACAGAATTATAGCAATTGAGAACTTGTGTAGTGGTTAGCAAGCTGGCTCCAGAACTGGCTTTGTTTAAAAATGTGATACATAAATCAACACAAGCATCTTGCCATTGGCTAACCGCTGCTGTCTAAGGTTGATAATTGTGGACTTTGGTGTGTGCATAGTTAAGAGTTGTGTTAATAGAGCCAGTTTGGTGTAGTGGTTAAGTGCCTGGACTCTTATCTGGGAGAACTGGGTTTGATTCCCCACTCCTCCACTTGCACTTGCTGGAATGGCCTTGGGTTAGCCATAGCTCTGGAAGAGGTTGTCCTTGAAAGGGCAGCTACTGTGAGAGCCCTCTCAGCTCCACCCACCTCACAGGGTGTCTGTTGTGGGCGGAGAAGATATAGGAGATTGTAAGCTGCTCTGAGTCTCTGATTCAGAGAGAAAGGCAGGGTATAAATCTGCAATTCTTTTTCTTCTTTAACTTCTTCTTCTTAATAGAGTAATTCTTATGGCTTCCCTTAATGTGTTATTAAAAGGAGAAAGAAAGCCAAAGGCATAGATTATTCTTATGCTAAGAGCATCATTCACAAATCCCACTGCCCTGACTTTCCATACTTACCTGGTGCCGCACACCTAGAAAATGGTTTCCTGCCTGAATCTTCTGGACTTATATCATAGCCCATCTATGGAGGTTGGCCGTGGCCATCTTTAATAAATTATCATGGTGGCAAATCTGAGTATTTTCATTGGTTGGGTGTGGGCTATGCAGGATTGGCTTGCACTCTGTCTCTGGTGTGCCATTGCTGATTCTGCTCTCCTCCGCCCACCACCAGCCATATCAGGCGAGAACCCTACCAGACAGCCACTGACCTCTGAGGGAGACAATTCTCTGTTGACAGGTTCTCCTAGGGGCTTACTGATCACTACGGTCTCTCCTCACGGCCCGTTGTTGGAAGTCCAGAGCAGTCCATCTCCCCACCCCCCAAACAACCCTGCTGCAAAGCAAATAGTAGAGCGTAAGAGACATGTTCATGAGACAAAGAGTAGCAGTTACTTCTCTTTAACTGACACAAAAGGAATGTTCACTCACAGCAGGGAGGGGCCAGTTCAACAGCAGCTGATACAGACTGACACTATACAATATATCAAGCCCCCTTTCCACCTGCAAATACTCTTCACTCTTTCTATTCAAATTAGGCTACAGTGGGCTCATATGGGTCCTACAGTGGGCTCATATGGGTCCACAGAACACCATGTATTCCATTCTATCCTGTCAGCCCATAGGATAGAATGGACTCCATTATGTCCTATGGGCCCATTGGACAGATTGAAGGTTCATTCTATACTATGAGCCCACTGGACAGAATGGACTCCATTGTATCCTATGGGCCCATAGGATGGAATGGACTCCATTCTGTTCTATGGGCTCAAGGGGTACAATGCAGTCCACTCTGTCCTATGGCCCCATGAAATGGAATGGACTCCCTTTCACTTTCCCTTCCAGGCAGTCACCTGCAAGCAGGAGGAAGTGAAAAGGAGGCTTACAATGGCTCTCTGCAACTTACAGCCACCAGTGGAGCAGGTCCACCTGTCAGCTGCTTGCTTTAAGAGGCAGGGAGCCATTGGAAGGCTCCTTTTCGCTCTGCCACAACTGCTTCCAATGGCTGCCTACCTACTTGCCTGTCTGTCTGTCTTCCTGTCATTTTTCTGTCTCTTTGTCTTCCTTCTTTTCATTTTCCTTTCTTTTACTCCTTTCGAGATTTTCCATTTCCTTTCTTCCTCTCATTCTTTCTCTGTCTCTCTCTGTCTTTCTGCCTTTTTCTTTCATACCATCTACTTTCCTTCTTCTCATTTTTCTTTCTCTCACTCTTTTCTCCCCCCTTTTTACCTCTCCCTTCTGTTCTTTCTCTCATTCTTTCTCTGTATCTCTGTCTGTCTTTTTATTTCATTATGTCTGTCTACTTTCCTTCCTTTCATTTTTTCTCATACTCCTTTCTCCCTGTTTTTCCCTACCACTCTTTTTCTCATTCTTTGTCTCCCTCTCTTCTTCTTTCATTCTGTTTGTCTATCTTCCTTCCTTCCTGCCACCTACACATTCATAAACCGCCCCCCCCCCCAATATTTTTCTAGGGCCCATTGTATTTCTTCCTACAACAGCCTTTACTGCTAGTACCCAATAATGGTAGAACAACAAACCATAAGCTTGTGGTTCCCATCTGTTATTATTGCCATAGAAAGACATAGTAACTTCAGAAAATGGAGCAGAGCCACTGGACCATGGTGTACCCCAGTTCTCTTAGCTGCCTGCCCTAACTAAGGAGGTATATGCAATCTCTTGGCATGATGGTGCTCAGGAGCAGGGGCATTGGCGCAGTGGGGCTGTGGGCTACAACTTAAAGTGTTATATAAATAGTATTTAGCATATACATATATTTGAATATATAGAGAATAATCAGACCATTTGCCCAAATTTAAAACCAGAAATCATTAGCTAATCCTCAGTAATCAGTAATTCTATTTTTTTTTGGGGGGGGGGGGGAGGTTTAATTGGTGGAATGTAGTAAGTATAAGGCTTGGTAAACCATTTGGTTATATTCTGATACCACTTTCATTCAATTTTACAGAATTTTCCCCAAGAAAAACATAGACTGGATTAAGTGTATGAAAGAATCATTTTGCCCTGTCTTCAATATGCAGCATTTGAAGTGATATTGTTGGCTCAGGAAGAAACTTTCACACTTCTTGACCAGAAGGTCATAGGTTCAAATCCTGTCTGAGGAAGCTGGAGTTGCTCCATATTAGAATTTTAGGTTTATATATTGATTCGGTATGATTTACTACTGGAGCTGTATGCATATTTCCAAATCCATGAATGTTTGGAACATGAATTACAGAAATAGGAAAAGCAATAACACTCAAAGATTTAGAACATGAAACATACAGTGAAACTACATACATATGTATGCTTTTACCCAAAGAACATGGTATTTGGTTTCAGTGACGGGCAGTCTGTTTTTAAACAGAATTTTCTTGTAGTCAAAGATGTGACTCACACAGGACAAAACTCTGGACCTCTGAACAAGGTCACTATTGTCTGTCTCTTTCAAAAATAGTTACAAAATTAATTCCCTACTTTTGAAAGTAAACTAAATGTTTTGTTTTCAGGACATTTTTTGGCTGCCTAAGTTCTACAGTCACAGCAGTGGAAAGTGATCAGTAATGGACAGAAAGAAGACAAGGGGGCTGAATGAGTAAGGGGAATGGTAAATGCTTCCTTGAGACTGTGAGTTGTATTACCTGTGCTCAACAAGGCAGTGATTAGAACCATTCCTGGGGAAAGAACTTTCTGTACCATGTTGGAAAACTTTTGCTCAGTCTCTAATCTTACATTCTTAGGCAAGGCACTAGAGCAGGGTGTTTGCTTCTCAGCTCCAGGAGCTCTTAGAAGAGACTGGTTATCTTTACCTGTTTAGGTTGGGATCTGGAACAGAGACTGCTTTGGTCACCTTGGTTGATAACCTCTGTTAAGAACTAAACTGGGGAATGTGACTCTGCTAGTTCACCTGGATGTCTCAGCAGCCTTTGCTACCATCCATCAATAGATACCATCAACCATGGTGTTAAATCATCTTGGCCTGGCCTCCCCTGCCTTTGGTACCTGCCCAGTGCCTTTCATACACTTTTAACTTTTTATGGGGCACTGTATTTTAGGGTACCTACCACCATCTGATTAAAAAATTGTCATAAATCAGGCCATCTACCATTTCTGTTAAAATGTTATAGGAGACATTAGATTATTAATGTTTTAGTGTCATCTTGCTTAATCACATAATTGTTTAATTGTTTTATAATACTGGTTTTTATTGTTTTTATTATGTTGTGTGCCACTCTGAGCAGGATAGAAGTTTAATAAAATAAATCAATATCCTGCTTGGCCACCTCTCAGTGCTGGGTCTTATATTCACCATGTTATGGTGGTTCGAGACCTGTCTGAGAGAATGGTCCCAGAAGGTGGTGTTGGGGAATTCCTGCTCTACCCCATGGTTGTTGACCTTTGGAGTTCCACAGTATTCCATCTTATCTCCCATGCTATTCAATATCTGTATGAAGCCACTGGGAGAGTTCATCAGGAGGTTTGGGCTGTGATATGCTGATACCTAACTTTGGCTTCCTTTTCCACCTAATTCCAAAGAATCTGTAAATGTTCTAAACTGCTGCTTGAAGTCAGTAAATGGGCTGGATGAACAAGATGAAACTTATTCCT
Organism: Heteronotia binoei; assembly: GCF_032191835.1. Taxonomy (NCBI): domain Eukaryota; kingdom Metazoa; phylum Chordata; class Lepidosauria; order Squamata; family Gekkonidae; genus Heteronotia; species Heteronotia binoei. The sequence continues at coordinate 175,193,221 of NC_083223.1, forward strand.
GATAAGACGCTCTAGGCTAGTAGAAAGGCATACCAGAGTCTTAAGACCTCCTTGATCTAGGTTGAATTATACTCCCCTTAAAAAGCCAGGTCTGCAGGTTGGAAGTGCTGCTTGACCCCTTCTCTAGTTCACGGTATGTTTTTTATTTTATATAAACAATACAAACATTGAAAAACATAAGATAGAAATACTACAAAGTTTCATTTTTCTATAAGGAGTCATGACCCTCCCCCCCCCCAACACCTTGTCTAAAAATGAAAGATTGGAGACTCATTGAAAGTTCTCCAACATGGTCAAGAAAATCAGGTGGCTGCTGTGGTTTTAGGGTGTTTTTACCCAGCTTTTAACTAGTTATTTTTACTTATTTTATTGTGTTTTACTATTATATACATTATAAGACACCTTGAGTTCTTATAAGGCAGAAAGGCAGCTAATAAAAGTTTTAAATAAATAAAATAAGTAGGGGAGAGTTGAAAGAAATGTATATTCACTATGGTTCAGGTCAATTACTTTTGTTTGGAGGACTGGAAATAAACTGGAGGCTTGTTTGGTGTGGTTGTTTGGAGCCAGTTTGATGTAGTGGTTAAGTGCGCGGGCTCTTATCTGGGAGATGCGGGTTTGATTCCCCACTCCTCCACTTGCAGCTGCTGCAATGTCCTTGGGTCAGCCATAGCTCTCAGGAGTTGTCCTTGAAATGGCAGCTGCTGTAAGAGCTCTCTCAGCCCCACCTACCTCACAGGGTGTTTGTTATTGGGGGAGGGGTGGGAAGGTAAAGGAGATGGTGACCAGAGATTCAGAGTATAGGGCGGGGTATAAATCCAATATCTTTTTCTTCTACTTCTTCTTGTTCAGTTCTTTTTCCCTTCTAATGTAATTTCCCTTTTCTGCTTATAGGACTAACCAGAGTTTACCCCAGTATCTGAATTGGCAAACTATACTTAGTGTTTGGCTTCCTAACTAGCACCAGAACACATGACTTGAAGTGAATTTCTGAATCAGGACAAGCATTATCACAGTGAACTATGATGAGCTCTAAGATATGCTGAGAAGCCTGTAAGCATGTGGCTTGTTTTGATCATGGTTTTGAAAGATCATGCGAACGGAGCCTCTAGCTAAGTGATTAAAGTGTTCCAGTGGAAAGTTTCTGTTTGTGAAATCATTAATGAAGAGTTTCTCTCTTTCCTTGCTATTACAGTGTCCATAAAAACCTCACTGTTAAAACACTGGCTTGCCTGTGAGGAATAAAATTCCTTCAGGAATAAAATTAGCAAATAAGCATTACCAAATCAGACTGTTGATCAATGTGAAGCAGAATAGTAGGTAAACCCTCAAATGATCACTAGCAATTACAAAACAAAAAAATCCAGTTTGTTTGCAGATATTTGCATAGTCTGAAATGTGTTCTGGTTCTGAGACAAGTACCTTGAAGATAGCTCAACATGAAGAGCAGTTTCATACATCAGTAGAGTCTACAGTTGCCAGGTCTTACCTGGAGATGATGCAGGGGACTGCAGTCCTCTTCTTAGAGTCTTTGGCATGCACACAGTGTGATGACATCACCCAGAAGTGACATCATCAAGCCAAACATGTTGTGCAGGCTCTTTCATTTGAGGGGAAACTCTATAGTCACCCCAGAGTTTTAACCAAAATGCTAGAGCGTCCCCTGCACGATGTACTCGGCACAATGACATTATCTCCAGGTGACATCATCATGCTAGGCACATCAGGTGTGCTGGAACTTCAGGAGTGAGGCTCCCCCACCAGCCAGCTCCGTGGTGGTGGACTGGAGACCCTGAAAGTGAGGGAACTCTTGCCCCCTTTGGGGGGATGGGATTCTAGTAGAGTCGCCAGCTCCAGGTTGGAAAATACTTGGAGATTTTGGGCGTGGAGCCTGAGGAGGGAAAGCTTTGGGAAGGGGAGGGACTTCACTGGGATATAATGCCATGAAGTCAATTTTCCAAAGTGACCATTTTCTCCAGGTGTACTGTTCTCTGTCACCTGAGGATCCACAGTAATCCTAGGAGATCTCCAGCCACCATGTGGAAGCTGGCAGCCACACCCATCAGGGTTAAAGAATCTTTTCTTGAATTCGGGCACAACAAATCTTAGAGTGCTTTTAAGTGCAAAGGCTTAAACGATCTCTGTGTTTCTCCTGGGCCATTTCTACAATTGCTGTTAATTTGGAAAGGCAAGAGAGAAAACGTTTGTAATGTAATTGTGCATTTAGCCAATGTAGGTTTTATATTTCATTACAAATCATCTTAAGTAAAAAATGTTTTCACCCTCATTAGGATGGGAGGTGCCGACTGACACACATCTGAAATAAATCTGTGTCAGTGATGTAGGCAGATATGTTAGAAAAAAATGTCTGGGTGTTGGATTGCAGTTTTCCTTTGACCTTGTCTTGGAACAATATTTCCTTAGCAGGGTTTTGGTGATGATTATTACTTGTAGCTATCATCTTTAATCATTGTGGTTTCAGGAATGATCATACATATTAACGCTGGTAACCAGTTTTATTGTCTAGGATTGTTGTATTAATAAGTGATAGTTTCTTCTTTCTGGGAGTACTTTGAACAAGTATTAGTCACAGAATTAGATCTGGACTGAATTAAGCCATATTGCAAACTGTACCATACTGTAAAGCCACAGCTGAACTGCAAAGCTCAGTATGAGGTGAGAACTTTGGTATGTAGAGTTGGTGTACTGTGTGCTGAGCAAAACAGACTGTTTCCTTTATAAATTATAATCATGGATGTATAGACAAAGTGCAGAATGTGCTATGGGGCAGGCACAGGATTCACTTTCCTTGGAAATATCTGCATTCATTTTTTAAAATCAAATTTATAGCTCTTATGGCTATTAATATAATCTTAAAAATATATGGGTGGTTCCTGCTGAAATCTCAGAAGTTATGAAGACAGCATGTGCAGTAATCACTACCCAGTGCTTATAAAGGAAAGGTACTTAAAGAGTGTCAGAGCTAGATGGTTGAGGAATACAGAAATCCTGTTTGCTTTGGGTCCCAAATTGCTGTTCTCTGTATGTTAATATTCTAGTGGGGCTGCAAGACCTGGAATAACCTTTGCTGGGGAGCAGATAGCTGGAAGAAAGCAACTGTTGTTTTAATAAAAGTAAAGGTGGGGAGATGCTTACCCATTCTTTACTCTCTTGGTTTTCATTCCCTTCCTCCCACCCCACTCCAGCACAAACCAATCTGTGTCCTCCTACTGTCACATCTAGTTTATTCCAAAGAAGAATTTTGGAATAATGAGTTTGTAGGGGTTACAAGTAGAGCTTCTTTGCCTTGGTCCTTCCCATAACAAAACAGCATGAATTAATCAAAATACCACAAAATGAAGAATAAATTATGCAGATTACAGAATTGCAAAATTCAGTTGCCTGTACACAGAAATTATGTTGCTTATGTGCAGAATTTTATTATTTATTAATAATATAGTATAGATAGAACAACACTTGTTCTCAGTGTTAGTTAAATTTTAAATTCTGGTGGGATGCCTGACATATGGAATTGAATGATCAAAGTAGGTTGAGCAATACGGTTGCCAGTAGGTCAGTATTTTATTTATTTGTATTATATTTTAGGTAAATTTATAGTCTACCCTTTCCCAAAAATGGGCTCAGGGGCATATATAGTGCATATATTTATTGATTTTAGAATATTTATAGCTCTTTTGTCAACAAAATTCTCAAAGTGAGTTACAGAGATAAATAAAACAATGACATTGTTTAAACTAAACTAAAATATATAATCAACAAAGCCCTGCATAAACTGAAAAGTTATCAAGGTTTTCTTAAAGAATGGTTTGGAGAGCAAAACTATAGGTTTTGATTTAGTGATAACAAACTGAAGCTTGCTGCAAATCCAGACATAGTCAATTAATTGGCTACAAGCAAAGAAAGATGAAAGGAGGGAAAACATGGACACTGAAGGATAAACTAATTCCCGTTATGTGAATCAAGCTAATAACATCCTCCAGAACCCACAAATTTCAGCAGCCAACTGGTTCCATAATCTAAAGATTCAGAAGCAAGGTCATGCGTAACACTGGGAGTCCTCTTATCCCTTTTAAAGCCAAAACTGCAGAAAATATCCCATTCCCCCCCCCCCCCCGCCGAAAGCCCTTTAAGCTGCAGATTTGTTCATTGTGATTTTTTTAACAAGACCATGTGCAGTAGTTCCTTGAAGTATATCTAGAGTACCATTCTTTGCATCTGAAAACTGGATAATAAGTTTCCATTTGTAAAATAATTAGGGAGAGGGTACCAAGCTTTTTGCTTCCACAGATATTTTACATGCAGAGATGAGTCTAGAATGGGTTAGAAGCCCTTTAGCAGACCCTTTCAGGTCATGCCTAGACCTTTCTTAAGGACTGACACAGTTTTTCTACAAGCAGTAGATTAAATCCTGATGGAGTATTGCGCTTCACTTTGTAAACTTCTAAACTTAGTTCTGTATATAAAATCTAAGATTTTTAGTTTATCACCTCTCATAGTTCTTATACATTATATTATATTTGTTACATTTTTATCTCCCCTTCTGTTATGGAATCCAAGGAACCATATATACAGAACTCCCAAAAGGTCTTCCATCAGTAGGCTTCCCAATCCCCAGGTCCCAGCGGGGGATTTCCTGGTTTTACAAGCTTCCCCCTGCCCCCAGCCAGCTGGCCAGTGGGGGAAGCTCCTCCCCCACACCCACCATGTACCTCTAGATCTCGGGCAGGACCAGCAAAATGTGTGTGTGCCTTTAAATTGGAGCAGGAAGTACTTCATGGGGAAGGGTTAGCAACAGCAGACCTCGTGAGAGTGCAGCCCCTCTGTTTGTTTCGCTTTCATTTCGGACAAGTGAGTGTGTGCGTAAAAGAGCAGTGTAGCCCCTGTACTTTCCAGACCTGGTTGTGGAGGCAACAGAGACTCCTCCTTTGTTCTACTGCTTCAAACCAACATGGCTGCCCACTTGCACCAGAGACAGTTAAGCATGTGTGTGAGTGAGAGACCGAAAGCGTGGGGGGGAGGGGAGGGAACTCTATTATTCCCTATGGAGACTTATTCCCATAGGAAATAATGGAGAATTGATCCACGGGTATCTGGGGCTCTGGGGGGGACTTCTTTTTGAGGTAGAGGCACCAGATTTGCAACATAGCATCCAGTATCTCCCCAAAAAGATTGGACCAGGGGGTCCAATTCTATGAGCCCCAAAAGAAGATGCCCCTATCCTTCATTATTTCCTATGGAGGGAAGGGATTTAAAAGATGTGCGGTCCCCTTAAATGTGATGGCCAGAACTCCCTTGAAGTTCAATTATGCTTGTCACACCCTTGCTCCTGGCTCCGCCCCAATGTCTCCTGGCTCCACCCCCAAAGTCCCCAGGTATTTTTTGAATTGGACTTGGCAACCCTATCCATCAGGGCCTTTTATTGCTTTATAGATATACAAATGGAGCTCAGATGTGACTTGTTCCAGGTTCCCCTGTTTTGTCATTTTTGTGCTATTGTTATATATGGCACTGCTGAGACTGAAGTACTGGCTGCCCTGCTTTTGGCATACATTTTTGATCCATTCTATGGGAGATGAGAGTTTCATAGGGAGTGTAATCGCTGATTTGTAATCTTTTGTGGGGAAAAGAACAGACATTGTATATGCTGATGATATAATTCTGAGGGATAATTTTGTGGCCGAATATAATAGCAAAGGAAGAGTGGCACAGGAGGGCTGTTAGCTTTCCTCAGCCAAAAGTGATGGATTTATTATGCAGATTATAAGGACCAAATATTTTGCATGTACAAAGTACAAATGTTGCCAGGGTTAGGCCCAACCCTCATCTACTCCTGCATCACCCTATAAAGAAATAGTTGAAAAATGTGTACTGTGATTTTGTGATTGCATTTCCCTGACACACTGTGTTTCATTTTCTGCTGCTTGCAGGGGTGAGGAAATGTGATAATGTTATGCCACATGGATTTTCAGTTACATATGCGAGATACATAAGCTAAATGCAAGTCACTGGTATCCGAGTATTTTGTACCCTAGTTTAAAACAAAGTGAGGGGAGGGAGAGGACTGGTGGTTCATTCTTTTCTGAGCATGCACTCACTGTTTTGATTTTAATACATTGACATTGTTAAGTGCTTTTAAAATCTTTTAATCTTCTTTCATACAATGCTGGTGATTGTATATAATTTAATAAGGGGAAAAGTTAATTTTAATTAAATGTATTTTATGTACAAAATTTATTATTAGATTTATTATTATTTATTAAATTAAATAATTTCATATAGTAAGGCACCTGTAGGCAAAATATAAATTAATTTAGAAGATGAGGTAATGTAGAATGACAAGCTCAAAGTGAGTGTCGTATTAGTTGAGCACAGGCAACTTTCAAAGGAAAAATATTTTTTTTAAAAAAACCCACCTTTTTGACAAAGCACTTTGGAAGGGAATCCTAGAAAGCCAAAGGTCCTAAATCAGAAAGCCCCAAAATAGTTGGAAAGCCTCAATATATCTGTGGAGCAGGCCCATAGCTGGGATTTCTAGTTTGATGGGGCACATAGCCCCAATTTCTTCTTGAGAGGGCATGGGGCCCAAAATGATGTCATAAAATAATGTCTCATGGGTTCCCTGCCCCTGGGTGCCATGAGCCAGCCAGATGCAGGCAGGCAGGTGGAGAAGAGTAAGGGAGGGAGAGAGGTGGGCCAAGCCAATGACCCAGGGCACACAAGGGAGGATGCCTGGCTCCCTGTCCCTGCCACTGTCCTCAAGCCAAGGAGCCACCCTGCCCGCAGCTACCCAGCCAGTGCCACTGTTGAGATTGCTCTGCACCAGCTTCTGTGTGTAAGGGGGAGAGAGACTGGCCTTGGCCTCCTGCAGTGACCATGGCACCCTGTAAACAGTATGTGAAGATCTCAGCTGTGGCACTGGCCAGGTAGAGATCTCAGCTGTGGCACTGGCCAGGTAGCTGTGGGGCGGCTGGCACGCGTATATGTATTATGGGAAGAATAAAATGGATGGTCTTTTCTCTCACCACTATGTTAGAAACACTTTACTAAGTACTTGGATAAAATATAAGAAATATGGGGACGAGAGAAAACCGCTGTGGATAGTGCCAGCAGAAGTAATAAAAATAACAGCTGAATCCGACGATAAAAGAGAAATGTCATATAACCAACTGCTTAAGATTCGAGGAGATAAAATTGAATTAAAATCTTCGGAAGAACTAGACAAATGCAACAAATTAAAAGCTTGTTGGAAAATGATATAAAATTGGAAGGAATTAGACGAGAACAAACAGAATTGGAAAGGGTCCTGCTTGGTGATAATGAAAAATTGATATCAAAAGTATATAAGTTATTATTGAAATGGTCTACAGAAGAAGAAGTAGTAAAATCTCAAATGGTCAAATGGGCAATCAATGTGAATAGAGAAATACAAATGGATGCATGGGAATACCTTTGGAAGAACTCAATGAAGATATCAACTTGTCAGAGCATAAAAGAAAATTGTTTTAAGATGATGTACAGGTGGTATATGACCCCGAAAAAATTGGCTAAGATGAGCAAGAAAATGTCGGATAGATGTTGGAAGTGTAAAAAACATGAAGGTTCTTTCTTCCATATGTGGTGGGCATGTGAAAAAGCGAAAGAGTATTGGAAGATGATACAACAAGAAATCTCCAAAATATTGGGTTACGACTTTAAGAAAATTGCAGAGACATTTTTGCTCGGATTACAATTAGAAAAATATCCAAAGGAAGATAGGACTCTAATATGGTACCTGCTATCAGCTGCTAGGACATTGTATGCGCAGCTTTGGAAGCAAGAAAAAATACCGGATAAATGGGATTGGACTATGAAAGTTCTATCGTGGAGTGAAATGGATAAATTAACTAGAACATTAAGAGACTATGATTTGGAGATATTTAAAAAAGAGTGGAGGAAGTTTAAAGAATACATAGAGAAAGAGTCGAATGTAAGAAGACATTGGACAATTTTTTAGTAATAATGGGGGGGGGGGGAAACGAAGAAGCAAGAAGGGGGGGGAAATATTTATATAACAAATTTTGATTAGTCAGATGTATCTTTAGTATTGAATTAGAATCTATAACCTCGGGGAAGTCTATATTGGAGGGAGGGGGGATTGAAAAGTCATATGGGTTAGTATTGAAGCAACGAAGGGAAATTAAGTTCTGTAACCATATGCTATCAATAAATTGGTTAAAACGGAGATCTCAGCTGTGGCACTGGCCAGGTAGCTGTGGGACGGTGGAGTGGCTCCTTGACCTGAGGACAACAGCAGGCAATAGGAGACTGATCGGTGTGGACAGAAAGGTCCCACAGAGGTTTGATTGGTGGGGCCTGAACCCCCAGGGCCCACTGTAGTTATGGGCCTGCTGTACCGGTCCGTGGCCTGTTAGCAACTGGGCCACACAGGCATGGCGCTCTCAGCTTCCCAGGTCGAAGATCCAGGAAGCTGAGAGCGGCAGGACAGCGTGTGCTCTCCTCCAGCTTATGCTGAAAGAGGCAGCACAGCCTTGCTTTGAGGCTGCCTCCTCAGAGCAAGGCAGAGCAGCCCTACCACCACTTTTGCCCACCCAGGACCTGGGCAGAAGAAAGTAGCAGTGCAGCCTTGCTCCCAAGCTGCCTCCCCTTGCAGGGGAGGCAACCTCAGAGCAAGGCTACACTACCTCTTTCATCCACCTGGGTCCCGGGTGGGTGAAGGGGCAGCATGGCAGTGACCTTTGCCTATCCCTAATTTAAGGACCCCTGCCATTCAGCTGGTCGGTGGGGGTCTTTAAATGGGAAGGGGAACCGCCTAGCATGGAGGTGGCAGAAGCAGCCCCAGTCTCTCCTCCCCCATTTAAAGACCCCTAGGGAGGGCAGGGACTGGGCTGCAGGTGGGGGGCAGCCTGGGGTGGCAAAAAAACCAGTGCCGCCCCTCCCCTAGTGGAAAAATTGTCTTCCGTGAAACTGGTTCCTGGTGCCAAAAAGTTTGGGAACCACTGCTTTAATAGGTAGAGAGCCCTGATCCCTTTCCAAACATTCAGTTCTCTCTGTTCCAGAGATGTCTCCAGACAAAGCAGCCCAGTTCCCTTTATTATCCACCCCTAATCATTCAAAAGAACAAAAAACAAAACAGCAGCAAACAGTAAAAGCATAGATTTTCCATTGATTCCTAGAGTGACTCGGCACCACTTCCAAGTTTACCCTGGATGCCATGTTGCATGCAATGCCAGCAACTTTTTTATTCTTATCCTGCTGCACAAAGGAACAGCAGCTGGAAGAACAGGTTGCTGGTGGGAGGTCTCCCACCAGAGTGAGACTGGCAACCATGTTGTATGATCTTCCCAGAAAGATTGTAACAAGGAAATTTGGAGAAACCTGAAAAGATACTGAGACAATCTGGACGGTGGCTGAATGTATGTTAATACTGGAGGGAGGGAAGGAGAGAGAGATGCCAGGTTCCCTTTGGCCACCAACAGGGATGGGGGGCAGGGTTGCCAGCTCCAGATTGGAGATTTGAGGATGGAGTCTGGGGAGGACAGAGACCTATGTAGGGTACAATGCCATAGCATCCACCCCCCTCCCCAAGCATCCATTTTCACCAAGGGAACTGCTCTGTGTAGTCTGGAGATGAACTGTAATTCTACAAGATCCCCAAGTCCCAGGGCTGGCACTACTGAGTCAGCAAGGTAGGCAGCCCCCTAGAGTGCCATCTGGCAGAAGGGGTAACTCCTGCAGGCCTCCCTCTCCCAACCAGCGGGGCACACATGCCTCCTCCCACACACCCTCCTCACTAAGAGATTGCCTGTGCTTTGCTGACCCCAGCCCAACCTGCTCCCCCACACGGGGTCTCCCCAAGGCTCCTGTACTCTCTTCAAGCAGGGCAAAGCGGGGAGGAGGGCTCCTGTTCACCCCTGGCCCGCCTCAGTGAGCAAGGTCACATCTGATTGGCTAGTGAGCACGCAACCATCAAGGTGAGAAGGGGAGGGATCCTCTCCCTCTTCTTATCAGAAGTAGGCAGCAGAAGGTGACCAGCATGCAACACCTGCTACATTTCCCCATCGCTGGCAATCGGCATCTGCACTGGTTTGGCCACCCTGCTCCAGCCTCCAGCTTCTGCACCCAGCTCTCCCAATTGACAAGGACAACCTCACTCCCAGGGTCCCTGCCAGCAGCAACAGCCAGCCATCCTCACCCAAGCCAGACACAAGGCTCATCGGTCCACCTCTTTTGTCCCTGGGCAGCTCTCTGCTTCAACAGCATGGCCACTGTGAGCTGGAGGCATCACAGGATGGCAGCCATTGCTTCACCTCCTCTGCTGCCACAGTCACGGACAGTGTTCACCTGCTGGACCCATGCTCCATGGCTCTCTGGCTCCACTCTGAGGGGCGGTCAAAAAGGGGTTCCCCAGAACGGGTTCCCAACCTTCAATTGTTGTGTCTGGGTAGGAAGGCATGGGAACAGGGAGGCAAGGGGCAGAGGAGGAAGGGTGGGCAGTAGGGCCTTGGTGCAGACAGAGTGGAGAGGCAGAGAGCCCCTCATCCCTGGGGAGACAGGAGGGCAGAGCATGGCAGACATCTGTCTCTCCCTTTCTCCCCCCCCCCCGGATGATGATGATTATGACGGCGACAACAACAACAACTAAAAAATTCATTTCCTGGTGAATTTGGCAGCAGTGGGTGACATCACAGGAAATTGGGGGTGGGAGGGGCGCCTTGCCTAGGGCGCCAGAAATCCTGACACTGGCCCTGCCAGGTCCCACCAGAGGCTGGCATCCTTACCATTCTATCCTAGGCCAGCTTGTGTCACAGCAAAATGCACAAGTAATAACATTACATACAGAGCTTATGGCATTCTGTTCTCACAGGTAAAGGTACCAGTTTGACTGTGAGTAAAACTTCACCCTATGAAAAAATAAGGATTAGAAAGGAGTCCTGAGACATAGGAAGGCAAGGAGATGGAAAATTTTAATCAAACAACATTTTGTTCATAGGCACACTATTTTGTTCATTGTCCTTTTGAGTAATAGCTTAAAGCTCAGCAGGACATCTCAAAATTATAAATCAGGATAATACATTTTAGCATGCATATCAGTTCAGATGTTGTCACGGTGTAGGGAAGTTTTAATAGTGAAATCATAGCAAGGCTGAGAGAGCATCTGCAGGGTAAATTCAGGATTAAATTTAAAAAAAACCCTCAGTATGTATCTTAATTACTATAGTACGGGAGTGGCCAAACTTGCTTAACATAAGAGCCACATAGAATAAATGTCAGATGTTTGACAGGAAGGAAGGAAGGAAGGAAGGAAGGAAGGAAGGAAGGAAGGAAGGAAGGAAGGAAAATAGATGGGAAGAGGGAGGAGGGAAGGAGAGTGGAAAGAAAGCAACTTTAACTTTAAATGCATTCTCCAAGCCAGCCAACAGGACGGTGGGGGCTTTGGGAGATGCACAATATGTGTGAAAGAGCCACAGATGGCTCCTGAGCCACAGTTTGGCCACCGCTGCTATAGTAATATCATCAATATGAATACATGGTCACACTCTTAAAGAAAATGGGATGCATGCTTAACTAAATAGACCCATTTGATTGTGAGCAAGTTATTTGAGGACCATTCACACATTGTAAAGTCCATGTGGCAACTAACACCCAAAGCTTGCCTGGAATTCCCTGTTCAGAACTGAATTCCACAGTGCACACCAGCCCGATTTAAATTGCAACTGCAGGGAGAAAGTTTGAGGTGCAGGTGTTGGGGGATTTCTATTGTATCCCCAACAATATAAAATCCCAAAATCAGGACCTGCTGTTACCAAAACAACCTGCAGTTATCAGAAGGCTAATACATACTCACTAATAAGTTTTAAGACCTCGTAGATAAACTTTCTTAGACTGTTTAAAAAAGAAAACAGTTTTTTAGACTCCCAAGTTTCTCTTCAAACAGAAGGCTTCAAATATAGTTAGAAAGGCAAAACAAGAGATTACATTAGTACAGTTGTCCCTTTAGACACAAGAAGACTCCTTTAGAAGGCTTAAGAAGACTCATTTAAAAGGCTTAAAATATATGGATAGAGAACAACACAGAAAACAGTTATACATTTAGAATTCAGTCAAGCATAAAGCGGAAAATACACTAAAGCAATAATGAAAAATATGTCCTAATAGGGACTTCCCCTATTAGTTACATTTTCCCATTTACAATCAAAGTCTCCTGTCTTAGTAGATGCTATGCTCTAGATTCTAAGTCTGAGCATTTTCTCTATGTTTGAGATCTCAAACAGAAGATGATTTAAAATCAGCAAAGGCTGTTTCTCCTCTTAGGCTGTTCAGCAGAAGAATTGTCTCTGCAGAGCAGCCCCAGAATCTAAGTCCCAATTAGTGTGACATAATCTGACACAGAGGCAGTCTAGCCACACTCTGGTCCAGATCAGCAGTGTGAGCCAAAAAATCCACAGCTTATATAAACTCAAGTGACCTCATACACACACACCTACTTGTGTCACTCAGCTGTAAACATTTTCATGGCCAACTATCAGCAATCAGAGCTAACCAAAACAATCATGGCTGCTGTTGTCCTTAGTTTACTTCAACCTCTCACCTACTTAGCAGCCATCTTGCTTCCTTCTCTCCATAGAAGAGGCAGATTGAACCTTCACCTACGTACCCCATCTGGCCCTCTATAGAGGCTCCATATGCTGAAAGACTGTGAGACCTCCAGTGGCCAAATTCTATAACTGCATCCAAGATCAACAGTTTAGAGCTGCTGAGATCAATTATTGCTGTTATAGAAATATGAATGCTTAATATTGCTGAAAAACTTAGGATTCTTGTTGCCAATTTCATAAAAGAGTATGTTTAAGATCATAAAGAATATGGTTAGGATCATAAAGAGGGCCAATCCAAAATAAATTCCACTACAGTCCTCCGTTTTGGCCACTTTATGATCCAACCCAATAATTTAAGACACTTAGGAAACCATTACATAATCCCACTTATCTGTTACATTATTAAGCTCAATGTGTGTGAATACTGAATCAATGTGTGTGAACTTTACAGCATATCTTATACATACAAGAACACATACATACAAAAACAGTGTAATAAGTTGCATTTTTGCAGCAGCAGAAGAAGAAAAAAAAGCAAAACAACAAAGCAAAAAAAACAACAACAAAAAAGATTTTACTCAATACAACACTGAACTAGCCAATAACGTTTTTTAGTCACAAGAAACAAGGGCAGAAAAAAAAGCTTCTCAAGAATCAAGGCCGGTAGAAAGACTTCTGCTGTGAGCAGTCCCAGAAAAAACAAAACTCATGTCGGTGTTGGAGCTTGCTTCAGAAACATTAGGAATAGTTTCAGTTCTGTTGTGCTGCCTTTATCTCTAACTGCTTTGCAATTGCAGGGAGAGTCAGGGCTTGCTCAGGAACTTATTAGCTGGATGCTGGCACGGCTGTCAAGTACTGGAACACTGACTGCTCGGATTGCTTCTGAAATGCTTCTCAGACAAAACGACGTCCCTGCAGAATAGGACAGACTGCTTGCATTTGTTCCTGGACCCTCAGTGGCAGTAGGCCCTCTGGAATGTTCAGCACTTGGCCCTTCCCCCAGTGAGGCATCAGGCAGACTTCCTTTCAGGTAGACTTGCTTCAAACTTTCAGCAAAGCACCATTTGAGGCTTCCCTATGGAAACTTTAAAACATTCAATCAAAAACAAGACAACATTAGTGACAACATAACTTTCTACTTCCTTATTCTCTAACATTGTGTTTTTAATACAGACTGGCTAATAATTGCTGAGCAGAAAAGTTTTCAATGATTGAAGAAAAGGAACCAGACTGCAGAATCAAAGGAATGTGTGCTTACAAAAACACAGCTTCTTACTTCTTGCTGTGGCTGTTATCAGCGTAGTGGCTGGCTTCTGGTGCCAACTCCCGGAATGTGTGCTTAAACCTTTTGTCCTTTGAATCAGTGTAGCACTGCATCAATATAGTATTGCATCATGTAAAATCTCACTTTTATAAGGTACATTCCAAATGTTATTAACCCAATAATAAAAATAATAAAACTCTAAACAACATAGGAGTTTTCACAGAACAAGATAACTCTCATAAGCATTGTTAATAGCATGTTCTAAAGGCAGAAAGATACTTTAAAAACCTTAAGCTATATATATAAGAGAGCATGTTCTAAAAAGACTTATGTGATACATATATTTCATAAACCTTAAATGGCTTAGGCACAAACCTACATAGAAAGGCAGTTGCAAACATAAAACTTAAGCTTTTACATAAAAACAATTTAGTGTGCCAAGGGGAGGGACGGTGGCTCAGTGGTAGAGCATCTGCTTGGTAAGCAGAAGGTCCCAGGTTCAATCCCTGGCATCTCCAAAAAGGGTCCAGGTAAGTAGGCGTGAAAATCCTCAGCTTGAGACCCTGGAGAGCCGCTGCCAATCTGAGAAGACAATACTGAATGATGGACCAAGGGTCTGATTCAGTATAAGGCAGCTTCATATGTTCATATGTTCAAGCTTGGTCTTTAAACTTTTACAATGCATTTTAAAACTGCACAATAGCTAAAATTCTGCACACTAGCCAATTTACTTACATTGATCATTTTTTTCCAAATTCCAATTTATTTCCAAATTAATCAATTTACTTGTACTCACCCAGTCTCCAATGAAACCAAGGCTGCTTTCCAAAAAGAGAATTCCAAGCTTCCTCACAATAATCATGTTTGAGACGCACAAAAAACCAAAAATCAGGTGAATCCAGTAGTACATCTGTCAGGTAATGGCAAAGAGCTATATAAAAGCTTGTTCAGCCAATACCTACAGGATCCTTAGGTACCCCCTGAGGTAATACAAGCAAGGCATCTTGTTCTAACAATGATTCTATCACTGGCAATTGACATCCAGGCTCCAGAGTCACTGAAACAGGTTATTTTATAGTTCCCACTTCATTAGGCGCCCACAAAGTCTCAGGCAAAGTCAGCAATGCTTCAAACTCCTCAGCATCAGAAACCAAATCTCTATCTAAGCTACCTTTCCCTTCAAGTGGAACATAGACTCTCCCTTGTCCTGAAGGCTCACAAACAATTTCAGCCCCTAACTTTGCTAGCAAATCACGTCTCAGCAAACTTATGGGGGTACTAGGAAAAAACAAAACCTTGTGCTACATTCACATTCGCAATTTCCATCTCCATTTCTGGAGAAAACTGTTGTAGAATCTTTTTCCCTCCAATATCAACAGCCTGAACCATTCTACCTATTGGCAAATCTGACTTCTCCTGCCTCAGAATTGTAGAAGCAGTTCCAGTGTCTATTAAACAAGAATAGGTTCTATCTTCTACCTTAACACCAATCATAGGTTCTGTCGCAACAGGATAGACATTTACAGAAGTCTGTGGACAAACCAGTTTTCCTACCTGACCACCACCTGGCCAGGCCCCCTCTTCCCTCCTTTGTATCCACTCACAAGGGGGAGGAGGCAACTGCTCAAAGCTTCCTTCACTTGAGCAAACCATATTCTGTAGCAACTTTTCCTGCTCTTGATCTCCAAACCCTGACTACCGCAAATCTCCTTGTCCCTTCAAACTACTAATTCTAGACAAAACCTTCTTTTCAAATCTCTTTATTCTGCTTACAGGCTTTTCAGACTTAGCACTCACAGGAGAAAGATTCCTCTTCTCCCCTTTTAGTCTCACTACCAATTGTTGCTGCATTACAGGATTTTGTGGGTCTAAAACTCCAGCTGATGGTACACCAGTTTCACCCTGTAGCTGATTTGGATCATTACCTCCACCCAGGGCTTTTTTAGTAGAAAAGACCTGGCAGGAACTCATTTGCATATTAGGCCACACCCCCTGACATCACCATTGTTCTATATAGGGCTTTTTTGTAGGAAAAGCCCACCGGGGCTTCATTTGCATATTAGGCCACACCTTCTGACACCAAGCCAGCTGGAACTGTGTTCCTGTGCATTCCTGCTCAAAAAAAGCCCTGCCTCCACCCAATGGCTGGCTGGCAGAGGGTAGCATACAATAAATGCATGTTGGTGAGTGGTCAATAAAGCTAAATGTAGATATTAAGAAGGCTGTTGAAGTTACCGCATAGACTTTTGCGTGGTAGCTTTTGACGCTCTCTCCCCTTTTCCTTTTGACTAATACAGACCCCTTAATTTAACAACATATTAAGGTTATAATCTCTTCTGTAGAAGTGTTAAACAGTTTATTTTGGTTGACAAGTAAAAGATTGTGAAATTGCAGGAGTTTTCACAATGCAGGTGGATTGCAGTTCTCTTAATTGTTGTTACAATGTCACGCACACACCCAGGGTTACAGAACTGACAAGCTGTTTTTCCTGGTGAAAGAAGGAGTTGTTAATCTGGAGAGTTAAGCCCCCTTTTCCTGTGCCCTGTAGCCTGATCCAAACTTGGCTCATCCATGCCTGGAAATGAAGTTCTGAGCACTAAACTCCAGGTGTATGTCTGATTGACAGGACCCAGGTGACCATCTTAATAGGTAGATTTTAATAATGTGTGAACTGGCTCTCTCTGTGAATTAGACAGAAATATCAGATGGTCTGGCAAATGGTAGGGTCAGGAACATGCCGCCAGTTTACATGAGCAGGGCCCTTGCTTATTTCAATTAATAACAGAAGCCTTGTTAGTCTTTGGTTCTCTGAAGATGCAGTTCCTGAGAGAACATGACTGAAGCAATATGTGCATAAGAGCCAGAATCTCTGATTGGAAAGATGCATGGATATTTTATTGCCATTCTTCTGGTCTCCAGTGATTCCTTCCAGGATTAAACTATTGTATGTTGAAATGCTGTTGGGGATCTGTTATGATTTTGACAGATTTGGCCTTTTTCTTTCCTGGCAGTGATGCTTAAGAAGCTGTAGCTAAGAAATAACGCTTTCATTAAGCCTTTGAGAATAGGAGGGAAACATTGGCTGTTGTGCAGTTGTAGCATGGTCACACTGAGAAATGTTCTTTAGAATGTTGTATGTAAAATATCAGCCTTGGAATAAGGTGTCCCATCAACTAATCAGTTTGATCCTTACTTTTGGATCTTTAAATGTGTGTGTGAGCCATCTTACCTGCAAATATAACTTCCATAACTATATCTGATAATAAAACAGCTGGCCAACTTGTGTGTGCAGGTGTAAAGTGCTGTCAAGGTGCAAGGTGCACCGGCAAACCATCTCTGTTAGATCCTTGCTTTGAAAACCCTATCAAGTTGCCATGAGATGGTTTGCCATAACCACCTCTACATAGCAGCCCTAGAATTCTTTGGTAATCCCATCCAAATATTATCCAGGGCCAACCCTGCTTAGTTTCTGAGAACTGACAAGTTCAGACTGGGCCATTTAAGTCAGGGCATAGGCAAACACACTAGTCACCAAAACAGTCATTATATACTCTGGGGACTCCCCAGCTATACAGAAAAATACGACTTTGTAGATATATTTAGTTAATTAGTTATTATTTACTTAATTTATACCCTACCTTCCTCCCCAGTGGGGACACAAATTGATTTACATGGTTGTTATCCCCACAACCGACCTGAGAGTATGTCACTGGGGACTCAGATCTAGGTCTCCTAGATCCTCCTTTTACACTCAAACCACTACATTTACCAAAAGGGAAAGCAAAAACTAAAAAACTGGCCTCATGGGGGTGAGTATACTCCAGGAGCACAGAGTACTGATTGCATCTGAGAGTCAGATGAAGGGGGACAAAGGGGAAAAGGGGTGAGCCATCTTTGTTCAAGACCTGTTCTTTCCTTCCACAATTCATCACAGGCTCCCAGCTTGTTTATTTTTTATCATGACAACTGTGTAATTACATATAAATCCGTATATGGAATTTTAAGTGTCTGTCAGCTGTATTTTAAATTACATTTCTGTTCTTCCAGCTTCCCCTTCAAAATAGAAACAGTTCCTAGATTCACATGCTGCAAAATTCTTCAGGTGGAACCGTGTGGAAGAAGTGGAGCTATAATGATGAGTTGACAGAAATATATATGATAGCTACTGGTTTCATACAGCCACATATTGTGAGAAAAGACATTTATCTAGAAAGCACTCCTAGCTACAGTTATGGCTGTTTCCACATGGGTTATTTGCCCCAGTTTTGATGCTCTTAAGAAATGAGTGTTTAGTTTTTCCCTGCTTCACCACAGCATTTTTGTGTGCCCTTCTTTATCCATGGTGGAGGCTGTGCTCCGGGGACTTCTTAGCTTGTTGAGCGATGCTGGTCTTGAGTGAGTAGAAGCTCCTACAGCAGACGACTACCTTCTGTCTGCCACACAAGTGGAAGCAAGGCTGGAGATCTAGCTTTCATGCCTAAGTACTGTGTTGTTGGGTAATTACAAAGTAAAGAAAAAGTGGACTAAGAACAAAGCAGGGGAGCAACAAGGCAGGGCCTCCCTGATCTTTGAGCAGGAAGCCATTCCATCTGAGACTGCTCATGGTTCCTTTGGAGATCTGTCACCTTCTAGAGAAGTCTCTGATAGTGTAGCAGACAGCTACTCCACTGGAGGCTGTGAAGAAATAATATATTCCAGGGGTGGCCAACAGTAGCTCTCCAGATGTTTTTGCCTATAACTCCCATCAGCCCCAGCCAGCTGATGGGAGTTGTAGGCAAATGGGAGTTGTAGGCAAAAAAAATCTGGAGAGCTACTGTTGGCCACCCCTGATATATTCCTTGATTTTTGTAAATTGTGTTTGGAACTTTTAAAATTAAAATACAACTTTTAAATGTAAATAAATTTTAAACAGCAAGACCTGAGATTCCCTGGCAGTCTGTACTAATTAATTTATCATAGTCTATACTAATTAATGTATCATGCTCCAAGTCTGCACTTTCAGTTCTCTTGTTCATAGTTGTTGTATTTTGCAATCAGTTCTGCAACTGTGACATCATGTGTGTCACAGTTCTCTATGTGTGATATGCATTATAACTCTGTGGTGTCTGTGCTCTTAACCTTTGAAATCAGCAGGCTAGCAGTAGAACTAAGGAAATGTCAAGGCATTTGAAATAAGCAGGGAACATTTTAGAAAATCTCAAGATACCTGTCAATTGCTTTTATTGGCAGAAGATCATTTCTACCACTTTCCTTTTCCATGAGTGACCTGATCTGAACTAGAAATGTATCATTAATGACTTCTCTGCATGTTCAATCAAGTCATTGCCCAGTGACATTTTATCCTTTGCAGAATTTCTTTTTTTTCTTCAGCTGTGCATACTAGACAATATAAGCTTGTGTTCAAATTTCAGGCATATAAATAACAAACACCTATTTACTTTCAAGTTGTGATATGGCCAGAGCAAGATGCTCTAGATTACTGCAGGAGGGAGGGAAAATGGTAAAGGAGAGAAAGTGTTATTCCCACTTCAATTAGCGTGGAAATGTTTATGCTCCATTAATTTTATTGGATTTGATCATTGCTTACATCACTGGAGAGCATGTTCTTTCAGTCAGTAAGAAAACAGCAACAACAGAATCAGTCATTATGATTACCCAACCCTGAGAGACATGCAGACCAGTTGTTCAAACAGGAAATTCTGTGCAAGGAAAACTTTGTTTTGCTGAAAGATCATGTACATTTCAAAGAACATCTATTCATCATAGGAATACTTATTTCATTTTGAACCAAAAATTACAAAATACGTTTGTACTGGACCTTCATTTAGACATTTTGTTCCAGCTTTCCTTCCACATTGGCTGTTCTTATATATTTAAGTCATTTCTTAAATGTGGTGTATAAAAATCCTTCAGAAATTTCAAAATGGTGGGTAAAAATCTTTTTACTGACTTTGAAGTCCATGATTTTAATACAATGGGCTGGATACAATGACTCCCTTCCATTAAATTCAATCCAATTATTCTCTTACATGTAGTCTTCTCACAACGGAAAAAGACTTTCTCCAGCAGATAAAGACTTATTAAAAGGGCATCATTGGTTCAGTTTAGTAAAGGAGATTGTTGAAATCTGATGAACTGCAACATGCCACAAGATGTGTGGGCTGCAGTAAGGAGGCCAAACTGAGAGAAATTGCCCCATATTTAATGCAGCAAAAGAAGGAACTGGAGGTGACTTCATTCAATGACCCTCTTCACTATGGCCTCCTGTACCCTGTAGCATTTGGTCCTTCAGGCCCAGGCCTCAGATTTTGGGAAGTTATAGCAACTGGTCCCACCCTTATAAAAGACAAAGGGTTCTGTCTGCAGCCTCAGTACCGATGTCTTCAGCATCTGAACCGGCAGAGGCATCATCCCTGGCAAGATCAGCACCAGAACCACCATTTTAAAAAAGAAAAAAAGAAAACAAAGCACTCCCAGTGGGACTCTTTCTGGCATGATTCTCCCTCCCCTTTACATAAACCAGCAGTGCCTTGACATTAGCGAACACCGTCCCCTTGAAGTCATAGCCCAATCTCTCCTTGAGGTTGACAGGAACTGCCCGTTCAACCCCAACAGACCAATTTGCCTCAGAGTCAACAATTGACGCTGACAGATCAGTGTTCAGCATCATCTCAATGCCATCCATCTCCAAATCAACATCAAACTGATCCGGCATCCAAGAATCCCCTCGCCATCAGGCCATGACCCTCATTCCCTGAGGTCTGATGACGATGAAGTCTGTGAGGTCCTGCAACAGTCTGCAGAACCACCAACAAGCAGCAAGTTCCTCTATTGTCTCCTACACAATGGCCAATCCATCAAACTCCCTGGTTTCCATTCCCATTCAAGTTCCTATCCCAAAGTGTGACTTGGGATCCTCAACAGCAGAATCCACCATATGTTTGGCATCCCTCACAACCTGTCTCCAGGGATAAGAGACCCAAGAGTCTACAAAGCAAGCAGGACACTATAAAGGAGTTGACTTCACATCTCCTGTCAGACTGAGGAGGGAAAGGATCCAGGAGCGGAGGCAGAATCAGAACATACGTCCATGCCCTCACCTGATAGTGCTGTGGGTGAACTATCGCCCCATCACCTGCTGAAGATTTAAAATTGTACTCCGAACAACTAATCCAAATGGCTAAAGAGTTGGACCTAGAATATTAGGGATGTGAATAAACTGGCTCACAAGCCAAAATTCAGCATGAATTTGAGCCAGTTGGGAGCCCCCAAACCGATGTTCAGGAAAGCTGCCTTCCTGCCTCACTTTGTCAGGTTTGGTTCAACTGCTGGGGCCATTTAAACCTAACAGTTGAGTGGTGCAAATCCACAGCTAACCTGTTAGGTTTAAATGCTGTGAACAATTTCACCAGTCTGTTTTGCTTCCTTCACTTCTACACTGCCTGCGCTGGGGTTGAGATGCAGTGATCAGGAATGGTCCTTTATGACCTTGAAACCCATGAAACCCATTTTGACTTGTGGATTTAAAGCAGAAATTTACTGAGTGTGTTAACTTTTTTAAAAAAAATTTAAATCTTAAAAAAGAATGTCGTACAGATGTAGAGAGATTTTTCCAAGACAAGCATGGAATAGCTTTAATTGTAAATATGTTCAATTATAAATCCTATTTTGTGTTGTTCTCTTCCAGAGGATTATGCCCACTTGTGCAACATTCAGGTTCCTGGATCACGAAGGCCATATGGGCAGGATGCATTGGTTGACTTTGAAGAGGAACACTACAGTCCAGAAACTGATCCATACTTTGTGGAAGACCGTAAGTAGTCTTTAGGACTTGTAGCTGAGAATTCTAATTTGAATTCCCATTTAAAATATGTATTTTATGCTTTCTGTGTTTATTTTATTGGCATTTTTTTACTAGCAGACATTTTCACACTTGGGGCCAGGAACTGTGCAAGCTCAGTTGCACTCAAAGTAAAAAATTAATTTTTAATGCAGTGAAGTGTACTAATATTTAACAAATTTATCACTGAAAATGAAAATAATAACTCATACTCTT
The DNA here is from genome assembly GCF_032191835.1 of Heteronotia binoei. Classification (NCBI taxonomy): domain Eukaryota; kingdom Metazoa; phylum Chordata; class Lepidosauria; order Squamata; family Gekkonidae; genus Heteronotia; species Heteronotia binoei. The sequence continues at coordinate 175,215,158 of NC_083223.1, forward strand.
AGAAGGAAGTAGGTGTCTCTTGGAAACACAATATTCTCCAAAACAGCATAATTATTTCAGTTTTATAGATCCTTTTTATCTCTCCTTTTTTTTGGAGGGAGTCCAATATTTCCACACTCTCTGAAACATCTTCAGGCCTAGGAATTTGATGTCCTTGTGCATGCAAAGTGTTGTCAAGTTACAGCTGACTTTATGGTGACCCCCAACAAGGGTTTTTCAAGGCAAGTGATTAAGCAGAGGTTTGCTCTGCAGAGTCTTCCTTTGTGGTCTCTAGAGATGTGTGTTCAGCTAAAAAGCTGAAAAAGAATTTTAAAATGTTCTTTATTGGTGGTTTCAGAATATTCTTTCAGTTGGATATAGATTTGGTGATTTTCTGGATTGCCGGATAGTCAAAGTAAAAGGGCATTTAAAGGAGTTGCAGCCCCTTTAAATACCTTTTGGGTGAACTAACTGCTTGGAGAATGTGTTTAAAGGGAATGTAATCCCTTTAAATGTCTTTGGAGTTCACTGTTGGAGTCACAGCTTGGTGAAAACATTTAAAGGGACCATGATCCCTTTAAATTCCTTTTCCCTTCCATTGAACACAATGGAGGATGGGAGTATTTTCTTTGGGGGGGCCATAGAATTGGCCCCCTGGTCCAATCTTTTTGAAACTTGGGAGGGGGGGGTTAAGGAGAAACACCAGCAGCTCAGAAAACAGCCCCCCCAAAAGCCCCAGATACCCCTGAATTGATTCGCCATAGGGTATAATGGAGCAAAAACAAAACAAATATTTTCCGAATCCAAATACCATACCAATACTGAGAGTCAGGAATATTGGGAAACAGTGATATTTTTCAGGTTCCATATACTGAAACCTGAAAAATACCAGTTTTGAGTTTTTTGCACAACCCTAGTGGTGTCCTGTCCATCTCTGCTTAGCATCTGAGATCTGAAGACACTGGGCTATTCTATACCATTCCACATCCCCTTGATGTCCTTAGGAGTGGTTAATACTGTGTGCCTCAGCACCAGCCTTTCTTACTGTCCTGTACATCAGATATCAAGGGGGAAATGCAGTTGAGTGCACAAAAATAGAACAGAGTCATCGTTGCAGTTTGCCAGATGTTTAATCAATAATTTGTGGTGTAGAATGCTTAATGGCTTATTACCAGTGGAGGCGGTGATTTGGTTTACTGAATGGTAGGGAAAAATATTGGCATGTCGGAAGCATACTTAGATGTTATTGAGCTGGGAGCTGCATGGTATGCTTAAAACTTGAGAGATAGCAATTGGGGGCACCAATGTTGTTGAAGTGATTTTGTCATACAAGAGACAAAAGTTGACATCAGAAGGCAGCATTGGATAAGGATGTAAATTTGTTTATTAACTAATGAAAAAACAGAAAGTTCCATTCATTATTGATATAATTAAAATGAATAGGAAAACTAGCCATGTTCATTCATATCACTTTCTTTTTGTTTTTCTGATTGTCTTGTTTGAAGAGTTTATGTAGAATTCAGATTCAGAAAGAGGAGAGAAGAGAAACAGTAGATAATGAAACAGACAGGATAGTTTTCCAATCATTATATTCAGTCTTGCAACAAAAACAAGTTTTGTGGTTTAGGGAGGACCAGGGCTTTTTTGAACCGGAACGCTGTTCCGGCTGGCCTCGGTAGCATTCCGGCTGCCTCCCCTGGCGGTCCAGCTTTGCCCTGGCTCCAGTCACCTGCCATCTTCTGAGGGCCCAGCCCTGCTCCAGCAGCGGCCTGCCTGCACCTGGGTTGCCTGTCAGGGTCGGGGGTCTCAGCCACGCTCCAGCAGCGGGCTCCTGGCACCCGGGTTACCTGTGGGAGTCGGGGGGTCTCAGCCGCACTGCAGCAGTGGCCTCCCGGCTCCCAGATTGCCTGTCAGGGGTCTCAGCAGCCCTGCAGCAGCAGCAGCCTCCCGATGGCCGGCTCGCCTGCTGTGGTCGAGGGCCAAGCTGCCTCATGCAGAGCCCTCCCAGGGCCATGTAAAAGCATGTGGTGGTAAGACGGTTAATTTTTCCTTTCTTTTTTCCCTTCTCCCCCCCCCTTTCAAACTCTTCCCCCTTCGTTCTTTCTTCCCCCTTGTTCCATTTCTTCATCCTCCCTTTGTTCTTCCCCCCCCTTCCATTTCTCCTCTTTCATTCTCCCTGTGGCCTGCTCGTGGGAGCAGGTGAGGTAGGCGACTGGGCAGCCCTCCCCATGCCTTTCCCACCACCCCTGGTGCGGCCCGCAGCCCATCCCCTTTCCCGCTTAAGCCCTGGTGGAGAGGAGTCTGCCCACCCGCTTTCCCCGCTCAAGCAGCAGCTTCTCAGAAGCAAGCCCCATTTACTTCCTTCTAGCCCCAGAGCTTCTGTTCTGCGCAAGCAAGGTGGGGGGAGACCCTGTCAAGAAAGGAAGGAGATGGCCCTGGGTGTGTGTGGAACATTCAGGACTTTTTAAGTGGTGGAGACGGAGAGAGATCGGCTGACAGCAAGATGCTGGGACTGGAGTGTGCGTTTACATGCATGCAGGGACCAATGTTCCCTCGAAGCTGTGGAATCTTGTGAGCAGAAATTCTACTTTGTGAGCTACTGGCATTAAAGTTGTGAGCTGCTGCATAAATTAGTTTGCTCTGGGGCTATTTTTCCTGAGCTGAGACAAAAATATGTGAGCTGGAGGCTAAAAAATTGTGAGCTAGCTCACACCTACTCAGCTTATAAGGAACATTGGCAGGGACTCAGCCTTTGGTTGGCTTTGCTTTGATGGCCGCCGCTCCCCTGTCATTTGTGTATGTTTGCAAGCTCTCTCCCCTCTTTTTGCCTTGTAGTGAGGTTAAGAGTCATAGTGCAATATAAAAGCAAAGCGCCCTCCTCCTAGTCCCACCCACCCCAGCCCTCTCCTTCCGGCTGTGGTGACTATGGTCAGCTGCCCCTGCCCACGTTATCGCTCGCTTCTCGCTTCACCCTGCCTCTCATTCCTTCCTTCCCTCCGTTTTCTGGTCGAGTTGCCTCCTTTGCTTTTTTGTTTGTTTGTTTGCAGTGAAAACAATGTAGTGCTCTTATGCTAACTTCAACCCAAGCCGCTACTCATTCCAATACCATCTCTTCTAGTCTGCTGGGACAGAAGGGGAGGCGGCCAATGAGCAGCAGAGCCTGGGCCTGGTTCCACCCCTGTCCTGGGTTTAGACGGGCAAGGCAGCATGCTACTGGGCTGCAGAAGAGGAAAGGAGGTAATTCCTTATCTTTGCATCACAGTTTGGGATCAAGGAGAGCTGCACCTGGGCTGCCGGTAAGGAAACAGGCAGGTGAGGGGGATACCTTCCTCCCCTCTCCCTTGCTGTGCACGGTGCTTGTGCGTCAGTCTCCAGACAGCAGCCCCCTTTCCCCCTGTGACTAAGATGAGCACTGCGAATTCATGACCCCCGCCCCCCCGCTTTTCCTGATACCTACTCAAAGTAAACATTACAGGGACGAGCAAAATGTGGACAGAAAGCTTTCCCCTTCCTCTCTCACCCTGCAAATCTTTTCTGTTCTACAGAGAAAAGCCTGCCTGTTTTGTGAATCTGGCTCTTCCAGCTCTAATAAGATTTTATATTATACATATTTATCTTGCTTTAATAGGAAGATCAACTGCTTACCGTTTTTGTTCTTCCATGTGTAAAATGAAGTTATGATGTTCATTTTTATTTTTTTTTCCATATTAGTAATACATCAAAGATTAGTATCTGGGTTTGATTGAATCTGCAGGTAATGAAATTTTAAAGGTAAAGGTAGTCCCCGGTGCAAGCACCAGTTGTTTTCGACTCTGGAGTGACATTGCTTTCACGACGTTTTCACAGCAGACCTTTTACGGGGTGGTTTTGCCACTGCCTTCCCCAGTCATCTACACTTTCCCCCAGCAAGCTGGGTACTCCCTTTACCGACCTCAGAAGGATGGAAGGCTAAGTCAACCTGGAGCCGGCTACCTGAACCAGCTTCCACTGGGATCGAACTCAGGTCATGAGCAGAGCTTAGGACTGCAGTACTGCAGCTTTACCACTCTGCGCCATGGGGCTCTGAATTTTTAAATGAATTTGAAAGGAATTTTTAAAAGTAATGACATAATGAGGGCTGCTAACTTATGATTTTGGTGCTGCTGGGTAAAAAGGCTACCACTTCTCTCTCATGAAAACCAGTTTCCATTTTGCAAAGACAAAATAATAAATTATAATAAATTAATAAAATAAAGGGGAAATAGTCCTGATAGGTTGCCACCCTACAGGTAAGATCTGGAGTTCTCCCAGAATTGCAGCTGAGTCCTCTGACTACAGAGATCCATTCCCCTGGAAGAAATGGCAGCTCCAGAGGATGGGTTGTATGTCAGGACATCCCTTCTGATAGTCTATTCTCTTCAAGTCCACCTGTAGATTTCTAGGAATTTCTCAACCTTGTGTTGGCAACCCCTGACCTGAAGCAAGCCAAGCTACATGGCCTCTGTGGCATTTCAAGGCAGCAATTCCAGGCCATTCCACTCCATGGTGTCAGCAACAGGCAGCCATGCAGGAGGAAACAGTTGGTATCTAAGGCAGCAGCTAGGGTTGCCAAGCTCCAGGTGAGACCTGGAGATCTTCCATTATGACAGCTGATCTCCAAACTACGGAGATCAGTTTCTTTCTTTTTCCCCCACCCCCTTTCTTTCTTTTCTTTCTTTTCTTCTTTCTCTCGCTCTCTCTCGCTCTCTTTCTCTCGCTCTCTTTCTTTTTTTTTGTCAGTCAGTCTTTTCCCTCTATTTGCTTTCTTTCTTTCTGCACTACACCATGCTTGTTGTTGTGATCGAGTAGTGTGTTGGAATTTGATTTTTTTTTCTGGGATGGCTATATATTTATGGCTCTCTCTCTCTCTCTCTCTCTCTCTCTATATATATATATATATATGGCTATATATTTGTGGACTTTTTCCAGTGCTAGAATATCTTTTTTGAGGTGTGGTGGTTACCACACATCAAAAAAGATATTATAGCACTTTTGGTGATGTCAGAGGTGTGGCCTAGTATGCAAATGATGGTGATGTCAGGGGTGTGGCCTTGCATGCTAATGTAGGGTTCCCAAGTCCAACCCCAGAAATATCTGGGGACTTTGGGGGTGGAGCCAGGAGACTTTGGGGGTGGAGCCAGGAGACACTGGGGTGGAGCTAGGGGGGAGGGGGGGAAACGGCCCTTAATTTGCGTATTAACCTTTTACGTTACCAGTTCTCAACGCCCGTGGAATCCGAGGCAACTTTCAGCAAGCCCTTTTCCCCTAAAGCAGCGCTGCAGCTTCAAAAACCCGCCCCAAAGCCCACTTTCACTTTTCCTCCAGCCCCGAAGAACTACAACTCCCAACAGCCCGCACGTCGAAAGCGCCCATAGGAAAAAGTAGGTGTTCCTTCCCTGCGCTTCCTGCCCGGGCAAATCTCTTTTTGCTAGTTCGCGCCCTGGTTGGAACTTTGGAGTTTCTTTCGCTTAGCGGGCGATCTCTTGCTGGAAAGCCTTTCCCAAAGGAGGGAAGGAACGGCTGCCTCCCGGTGTGAATGCAAGTGGGATTTCTCTTTTGGGCCGGGAAATGGAAGGGGCGGCGGCTTGCAAAGACCCCCTCGTGAGTTGCCCCGTTTGTTCCTGCGCGCTCCCGGCCCCGAGCATTAACTTGCATCTGGACAGATGTTTGCAGCAGAAAGGGGGCGGCGAGAGAAGTGGGGGAAACAGCGGCTGTCCGACGGGCCCGCAGTAGCCCTGCAAGAAGAAAATGCGCCTTTCCGCGTCCCCGGAGGGCAGCAACTGAGAGGACGAGCCGGTCAAGAGTCTCAGCCCCCCGCCGCTGTTTTCCCTCTTCCAGAAGGGCAGAGGCTTCGGAGCAAGAGCGCCTCCTGCTGCTGCTGCCGCCTCTCCAGCCCGGGCCCAGAGGGAAGAGAAGCCGTCAGGGGAGGAGGAGCCTGGCATCAGCCCTAATGCCCGGGGACCTGAACTGAGCGGCGAGCCTCCCCGGCAGCCCCCGACGCCGCCAGCAGCAGCAGGAGGACGCCGCTTCTCCCCCCGCTTCCGTTTTTTGGGGGGGCGGGGGAAGAGGCTCGGAAACCTGGCGTCCCCCGCTAGAGCGGGAGGATTGGGACCCCTATGCTAATGAGTGCCTGCGGGGCTTTTTCTACAAAAAAAGCCCTGGGGAGGACTTCATTGATCCTTTTGACGCAGTATCCACCCACCATCAACGTCACTTTATCTGACCTTGTTCTCTTTTTTAGAGACTGAACATTTTCAGTAGCTTTTGTTTTGTTTTGTTTTGCAATAAGTATTACTACAGAGTTCTAGTGCAAGTCTTAATTCTGTGCTCTAAATGTGTTAATGTCGTTAAGACTGTTATACTTACAGAGTGCCTGTCACTCATTGTGGTGCATATGAAGCTAAAGTTATTTCCAGTAAATACTACTATCCATTGTATTTTTTTTCTGCTAAATACTCATTTTCACTATCTGAACAAGAGCAATGTGCGCAAGGTCATGGAACAGCAGCAGAGATCAAGAAGCTGTGTTGCTTGGCATTTCTCCTTCCCCTCCCACCCAATAGTAACTGCACAGGTAGAAGAAAGAAGTTCAGTGAGGGCATTGTGGTGTATCATTAGCAGTCCTAGTCGGAACTTGGGCTGCTATAATGCAAGCTTCTCTGCCTGCTGAACCACACTACTTGACTTTATGGGGGTGCTTGATGCTTCCTAATTTCTGCTGCATGAATGCCCTCTCAGAATGCCTTTGCCTATTCTGCAACTGAAAATTTTAATTTTATATAAAGCTGGAACCTGTATTTAGTGGCGAAGACCCTTTGGGTAAGTGGTATAACCCCAATTTGGATAAAAGACGTTTCAGCTGCAAATGTGTTCTACTTTTTATTGCCTATAAGCTAGCACCCATTTTGTTCCTATCTGCAATTTGACGTGGAGGATTGCTGTGGTGAATGGAGTGGAGTGGTGAAGAGTAAATTCCTAAAAATGCCATTTAATTGGATGGGAAGCAAATATTTTACAGCTTAATAGGGCAATTCTCCATTGAAACCAACGGGAAAATAAAAATGAACATAAACAGTAATAAAATATATATAAATGGAAATATTTACGCACCACCTAACCAAAAGGTTTTCCACTCCTCCAACCACCCATCAAAAATAGGCAGGCTTTCTGCAAAGATTTTGCAGTGTGGTCCCTGGTCACCTGCTGTATGGGGAATTTAGCTGTCAAGTATATTTGCATTTAACATCCTTCATTTAAGTGAACTAATTTAGTGAATTGATTCAAGATTTTTAGGTTACCAATTCGGCTTCAGATATAATGCCTGACCTGGCATATGTGTACTATATTGAGTTTTATTTATTTTGGTTAGAATAATTCTGGACATGTGGGATGGTGTGGTATAGCCTGATCTTGTCAGATCTTGGAAGCTAAACAAGATCAGGAGACCACCAAGGATTATTCTGCAGAGGAAGGCAATGACAAACTACCTCTGCTTCTCACTTGCTTTGAATTGTTGCTGGAGTCACCATAAGTTAGTGACAGCTTGATGGCACGTGTACACAAGAGTGATTCTCCTTAAAAATACAGGTATTTTGAGATTATCCAATCCAGTTAATTCATATAAACATACTTTTTCACATAAAGCAGAATTACCCCATAGAATTCATTGCCACAGAATGTAATAATGAAAAGCAGCATATAGGTCTAGCTAGCCACAGGAAGCAGAAATGAAATGGAACAACTGTGTTAAAACAGAAAACTTGTGACTTCTAAATCCTGGGGGGGGGGGGGGGGGTGCAGGGACATCATTATTTGCCTTGTTTCTGAAATTACATGGGCCATTGTTGAAGAAAGAATGCTAAGTTGAGTGTACCACTGGTATGTATTTGTATGCAACTATTTATAGGGGAAATCATATATAATGTTTTAAATCTGTCATTTAGGTACATAAATTTACAGCTTAATGCAAAATAAACCTAGGGTGGCCAGACCGTCCCGGGCGCCCGGGAATGTCCCGGTTCTGGCCCCCTATTCCCGCCTCCCGGGCTGGCTATACCGGGACCATTTAGAGGTCCCGGTTTAGCCAGCCCCGGAGGCGGTGGGCCGCGGGCGCCGGCGGGGAAGGCGGCGAGTGAGGGAGGGAGCGTCCCTGCGCGTGCGCAGGGCCCCTGCACACGCGCAGCGACGCTCCCTCCCTCACTCGCCGCCTTCGCCGCCCGCGCACGGGGCCCGGCGGCGGTGGCGGAGGCCTCTCCGCGGCCTCCGCTGGTCGCTGGAGGCCCTCCAGAGACTCTGGAGGGTCTCCAGCGACCAGCGGAGGCCGCGGAGAGGCCGCGGAGCAGCCGGCGCTGGTCCCGGAAGGCCTTCCAGAGACTCTGGAGGGCCTTCCGGGACCAGCGCCGACCAGCAAAGGCCTCTCCGCGGCCTCCGCTGGTCGCTGGAGGCCCTCCAGAGACTCTGGAGGGTCTCCAGCGACCAGTGGAGGCCGCGGAGAGGCCGCGGAGCAGCCGGCGCTGGTCCCGGAAGGCCTTCCAGAGACTCTGGAGGGCCTTCCGGGACCAGCGCCGACCAGCGAAGGCCTCTCCGTGGCCTCCGCTGGTCGCTGGAGGCCCTCCAGAGACTCTGGAGGGTCTCCAGCGACCAGCGGAGGCCGCGGAGAGGCCGCGGAGCAGCCGGCGCTGGTCCCGGAAGGCCTTCCAGAGACTCTGGAGGGCCTTCCGGGACCAGCGCCGACCAGCGAAGGCCTCTCCGCGGCCTCCACTGGTCGCTGGAGGCCCTCCAGAGACTCTGGAGGGCCTTCCGGGACCAGCGCCGACCAGCGAAGGCCTCTCCGCGGCCTCCGCTGGTCGCTGGAGGCCCTCCAGAGACTCCCTCCCTCACTCGCCGCCTTCCCCGCCCGCGCACGGGGCCCGGTGGCGGAGGCCTCTCCGCGGCCTCCGCTGGTCGCTGGAAGCCCTCCAGAGACTCTGGAGGGCCGCAAGCGACCAGCAGAGGCCGCGGAGAGGCCGCGGAGCAGCCGGCGCTGGTCCCGGAAGGCCTTCCAGAGACTCTGGAGGGCCTTCCGGGACCAGCGCCGACCAGCGAAGGCCTCTCCGCGGCCTCCGCTGGTCGCTGGAGGCCCTCCAGAGACTCTGGAGGGTCTCCAGCAACCAGCGGAGGCCGCAGAGAGGCCGCGGAGCAGCCGGCGCTGGTCCCGGAAGGCCTTCCAGAGACTCTGGAGGGCCTTCCGGGACCAGCGCCGACCAGCGAAGGCCTCTCCGCGGCCTCCGCTGGTCGCTGGAGGCCCTCCAGAGACTCTGGAGGGTCTCCAGCGACCAGTGGAGGCCGCGGAGAGGCCGCGGAGCAGCCGGCGCTGGTCCCGGAATGCCTTCCAGAGACTCTGGAGGGCCTTCCGGGACCAGCGCCGACCAGCGAAGGCCTCTCCGCGGCCTCCGCTGGTCGCTGGAGGCCCTCCAGAGACTCTGGAGGGTCTCCAGCGACCAGCGGAGGCCGCGGAGAGGCCGCGGAGCAGCCGGCGCTGGTCCCGGAAGGCCTTCCAGAGACTCTGGAGGGCCTTCCGGGACCAGCGCCGACCAGCGAAGGCCTCTCCGCGGCCTCCGCTGGTCGCTGGAGGCCCTCCAGAAACTCTGGAGGGTCTCCAGCGACCAGCGGAGGCCGCGGAGCAGCCGGCGCTGGTCCCGGAAGGCTTTCCAGAGGCTCTGGAGGGCCTTCCGGGACCAGCGCAGGCCTCTCCGCGGCCTCCGCTGGTTGCTGGAGGCCCTCCAGAGACTCTGGAGGGTCTCCAGCGACCAGCGGAGGCCGCGGAGAGGCCGCGGAGCAGCCGGCGCTGGTCCCGGAAGGCCTTCCAGAGACTCTGGAGGGCCTTCCGGGACCAGCGCCGACCAGCGAAGGCCTCTCCGCAGCCTCCGCTGGTCGCTGGAGGCCCTCCAGAGACTCTGGAGGGCCTCCAGCGACCAGCGGAGGCCGCGGAGAGGCCGCGGAGCAGCCGGCTGTTCTTTTGAGGGGTTATAGAGTGTTTCGAGCCCATCCCTGTGGCATCGGTCCCATCATTGTGGGACCCAGGGGGCTGGCGCAGCGGCCCGCCGAAGCAGCCTGTCACTAATAACACAGGTCGAGATGAATTACTCTGTTTTAATGTTTTAACCGCTTAAATTATTTAACTGTTTTATATCTGAAATTGTTTACTTTTAAGTCTGATTAATTGTTGGAAGCCGCCCTGAGCCATTCGTGGGAAGGGCGGGATATAAATCCCAAATAAATAAATAAATAAATAAGGACAGGAACCCGGAAGTGACCGACAGGCTGCGCCGGCCCCCTGGGCCCTACAATGATGGGACCGATGCCACAGGGACGGGCTCGAAACACTCTATAACCCCTCAAAAGAACAGCAGTCTAGCTCGCTTCCCCCGAGCCCTGCCGCCATAAGCCTCAAGGGGGCTCATTTTGCGGCATCTCCCGGCGGGAGGGTGGCACCCGCACGGGACACATATCAAATGAAAGAGGGGGCGCAGGGCTATCAGAAACAGCCGGCGGAGGGAGTCGGGAGACCACCCCACTGGGGGATCCACACCCTGAAAGTGATGAAGGTGGCGCAGATAGAGCCAACAGAGCAAACAGGACAAAATAAATAGGCTGCATTATGCAGCACAGTTGAGAAAGTGCCTTATCCCATATACTGATGAAGTAAATACAGGATCTGAGAACAAAATTGCACCAGAAGACACAAACACAAAGCTCCCTTACACTGAATCAGTGCTTGGGTCCACCAAAGTCAGTATTGTCCACTCCAGTCACAAACACAAAGCTCCCTTACACTGAATCAGTGCTTGGGTCCACCAAAGTCAGTATTGTCACATAAGAACATAAGAGAAGCCATAAGAAGCCCTGCTAAGTTTATTCTGGTGTCTTTGGTAAGATACCTTGTTAAATGCCTTTTGAAATATTATGTTTATCGGGTCACCATTGTCTATAATATGCTTCTTCACTTTCTGAGATAACCCCAAAGGTTGGTGAGGCAAGACTTCCCTTTGCAGAAGCCATGCTGATTTCCCCTCAGCAGGCTTTGTCCCTCTATGTGCTTGAGGGCTTCTCTTATGTTCTTATGTGACATTTGCATATTTGGCCACAGTGCCTCTGCCACTATGCCCTGTGGCTTCTCTGGAGGGCCTCCAGCGACCAGCGGAGGCCGCGGAGAGGCCGCGGAGCAGCCGGCGCTGGTCCCGGAAGGCCTTCCAGAGACTCTGGAGGGCCTTCCGGGACCAGCGCCGACCAGCGAAGGCCTCTCCGCAGCCTCCGCTGGTCGCTGGAGGCCCTCCAGAGACTCTGGAGGGCCTCCAGCGACCAGCGGAGGCCGCGGAGAGGCCACGCAGCAGCCGGTGCTGGTCCCGGAAGGCCTTCCAGAGACTCTGGAGGGCCTCCAGCGACCAGCGCCGACCCGCGGAGGCCGTGGAGAGGCCGGCGCTGGTCGCTGGAGGTCCTCCAGAGACCAGCGGAGGCCCTCCCCGGCCTCCGCAGCCGCCGCCAGCCTCGCCAGCAGCATCAGCCGCCGGGAGGAGAGGCCGTCACCCGCCCTGGAAGAAGGTAAGCAGGGAGGGTGGGGGCTGAAAGCGGGGGGGGCTGGCGGGAAGGGGCGGTCTTCCTTCCCTCCCCCCTCCCTTCCTTCCTTTCTTCCTTCCTTCCCTCCCTCCCTCCCTTCCTTCCTTCCTTCCTTCCTTTCCTCCCTCCCTCCCCCCTTCCTTCCTTCCCTCCCTCCTCCCTTCCTTTCTTCCTTCCTTCCCTCCCTTCCTTCCCTCCCTCCTCCCTTCCTTCCTTCCCTCCCTCCCTCCTCCCTCCCTCCCTTCCCTCCCTTCCTTCCTTCCTTCTTTCCTTCTTCCCTTCCCTCCCTCCTCCCTTCCTTCCCTCCCTCCTCCCTTCCTTTCTTCCTTCCTTCCCTTCCCTCCCTCCCTCCCTCCCTCCCTCCCTTCCTTCCTTCCTTCCTTCCTTCCTTCCTTCCTTCCTTCCTTCCTTCCTTCCTTCCCTCCCTCCCTCGCTCCCTCCCTCCTTATGTTCTTATGTGACACAGAGTGTTGGACTGAATGGGCCACTGGCCTGATCCAACAGGGCTTCTCTTATGTTCTTATGTGATGCAGAGTGTTGGACTGGATGGGCCACTGGCCTGATCCAACAGGGCTTCTCTTATGTTCTTATGTGACGCAGAGTGTTGGACTGGATGGGCCACTGGCCTGATCCAACAGGGCTTCTCTTATGTTCTTATGTGACGCAGAGTGTTGGACTGGATGGGCCACTGGCCTGATCCAACAGGGCTTCTGTTATGTTCTTATGTGACGCAGAGTGTTGGACTGGATCGGCCACTGGCCTGATCCAACAGGGCTTCTCTTATGTTCTTATGTGACGCAGAGTGTTGGACTGGATGGGCCACTGGCCTGATCCAACAGGGCTTCTCTTATGTTCTTATGTGACGCAGATTGTTGGACTGGATGGGCCACTGGCCTGATCCAACAGGGCTTCTGTTATGTTCTTATGTGACGCAGAGTGTTGGACTGGATGGGCCACTGGCCTGATCCAACAGGGCTTCTGTTATGTTCTTATGTGACGCAGAGTGTTGGACTGGATGGGCCATTGGCCTGATCCAGCATGGCTTCTCTTATGTTCTTATGTGACAATACTGACTTTGGTGGACCCAAGCACTGATTCAGTGTAAGGGAGCTTTGTGTTTGTGACTGGAGTGGACAATACTGACTTTGGTGGACCCAAGCACTGATTCAGTGTAAGGGAGCTTTGTGTTTGTGTCTTCTGGTGCAATTTTGTTCTCAGATCCTGTATTTACTTCATCAGTATATGGGATAAGGCACTTTCTCAACTGTGCTGCATAATGCAGCCTATTTATTTTGTCCTGTTTGCTCTGTTGGCTCTATCTGCGCCACCTTCATCACTTTCAGGGTGTGGATCCCCCAGTGGGGTGGTCTCCCGACTCCCTCCGCCGGCTGTTTCTGATAGCCCTGCGCCCCCTCTTTCATTTGATATGTGTCCCGTGCGGGTGCCACCCTCCCGCCGGGAGATGCCGCAAAATGAGCCCCCTTGAGGCTTATGGCGGCAGGGCTCGGGGGAAGCGAGCTAGACTGCTGTTCTTTTGAGGGGTTATAGAGTGTTTCGAGCCCGTCCCTGTGGCATCGGTCCCATCATTGTAGGGCCCAGGGGGCCGGCGCAGCCTGTCGGTCACTTCCGGGTTCCTGTCCTTATTTATTTATTTATTTATTTGGGATTTATATCCCGCCCTTCCCACGAATGGCTCAGGGCGGCTTCCAACAATTAATCAGACTTAAAAGTAAACAATTTCAGATATAAAACAGTTAAATAATTTAAGCGGTTAAAACATTAAAACAGAGTAATTCATCTCGACCTGTGTTATTAGTGACAGGCTGCTTCGGCGGGCCGCTGCGCCAGCCCCCTGGGTCCCACAATGATGGGACCGATGCCACAGGGATGGGCTCGAAACACTCTATAACCCCTCAAAAGAACAGCAGTCTAGCTCGCTTCCCCCGAGCCCTGCCGCCATAAGCCTCAAGGGGGCTCATTTTGCGGCATCTCCCGGCGGGAGGGTGGCACCCGCACAGGACACATATCAAATGAAAGAGGGGGCGCAGGGCTATCAGAAACAGCCGGCGGAGGGAGTCGGGAGACCACCCCACTGGGGGATCCACACCCTGAAAGTGATGAAGGTGGCGCAGATAGAGCCAACAGAGCAAACAGGACAAAATAAATAGGCTGCATTATGCAGCACAGTTGAGAAAGTGCCTTATCCCATATACTGATGAAGTATATACAGGATTTGAGAACAAAATTGTTTCCGGTGGTGATATTTGGGGGATTTTTGGGGACGTCACAGGAAGTGCTGTGAAGTCACTTCCTGTTTCCGGCAGTGGCATTTGGGGGAAATGATGTCATTTGGGGGAAGTGACGTCACAGGAAGTGATGTCACTTCCCGTTTCCGGCAGGTGACGCGGGGAAATGATGTCACAGGAAGTGGTGTCACTTCCTGTTTCCGGCGGTGGCATGACACCACCGGAAGTGATGTCACCGGAAGTGATGTCACTTCCTGTTTTCGGCGGCGGGAGCGCGCTTCGCGCGCACACCCCTGCCTCCCCCCTTCCCCCCCAAGGTGTCCCTGGCTGGCCTTCAGACATTATGGTCACCCTAAATAAACCAAACTGCTTCACTAAAGAGAGGAATGGTTCCACTCAGAGAGGAAGCAAATTCCCACTTCAGGGTTTCTTAGGACCCCTTTCCTCCCATCTAGAATATTGGTTCTGACAAAGAAAGGAGTCACAGTGATCAAGCAGAAGAACACAGCATCCTTTTCTTCCAAAAGGCACTTGGCAAGAAGAAGACCCCCCTAAACACTCTCTCTCTCTCTCTCTCTCTCTCTCTCTCTCTCACACACACACACACACACACACAGGTTTGGAAGTAATATATCTGAACCCCTATTGTTTATCCCTCCTTTCTGTGGAAACACTTGGCACATTCTCTGTTTGATACTTAGGGATATACCAACACAGTGCTGCTGTGCCTGCACATGCATGATGCAGGATGAAGTGAGAAATATCCAGGAGGTAAAGCTAAATGGAAAAAATCCTCTTCATATTTACAAGAGGCAGCAGGAGGTAACGGGAATCGTTCTAACTTCCTTTCACTATTGTTACCTCTGTGAAATAACAAGGGAAATATCAGTTTTATTCAGGAAATATTTTAAGGTTGAAAAAGTGGTATGTGTACACTACTTCATTTCAAGTCTGAAATTGTCGCCATATTTAGGGGTGTGCATTCAGATCGACCCAAGTTGAATATATATTTCGGCTTCCCAAATGTATCCAGCTTTTCTCAGGAAAACTGGAGGGGGAATCCCAAGAAAACGATGGATATATTCAGAAATTTCAGGTAGATCTGAAAACAGCCAAGAGGCGGAAGCAGATTGCTCTCGCCTCTCAGCTGTTTTTTGGGCCCAGTTACGCAGTCCATTTAAACTTTAAAGCACTTCAAACTTTAAAGGGACTGCAGAAGTCAGCCCAAAGATCAGCCACTTTGGCTGTGGCTGGCTTCTCTTGCAGCCTGGTTTAAACTAGGCTATAAGAGAAGCCAGCCCAAGATCAGTGGGTCAGTGCAGCTCTGCACTGCCTTCTCCTGCCACTTGGTTTAAACTGGGCAGCAGGAAAGGGCAGCCCGATTCTGCCCATTAGGAGCTGATTGCTCCCTGCTAGCACAGCTCTGCGCTGCCTTCTGTAGCTCGGTTTAAACTAGGCAGCAGGAGAAGCCAAGCCAGACCCAGGATTGGGCTGGTATTTTTCTCTTGGCATTTTTCAGTTCTGTTCTATTGGACCAAAAAAAAATACAGGATTTCTGGAAAATTCTGGATCTAATGGTATGGTATTTGGACCTGGGATTTTTCAGGAGTCTTGAAATTTTTGGTGGTCCAATAGACTCAAACCAAAAAATGCTGGTAAAAAAAATTCGCACCCCTTGTGGTAATAGAAGGATACTTCCATTCCAGCTGCGTGTTGCTTAGAGTCTCCCTTTTTATTTGGATCACTTTTTTCTTACATTTGGTTAACATGTCACATCACATGAAGGGAAAAAAAGACATGCAGGACAAGAGAACTGTATATGCTTTTGTATATTTAATTCTTTACTGGCTCTCACACAGATATATTCAGCAGAAGCCAACCTAATGATTTCATCTCTTCTGAATGCTGAACAAACTCAGTTGCCTTACACAGAATTGTGTAAGGTTCAACCATTTCAATGTCATATGATTTTAATTAAACAAAACAGTGCTTTGAGCTGCACTGCAGCTAAATAGCAGCTTTGTTGAAAATTTGCAAAATACCATCTCAATATCATACTAAAATATCATACTAAAATATCATATAAGAAATAGTGTATAGTCACGGGGATGAAAGTGTTGGGAAAATAAGTTAGTTTACTTACTGTTGTAAAACAGCAGCTAAAGTGCAGTGTTTTCCCGTCAAGTTGTGCAAAATTCCAGTTTCAATTTCTGACCCATGTAGTTGTGGCTCCTACAATGAACATGTGGCTGGGTGCTTGACAAAGAACAAAAAAACTTTTTGTGAGTATATCAGGACACAACGTTATTGATTAGAGCAGTAAAGCTTTGGCTTGGCATTAGGTGATGGATTGAAGGCATCAAGCAGTTCACCTGCTGTCCAGTAGAAACCCATCCCTCAACCCATCTGCTGAGAGGAAAGAATCCCAGATAGCAGACAAATGGGAACAGCTGTGTGATCCTCTGGGCACCTGGGGGCAAGGAGAGCCTTGCAGTCCCCAAGCTGGGCATGACTCCCAAGGCCTCTTAAGGGGACCCCCAACTAGGCTGATGGGGGTGTAGGCCCAGTCTTCCCCCAAATGGATCCAGCCCAATGCCAAAACAACCCACGTAGTTGTCCAAAGCCTGCTTTCCTCTGAAGTTGCAAACATGGTTGCTAAGCGAGTGGAAAAATTAAAAAATTCCAGGTCCTGCCCACACAGCAGCCATTTTCTGTGTAACATCCATTTCCTCTCCCTAACACAGGGTCTTTTTTCTTTTCTTTTACAATCAGTGACTTAATAACATTATGAACAAAGCAGGAGTCAAGTGCACCTTTAAGACCAATTTTTATTTAGAACGTAAGCTTTCGTGTGCTCTTAAGCACACTTCATCAGACGAAGTGTGCTTAAGAGCACACAAAAGCTTACGTTCTAAATAAAAATTGGTTGGTCTTGAAGGTGCAGCTTGACTCCTGCTTTGTTCAGCTGCTTCAGACCAACACGGCTGCCCGCTTGAATCTTAATAACATTATATCAATATACTGTTATATCAACATGTGTATCAGGTTCTCTGAATTCTCTTCTTTCTTTTTGGAAAAGATGTAAGTCCTTAACCCCTTTTGTCGTGGAGATATAAGGTGAAAGGCACTCTAAGAAGTATAATGGTCTATTAATATAATGCTATTCAATCTCCAATTTAAAAGTACCAGGGAAGCCTGCTGTGTGGGACCCTTATTATTGCTGTGCTGCATGATCAGCTACAGCTCAGTGGAGAAATTAAGCAGGCCTGTCCCTGCATGGAAATCACCTTAATTCCCAGGCATGTGGGAGCATGATTCAGATTAGGGCTGTAGTGCACACAGAGAGTGGGCTTAAGCCTTCCTCCCCACCCCATGCTGTTTTCCTGACCTAAAATGGCCCTGCAGGGTTGCTGTACTGTGTACTGGTATGCTACATGCAAGTTTTCCTAAGGGGACAAATTGTGGCTACAGTATTCTGTGCCCTGTTTCTCCAAGGGCCTCTTCCTGTGCTACATTTTTGAGTTTTAAAATAGACATTTGTGTGGTAAGATGCAATCAAACATAATAAGTGATTCTGACAAGCCTCAGTGAGTTGAATTTGGGGCAGGGCACAGTGGCAAGAGGCAGAATGAAAATGGTCCAATCTATCAAGCAGTTACAAGAGAGTATCATAGAGGGCAATGCTAAGCACATATACTTAGAATTAAGTCCAGTTTTATTCAGGAGGACTTGCTTCCAGGAAAGTGGGATAGTTATCCAGAGCAGCAAATGTATTTGACATGGTAGTTTTAAAAAGGGTCAGGAAGTACAATCTGACTTGAATAAGAACATAAGAAAAATCCTGCTAGATCAGACCCAGTGGTCCATCTAGTCCAGAATCCTGCCTCACACAGTGGCCAACTGGTTCCTCTGGACAGCCAACAACAGGGCATAGTGGCAGAGGCCTTCCCCTGATGTTGCCTCCTGGCTCTGGGATTCAGAGGATTAGTACCCCTGAATGTAGAGGTTCCCCTCAGACACCATGGCTAGTAGCCATTGGTAGACGTATCCTTCATGAATCTATCTAATTCCCTTTTAAAGCTATGTATTCCTATGAGGCAGGGCTTTTTTTGAGCAGGAACGCAGTTCCAGCTGGCTTGGCGTCAGGGGGTGTGGCCAAATATGCAAATGAGTCCCTGCTGGGCTCTTTCTACAAAAAAGCACTGTGTGAAACAGTGTTGATGTCAGTGGGGTATGGCCTAATATGCAAATGAGCTCCTGCTGGACTTTATCTACAAAAAAAGCCCTGCTATGAGGTATGAGGAAATAAAAGGGAAAAACACGCTGCCGGCCAGGGAGGAAAAAGTGGACAGGGTGACAAGCTGAGAGCGAACCCTGCTCCAAAGGAGGTGACAGCTGAGTGGAGTTAACTTGGCTACCCTCCATTTCTGAGGCCATAAGCACTTCCCTGCCAACCTTGAAGTCACGGAGGCGGCACCCCCAGTGGGGGAAGGCACAGATGGGCACCACAACAGTATTCTAAATGAGGCCATAATCATAGATCTATATCATTATAATATCAGCCGTTTGATTCTCAGTCCCTTTCATAATAATCCCTACACAGAGTTAGTCTTTTTCACCAATGCAGCACACTGGGTTGACAGTTTCATTGAGCTACCACTACAACCCCAAGATCTTTTTCCCTCCCTGTTTCAGCAAGTTCAGAAGATGCAATAGTTTATACTTTGTAAGTTGGGGTTTTTTTGTCCCAGTGTGCATCACTTGACACTTACCAGCATTGATCTTCATTTGCCACACTGTTGTCTACTCACCCAGTTTGTGCAGGTCCTCTTGGCCTTGGTTTTTCACCATCCTGAATAATTCAGTGTCATCTGCAAACCTGACCATTATGCTAATCACCCCTAGTTTTAGATCATTTATGAATAAATTAAATAGTAAAGATAAAAAGGTAAAGGTAGTCCCCTGTGCAAGTACCAGACGTTTCTGACTCTGGGGTGACATCACATCACGACATTTTCACGGCAGACTTTTTATGGGGTGGTTTTCCATTGCCTTCCCCAGTCATCTACACTTTATCCCCAGCAAGCTGGGTACTCATTTTACCAACCTCAGAAGGAAGGAAGGCTGAGTAAACCTTGAGCCGGCTACCTGAACCCAGCTTCCGCTGGGATAGAACTCAAGTCGTGAGCAGAGAGCTTTGACTGCAGTACTGCAGCTTTACCACTCTGTGCCATGGGGCTGCTACAGTTAAATAATACCTGCCCCAATACTGATCCTTGAGAGACCCCACTGCTTAATTCCCTCCATTGTGAAAATTCTACACTGATTCCTTCTCTTTGCTTCCTGTCATTTAACCAGTTTTTAATCCATCTTCTTATCCCATGACTGCTAAGTTTATTCTGGTGTCTTTGGTAAGATACCTTGTTAAATGCCTTTTGAAATATTATGTTTATCGGGTCACCATTGTCTATAATATGCTTCTTCACTTTCTGAGATAACCCCAAAGGTTGGTGAGGCAAGACTTCCCTTTGCAGAAGCCATGCTGATTTCCCCTCAGCAGGCTTTGTCCCTCTATGTGCCTAACAATTCTATCTTTGAGTACAGTTTCTACTGATTTGCCAGAGACAGACATTAGGTAGACTGGCCTGTAATTTCCTGATTTCCCTCTGGATCCCTTTTTAAAAAATTGCTATTCTACAGTCTCCTGGTACAGCAACTGAATTTAATGATAGGTTACATATATTGGCTAGAAGATCAACAATCCCACATCTGAGAGAGCTCTCCCAGAACCGCTCTTGAGAGAAACAGCTCTGAGAGAGTTATGACTGACCCAAGGTCACACAAGCAGGTGCAGGTGGAGGAGGGGGGAATCAAACCTGGTTCTCCCAGATTAGAGTCCGTTCACTTAACCACTACACCAAACTGGCTCACACTATTTTGAAGTAAGCTGTATATATTGTGGCAGTTAGTCATGACCTTATTGTCTTGGATTAAATCAACAGTTTACCAAATGCATTTTTGTATGTGTAATTCACTGCATTATTATCACGCTGAAAAGGAATTTGGTTGCATTTGTGGGCTCTTAGTAGGATAAGACAGTTCATAGGTTCATTATTAATGGTGTTATTCCTGTGGAAACACCAAGTGATTCCCCCTCCCCCCCATTTTAGAGGTATCTTAAATATCTTAATAAAGTGCTCATATCTCTTGTCCTAAGAGAAGAAGAAGATATTGGATTTATATCCCGCCCTCCACTCCGAAGAGTCTCAGAGCGGCTCACAATCTCCTTTACCTTCCTCCCCCACAACAGACACCTTGTGAGGTGGGTGGGGCTGGAGAGGGCTCTCACAGCAGCTGCCCTTTCAAGGACAACCTCTGCCACAGCTATGGCTGACCCAAGGCCATGCTAGCAGGTGCAAGTGAAGGAGTGGGGAATCAGACCCGGTTCTCCCAGATAAGAGTCCACACACTTAGCCACTACACCAAATTGGCTCTCCAAGAGAAGGCTTCCAAAACCATCAGGCATTGTTTTCCTCTGAGCCATTAATAAGATGGTGTATGCAGGACCTGATATAATTGAACTGTTTTGAAATAGACTATGCATTAAAGGGGGGGGACATCACTTTGTAGAGAACAAAATGAGAGTAGTATCTTCAGATTAAGTTCTTTCTTTGATTTACCATTGAAATTATATGCTGTTCTCATTTTATACCTAGATGATCTTTGGTTGTGTTTGACTGCCATCTTCAGTTCTGTTCAGTTATTGCTATCTACTGTTTTAGAAATTACATGTATTTGTAAAGTGCCATCAAGTCATAGCTGATTTATGGCAGCCTTGTAGAGTTTTCAAGGCAAGAGACTAAAAGAGGTGGTTTGCCATTGCCTTCCTTTCACAGAGACCCCAGAATTCCTTGTTGATCTACCATCCAAATTCTAGCCAGGGCTGACCTTAGACTGTCTGGCATCCTAGGCAAGGCTAACTTCTGGCACCCCATCCTGCAGGGGGCACCCAATTCGTTACCCCCAGAAGGCCAGCGCCCTAGGCAATTGCCTAGTTTGCTTAGTGGCAGGGCCAGCCCTGATTTGCTTCTGAGACCTTAGAAGATCCGGCTAGCCTGGGCTATTAATGCGTACTAATTCTTCTTCCAGCCCAGGTCATCCATCAGGGTGATCATAGCTGTTTCTGTACCAGATTTATGTTGGAATCCATATTGAAGTAGGCCCAAATAAACAGTTTCATACAAAAGAGAAGCTGAGAAATTGCCACCTAGTCAGGCTATTCAACCAGAAATGGGAGAATTGATGCTAGCTGGAACAAATTTGAGGGTCCAAGATGGGCTTCTGGTTAAATATTGTTCTACCTTTTGTTGGGAGGATGCATTGTTGTCAATATAATGTATAGTTATGTCCTTAGATGAGTGCATAATCCAGCAAGAAAAGGCCATGCTTTCATACGTGGGTTGTCTTTGGGATTTATCACCAAAGGGTGTTGCAAGGAAGCCAGAGAAACCCTGCTTCTAGGACCTGGAACTGCATATGGAATGGTCCTTGTAACATAATAGATGGTGAATGTCACTATTATGTGTAAACAGACAGCTTATAGCATGTGCTGCAAAACAGAAAGCAGATCTGAGAGGCTTAGATGATCTACCTGACAGCTGGTGGCTGGCTGCCAGAAGGATTGCATCAGCCAAGCAGAGTCAGCATGACACAGCAAGTTGCTGATTGGCTGTCCCATGTATAAATGTACAGAGCAACTGTGGTGAGTGTGGGTTTATGGAGTTGGAGTGCAGCGGAGCATATTGTCAGTCAGGAGAGTGAGTTGGTGTAAATAAATGTATATAGTGGTTTTACAGCTACTGTGTACAGCCTTCATTCTTGCGTCGCTAAGCATCACCCTCTGGGTCTCTCTACGCGCATCGACAGGGTTATGAGCCCAGCACGCTTCCTCTGCGCCTAGAACCTGAGACCTGAGAGAGAGGTGGTAGAGGAAGGACGCTGACTTGCTCCAGAGGCTGCCTAGGAGGTGAGACCAGCAGTGGCTGAGAGGAGTCTGAGCAGGATGGCTACAGCAGCAGCTACAGTGCTGGTGGATAAGCTCACCACTACCAACTACAACACCTGGCCGCTGAGGTTAGAGCATTTCCTGAAGAAAGAGGGGCTTTGGGACTGTGTGTCAGCTCCTCCAGCTAATCCCACAGCGGCAGAGGCCGTCAAGGATCAAAAAGCTCTAGCCAACATCATCCTAAGTGTTGCAGACGACCAGCTGGTGCATGTCCGTGGGCACCAGAAAGCGAAGGAGGCTTGGGAAGCTCTCAAGGCTGTGTATGTGCAGAAGTCAGCCGGCACGCTGATATCCCTATGGAGGAGGCTCTACAGGAAATGTATGCTGGCCGGGGAGTCGATGAGGGACCACCTCGACGGTATGTCTAATTGTTTCCAAGACCTTGAAGCAAGAGGGAAGGCCGTGGCTGACGAAGATAAGGTGTACATCTTATTGAGTTCTCTGGACGAGAGATATGACATGCTGGTGTTAGCATTTGAAGGGCAGGATGCTGACAAGCTAACTTTGCCTTATGTGACCGGCAAACTCCTGGCTGAAGAGCAGAGGCAGCTGGAAAGCAAGAGAGAGCAGACTCGAGCCAAGGAAGAAGAGAAGCCGAGGTCTGTCGGGGCTGGTTCCAGCTGGCAAGCCGAGGAGGAGGAAAAAGCCTTGCAGGTGCGGAGGAGGCGCTGCTACCTGTGTAAACAGCTCGGACATTTACAAAGATTTTGTCCCCAGCAACAGAGGAAAAGCCGGCAGCAGACTTCAAGGACTCTCCAGGTGACTCTAGTAAGAACTGGTCCGGGACTACAGAGTCTACCTTGGGTTGTGGATTCTGGGGCTACTCAGATATTCTGCTGCTGTGAAGAAGAGCTGGAAGACTGCAAGCCAGCTGAGCAGAAGACTGTCAGCTTAGCTGATGGGAGACAAGCTAGTGTTCTTTGCCAAGGTGCAGTCTATTTTCCGGGACTCAAACACAGGTTTGAAAATGTACTATGTGTCCCCGAGCTAGAAACTAACTTGTTAAGTGTCTCTGTTCTAGCAAGAGCTGGGTTTACCGTAGTATTTGATAAGCAGGGCTGTGCAATTTTGAAACAGGGTAAACAGCTGGCTAAAGGCACTCTAAAAGCCAATGTGTATGAGCTCATGCAAAATGTGGGAAAAGCTCATACTGTATGGAATAGACAGCCCCACAGCAGGTGCATTCATAGGCTGCATAGAAGGTCTAGAGAAACAAAACTGCAACTGTCTTTAAGAAGTGAGGAGGGGCAAAAGCCAAAAGGCAAGCAGGCTCACTCACTGGTGCAGGAGAAGGGCAGTGCAGGCAGTTCAGAAGGGGGCGTTAAGCAGCAGGAGGTTTCTGAGGCCATGAAAAAGGAGTACGATTCACTGGCTGAAAACCAAGTATTTACACCGGCAGAGTTGCCAGCAGGGAAGCATGCAATTGGGTGTAAATGGTTGTTTAAAACTAAACGTTTAATTAATGGGCAGTTGCAAAAGAAAGCTAGACTGGTGGCGAGGGGCTTTACACAAATAGAGGGCAAAGATTTTGACGAATGTTTTGCGCCTACAGTAAAATTAGAAACTTTGAAGGCAGCACTGTGCAAAGCTGACCTTGACAAAATGACGGTACATCACTTTGATGTAACCACGGCCTATCTGAATGCCACCATCAGGGAAGAACTGTATTTACAGCCCATTCCTGGTTTTCCTGGAAAAAACAATATGCCCGTGCTCAGAATAAAAAAGGCATTGTATGGTTTGCGTCAGGCTGCAAATGAGTGGAACAAGTGCCTGAGCACAGTGTTAGAAAGCATAGGTTTCAGTCAAAGCGTAGCAGACCCATGTTTGTACAGCCAAAACAAGTATGGGCAGGAATGTTATATCTTATTTCATGTTGATGACTTATGCCTTCTTTGCAAAAATAACAAACAGTTGGACTGGTTCATGTCAGAAGCCCAAAAGGTGTTTAAGATTAAATATCTAGGTGAAATACAGCATTACCTGGGCATGGAGATAACAAGAGATGAAAGAGGGCATTTTCAGCTGAGCCAAAAGGAGAAAATAGAAAAATTACTGGAAGCTCAAGGCATGACAGAGGCAAACATAGTGGAGAGTCCTATGTCTGTCAGCTATATTAAGGAGCCAGATGATGTTTTGCTGGACAATAAATTACTTTATCAGTCTGTAATCGGGTCACTGTTGTATTTAGCCTGCTGGACTTGACCAGACATTAGCATGGCTGTGCACCTTCTCAGCCAGCAGTGTGCAGCTCCCCAACGAAAGGATTGGGTGGCTGCAAAGAGAGTTTACGATATCTGAAGGGAACAGCAGATTATAAACTCACCATGAGTACAGAAGGAAAACAAACGTTAGTAGCTTACAGTGACTCTAGCTGGGGAGAGCGGCCCGACGGTAGATCAACATCTGGGAATGCAATGTTTCTATGGTGCTTTAGTGAGCTGGAAAGCACTCAAACAAACCCATATTTCAATGAGCAGCTGTGAGGCCGAATATTCAGCCATCAGTGATGCAGTGATTCAGATAGAATGGCTGATCCATTTACTAAAGGATTTGAATGTACCTGACCCACGGCCTGTAATGATCTACTGCGATAGTACGGCAGCTCAGCAATTAGCACTAACAAAAGGTGTCAAGTGTCGTAGTAAACACATAAATATACGTTATCAAAATGTTCGAGAGGCCATAAATAAAAATCTAGTAGTACTACAACACTGTTCTTCTGTGGAAAATATTGCAGATGTGTTTACTAAAACCGTAACTGTAGAAAAATTTGTAAACCTGCGTGATAAACTGCGTCTAAACTATTGTAAATAAACCTGGACTGAGATGTAACAATTTCAAAACTGTAAATGTCATGCTATGTGTAAAAGCTGTGTTCTGTAAAAAGTCTGTAAGAAATGTAAGTGCGCTGGTATTGACAAGATACGGTACTGTGTTAAGAACAAGTCTGGGAAACAAGCCAGATAAGGCAAGTGCTCAGTCTGGGCAGAGAGCCAACTGAGGAGATATGGTCAGTCTGGTTAGAGAGCCAACTGATAACAATGTGCTTGCAGGTTAATTGGCAAGCTGAGAAAAATGTGTGTGTGTCCAGGAGGAATGGAAATACTGCACTGTGATCAATTGTATATATGGGAATGTATGTAATCAATGTATTGATGGTAAAATGATCAATATGTATATGCCATGTTGTGATGGATGGATGTCAGCACCGCTATAACCTGAGGAGGGTGTCACTATTATGTGTAAACAGACAGCTTATAGCATGTGCTGCAAAACAGAAAGCAGATCTGAGAGGCTTAGATGATCTACCTGACAGCTGGTGGCTGGCTGCCAGAAGGATTGCATCAGCCAAGCAGAGTCAGCATGACACAGCAAGTTGCTGATTGGCTGTCCCATGTATAAATGTACAGAGCAACTGTGGTGAGTGTGGGTTTATGGAGTTGGAGTGCAGCGGAGCATATTGTCAGTCAGGAGAGTGAGTTGGTGTAAATAAATGTATATAGTGGTTTTACAGCTACTGTGTACAGCCTTCATTCTTGCGTCGCTAAGCATCACCCTCTGGGTCTCTCTACGCGCATCGACATGTGTGTGTGGAGGATAATTCTGGCATGCTTCTTCCCCCACTTTAACAGATGTTGAGAAAATCCTGACATCTGGTAACTAAAGATACAGGTTGGATCCAGTGCAGTGCAGAATCGCTGCTGCACACAAGCACAAAAACAGAAAGTAGCCACAGTAGTCATTTGTGCTAAGTCAGACTTACTGTATCCTTGCATGTGTTCCTGATCAAATTCTGGGCTTTATAAAGTAATGGGAAGAGAGCTCTAGGTGTTGCACAGGATCTTGAACAACTGGAACTGTGCTAAGTCCTTTTGTTTTCACTTGCACATTGCTGGATCCAAGCCAATAAATCTTATTAAGGAGGGGCATGGCAACAGACACATAGAAGCTCGGCTCCTCTCCCGACCATCCCGTTTTCCACACATCAGCACAGCTTCAAGCTATAATTTTCTTCAGGAAATGGGCAAATCGCATGGCCAACACTCCAGGTCAGTTGTCGTTAACCCCAAAGGCCTTAAAAATATTTTGTACCCAGCTCTAGGCCCGCGAAACCTACAATAGTGCTACTTTCTGTCACCAAAATGGTGGCTGGCGCTAATCCTGATTCTCCTCAGGCTGATCTCATCACGGTGCAGGTTTTCCACTAAGCTATCTCGGCTATAAAATCTGAACTTACAATAACCATTAATACAGCTTTGAAACCAGTAACAGAAAAACTTGAATAAATGCAACTCACCTTAAAAGACGTGGCCGAAACGGCCAATTCTGCTCTGAACACGGGGCTTGCCAACCAAGATAATATCAGACAGTTACAAGCCTTTGAAAAGTGGGCCTCTGAGAAAATTCTGTTTCTAGACAATAAATCTTGGGATCGGAACATTAAACTTCATGGCTTTGATGATCATAAGGGATCTACCGACCTATCTGCTTTTTTAGCCTCATGGCTTGCTTCTGTGATTCAGCTTAAGAAGGCATTGCCCCACATCTAAGCCATGCATATCGTCTGGGTTCACCCGCACTAGCCAAAACAAGACCCCCTGTGACATTATCATTGAAGTGACAGACATTAAAGTTAAGAAAAAGATTATGGATATTGCTTGGGGGAAAGGAGGTTTGCAATATAAAGGGGGAAATATCTCAGTTTTCCCGGATCTCTCGGCGGAAACTCTGCACATGAGATGCACACTCAAGCCGGACGCTCAAAAACTCGCTGCTGCCAACATTAGATATCGCTGGTCCCCTGTGGGCAAGTTCCTGGTGCGCCATCAAGGAAAAGCTTGGACTGTTGAGGACTTAGATGCTGGTTCCTTCCTACTGCAATCTCTACACCTGGAAGAACCGATGGACTTGGATCAGAAATCGCAAAAGCATAAGATGAACTCTTCCTCTCCCCTGAAAAGCTACAAACAACCCAATCGTCCACCTGGTCTTTCTCCAGAAGCCGGTGGTCAACAAGCCAGAATGTAAACTCCAACCTGTGTTGTACTATTTCTTCTCGTTTTCTTGTCTCTCTTAAAATGGGAAGTGGGATGGAAGAGAAAATAGGGAGGCGCAGGCTTCTTTGCCTCCTTTTGGGATGGGATGGCTGGAGGGAGGAGCACTCAGTGCTATGCCGCAGACAAGTGCATGGGGTTCATGCAGTCATCCGCATGAATTAATGTTGATTTTTTTTTTTTTGCTTGTGGGATGGGGGGGGTGTTCTTCCTTTTCCTTTTCCTTTTTCTAAATTGTCAACAGTTGCACTCTGAAGGAAGAGTGGGTGGGATAGGGTGGAGGGTGGTTAATGTTTTCTTGCATGTTCAGGTTCTCTGCTTAGCAAGTGTTACATACTTACCTATGTGCAGTCAAGCCCAAAGTGGGATCGCATTTAAGGTACAACTCATTCTAGTCTTTATAGGTTGTAATGATTTCTGGTTTATAGTGCTTCCTATTGTCTGAACTTTTTATTTATGTTCAGCATCGTGGAAAAGACAAGCTGTTGTGTCTACAAGTACATTTGGAGTGTTCCTATATACTAACTTCAAGATGGTTTTTTCTATAACTTATTTATTTATTTATTTCTGAAGATTTATAGCCCACCCTATCCCGTGATGGGCTCATAAACTTACTATGCACATTTCTGGTACTCTCCCTTTTGTAGTCTGTACACCCCTTGCAGGAAGAGATTTGATGCCCCTGGCTACTCTACTGCCAGGGATGTTGCAATTTTGCTTTCTAGAAACACCCGGTTCCAATGTCAGGGCATAGAAAAAGACAAGAGAGGAAGATACGTATTTGTTAAAGGCCACTTGAATGGTATCCCAACAACTATAGTTTCTATATATGCGCTGAAATCCGGTCAATTGGAGTTCATACAGGAGGTTCTGGCAAAATTAAAATTGTTTCAGGAAGGGCCAATTATACTAGGTGGGGACCTGAATTATCTTATGAATAAACTCCTCGACAAAAAAAACACACCTTAACTCTTTCCCTAAATCTTTAACTAATTCTAACCATAAATTTTCTCCCCTAAAACAACTTATGGATGATCTAGATTTGGTAGATGCCTGGAGATTTCAACATGACACCAAACGAGACTTCAGTTATTTCTCGGCACAATTTTCCACTTACACAAGAATTGACTACATTTTTTAATCAAAATCTCTCTGTAATAACCTGACTGAGACGGTTATAGATGCTATTAAATGGTTGGATCATGCTCCTGCCTCCAGTACTCTGTGCAACCAGGAGCAATCTGAGAAAAGCTTTACCTGGAGATTCAACAACTTCCTTTTAAAAGATGATAAACTTTCAAAACAAATCAAATCACAACTATTGGAATACTTTAAACACAATTTGACAGACGACATCCCAACTCATATGGTTTGGGATGCATGTGAAGCAGTTGTCAGGGGCAAAATTATTTCGCTCTCATCAGCTTCTAAAAAGCAAGAGAACACCTTTTTTACAACTATATCTCAAAACATCAAACTTCTTGAGGATAAGCACAAACTCACTTGCAGCTCCAAAGTTTATTGGCTACTCTTAGAGGAATGGAAAAAGTTGGAAGGTCTTGAATCGTATAAAATAAAGCAAAAATTATTGTATCTAAGGCAGTCTTATTGTTACAAAGGCCCTCAATATCTCAGGTTGCTTGCGTGGAAGGTCAAACATAAAATCTCGGTGCTAGGAGTGACTATAAAGGATCAGTCAGACTCAATCCATACTTCTACTAAGTTAATATTGCACACATTCCACCAATTTTATTCTAATTTATATAAAACAAACCAACCTAATACTGAATCCATTAATAATTTTTTAAAATCAATTAAATCTTTAAATTCATTATCAGAATCACATTGGGATTTTTTAGAACGGCCAATCAATGAAATGGAACTTTTAACTGTAATGAAATGCCTAAAATCTAATAAATCCCCAGGCATTGATGGATTTACATCTGAATTCTGTAAGTTTTACCTTAATTTGCTTTCCCCATATTTATTGGATTTATTCAACCATGTTTTAAATACTGGTCAAACACCCCGCCTCATGGAACATGGCCAAAATTATTGTTCTCCATAAAAAAGACAGACTCTCTTGATCCAAAATCGTATCGACCCATATCCTTATTGAACACTGACTATAAAATTTTTACAAGTATATATTAAGTATATTAACTCATCATTTAAATCAATCAATTTCCGAATTTATAGGCTCCGACCAGGCAGGATTTATTCCTGGGCGGGATTTTACAGACAATGTAAGTAAAACTCTTAACATCATTCATTTCTGTCAGCAACACTCCATTCAAGATGCATGTGTACTCTCATTAGACGTCGAAAAGGCCTTCGATTCCATTGAGCCCAATTATCTGCGTGCAGTTCTAAAAACTCTTAACTTTGGAGATAAATTTAGTCAAGTTGTGAATTCACTCTATTTAAACCCCTCTGCTATCTTACGCATAAACAATGTTAATTCTGCACCACTTACTCTATCATGAGCATCCATCAAGAGTGCCCACTTTCTACCTTATTGTTCGCTATAGCTATAGAACCCCTGGCTGCCAAATCTGGGGAAAAAATTTACTGCAAGGCATCACCATAACTAATACCCAATTCAAGCCAAGCTTGTTTGTGGATGATTTGGCTCTTCACTTATCTAATCTCTATGTCTCTCTTCCTTACATCAACTCTCGCTTACTTGTATTTGCAGAAATATCTGGTCTTAAAATTAATTTTGACAAATCTCTTCTTTATTCCATAAATATTTCACATAATCCTGTCCAACATATTAAACAGAATTTTCAGTATAAGGGGTCTGCAAATCTTGGAAGTACCTGGGCATCCATGATATCCCTATTGACCTCCGCAATCTCATTAAAGCTAAGCACTATGAACTCTTCCAAACAATTAAATCTCTATTCTCCTCCTGGAGAATTCTTACCATTACTAGAGCGAATCCAAATTGTTAAATCTATAGTTATGCCCAAATTCATATTTTGTTTCCGTGCCCTTCCAATTTGTGTGCCGATCTCTGTGCTTAAAACTTGGCAATCTTATTTAAACCGTTTTTTCTTTTTTGGCAATTCAAAAGACCACATCTAAACTTCTGGACATTAAGTCGCCCAATCTCAGAAAGGGGACTTGCAGTACTTGATCTGGTTCAGTATCATGATGCGATAATTTTAGCTGGTCTTGTTAAACAGTACCACTCCTCATACCAAGCGGACTGGAAAGTTATAGAATCTTCTTACATTGCTCCTCAGTCTTTTCAAGAAGAGCTCTGGACTACAATGGTTAAATTCTCCAACAATTCTTTTTCAGATATTTTTACCGCTTCCACGCTCCAGGTTTGGCACAAACACTTTAAAAATTTAGCTCCCTCGACTTATTTGGTCACTACATTTATGGGCCAAAGTTGGTTTTCTCCTGTGAACTCTCCCACTTCTTTTCACCAGCTGAGACAAGCTGGAATTACCCATTTTATAGACATTATTTCCAAAGGAATTCTCTATGAAAAATCTATTCTGGATTCTAAATTTGGCCTCTGGCTCCCCTGGTTTGAATTTTTACAAATTAGACACCTTTTACACTCCAAAGATATTAGTACAAGGCTGCGACTGATGCTGTCAGATTTTGAAAGAATCCTTCATCGTGACTCAATTCCCATAATACGCTTGATTTCAAAAATGTATAAACTTCTTGTGTTCTCGCGCACTATGCAATTGCTGCACTATCAGAAAGCGTGGCATGCTGACCTTCAACATAACCTAACGGACGATCAGTGGCATATGATTTGGGGTCCTTGTATCTATAAATCTAGAGCTATAAATATTAAAAGGTCACCTCACGCTGGTATCTAACTTCGATTCAGCTATCTCACATTACTTCCTCAGTCTCCCCCAGATGCCACAAGAACTGTGGGGGGATAGGCTCTTTTTTTCACCTATGGTGGACCTGCTCCATCATCCAAGCTTTCTGGATACAAATTTTTGCAGAAATAGCCTCAATGTCCGGTTTCTCACTATCCCCTACTCCAGAACTAGCTTAATTTGTGGGAAGACTCTCCTATCCCTAAACCTTCTCAGGAACTGATTTCTCTTATGCTCGTTTCTGCCAGACATGCTATTGCAGTTGCATGGAAAAAGTCAACTCCACCAACAATACAATCCTGGCTTTTAAAGCTATGGGACTACTTTATCCTGGATAAATTATCGTTTAACCTTGACACTTCCAAACCCATTATAGGAAAACCTACCTTTGTCCAGAAATGGCTACCCTTCATAAACAATGTTCCTTTTGGTAGAATCAATCCAGACACGACACAACATGATATTTATCTCTGTGTGGCTTTATTATGATATGAGCTTTTTTTAATTTGTGTATATATATATATCTTAACAATGAGATGATTGTGTGTTGGAACCTCCTTTACAATTTTGCTTTATGCCATTCTGCTTGTTTTCTCTGTTTGACTGAAATGTGCACTTGCTTGCGATATTTAGTAAGTGGTTACTTAACGTTCTGTATTTTATGTAACTCTTTAATCCTAATGTTATCTCTGTATTAAGACTTGAACGACTTCGTTTATGCTTATATATGCATGAATGTTTTGTAAGTTTGCTAATTATTCGATAAACTTGAAATTTGAAATTTAAAAAAAAATCTTATTACAAGAGTTCCACTATTGACTCTCATATCTTAAATGTGTTGATTTACCTATTTTTCATCAGTATCCAGCATAGCAACGATTGCAGTTGCAACACCTTGTGACAATTATGCATGATATGGAAAAGCACAACTACTTTTGAAGAACTTATTATTTCTTTTTCATATTCTTCTTTTGCAAATCATCTGCAGCAGTATCTGCATGTTATTGTTCCTATTTTAAGTAGTATTCCTTCCAAAATTAAATTGACATTTGACTGAAGTGTATCCATTTGTCCCCCCGTCCCCCCCGCAGTGTTCAATTTTCTTCATGAAGTGTTATATGAATGCAGCCATATCATTTGCAGAAATGCTTATTAAATATGTGGCATTTTAAGGAGCTGGACCAGACTCTTATGTACCACAAGCATAACATCAGTTTAATGCTTTGCACTGTTGCAGCATGCATGCACTGTTTCAACAGGCACAGCAGGTCTTTGTTATGCACTGTAAGATGATGTAAGCAGCCCTTTGGGCCATTGGACATGAAGCTCCAGTTGTCAGACGTTGGAGCTCAAAGTAAACGGACCATCATTTGTTGCAAAAGTAGTGGCGTTTATTTGATATCTCAAAGTTCTGAATAGGCAGTTATTGGAACTGATAGCAAGTATTGAAACATACATGGGTTTTAAGGCCTTACATCAAAGCATTTCCAAACAATCCTACATTCTCACACTCTAGTGCTACAAGTAACACTCTCCCCACTTCTTATCGCTTTCGGCTCCCTTTCTCACGGAGGAGCCCTGCTGGCTCTCCTTGAGGCTTGCTATCTTCAAAGAGCTGTTGCTTTGTTAGTGTTATGCAGAGGAATTCACAGCATGGGTTAGTAACATTTCTAAGACTGTTTGATATGCAAGGTCTTTTACTTCATAGTTAGTAACAAGAGTTCAAAAATGGAGTTAGTCATGTCAAGGTACAAGTCACAGAATACATTCAG
This sequence comes from Heteronotia binoei, assembly GCF_032191835.1. Lineage (NCBI taxonomy): Eukaryota > Metazoa > Chordata > Lepidosauria > Squamata > Gekkonidae > Heteronotia > Heteronotia binoei. The sequence continues at coordinate 175,247,747 of NC_083223.1, forward strand.
CATAATAACATAGTAATGCTCTCCAATGCCTGACACCAGTAACCCTTGAATGTGTTCATTTGCAACATTTTCTCTTCCCAGGTTTCCTGAACAGCTTTGAGGAGTTGCAAGCAGAAGTATGTGGCATTCTGAATGGATGTGAAAATGGACGCTGTGTAAGAGTCCAGGAAGGGTATACCTGTGACTGTTTTGATGGCTATCATTTGGACATGGCCAAAATGACATGCGTTGGTAAGAATTTGTTACAGTATTTTGAATACAAGCTGTTCACATAAAGGCACAGCATGCCAGACAGGCAAATCATTTCTGATTTGGGGGATCAGGTCTGCTGGTTCAGTGTTTATGATCCCAAGGCCCAATACATTTCCATCACCCCAACTAAGATGAATAGGCATTTCAATCCTTTTAAAGGGGCTTGCACCAAACAGATTCTTAGCAGAGAGTCAGTGTGGTATAGTAGTTCCATAGTCAGCTACGATGGACGACATGGGTTCAAGTCCCCATTCTTTCATGCCAGCTTACTGGATGATCTTGGGCCAATCATTATTCCCAGATTAACCAACCTTGTAGTCTTGTGAAAATTAAATATTTATTTTTTTTAGCAACTCAGACCCCAAACAGCCAATCCTCAACAAACTTTGAGGGCAAGTAGAGGGGCATCCCCAGGAGGTCTGCTGCAAGTTTGATGCCTCTAGCTCGCAGGGAGTGGGGGTCAACACAGTAGTCCCTCTAAGCTGAGTTAGTGTGAGCTAGCTCACAGTTTTTTAGCCTCCAGCTCACACATTTTTGTCTGAGCTCAGGAAAAATGGTCCCAGAGCAAACTAATTTCGGCAATAGCTCACAACTTTAATGCCATTGGCTCATGAAGTAGAATTTTTGCTCAAAGGACTCCACAGCTTAGAGGGAGCACTGGTTCAACACACTCCTGAACTTGTGGCTGTGATTTCTCCATCAAGCGCTTTCCTGGGGGCACCTGCTTTGGGAGGCTGTAATTCTCCCCCTCCCCCCCCCAAATCCAGTCCTCATCAGACTTGGAGGGCAGATAGAGGAGACTCTGTTGCGGACTCACTGTGAGTTTGGCACCTCTAGCCCACCGTGGGAGGGGGGGTGGATTACAGTGCGTCCCAAAGTCACAGACCGCAATCTAGTCCGTTAAACAAAATAAAAGGTTTGTGTGGTCCGAGGTCCTTGAAACAGACAAATATGGACCTTTTTCTAGTTCATGCCAATCCCTAGTGCTCTCCCAGGCAGCTGCATCCAAAGCATGGCCTCCAAAGATCACCATGGTGGTCAGACAGGTCCATAAGGGAGTAGGCAGTCTTTCAGGTGTGTTAGTTCTTTAAAAAGGGCTTTAAAGATCAGCACTTTGAATTATGTCCAGAAACAGATTGGGAGCTGGTATAGATTGGACAAGACTGGAGTGCTATGGTACCTAGCACCCACACCAGTCAAGGGGCAGCCCCATGTACAGTACATTGCAGTAATCTAATCTAAATGTAGCCATGCACTACAGCGACCAGATCTTTTCTGTCCAGGAAGGGCCACAGGTGATAACTAATCAGAGCTGGTAAAAGGCAATCCTCACCACAGCTGCCACCTGCTTATCCAGTTGTAGGCCTGGGTGCAAGAGCATCCTCCAAACTGTGGACCTGGTCATTCAAGAGGAGCACAACCCTGATAAAACTGTGACATCTTAAATCTCAGATTAGACCTTCTACTCACCAATAGCACTTAAATCTTCAGTTTATCAGCCCATATTCACTCTAAAACCACCTCCAGACACCAGTTCAAGGACCAGCCAGAAGTGCAAGATAGAGCTGAGTCTTGTTCACATAATGTTATCTTAGCCCAAATCTCTGGATGACCTCAACCAGTGGGTTCATGTAGATGTTAAAGAGTATAGGGGACAAGGTGGAACCTTAAGAGGACTTCACAAGCTGAAGTCTAAGGGGCTGAGAAGCAGTCCCCCAGCACCATCTTCTGAAAGCTACCTTCCATAACATGGTGTCTCGCAATCCCAGCCTGGAAAGGCAGTCCAAAAGGATTCTATGATTGATGGTACTGAAAGCCATTGAGAGCGCCAAAAGACTCAATAATAGTGCTCCATCTGTCCGTCTCCAGCACAGGTCATCCCCCAGAACAACCAAGGCTGTTTTAGTCCCATAAGGGTCTAAAACCAGACTGGGAAAGATCAAAAGAGTTCACTGCATTCAGGAAAGGTTGAAGTTGTCCAGCCACTACCCATTCAGTTATCTTCTCAAGAATGGAACATTTTGACTGTTCAATGGTTATTGAGTTATTGGAGAAAGAACTTTACATGCTGTCCTGAGCTCTATGGAGGAATGATAAAATAAAACTTCCCTAGTTAGTTCTACAAATGCCTGGGCAGGCTGCACTGATCTAAGAGGTGTAAGATGGGTGGCAGGGTACTGGTGAGGAGTAGGGATGTGCATTCGGATATGCCGAAAATGTACCTGAACAATAACTATAGTGCTGGAGAAGGCAAGCCAGCCTCATGATCAGGCTAGCTTTGTTCTTTAACTGATATTTTTCTTTTTTGGGTCTAGTGGACCAAACAAAATAATTGGGATTTCAAAAAAATCCTGGATCTGAATATCATACTAGTATTGGGATCTGGATTTTTTTTAGAAATAGTGAAATTTTTTCAGGTCCTGAATTGAAAAATACTGATTTTTTTAAAAAATTGCACATTCCTAGTGAGGAGTCAGTGCAGAATGTGCATCCTGCATTGTAGCTTTTTCAGAGTGAGTGCAGTCATTTTCTGGTCAATGAGACCTGCCTCTTTCCAGGGCAGCTGTCATTTGGGAGGGACACTGAACCACCAAATTAGGTATCCCCAAAATCGCAGTATTGTTGGTGTATCTAGTACTAGAATTTTCACCCCCATTTTAACTTTCAAAGAGCTAATACAGTAGAAATAGCTGTTAAAAACAGAATGGTTTCCCCTTCCCACAACTTGTGGTTACTCCTGAAAAGCTGATGATAAGAGATAGGGGAGGAACCTCATGGACAGAACATCATTCTAGACGGGACTGCAGTGATGAGGGGCAATCTGGTAAACATAGTTCTCTTACAACTGTGTTGGTGAAACGCTTCATCTGCTGAGCTTTCTTTACTGGCAAAAGCAGTGTTGGGAATGATTTTGTCCGGCTACCATTCCTCGCTGCATCCCTCTCAGTATTGCATTGCACTTTGGCCACAAGGCTCCCCTTGACCCACTGTATTAGATTATTGGGTTCACAAGGAGGTGCTACAGAAAGGAGAAAACAGGGAATATATGCTTCTGTGAATCCCTTTCTGTCCTGTTTCCTTTGACCCAACCCAATATTTTATCTGTTGAGATGTATCAAAAATATTTTCCATTGTCATGTACTTTCAAAAAAAGGTGAGACTTCGCATTTATATAACACTTAGAGTGTTCAGAGTATATCTCATACATCCTTTTGCTATAATCCTTAAAACAGCCCTGTACAGTAGGCTAGTATTATTACCCCCATATTACTGATGTTGGGATGATGAGAGAGTGGATTGTCGATTGATTTCATAGCAGAGACAAGATTTGAACCATGATCTCCAAGATGGCAGCTGATTTTCTTAGCTACTTCAGTTTACAATTTAAATTTATGCACAAGATTATATAAAAACAATGGACAATCAAAGTGACCAACTTTGAAGAAAACCGAAGGATCCCATGATGTTGAATGATAACACTGAAAATCCAAATACCCTTTTAATTTTTCAAACTATAAACTCACCGTTTCTGATCTTTGTGAAGTCCCATGGTTTGCTTGAGGATATAACAAGTTTCTTAATAATAGGCTTAACTTTATCCTCCATGTGATGACAGCTGTTGGTTAGACAAATAGTCCTTTAACCAGGGCTTTTTTTTTAGCAGGAACTCCTTTGCATATTAGGCCACACACGCCTGATGTAGCCAATCCTCCATGAGCTTACAGGGCTCTTAGTATAGGGCCTACTGTAAGATCTAGGAGGACTGGCTACATCAGGGGGTTCCTACTACAAAAAAAAGTCCTGCCTTTACATGAGTTTACATGCTTACATGAGCCTATGGAAATTTACTGAAGTTAGACTACAAGAATTAAGCAAAGTTGTCACCAGCTCACACTGGTTGTTGCAGCACCTTACTGTCTTTGATTTTATTTGCTTTTTCTTTCAGATGTGAATGAATGTAATGAACTGAATAACAGGATGTCTCTCTGCAAGAATGCCAAATGCATTAACACAGAAGGGTCATACAAATGTGTCTGTCTGCCTGGCTATGTCCCTTCAGACAAGCCTAACTACTGCACACCTCTGAACTCAGACACAGATAGCGAACTGGAGTAAGAGAAGCAGTAGATGCCATGTAATTTAAGCCCATATACTCTGCACTGTATAAAGAAAAGGAAAGGAAAGAAAGAAGTGTATTTAACAAGTTAAGGATGCTCGTAATCCAGAGTTTCGCTGTATATGGAAAACAAGCATGGAAGCATATCTTTGGGGAGGGGAAATGATGCGTTAATATATGTCAGCTTCACTAAAGCGACAGACCAAATGGACACATTTTCTGTGTATGGAAGAAGTAATGAAGTATATAGTGTGTTCATAAGTAAAATTCATGGGAATAAGCAAACTGTGCTATTATTTTTGAACAGAAAAGGGTTTTTAAAAACTATTGCTTGATTTATTTGGCATTTAATTAGTTGTGGGAATATTTTATATTACGTTAATTTAGCTGTTCTTTGGACTCTTCACTTCCCACTTTTGATCCAGTTGCAATATAAACAATTTTCTAAACATGGTTATACACAAGGTAATGCTCGTCTTTGTCTGGAACATTGGCCAGTTACTTTTTAAAATTGCTAATTGTCTGCCCTGTGGAGCAGGCCCTATTTTCTTTTCTTTTTTAAAGTGCACACATCATGGAGAGAAATCCTTTATATTAATTTTGTATTCCGTGTGGCCTTTTACTGCACTTAACATGCCTTAGGACCTGTCTTGCCGCATTTCAAAGCTGCTAGAGGACGACCATTGGATGCCTTTTGTATTTCATAACAAAAGATCTGAGTTCCAGTTTGTATTTGAATGTGTAAATTGAACACAGATCTTGTATTAAGTACCCTAACGTATTAAATCTGTATATTAAAACTCAATAAAAACTACCTTTTTTTAGAAAAACCATGTGTACTTGCTACAGTTTTCATTCCTTTTCATTTATTTGTATTGAATTAATCTTAATCTTTATAAAATAATAGCTGAATACCACCCTGTTATTGTTGTTACGACCATTCTTTTACCCCACAGCAATTCCCTGATCATTGAAAATTGTAGCAGGATTCATCTACCAAAAGCACAGTATGAAATTTTTAGACTGCTGTAAATCTATGGAATACACAATTTCATGCAGAACTACAAATTCACTGTTGTATCTTCTGTACAGTCTCACTCTCACATGGGAATTGTGCATGCACAGGCCAGCTTCAGACATTCAAAAGCTCTTGACAGGACAAGGCTCTTTCCCACTGCTAGTCTTCCTAGTGCCTACTGAAAGGGTGAAAGTGTTTTCCTCCCTCAGTTCTCTTTGCTGCTGCTGCAGAAGGACTTTATCTCTTTCTCACACACATCTTGGCTCCTGCTGAAAGAAAAGGATAGTTAAATTGTTTTCTTTCTCTTCAGTTTTGATCACTTAGATTCCCCATGGCTTTGAAAAGCTTGTTTAAGAGGTCTTACAAATGTGGAATCAAGATGACCCAGTCAGACACCTTGATGCTTGCTTCTTTTGCGATGGGGAAGACTATGATACCTCTAGGTGTGTCATCAACAGTGCTGTCATCTGTAGGGCTTCACACCATAAAGCCAGCCTCAGGAGAAATGTCTTGAAAGAAGCAAAAGTGTCTCCAGTTTACTCTAAAGGAAAACACCTGAACACCCAATCTGCACTTCCTTCATTCTACTGCCCTGGCTCCAGCTGCTCCACCCGTTCCCACCACTCTTTTGATTCCTTCAGCTTCAGGGCCTGTATCATAGGATCAGATCTCCCCAAGAAGTCAGTCAATCTGAGCCTTTAGTCAAAAAAGCCATGAATTTGAAAAATATTCCCTCAATCACCTCACTGGACAAATCTAAATCCTCCCATCAGAGGAAAGCAAGCTTTAGTTCCAAAAATATCTGCAGTTCCAACACTGGTTCTGAAGATGCCTTCACCAATGCTGCATTTTTGATGCTCTCAGAAGGGGAAATTATAGAGTGGGAAGAACTATTGTTACCCCGTTGCCTCCATCCCCTCAGAGGAGATTCACAGTACAGGAAGATTCTAGGTACCAACTAAGGTGTACTCCGACCCCAGTGGCTACCAGTACCACTATTATCAGAGTCATTATGCACTTCAAGTGCCATTTGGGGTATGACTATGACTATGGAGGCCCTTCTCATCTTTACCTCCAGCATTTTCATTGTTCAGACCAGGGGTCATTTTGTTGAAAAATAGGTGGTGGAGATCATACAGGGATTGTTATGCAGCTGCACATACTGTTCAATGGACAAGGAGGTGGAACTCTCAGAAGGAGGAGATGAAACTCTCAGAAAGGTTCAGGAGCTGTGCTCCTGTGAGCTCCCACTGAATCCGAGGCCTGATTATATTCCCTCTGTTAGGCCTCATGTTTGGGTTACAACTATAGATCTACAGGATGCTTATTTTCACGTTTCAATAAAGAAAAAGTGCATACTATTCCTGCATTTTCATGGTGGACACCTGTTGCCTCAATACAATGTGCTGCCATTTAATCTTCACAAAGATTCTGCCAACAGTGGTTGCCCAGCTCAGAGAAAGACATTACAACATTTCCCCTAACTTGAATGACCAGCTAATTCTTGCTCCTCTCCAAGGAGATTCTGTCTTATCGCATTAATTTAGTTTTTGACACTATCATAGTCTTGAGAAGTTTTCCATTCACAGACTAATTCTAAAGTCCCCAGTTTGGAATGCTGCTCTTACAAGGTGTAGAGCCCATTGGGCAGTGACCTGGGGACCCCTCACAAACAGCCCTTCACATTGGTATTTGAGAGCTCAAGGCAATTTTTTATGCAGTTGCAGTCTGCCTTTCCAGGGTCCAAGGGAAAAATGTGTAGATATGCATGGACAGCACCACAGCCATGTACTATATCAAAAAGCAGTGGCACAGTCTCTAGCCCTGTGTATGGAGGCTGACCTTTTCTAAGAATAGTCCATTATCTACAACATGGGCTTGCATGCAATTCACATTGCAGGGAAGGGAAATGGGCTTGCAAATCCCTTAAACTGTGCCTCTCAGGAGAGTCACAAATGGTTCCTGTCCAACAAATTTATTCACCCTGTTTGCTCAGTGAGGAACACCTTCTATATACCTCTCTCCTCTTCCCTCAATACCAAATGCAAGAGGTTTTGTTCCTGGACAAGGAGGGATCTAAAATCCATTGGGGACGACTTCCAGATCCCCTGGCAAGGAGATCTGTTCTTTGTCTTCCCCCCTCTACCTCTGATCAACCAAACCAAAAACAAAATGCTTCTGGCTGAGACATGAGCCAATTCTCATAGCACCCTATCAGTCAAGACAAAGTTGGTTTGTCTCTCTGACCTTCTTGGGCAACAACAGAGTTTATTATTTCCCTCATACACCAGAGCTCCTTCACATCAGAGATCTCTTCCATCGCAGCCTAAAAGACCTGAGACTAATATAGAAGAATTGCAGATTTATACCCCGCCCTTCTCTCTGAATCAGATTCTCAGTGGCTTACAATCGCCTATATCTTCTCCCCCCACAACAGACTCCCTGTGAGGTGGGTGGGGCTGAGAGGCCTCTCACAGCAGCTGCCCTTTCAAGGACAACCTTTGTCAGAGCTATGGCTGACCCAAGATCATTCCAGCAGGTGCAAGTGGAGGAGTGGAGAATCAAACCCAGTTCTCCCAGAGAAGAGTCCATGCACTTAATCACTACACCAAACTGGCCTGGCTTCTCCTCACTGAGCTGTAGCCTTCTCGTTGTTTGTCCAGAATATCCTGGCTGAGGCCACAAACCTGTCCATCAGGAAGTTCTGCGGCCTTAAGTGATAAAGATTTACTTCCTGGTCAAGGGATTCTGAAATAAACCCCGACAATTGCCTTCACTAATTTATTTTGGATTACCTTGTATCCTTAAAAGATAAGAGACTAGCAAAATCCTCGGTCAAAGTCCACATGGCAGCTATTTCTGCATTTGCTCAGTAAGAATCTAAGTCTTTCCTCAGAGGCTTGGACAACATTTAACCTCCTCCCATCCCTCAATGGAGCTTCTCTCTGGCGCTGTCCATGTTAAACCTTATGAGCCACTGGCTACCTCTTTCTTGTAACTCTTCTCCATTAAGGGGGCCTTTCTGACTACTTCAGCTAGAAGAATAAGTGAGATTCAAGCAGTTAAATCAAGCATCTCTTTCCTTAAAAATTCGTAAGGACAGGGTGGTTCTATATCCTAGCATTCCCGAGCGTTCTATATCCTAGCATTCCCTTCCTGGTGGTTTCCTCCTTCCACTTGCTCTCCTTCCACATGTTCCCAGAATTTTTTTTCCTTTCCCAAAAGACATAAAGGAAAAGGCCGTATACTCACTCAGTGTCAAACAAGCCTTATCCATCTATTTACATAGGACCACCTCTTTCAGGAAAGATACAAACTTCATCATGTTCTTTAGGAGCTTAAAGAAAGGTTCTAAGCTCTTCACTCAAACAGTCTCCTGCTGGCTCATCTTTCTCATTCATTGATATGATGAGGAAGTAGGAAATGAGCACTAACTGCATATCAAAGCACATTCTATCAGGGCTCAGAACCCGTCTGCCTACAGGAACAACAGGACATTTGTAGCGAAGATACCTGGTCTACTCCCTCAGTGTTCATCAAACACTATGCCATTGATGTGGATTCTCAGAATGATTCAACCCTAGACAGAGCAACCCTCTGTACCCTCTTCCAATAACAGCTTCACGCCCTACTTCTTGGAGATAAGCTAGCTCACTATTCTTCAGTGTGGGACTGCACAGAAAAAACAACAATGAAAACCTGGCTGTACTTACCTGTAACCTGTGTTCATCAAATGTTCTTCTTTGTTGGAAGGACTAGACATTGTCTCTTAGCCTCAGCCTCCAGATGAGGTCGCAAGAAAGCCAGATCGATAGACTTTGGAATTTGTAAATTCTGTTTACAATTTTAATCTGAGGTATTTTAAACATTTTAGATATTCTATAAATGAATATAATTGAATTTAATAACCAAATGTGTATTTTAATATATTAGGGACATAGTTTTGTTATTTCTTTTTAACTATGATGGCCAGTGGCCATGTACAATAAACTGAACTGATAGGCAAAAACTGTGAGCATCCTTCCTGTTTACTCTTCTGCCTCTGTCCCTTTGATGTGTGTACTGGTATTCTCAGGGAATTGCTTCCTTCCTTCCATTCTCCCCTCCCTCACACAAAAAGAAGGACCACAATGCTCTCCATCTTCGAATCCAAGGATGCAGGACATGCATCTCTGCATCTGCATCGAGATTCATCTATCCTGCCTAGAATGGAGTTCACTAAATAAAGAACTCTCTATTAGTTTTGAAACTGACAAGTGGCACTGCATAACTTTTTAACTTTGCTAGCACATCCAGAAGCTGCTGCTGTGTGGCCCTTTGTGCACTCCGCTAAATGAGATAAAGATTACTGGCTCACTATACCAGTGAATCTAACACCCTGTGAACCCAGTTCTCCAACCCAGTTTAATTATACTGCTAGATTCACTGACAGTCTAATTAAACAGAGGGAGGGAACAGTGGGAAAGTGCCTTGTACTGTCAGGAGCTTTTCAAATGTCCACAGCTGGCCAGTACACTTGCAGTTCCCATGTGTGTCTGCACAGGAAAACACTCAACAAACATCACTTATAGGTAAGTACAACCATGTACCAATTATTAATTATTAACCAATTATTAATCAGGAGCTGAGAGCCATGCTTACCAAAACCAAAAACAAGTAGATGTCACAAATGGTGTGGATTTTGTCTCAGCTACAAAAATTGTTGCATCAGGATCCGGTACTTGATCTAAAGATCTGCAAGCATTACCTGTGCATATCCAAGGCCCAATGCTTTGCATCAATGTAACATTTTTAAAATGCCAGGCTAGAAGATTATTATAAGAAAATTAGTTCATGGAAGTTTTTGAAAATGCATATTGTGCCACTAATGTGAACGGTAGGTGTTTCACAGAGTGATTTTGCAAAGTGGCAAGAACACCCATTGGTTCATTCAAAGTAGATAGCGCTAAAAGCTAAACATGAAAAAAGAGCCTTAAACTTTCTAAACAATGTTTTTTGAATAAAGCAACACCAAAGATTTTTGTTAACTGTGTAAAATTAGAAGCAGTCGAAGCCTACGGTACTTTAGTTGAAAACTTCTGAAGGGACCATTTGAAACAAATGAATCTTCTAATAATAGGATTCCAGAAATACTGCTCGTAATAATACACATTTAAATTCATTTAAATAAGAGGTTGAATTTTCCCTGCCTGATCTGGATTGAATTTACTGTACTGCAGTTTGGCCAGAAAATACTGATAACTATATAACTGATCGTATTATGTAAGTTCCTTTTTCGTTTCAAGCACATGAAGTCCCTTTTAAAGTATCTTTGTCTTGGCAAAAGTTAAGAAATCAATTTGATTTTTTTTTAAAGCCCAGAGATCTAATCTCTCCTGCAGGAAGAAAACACATCTTTTAAGTCAATATGAAGTCTATTAAAATTCTGCTTTGATGTCATGGGTAAAACTAATACACTGAACAAGTGATATATATCTATTCTTCAAAATACTTTCACATCTCAAGGATTGCAAAATATCCCCACTGATGAATTCAGTACTTTACTTTAAAATGCCAGATTGCTGGATTGGATCCTAGGGATGCACAAGCAGAAGCCATTTATAATAGCCTTTCCCATTGGAGCCCTCTGCAATCCTCAAAAATGTAGTGCTAGGTTTCATGTAATTGCCATGGACAGAAAATTACCAGGGAGTTGAAATGCAGAAGAATCTGGTGAAATCACACAAAGACCTCTCTCATGCCAACTGAATATTAGGGGAGTTAATTGTGATGGCACAATAATTCTGTCAGTGCACGGTGAAGGCAATTCTTCCTGATTTGAACTTTTCATTGCAGCCTTCCTAATCCCATGCCTAGTGGCATTTTGGCCACAGGATTCCACAATATCCAACAAAGCCTTTCATGGGCTGTGGTGGTAAGGGGGAGGAAGAGAAAGATCTATAGCCATGAGCAACTTCTACTTGCATGATAAACATAAGAGCTAATCTACCATAAATATCAACTGAACCCTGGGAATTTATGTAGACATTTAACATACACACACCTTAGCAGATGCATCATCAGACAACATCAGTATGGAGGGCATTCCAAAGATATAGCACCTCAGCAGGGAAAAAAAGATCTATTGTAGGCACTCACTTAGCTTCAGAATGTAGGGGCACACATAGCAGTCTTTCAATTACGACCTCTGAGAGTAATTTTATGAAGTGTTGCAGCAACAAAAAATCAGAGCCTTTCCTGCTCCATTAGCCATCATTTTTCTATCTACAATTGTTTAAGCATAAGGTCAAAAAAAGTTGCTGTTTTTTTAAAAGGCTTTGTGCTTACTTTAAAATGAGCTTTCCTTGCCTTTTTTGTAAAAACTTAAAAATGACAGCATCAAAATGTACTGTTAAGAACATAAAAGAAGCCATGGGTGCGGTCAGACGTCCAAAAAACCCCGCTACGGGCATGAGTTGAGCCCGCAAGCATGTCGGATTTTACCCTGACGTTCACACATCCACATCTGTGAAGCGTGCTTAGCCCGTGCCCGTTCCACGCTGATGCGCCTTGCTCGCGGATTAATTTGCTACTGCATTTAATCCGGAACAAGACGCTTCCTGAGCACTTCCTGAGCGCTCTGGAGCATCTGAACGGGCAATCGTTGCTGAGTCGCAGCAGCGCTTCCCGCTTCCAGCTTCCCACCACAAACAAAATGCATATCACTGCGGCATCGAGGGAAGGAACTCGAAAAAATTGCTTATTAGCGGCTGTATTCCTAAACTTAATAAGGGGGGGGGCCTTCCGAAACGTTCGTGCCCTGCCTTTTTTTTTAAAATATTTTAGTTTATTGCGTAATAGCGATATATCGAAATCTCGATATGTGAGCATCGAGATTTCCAGTATGTGAGGCGATCTTTTCCGAAAAGTAGTGCAAACGGAGAAACACATCTCTAGTCTCCGCTGCTGCATTTGTAAGGCGACAGAATTGGGCTTTAAGGAGCTCGGATGGGAAGGAGAGGAACGGATCCATCGCAGCAGCGCAGCAGCTAACAGCAGCTAACCCCCCCCCCCGCCGCCACGAGAAAGGACGGGGCGCACGCAGAACTCTCTCCCTCCCCGCTTTCTCGAGGATTCGCCATCCCCAATGCACCACCTAAAAAAAACCCCCAGACAAGCGGAATCCCCGACGGCAAAAAACCCCCTCAAGTTGACATCCTATGGACCGGATCGGGATGGAGCGGGGGGGGGGGTAAAGACAAACAAAGCCTCTTCTCTCCCCCCCCCTCAAATCACACACACAAACACCTCAAGCACCAAAGCGAAACCACGCTAATGTGACAAGGCTATCAGATTCCATTTCGACACAACGATATATCGATAGAGCAGCGGGGGGAACAAAAAAAAAAGGTTTAAATAGCCGGAAACCCCTCTACTGCAAACGCGCATTCGCTCAGCAGAAACACACCCTCTGCAGCACGCAAACCCTCCTGTTAGCACCCAGCACTGCGCCTGCGCTAATGCAGATTGCCGCCATCTGAAAGAAGTTCCGGCGGGCACTGTGTGATCGAGCAGGGGACGGGATCAACACGGCATGCCATAGGAACAGCATCTGTCTGATCGGGAAACAGAATGCGGCGGATTATCTGACATACGAAATAACGGCGCTTTAAAGATGGGTTGCTGATGGATTTAATGTAAGTGTGACCGCACCCCATGTTGGATCAGGTCAATGGCCCATCCAGTCCAACACTCTGTGTCACACAGTGGCTGAAAAACCCAAGTGCCATCAGGAGGTCCACCAGTGGGGCCAGGACACTAGAAGCCCTCCCATTGTGCCTCCCCCAAGCATCAAGAATACAGAGCATCACTGCCCCAGACAGTGATAAAAATAAAGCTTGTCTTTTCAGATCAATTTCAAACATGGTGAGGTATTTTCACAAGAAATCAATCTTTTGAGCCAGCTGCTTCACAGCATTGAATTTGTTTCCCCACTAGCCTTGTGCCAATCTCATGCTCCTCTTCTCCATGGGGCTTCCATCAGATTTCGCACAAGCTGCCCTGGGGCTGCAACTCGCTCTGCCTCTTTCATACAGCAAGTAGAAACTGGTTTTTAGAGGATCTTGCTTACCATGTAAAAGAGGCAGAGTGAGTTCAGCCCTGGGGCAGCTTGCAAAATCAGGAGGAAACCCCACGGAGAAAAGGAGCGTGGACCGGGACAAGGCTAGTGGGAAATCGATCTAACAGTTAATCCTGCTACAACACTATCTACCTATAATATAGTGGGTTCAATGCAAGGAGGAGACCTGGTTGTACTGAACATAGCTCTCTTTATTCAGTACAGCATAGTAACGGCTAAACTCTAAGACTGGCTTACTGGGCCAACAGCACCAACTATATACAGTTCAAGGTTCCCACGCTAGGAAGCCATTGGCTCATTTAAACCAGCAGGTGGCCTGTGATTGGAGCAGGGCAGCAGGGATTTGGATCCCACTGCCCATTGTTCCCAAGTCCCCAAGCTCAGACCTAAAGGCTCCAATGAGCTAGGCAGGAACACAGGTAAAAGCATCATTAGTACACATACACAACGCTACCAAAACATAAAGTACAGATTTCTGAAGTAAGCTTCTTCTGGTGAATAATCTGTGTAATTCATTTCTAGCAAGTAAGCATCAAGTTTGCTATCATGCAGCCTTGCCTTCTTGTGTGTAACTCTACCACATTCACAAGATAATTTGATTTCTATCTTAAGGATTGATGCAACAATTTTGGCTTCATTTCACATGCATTTCCAGTCGTTTTGAAGTTTTGTAAGATCTGTAAGGAGTGATTCAATGTTTTCTACTTCAACATCAAATGTAGCATTTCTAGCTTGGCTTATCTTATTGCATGGGAATAGGCCAAGTAGATGGCTGCTTAGAGGCGCCCCCTCTCTTATTCCACGCCCGCTGCCTTCCTGACCTCACCGAGGCTTCCCGAAGCTCAGGAAGCCTCGATGAAGTTGGAGGCATGGCAACGAGCACACTCAGAGCCTGGCTCTGAGCGCGCCTGCTGCCTTCCTGACCTCGCTGAAGCTTCCCAAGACTCAGGAAGCCTTGGCAAAGTCAAGAGGTTGGCAGCACACCCACTGCCTTCCTAACCTCACTGAGCCTCAGGAAGCCTCAGCAAAATCGACGGGGAGCATGGCAGTGAGTGTGCTCAAAGCCCGACTCTGAGCATACCCGCTGCTTTCCTGACCTCACTGAAGTTTCCCAAGGCTTTGGAAGCCTCGGCGAAGTCAGGGGGCATGGCAGTGACCTCGCTGAAGTTTCCCAAGGCTCAGGAAGCCTCAGCAAAGTTGGGGGGGTCTGGCAGCAAGCACACTGAGTTGGGGGAAGCCTCACCGAGTTGGGGGGCGTGGCAGCTCTGAGCGCACCTGCTGCCTTCCTGACCTTGCTGAAGTTTCCCAAGGCTCAGGAAGCCTCAGCAGAGTCGGGGCGGGGGGCGGGGAGGTCTGGCAATAAGCACACTTGGAGGCCGACTCTGAGCACACCTGCAGCCTTCCCAACCTCGCCAAGGCTTCCCAAGGCTTGGGAAGCCTCAGTGAAGTCGGCAGGGGCTGTGGCAGTGAGTGCGCCCAAAGCCCAAGTCTGAGCACACCCACTGCCATCATGACTTTGCCCAGGCTGGGGGCAGTGAACGGGAGTCTGCCTGGGATGGCAGAACCCCCAGTGCCAGGTCTGCTTATTGCAGTTGTTGGAGAACTAATATTTTGTACCACACAGCTGATGTTAAACACAGACAAAAGATGTCTCATAGAATAAAACAACATAAGATATAAATACTAGTTTTCATCCTGAGACTCCAGGAAACTCTTGGGCTCCCTTTGGGTCCCTTCTGGACCCAAGGGCCCTGGTGCAGTGCGCTTGATGACCCCTCCTTTCATAGGGCTTGCTTCCAATGATGAACTCAGTGGTGTAGGAATGAAGACTCTTGACACGTGTATTGAGGAAGTGAGGAAAACTTGCTCTCTGCAAGTCCTGGTTTTATTTATACATCTCAGGCAGTTAATGAAACAGGCATGCATGAGGTTATGTCTTCACAGCCTCCAAGATTCGATACAGCCAGCAATTTATCAAGAATACATGTGTCAGCAAAAGGAAGCGAGAATATGAGTGTAAGATGTCTGTGCCCTTTTAGCCTTTCAGAAATGATGTGGGCTGCTCAGGCTGATATGCCAAATGCGTGATCCACAAAGTCTTCAGGCTTTGTGGGGTCTGGGGGCTCAAGCGCGTGAGCCCCACACAGTAGGCTGACAGAATGATACAGGAGAAAGCCAAGGGCCCAAGCTGCTTAAATATTATAACAGTTATTTTACCTGGATTTGGAAGCACTGACAGCCAGGATAATTCTCTTAAAACTGACAAATCTATGGGTCTTAAAACTGGCAAATCTGCTGTCAATCTACATCTCCTCTGGGTAAAATGTAACACACAACAGCCTGCTCACTGTTTCTGCAGCCCTGGTCCATTTCACTGGCTGCTACTTGCTTTCACTGGCTGCAACATACCTCTCCACACATATACCCTTGTAGCATTTAGCTAGGCCTGAAATAACCTGCTTGTGACTTAGGCTTCCCAATCCCCAGGTCCCAGCAGGGGATCCCCCGATTTTACAGGTTTCCCCCCTCCCCCAGCCAGCAGGCCAGTGGGGGGAAGCCCCGCCCCCACAGTCATCACTTACTTCTAGATCTCGGGCAGGTTTAGAAACCTGCAAACAGGTCCCCTTTCAAAATGCCTGTTTGTGTCTGTGTACCTTTAAAATTGAGCAGGAAGCAGGAAGTACTTCATGGGGAAGGGTCAGTAGCAGAAGCTCTTCAAAGCACAGCCCATCCGTTTGTTTTGCTTTCGTTTTAGAGCAAGTAAGGAACCCTACCCCCTCTTCAGGGTTATCAGAAAGCAGGGGGGAGGGGAGGGAAATGTCTGCTGGGAACTCTATTATTTCATATGGAGTATTATTCCCATAGGAAATAATGGAGAATTAATTCACAGGTATCTGAGGCTCTGGGGGGGGCTGTTTTTTGAGATAGAGGCACCAGATTTTAAGTATAGCATCCAGTGCCTCTCCCCAAAATACCCCCCAAGTTTCAAAAAGTTTGGACCAGGGGGTCCAATTCTATGAGCCCCAAAAGAAAGTGCCCCTATCCTTCATTATTTCCTATGGAAGGAAGGCATTTTAAAAGGCGTGCTGTCCCTTTAAATACGATGGCCAGAACTTCCTTGGAGTTCAATGATGCTTGTCCTGGCTCCACCCTCAATGCTCCTGGCTCCACCCCCAAAGTCCCCTTGAATTGGACTTGGCAACCCTATTGTGACTGATTATGGTGCTAAGTTATGCATTAGTATTGGAACTATACATTTCAGGGGGGAAATGTATGGTATGGCACCTAGCAGGGATCATACCATTACAAGTTCTGACATATTAAAAAAAAACACCCTTGTCTGTGGAAAACAGGACTGTCTAGAAGGAGAGCTGTAGTATTACTGCCCTGACATGCTATTTTTAAATGTGAAGATAGGGGTTTTTAATTGGATGAGGAACCCTAGCCTGTTCACTGGGTGATCTTTAGCCATCCCCCTGCTCTCTCCGTATCAGCTAAGAAAAGCCATGAAAAGCCAAGAAGATCCCTGAGCAGCCTGGGACCAGAATATCTAAGGGACCATCTCTCCACATATGCCCCCCAGATAGCCTTGTGCTCCACTGATCAGCAGCTATTGGTTATCCCTGGCCCGAAGGATGTCCACTTAGCTTCAGCCAGGGCTTTTTCTGTCCTGGCCCCTACTTGGTGGAACATGCTCCTACCTGAGATCAGGGCCCTGCAGAGCCTGTTGCAGTTCTGCAGCACCTGTAAATGGAGCTGTTCCACCAGGCTTTGGGCTGAGACGGTGGACACTCAACTATCTGGCCTCCGTGCTAAAATTTCCCATCCATTTGCCCATATGGAGCAATGATACTGTATAAATTTTGCCTCCACTCCATCTGTTCAGCTCATGAGTTTATATTATGATTTTTATTTATGCTTCATCATCTTTTCATTTATTTTAAACTGTAAAACTGTATTTAGGATTATATATTAACTGGTTTTAATTTCTGATTGTTGTTACCCACCCTGAGTCCGCTTGCAGGAAGGACGGGATAGAAATCTAATAAATAAATATATCTCTCACAATGGGAGGGACGGTGGCTCAGTGGTAGAGCATCTGCTTGGGAAGTAGAAGGTCCCAGGTTCAATCCCCGGCATCTCCAAAAAAGGGTCCAGGCAAAGAGGTGCGAAAAACCTCAGCTTGAGATCCTGGAGAGCCGCTGCCAGTCTGAGAAGACAATACTAACTTTGATGGACCAAGGGTCTGATTCAGTATAAGGCAGCTTCACATGTTCATGTTCATATGTTCATATGTTATTGTGAAGATAAAATGAAAAAAAGCTTCATTATACCAGGGCTTTTTTTGTAGCAGGAATGCCTTTGCATATTAGGCTACACCCCTCTGATGTAGCCAATCCTTCAAGAGCTTACAGGGCTCTTTACAGGGCCTACTGTAAGCTCTTGGAGGTTTGGATACATCAGGGGTGTGTGACCTAATATACAAAGGAGTTCCTGCTACAAAAAAAGCCCTGCATTATACTGTCCTGAGACCTTATAGAAAGGGCAGGTTATCGATAAGAGGAAGCCAGTATCCCAGACTTAGATTGTACCCTGTTTGTAGGGGTAAAGGAGGAGGCAACACAACAGTTTTAGCTTGGCCATGGCTGCTTGGTGCAACTGGAGGGACTGCTGCAGCTGCCCTTCCATCACCACCCCTGGCCTGGCCAGTCAAACATGGTCTGACATGGTCAGTGGGGGTGAGGACCTGGCTGGTGGACCATCCAGTTGGGAGTTCCCACTCAGGACCAGCTGCTGACTTGCTGCATCATGTGTGCCTCAGTCTGCCATCACATGGTTAACCCCACCAGCAGGCAAGTTGGGAGCTAGGTGTGGTTACATTGGCAAGCAGGTCAGCTGATGTCTGGGTCCATTTGCCCTGTGCTATGCCAAGACTTTTTCAGCTGCTGTAACCATTTTCAATACAGAAGATTGTATGTTGTCTTCATGCACGTGAATGTCTCCTTGCCCCTTTTGGGCTGGTGTCACAATTTTTTCCCCCACATAACCAATTTCCCAATGTGACTGTGAGGCTCAAACATATCCTATTGACATGAACGGAAGACTAGGTTTTTGTCCAGGTGTGTGCCATCAAAAGAAAGGGGGGGATTAAAAGAAATAAGTCACCTTCAATTTGCATACAAGTGTGGAAAGAGCCCCGTGGCGCAGAGTGGTAAAGTTGCAGTACTGAAGTCTGAACCCTCTGCTCACGACCTGAGTTTGATCCTGGTGGAAGTTGGTTTCAGGTAGCTGGCTCAGGTTGACTCAGCCTTCCATCCTTCCGAGGTTGGTAAAATGAGAACCCAGCTTGCCAGGGGGAAAGTGTAGATGACTGGGGAAGGCAATGGCAAACCACCCCGTAAAAAGTCTGCCATGAAAACATTGTGAAAGCAATGCTGGAAACTACTGGTGCTTGCACAGGGGACTACCTTTACCTTTTTTTTTTACTGCTATGTAAGTTAAAATAAACTCTTGGTGCATAACTTTTTAAGAGACATCTTCATTCTGGGTAAAGACAGTAGATCCAAACTTATCATAGAGCAAAATACCAGGGTTCCCCCCCCCCTCCCAAAAATGAAAAATTCCTTAAGAGTAGAAGCTTTATTTGAACACAGAAGAGAAAACTGAAATAATGTATATCTCTAGGGATGGGTACAGACTGGGAAATTGTGATTCAATTCATGAACCACACTGGTTCAATTCCAGAACTGGATTGCAAATCGAACCTGAACTGGTTCATGAATCAGTTTGCCAACTGGTTCAAATGAAAACTGCCCCCAGGGTCTAGAGAAGCTCCAAAATCACAGGGGATCTCCAGCTGACTCTCCTCTATGTGTCCACCACATATCGTGAAGATTGGACTTGGGGTGTCCAAGTTACGGTTCCCAAACAAGGTGACCTCGACAGTACTTTTCAATGAA
This sequence comes from Heteronotia binoei, assembly GCF_032191835.1. NCBI lineage: Eukaryota > Metazoa > Chordata > Lepidosauria > Squamata > Gekkonidae > Heteronotia > Heteronotia binoei. The sequence continues at coordinate 175,267,213 of NC_083223.1, forward strand.
CGATTATGCACCAGTTCAGGCATGTACAAAATGGACCCTGGGTGATCTAGAAGCATCCACCTTGCAGAGTGCTTCCTGGGGATATCCCTTCATATGTCCAACAAGTTACATGTGGGTTGGATTTCAGGGGGTTCGAGTTATGAACCCCCAAGCAAAGGACCTTGTGGAAGGTGCTTTTAGGAAACATTTTGGATGTGGAATTGGGAAACATGGGATGTATGGGAGCAGAGTAAAAAGGAAACCCCAGGCAGCAGAACCCCAGAAAGCAGAGATGTGGTTGAGTGTTAGAAACGCACAAGAAAGGGCAAGGCAACAACTGTGGAACAGTTCAGGCAGTAACCCCAGGTGAAAAGGGAGGTGTATTAAAGGAAAACAGAAAGGAATCCCCAGGCAATGGCCATGGAACAGTGCAGGCAGCAGAAGCCCAGAAACTTGTAGGGTGGGTGATAGAGACACAGAGGAAGAACCCCAAGACAACAACTCTGGAATAATTCAGGCAGAAAACCCAGGAGTAAAGGGGAAGTGTTGGAGGAGAGCAGAAAGGAAACCCCAGACAGCAATTCTGGAACAGTGCAGGGAGTAGAACCTCAGAAAGTGGTATAGTTAGTGTTAGGGGTTGAGGCAACCCCAGTGCAATGACTGTGGAAGTACTCAAAAGAAAGCGAGGAGTATGAGAGCAGAGTGGAAAGGAAACCTGAGCCAACAGAACCCCAAAAAGCGAAGGAGTGGAGTGGGTGTTAGAGATGCACAGGAGGGGGGGGGGGCAAGGCAATGATTGTGGAACAATTCAGGCAAGGCCCCCAGGAGAAAGCGGGATGTTGGAGGAGAGCAGAAAGGAAGCCACAGGCAGTGACTATGGAACAATGCAGGCAGCAGAATCCCAAAAAGTGGTAGGGTGGGTGATAGAGATGCAAAGGAAGGAGGCAACCCCGATGCAAGGACTGTGAACCAATTGAGGGAGGAAACCCAGGAAAAAGTGAGGTGTATTGGAGAAAAGTGGACTGTGAACCAATTGAGGGAGGAACTCAGGAAAAAGTGAGGTGTATTGGAGAAAAGTGGACTGTGAACCAATTGAGGGAGGAACCCAGGAAAAAGTGAGGTGTATTGGAGAAAAGTGGAAAGGATACCCCAGGCAGCAGAACCCCAAATTGGTGGGGTGGGTGTTAGAGATGTTAAGGAGGCAAAGGTAAGGCAATGATGTGGGACAATTCTGTTAGAAAACCCACGAAAAGGATTTGAGATGGAGAAGAGTGAGGGAATGCAAAGCAGTCAGTCTGAAGCAACCCAGGTATGGACAACCCAAGAAGAACTGGTGTGTGTGTAAAGCAATAACTCCTTTTGCAGCAGAGAAGTAAACGGGGGTGGGGGGGTGTTTCAGCATAGAAACTCAGGGAAGGCAATTCGCCTGGACCTTTGATGGACTAATGTTGGTGTGAAATCTCATGAGGCAGTGCGTATTGTAGCCAGGATATCCAGCAATCCCTCCTCCCAGGCCCACCAGAATGCTATTTCACAAACCAAAGGGCACCCAGAACTCCCAAAGAGCCAACGCAAACAAAGACAACGTGCACGGCTCCATTGTTTATATACACCCCCTCCAATAATGGAGAAGGATGTCTCTGATGGCAAGCAGCATTGCCTGTCAAGCTTTGGAAGGTCTGTATTGGCATTTCCAGGGCTGCAGAAAACCATGGCCACCACTTTCTTCCATGAAAATTTCTGAGTGGGATTTCTTCTCTCAGTGCTTCTGAGCTGCTGTGAAAGCTCAGATAGTTTCTTGCCAAGCACATGATTCCCAAGACATGGCTTGCAAATAGGGTGGCCAGACCGTCCCGGTCTCCCGGGACTTTCCCGGTTCTGGCCCCCAATTCCCGGCTCCCGGGCTGGGTATACCGGGACCATTAAGAGGTCCCGGTTTAGCCAGCCAGAGAGCCGGGGGCCGCGCGCCCGGGCGGGGAAGGCGGCGAGTGAGGGAGGGAGCGACCCTGCGCGTGCGCAGATCGCCCTGCGCACGCGCAGGGACGCTCCCTCCCTCACTCGCCGCCTTCCCCGCCCGCGCACGGGACCCGGGCCGGCGGTGGCGGCGGAGGCCCGGGAGGGCGTCGGAAAGGCCCGCGCTGGTCGCTGGAGGCCCTCCAGCGACCACCGCGGGCCTTTCCGATGCTTCCCCGGGCTCTAAACCCCCACCCCCCGTCGTCCTCCGCCCGGGAGGGCGTCGGAAAGGCCCGCGGTGGTCGCTGGAGGGCCTCCAGCGACCACCGCGGGCCTTTTCGACGCTTCCCCGGGCTCTAAACCCCCACCCCCCGTCGTCCTCCGCCCGAGAGGGCGTCGGAAAGGCCCGCGGTGGTCGCTGGAGGGCCTCCAGCGACCACCGCGGGCCTTTCCGACGCTTCCCCGGGCTCTAAACCCCCACCCCCGGTCCTCCTCCGCCCGGGAGGGCGTCGGAAAGGCCCGCGGTGGTCACTGGAGGCCCTCCAGCGACCACCGCGGGCCTTTCCGACGCTTCCCCGGGCTCTAAACCCCCACCCCCCGTCGTCCTCCGCCCGGAAGGGCGTCGGAAAGGCCCGCGGTGGTCGCTGGAGGGCCTCCAGCGACCACCGCGGGCCTTTTCGACGCTTCCCCGGGCTCTAAACCCCCACCTCCCGTCGTCCTCCGCCCGGGAGGGCGTCTGAAAGGCCCGCGGTGGTCGCTGGAGGCCCTCCAGCGACCACCGCGGGCCTTTCCGACGCTTCCCCAGGCTCTAAACCCCCACCCCCCGTCGTCCTCCGCCCGGGAGGGCGTCGGAAAGGCCCGCAGAGGTCGCTGGAGGCCCTCCAGCGACCACCGCGGGCCTTTCCGACGCTTCCCCGGGCTCTAACCCCCCACCCCCGGTCCTCCTCCGCCCGGGAGGGCGTCGGAAAGGCACGCGGTGGTCGCTGGAGGCCCTCCAGCGACCACCGCGGGCCTTTCCGACGCTTCCCCGGGCTCTAAACCCCCACCCCCCGTCGTCCTCCGCCCGGGAGGGCGTCGGAAAGGCCCGCGGTGGTCGCTGGAGGGCCTCCAGCGACCACCGCGGGCCTTTTCGACGCTTCCCCGGGCTCTAAACCCCCACCTCCCATCGTCCTCCGCCCGGGAGGGCGTCGGAAAGGCCCGCGGTGGTCGCTGGAGGCCCTCCAGCGACCACCGCGGGCCTTTCCGACGCTTCCCCGGGCTCTAAACCCCCACCCCCCGTCGTCCTCCGCCCGGGAGGGCGTCGGAAAGGCCCGCGGTGGTCGCTGGAGGGCCTCCAGCGACCACCGCGGGCCTTTCCGGCGCTTCCCCGGGCTCTAAACCCCCACCCCCGGTCCTCCTCCGCCCGGGAGGGCGTCGGAAAGGCCTCTCCGCCGCCGGACTCGCCGCCGCCGCCGGACCCGCCGCCGCCGGACTCGCCGCCGCCGCTGGACTCGCCGCCGCCGTAGGTAAGGGGGCCGAAAGCGGGGGGGGGGCTGGCGGGAGGGGGGGCCTTCCATTCTTCCCTCCCTCCTTCCTTCCTTCCTTCCTTCCTTCCTTCCTTCCTTCCTTCCTTCCTTCCTTCCTTCCTTCCTTCCTTCCTTCCTTCCTTCCTTCCTCCCTCCCTCCCTCCCTCCCTCCCTCCCTCCTTCCTTCCTTCCTTCCCTCCCTCCCTCCCTCCCTTCCTTCCCTCCTTCCTTCCTTTCTTTCTTCCCTTCTTCCCTCCCTCCCTCCCTCCTTATGTTCTTATGTGACACAGAGTGTTGGACTGGATGGGCCACTGGCCTGATCCAACAGGGCTTCTCTTATGTTCTTATGTGACACAGAGTGTTGGACTGGATGGGCCACTGGCCTGATCCAACTGGGCTTCTCTTATGTTCTTATGTGACGCAGAGTGTTGGACTGGATGGGCCACTGGCCTGATCCAACTGGGCTTCTCTTATGTTCTTATGTGACGCAGAGTGTTGGACTGGATGGGCCACTGGCCTGATCCAACAGGGCTTCTCTTATGTTGTTATGTGACGCAGAGTGTTGGACTGGATGGGCCACTGGCCTGATCCAACAGGGCTTCTCTTATGTTCTTATGTGACGCAGAGTGTTGGACTGGATGGGCCACTGGCCTGATCCAACTGGGCTTCTCTTATGTTCTTATGTGACGCAGAGTGTTGGACTGGATGGGCCACTGGCCTGATCCAACTGGGCTTCTCTTATGTTCTTATGTGACGCAGAGTGTTGGACTGGATGGGCCACTGGCCTGATCCAACAGGGCTTCTCTTATGTTCTTATGTGACGCAGAGTGTTGGACTGGATGGGCCACTGGCCTGATCCAACAGGGCTTCTCTTATGTTCTTATGTGACACAGAGTGTTGGACTGGATGGGCCACTGGCCTGATCCAACTGGGCTTCTCTTATGTTCTTATGTGACGCAGAGTGTTGGACTGGATGGGCCACTGGCCTGATCCAACTGGGCTTCTCTTATGTTCTTATGAGACGCAGAGTGTTGGACTGGATGGGCCACTGGCCTGATCCAACAGGGCTTCTCTTATGTTGTTATGTGACGCAGAGTGTTGGACTGGATGGGCCACTGGCCTGATCCAACAGGGCTTCTCTTATTGTGGGGCCCAGGGGGCCGGCGCAGCGGCACGCTGAAGCAGCCTGTCGGTCACTTCCAGGTTCCTGTCCTGCATCTCGACCTGTCTTATTAGTGACAGGCTGCTTCGGCGTGCCGCTGCGCCGGCCCCCTGGGCCCCACAACGATGGGACCGATGCCACAGGGACGGGCTCGAAACACTCTATAACCCCTCAAAAGAACAGCAGTCTAGCTCGCTTCCCCCGAGCCCTGCCGCCATAAGCCTCAAGGGGGCTCATTTTGCGGCATCTCCCGGCGGGAGGGTGGCACCCGCACGGGACACATATCAAATGAAAGAGGGGGCGCAGGGCTATCAGAAACAGCCGGCGGAGGGAGTCGGGAGACCACCCCACTGGGGGATCCACACCCCGAAAGTGATGAAGGTGGCGCAGATAGAGCCAACAGAGCAAACAGGACAAAATAAATAGGCTGCATTATGCAGCACAGTTGAGAAAGTGCCTTATCCCATATACTGATGAAGTATATACAGGATTTCAGAACAAAATTGTTTCCGGCAGTGATATTTGGGGGATTTTTGGGGATGTCACAGGAAGTGCTGTGAAGTCACGTCCTGTTTCCGGCAGTGGCATTTGGGGGAAATGATGTCATTTGGGGGAAATGATGTCACAGGAAGTGATGTCACTTCCCATTTCCGGCAGGTGACGCGGGGGAAATGATGTCACAGGAAGTGATGTCACTTCCTGTTTCCTGTGGTGGCATGCCGTCACCGGAAGTGACGTCACTTCCTGTTTCCGGCTGCACGGCGCTTCGCGCGCGCGCACCCCTACCTTCCCCCCCCCCCCAACGTGTCCCTGGCTGGCCTTCAGACATTATGGTCACCCTACTTGCAAACCTTGAACTGGGCAAAGTTCAGCCTGGACCTCTGAGTGAGCCAGTTTGTGCCCATTCCTACCTCACACCAAGGGGAACTTGGGTAATGTTTCCTCTAGTGGAGACATCCTCTAATGGAGACATCCTCTAATGGACAGCCAGTTTGCTACAGTGGTCAAAGTGTAGTAGACTCTAATCTAGTGAACCAGGTTTGATTTCCCCACTCCTCCACATGCAGCTGCTGGTGACAGTTCTCTCAGAGCTGTTCTCAAAAGAGCAATTTTCGAAAGAGCTCTCTCAGCCCCCTCTACCTCACAAGGTGTCTGTTGTGGGGAGAAAAAGGGAAGGAGAGACTCTGAGTAATGGGTGGGATATAAATCCAACTCTTCCTCCTCCTCTTCTTCTTCCATCCCTCGTGGCTGAGCCAATTGTACAAGTGGTAAAGGCATAAGAGTAATTTCATAAGATTGTTAAATAGGTTTAAGATTGCTGAAGAACCAAAGACTTCTACAGTTGCTGCTTCCTCCCTATGAACCCTGATAATTGTGTTCTGCAAGAAGAGCATTAGCAGACAATCCTCAGAACCTCATCTAACTGTAATTCTCAAAAGTAGTATGAGTGCTATATTTGTTTGAAATATTGGCTTGTACCTTTGTGTGCATTAAAAAAAATGTGTTCAGTTGTATGGATATTGCTGGTAAAACAGGTGTCAGCATACAGAATATATTTTACACTAAGAAAGTATTCAAAAAAGTTTCCTCCATTAAACAGTGATTGTCAAATGTTATTTTTACTAGTAATAAATAGAGAAATACAAACCTGTGTGACAATAACAGTGTTTACAATTCTTTGCACTTTATTGTTTTCCTATTCCCTCTCTATCTTTGTTATTTAGCTGTTTTATTTGCAGCTAATAAGGATGAATAATAATTAACATTGCATATTGTGAAATGAGAAAGGAGAGACCTTGCACTGCATCAGATCCCCCCCCCCCTTTTCTTTCAAATATCCAAACAAGAAACCAGGGAGGTCTGGCAATGTAGCAGGGAAATAACGAGGCGCACACTTACTGATTGAAAACGAGGTATTTTACTATTTGGCAACAATAGCAAGGTTCATTTGAGCATCAAGGCTCCCAAAAATAATGAACCCCAGACACTTCTCAAACCATCCGCTTTAAGCAAAAGCGAGCCTGCAGCCTGGCCCCTTACACGTTATCTGATTCACTTCCCCCCTCCCCTTTCTACCTGGTAGTTCTCCAGTGTGTCTGCTTATCTTTATTCAACAAGGAGTTTCCTTATAGGAGTGTCTGCCACCAATACACATCTGTGACTCACACCCATTTGGGCTGTCTGGCTTTATCAGTTTAGCAGAAGCTCCTCTGAGGGGCCTCCCAACAGACACTCTAAATGTTGCATCAGACATTCTCTTTTGAAGGCACAAAACCATATTTTCATTTATTATTATTATAGGGGTATTCATTGATTATTCAGGGGTCTCCCCTTCAACAATATGAGATGCAGTGAGATATTGTAAATTTTTACCATCACTCTTCAAACCCTCTTTGCTGCTTTCTGAGAAATAATAGCCAAGGGATTCAGAAGTCCCCCCCCCCCCCGCGCACACACACACATACACACCAGTCATGCCTCTAATCCTAGCAGACCAACACCAGCCAGCTGGAAGGGTTCTATAATGTGAAAAACACAACACTGGCATAGTGCAAAGAATGCAAAGAATCAGTCATTTCCCAGGTGTTGCTTTATTGCTGCAGAAAAGGCCTCTGGAATATAGAACAAGCTCCGTTCATACAACAATTGTCTGCCAGGAGCCCAGCCTTAATTCTGAGGGGTTCCATTGGCTTTCTCCACTACCAGTCATAGCAGCTTGAATGTGAACCTTTAGTGTCATGCTAAGAGAATCTAGGGAATCTATTCTGAAATTAAAATAGATTATATGGAGGACTTGAACATCATAAAATGTTAATAGCTTTCTGTTGGATGATTGTATGTGTATATATATTTTGGGAATGGGATATTACTTTTCATATTTTTTATGTTGTAATGTCATAGACAAGATGTTAAAAACCTGGCTAAAGTCTGACATTCAGCACCCTGGTTTCCTTAATGGAACAGGTTATAGCAGAAGTCTTTCTGTGTTACTTGAGACTGGCACTGGGCTGCACCAACCTCAGCACTGCCATGGAAACCACACCGCTGGAATTTTGATCTGATTTGCAGCAATGCTTTATGAAAGAAATAGCATGATGTATGTAGGTCAAGCCCCAAGTACAGAATTAACTACTTCAAATTAAAGTCTTAAATTAGTCTAGTGTTTGAGGCGGGGGTTGTCATAATTTAAAGGTAAATGGAAGACAGGTAATCCAGCAAAAAAGGAAATAGGAACTTTTAAATCTCTGAGTAAATGCACTTTCAGATATTGCCACTAGGCGTCATTAAAGCCTGGTAAAAACTACTGCATTCCCAGTTAACAGATGCACCATTTTAAAAATGATAAATATTATTTTCAAACAGTGAATATATCTGTTTGATATACTGTAACATTATGTATGTGATCTGAAAGCTGCACATAGTAGAGAATGTGATTGCTCAGCTCCTTAGGGTAGCAGATGCAAGGAACATGGAATATGATCCTTCCCCAACATCTTAAAATTAGGAGGCAGCAACTTTTGACTCCTAATGTGTGATATCTAGGTTACCAGGTTTTCTCTAGCCACCGGTGAAGGATGGGGGAGAAGGGTCGCCAGTTCCAGTGTGGGAAACTCCTGGAGATTTGGGGATGGAGCCTGGGGAGGATAGGGACTTCATTGGGCACACTGCCAGAGAGTCCCTCCAAAGTATCAATTGTCTCTAGTCTGTAGTCTAGAAATGCTGTCATTCTGGGGGGTTCCCACTCCCCAGGTCCCAAATGGAAGCTGGCATCCCTATATTCTCATTCCAGTCCACTTTTTGCATGTCCATGTTTCCAGTGTTGTTGGTCCTTGGATGACCAAGGGGTAAAAAGATTACTGAAGGACATAGGGTTGACAAATCCAATTCAACAAGTATTTGGGTACCTTGGGAATGGAGCCAGGAGACATTGGGGGTGGAGACAGGAGCAAGGTTGTTACAAGCATAATTGAACTCCAGAGGGAATTCTGGCAATCACATTTAAAGGGACCACACACCTTTTAAATGCCTTCCCTCCATTGGAAATAATGAAGAATAGGGGCACCTTCTTTGGGGGCTCATAGAATTGGACCCCCTGATCCAATCTTCTTGAAACTAGGAGGGTATTTTGAGGAAAGGTATTGGATGCTATACTGAAAATTGTGTGCCTCTACCTAAAAAAAACAGCTCCCCCCAGAGTCCTAGATAACCACAGCTCAATTCTCTCTTATACCCCATGGGAATCGGTCTCCATAGGGAATAACTGTGTGCCCAGCAGATATTTCTTCCCCCCACCCCGCCCCACTTTATGATGACCCTGAAGTGGGGGGAGGGCCTCCAAACCAGGAGATCCCCTGCCCTCACCTGGGGATTGGCAACCCTAGAAGGACAATATTCATTATTTTTTTTGCCTCTGTTTTCACTGTGGAAAATGAGAAGTGCTTTCCCACTCCAGAACACTGATTTTGGGAGGGGTGTTGAAAGACAAGAAGAAGACAGCAGATTTATACCCCGCCCTTCTCTCTGAATCAGAGTCTCAGAATGGCTTACAATCTCCTTTATCTTCTTCCCCTACAACAGACAGCTTGCAAGGTGGGTGGGGCTGAGAGAACTCTCACAGAAACTGACCTTTCAAGGACAACTCCTATGAACTGGCTGAGTCAGATTGAGGTGACAAGAGAGGAGGTCCTACAACTGATAGACAATCTAAAAAATGAAAAATCATTAGGCCCATATGGCATACATCCAAGAGTTCAGAGAGAACTCAAATGTGAACTTTTGGTTCTCCTGACAAAAGTATGCAATCTTTCATTAAAATCTCCCTTGAAGATAGCTAATGTCACCCCCATCTTTTAAAAGAGTTCCAGAGATCTGGAAAATTACAGGTCAGTCAGTCTGACGTCAATATCAGCTAAGTTGGTGGAAACCGTTATTAAAGAGAGAATTTGCGCATTGATTAATAAAAGCTATTGAGGAAGACTCAGCATGGGTTCTATAAGGGAAGATCTTGTCTCACTAACCTGTTATTAGTGTTCTTTGAGTAAGTGAACAAACATGTGGACAAGGGGGATCCAATAGATGTTGTTTACCTTGATTTTCAGAAAGTTTTTTATAAAGTTTCTCATCTCCCTACGGGATCTTAACCAGTTCCATAGAGCTTGCAAAACTGCCCTCTTCCAACTAGCCTTTTAAGATAAACCTGGAATTATCATCAAGCCATCTTGTATATACTGTGACGGTAGCACCTTTATACTGTTTTTAGATTGATGTTTTTAATGTTAACTTATATATTGTATAATTTATATTGTTCTGTTTATTGACTGTATTATTTTGTTTTATTGTTATACCATGATATTTTATATCATGCCTTGTAAGCCGCCCTGAGCCTGCTTCGGTGGGGAGGGCGGGGTATAAATAAAAACTTATTATTATTATTATTATTATTATTATTATTATTATTATCATCATCATCATCATCATCATCATCATCATCATCATCATCATCATCAAAGGCTCCTATTAGCTCAATAGTCATGGGGTAAAAGGACAAAAGTCCTCTTGTGGATCAAAAACTGGTTAATAAATAGGAAACTGGCTAACAAATAGGACACAGAGAGTGAGTGTAAATGGGCAATTTTCGCAGTGGAGGGTGGTAAGCAGTTGGGTATCGCAGGACTCAGTACTGGGTCTGTTTGTCTTGTTCATTAATGATTTGGAGTTGAGAATAAGCACTAAGTGGCTAAGTTTGCTGATGACACTAAATTGTTCAGGGTGGTGAGAACCACGGAGGATTGTGAAGCACTCCAAAGGGATCTGTTGAGGCTGGGTGAGTGGACATCAACGTGGCAAATGAAGTTCAGTGTGGCCAAATGCAAAGAAATGCATATTGAGGCCAAAAATCCTAACTATAAATACACATTGATGTGGTCCAAACTGGTGGAGACTGACCAAGAGAGAGATCTTGGAGTTGTAGTAGATAACTCACTGGAAACGTTGAGACAGCATGCAACTGCAACAAAAAAGGCCAACGCTATGCTGGAGATTATTAGGAAGGGAACTGAAAACAAATCAGCAAGTGTCATAATGCCCCTGTATAAATTGATGATGCGGCCTCATTTGGAATACTGTGTACAATTCTGGTCACCACAGCTCAAAAAAGATACTATAGCATTGAAAAAAGTGCAGAAAAGGGCAAGTAGAATGATTAAAGTGTTGGAATACTTTCTCCATGAGGAAAGGCTTGGAGAAACGATAACTGAGGGGTGACATGATAGAAGTTTAAAAGATTATGCATGGGATACCAAAGATAGAGAAAGAAGAACTTTTCTCCCTTTCTCACAATACCAGAACTTGCAGGCAAAGAGAGTTATTTGGATGCATATGATCATAATTGAGTATATACAAATGAAATGCCCAGAGAAGAATGTTCAGAAACTGACAGGGCTATTTTTGTAGGAGAAGTCCAGCAGGAACTTATTTGCATATTATGCCACACCCCTGATGTCACCATTGTTTCACATAGGGCTTTTTGTAGAAAAGGCCCAGTAGGAGCTCATTTGTATATTAGGCCACACCCCCTGACACCAAGCCAGCCAGAACTGCATTCCTGTGCGTTCCTGCTCAAAAAAAGTCCTGGAAACTGATAAGATTTCTAGCTCATTGTACCCAAAAGCAGAGCCCATTGCAACCTTGGCATCTGAATCAGAAAGATTAATGGATCAAACTCCATAATTAGATATTTTGTGTCACATACCTAATAGCTCTGGTGAGGGACAAACCGTTTTTAATGAAACCCCAGTTGATAATGAAGACAGTGTCTGTTGATGAACAGAATTCCTCTATAGTTCTCCCTCATAAGGTAAACAAGCCACTACCTAGCAAAACTGAGGAATCCAGTCTTAACAGAAGAGACAGAAATGTTAAACCTGTGCAACATCTGATTTACACAGCCCCAGGAGTAGTAAGTGAGCAGCCCATTCACAGAGCACATAGGCTAGTGAATGTTTTAGGCAGCCTCTGCACATCCAGAAGGGGGTGGATTGCATATACCACAAGTACCACAATGAGTATAAAATAGTAGTATCACAGAAATGTGCTGGGACATGAAATGTTTGGCGGGGGGAGTGTAAACCTTGCAGAATGTTTATTATTAAAAAGCGTGTTACATGCTTTCAGCTTTATAGTGGGCCTGGTCTAAAAACACTGCCCTGTAGCCAGAGGTGCTTCCTACAGAGAGAGGCTGGGTGAGTGGTTGCCTGGCAACAGGACAGGAGAAGGAGGGGAGAGAATGAAAGAGCCAGAGGAAGAAGCTAGGGTGTTTTTCCTCCTGATGGTGGAAAGAATTTCTAAAAAGAAGTGGACTGTGGAAAACAGTTAGCAGAGGAGTTGTCATCTTCTGGAATGAGCTGTCAGTCCTGGAATGAGCTGTCAGACCTGTGGTTTCTCAGTGACTGAGAAGAACTGGCTTATTGTTGACTGGGAGATAAATTGTTCTCAATGAATCTGAGGAAATATGACTAGAAGACTTCTCTTTTTATCCTAAGTTTGGGACTGCCGTTTTAACTTTCATTTGTACTGTTTTTTAAACCTCCCCATCTGACCTTGCTTTCCCTCACCTTTCAATAAAAATATTTTGTTTAGATTTGTTCAGGTTTTGAATGGAGGATCCAAAATCCTGTGATCATTAACCTAACCCTTCTAAGGCATACATTATTACTGTAGTAATACTATGTATATTATGTGTGTGTATACCAACTCAAAAGTTTAATACTGTCTCTAATTTAAATCACAGTTATGAAAAATCACTAAGAACAGAGCTGCAATAAAGTTGAACTGCGGCAACTCTCCTCCCATTTTGACACGCTGTATTTCAGTTTGATATGAATGTCCCTGAACAGATCAAGAACAGAAAGCCACATTATCTAGGCCTCCAACTGAACCCCACAAAACCAAGAAATGGACATGCTACCGCATAAAGAGTAAGATTTCTTTGGAACTTCTTCATTTTGCCATTAAACTCACTGGATGAGTTTGGGCCAGACATTCTCAGTCCAACTTACCTCACACAATTATCCTTTTGGCAGAGGTTTTGGTTAAGTAAGTGCTGGTTTAATATGCTTATGAGTAGTGTACGAACATCCAAGAGAATTAAATCACACAAATAGTGTTCATTCAAAGATGTAGACTTTTTATCATTTACTGGAATAAGGTAGATGAAAATGCAAATATATGGTAGGATTTGAAATGTATTTTTGTAGACTAATGAAATAATATAGCTTACTAAAAGTTTTAATATGTTCTGAGATGGATTTGGTGTGCAAGTAATACTGTTTTTAATAATTGAATGTTTAATGAATTATAGATGGTGCAGTGCACATTTTATAATTATTGGATGTACCAGTAGAACTTCGGTCTTACAGAAGGAATTGTTGGTGGCAGGTCACAGCTGATATCAATTAAGTCTTTTTAGATTGTGAGCCTCTAGACGTTCCTCCTGAGTGTTCTTGATGCCAGCATTTTCAGCTTGACTCGATGTATAAACTGTGATTGTATTACAAGGTGAGTGTTAGCATTATTGTATTTATTTAGATAATGTTATGTACAGGCCTCAGATTCAGTGGGAGCTCACAGGAGCACAGCTCCTGAACCTTTCTGAGAATTCCACCTCCTCCTTCTGAGAGTTCCACCTCCTTGTCCATTTAATAGTATTGCAGCTGCAAAGCAATCCCTGGATGAGCTCCACCACCTATTTTTGTTCAAAACGACCGCTGATTATGTATGTAGGTAGAATATACTATTGTGATTTATGTGCTTCTTTGTTTTGTAGTAACATAGGCTGATTCCACACTCACCTTTCTCCGGGGCAGTCTTCTGTTTCTGGGCAGAGCAAACTGGCAATTTCGCACCAGTTGCTCTGTGCCGGCATTTTGCACGGGGCAAACCCACAATTTACCCTGCCGCAGTGCAAACCTGAAAAAACAGGTTTACACTGTGGCGGGGCAAATCGTGGGTTTGCCCCGTGCAAAATGCGGCGTGGAGCAACTGGTGCGAAATCGCCAGTTTGCTCCGCCCAGAAACAGAAGCCTGCCCCAGAGAAAGGTGAGTGCAGAATCAGCCATAGTCTCTATAATACGCATGCACCTGAAGAAGCCATCTGGGAAATGGCTTTTTACTGGTGTGCCATTGTGCATTTTGTTTGGACAATTTGGGACTTTGGACTTTGAGACTACGCGCAGAATCTACAGCAATTGATGTTGTATGGATCCACGTGAAAAGTAGAAGTTGGAACAGACATCTGTCATTGAATACATAAGTATTCACGTCGATAATTTGTTGTTACAAGTGTTTGCTCTTGAGTTGGCTTTGTTGTGCATGGTTTCACATAGTTATTGATCCCAGTCAGTTGTTTATTCAGGATCTATACAGAGCAATGGACCTTTGTGCTATGAAGCCATTGCCAAGAATAGAGTAATTCACTTAAAGCCAGTATTATACCAAGCAAAAAGGTGCACAAATTAAAGCCAGCCCCTGTCAGTTAGGTTCCCAGGTTTAGGTGTACAGCATAGAGCAGGGGTGTTGAACTCATGAGGGATGGATCTGACAGGCCATATTGGGCTGGGCCATTTGTCTGCCTATTTAAGATTATGTAGCAGAGATATAAACTTTATGAAGGATGCAGACAAACACAATTTAAAAAAAACCCTTAAAATAAAACATGCTTAAAACCAGGGCTTTTTTTGAGCAGGAATGCACAGGAACGCAGTTCTGGCTGGCTTGGTGTCAGGGGGTGTGGCCTAATATGCAAATGAGGCCCTGGTGGGCTTTTCCTACAAAAAAGCCCTATGTGAAACAATGGTGATGTCAGGGTGTGGCCTAATATGCAAATGAGTTCCTGCTGGGCTTTTTCTACAAAAGAGGCCCTGCTTAAAACATTAGCACTCAGTCTAAAAGGTACTTTCTTTATATTTCTCCCATGAGATCCAGGGAGCTGGGCAAAGGAAGCTCTGGTTCTTTACTTCCTTCCCCAGGGGACTGGGAGGGGGAGGCGCCTCAGCCAATAGAAGGAAGAGGGGACTGGCTCAGTAGCTCTGCTATGTGATTGAGAGAGCCTGGCAAAGCAAGCTTTGCCTCCCCCCCCCCTTCCTCCCCAAGGAAGGAGCCTCAGCTGTAGGAGAAAACAGAGGTTTTGCTTTGTAGTTCCTGTGTGATTGAGCAAGCCTTGCAAAGCAAGCTGTTATGCCAAAGGAAGCAAGAGAGAGAGAAGGAAGCAGATGACAGCCATTTGCTCAGGGGCCTGAGAGGAGCCTTCTGGGGACCTGATTTGGCCCCAGGGGTGCATGTTCGACACTCCTGGCATAGAGTCTTTGCAGGACGCTCAAGGTCATCTGGCCAAAGTCAGATTTTGCCATGGCTACCAGATAACAGTTCCACTCCCTTCTGTGCATCCTGAGAAAGTTACAGCAAGCAAAATGCCAAAGCATGCACAATTAGATACTGTTGAACAAAGTGTAAAATGACTACAATTCAGATTATACTGGTATGCAATGCAAGGTGATACAGAGAAATGAAAATGACTGAATGAGTGAAACCCACAAGCAGAATCATTCTGACCCAATAGTCAGAGAACCTGACCCTGTCTCGCCAAGTTTTCCCTCACATTTACCACGCATGGACAGCTGGCAAGCTGGGATCTGTGGCTGTTAACATTGGCAGACCCAAGTATATGCTCTTATCATGCCTGGCTCTGGAAAACTGCTGCTTTTTTAATGGTACATTATGTAGCAGTCTGAAAATACTTCCATCTTGCCTGCTTTTAGGAGCTTTCATTCACTAGGGACAACCAAACACTGAATAACTGGGTTTTGTGGCTTATGCTTTGTTTCAAGCAGTATTTTTTAAAATAGCAACGTGATTTGAAAGGATTTCCTTCTGATGTCTGATGAAATCAGACACTACTAACAGATATCCTGTGTAAAGGCTTTTCTTCTCTTCTTAGTACTTGCTAGATTTTGTTTTCCTGATGACAAAAAAGATGAATGCCCACAAGTAACAGTATAATGCAAACTGCAGCTTTCTTAAAAATAATTTCACAGATTGCAAAATTAGGATACTACAGAGACGAGGGTTCTGTAGGTCGGTTCCTGATATGTAAAATATGGGTTGATTTAAGAATGGCCCATTTCTTTACAAAGCCTATCCTCATGCAGCTACTGTCCTGTGCTAATAGGAAGGGGACAATGACATAACAACAAAAAACTTAAATTGAAGGCCAGGAACACTGGAGCAGAAAACTTTATTAAAATCATCTTGGGTGCTGGGGTAACTACATTAAATGGTTTAAAATGCTCTCTGGAGGTCAGTGGAACCTAGTGTTCTTCCATATTCCCTCACAAACAAGTCTGACCAGTCGTTTCCTATCCTCTGGGGTTTGATGTGTAGGATTAAATTTAGCTAAACAGGCAGCACACAAGAGGCTTTGACATCCAACACTAGACTTTTTATTGCTTCACACACACATACATACACACTTGTAACTACAACCTAGCAAAACAGAACTAAGTGAAGCCCTTCTCATACTGGTCTTAAGGAGGGAAACTGAAACTAGTCTGTGAGAGCTCACCTAAAGACATACACATATATGCCTCTTGATAGCTCATATGACCTTCCATGTGAAGTGAGGTGGGGTGAGGATGATTTGGATTAGCAAAGCAGCAGGCAAGAAAAGCTACAATGAATCTCAGGAAATAAGGTGGGATACAAAAGTTTTAAATGAATACTCAAAAAGGCTTAAGCAGCATTCTTGGCTTCAAATTCTTCCCACAAAAAGAAGCTATCATACTTTTCTCCTTGATGGTTTTTTTCCATTGATTTTGGCCCCATGCTGCAGTAGTTTATCCCCTGATTTCTGCACACATAATTGTGCCTTTAGTTTTTGTTTTTAAAGAATTTTATTAAGAACATATGGTAACAATATCCATTAATAACATTTTTTTAATCTTTCCCATATGCTATTTTCTAAATCCCCCTCCCCCCGTTACTTGACTCCCGCCGATGTTTTAAACTTAAAATGCTAACACTTAAAGGTACCCTTAAACCATATAAACCTAGGTTCATATTTCTTCTTTTTTCTAATACTAAATCATTATTAAAAAATTGTCCAATGACCTTTTATTTTCCATTGTTTTTCTACATAACCTCTAAACTTTTTCCACTCCTTTCTATAAACTTCCAAATCATAATCTCTTAAAATTCTTGTTAGTTTATCCATCTCACTCCATGCTATAACTTTTGTAATCTAATCCCATTTTTCTGGTATTTTTTCTTGCTTCCATAACTGCACATACAGTGTCCTAGATGCTGAAAGCAAGTACCAAATCAAAGTTCTATCTTCTTTTGGAAATGTTTCTATTTGTAATCCCAACAGAAATGTCTCTACAACTTTCTTAAATTCATATCCCAGGGTCCTGGAAATTTCTTGTTAAATCTTCTGCCAATACTTTTTTGCTCTTTCACAAGTCCACCACATATGGTAGAAAGAACCTTCATGTTTTTTACATTTCCAACATCTATCTGGCATCTTATTGTTCATCTTTGCCAACTTTTTAGGAGTCATATACCATCTATACATCATTTTAAAACAGTTCTCTTTAATACTCTGACATGTTGATAGTTTCATAGAGTTGTTCCAAAGATATTCCCATGTGTCCATCTGTATTTCTTTATTTACATTGATTGCCCATTTAATCATTTGAGATTTCACTACTTCATCTTCTGTAGATCATTTTAAAAGTAACTTATATATTTTTGAAATTAATTTTTCATTATCTCCCAGCAGAACATTTCTCCATTTCTGTTTGCTCTCGTTTTATTCCTTCAGCTTTGATATCATTTTCCACCAAGCTCTTTATTTGTTGCATTTGAAACCAGTCATATTTGTTATTCAACTCCACAGCGGATTTCAATTCTATTTTACCACTTTGTATTTTTAATAGTAGGTTGTATGATAACCCTCTTTCTTCACCGGTCTTAGCTGTTATTTTTATCACTTCTTCTGGCACTATCCATAATGGCTTTCTCTCATCACCATACTTCTTATACTTCATCCATGTATTTAACAGATTATTTCTTATATAATGGTAAGAAAAAAACCATCCATTTTTTTCTTCCCGTAGTACATGTAAGCGTGCCAGCCGAATTTATTTCCATGACCTTCCAACATTAAAAGTTTTTTATTTGACAGTGTCACCCAATCTTTTATTTATACTGCATCATGATATATTCTTAAGTCTGGTAGCTGGACTCCTCCTCTCTCTTTAGCATCTGTTAAAATTTTCATTTTAATCCTTGGTTTCTTCTTAGCTGAAACAAATTCTGAAATCTTCCTTTGCCATTTATTGAATTGTTTACTGTCTTTCACAATTGGAATAGTTTGAAACAAATACATTATTCTGGGCAAAATGTTCATCTTAATTGCTTCTATTCTACCCAGCAAAGTCAAATTAAGTTTATTCCATTTCATCAAATCTTTATCCATTTTATGCCATAGCTTTTCATAATTATTTTTAAACAAATCAATATTCTTCATTGTTATCTCCAAGCCCAAATAT
Organism: Heteronotia binoei; assembly: GCF_032191835.1. NCBI lineage: Eukaryota > Metazoa > Chordata > Lepidosauria > Squamata > Gekkonidae > Heteronotia > Heteronotia binoei. Next base: position 175,285,416 of record NC_083223.1, read on the forward strand.
TTTACTTTGGAAGCAACTTCACATCCCATCAATCTCTGCAATTCCTTTTGTTTGTTTGCTTGTATATTTTTACAAAGAAGTTTTGACTTTTCTTTATTAACATAAAATCCCGCCAATTCTCCATATTCTTGTATCTTAGCTAACAACAAAGGTGTTACTTGTACAGGATTTTCAGTTATGAACATTATGTCATCAGCAAATGCTCTATATTTATAAATAGATCCTCTGATTTGTAGCCCTTCTCTTTCTTTATCATCTTGTACTTGTATCAGTAAAATTTCAAGAGTCATAATAAACAACAATGGTGAAAGCGGGCAACCTTGTCTTGTACCTTTACTAATCATCATATTATCTGTAAGATCTGCATTTATAAACAACTTTGCACTCTGTTCTGTATAAATTGCTTTTATTATTCTTATAAAGTGCTCTCCAAGTTCTATCTTTTCCATAACTACAAACATAAAGTCCCAGTTCAAATTATCAAAAGCTTTCTCTGCATCCGCAAAGAATAATGCAACTTCTTTTTCTGGATGTTTTTCATAATATTCTACAATATTTACAACTGTTCTTATATTATCTCTTATTTGTCTTTTAGGGAGAAATCCTGCTTGAGCTTCCTTTATAAAGTTCATCAAATATTGTTTAAGTCTTTCTGCCAAGATTCTTGTGTATATCTTATAATCAATATTTAATAATGAAATTGGTCTATAATTCTGTACATTCGTGACATCTCTATCTTCTTTAGGTATCAACGAAATTACAGCTTCCTTCCAGGTATTTGATATTTTCCCTTTTATTCTTATCATATTCATCAATTTTTGTAATTTTGGTACTAATTCTTCTTTAAAAAATTTTAAAAATTTAGCCGTGTAACCATCTGGCCCAGGTGCCTTACCAATTTTCATTGTATTAATTGTTGCTTCAATTTCAATTTTTTCAATTGGATCATTCAAAATTTTCTTCATATTTTCCGTTAGGAGTGCTATTTTAACATTTTGCAAGTACTCTTCAATCATTTCTTTTCTTATTTTCAAACCCTTAAATAAGTTGGCATAATACTTAACAAATTCTCTTTTTATTCCTTCTTGATCTACTATCTCTCTGCCACCAGTCACAATTTTGCTAATAGTTTTACTTTCTCTCTTTTTCTTCATTTGCCAAGCTAAATACTTTCCAGGCTTATTCACACCCTCAAAAGATTTCTGTTGCAATTTTTTCAAATTCCATTCAATTTCTTTGTTCAGCAAATGTCTCATTTGAGTTTGTAATATAGTAATCTCCCTTATAATTTTCTTTTTCCCTGGCCTTTTTCTCGGTTCCCCTTCTTTTTTCTTTATCATATTTTGCATGTCTAGTCTCTGTTTTTCTTTCGCTCTTTTATCCTTATTATTTAATGTAATCAGTATCCCTCTCATTACTGCTTTATAAGCATCCCATACCATCTTAAATTCTATATCATCTTTATCATTTACTTGAAAGAAAGCTCTTGTTTCATTTTCTAGAAATGTCACAGTTTTTTTATTTTGTAACAAATCTTCATTTATTCTCCATCTTCTTGATTTTTTTTTGCAATTTTGTAATCCATAATATTGGGTTATGATCAGCACTTATCTTTGGTAAAATCTCTACAAATCTTTAGTGCCCCATAACATGTCAATTCTGGAAGAAGTGTTATGTCTCACTGAAAAAAAAAGTATAGTCTCTTACTTCCAGGTTGAATTTTCTCCAGATATCTTCCAAATTTTCTTATTTAACCAGTTCAAAAAAAGATTTTGGCAGTTTCCTTTCCTTGTTGTTACTTTTTTGCCCAGATCTATCTATTTTGTTCTGTATTGTTCCATTGAAATCCCCCATCATCAATATCTGGTCATAAGTCACTTCATCAAGCTGTTGGGTAATGTCTTTGAAAAAAGCATCTTTTGTGCCATTTGGTGCATAGTCCTAATAACAACGTTTTCTTTGCATTTATTATTATCTCTACTGCCACGTATCTTCCATCCTTGTCTTTAAATATCAATTTTGGCTCTAATTGTTGATTAATATAAAAAATCACGCCCCTTTTCTTTTGTTCCGCCAATGAAAAAAATTCCAATCCTAATTGTTTATTCCATAAATATTTGTAATCCTTTTGTTGTACATGGATTTCTTGTAAACAAATTATATTACAATTTTGCTTTTTAATCCAATGAAATGTTGCTTTTCTTTTTTGCGGTGAATTTAGTCCATTTACATTCCAAGATAATAATTTGTAATCCATCATGGTGCAAAGTCTTTATTCTGACTCTACTCTCTCCTACTGTCAAAATCTTTTGAAAACTTTTGTTCAAGATTTTCCCTACCATTTCTTTTGTCATAAATCTTATAACTACATCTCTTGGCAATTTTTTGTTCTTGGCGTATGATGAATTGACTCTATACATATAGTCATACATATTTCCAGTCCCTTCAGGATCTTCCTCCAAGAAGTCAGCAATTATTTTCACAATATATCCCTTTAAGTCAGTTCCTTCCTCCTCAGGTACTCCTCTCAGATGAATTTGGGTTTCCATCAGTCTGCAGTCATGGATTGTCACCTTCTCTTGCAGCTTTAACAAAATGGAAACATGCACTTTAACTTTCTCCTCTACATCCTGGACATTTTCCTTAACCACCACCACCTCATTTTTAAAGTCTTCCATTTCCTTTTTAAGGTCTCCAACGTCTTTTTTTAAGTTCTTTTTTACAAGCCGTTAACATCTTCTCGACTCCTTTGATTAAAGGGGGGGGAGGGCCTCCATACCAGGGAATCTCCCCTCCCTGCCCCCTCCCTCTCTCACACACACAAATACTTACTTGGTCCTTCCGGAGAACTCTGCCTGCTGTGAAAACGAAAGCAAAGAAAGGGAGGGGCCGTTCTCCGAAGCCCTTCCTGTTTCCTCCTTCCTGCCCAGCCTTAAAGGGGCAGACATTTACAAACTGCTCAGGAGCTCTACACCAACATGAACCCTACAGGTATGTTCTCCCCCCTCCCCCCCACCCCACCCCCGCTTCCTGATTTCTGGAGACCGGGGGATGAAGCTGCGAACCCAGAAGTCTCCCGCCAAAGCGGGGGGGTTGGGAACAGTGGTGTAGGGAGGGGGGCGGGTCACCCCAGCTCTGGAGGGTCTGGGGGGCCCCTTGGCAATGTCAAGGGGCCCCTCAGAAGCCGGCTGCCTGGCGTCCCCGCCGCCGCACTCACGTTGCTACCGAGATGATCTGTGACTCCTCTCTCCCTGTGAACCGATCGAAACATTAGTCCCCTGCACACACACACACACAAACCGTATGCTCGTATTCTCCCTTTCCCTCTCCCAACCCGGTAGTGAAGGAAACCTCCCGGAGGTGTGACTTTAAACCAAACAGATCGCGCTTCTAGCCCTCCTCCCCCCCCTCTCTCCCGCTTCATTAGAAGCCTATTACATGGCTGAGCTTTAGCAGGGGCAACCGAGTGGGGGGCAGGGCACGCCGCCCAGTAGGAAGGGTCAGGCTACCCTTCCCACCGGCTCTTTGAATCTCTTTGATTCATGCCTACCCGGCAGTGACAGGGTCAATTCCCCCTTCACCCCGGACGGAAAAAATGGGGGAAGAGGAAGCCAAAGAGAGGCTGGAATGGAGTTAGAGGGAAGGGAGGGTCAGCTTTCCCTAGCCACATCAAATGTTCTGGACGGAAGGAAGTCCTGGCCATTGCAAAAAAGGAAGATTGTTTCCCTTTCAAAAAGAACCCAGTACTAGGTCCATTTTTCCCACCTAAGCCAAAGAGTTTTCCCTACTAGAAAAGACTGCACCATTTTGGTCTTTTCAGTTTAGATGTGTGCGTGTGAGTGAGAGAGTGAGTGATAGAGAGAGTGAGAGAGACAGATAGATAGATAATGGGACATTGTGTAATGCACTGGAGTGCCACGTTCATGCTGGCGATCATAGGCGAGGAGAGGAGCTGGGCGCCGCCGCTGCCTAGCGCCGGAGGCAGCCAGGGCCGAGGCGGGTGGCTACCGGGGCCATGCTGCGCCACTCCAACAGGGGGGCTCTCTCCGCCCACCTGCGAGCCCAAGGGCCTCCCTGCCCTGCGCGCCACGAGGAGGCGCCTCCAGTTGCTAGGGCGAGCTGGTCCTTGCCTCTGGCGAGGCAGCCCGGGGAGCGCGCTGCTGCACTCCACGCAGCGCGCAAGGGGCCTGCGCTGCTGCCGGCCGCCAAGGTCATAGAGCGGGAGCCGGGGCGGGGGTGGCCATGGCGCCGGTGCCTCCCGACCGTGGAGCCAGTCTCTCTGGCCCCGCCGGCGCAGCCAGCCGGTAGATCTGCCATTGTGCAAGTCTGCCGGGATTTTGGTCTGGAACCTTCATCGTTGCAGGTGTTTAAAACATATATACGATATGTTGGCTCTTTCGCACACATTGCGTGGCTCTTAAAGCCCCCCCCCATCGGCCAGCTCGGAGAACACATTTAAAGTTGAAGTTGCTTTCTTTCCACCTCCACCTCCATCACTTCCTGTTTCCAGCAGGGCTCCCTCGCAAGTGGTGGCCATCCTGCGGAAGTGACATCACTGGAAGTGACATCATATCCTTTTTCTGGCGGCATGCACACACATAGGGGGACCCACATAAATCTTGGGCCCCAGGCCCCCAAAGCCCTAGCTACGCCCCTGGTTGGGAAGCCTATCCAAATCACACAATCTTTGACGTACTTCCTATTTTGCTTGTAGGGAATGCAAAGCTGTGACGATGGTACATTCTTCAATAACTGCAAGTAATCCAAACAATAACTTCTTTCCCAGTTTTTAGCATTATCCTTATTTTAACAAAGTCCAAAATTTAATCTTTCTTTTCTTCTTCCCCTCTCTCTAAATCACTCCTTCCCACCTTCCAAATTTATTTTGTTTGCTTTAAAAAAGTTCTGGAGTGAAAGACTGTAATCAGTACCTCTCCACAGATATCCAGCTTAACATCGATCTTTCCAGCTATCAGATGTTCACCAGTCCCAAAGAAGATTAGGATCTTTCCAAGCTTATTCCAATTGAATGGCTCTGAAAGCCTCTGTAGATGATAAAAACGCCACTCTTCTCCAGGGGCCCCTCAAAGCCTCAGAAGAGCCCCCAACGCAGCTGTCTATCAGCCAAAGTAAACCCCCTCTGAGGTCTTGTGCGTATCTTGGATAAATCTTTAGCTGAGAGATGTAGGTAGAAGGCCAGAAGGAGCCTTTTCCTACCCCGAACAGAGGCTTCAGTCTGTCCGCGTTAAAGAGAGAGGTCAGCTCGCCATTTCCCTAATCCCGGAAGCCGTCTTGTGCCTTTAGTTTTCACTTCTTTTTTGTTTTGTTTCCCCCCTGGGTTTTTGACCACTTTCTTCCCAATCTTTTGCTAGAAGCTGATTTTGAGTTGCCTTTTTCCTCATGTGTAATGTTTCAGTTGGCTTCCTTTGTCCTGCCCACACCCACCCACCTCCAGCTAAGGTTGCCAATCCCCAGTTGGCACACAAACCCACTAAGAGGAAGCTGTGTGCAGAACAAGAGAACAATACTGAGAAACAACACACCTATATTACTGGCAAATGAACATAGATAAAGATAAATTTATAAATAGCTGAATTACATCTTTAAGACAAAAATTTCATACATTCAAATTGTGCAAAAATGCTATTCATATATAAATACTAGACCCGTCAAAAAAGCCGCTAAAATTGGAAACTATAGTCCATTTCTAAATATCCAAAATCCACTGTGTTCTTGCAGATTTTCAATGGGAAATAAATCCCTTCTCCTTACACCAGTGGAGCAAAGGTAAGAACCCTGCTAATTGGAACTCTGTTGACAGGGTTGCAGGCTGGAACTGACCGTTTCACTGTAGAGCTTCGTCGGACATATAAGTCGGGGTATCATTCAGTGCTTGTGCATTTCACAGAACTTCTCTAAACCTGATGAATCATGAAGCTGGCTCCTCCTGGGATGTCCTCAGGGTTCTCAGAAAGCTAGGGAGGGGGATGTCTGATGGGCACTCCATTGTGCCCTATAGAGACTGATTCCCATAGGGTATAACTGAGAATTGATCCATGGGTATCTGGAGCTCTGGAGGGTGTTTTTTTAGGTCGATGCACCAAATTTTCAGCTTAGCATCTGGCACCTCTCCTCAAAACAAACTTTCAAAAAGATTGGATTAAGGCAGGGGTGTCAAAGTCATTTGCTATAAGGGCCAGATCTTGACCATGTCAGGCCGGGCCACGTATGCCATAAAATGTAATGCCAGGTCAAGGAGATACAAATTTATAAAGGATACAGAAATACACACTCAGCCTCAGGGCTTTTTTGGAGCAGGAGCGCACAGGAACGCGGTTCCAACTGGCTTGGTGTCAGGGGTGTGGCCTAATATGCAAATGAGTTCCTGCTGGGTTATTTCTACAAAAAAGCCCTGCTCAGCCTCATCCACCTCACTGGCTTGCTGAGCCTCAGCCAACAGAAGGAAGAGAGGCTTCACTCAGTAGCTCTTCTGTACAATTGAGAGAGCCTGGCAAAGCAAGCTCTCCTTCCCCCACTTCCTCCCCAAGGGAGGATCTTTGTTCTGTAGCTCCTGTGCGACTGAGCAAGCCTGGCAAAGCATATTGTGACACAGAAGGAAGCAAGAGAGGGAGAAGGAAGCAGACGACAGTGAGTTGCTCGTGGGCCTGATAGGAGCCCTACAGGGGCCTGATTTGGCCCCTAGGCTACAGGTTTGACACCCCTGGATTAGGGGGACCAATTCTATAAGCCCCCAAAGGAGGTGCCCCTATGCATTATTTCCAAATGGATGGAAGGTGTTTAAAAGGAGTGTGGTCCCTTTAAATGTGATGGCCAGAACTCCCTTTGGAGTTCAGTTGTGCTTGTCACACCCTTGCTCCCAGCTCCACTCCCAAAGTCTCCTGGCTCCACCCACAAAGTCCCCAGATATTTCTTGAATTGGACCTGGCAACCCTACCTCTAGCCCATGTTTCTTTTTTCTTTTGATATTTTTGAATTTTTATGTGCATGTGTGTGTGAGTGTATGTGTGTATACTCATGAGTGTGTGAGTGTATGTGTGTGTGAGTGTATGTATGCACCTGGAAGTCATGGTGACCTCTGGTGACTGACCCCTACTGAGAACATAGAGGATATTCAGAGAGGTGGCTGAATAAAGCCTACCCTCACTTCCTGGCTCTGGTATTTCAAGGAGGTCTCCCATCCAAGTACTTGCCAGAGTCAACCCTGCTTAGCTTACAAGATCTGATGAGATCAGACTTTTCTGGGCTATCCAGGTCAGGGCCTCCAGCCCCACATTTCAACAGTAGGACTGTCATGGTCTTCCCCCACCCAAGACAAGTGGTGTTGTTTTTTTAAAAACTAAAATATTGATATATAACTAGAGTGTTGTAACAGTAGGCTTTCTGAATTCTGAATTCCTAGCTTTCACTTAAACAACACAACAAAAAGTCTCTAGCTTCATTCCTTGTGGAGCTATAAGGAAAAAAGCATATCTCTGTGAGGGATGGCAATACTTACGTTTAAAAAACGAAAGATGTACTAAAATAACATGGGGAGCATCAGCTTGCAGTTTTCTCTCAAGTATCAGGTATATTTGCAATTTTGCTTGTACAAATCTAAGGCATTCATAACTTAAATTCCATAAATATGACAAATATTGTAATTTGATATGCTTCGTAAATTATAAACAATGCATTTATATGGCTGAAGCAGTAATATTTGTTATGTTTGATAGGACACTAAATGTTTTTGTTGTTGTTCAGTCGCACAGTCGAGTCTGACTCTTTGCGACCCCATGGACAAAGTCATGCCAGGCCCTCCTTTCTTCCACCATCCTCCGAAGTCTGCTCGAATTCATATTGGTTATATCAGTAACGCTGTCCAGCCATCTCGTCTTTTGCCATCCCCTTCTTCTTTTGCCTTCTGTCTTTTCCAGCATCAGGATCTTCTCCAGTGAGTGTTCCCTTCTCATTTGGTGGCCAAAGTATTTGAGCTTCAGCTTCAGCATCTGACCTTCCAGGGAACAGTCAGGGTTAATTTCCCTTAGGACTGACAGATTTGATCTTCTTGCAGTCCAAGGGACTCTCAAGATTCTTCTCCAGCACCACATCTCAAAAGCATCTATTCTTCTGTGCTCTGCCTTCCTCATGGTCCAGCTCTCACAGCCATACATTACTACTGGGAATACCATCGCTTTGACTATACAAACTTTTGTTGGCAGGGTGATGTCTCTACTTTTTATTATACTGCCCAGGTTTGCCGTAGCTGTCCTTCCAAGGAGCAAACATCTTTTAATTTTATGGCTACAGTCACCATCTGCAGTGATCTTGGATCCCAGAAATGTGAGGTCTGTCACTAAGTATTACATATACTTAAATGTTCCCCAAAATTTCCATAAGAAAAATCAGGAAACCCTGTTTCTTTTCCATGGCTTCAAAATTTCCAGAAATTTTACATTTTCAGTATAAAAATTGAGTTCTCAAAAAACCCAAGGCTCCTCTGGAAATCTGCACTGTAAACTGTTAAATTCATATACAGAAATCCCAAATCTTGTGACGGGAAATCAGGCAATTAAAGTAGACTTTTAGTTTCTTTACACTGAGGCACTCACAGTGCTGTTAATGAAACTTGACTGGAAGATCCAGGAAGAAGAAATTCCATATGGCACCAATGAAATTGTACTTCTTGTGGTAAGAATGTTACATGAGTTGTCTGAATGTTTCATTTTGTATCATGACAAACATGGGGAAGGTCACCTCATTGCTTTCCTTGCATTTCCTGATGCCTTTGCTGCTCTAGGTTGTATTGTGGAAGCCCTATTTATAGCATAAGAAACGGAAAAAGCTCTTCTGGAGGCAGGAAGACAAGTCAGGAAAGAATAGGTGGAAGTGGGGCTGCCATTTCACCAAACAATTTGGAAAGAATTGAGCTTCAAACCTCACAAGCCCTGCCATTGTTGCCAAGATTGTGAACTAAGCACAATGCCCTGTTTTTTTCCCTTCAGAAATTATCAAAAGTAGGCCTTGAATGTGAAGAGTGATGGAATGAAGGAGCCCCTCAGCAGAGACCAACTGGATGGGAAAAGGGAGATCACATAGGTACATGATGAGGTAAGTGTTCTTTGTGCATTTTTATTTTATTTCCTTATTATTTATTACTTTATTTATTTATTGCTGAACTGTAACATAAATAAGTAGATACAGCTCTTAAACCTGAGTTCTGGAAAACAAGGTATCAATCAGGGCATTTTAGATTTCAGAAGAGGGAGGAACAGATTGTAGCAAAGTGGAGGACATAGTGTTCTGCAAACAGATTACCTGTTTTAAATATATTCCAATGGTCCACTGATATATATACTGTGCAAGTTCAGAATCACTCAATAGCTAACTAATCTTTGTTAAATCATCCCAAGTATTCACCTGATGAAATCCCCTCTGGCTCACTAAAGCTTATCCCCCATTGAATCATTTCATGGGCAACTACTTTAAGTATATACACTTCATTAAGGACATACAATGGAAATGACCAGGGTCCATAGCCCAGAGTTCTTTGCAAGAATTCTACTACCCAGCAGGTGTTAGGTTGTCTGCTAAAACTTATCCACAATAACCTCTGCACATCTCTGCATGACAGCTCTCACATTCTGTTCTGCTCCCATAGCTTTCTGTGAGACAGAATGTGTCTCGATTGTACTGCATACAGATGTAAATACATGTGAACGGGTACAACACATCAGGGCACTGTGTTGCTTTTATCCCTCCATAATCCATATAGGTGCTGCTGGATATGTTTAAGTTGCTGATATGCTGTAAGTGTATCAAAATATTCTATTACCTTTTGTTCATTCCAAAAAGTAGTTATAGTTAGACATTAACTCAGCAAGTGTGAAAGAATTTTTACTCGCATGTGATGGTGGTGAGAGGGCACATCCAGGCAGTGATTCTTTATTTTATTTATTTTATTTTATTCAATTTTTAGCTCGCCCTTTCCGTAGAACAGGCTCAGGGCAGGTTACATCATAAAAGAAGACAATCAACAGTTAAAACCAATAAAATATGTGAGATCTAAAATTACAGAGTAAACAATGGAGGCTAAAATGACAAATTCTGCCTCACAAGCATGGCCTATTGTCCAGGTCCAGAACATTACAAGCACATAGATGTGTCCATATTTCTCATGCTGGATGGACTGCAGGTAATAAGCCTATACGTTGTTTTTTAAACTTGTTTAAGGATTATTGTCTTTTCCCTATAAAATAATCCTTAAAAATTCTTCGTCAACTGTAGAAATTGTTGTTGTTCAGTTGCACAGTCGAGTCTGACTCTTTGCGACCCCATGGACAAAGTCGTGCCAGGCCCTCCTGTCTTCCACCATCCTCTGAAGTCTGCTCAAATTCATGTTTGTTACATCAGTAACGCTGTCCAGCCATCTCATCTTTTGCCATCCCCTTCTTCTTTTGCCTTCTGTCTTTCCCAGCATCAGGGTCTTCTCCAGTGAGTGCTCCCTTCTCATTTGGTGGCCAAAGTATTTGAGCTTCAGCTTCAGCATCTGACCTTCCAGGGAACAGTCTGGGTTGATTTCCCTTAGGACTGACTGATTTGATCTTTTTGCAGGCCAAAGGACTCTCAAGATCCTTCTCCAGCACCACAGCTCAAAAGCATCTATTCTTCTGCGCTTGGCCTTCCTTATGGTCCAGCTCTCACAGCCATACATTACTGCTGGGAATACCATTGCTTTGACTATACAGACTTTTGTTGGCAGGGTGATGTCTCTACTTTTTATTATACTGCCCAGGTTCGCCATAGCTGTCCTCCCAAGGAGCAAGCGTCTTTTAATTTCCTGGCTACAGTCACCATCTACAGTGATCTTGGATCTCAGTAATGTGAAGTCTGTCACTACTTCCATATCTTCCCCCTTCTATTTGCCAAGGTGTGATGGGGCCAGATGCCATGATCTTAGTTATTTTGATGTTGAGTTTCAAGCCTACTTTTGTGCTTTCCTCTTTCACCCTCAACAAGAGGTTCTTTAGGTCCTCCTCACTTTCTGCCATTAGAGTGGTGTCATCTGCATATCTGAGGATGTTGATGTTTTTCCCAGCAATCTTAATTCTGGATTGTGCTTCATTCAGGCCAGCATTCTGCATGATATACTCTGCATATAAATTAAATAAGCAGGGTGACATCCTTGTCGAACTCCTTTTCCTATTCTAAACCAATCAGTTGTTCCATATCGCGTTCTGACAGTTTCTCAGGAGACATGTGAGGTGGTCTGGTACTCCCATCTCTTTAAGGACTTGCCACAATTTGTTGTGACCCACACAATCAAAGACTTTAGCATAGTCAATGAAACAGAAATAGACATTTTTCTGATACTCCTGTGCTTTCTCCATAATCCATTGAATGTTGACAATTTTATCTCTAGTTCCTCTACCTCTCCAAAATCCAGCTTGAACTTCTGATAGTTCCCGATCTAGATACTGCTGAAGCCTAGCTTGTAGGATCTTTAACATGACGTTGCTGGCATGTGAGATGAGTGCAATGGTGCGATAGTTTGAACATTCCTTGGCATTACTCTTCTTTGGGATTGGAATATAAACTGATCTTTTCCAATCCCATGGCTACTATTACATTTTCCAAATTTGTTGACATAATGTGTGCATCACTTTAACAGCATCATCTTTTAGGACTTTGAAAAGCTCAATTGGGATACCGTCATCTCCGCTCGCTTTGTTGTTAGTAATGCTTTCTAAGCCCCATTTGACTTCACACTCCAGAATGTTTGGCTCAAGTGAGTCAGCGATTTCACTGTCATGGTTGTCAAGGACATTGAGATCCTTCTTGTATAATTCTTCTGTGTATTCTTGCCACATCTTCCTGATCTCTTCTGCTTCTGTTAGATCCCTACTGTTTTTGCAGAAATACATCCTCTCAATTCTATTTTTTCTTTATCAGAGTTTGCTTTATTGGTTTAATCATGAAAAGCTTTTTGTTGAAGGCTTACTGAAAATCTCTCTTAAAGCTAAAGGTAGGAAAGCTTTTTATTATTCAGTACATATTTAAGGAGAAGATCCACAGAGACTGGACATTATTGATGGTACATTAAAATTGAAAGGCTTTTTTCCAAATATTGTTACATATGCATGACAGCTTTCCCAGTGTCTGATAGCAGAATTAAAAGACTGAATAATTTATACAGTCAAAACAATCCCTTCTGGAATGGACAAAAGGTTTGTCTTGTCTACCATTCTGTTTCAAAAAGTAGCCACCCAGACCCTTCAGGGAAACTCACATGCACAAAGAGTGAAGACAAAATATTTCCCTTGCTGCTGAAATTCATCTGAACACGAAGGCTTCATTTATCTATCATGGCCAATAATTGTTATTAGATCTATGCAGGGGTGTCAAACTTATTTGTTAGGAGGGTCAGATCCGACTCAAATGGGACTTTTTGGGTGTGGGCCATGCATGTCATAAAATGTAATGTGAGATAGTGGAGATATGAACTTTATAAAGGACACAGACAAACACAATTAAAAATATTATTTTAAACTTAAAATACAAACATGCTTAAAACTCTTGCAATATTTTGGCTGATTCCGCACTAACCTTGCTCCATGCCAGGCTTCTGTTTTTCTCTGGAGCAAGCTAGTGATTTCGCACCAGCTGCTCCACACAGCCATTTTGCACAGGAAAACCCCACAATTTGCCATGCCACAACTTAAACCTGTTTTTTCAGTTTACACTGCAGCACAGCAAATCATAGGTTTTTCCCGTGCAAAATGACGTTGTGGAACAGCTGGTGCAAAATCACTAGCTTGCTCCAGAGAAAAATGGAAGCCTGGCATGGAGCAAGGTTAGTGCGGAATCAGTCAAAGGTCGTTTTCGCACTCACCTCCAGCCGGCGCGACCCCCCTCTTCACGGCGCAGGATCTGCGCGAATTTCGCACTAAATGCAGCGGAGCAGCCTTTTGCGCCAGAAACTCCCTTCGCAAAAGCCGCGCAAACGCCAAACTGCTTTTTGGCGATTTACGTTTGAGCGGCTTTTGCGCCGGGAGTTTCCGGCACAAAAGGCTGCTCCACGGCATTTAGTGCGAAATCCGCGCAGATCCTGCGCGGTGAAGAGGGGGGTCGCGCCGGCTGGAGGTGAGTGCGAAAACGACCAAAATATTGCAAGAGTTTTAAGCATGTTTGTATTTTAAGTTAAAAATAATATTTTAATTGTGTTAGTCTGTGTCCTTTATAAAGTTCACAGCAGAAACTAAAAATATAAAATACTCTGAGCCTGGGAAAACAATGAAATGGCATTTCAAGCTTCTCCTTCCTGCCCCCCCCCCCAGCTCTACTCAGATTGGCAATGTCTCTCCAGCATAATATCCCCCTTTGATTGTGGGTTCCCAGGTTAGAGTACCCACTAGGCACCAGTTCTAAGGTTCATTCATAGGCTTCCCAATCCCCAGGTCCCAGCGGGGGATTCCAGAGAGAAACGGAAGCCTGGCACGGAGCAAGGTTAGTGTGGAATCAGCCTCTGTTTCAAATGGAAAGGTAGAGGAATAGCGGGATTTGGCAGTTTTTAAAATGACATCAAGATAACAAACAAGGATCACAGCAGAAACTAAAAATATAAAATACTCTGAGCCTGGGAAAACAATGAAATGGCATTTCAAGCTTCTCCTTCCCGCCCCCCCAGCTCTATTCAGATTGGCAATGTCTCTCCAGCATAATATCCACCTTTGACTGTAGATTCCCAGGTTAGAGTACCCACTAGGCACCAGTTCTAAGGTTCATTCATAAGCTTCCCAATCCCCAGGTCCCAGCGGGGGATTCCCAGGTTTTACAAGCTTCCCCCTGCCCTCAGCCAGCTGGCCGGCGGGGAAAGTCCCTCCCCCACACCCACCATGTACCTCTAGATCTTGGGCAGGACCTACAAACAGGTCCGGTTTTAAAATGTGTGTGTGCCTTTAGATTGGAGCAGGAAGTACTTCATGGGGAAGGGTTAGCAACAGCAGACCTCCGAGTGCAGCCCCTCTGTTTGTTTTGCTTTCGTTTTGGACAAGTGAGTGTGTGCGTAAAAGAGCAGCGTAGCCCCTTTACTTTCCAGACCTGGTTGTGGAGGCACCAGAGACTCCTGCTTTGTTCTACTGCTTCAGACCAACAGGGCTGCCCACTTGCACCAGAGACAGTTAAGCGTGTGTGAGAGTGAGAGACAGAAAGTGGGGGGAGGGGAGGGAACTCTATTATTCCCTATGGAGAGTTATTCTCATAGGAAATAATGGAGAATTGATCTGTGGGTATCTGAGGCTCTGGGGGGGCTGTTTGTTTTAGGTAGAGGCACCAGATTTGCAGCATAGCATCCAGTATCTCTCCCCAAAATACCCCCCAAGTTTCAAAAATATTGGACCAGGGGGTCAAATTCTATGAGCCCCAAAAGAAGGTGCCCCTATCCTTCATTATTTCCTATGGAGGGAAGGGATTTAAAAGATGTGTGGTCCCTTTAAATGTGATGGCCAGAACTCTCTTGAAGTTCAATTATGCTTGTCACACCCTTGCTCCTGGCTCCGCCTCCAATGTCTCCTGGTTCCACCCCCAAAGCCTCCTGGCTCCACCCCCAAAGTCCCCAGATATTTCTTGAATTGGACTTGGCAACCCTATTAATTCAGCAGACACATGCTGGCTCAAAGTATAAACCCTTTATTTGCAAGGACACAACTCCAGGAAGCATAGGCTTCAGCTGGCTTTAGGAAGGCTGATCTGCATTCCATTGAAACACATTGCAGCACAGACAGAATTTCAAGGAAAATGTGGGATGGGTTTTCCATTAAGGTCTATAGGCCCTATCTATCTGAGCACAGAGACCTTAATGGAAAATCCACTCTGCAATTTCTTTGCAGCTTTGCTTCTTGCTGCAGCTGGAAAAAACAAGGCAGAAAGAGCAGGGAACTTCATCAGCCTTGGAGCTTCAAAGGGGGAGGACAGGAGGGGGAGAAAGGGGAGAAAAGAGCCCCACATGCCTGATTAAAGTCCTGGGAGGGCCAGTTGTAGCCTGTGGGCTGGACATTTGACACCCCTCATCTATAGCTTCTTGCATTGTTGTGCAATTTTTATTTTTTTAGAACAAAATAAATACGTGACTAGTATGTCTGCATCCTGTCTTCTTAGGCAAGTTGAAGAAAAAGGTGCTTTTTAATAGAAGCCAACATATAAATATTAGGTGTGATCTAAATATTTCTGCATGTTTGAGGTGTCTTATTTGTATTTGTGTTTCTAAAACAGCAGCTTTCTGAGCATTGTGTCAAGTGGTTTCAAAAGCAGATTTTGTCGCACAGTTCTGCTGTTCACATGGGAAAAGTCACAAAATACCTCTGGGCATGTGCAAGCCCTTGGCTGCACCTTAGACAGCTCTTTGTATCCCAGCTGATGAGTTTCAGCTGATAGATAACAGAGCCATTCTGGTTTCTTCATTTCAAGTGTATGTTTTGTCTTGTGCCTAACTAGGAGATAGTCTCATGACTTGAAAGATGGAATTTCACAGGCAGATGAACAATAAAAAGATTCAATACCATTCCCAACCAAGGCATGGTTTTTGCCATTCTTGACTGAATCATGAGACTAACATGTACTGAATGGTGCCCTTTAGCCAGATATTATTAATTTTTAATGGCTCACCCATGCCTTGTTCATAATGTACACCTGATTTTAAAAGACAGAGAAAGAAAATGTGGGTTTTGCTCTTGTTATCCTGTAGGGTAGGGTTGCCAGCCTCTAGACCATAAAGTACAAAAAAAATTACACAAGGAGTAAGGTTGAAACATCACCCAATACTATGTTGCAAGTTAAGTGTGTAATAAATTGTAACAGCGTATAATCTTATATAATAAACAATATAAATATTACAAGCACACAAGGTTGCAATACAAATCCAGCTGGACGGACTATAGAAGGTCAGTCCTGCTTCTCCGTTTCCAGCACTGTGTACCAATACAGTTCTCCAAATGAGGCCGCACAATCGATTTATACAGGGGCATTATGATACTAGCTGATTTGTTTTCAATTCCCTTCCTAATAATTTCCAGCATGGCGTCGGCCTTTTTTATTGCAGTCGAACATTGTCTCAACATTTTCAGTGCGTTATCTACCACGACCCCAAGATCTCTCTCTTCGTCAGTCTCCGCCAGTTCACACCCCATCAAGTTGTATTTATAGTTAGGATTTTTGGCCCCAATGTACATTACTTTGCACTTGGCCACACTGAACCTCATCTGCCACGTTGACGCCCACTCACCCAGCCTCAACAGATCCCTTTGGAGTGCCTAACAATCCTCTCTGATTCTCACCACCCTGAACAATTTAGTGTCATCTGCAAACTTAGACACTTCACTGCTTACTCCCAACTCCAAATCATTAATGAACACGTTAAAGAGCATGGGACCCAGTACTGAGCCCTCCAGCATCCCACTGCTTACCGTCCTCCACTGCGAAAATTGCCCATTTATACTCACTCTCTGTTTCCTATTAATTAGCCTATTTTTGATCCACAAGAGGACTTGTCCTTTTACTCCATGACTCTTGAGCTTGCTAAGGAGCCTTTGATGAGGAACTTTATCAAAAGTTTTCTGGAAGTCAAGGTAAAAAACATCTATTGGGTCCCCTTTGTTCACCCCCTCAAAGAACTCTAGCAGGTTAGTGAGACAAGATCTTCCCTTACAGAACCCATGCTGAGTCTTCCTCAATAACTTGTGTTCATCAATGTGCCTACTCATTCTCTCTTTGATAATGGTTTCCACCAACATTCCCGGTATTGAAATCGGACTGACTGACCTGTAATTTCCCGGATCTCCTCTGGAACCCTTTTTAAAGATGGGGGTGACATTTGCTACCTTCCAGTCCTCAGGAACAGAGGCAGATTTCAATGAAAGATTACATATTTTTTCAGGAGATCCACAATTTCACCTTTGAGTTCTTTCAGAACTCTTGGATGTATGCCATTCGGGCCTGGTAACTTATTAGTTTTTAAATTGTCTATCAGTTGTAGGACCTCCTCTCTAATCACCTCAATCTGACTCAGGTCCTTCAACACCCATCCCAAAATTAGCAGTTCTGGGGTGGGCAAACACTTCTCATCTTTCACAGTGAAGATGGAGGCAAAAAAAATGCATTCAGCTTCTCAGCCATTTCCCTATCCTCCTTTAGTAATCCTTTTACCCCTTGGTCATCCAAGGGCCCCACTGCCTCTCTGGCTGGTTTCCTGCTTCTAATGTATTTAAAGTAATTTTTATTATTGATCATTATGTTTTTTGCCTGCCTGATCACAGTCTTGCATTTGATTTGCCACAGCCTGTGTTCCCTTTTATTAACTTCACTTGGACTAGCTTTCCACTGCTTAAAGGAATCCTTCTTACCTTTTACAGCTTCCATTACTTTGTTTGTTAACCATGCAGGCTTTTTTATATACCTATTTGCGCCTTTCCTGACTTGTGGTATATATTTTATCTAAGCTTCTAGAATTGTAGTTTTAAATAGCCTCCAAGCTTCCCCAAGGGTTTTGACCATATTTACCTTTGCTTTCAGTTTCCTCTTCACATGTCTCCTAATCTCAGAGAATTTACCCCTTTTAAAATTAAAAGTGGTTGTGTTGGTCTTTTGGGGCAACTCTCTATTTATACAAATGGTGAAATCAATAACATTATGGTCACTGCTCCCAAGCAGTGCAATCACTTTTACATCTCTCACCAGGTCTTGGGCATTACTTAGGACCAAATCCAGGATTGCCCCTGATACCTTCTTTGGGGGTCCATAGAATTGGAATCCCTGGTCCAATCTATTTGAAACTTGGGGAGGTCTTTCGAGTAAAGAGGCTACACTGAAAATTTGGTGCCTCTACCTAAAAATAAGCGCCTCCCAGACCACCACATTATCCCAGATAGATTTCCCATTGTAGCCTATGAGGATAATTAACTATAATGGTCCCCATAGCTGTAATGAAGTCAAAGACATTTAAAATGGTCCCTTTATGCATCCATGAAGCTGTAGCTTCCCCCAGAATGACATTTAAAGGGGATGCGGCTATCCAGTTACCCTCCCAATTTTTTTCGGGATTATCCAGGATTGGCTATGATTGATAGCCCTTCTATATCTGGCTGAAAGAATAGCAAATAGATACCAATAAAGTATTTTCCAACTATTTTTTGGCTTGAACAGAGCTGAATGCACACCCCTAATACAGTCAATAAAATGAGACATTCAGCAACCAACCCATTAGAATTTTAGAGGTCTGGAACCAACAGAAAGAACTCAAGCATACCAGGGCTTTTTTCATAGCAGGAATTCCTTTGATTATTAGGCCACACACCCCTGATGTAGCCAATCCTCCAAGAGCTTACAGGGGTCTTCTTACAAGGCCTACTGTAAGTTCTTGGGCTGTGTGGCCTAATATGCAAAGGAGTTCCTGCTACAAAAAAAGCCCTGAGTATAGCATTAGCATTACGCTGCAAAGCACCCGTAACCCGGCTTTCTCTTCTATGGCTCCAAGCCTATGGAACCAACTTCCAGAGGAAATGCGGGCCCTGCGGGACCTTGAACAGTTCCGCAGGGCCTGCAAGACCATCCTCTTCCAATTGGCTTTCGCTAACGAAGAAGGAAATTGTCAAAAAAACCGCCATCATAAAAGTAAACATAGCACTAGTACATTTTATTAATTTTAAAAATTTAATCAGAATTGTAATTAAACTGTTAAACGTAGTTTTATTCAATTTTGGATAATTAATGTATGAATCATGTTGTTAGCCGCCCTGAGCCTGCTCCGGTGGGGAGGGCAGGATACAAATAAAAATTGTTGTTGTTGTTGTTGTAGCATAAGTAGCATTAGACTTACCCCCGTTGCCTGCCAACACTTCCAAGGCTGGAGGGAGAAAAACTGGGGGAATGGAGGGCCATGCTGACATTGTGTGAGTGAGCAAGGTAACTTCATGACATCATGATATTGTGGGAGATGCTCTAGAATTCATCTAGATCTCTATGTCTGTGTCCTGCCTTGCAGTTCTTCCTGGAGGGTTGCCTGCTGCAGCTTCCAACCCTCGGGAATCATGCTATGGCTAAAGTGCTGCAAGGACCTGCTGCTGATCCATACCTCAGAGGTGGCAAAAGTGTCATAATGGCAAAAGTGTTTTAACAGGAAAAGTAACAACCATCTTTGTCTTAAAAAGTGCTACTAGGAAGGAATTCTCAGTCATCAATGTCTTATGATGTGAAGCTGTGGATCAGAATGGGAATGAGAGTGATGGAGGAATAAAGGCTTTGTCTTGTTTCTGTGGAATTTTAACCATGCTATTCCAGACAAACCGTGGGGCCCACCTGACTTAGAAAAAAAACTTAAGTTCTTTTTCCATATTAACTATGCAGGGTAGTAATAGATTAAACTTCTTTTCCACAGAATGCTGTGCACTTACACTATGTTGTTTGCTTAGAAAATCCCTCAAAATGAGGATTAAATCAGTCTGGTAGATAACATCAAACATATCTGTGCACACCAAGGCTTTTTTTGTAGCGGGAATTCCTTTGCATATTAGGCCACACACCTCTGATGTAGCCAGTTCTCCAAGAGCTTACAGGGCTCTTGGTGCAGGGCCTACTGTAAGCTCCAGGAAGATTGGCTGCATCAGGGGGTGTAGCTTCATATGCAATGGAGTTCCTGCTACAAAAAAAGCCCTGGTGCACACACAAACACATGTGAGTCCACACATCCACTTGTAAAGAAAGTGAAGGATGGGTATATCTAGTTGTAAACAACAGCAATTAAAAATTGTTTGTCTCAGAAGACAAATATCAATGTTGTTAACACCTCCCTATGCCCACTCTGCAAGTGAGAATGTTGATTGCTTTTGCACATGCCTAACTCACACAATACCAACATGTCCCTCCATTCCCCAAATGCAAAGGGGGTGCTTTCTGCTACCTGTCTGAAATTCGGCAAGCTGGAGAATCTGTTGGTTGTGATCAAGAGTTTCTTGTTTATTTGTTTTTTTAAAAAAAAATCTGGGGAAGGAGGCCAAGCAAATATCCACCAGGATATCCTCTTTTGCAACCCCCACTGAAATGAATACGAACTGTGCAAGTTCAACTATTCATTCATAGTCAATCAGTGACTTGCAAAGGGGAAGGTGTCTATGGCTTATGTTCTTTCAGAACAACTAGTCCTTAATGCTCAATGGGAAAAAAGTGAGTTTCGTTTACTCCTAGCTTCCCCTTAGATAGGAACACATTCTGTATAGGTACAGTTGTTGAATCTGTTGTTGCTGTCCTAGAGTCTTAACCCTCATTGCCTTGAAAAAAGCTGCTCCTCAGGGAATTCCCTTTTTCCTGGGATTTAAACCTTCATCTGTGAAAGTCCATGGGTTTTCCTCTGCCAAGTTAGTAAGTAAGGCTGTTTATGTTTGGAGTGGTCAGACTTCTTTCCTTGTATGTCCACCTGTCAAAAGGGAATGAGTGCAAGAGGGAATTAACCCGCCCCCAACTGTGAAGACCCTAGGAGGGTAGTAGTTGCAGAACTCCTAGGGAGCAAGCCATATTCTCCCCTCTCCCCCCCCCCCCAATTGTGGTAGGCACTTTGTTTCCTATGTTGTGTCCCATTTTGTGTTCTTTCAGGGCTGGGTGACATTAAAGAAACGCCTGACATAAACGTGTATTGAATAGCTGCTTCCATGTATGTCTGAGACAGGAGTGTTATCAGCTTGCTGCCTTCTGATTGATGGGTACCACTAGGGATTTTAGTATAACTGATATGTTCTCAGCTTTTTAAAAATTAGTTTGGGTTTTGGTAGGTTTCTATTTTTAAAAACTATTTATTGTCTCTGCTGGTTTCTAGCACTTAGGATTGCTCTGCTCAGCCTATGCCATTGCAGGTTGGGGGAGGGGGACAGCAGATGATAACAAAGGAGGCTTTGGCCATGACCTGACTGATCGAGCTTTCAGGACTCAGCAGCTTCCTTTAAGCTTTGCTTAAGTCTGATCATGAGATGTTGGGAGATCTATGATGGAGGGATGGGGGAAGGAAAAAAGGATGCCCGGAAGGAGCCAGCATATCTTGACTTGTTGAGCCTGTGTTGAAATGTATTTGAATTATAGCTTCCATACCCCAATCTGAACATCAAACGAAGCTCACACAGTGAAACAGCCAACTCCAGCCTGCGGCCCCATTATCAGAAATAGAGGGGTGTTTGCTCTACACCAGTTTCCATCAACTCATGAAAGAGGGTTATGCCCTTTATATGAATTTACAGTGGACTTTGGTGCTATATTGAATATATTGTTGGACCGCTTTTGCAGTATTTTCACAAGTCAAGTTTTGATGGGAATGTGTGATTAATTAGTGTGTGCATTGCACTTTGTGAATTTTTGATTGTGTATATTGCTGTTTTGTACACCATTTAAGGCTTGCAATTTTACTATTCAATATATTCATATTAATTTTGTCAGTAATTATAGCCGTGAGTTTCTTCTATTCTTTTCTGCTTGGAGATCTATGATTGCATCTGTCCAGCATTTTTAAGGTGAACTGCAGCCATGAGGCGTGTGATCTAGATCAAGCACTGTGGTGTGTGAAGTTTAATCCTTCCCTGCTACCCTTATACAGTGAGGTCTAATTACAAACCAAGTTGTGCAACTTTAAAACATAAAACTAGAGGTAACTGTCAGGTACGCTGTAATATTACTAATTATTACCAGTTTGGTGTAGTGGTTAAGTGTGTGGACTCTTATCTGGGAGAACCATGTTTGATTCCCCACTTCTCCACTTGCTCCTGCTGGAATGGTGTTGGGTCAGCCATAGCTCTCATAGAGGTCGTCCTTGAAAGGGCAGCTGCTGTGAGAGCTCTCTCAGTCCCACCCACCTCATAAGGTGTCTGTTGTGGGGGAAGAAGATAAAGGAGATTGTAAACCATTTTGAGACTTATTCAGAGAGAAAGGCAGGGTATAAATCTGCAGTCTTCTTCTTCTTCTAAAATTAAACTCAAGCAAATAATGGATTAAAGAGGTGTCATCTCTAATTAACTAGTGAATTAATCAAACAAGAAGGAAGAATGACAGGAAAGCTTGAACTTTTAATGACTAGGACCAAGTAAGATAACATATCCTCATTTACCTTCCTTTAAAGGGGATCCCCATAGAACCCTAACAGAATGGGCTCTTACATTGATGGACTGAAAGGATCTTTGGCATTTCAGGTGCCAACTGAAGGCACTGGCTCTTTTCACACTGTAGAGTGATTTATGATGAAACAATGAAAATATGACTGTGCTGATAACAGGAGCCTTATAAAATCATATATTTCATGGGAATCCCATTGCTAAATATCTGGGCAAGATTTTGAATATAGGAATCTTCATTAGACAGCGAATGTACAAGGACTCTGGTTAAAATGTCTATGTTTAATCCATAATCTGCATACTCCTTCACCAAAGGAAAGCAATTAATACAATATATCACCTGTATGTTTTTAATCGTGTGGATTGGGGTTTCAGTTAAGAAATGGCAGATAAATGAATTGAGATGTCTAAGTTGGCAAAACAACATCCCCTCAAGTTAAAGTCTCCATCCTTATGTAGAATTCGGGCTTGGTCACCAGACACACCGCACACAATGCTTGCAGATTTTTCATGAATTTACTGTTCCAGGCAGCCATATCTACAGAAAGTTCTACTTTTCATCATGTTCTTCAGATGCCTTTAAGCACAGCCACTTAATGTGAGAGCAACTGGTTTATTTATAGCTGGCATCTTAATCACATTTGGATATTTTTAAAATGACCTGCCTGGTGATACTGGAGTGGCTTTTATTCACTCCCTTACATGATGAGCTGCCGCTTGCCCAGCTATACCTCAGCTGTGCTCCAGTGAGGGAGATCAACACAAATGACAACTGCCCTTATATTTGAAAAAGCATACAGCAGCAAAAACCTGGTGAAACTTGAGTATTTGAGGGACTATTATTTTAAAAATCGTCAAGATCTTTTCCTCTGCAAGTCACATGGAGACTGAATGAACAGTTGGTGTTTGCTTGGCCTCGTTCCACAGTTTAAAAAAGAAGTCAGTAAATAAGAATCTCTTAAAGACAACATATCAGACACACCCTCAATATAAACCTTATTGAATGGAATGGAAGTTGTGTAAACTCACAATAATGTTTTTGGACCAGTTCCTCTTATTGAGAGCCAGTGTGGTGTAGTTGGCTAAGTGTGCAGACTCTTATTTGGGAGAACCGGGTTTGATTCCCCACTTCTCCACTTGCACCTGCTGGAATGGCCTTCGGTTAGCCATAGCTCTGGCAGAAGTTGTCCTTGAAAGGGCAGCTGCTGTGAGAGCCCTCTCAGCCCCACCCATCTCACAGGGTGTCTGTTGTGGGGGAGGAAGGTAAAGGAGATTGTGAGCCACTCTGAGACTCTTCGGATATAAATCCAATATCTTCTTCTTCTTCATCTGTCCAGGAGCCATGCTCTTCAGCAATTCTCATTCACTGAAAATAGATTTGTGCAAGAGAAACTCCTGGGGACTGTTTCCCCAGTCATTCATACACATGAATAAACATGTCATCTAAGTCGGATCTAGGGGGGAGCAGGGGGGCAGTTGCCCCGGGCGCCACCAGAGGGGGGACCCTCCAAATTGGGTATGGAGTCCATTCTATTCTATGGGCCATAAGATAGAATGGACCCTTAAGAGGGCGTCATTTCTTAATTTTGCCCCCCCCCCTCAAAAAACATGTAGATCTGGTCCTGCATGTCATCGCTGTTGATTTAGTACTTTTAAATTTTAAAAATAACCTGTTTGATCTTTTTAAAATGGAATCGGGTTAAAAGTTTGAGAGAATTGTTTAAATCTCTTGGATAAGCAATTTGCATGAAAATTATTTTGCTTAGGCCTGGGAACATCTTTGAAATTCTGACATAGTGTGGTAGGTCCAGCCACAAAATGACTGGCACAAAACAGTTGCTACAGGAAGCAGAGCCAGCCACAAAATGGCTGGCACAGTGAAAATCCTTGTGTTGTAGTGTCAGCTGCTGCCAAAGCAACATTTTTAAAATCTGCACAGCCAATTCAACCTCCAGTGCTGGTCAAAAGCTGCACCCACTTTCTAAAAACATTTGAAGGGCACCAGGAAAGCTGTTGCAGGCACCATGTTGGGGACCCCTGCTTTAAAACATACATGATGTCAAACAAAGGGATGCATGCCCAGAATTGTCCCCTCTGTTTAGCTATATGGGAGATCCATTTACTCAATAGCTTCATAAGCACACAGATCCCTGAGATAAAAAGGCAATGTGCAGTCTAGCTGTGAATTCAGAGTAGCACCATTACAGCTGTCTAAATTAAGTGTGCTATTATAACTGAAGCCTGTATGTGGGACTTTTAAAAAAAAAGTCAGATGAAGATATTTATTCTGGGAACCTCCTGAGGTATTTTAGCACAAAGCGCACCAACTAAAAGTGCTAAAAGTCTAGTGAGTCTGATTCAGGCACTTTAAAAGGATGCCGTTACAGATTCTGGAAAGAAGAAGATGACTATCAGGAAGGTCGTTACAACAAGGTTCAAAGGCCATCTCTTGGGTGAATTCAATGTTACATAGCAAGAAAACAGTGAGTTATGAGTCACTGTGCCTCATCATAATAACTAATTATTCAGGGGCTGTGGCTTAGTGGTGGAGCATCTGCTTTGCCTGCAGAAAGTCCCAGGTTCAGCCTCCAGCATCTCCAGATAAAAAGATTGGGTGAGAGGTGGCATTGAATGCTTCTTCCTGAAGCCCTGGAGAATAGCTGCTAGTCATAGAAGCCAGTCTTGATGGCCAATAGTCTGAGTTAGCATAAGGCAGCTTAATGTGATTTCATGTGGATCCACATAGGACAGCAGACTCCCATTCTTTTTCTGTTTGTCACCATGGCATACAGGAAGAAGCAGCTTCAGCCTTCCTCCTGCTCTGTTTTCACATCCTCACATCTGCTATTGGTTCTGTTGCAAGTCACTTTACTTATGTGACTGACTACACATTATTTTCACAATGGAACCAGTAGCAGTTCCGCAGGATGGTTTGGGGAAGTGAAACTTTGTCTCTGTGTATGCGTGTGTGCACGTGCATGCATGCATGGAGAAGATGAAACTGCTTCTTCCTGTGTGCTGTTGTCACAAGCAAAAAAGGGCCTTTGTGCATCTGAACTCAAAATCCTTGTTCCATTCCCTAACAAATACAAGGATGTTGTGATATGAAGATTGGAACAACACAGAGAGCATTAGCATATCTTTTAGTGGGGTGAAGGTTATGGCATCTTCGTTAATTTCTGGGGATCTGGTGTGTGGTAGCAAATCTGCTGCCTTGCCTCTTAATTTCCATCTGTGGTCTACCTAAACAGTTATGTATAAAACAAATATTACCAACACATCATAAGTATTCAGAGCATTCTTTCTCATCCAAAGGAAACCAAATCTGGTAGTGCTTCCTCTGAAATTTCTCACTGTTCATGGAAGTGGGGAGTGAAGAGCAGTGAAGAGCAGTTCCTTCTGTGGCATGTTCTAGAAATGATTTTCTGCACTAATCTAGGTGAAGATGTTCTTCCTCTTCTTCATCCCTCTGCTGGCACCAGTCTTTGTCTTGGGTTCCGTTGGACAAAGGCTTAGTCTGGCAGGATCCACACCTAAGATAAGCTTGATGGCCTTATGCATAGGTGCCATCTGTTGAGTACGTGAGCCTCTCGCTTCGCTGTAATGGAGTCTGGCACTGCAGGAAGATAGCTGCTGGTGATGTTAGCCTTCCTATATGGGTTCTATAGTCAAGGCTGGAAACCGCTTGCCTGGACAGTTCCTGGCAGCACAACTTCTGCTGCAACGGCCGAGATGGTGAGCACACGGAGCAACTGGAAACCCATCTGTTCTCCTGGTTAGCACTCCTCCAGAGACGTGGAGTGTTGCTGCAACGTTGTGGCTGTTAGTACTCACACATAAGTCCCTTCATTCTGGTAGACAAAACCCACACTCTCCTGGCAGATGTGTGCAAGCTGAGTCTCCAGGCAACCTGGCAACCAAACGGGTGACCACAATGTTCTGAAATTAGGGGTCTTTTTCTCACACATTGCTGCATGAGAAATTACAGAGTCCATGTATAGCTTCTTCTACAGCTCCCCCCCTCCAGTTCTGTTGAGCAGCTGATAGAATTGTTGAGGGCAGAGGAAGGTGGCAACTTGGCAATGGAAGCTTCGGGTATTGTTCTGACATCTGATTTTACATGATATATGAAAAACAGGCCCAGACTCTAGGATTTTTTTTTAATCTTAAAGCAGCTGTGCTACCCCCAGATCAGATTGAGACAATATTGCTGGAGGAGGCAACTGTTTCTCCTTGTGCCATTTCCCTAATGCACATCACCAGCACTGGCTTGATTGTGCATCTGCTGTGGCCCACATCCTGGCACAGGATCTCTGCCAGTACTTGCCCAGATCCCAGTGAGAAAAGGATCTTACAGCAGTGGAGGAAACAGAGCCACACTCAGTTGCATCCTCCAGCCCCCACCCCCCAATCAAGAAATGAGAGTGCACCCCAGGCATCCCTGCCACATCACCTGGTCCTCTGGAGATTTCCCTGAATGAGGAGTGCTGCAGGGATTAAGGACAAAATTGTGGTTTTTGCATTTTTCCTTCCTGTCAAAAAATGGGTGATTGTGCCTGATTGGATTATTTCTCATTCATTCCCCAGTGGAAGGGGGGCCTGGGAGAGGCTGTGATGTGGAAAGGGGGCCTGGGAGAGGCTCTTGAGCTAATCTTAGACCACTTGGTGCCAAAAGGACTAAAAGGAGCACTGGAGAGTCATATACTGTATTTCCACAGGGTGCTCCTTCCATCAGCAAATAGCATACTGTCCTTGGGCCAAATATCAGGTCAGAAAAGTGGTTGTAGTGGTATGACTCCATGCACTCCTCAGTCACTGTCTGAATCAGTCACTGCATGCATGGGAACTGAACAGCCCAACTGTGACTATGGGTGTTTTTACACTGACTCTCTATCACCGCTTTAGAAACTCACCTTTTACATTACCTAATGTTCTCACAACTGTTTTGCATCGTTGCTGCCTGAAGCATCTACATTTGTTTCGGTGAGATGAGTTTCCGAGCTGCTGCTGCAACGTTTTTCTCCACACTAGTTTTGATCTGGTCTTTTCTCTACAGGCATTTCAAACTGGTATTGTAGAAGTTTTCATGCGTTTTCAAAGACTCCTCCAAAAGCCACCACAAGGTGCAGTAATTTGCATGAGAACTAGCAGCACTTGAAATTTTTACATATCATTGCTTGCCTCATCTAGCAATTTAAATTTGTATCGTTTTTGCAGTGTTGACACGATTTCCAAGCAATTGTATACATTTAACTAAGCACTGGTATTCCGGCTGCCCTCTGATCAGAGACACCCCCCTCCCCCCCAAATTGAAATGGTTAAATGTAAAACAAAAATAATTAAAGCGGAACAGTGGCAGGTGATTTGAAGTCTCTAAAACACCCTATAACACAGGGTGGGGAGCCCAGGCCTAATCTGCATACTCCACAATACAGCAATGTCTTTTATATGCTATGCCAATAGATCAGTTTATAGGACTGTTAATCAATTAGTGATTTCCATTTTTTAAAAAAAATGAATCCAGCCCAGCATAGCTTCTTGGGATACTCATTTCATCCAAAATAATATGGACTCCGGGAGGATTTCTTCAAATTTCATTGGACAGTTAAGAAGATGAATGCTTTTCTCTCCTAGCACCAGCAATAAAGATGATCAGAGCAGATTCTAGGACTCTTCATCCTTGACCTGTGCTGAGGTATTGGCACCTGATGTTATGTGGTTTCATAACAGTCAGCATGTATGAGGACTTATATAATATGTTGCAATTCTGGCACAGCAGCCTCACTGAGGAGTTGGATATAAATGATAACACACTGCAGACTACTCTGTAGAATAGAGCCACATTAGGGATGTGGGGGTAACCTAGGTTAAAATTCCTGCTTTAGCCATGAAACCTCAGCTTAATTTGCTTCAGAAGGCTGCTGAGGGAACAAAATGAAATAGCCCATTGCTGCTGAACTGAACTCACTGGAGACATATGGTGATAAAAATATGATAAATGCTTCAGTCATTTTCTCTCCTGCCATCCATCAATTCATCCCTCCATTATGCCTCTGAACAGTTCTTTATCTAGTAGCATCTTCATCATAGATACTAATTCCCTAATGGAATTGGCCAAATCCAGTGTTCCCATTGACTGTGGTGTGCACTCCATCAGCAATTGGCCCATCAACCGACACTCAAGAGAACTTGCATGCCATTGGTTGGGCCCACTCCTCTCTCCTGCTTGCTGTTGCTTACCCATTCTCTGTGGCATTCAAAAGAGAAAGCAGACAGCAGCGTTGAGAAAATGATGAAGAAGAGACAGGGACTGGAGGAGGTAATACAACTAGGCAGCAAGGTCTGGCCCCGCCAGAAGCATTTCCTCAGAGGCCATGGTGGCCACCACTTTCCTGTCACTCCCTCCCTCCTCCCCTCAGCCTCATCCCAGGACATACAAGGAATGGCCCACTAGGGAAAGTGCTAGCCAGAGGCTGCTGCTAGGCAACCAATGTTGCTTCTGTCTGTAAAGGGAGAGGCCTCACTAAATAGAATGCTATAGAGTCCGCCCTCCAAAGCAGTTATTTTCTCCAGGGGAAGAGAGATCCGTTGTCTGAAATGATACTAGGAGATCTTCAGGCTCTACCTGGAGGTTGACTACCCTAGGCCTGGCAGCACCCTCAGGGTGACTTGATGCCACCTGACTGGCATAACTTAACTAGGCCTGGCTGCTTGTTCCTATTCAGCAGCAGCCCCCTATGGCAGCCAGTGTGACTTAGCAGTTGCCAACTCCAGGCTGGCAAGTTCCTGGAGGTTTGAGGGGTGGATCCTGGAAAGGATGAGTTCGAGGAGAGGAGGGACCTCAGACAAGTGCAATGTCATAGATGCCAGTCTTCCCTCCAAACCAGCCATTTCCTCCTGTAGAACCATTGTTGCCAATCTCCAGGTGAGAGCTGGAGATCACTCAGAATTACAACTGGTCTCCAGACGGCAGTGATTGACTCTCCTTGAGGTGTGTGTGGGGGGGGGGAGTAAATGCCTTCACTTGGGTGGGTGGGAAGGCAGCAAGGGTGGACAGCACTCAGAGCCTCTTTCTAGAACCCATTGTATTTTTTCTCACAAAAGACCTGATTCCTAGTTTATTATAAATATATCACATTATTAAAATATATCAGCATGTTTAAATATCTATTCTCCAAAACGTTCTTCTCAAATTATCCCCATCTGTATTAACACCATTGTCACTTGCCCTGTTGAAAGTCATCATGAAGCTATTCCTTTTTCTTAGATTCCTCCTTTGCTCCTCATATTCAGTCATCAAATCATGCTGCTTCTGGAAATATCCCTTCCTTTTTCACTGTCCCTTTAGCTAAAAGTTAATGGTTCATGCTCTGGTTATGTTCTGTGTTCATTATTATGCCTTCATCTTTCTAGCCAGCCCTTGTTGTGCCTCAGTTGTCTTGCTTCTATGATCTACCCAAAATTTCCCTGTCAAATTGTTTATATTGCTCCTCCTTTAGTACATGGGACACCTTTCTTCAAATTCCTGCACAGGTTTTCTTCCCTTCTGCATCCTACACCAATTTTTGCACAAATGTATCTTTCGGCTCTCTTTCAGCTCTGTTATATCTCTGTCATCAGCTCTACAACTCTTTGCTAATATCTTCTGCTCTATTAAGTGTTTCTGCCCAGTTTCCTCACAGTCCCTTGAGCCTGGAACTACCCAGAATACCTGTGATGATCCCATCTCTCTTCCTAAATCCCAAACTCTTTCAGTGACGTCTTTGGCATAACTCCTTAGTCCACATAGGAGGAGAATTGTACAGCAGTAGAGCACATGGCTTGGTGTACAGAAGGTTCCAGTTTAATCCTTGACAACTCTAGTTTAAATATCTCTGGGGATTGGGAAAGACTTTTTTTGCTGAGACCCTGCTAAGACCCTGGGGCCTGAAGTTCTACCTGAATTGCAACTGATCTCTAGACTACAGAGGTTTTCTCTAGTTCCTTTGGTGAAGAAGGCAGCTTCATAGTGTGGATTCTGTGGCTGTCACATACCTGCTAAGCCCCAAACTCCACCCTCCTCGGGCTCCATACCCAAACTAATAGCACTGAACAAGGCTAGTAGTCATAGAATATTAGTAAAAACATACTAATACTGGAAACAACCCAAAAATTTCCAGGAATTTCTCAATGCAGAGTTGGCAACCCTAGTTGGGTTATATGGACCAATGGTCTGAATTAATATGAGACATTTTTTTGTGTGTGGACATATAGGGATTTTTAGATGGAAAACTGTTTTATGAATTCTATGACTGGCTTCTGGCATGTTTCAATTTTATTTTATTGAGGTTTTTTTGGTTGTGTTATATCTGCATTGTAGTTTACTCAACACTTGTATTGAATGAACACAGCTGAGAAAGTCTAACAAGCCTCTGAGCTTTATGGACTGTTCTACTGAGAATAAACTGCATTTAATTTCAATTGTTTTAGTTCTATGCTGTCCCAGATTTATGGGGGATAGACAAGGTTTTAATTTTAATTAAATGTGCCTTTCCAACAAAAATTAAGTTGATGTATAATTGCATGCTCTCAGATTTATCCCATGTTGTACTCCCTGTGCTCATTCATCTCTTCTTTCTGTTGTTTTTAGCTACTCTAATTCTTCAGTGGAATGTCTGTTCATATGCCAAAAAGCATCAAATCCACCCCAAACAAAGCATGAAACTGAATTCCAAAATTTGGTGGTTTGGGTCAGATATTCCTATTCCAATTTTGTTTTTCGTGTGCGAGAAACAAATATTTGAGTCTATTTTCACACCAGATTCTCTTCACCATATTGAATATTTCCTAGTAAAATCAATGCATTTTCCAGTGTTATTTTTGCATTATTTGCATATAAATAGCATAAAATTGTATGAATGGTGTAAAAGTGGTGTAAGCAAACCAATGGCTCATCAATGGCAGTGAAAAAAATAAGGCAAAAGGAAATCCTGGACAGATTGATCATCTTACTGATTGATTGATCATCTTACTGATCAGTTTAAATATATATTTTGTATTATCAAGCCCTCAGTATAAATGCCTATTAAGAAACTGGTGTCAGTTCAATAAAGAAAAGCTACCTCTCATTGTATGAAGAGGTAAATCTCTTTTGCCATTTGCTTTTCATTCTGTTATGTACTTTAGACCAATAGCTTCACTCCCTATTACAGTAACACACTGAAACCAACATTTTGCCCTCAGTTATAAGCCCTATTGATTAATTTGCCAAGTAAACCAATTCAAAGATTTCAGGTTTTCACGGCTGGTAACATCATTAGGGTTTGTAGAATCTTTCGGGATTAAGTGCCGTGTTCTACTGGAGAAAGTTTTCCTTCCAGACGTTTCGTTCTCAGCTGCGGAGAACATCCTCAGTGGCGTTGCAGCCGGAGCAGGCGCTCAGACCTTCTTGGCTGCTGTGCATTGAGTGGGGCCAGGGCTTCTGGAGAGCTGCTATTTCTAGGCTGGAGAGCCACACAACAGATCCGCCACATGCTGCGCTCGGCCAAAGATATGAGAGATCCACTTTCAACCCCTGGAGTCTACAAAATACCCTGCTCCTGTGGTGCAGTCTACATTGGCACTACCCAACGCAGTATCAACACCCATCTCACCAAACATAAGAGACACTGTCGCTTGTTTCAGCCAGAAAAATCAGCTGTAGCTGAACATGCACTTCAAGAAGGAGACCACGTCATCCACTTTGAAAAAACTGAAGTCCTTTCTACGGTCTCACATTATCATACCCGCCTGAACAGAGAAGCTATTGAGATTTACAAACACCAGCACAATTTTAACAGAAAGGACGAAGGCATTTTCATCCACCAATCTTGGTACCCAGCTCTGCAAAACATCCTACAGACTATAAATTGCAGAAAGTCTCAGAACAACCAGCAAATTCCACAGAACAATCAGCACAGTCAACAACCATCTTCCTTATCTTCCAACCCCTTCCAACCCTCCCAGCAATTAACATGGAACAATGGTCACATTCAACAGCCAGTTTCCTTATCACTACCCTTCCAGGAAGCCCCACCAAACAATGGGCACATCCACAAACTAATTGCCCTTTCATCACACCCCCTCCAGCCTAGAAATAGCAGCTCTCCAGCAGCCCTGGCCCCACTCAATGCACAGCAGCCAAGAAGGTCTGAGCGCCTGCTCCGGCTGCAACGCCACTGAGGATGTTCTCCGCAGCTGAGAATGAAACGTCTGGAAGGAAAACTTTCTCCAGTAGAACACGGCACTTGATCCCGAAAGATTCTACAAACCCTAATAAACCAATTCAATCTTACAGTTAAGAACATAAGAGAAGCCATGTTAGATCAGGCCAATGGCCCATCCAGTCCAATACTCTGTGTCACACAGTGGCCAAAAAAAATTATATATATATACATATACATATACACACTGTGGCTAATAGCCACTGATGGACCTCTGCTCCATATTTTTATCTAACCCCCTCTTGAAGGTGGCTATGCTTGTGGCCGCCACGACCTCCTGTGGCAGTGAATTCCACATGTTAATCATCCTTTGGGTGAAGAAGTACTTCCTTTTATCCGTTTTAACCTGTCTGCTCAGCAATTTCATCGAATGCCCACGAGTTCTTGTATTGTGAGAAAGGGAGAAAAGTACTTCTTTCTCTACTTTCTCCATCCCATGCATTATCTTGTAAACCTCTATCATGTCACCCTGCAGGCAACATTTCTCCAAGCTAAAGAGCCCCAAGCGTTTCGATCTTTCTTCATAGGGAAAGTGTTCCAGCCCTTTAATCATTCTAGATGCCCTTTTCTGGACTTTCTCCAATGCTATAATGCTAGTTATTTCCACTTGGTTAATTCTGAGATTTAAGGATAAGCATTCCCTGAACTTCCAGTTTTGCCCTAAACTGAGGAACAGGAAATACAGAACTCTTCTATGTTGACATGGTTTATGTGTCTCCCAGTGGAAAAAGATGTGTGAATGTCTCATTCCATTGAAAGTGTGCAGGTATGCATAGAGAACCCCAGGTTCCCATTCCATGGCACTGAGGACATACTCAACCCAATTTCACAGCAAAGGCAGCCAAAAAAATCCACATAAAACATGTTGTGGTGCAACTGATCCTAAGAGTGGAGATCACCCAGCATGGTCCTCCTGAATTTGACTGCTGCCCAGCCAATGGTGCAAGAGTACTGTAATACTAGTAAAAACAAAACATGCAAGTTAAACTACAGTAGAATATTTAACTTTCCATCTTTTGTAGCCCTGCCCTCTGACAAGGCTGTTGCATTTTGTTTTATTACTACCACAGATGATTTAAAATAACAGTGATTGTCACAATTGTGGACCGTCAACCCTGCTCCAGTCAAATGCCTCTGCTCAGGCTGATGCTAAGAAAAGAATTCTGTTTTCTTTTTAAATAAGGGGGAATAATGATCTTCAGAGTCTGACCTCCTGGCACAACAGAGAAATTTATCAGAAGGGGCATGTGACTAGTTAAGACACACAACCCCAGCTCAAAGGAAACAGCTGCTCGTTTATGCTTTAGCACTTGGCAGCTGGACAAAGAAGGGAGATGTTTGTGTCCAATACCTCGGCAGAATCAAGTACAGTAAGTTATTTTCCCTGTTGTTGTTGGGCTGGGTATGTGTTTGTGGGGGGTTTTCCCCTTAAAGTCACAAATGCTTTCCTGGTTTCTCTTTATAAAAGACCTTATGATTGAAACGTTGTTTACTCCCCTCCTGATGCAATGCCTGAAACAGCAATCTTTTACAGGACCCATTATTAGTGTGGTTTACTGATAGAAATAAAACAAGGACCCTTTTTTTTTTTTTGGCATTCTGGCTTTAAGATAGAAAAACAATCAAAAAGAGAACTGGCTTGCCTGATCCTCTGATGCAATTTTCCAGGTTCAGTCCAGAACAGGAATTCCTTGTCTTTAAGAGGTGTGCAGAAACAAGATTTTTGGTAGGTGCATCTGCTTTCATTTATAAGATTGCTAAGCAGGAGAAGGGGCACCCAATGAAGTTTTTCTATCTACAGAATGGTCAAAGGTACAGGAATTGTGTTTTGTCTTGAATCTGAGCCCCCCAGGTGTTTTTCTTTCTCTGTTCTATTATGAAGTAGGTTAAAGTGTAACGCCTTTATAGTATTTCAGCTTAACCGTTAGCACTGTACTTCAGAAAAGAATTCACTTGAAACAGCATGACCAGTTTCAAGAGCTGTTATTTTTGACAGGAAGATGAAGGGTGCTGATTTTTGATGAATAAAAAGGAAAGAGACAAATGCCATATTTTGTGAACTGTGCATTCTACTGTGCATAAGCAAGGGAAAGCTAGAGTGTGTGTGGGGGGAGCTATCTTGTAATAGTCACCAAGTTTCCAATGATTACCAACCCTTGGAATTTGCTTACGTATTTAGATGCTTATCTTTTTCAACTTCTTACTATCATTACCCCTTCACCCTGGTTCTATTTGAGTAGTGGATGAAAAGGTAATTAGTTTTCCGTTCAGATTTTTTCCCCAGTACATTCAGGTGTTTGCACTTTGGTGGCCCTACTAGTGGCTGTGACAAGGGATATACAACTCTGTCCACTATTTAAAAAAAGAACCACCCTAAGGGCCTTTCACTTTTATTACAGTGCCACATCTATGACAACTCAGATCACAGAAAGGTGAAAATGGAGAGTGGAGAGCAAAGATTTCATATTATAGTAGACTGCTGTATACCTCAGATATGCCTTTCTCAGGGCCTTTCTTTCTACACAAAGCCTTTTGTCTGCAGTAGTAATGCGCAGTGGTGGCAGTTGTGCACAGGCAAGGCAACATTTCCCCATTCCCTGCTAGATCATTGATTGCAAGGAAATCACATTTGTCCATTATTCAAGCTACAGTACGTATGGCAAAGCCACACAAGAGCTTCCATTGTTCTTAGTAACATTGCTATTTACACTATGACGCCATAGTTCACACAGGCACCTACTTCCATGCCATGAAAAGCTTCAACACATTAAGCCTGTATTTCAAAATACTGTGTCCAGTCCATTGTTCAGTTATGGGATAGGGGATTATGGACACCTCATCTGGACAAGCATAATTCTTTACTTTATTCATTTATTTATATTCTGCTTTTCTCCCCAAAGATTTCTCCCGTGTTCCTGCTAAGAGAAAACAAGTTTTTATTTAATCCTCTTTCCACCTGCCAGTTTCCCACTCTAAATTCCTTTGCAGGGCTTTTTTTATAGCAGGAACACCTATGCATATTAGGCCACACACCCCTGATGTAGCCAATCCTCCAAGAGTTTACAGGGCTCTAAACACAGGGCTTACTGTAAGCTCCAGGAGGATTGGCTACATCAGCGGTGTGTGGCCTAATATGCAAAGGAGTTTCTGTTACAAAAAAACAAAGCCCTGCACACACCATATCTTTCAAGGACATATTTTCCATGTTCCTCCTAAGAAAAACAGCAGAAAATAATTATAAATGAATTAACAGTTGAATTTTCCATAGAAATCTCTAAATGAATGTCCAGTTCTGAACTCTTTCCCTTCACCAAAATCAGAGCATCTGCAGGAAGTCTTGTAATATAATTTTCTTCAGCAATCACTTGACACCTGCAGATTTGTAAAAGGTTACTTGTAGAAAACAAACTTTACTGTCCTGTAATTTTGGAATGCATGAGAAGAATTTGTGTTCTGATTCCATCTATATGAGTGTTTTGCATCAATGAAATAATGAAAAAATTCCTCCTGCCTCTACTCTTTTGCAGAAGTAGAACTGCTGCCCAAAAACAATTCTACAAGGGTTTGGAAAGAATAGCAGCATCCTTGTAAGCCATATCAGGTTCATAAGAAGCTTTATTCACTACCAACAACTAGAAACTGAGGCATCCAACATACTATCGTCTACTCCATTTGTTAGCAACTCTCCAAGGCTTCAGAAGGGAAGGGGTTTTTTCCTTTTGTTTTTGGAGATGCTTTTAATTGCACAGGTGGCCAGAACTGAGCCCAAGACATTTTATGTGCAAAATCCATTCTCTAGCAGTGATCTGTGGTCTCTCCTCAAGAATCTAACACATTTATCCTACTCTTGCTCCAAGGAGCCGAGAGTAGCATATAAAATTATCTTCTGTTTAATCCTTATTACACCCACGTGAGTAAGGCCTCACCGATGTGTTTTCCATTGCTTTCAGCTTACTTGTCCATCAGGTTTTTTTTCCTTTCTGCACGCATTTTCCTCCCTTTTCATTGTCACTATGCTTTCTGTTTGTTTTTCCCCCTGTGTTTTCTGAGAGCACTTTTATGGCAAGTTTTTCCCCCCAGTTCAAAGTTGAAGAAAATCCAAGAGCATAATGACTTCATCGGATTTCCCTGCAGCCGCTTGCTGCTTGTTTGCCACCCCTTGACACCTACTCCCCCACCCACATCAAAATTGTTCTTTCAACCACCTTCCACCAACCTCCTGGCTTCATTGCCTTATCACCACCATATTTTTAATTTAGCAGTATGAGGGGGGAAGGAATCAGGAGTACCTTTTCAGGGGAAGCAAGGACTACAGAGACAAGATGGGGATTTGTAAAGATACCTTCTGTAAACTTGTAGTACATTGTATGGATGCTATGGAGAAGAACTACATTTCTTACTGACGAATCTGAACAGCAAGTTAATGAAAATATTAATTTGCAGTTCTACCTGTACAATGAATTTTGGTACACAGTGAAAGATGTAAAATATTATGTGTGTGACCTGCTTTTTAAAATCCATTTCAGAAGTCCTGCTGTGCTGCATTCCCCCACATTTGGGTGGGTGGGTGGTTAGTGGTTACATGGGGCCTTCTTGGTGGTCATACCTGGTTTATAGATTGCCCTCCTGAGGGAAGCTCGCTTGGGGTTCTCAATGGATTTCAGTTAGCACATTAAGATCTTGCTATTTCAGAGGTCATTCAACATAGCAGAGTACTTGTTATTGCCTCTACATCCTTAATTAACTTCGTAATTATATTGTTACTTCATTGTGCTGTATATAATGTTTAATGCTGATATTAAGCTACGTTGCAAATCCTTTTGAATGAAAAGGAGGGATATACGTATTTTAAATTAAATATTTACTTAAATGTAAGGGATGAAAACATTGTCCAAGCACCAGTTGTTCTTTCAAAGTGAATAGTATGTCCATGCTTTTATTTTATATAGATATTTATTTATGTGCTGCCATCAATGAGTATGGTGCTTTGCAGAATACAAGAGGACAGCTTCCTTACTGTCTAAAATTTAAGACAAGGGTCAAAGCAAAGTGAGCAAGGGAAGCCAGAGGCAAGGATAAACAGTTCCACATTCTTAGCCTAATAAAATGAGTTGGGCAAGTATTTTTCCCTCCAAGCTATGTACATCCCTTCCTTGAACAGAAGGAATGAACAATGTCATTAATGTTTACTGGAATAGGCATGTATACACTTTCTTATATAGTGTTGGGGGTATAGTGAATGGAAATTTCATTTTTAAAAAAGATTAGCAGAACTGTAAAAGTTTGGCCCAGATATGAAGCTGAAATCCATTCCTTTTCTTTCTTTCTCCCAGATTTCTGGTGAAGTGTAGCAGAGAAGGCAATTGACAGTTATCTGATGGGGCCCCTGCTGCCGTTCTCCTTTAGTGTGGTGGAAGCACATTCTCTCTTTTGATGACAGTTAGAGGATGATGGGGTCGAGTACACTGGGGAAGGCTGCAACGCTGGATGAACTATTAAGCACCTGCATTCAAATGTTTGGTATGAGTCCTCAAGAATACATATTAAATGCATGTATTAAATGCATGACATAATACTATTCTGAAAAATGATATTTAATTTTATTGTGTCTTGTCCTTTTGGGTTGATTTTTGAAGTATAAATATATGTTTGGACTCAGGTTATTGGGCTTATGTTTGGGGTTCCCTCCTTAAAATGGTTATGAATGTATGCTAGTATACCCATAATGTCTTTGATGTGACTGGTATAGAAAAAGAAAGGGAAATTCCTGAGAAGCAATTGTTAAAGTCATTGAGAATATGCAAGGCTACACTGAACCACTTCCAAACAAGAAATCAGAATAAATTGACGTGGTGTTCTTGTAACTGGGTATAAACAGATGTAGATGCAGAAAAGCAGCTAAAACATTCTTAAAGAAAAGTCTTCAAATAACAAAGCAGAAGGCTGTGAACAATGGATGGGTAGCCAGACATTCTAAGTCATTTGCCAAGACTAAGTGAGGAAGGATTCTGTAACTGTGAAGAAGTATTTAGGACCTTCTCACACTCAAAAAAGCATGCACTCCATATCTCTTTGGAATTCATTTGGAATACTGTGTACAGTTCTGGACATTGTACCTCAAAAAAGATATTATAACATTGGGAAAGGTGCAGAAAAGGACAACTAAAATGATTAAGGAGATGGAACACCTTCTTTATGAAGGAAGGTTAAAGAGGTTAGGACTTTTTAGCATGGAGTGACAACTGAAGGGTGACATGACAGAGGTTTACAAAATTATGTAAGGGATGAACATATAGAAAGAAGTACTTTTCTCCCTTTCTCAGAATACAAGAACTCATGGGAACTCAATGAAATTAATGAGCACTAGGCTTAAAACAGATAAACGGAAGTACTTCTTCACCCAAATAGTAATTAACACATGGAATTCACTGCCATAGGAAGTAGTGGCAACAACAAGCATAAGCTTCAAGAAGGAATTGAATAAACATATGGGGCAGAGGTCCATCAGTGGTTATTAGCCATAAGATATAGATCAGGGGTGGCCAAACTGCAGCTCAGGAGCCACATGTGGCTCTTTCACACACATTGTGTGGTGGTCAAAGCCCCCACCACCCTGTTGGCTGGCTTGGAGAAGGCATTAGTCTCTTCTCCAAGCCAGCTGGTGGCTTAGATAATGCATTTAAAGTTGCTTTCTATTATGTATTGTACATAGTCCTTGCTTCTGCCCTCCAGGATCTTAATGCCTATGTTCTGATTGGCCATTCCCTGTGAACCGGCCAATCAGAGCTCCGGGCATGTAACTGTAATATGCAAAATATATGATTCTGGAAAGACCAATAGAGCAGTTTCCCACCAACCGAATGGGTGTGTTTTGGGTGGGGTTTTGTGTATATATTCCTTGTTTGTTTGCCTGTTTTCCCCAGTCCTGGTTTGAAATAAAATCGAGCTGCATCTTACCCACGGCTAAACTCACTATTTTACACTGGCGATGAGGATGGGATTTGTCCGGGTATTGGTAAAGGTAGTCCCCTGTGCAAGCACCAGTCGTTTCCGACTCTGAGGTGATTTGCTTTCACAACGTTTTCATGGCAGACTTTTACGGGGTAGTTTGCCACTGCCTTCCCCAGTCATCTACACCTCACCCCCAGCAAGCTGGGTACTCATTTTACCGATCTCAGAAGGATGGAAGACTGAGTCAACATTGAGCTGGCTACCTGAACCCAGCTTCCACTGGGATTGAACTCAGGTTGTGAGCAGAGAGCTCGACTGCAGGACTGCAGCTTTACCACTCTGCGCCATGGAGCTCTCTTGTCTGGGTATGCAACCCCAGGAATGGAGCTGAACACTAAGCCGGTCACTTGGGTAGGCAACCCCGAGGTCCGTGCTAGCTGAATCACTGCTGAAATCACAGAGCTGAAACGCTGCCAGCAAGGAACTATTGTGTGAGCAGGTGTAGGGTCTTGTGTTGGCTGAAGTGCCCCGCAGGAGGAGAGTCATGGAGCACGTCAGCCCAAATGGGCCCCAGAGGCATGTATAGGCACCCACAGTGCAGGAGGAGACCTTGGCGGGTAGAGAGGTCCCCGGCCAGACCATCTTGCACTTTCAGGAGGCGTTGCTGAGCCCAGGGATCTTGGGCCTGGCTGACCTGGTCTGCCACCAAGGTCAGGCAAGTCGTGGTAGCAGCGAAGACTGAGGGTGCAAGGATGAGCCCAGTTGGGGTCTCCTCCATGAGAGGCGCAGCATACTCCTGTTTTCAGGAGAGGGCTTCTGCTTTCCAGTTCTGGTTCTGTGGGATGTAAGTGATCCGGAAGTCAAACTGGGAAAAGAAGAGGGACCACCGGATCTGATGCTGGATGAGGCATTGAGCAGTCTGTAGATGTTCCAGGTTCCAGTGGTCAGTCAGGACCTAGACCTGGACCAGGTTCCGGTGGTCAGTCAGGACCTGGATGTGATGCCTCCAAACCTCAGCTATCACTGTTCCAGAGTGAGACGCAGCACGGCCACGA
Source organism: Heteronotia binoei (assembly GCF_032191835.1). Taxonomy (NCBI): domain Eukaryota; kingdom Metazoa; phylum Chordata; class Lepidosauria; order Squamata; family Gekkonidae; genus Heteronotia; species Heteronotia binoei. The sequence continues at coordinate 175,325,796 of NC_083223.1, forward strand.
AGATCCAGTTTGATCTGTTCAATGCATCCAGTGACTCCTGGGACTCCTATATAGCACATTTCCAGTACTACCTGACATTACCAACACAGCAAAGATGAAAGCTATGTTCCTGAGTGTGTGTGGCCGCTCCACATTTGACACAGCAAGGGCTCTCATTGCATCAGCCAAGCTTGACACTGCGTCGTTCGAGACCATCAAAACTAAACTATGCAACCATTTCACACCACGGCTGTTGAGAATAGTATGCTACCACACTTTCTACAAATGCAACCAGGCGCCTTCTGAAATGATCATCGACTACATCACCGTTTTAAGGAAGGCAGCATGCCAGTGTGAATTCACTAATCTCAAAGAAGCACTGTGTGATAGGCTAGTCTGTGGTCTCAAAGATGAGAAACTTCAATGTTGGCTGTTTGCAAAAAGGACTTAGGTTTCAAAACAGCCTATGAGGAAGCCATCGCTGCTGAAGCTCCCGACCAGTCAACACATGAGGTTCGGAAGGCACAAAATCCTGCTCTAGCTACCAAACCAAAAACTGTGCAGAGAGAGCTTGAGCAAGAACTCTGATTATGAGGACAACAACGTCCACTGTACCAAAGCAGAGGCACCCAAGCAAAGGCAGCATACGGCGAAACTTGAAAACCCATGTGCCAGCTGCGGGGGCTCACATCTTTGAAAGAACTGCAAATTCCGTGATGCTCACTGCCGAGATTGTGGGAGATATGGACACATTGCTCACTGCTGTCACAGCTCCAGGACTAATGCATGGCTGTCATCACCTCGCCAACCAGAAACCCACTCTGGTCACTACGAGTTTGAAGGGTGCAATGCAGTTTCACTATGCTCCTGCTCAGCAGTGCAAAAAATCCAGCTCAGCCCAAAAAAAAAATTAAGGTGACCGTCAACATTGAAGGCATTCCCTGCGAAATGGAGGTGGACTCTGGTTTCACACTCTCAATAATATCTACAGATACCTACAGGATGGAAGCCCTAGCGAATTAAAAGAATACTAAATCACCTGGACCAGATGGGCTACCTGCAGAGTTTTATAAAACATTGCTTATTGATACCATTTAAACATTTAATAGAAGCGGTCCAAAAAGAAGCTGAAGTTCCAAAATCGTGGCAAGAAGCAACAATATCCTTAATTCCAAAAGAGAGTGCGAACTTGAAAGATATAAGAAATTTTAGACCAATCTCATTGCTGAATGTGGACTATAAAATTTTTGCCTCAATTCTTACACAACACTTTAAAAAAGTTTTATCAGTGGTTATACATCAAGACCAGGCAGGATATTTGAAAGACAATGTGAGAACAATTTGTAATCTAATGGAATATTATGAAGCCCATCCTACAAGTTGTATTAATAACTTTGGATGCAGAGAAGGCCTTTGATAATGTGCATTGGCAATTTATGATATTGCAACTGAAGGGAATGGAATGTGGCGAGAATTTTCTGAGGGCAGTACAGTCAATATATTCATACCAAACGGTGAAGGTAAGAGTCAACGGGGAGTTATCAGAATCAATTCCTATCCAGAAAGGTATTCGACAAGGCTGTCCATTGTCACCCCTTCTTTTTATTTTAAGTTTGGAAATATTGAACAATCAGATTAGAGAAGACCCAAATATTAAGGGGGCCGTAATTAAGGGTGAACAATTTAAATTGAGGGCCTTTGCAGATGACTTGGTTTTTATACTGGAACAGCCATTAGATTCAATTGACCACTTGATGGGCAAGATTAAACAAGTTGGAGTATGGGAAGGCCTGAAGATAAATTATAATAAAACAAAAATTTTGGCCAAAAATATGACAACGGAATTAATTCAGCTCTTTCAGCAAAAATCAGGATTCTTGTTTGAGAAAAAAGTGAAATACTTGGGCATTATTATATCCAACAAATGTAGTAGTTTAAAGACAGATAACTAAGACAAACTTCTTATAGAGATTAAAAAAGGCTTGGATAAATAGCAAGATTTGAATATATCACTGATGGGAAGAATAGCCTCGATAAAAATGAATATTTTACCAAGATTGCTATTCTTATTTCAGACTATTCCGGTGCTTTTAACTAATGTGTTCTTCCAAGAAGTGAATAAATTGATTTCTGGATTCATATGGAAAAAGAAAAAGCCAAGAATTAAATTAAAAACACTTCAAGATTCCAAAACAAGAGCAGGTCTGGCTCTTCCAGATTGGCAATTATATTACAGAGCCTCAGTCTTATCGTGGGTAAGAGACTGGGTGTTACTGAACGACAGAAGACAATTGTTGTTAGAGGGACACGATCTCACTATGGGCTGGCATGTGTATCTTTGGTACCAAAGACTAGAAGGTCACTCATACTTTTAAAACCATTGGTTTAGGAAATCTTTGTATCATACCTGGTCATGGTTGAAACCTAGAATTTATCAAGAAATTCCAATATGGGTCTCTCCAGTAGAAGCATTTACCCCACCAAATCTTATAAAACCGAATCAGTTATATAAATATGAAGAACTGTTGAAAAAAGATAATCAATTGAAATCAAGAGAAGAACAAGAAGATACTGGCATCAGAATGAGTTGGTGGATGATACTGCAAATAGAATCTAGACATGTTAAGGATAAAACATTGGGCTTTAAAAAAGAACAGTATGTATTTGATAAAATATTCCTGGGCCCTCAAGAGAAATTTATCTTGAAAATATATTCATATCTTCTACAAATGAGTATGCAGGATGAGATTGTGAAGGACTGTATGGTTCAGTGGGCCAAGAATCCGGGTCGTAGCATCACATTAGAAGAGTGGGAAATGTTATGGAAATCTAATATTAAAATGACTAGGTCAGTGGCTTTTAAAGAAAATTTGTATAAGATGTTTTACCAGTGGTATGTAACTCCACAGAAACTTTCAAAGATGTATCTCAATATGTCAAATAAGTGTTGGAAATGTGCAAAGCAGGTGGGGTCATTTTACCATATGTGGTGAAAGACTTTTAGAAGATGGCCCATGAGTTATTACAGAAAATCTTGAAGACACAGATTCAGTTTAAACCAGAACCCTTTTTTTGAACATTTTCCCGATACGTACACAAAAGAGATGAGACATTTAATTGCTCATTTTACTACAGCAGCTAGAATACTTTTAGCACAAAAATGGAAGTTACAGGAAACTCCATCTAGATCCGAACTGATGAGTAAAATCCTGGATGTGGCAGAATTAAACTATTTATCTCAGCTGTTGGCGGGGAAGTCGAAGGAAGATGCAAGAAAATGTTGGGAGTAACTGTATGTCTGGCTAGACATGCAGGACACTGTGGTGTGAACTCATATTCTTATTTTATCCTCTAAGATATCTATTAAATATGGAAGGTGATTTTTTTTAGTTGAATAGGCATATTTAGAGTTTTCTTACAATCTGTACAAGAATCTACACAGATTATGTAGAGAAGTGTAAAATGAATGAAAATGTGTTACTGTAACTTTATAGAGACAATATAACCTCATGAAGACTGTACAATAAGTGTATTGCTAAACTGTCATCTTCTCTTTGTTTTTTCCTTTTGTATTCCCACCTTTTGTTATCTCTATTCCCTTTTTCCCTTACTTTGAAAATTAATAAAAACTTTTAAACTGGATGCCTACAGGATGATCTGCACTAAGCAATGATGTCACCACCTTGAACCATGACTCCTCAATCAAGGAGTTCTGGAACCAGTGGCCAACACAAGATAGGAAACCCCCATCGTCACACCAATCAAACCTAACGGAACTGTGCAAATCTGTGCAGACTATAAATGCACGATAAACAAAGCTTTACAGCAACACTCATAACTGGTGCCAGTGGTAAGCTACTTCCTTGCATCACTAGAGGGAGGTAAGGTTTTTGCAAAAATAGACTTGGCGCAAGCATACCAACAGCTGCCAGTAGACTACGACACAGAGGCCCAAACAGTTGTAACATACCGTGGTGCATTCAGAGAAGCGTCTCCAATTTGGAGTAAATGTGGCTCCAGGCATTTTCCAGGAACTTATGGAGGGCCTCATTCGGGGAATACCTGGCATCATTCGATACTTTAATGATATCCCCATAGCAGGAAGCACCATTCAGGAACTGGGTGACCGCCTCCACAAAGTACTTCAAAAGCTGCAAGAAGCTGGACTAAGAGTGCAATGTGAGAAGTGCTATTTTGGGGTTCCGCAAGTTGAATTCCTTGGATACCTCATCAATGTGGACAGCATCCACCCCATGGTGTCCAAGATCCAAGAAATCCGAAATGCACCAGCGCCCACCTCCAAAAAGGAGTTCCAGTCATTCATACTTTTACATTTTTACCACAGCTTCCTCCCCCAGAAGGCATCACAGGCTGAGCCACTGCACCGCTTCCTAGAGACCAAACATTTATGGTCATGGGGCACTAAGGAAAACAAAGTTTTTGCAGCTGTTAAAGAGCTACTATCATCATCAAGTATCCTCGTCCACTATGTCAAGAAAAAACCACTAGTTTTGGCTTGTGACACGTCACCCTACGGAATCAGGACTGTCCTCAGCCACAGACTATATGACAGGCAGGAAGCTCTTGTAGCATATTATTTATTTATTTTATTTTATTTATATTTACATTTATATCCCGCCCTCCCCGCCTAGGCGGCTCAGGGCGGCTAACAACATTTCACATATTTAACAAGGATAAAACTTTAAAATTTAACAATTAAAGAAATTAAAAATAAAAACCAGTTAATTAAGTTAAAATATTTAAAATACATAATTCATTACATAGAATAAATCTGGCAGCAGTAAACTTGTTTGGCGCTGGTTCTGCCAGTTTAGATGGTTCCATAATCGTATAGTAGATGGCGGCTCCTTATTCTTAGCAACTCAGCAGATATCAGCATAGGCTTGCCTAAAAAGAACAGTCTTGCAGGCCCCGCGGAACTGGTCAAGGTTCCGCAGGGCCCGCACTTCCTCCGGGAGCTGATTCCACAGTACAGGAGCCGCGGCTGAGAAGGCCCGAGTTCTGATATTTTGAAGTTTGACCTCTCTCGGCCCAGGGATAGTCAATTTATTTTTGCCCATCGACCTCAGTGCCCTCTGGGGTTCATACGGGGAGAGACGGTCCCTTAGGTAGGCTGGTCCTCGGCCATATAGGGCTTTAAAGGTAATAACCAACACTTTGTACTGGACTCGGTAGGTAATTGGCAGCCAGTGCAGTTCGCGCAGTCCCGGCCGTATGTGCTCCCATTTTGGGAGCCCCAATAATAGCCTGGCCGACGCGTTCTGCACCAGCTGCAGCTTCCGAGTCCGGCACAGAGGTAGCCCCAAGTAGAGGGCATTACAGTAGTCCAGTCTTGAGGTGACCGTTGCATGGATCACTGTTGCGAGGTCGCGACGCTCCAGGAAGGGGGCCAACTGCCTTGCCCGCTTCAGATGGAAGAATGCTGACTTGGCAGTGGCTGCTATCTGGGCCTCCATTGACAATGAAGGCTCCAGTAAAATGCCCAAACTCTTTACCTGGCGCGCGGGTTTCAATAGCGCGCCGTCGAAGGTTGGGAGAGCTATTTCCCCTCCTAGAGCGCCGCGATCCACGCAAAGGACCTCTGTCTTCGCTGGATTCAACTTCAGCCCACTCAACCTGAGCCACGTCGCCACGTCGCTACATCCTGGACTCTATTACTGGCAGAGCGGAATTACGCCCAAATTGATAAGGAAGCTCTGGCAATCATCGCAGGCATCAGAAAGTTCCACAACTATGTCTGTGGTCATCACTTTGAAATCATCACAGACCACAAGCCGCTCCTGGGACTGTTTGCAGCAGACCGGCAGACCCCACAAATCCTGTCACCCCGAATGCTGCATTGGGCTGTATCCCTCAGAGCCTACAATTACGCACTCTGCCACCTTGGGAAGGCTGTGACATGCCGACTCACTCAGTCACCTTCTGTTACCAGACCAACTCACCATCATTGCACATGATTTAGACATCATGCTGATGGAGGCCCTGCTTGAACTGCCCCTGCATGCATCTGATATCGCAGCCTTTCCTGCCACACCATGGCCCGTGTACTCAACGGGGTTTGGAAGGACTGTTTGTCTGGCTCAATCAGCAGAGAGTCCCAGGCATACCAAGCACGCCAACACGAACTCTCCATCCATAAAGGATGTCTCCTCTGGGGGAACCAAGTCGTCATCCTTCCCAAACTATGAAAGAAAGTCCTAGAGGCACTTCACAAGGGGCACCCTGGCATTGTAAAAATGAAGGCACTGGCCGGAAGCTACCTTTGATGGCCGGGTTTGGACTCGGAGATAGAAGCATGGGTCCGAGCCTGCCACCCATGCCAAGAGTCACGACCAGCGATGCCTCAAGCTTCAGTACACCCATGGGAGTCTACCCGCTCACCACAGTGTCGACTCCACATAGACTTTGCAGGGCCATTCCAAGGTCAAGTCTTCCTAATCATTGTGGACTCATATTCCAAATGGCTGGAGGTAGTGCTGGTTTCAGCCATGACTTTGGCCATCGTCATCAGGGCCCTAAGAAGACTGTTTGCCCCCCACGGTTTGCCCGACACCATTGTGTCTGACAACGGAACAGCATTCACCTCGGCCAAATTTCATCATTTTGCAGCCACAAACAGTATCTGGTTGGTGACATCTTCTCTGTTCCACCCCTCTACCAATGGGCAAGCTGAACAAATGGTCAGAACAACCAAGGACTCATTAAAATGGATGGTGTATGGGGACTGGCACTTGAAGCTTGCTGACTTCTTGCTTCATCAGCACATAATTCCACACATGGCCACAGGGTGGAGTCCCGCTGAACTTTTGATGGGCCACTGTCTTACCACATGGCCACAGAGACTGGGGTCATATGGCGTTGGCATATAGACCAGCTCTGGCAGCCAGAATGGGACTGCACCCCTGCCTTGAATGAAGAGTCTCCAGTGGCTCCATTGGAACCAAACATTCCTGCTCCTGAACCTCTAGTTACACCAATGTCACAGACTTCTTCTCCTGTGGCGCCTGCACCCACATCTGACACTGCAGAACAGGGCCAGCAATCAGACAATGGGACTGAGACACCCCCTGTTCCCACAAACGAACCAACATCAGTTTCGGAACCAGCAGCTACTCCAACTCTGAGGCGCTCACAGCGGAGTTGAGCACCTACAGGATACCTTAAAGACTATGTTCCCTAAACTCATGTGTATAGTTATCGTTTTGTGTGTCTTACTTAGGGGGGAGGGGTGTTATGTATTGTACATAGTTCTTGTAACGAAGTGTGCTTCTACGAAGTATGCTTCTGCCCTCCAAGATCCTGATGCCTATGTTCCGATTGGCTGTTCCAGGCATGCAATTGTAATATGCAAAATATAGGATCCTGGAGAGACCAATAGGGCCTGACCAAATGGGGCAGTTTCCCTCCCTCCCTCCCTCCCTCCCTCCCTCCCTCCCTCCCTCCCTTCCTTCCTTCCTTCCTTCCTTCCTTCCTTCCTTCCTTCCTTCCTTCCTTCCTTCCTTCCTTCCTTCCTTCCTTCCTTCCTTCCTTCCTTCCTTCTCTCAAAGATCTGACATTCATGCCTTGTGGGTCTCAAACATCTGATGTTTATTCTATGTGACTCTTGTATTAAGCAAGCTTGGCAACCCCTGGTATAGATGGAACACTGTGTCTGGGGGCAGTGATGCTCTGTATTCTTAGTGTTTGGGGGGCAATAGTGGGAGACTTCTGAAGTTCTGGCCCCACTGGTGGACTTCCTGAAGGCACCTGGTTTTGGCCACTGTGTGACACAAGGTGTTGGACTGGATGGTTCATTGGCCTGATCCAACATAGCTTCTCTTACGTTCACTAGAAGTATTCCCTTTGCTGCCTATACATGAAGAAGGCTATAACCGTATGCCCATTCGAGAACAAAACTCACACCTTACTTGAATTAGGTCTCTTCTACATAGAGATTACTGCCATATATATATATACACACACACAGAGACACAGACATATATACATATATTTATTTATTTAATTTTAATCCCATACTTCCTCTGTGGTGCTCAAGATAATGTGCAGAGTTTCCTCCTCCCTTATTTTATCCTCACAACATTCCTGTAGATAGGTAAGGCTGAGAGAGTGAGTGACTGATTCAAGGTCACCCCGTTTGCTGCATGGAGTGGCAATTTGAACCTGGGTCTTTTCTGCATAGTCTGACATTCTGAACACTGCATTAAGCAGGCTAGTATGAAAGAAAAATGTATGTGCAAAGCAGCTCTGGAAAAAAGCTACACTAGCCAGGGTCAATTAGGAACCGATTGTGGCCAAAGATCCTCCACAAGGTAAAATGGCATGGCCTTATACCAGGGTTGGCCAATGGTAGTTCTCCAGATGTTTTTTGCCTACAACTCCTATCAGCCCCAGCCAGCATGGCCAATGGCTGGGGCTGATGGGAGTTGTAGGCAAAAAACATCTGGAGAACTACCCTTGGCCACCCCTGCCTTATACCGTCCCAGGAAAAACAGGTGATATGAATGTATCTCGGTGCATTGATAGGACTGGCGTAGCACCCTTTCTTTTTTTATCTTCTGATTTCATTGTTGATAATTGTAGGCTGTATTTTTTTTCACCTTGCCCTGTATTACTTTAATATACATTGATTTGAATATATGTATGTTTGTGTGTTTACACATACAAGCTATAATGCATGTTATCCTGCTTTGAATCTGCTTGTCTGTGGTTTTACAGATCACAAAGAGGAACTGAATAATAATTTGCCAAGAACCTTCCTGTTAATGCATCGATGGTATCTACCATCCACAGAACTGGCTGGCAAACTTCTCTCCCTATATCCTTCAAGAGATCGTCATTAGTGGAAGAAATAATTTGTTTATCATTCAAATACTCTCAATGTAGAAATTTTTGAACAACAAATTGAAATATTGTGGCATTTTGCCCTTTAACTTAGAATTGGTCATTGGAAGGAATTAGGCCTTGTACAGTTTTAAAATTAGTTTCTTATTTTTGTCATGAATAGACATGTTAAAAACATATCGCCTGTCCAGATGATTTCTGCTTATTCAATTAAGAAAACAGTACCTTGCAAATGTTATAGAAAACCACGGACACAAAGATTTCTTTAACTGATTTACATATAGAGATGCCAGTAGAGAAAACACTGATGAAATCCGCTTAGAAATCTGTTACTTTATGAGGTAAGTGAACTTTTATTCCATTGGAAGGGTTTGTGTTCTCACTTTGTGTTAATTGATGACCAAGCAGGACCTTGGTTTATATTCTTATTTGAATCCTGCTGTGGTTGTGTGTCACCTGTGAATAGAGGTTCTATATTATATCCACAATTTTTCCATACAGCAGAATACACTTGGATTTAAAAACATTTTTAACCTCTCCTTCCTGCACCAATTTCAGTATGCCTTCACTATTTTCTGGGAGAAACTAACAAGATGAAGAGGAGCTCTTGTCAGTTTCACCACTCCAACATTTTTATCCTGCAGAGGTGCACTCCCATTTCTTGCACTCCTCAGGAGAAACGGCATCAGTAGGGCAGGAGAAACGGGTGGGTGGATGTTCTGGAACAAGGAGGAAGGATGGCCTCCTTATTCTCTCCCCTTCTAGCCCAGCACCTGGATTCTCTGTAGCATCCTCTGCAAGCAACTGGTGTCTTTTCTCCTGCTTGACTTGCAGTGGGAGAATGGGGAAGGCTGTGCTGCTATTGCTGTGAAGACTGGGACTGATTCCCCACTAGCCTTATGCCACTCTCACTCTCCTCTTCTCTAAAAACCAGTTTCTGTTTGCTGCGTGAAAAAGGTGAAACTAGTTGCAGCCCCGTGGAGAAGAGGAGTGTGAGAGCGTCATAAGGCTAGTGGGGAATCAATGTGTTTGATTACGAATCCCAGCAGTACTGTGCCTTGGAAAGGGGAATAGTATGCCTTGTCTTTCTCTTCCCTTCAGTCGGGAGGGTGCAGAACAAAAAGATCTAAGAAAGAAAAATGAACAAATGTTGGTACTGCAAAGAGGAAATGAGATCAGGAGATGATGAACTATTTTATTGAATGATGAAATACAGAGCAGGATCTTTGCTACCCATCATTTTCCCCATAAAGCTGAACATACTGGAGGAAGGGCATTCAATTAAATTGCTGAGCAGTCGGGTTAAAACAAATAAAAGGAAGTACTTCTTCACCCAAAGGGTGATTAACATGTGGAATTCACTGCCACAGGAGGTAGCGGTGGCTACAAGCATAGCCAGCTTCAAAAGGATGTTATTGAAGTCAGACTGACTGGCCTGTAGTTACCCGGATCTCCTCTGGAACCCTTTTTAAAGATGGGGGTGACATTTGCTACCTTCCAGTCCTCAGGAACGGAGGCAGATTTCAATGAAAGATTACAGATTTTTGTCAAAAGATCCACAAGTTCAACTTTGAGTTCTTTCAGAACTCTTGGATGTATGCCATCCAGACCTGGTGACTTATTGGTTTTTAATTCGTCTGTCAGTTGTAGGACCTCCTCTCTTGTCACCTCAATCTGACTCCGGTCTTTCAATACCCCTTCCAAGATAAGTGGTTCTGGAGCAGGCAAACACATCATCTTCCACAGTGAAGATGGAGGAAAAAAATGCATTCAGCTTCTCAGCCATTTCCCTATCCTCCTTCAGTAATCCTTTGACCCCTTGGTCATCCAAGGGCCCCACTGCCTCCCTGGCTGCTTTCCTGCTTCTAATATATTTGAAGAAATTTTTATTGTTGGTCTTTATGTTTTTTGCAATATGCTCCTCATAGTCCCTTTTTGCCTGCCTGATCACAGTCTTGCATTTGATTTGCCACTGCCTGTGTTTCCTTTTATTAATTTCACTTGGACTAGCTTTCCACCGCTTAAAAGAGTCCTTCTTACCTTTTACAGCTTCCATTACTTTGTTTGTTAACCATGCAGGCCTTCTCTTATACCTGTTTGTGCCTTTCTTAACTTGTGGTATATATTTTATTTGAGCTTCTAGGATTGTAGTTTTAAATAGCCTCCAAGCTTCCCCAAGGGTTTTGACTGTATTTACCTTTCCTTTCAGTTTCCTCTTCACATGCCTCCTCATCTCAGAGAATTTACCCCTTTTAAAGTTAAACGTGGTTGTGCTGGTCTTTTGTGCAACTCTCTATACAAACAGTGAAATCAATAACGTTATGGTCACTGCTCCCAAGTGGTGCGATCACTTTTACATCTCTCACCAAATCTTGGGCATTACTTAGGACCAAATCCAGGATCGCCCCCCCCCCCCTGGTAGGTTCAGAGACCATCTGCTCCATAGCACAGTCATTGAGAGCATCTAGAAACTCAATCTCTTTCTCTTGACCACTGCAACTTGGGATCAAACTATGAGGAAGCCATAACAGTGAGTTACAAATCCATCCTGAGAGACGAGAGTAGGAGGTGTGTACTCAATAGCAGTTAAGTGAAGGCAGCCTGCTTGCTTGGCAATGCTTCCCCTGGCTCTTTGAGAAGGCCAAAGCAGAACCTCTAGTTCATGAACAAATCTAATTCCCAAATCTCACCATAATCCTTGTAAAGCAAAAGGATACAGTGAGAATTTGGGAAGGCTGCCTGCCCCTCCCTTGTCTTGAAACGATTTAATAGTGTAAATGTCATGTCTGAATGCAGGCTGTTCAACAAACTGTGATGGGGTGGGTAGGTGCTAAACAAGGATTCTAAAAAGTGGTTTGTAGCTGGCTTGTTAATTGTGCATAGAATATTTTTTAACTAATTAATTAAACACAATTATGTAATTGCGATTGACACTAATTGTAGCTTGTCATAATATTTGAATATCAAAATCTCTGTTTGTTAGTGTCACATCCTCCCCTGTCAGCTTTATATGTGGTGCCTACAGGGAAGAAAGCAGAGAACCACAGAAATTTCCCTTCTACTTTCCTGCCTTGTCCCTCTTCCCTGCTCAGCAACAAAACCACAAGGAAGAAAGGGGGAAAGGGTTGTCAAAGGTCTATTTTTATTTCAGTTCTCCAGATAAATTAAAATGGTTGAACAGAAAGGGAAGAATAGCTGATGGTTGGCAAGAGACAAAAGAGTGAAAGGGCTGTAAAATGTCCCCCCCCCTCCCAAGTTTAAATGTTCAGAAATTTAGTGAAATAGCTGGACAAGAATGAGGAATGGGAAGGAGAGAGAGGAAGACTTGCTATAAGCTCTCCCCCCGCCCCCCAAATTCACCTTCCATTCTTCTTCCAGGTTGCATATGGGTGGGATTTTAATAGCAGTCTAGCAACACAAGCATAGCATTAGGATATTCTGCCTGGAAGCCTGAAATGAAGCAAACAGAAGATAAGCTGGAATTTACAAACTGTGTTTTTTTGTGTCTTCTTGATAGACTTACTAAGACTTGAACAACAAGTTGAGCTTAAACAAATCACAGTATATTGTGACATCTGAATGCAGCCCCATAGTCTGTGTTTTAGGGGACTCAAAAGTAAACCATGCTTTTCGAGAGTGCCCATCCTCTGTGAGGCAGTGAAAAGTTCACTTGCTGGGGTTTTTCCCACCATGGCACTAAGTGATGGGAGAAGCCATACCTTTGGGATGCCTTCTACTATATAACTAATTAATGATACAAAGCACTCTTTAAGTCAATATTTGGTGAATTTGGTTTAATAAAGACCAATTTTTCAATGTATTTTAGTAAATTAGACTATAGCACATAGGTATGTAGTTTTTTAAAAGGCTGTGGGTTGATATCTGAATGTACTTTCCTCTCATGGTTTTCAGATATTGGATTTTGGAATTTCCTGCAGAATTTAATCTGGACCTTGGCTTGGTTCGTCTGACTGAGGAGTTTCAAGAATTAGCCTGCCATCTGGGTTATGAAGAACACAGTCATCTTATCGACATCTCTAGCATGTAAGGTTCATAATCTGTGAGGTGCCAAAGACTGATTATTTAACTGGGACTGGCAACACTAAAATAATATTTAATAATATTGACAGTAATTGTCAAGCAACAAAAAGGTGTTTAATTGCTTTCTCAGTCTGGACCGTCCCACATTTCAAAGCAGGAGAAAGTGTGTAGACCACAGGTAGGAAGCATCTATCTTTCCCCTATGAACCCACCTTAAGTTTCCCCTTTAAGTGGGGAGGGGCCATGACACAGTGGTGGAGAGCATGCTTTGCATACAACCCATGGCATCTCCAGTTGAAAGGGTCTCAAGCAGCAGATGCTGAGAATGGCCTTCCTCTGCTGGTTATGCCTATAGATCTGATTGTTGTTCTTTCCTTGCCAGACACACTGCAGAGCTGATTCAAGTATAAGCTAGGTGGACCAACTGTTTGACTTAGGCTGTTTCTACACTCAGGGTTGATTCTGATTTTATGAGCATTGAATCCGCCTACAGAAAACTCCTGTTCAAAAGTCCTCTTGTAAAGTGAGGAGCAACTCCAGGGTGAAGCCACTTTTGGTGCCAATCCAAGAAAATGAGTGTAGACAACAAATCCCAAAAAATGGATTTCAGTGCCAATCCAAGAAAATGAGTGTAGATACCTTAAAATAATGCAAAGCAAGACAGAAGTGTCTTGCTTTGCATGTAGATGTAGATGAACATTTTAAATGCACCAAGAGAGGATCTTCTGTCAAGTATAGAAACAGCCTTAGTATAAGGCAGTTTCGTATGTTCATATAACTGCAAGCTGCATCATGAGACTATCTCTCATTCCCTTTCTTTCAAATGTAAGCAAAACAAAGAAAACAATGGTGAAACCATTCTTCAGCATGACATAGGTGGGAGTTCAGTACAGGCGTGTATGGCTTGACTTACAAGTTCAGTCAAACATTTTAGGATTTTCCCACACTTCATAATCATGGATGGATCAATATGGCTATTTCTGCAGCATTCAGTGGGCCTTTTTGCGGTACCTTGGTCATTTTACACATCAGAAAATTGAGTTACCGTATTTATTGTCCACTTTTCTCACTGAAGCGTAAAGCATACAGTATAAATTGGTAACAGTCTATACAAAGAAACCTTTAATTAGCATAGTGTAGGCTGATAAATATCAAGAGCCCCGTGGCGCAGAGTGGTAAAGCTGCAGTACTGTAGTCGGAGCCCTCTGTTCACGACCTGAGTTCGATCCCAGCGGAAGCTGGTTCAGGTAGCCGGCTCCAGGTTGACTCAGCCTTCCATCCTTCCAAGGTCGGTAAAATGAGTACCCAGCTTGCTGGGGGGGGGAGTGTAGATGACTGGGGAAGGCAATGGCAAACCACCCCATTAAAAGTCTGCCATTAAAACGTTGTGAAAGCAACGTCACCCCAGAATCGGAAACGACTGGTGCTTGCACAGAGGACTACCTTTACCTTTTTAGGCTGCTAAAAACAATACTAGACATCCAATAAGCAATGTACCAAAATCTGAGTGAACATAGCATATTAGGCATAACATGGATATAATAAGGAAAAAGTGGTATTACATCTGTAGAAAATAATGAAACAACATGGTGATAAGTGCAGGAAACTTCTAGAGAGTGTCCCTTTCCCTTTATAAAGCACATTCCTGAACTATTCTATTATAGTGTAGCCCTATTACCTGTACCAGGTACAACAGGCTGACCTAGAAATAATTTACTTCAGATTCTTCACCTTAACCTCATCTTGGCTGACTGGCTTTTATATTATGTGCCCTGGCAATGTTTTAGGTGGGTTCTAGCTCTACTTCTACTGTTATATTCCTGGGCACCAAGTGCTGAAAATGGCCCCTCCATTCTCTTTTACAGTCCTTCTTATGACTGGATGAGAAGAGTCACACAAAGGAAAAAAACTTCCAAGAAGGGAAAAGCTTGCCTCCTGTTTGATCATCTGGAACCCATCGAGCTTGCTGAGCACCTCACTTTTTTGGAGCATAAATCTTTTAGAAGGATATCTGTAAGGAATCCACAATGCCATGTCACTTAAGTTATGTGACCAGCACTGCTTATATCCGGCTTTGCTGATTTTCCGATTCATGAACGGTTCCATTAACCGTTACTGGGAGCCTCAGGAGAGATTCACACACGCACTTATTGACTTGCTTATTTTCACATGTCAATCACAGATTAATCACAACAGATTGAATTGTGCATCATTTAACATCAAAATGGAGACATTTCACGCATTCAGCTGAGAGTGTTCAGGTTTTGAGTAATGAAGTAATTGGAGAGTATGTAATGTACTGTAACAAGATGATTTACATCAACATCCAAATAGGGAATCTGAACTAGTTAGCTTTCTAAGAATCACTCCTTTAAAACAGCTCCAGAAATTTCAAGGATTTATCAGATTGAAAAATGACTGCAGCCATTAATGCTTTGATATTACAAATGAATTAAATGCAAGTTCTGTTCTTTGAATTAATATCAGCAAATCATGCAGGAAACCTTCAGAGAGTTTTTAATATTTTATTGGAGGAAAAAGAAATAGTTCTTTTTATTAGTCATACAAGCAAGTGAAAATTGGCCCTATAGCTACTGCAAAGACAAGTGCCAAAATTATCAAAGCTCCTACCATTTCTCAACCATATATATAAAGTAAATAAAATTTAAAGCAAACTAGATTTCAGGTTATTGTCTTAAACTGCTTTTAGGAATTTTTCTGTAAACCCAAGTCTCTCTCACAAACAGAGAAATCTCATCCAGTATCTTCTGAGAGTTCCTTCCAGAGAAATATGATTTGCTTTTCAATGCATTTATATGGAAAAATGGCAATCTTACTGTACACCAGATCTTTTCAAACTTAAACATGTGATCACTATCTAGATAAATTATTCGCTTTTCACTGTTGATAAGATAATCAAACAAATGCATCTAAAATACATCTGATGTGTGCTCATTATCTTTTCTAAAGCAAGATTAAAAGGTCAAATAATAAATATAACGTTTCAATAACTGTTTTAATTAGCTGTCAAAGATAAAAGAAAAGCTTTACGCAATCAGAGTGAACTATAGATGAAACTGGTATGAGTTCAGAACTGCAGGGCAACATGCATGGTCATCAAGAAAAATCATGATATGGTCAACATGCTGCTACAGTACACTCGTTGAGGAACCAGCTCTCTGACCACTGTTTTCTTGCCCAAGCAGAAGGTGGTCTACATAGTAATGTGTAACTATTGATGAGGATGGGATATAATAAAAGTCAAGAAGTACAGTGAGGTTTGTGAAAGGAGGATCCAAGAACAGATGCACAGAATCACTCAGCATTGTCCACAGTCCTCATGAGATTGCTGACAAGCACAGTGGACCACCGTACCTATAAAGATACACAGTTGTTGAAGCTGAGTTTTTGTGAGACAAAAACTGTAAAATGCTTTGTACTTTTAATATACAAAATGTCAGGTTAGATTTAAAATAGTGCAAGCAGACTTCTGCTCACACATTTAGGGTTTTGTTTTCCTTCTTCCTTCTGTACACTCCCTGCACACTCCAAGAAGCCACTTCTAAAGTCTGTTTCAGAGGACAACCACATTGAACTGCAGTAGGTAGTTTTGAGTCCAGTATCACCTTAAAGACCAACAAAATTTTCAGGGCATGAGCTTTCAAGAGTCAAAACTCCCCTTCATCAGATACTAGGTCTGTTCCTCCTCAAAGGCATAGGAAGTAGAACAGTAGGCTACTGACAGATGTCGTAATTTGTGGAAATTGGCAAAAAGATCTCCACCTTCATATGAGCAAAAGTGTTTCCATTGATATGGGAAGCCCTTTGAATCCCAGGCATTATAATGCAATCCATAAAACATCTTCAGTGCTATTTGAGCGTTATGCACAGTAGCAGATTTAAATTAAATCAACTGAATATTCGCAAAGATGGAGTCCTGTGAGAACTTTTCTGTCAGATTTTCTAAGAAGATGGATGTTGTCAAAAGGTGATGGTCTGGTACATTTATGTGATCTGGGTAAACCCTAACAAAATTATTTCATTTGTGTAGTTTACAGATTATCAGAGCTATGTGATCCATGGTTACCTGGAGAACAACCCAACTCTGGAAAGATCCATTGCTTTGTTTAATGGCATCTCTAAGTGGGTCCAGTTGATGGTCCTTAGCAAACCCACCCCACAGCAAAGGGCAGAAGTAATCACCAAGTTCATCAATGTTGCACAGGTAATTCTGACCTTGCAGCTAGTTTTTGTCCAGTGGAATGAAATACATTGAAATGCTGGCCACAGACATGGTGTAAAAAGATAATAATACAGAGTTGCAAACATATTTACTTGAATTATTTTTTCTGAAAAAAATAGTTTTAAAAACAATCAGCCCAATTTCTAATCAGCAAACAATAATTTCAAATTATTGAGCAGTGAAGTGGCCAAGTTTGCGGATGACACTAAATTGTTCAGGGTGGTGAGAACCAGAGAGGATTGTGAGGAACTCCAAAGGGATCTGTTGAGGCTGGGTGAGTGGGCGTCAACGTGGCAGATGCGGTTCAATGTGGCCAAGTGCAAAGTAATGCACATTGGGGCTAAGAATCCCAGCTACAAATACAAGTTGATGGGGTGTGAACTGGCAGAGACTGATCAAGAGAGAGATCTTGGGGTCATGATAGATAACTCACTGAAAGTGTCAAGACAGTGTGCGTTTGCAATAAAAAAGGCCAATGCCATGCTGGGAATTATTAGGAAGGGAATTGAAAACAAATCAGCCAGTATCATAATGCCCCTGTATAAATCGATGGTGCGGTCTCATTTGGAGTACTGTGTGCAGTTCTGGTCGCCGCACCTCAAAAAGGATATTATAGCTTTAGAGAAGGTGCAGAGAAGGGCAACTAGAATGATTAAAGGGCTGGAGCACTTTCCCTATGAAGAAAGGTTGAAACGCTTGGGACTCTTTAGCTTGGAGAAACGTCGACTGCGGGGTGACATGATAGAGGTTTACAAGATAATGCATGGAATGGAGAAAGTAGAGAAAGAAGTACTTTTCTCCCTTTCTCACAATACAAGAACTCGTGGGCATTCGATGAAATTGCTGAGCAGACAGGTTAAGACGGATAAAAGGAAGTACTTCTTCACCCAAAGGGTGATTAACATGTGGAATTCACTGCCACAGGAGGTGGTGGCGGCCACAAGTATAGCCACCTTCAAGAGGGGTTTAGATAAAAATATGGAGCACAGGTCCATCAGTGGCTATTAGCCACAGTGTATGGAGCACAGGTCCACCAGTGGCTATTAGCCACAGTGTATGTGTGTATATAACATTTTTTGCCACTGTGTGACACAGAGTGTTGGACTTGATGGGCCGTTGGCCTGATCCAACATGGCTTCTCTTATGTTCTTATGTTCTTAATAATAATCACCAATAATGGAAACTGGAACTAACAATTGAAATCACAAACAATGGAACAGACTTCAAGCAAAAAGCTTGAGTTAACAGATTTTTCTCCTGATGGCTACAACTACATGGGTTGTCCACTACTGCTACACTGATTCATTTCATATGTATTGGATTTCAGTTATTAACCACAGCAGAATGTGGTGAGGAGGTAGAATCAATACATTGGCTTTTACATGTATGATTATCACCTCAGGTTTATAATTAAATATTCAAATAGCCTAAAATAGCAGATGGAGGCTAAAGGAAAGGAAAGGAAAGGAAAGGAAAGGAAAGGAAAGGAAAGGAAAGGAAAGGAAAGGAAAGGAAAGGAAAGGAAAGGTCCCCTGTGCAAGCACCAGTCGTTTCACACTCTGGGGTGACGTTGCTTTCACAACGTTTTCACGGCAGACTTTTTACGGGGTAGTTTGCCATTGCCTTCCCCAATCTTTTACACTTTCCCCCCAGCAAGCTGGGTGCTCATTTTACCGACCTCGGAAGGATGGAAGGTTGAGTCAACCTTGGGCCGGCTATCTGAATCCAGCTTCTGCTGGAATCGAACTCAGGTTGTGAGAAGAGAGTTCAGACCACAGTACTGCTGCTTTACCACTCTGTGCCACGGGGCTGCTTGGAGGCCCTAACGCCTCTTTCTCATTTTTCACCCTGAGGTTACATTGCTAAGTATATTACTTGAGGAAAAAATCTAATTAACTTATTTTTTAAAAAAGTTTAAAATCAAGTTGTAAGATAGTAGCTTTTGCGTGTTTTTTTTTGTAGACATCTTTTTTAAAAAAAATTGTCTACTGATTCTTCTACTAAGATTATTTGAATTTCATATAGCATACATATGCTTTGAAATACCTTTTATCAGTTCCATGAACTTTAAAACTCTCAGCTCTTCAGTCTTTAGTCCCATCAGCCTCAAGCTCAATAGCCAGCACTTATCATTACAGGCCTTGGGGATAGTGACTTGGCCTTTGCTTATCAACTGAGAAATGTACCAGCCTCCTGTAAGTGACTGTTCCAAAACTAGCTCTTGCCCTGCATTGATCACAGAGCATGTAACTCTAACTTTTAAGAAACATTCTTACATCTGACTTCCTTACAGAAACTTCTGCATCTTCAAAATTTCAATACACTAATGGCAGTTGTAGGAGGACTAAGCCACAGCTCTATTTCCCGTCTCAAAGAAACTCATTCCCACCTTTCCTCAGAAGTTACAAAGGTATGGAAATAACAATATGAAAACGAACTTCTGTTTGTTTAAAGAGTAATGTAATTTAAAAAAAAAAAGCAAGGGAACTTGAATACAAACTCTGAATATAAAGTTGCCTCATATGGAGTCAGGCCATTGCTTTATCTAATCTACCACTGTCTACTTTCCTGCTCTCCTGAACTTCCAAGGGCTGTCACATACTGAATCACTTTACCTGGCCTCATACCATGTGGACTCAACATTTTAAGAAGGAAGGAAGGAATCTACTTTCATTACTTGCCCAGTTTCATGACATCCCCCACCCCCGGGTGACCAGGGCCTTTGAAATATTGCCCCTGAAGTTGTTTTCCCACTCTTTCCAAGGTCATGGGCATCTATGTTGCTTTTAGTATTGGATCATGGCCAACAAATGATGTTTCTAGGCATCCAATATGATCTCCCTAGGTTCCATGCATTTACTATTGAACAGATCAATGCTAGGAATGGTTTAGTAGTTTCCTCTGTTCCTTGTTTGCAGAATTGGAATGAAATGACTGAACTGGTCTCCTCCAATGGAAACTACTGCAGCTATCGCAAAGCTTTTGCTGATTGTGTTGGCTTCAAAATCCCAATCTTGGGAGTCCACTTGAAGGACTTGATTGCAGTTCATGTCGTCTTTCCAGACTGGACTGATGAGAATAAAGTCAACATTGTGAAAATGCAGCAGCTTTCAGTTACACTGAGTGAGCTGGTTTCTCTGCAGACAGCATCTCATCATCTTGAACCAAACATGGATTTAATTAACCTGCTAACAGTAAGTTAAGAAAAATTGGGCTTGGAAATATATTTTCTCATTCTATTGTCTTCTCCATTCAAATCAAGAAGGTGGTATGGGAGATTGAAGTAATTCAGCTGGACTGCAACTTATGATTACCAGGTCCCCACTGGGGGCGGGGGATCCCCTGCTGCCAGCAGGAACTTCCCTGCCAATTCTGAGCTGACCAAAATGACAGGAAATCAGGGGGAGTGTCAGCAGCATCCTAGCACATCAACCTCTCTCCCTAGGCACCCAGAAGTAATGTCAGCTCATTGCTGGGGAATGCCAGGGATGCTTTCACAACTAGTCTCCAACGGCAACCCTCTGAGTCCAATCCATAAGGAGTGGTATGAAGCATGACCCCCTGATACCTCTATCTCCAAATACCTCAATGATATGGCATGTTTCATGGTATCAAAAACTACAGAGAAATTTAGTTCGAGCCCTTGTCTACATTCAAATGGAGATAATTAACTAAAGAGCTGCTGATGGAGGAGGAGGAGGAGGAGAAGAAGACGAAAAAGAAGAAGTTAATTTATACCCCACCCTTCACTCGGAGTTTCTGAGCAGCTTACAATGGTCCAGTAGTGAAAACAATAAGGGGAGGGGGGAGTATGGAAAGGGCCCAAAACAGAGTTTGGGGGTGCAAGTCTGTGGTAGGGTAAGACAAGACACACTTGAATGGTCATGTGCTAGCCTTGATATAGCAAAATCTTTGCCCTCAGGAGATGTCAGGTGGTCTGTAACATGTAGGTCAGATGACCTGTGATGCTGTATGACACTTCTTACACGCCTCCTTGACATCACCAAAAGGGGCAGGCTCCCAGGAGGTTGACCAGATTAATGGGACATAATGGGACTACCTAGCCTAAACAGAAACATAAATGCGGAATTTAGAGTCAGATTGCTACCTCATTGTAACACCAGAGCAAACACAATGGGGATGATCTGCATGACAGGATTAAGTCTTGGGCAATGTTGTCTCTCTGGAGCTTCTTCATTGTGTTCAGCACTTTCCTGAATAGCCAACAGGACCAGTCCATTGTTAAGGGTGTGGGTGTGGTAGCAACCTTCTTGCCTGTTGCTTCATCCATTTGCATTTCCGTGGGTGCGGCAGGAGTACGTGATGGTCTCACTTAGCCTTCATGGAGGTGGGCAGGAATAAGAGTTGTTGTTGAAGGATCTTCCAGGAATATGGCTTCTGAAGGGTGGCTGCTCTATGCACTGTCTTTGCTTAGTGACAGGAACGCCATTGAACTTCTGCGGGGCTTGGCTGGAAAGCTTGCTATCTGGGTGCACACTAGTACAAGGTCCTTATTTGGGCTATTATTATACACACTGCTTTCTTCTTGCCACTGAATGTCCATAGAAGCAATGTGTTAGTGTTATTTGATGGCATAAGTCCATAACATAAGCCCACAAAGGCTAAAGTCCTATAGTTTTGGCTATTGGCCAGAGTGAGTACAGTCCATTAAAGATGGAGGAGGGGGCGTGGGCTTACAACTGGTGCAAACATTCATACAGCTGCAGTGACCTGAATTGCTTGCAGTCTTTTTTTCAGTCCACTTTCCCCTATATGTTAGTTCCATAGCTAAGAGGAAAGGTGTTGTTGTTTTTTAATTTGACAATGTAACAGAAATTGATAGAGCACCCAAGATCACAGTGCAAAAAGAACATTGCTCCTATTCTGACTTAATGCTATTTTTGTAAAGTGTGCAAATTTGCCATTTCTCTGATATGTACTTATAATTCCCTATAATACCAGGAGGAAATGGTGGTACATAGTCTGAAGAAGAACGTATTTTCATCTAGTAGCAACTGACCATTAAACCTGTGTTGCTCAGTAGATACAGTTTTTAAAATTATGATGAGTACTATATTGTGCAGTGATTTGATAATGGTAGGATTACTCTAGAGTAAATAGCTTCAGTAGTGGAGTCTTTGGACTGAAGTAACTATGGTTTAATTCAAAGTCATCCCTTGTTCACCTTGCCTGTCCTCTCCTTCCTTTCTGTTCCTTTCTCTACCCACGGTCAAATCATAGATTGTAAGCTCTTTCAGACAGGAGTCTCAGCTTTTGTGCTTATGCTGGGAGGTGTCATCAGCATGGATACCATTTGTTAAACAACAGACATAGTAATCATAGTAATTCTAATGAGAGAAGTGACAGGAAGAAGCTTTGTGGGTGAAGAAGGCCAAAGGACTGAACAACAGCTTGGTGCTGCAGCTTGTAACTCTTAACTAACCTGCTCTGAGACTATGCAAATGTCTGGAAAGTCCCAGACATTTTTAGTCTAGTGAAAAGTATGACAAACAGTCTTCTAAAAAAATTGGACTGGAAGTAGATCAGAGAAGTTGCTTTTTAAATAAGTTTAGAAAGCACATGGTGGAGATAACTGCCACAATCCAAAATTCAGATGGTCATGCAGATTTGTGTAAGTCTAGACCTGACAGAACAATGAGAATTAATAGAGTATGAGCATCCCCAGGTATAAAATATATAGAAAAAGCAGGTGTGTATGTTTGGAAGGGCGTTGTATATGTCATGGATGGCCCAGTTCTCCACAGACTCACAGGGCTAGTTCAGCTGATACAGTGGCCCTGCTTCATTGGGGAAACCAGGCAGAAGGGAAAGCTTCTTTACCTCACTGCCTCCAGTGCCTGTAGATGCCCACATGATGATAGACCTTCTGGTTTGACATAAATAGACTCCATAATGCAGGTAAATACAGGTAGGATTTAACCTATTCCTACAGAGTTTATGTGGAACAGGTGTTGTAGCTGCCTGCAGGAGTTGGAGGCAAGGTCAGTATGTCAAGGATATAAAACACACTCCTTATCTCCTTTCCACTATGTGTCGAAGCTTGGACCACTTTGAAACTCCTCTCCCAAAATTAAATACTAAGGATCTACTATTCCCCCCACCAGCAACAAAATTCTGAAGTTAAACTTGATATGGGAAAAGGAATCGGCGAGAAAGCCAAAAAATAAAATATAATTATGAATGATTTCTGTTACCCTCACTGACTAGACAAACGTACATTCAAATTCATTCAGTCATGAAACTGACTAGAGTGGTGCCCATGACCTGACATGAGATTAAATGGTTTTGGAACAATAATCGCAGGGATGACTGCAGACTAAATTGGTCTTTTCTACTGATTCCCCCTTCCTGCTATAGACTCCAGTCATGTTGTTCTTCAGAAGCATTTTACAGAGATCAGGAATTTCCAGTGTGAGGGGGAAGGAAAGAAAGTAACATTCTGTTGATGGAAAATTTAGTCTGGATCCAGTTCACAGTGCTCCCTAATTCAACACACAACATGCAAGTAAATGGGAAGCAACTTTAAAAGATCAAAAAAATTTAAAAGGAAAGCTTTTCTTAAAATGAAGATGTTCAGTGGGGAAGTCCAAAATATTATTCAAAAGTCACTAAAATAGAAGATCATATCCATTTCAAAAGGAATATCATGGATATGGAAAAGGTTTGGAAAAGGACAATCAAATTGATAAATTGATGCTTCCCTTGCATAGAAAGGCAATGGAGGCTTTTTAATCTGGTGGAGGGCGGAATTACTAAATGATGCTGAGATAGAGATTTACAAAATGATGAAAGGTTTAGAAAGATGGATAGAGACATTTGTTTCTACTTCTGTCATAACACTAGAACTCGAGGGTTACCTGAGGAACTACTAGAACTTAGTCCATACAATGCATAAACAGGGCTTTTTTTTGTAGCAGGAACTCCTTTGCATATTAGGCCACACCTCCCTGATGTAGCCAATCCTCCAAGAGTTTACAAGGCTCTTAGTACACTGCCTAATGTAAGCTCTACATCAGGGGTGTATGGCCTAATATGCAAATGAGTTCCTGCTACAAAAAAAATCTCTGTATTAATGTATGGATTTGTTGTCCACATTATGTGGTAATTGCTATTGGCTTATAAATGTTCTTTTTTTTTCTTTACAAACATTTATCAATTGCTATTAGTCATGATGGTTAAATGGAAACGGCAGTATACCCCTGAATACCAGAGTCGAGGGAGAGTTGCCTTCATGCCACGCTTGTGATCATCCTGAATGTATCTGGCTGGTGGTGTTTAGAAATGGGATGCTGACCTAGCTAGATCTTTGGCCTGGTCCAGTGGGCTCGTCTTACATTTTTATTGTTTCAGTTACTTCAGGGAATGTTTGTAAGATCTATGTCAGGAGGATGGGTTCCTCCTGTTCCATCTTGCATAGTTATGTGACAAAGTTACCGCTCAGGTGCTTCTTTTCTCACCCCTATGTGACTATTAAACATTAGTGGGACATCCCTCTCTTGCACCCACCCAGCCATATTGTTTGTTCACAAGATTCCCTGCTCTGTGCATCATGAACACTGCAGCAGTGTAGCTGATTTTGGCTACAGTCAGGAAGTGGGGCTCCAAATCTCCATCATATTTCCTGGCACTTTCTTTTAACCGTAGTTGCTAGATAAAACAGACTCAAAGTTTTGTAGAGCTACCTCCTTGTGACTACTGCTTATACTTTTGCAAACCCGCAACTGGAACTCCACAAGGAATGAAGTGGACTGGGGTGGGATGTATTTCAACAGAAAAATTGTGGGTAAGGGGAAATAGTGAAGAACCCCAGATCTTCTTCCGCTTCTTGGCTGAACATTTAAAAGCTGCTCTGATACAAAAGTGACTATTAGTTTTGTTACAGTAATTTGCATGTAATGTTTTGCTAGGCTCTAAGAAATGCTGTTTTCCTTCTTGGTTGATTCCTAGCTTTCCCTCGACCTCTACCATACAGAAGATGACATTTACAAGCTCTCTCTGGTGCTGGAACCAAGGACTTCTAAATCAGTATGTCACTTTTCATATTGTATGAATGACAGTACAACTTCACTGCATGGCTGGTCTTGACAATAAGCTAATACCTTGTGATTTTATTTATTTATTTAAAATAGTTATATACCATTTTTCTGTCATTTACTCAAAGTGGTTTTGACCTGTAAATGGTAACATGATTCTGTGCTTGCGATTCATAAACACAGAAGCCCAAAAATGGCCTCATATACTACAATCAGGCCTCACAGCCATACAGTACTCAGTGGCTTTTTGAATGTGACCTATGGTTGCATATTTATTTACCACCTTTTTGTGCTATTATTCTTGTGCCTCTTTATGACTTGCAGAAATTCAACAGCTTTATGACTGGCAGAAATTCAACAGGTGAAACTTTCCCTAGTGAGGAGATGTGATGATTCAAAAAGCTCCATCCTGCTGCCAGTTTTTAAAAGTCCAGGAGCTCTAACAGGAAAAACTAGACAAGGACAGTATGGTGCTGAATGTTTTGATATATAAAAACTCCAAGGACAAGTCACACAATTCTAAGACCCCTCTTTTGTTAGTGGAGCAAACTTTTTACAGAATTTGTTGGATGCAGAAGACTGTAGAACTACTGTTCTTATGAAAACTTACATGTGCATATTCATCCATGTCTGGATAGTTTGCCTGCATGTGGCATTAGCCATTGCTGAGAATCCAGTGGTTATAAGGCACTCAAAGATCCTCACATCCATAGCTGTGATTTTTTTTTTTTACAGTGTAGTGATGGAACTGCCAGTGCGGAAACCTTTGGGAAAATAGAAGCTTTGTACCACAAGGAAAGTCATTATATCAATCTTTCAGTAAAATAGAATAAAAAAGATTGATATAATGACTTTCCACAAGGACAATTGTGCTATAACTCTTTCAATAAAATGCAGAACAGAAAAATCAAATATATCTTTTACATTTGCATTAGAGACCAGTTTAAGGGACAACCATGTAAGCATGAAAATAATGTTAATTCTACTGCTGCTAGTTTCCTACTTCAGTTATAACTTCCTTTCCATTTTCTCACTTGAAAGCGGGATTGCGCAAAGAGATCCAGCGTGCTTGGACTCCTGTGGTATGCCAAAAGTGTGATGCCCAACAAGACACTTGTACCAATTGTACTAGGAATTATTTGAGAGGAGAGTAATCTTGCTTGCACCTTATCCAGACAGTTCATGTGTGTCAAAAACATGCAGTTAAGATTTCATATACTGTAACAAGTCTTCTAATAAAGTAAAGATCTGGATTCATACATGTTGGAGGGCAATTTTCACAGGTTCCCCCATCCCTCAACAGTCTTTCAAGTACTCCTCATTCTGCTCCTCTATCTCACAGGAGCAGCATTTTGGTGTCCATTTCAGGCTGCAGTGGAAGTATGGATACAGGGAAGTCACGCTTCTGTGCATGGAAATCCTAGATGGGACCCAACACTATAGTTTGCAACATTGCCATGCCTGGGGCAGCAGGTGGGGGGCATCATGTAGTTTTGTTTAGGGACTTCTGAGCCTAATACTCTGAGAAGTCAGTTATGAACAATCCTGAAAATTATTTCTGATTTGTTAGCAGCCTACCTCTCCGACCACCCCGAATAAGGCAGTGGTTCCACTCGAGTGGGCATCTGGGGTAATACCAAAGCCAGATCCAAATATCATTAACAAGCACATCAGAAAATTAGTTGATGTAAGTATCTGAGAGAGTGCTCCAAAAGGTGGCATTTTTGTTTCCTCCCCTTTCTTGTTGAGAGATCTATATGGAGAGAGAGAAATGAGGGTAATGGGCAAAACTGTAGACCTACGTGTTGTGAATATGAGACTTACTTGGAAAACATGTTACTAAACAGTAATCCTAAACAAATCAATGTGATTTACGATTATGAATCAGGATAGGGGGTGTAGATGTTCATGGGAAGCTTCACATTTGGCACTATCCTACAGAGGAATAGGTGCCATGCAGTGTACCCTGTGTATGATAGCCCTACACTGTCATGTCACCAGGTACACATAAGTCTTTTTCAACATATGCACCTTCCCTCTATGTGTGTACACATGACAAAATAGTCATGTATGGCCATCGTGATTTGCATGTAGTGCCTTCCACCAGTTGGAATCCATACTGCTCACAGCCTTATGTTGGAGAACCTATTGTGTTCCAATAGAGAAAGGTGGGGGCAGGAGACGCTTGGTGATTCTACCCAGCATGGTCTCAGCCAGGCATCTCTCACCCTGTGTTTTGCAACTTGCCCCCATTTGGCCAGCTTTATGACATGGGGGTGGGACCAGCAAACCAGATGGCCAGTGATTCCAGTTTGGTGCACACTAGATGCTTTTAAAAAGGGGGCATTGGAGACAGGTTAAGCATTTGTAACTGTCTGTCAGCAAACATACCCTCCCATCCCCATGTAGTCATATTTTAATTCTGGTGTTACAAGTCACCTTTTTATGTCCCCAGAGGTTCTCTGGTTGACATGGCCTGGAAGGAATTTTACTCTTGGTTCTGACTTGGTAATAGACCGTAGGCGTTTGCCTTCCCTTTGGGACAAAGAGCATGTTCTGTGTACTGCTGAATGAGCATAATTGTCACAGCCAGCTGCTAGCCGGGTTACCAGTTCTGGGTTGGGAAATGCCTGGAGATTTGTGGGGGTGGAGCCTGGGGAGAGTGGGGTTCAAGGAGGGGAGGGTCCTCTACAGCATATAATATCAAAACAGCCATTTTCTCCAGGGAAAATGATCGTGGTCATCTGGAATCAGTTGTAATAATGGGAGATCTCTAGGTGTCATCTGGAGTCTGGTTGCCCTTATTTAGGCATTAACCTCAAAAAGCTATAACACTGTCTACAAGATGAATATTTCAGTGTCTTACTTTTTTTTTATGTATTCATTGACCATACTAAAGAACATAGCAAGTAATACTGTGTAAAGTATTTTTTTGCAAAATCTCAGTTACAATAATACAATAAATCCAAAAATTTCAAGCACATAAATGGAAGCTCTTAGTGTGTAATAGAATTGTCCAATAATTCTTGAGGTTACAAATTTTCTACTCATTCAAACTTTCTAAAGTGTAATACTATCCATAGAACAAGACAATGAGGGGTGGGTGTCTTGTAGTTTGAAGTCAAATATTTGAAGTATTTTCAGTATCAAGTAGCTTGCTTTTTTCAATGTTGTTTTACATAGTCGTTATTCAGATAATTTCTATTGAGTTCCTTATTTAGGTATTGGCTGGGAACACAGTGCAGGATGTGCAGGAATGGGCTTCCTGCATTACCCTAAAAGGTGGGTCCCTTTAAGGGACACCAGGTATGAAGTGCATGACAGCCATTTTCAAGGCTGGTATGCTGACCATGCCTTCAAGAGTATTTCAGCTTTTACTTCATGTGAATGATCCAAATTGCCTGTTTGCCTTAGCATGATCTAGACTGAAACATGCTTAGTAGCAGTATGTGTGAACAAGATTTGGGGGTATGAGTGGATCATAAGTTAAATATGAGCAGCAAGTGTGATGCAGTGACAAAAAAGGCTAATGCAATCTTGGGCTGTATCAGCAGAGGTGTAACATCTGAATTGCAAGATGCCATAGTCCTGCTGTACACAGTATTGGTCAGCCACACCTGGAGTATTGTGTGCAGTTCTGGAGGCCTCACTTCCCAAAGGATGTGGACAGTATGGAGCAGGTATAGAAGAGAGCAACAGGGATGATCAGGGGCCTGTAGACCAAGCCCTATGAAGAAAGGCTGAGGGACTTGGGAATGTTCAGTCTGGAGAAGAGGAGGTTGAGGGGGGACATGATTGCTCTCTTGAAGTATCTGAAGAGCTGTTGCTTAGAGGAAGGCAGGGAGATATTCCTGTTGGCAGCAGAGGATAGGACACAGTAATGGGTTTAAAGTAAGGGTGGGAAGGTACCAGCTGGATATTAGGAAAAAACCTTTTTACAGTAAGAGTTATTCAACAGTGGAATCAGCTACTGAGGGAGTCGGTGAGTTTCCCCCTCACTGGCAATCTTTAAGCAGTGGCTGGACAAATACTTGTCAGGAATGCTCTAGGTTGATCTTGCATTGATCAGGGGGTTGGACTAGATGGCCTGTATAACCACTTTCAACTCTATGATTCAGTGACAGGCAGACAGCTCATGTGAAATTATGCTGTCTTTGGACCTTCCCAATATAACTCTTAGGTCGTTTTCGCACTCACCTCCAGCCGGCGCGACCCCCCTCTTCACCGCGCAGGATCTGCGCGGATTTCGCACTAAATGCCGCGGAGCAGCCTTTTGCGCCGGAAACTCCCGTCGCAAAAGCCGCTCAAACATAAATCACCAAAAAGCAGTTTGGCGAAAACGACCTTAGAATCATAGAGCTGGAAGGATAGAGCTGGACGGATCTTGCAATTACAGCAAAGTAAATTCTTTCTACATATTGCAAAGCTGGCATCCATTCACAACATGCATCTACAGCATGGACCTAAGAAATTGGAGAAGCTCATCTTGTGGAACATTCTTTATTCAGCAGTTATCTGTGTTCCTACTTGATTTCTGAGGAAATGGTTTGGTTGTTTGCCTTTTTCTTTCCAGTGTATTAATTCCTTTCCTTTTTTCAGTCTGTTTTTAGAAACTATGACCATGACCATGATGGTTACATTTCTCAAGAAGACTTTGAAAGCATAGCAGCCAATTTTCCTTTTCTGGACTCATTCTGCGTATTAGATAAAGATCAGTAAGTAATTGTATTCCCATGATTAAAATTTATAAATGCAGAAAACAAACTCTTCTCTTGCTTCAAGCTGAAGCCAGTTTCTCTGTTATCTTCTGAACAACCCCATGTGATATGTGACTAATATGCACATTTTACATAAACCTGGAGATCAGCTTTTCCTAGGTGGACCTAAGTGTGTGGATGACTCAGTATCTGAACTTAAATCTCCTAGGGTTTGTGTAGCATTTACAGAGTGCTAGTTATCACAGAAAGCTGCAATGTGTTTACTGAATTTTCCATAACCTGAATCTTCCACTCTGCATCATATGTCAAAAGAAACTACTTTTTAACACATATTCAGGGTTTGTAATCAATTACAATAAGTCAGAGTTATATCCCATTTATCTTGAAGATAAAGGGGATAATACTAAGGACAATATTTCTAAATCTTTCCCATTCAAATGGGTAAAAGAGAAATTGCGACATCTGGGAATACTTATCCCTACTAACCTTCAAAAATTATTTAGCTGCAACTTCAACCCCTTAACAGAAGAAATGCATTCCACTATTATAGACTAGGCCAAACTTTCTTTTTCCTTGATGGAAAAAATTGATCTGATTAAATCCTTTCTGTTTCCTAAATTCCTTTTTAGATTTCAAAATATTCCAATATCAATCCCTGGGACCTTTTTTAAAAAATGGCAAAAAAAAAAAGAAACTCCTTGATTAACAGTAGTAGACAAGTGAGGACCTGCAATACTCATGGGGGGATCCCTCCCGCATCACTGCCGATTCCCCTTATGGCTCAGGAGACTTGCCAGTGGATAAACTCAGCATCCTCTTATGCCACTGCTCAGCCCAGCTACTGACATCCTCAGCTTGGTGCAATGGCCGCATCTTTCACTTCCACTGCTAAGCCCAGTGCAGCGGCTGGGTGTCCTCTGCCATTGCAGCTAGGCTGCAACAGCTGCCAGGAGCCTTCCTCCACTGTGGCTGGGTTGCAGCAATCCTTGGCATCCTCCACCACCACCACCAAGCCCAGCACGGCTGCTGGGTGTCCTCTGCTATTGCAGCCAGGACTAAGTGGCTGCCAGAAGTCCTCCTCCACTGTGACCAGGGTGCAAAAATTAACAATCCTGCACCACCATAACTGAACCCAGAGCAGCTGTTGGATTGCTCTGATGCTGAGGCCAGGCCTTGCTAGGCCCAGCTGCTGCCAAGCCAAGCTGTATTGGCTCTGCTCTCATCAGGTAAGAGCATTTTCTGTGTGTGCACAGACAGTGCAAATGTATTTGGCAGGATATTCCAAACCCCCTCCCATTTTATATTTTTCAGATTTTTGTATAAGCCTAGGAAGTCATCCAGTTTGAAGAAAAAATGGTTTCGCCTCAGTATGGCCCTGATCTGCAGATTTAAGTATCCACAGATGGAGGCCACACATGGCTAATAGTATAGATTAACTACGGCAGAAAGAAGAAGCTAAATCAGCCCCTTAATATTATTGACTAGTTTAAAACATTTTGGAAGTATATGGAAAGGAAAACTTGGGATGTCAAATTAACATTCTACAAAGAAAGGAAAAATATATTTAATATTTTTGTGGGATTTTTTGGAATACTGAGGGTGGAAGGTGGAGAATTAAACCTGCATCCAAGCCAGAAAGACTAGAGAGCATTCAATAATAAACAATTTAAATTATAAAGTTATTTGTTGTTTAAAACTGTTAACTTGGAACTCAGTTTTGTGTCCAGAAATATAATCTGGGCTGTCTAATCATACTTCTTAGAAATGCAAGTATATGACTTTATGTTTTAGTCCTTCTTGATATGCAGGGCTTTTTTGTAGGAGAAACTCCTTTGCATATTAGGCCTAAGGTTGCCAAGTCCAATTCAAGAAATATCTGGGGACTTCGGGGGTGCAGCCAGGAGACTTTGGGGGTGGAGCCAGGAGACATTGGGGGCGGAGCCAGGAACAAGGGTGTGACAAGCATAATTGAACTCCAAGGGAGTGCTGGTCATCACATTTAAAGGGACAGCACACCTTTTAAAATGTCTTTCTTCCATAGGAAATAATGAAGGATATGGGCACCTTCTTTTGGGGCTCATAGAACTGGACCCCCTGGTCCAATCATTTTGAAACTTGGAGGGTCTTTTGGGAAGAGGCACTAGATACTATACTGAAAATTTGGTGCCTCTACCTCAAAAAATAGCTCCCCCAGAGCCCCCGAAACCTCCAGATCAATTCCCCATTATACCCTATGAGAAATATTTCACATGGGGAATAATGACAACGTTTCCCTCTCCTCCACACACACCCCTTCTCGCAAATCTGATGTAGGGGATTGGCTCTCTACTCACCAGCCAGCTTCTTCACAGTAACAAAGACACAGACACAGAAAGTTGAAGCCTTTCACCATCTCTGGAGGTGCAAAGGCACATGGTCCTTTGGGGCAGGGCAGGAAGCAGCCTGGGAAAGCTCTGGCTGCTGCAATGGAGCTGGGTGGGAAGGGGAGGGGCAAGGAGAAGCTGCTGCGATCCGAGGTGAGAAGGGAAGGGAAGGGAGGAGGAGAAGCATCAGGGATCGGTGGGAAGGGGAGAGGAGAAGCTGCTGGGATCTAGGCTGCGTGGGAAGGGCCGCCATTCCCCCCGCTTTCTGGATTTTTGCCGAGTGGGGGGAGGAGGCTCCAAATCGGGGGTCCCCCGCCCAGGCGGGGGATTTGGGAAGCCTAATTAGGCCACACACCCCAATCCTCCAAGAGCTTACAGGGCTCTTCTTACAGGGCCTCTTCTTACAGGGCCTAATCCTTTTGGAGGATTAGCTACAATAGGCGGGTATAGCCTAATATGCAAAGGAGTTCCTCCTACAAATAAAAGCCCTGCTGATATGTAAAAAATACTCTACATCAGGGCTTTTTTTCTGGAAAAAAGAGGTGCCAGAACTCTCAAGAGGGAAATGAAGGAAAAATACACAGGTGCCCCATACAAACTTTTAAACATTTTTTGAAAATTTTATTTCCATGAAGAGGTTCCAGAACTCTGTTCTGCTGTGTTCCCCCCCAAAAATAGCTCTGGTCTGCATGCATATAGATTGAAAATGAGTATGTAAGGGAGAAAACTGGCTAGGTCAGGGGTGTTGAACATGCAGTTTGGGGGCCGAATCAGGCCCCCAAAGGGCTCCTATCAGGCCCCCAAGCAACTTGCTGTCATCTGCTTCTTTCTCCCTATATCTTGCTTCCTTCTGCACCACAGCTTGCTTTGCAAGGCTTGCTCAGTTGCACAGGTGCTACAGAGCAAAACCTCTATTTTCTCCTTGGCTGAGGCTCCTCCCTTGAGGAGGAAGGGGGGAGGAATAGCTTGCTTTGCCAGGCTCTCTCAATTGCTCCTGAGCCCAGCCTCTCTTCCTTCTATTAGCTGAGGCTCCTAACCCCCCCCCCCCACACACACACACACATCAGTCCCCTGGGGAAGGAAGGAAAGAGCCACAGCTTCCTTTACCCAGTTCTCTGGATCCCAGGGGAGAAATATGAAGAAAGCATCTTTAAAACCAATGAGTACTAACATTTTAAGCATGTTTAAATTTTTAAAAATATATGTTTGAGTTTCTCTGTGTTCTTTATAAAGTTTATATCTCTGCTACCTAATCTTAAATAAGTGCACACATGGCCTGGCATGGCTTGGTCCAACCCAACATGGCCTGGCCCAACAAGGTCTCATTAACGTCAGGTCCGGCCCTCATAACAAATGAGTTCGACATCACTGGGCTAGGTCTTTTCCCAGGTCTTTTCCATGCCCTGCAAACTTTACATGGGCAAGCAGTTTCTAACACAGGATGTTGTTCAGACAGGGATGCAACCATTTTCATTCTAAAATGGTACAACTTCTAGGCAGAGAGGGCTGTGTATCTATCTCTCTGTCTTTCTATAAAATTCATGTTCCCCTTTCTGCCTGATCTGGGTCAGCAGAAAGCAGCTAACAATTAAGAGCAGAACATTATAAAACTATCATAAAACCAACTTTAAACCTACTTAAAAACACAGACCCAACAATTAAGTATAGGGTAGGAAGTAGAGGGTCATTGAGGGAATGCCAGGCAAAGCTGATGGGAAGGATGATTTCAAACTCTTCCATATTTGGTAGGCCTGCCCCCCACATGCAAGAATTTTGGGGCATGGTTGCTGTTGTATTTCTGGCAGGATTAGGCTAGGTATGAGGACATATTCTAGAGTTTTTCTTTATCCTTGTTACCTATATAGTCTCATTACCATGAGATAAGCAAGTTATTGTTTTATACATGGTAACTGCTGCTAAACTTGTATTTGGAAAGGTTTGGAAACAAACCTAAAATTATGAGCAGGGAGAATGGTTGGGAGAAACTTAGGATTTTTTAAAATTTTGTTTAAACTCACAGTTTTTCAAAGGTGTTAGGATATTAATAAATTGGAAAAGGATGCAATTATCTGGATGGTTCCAGAGCGCTTTTTTGGGGGAGGGGGAGAATGTAGTGGAACCTTTTTGTGGTAATAAAATTCTCAAAGAAATGATTAAAAGTTCATGAGGGGTACTCGTGGGTTTCTCCATTTCCTTCTTGAGAGCTCTGGCACCTCTTTTTCCAGAAAAAAGGCCTGGGATAGTTCTATGTACAATTTCTATTTAATTTTGTATGCATATGTCTGGTGTCAGCATGTAGGGCTAGATATTATGCGAGATGCAATGGATCCATATGTTCTTCCCTTGTAATGATTAGCGGAAGTGCTGATGAGGGGCCTTTGTAAAAGATAATTGACAGTAAGAAGGAGGGTAATTCCTTTTCCCTGCTGATGATTATCCTCTGCAAACTGTCAAAACTGTCCCCAGGATCTGAAACTATGAATTTATGAAATGACATCAATGTCTGTTCATTTTATCCCATTCTTCTCCCAGGGAGCTCAGTGGTTCCCATATCATTCTCATAACATCCCTGTGAGGGAGGTTAGATTCAGAGAAGGTAAATGGCCCAAGGTCTTCCAGTGACCTTCATGGCTGAGTTATTATTTGAACCCAGGTCTCAGCCTGTATTTGTTCTGGAAGAGTATTAGAATTGCACCAAACAGAGTTCTAATTCTGTACTAAAGGATTATACCCTCAAAAGTTAGTTATTCTGATTCACATTGTGTAGGTCAAAGTATTAAATTTTCAGTGTTTTTTGAATTACCATATACCAGTTTCTGAAGCAGGAGCTATGATAGACCCAGTCAAAGAGTCTGCATGCTCTTTTTCCTTTCTCAGTGGTAATAATAGATTTTGCCCCCTTTATTCTCCATATTTTTAACAGGGATGGTCTTATCAGCAAAGAAGAAATGATGGCTTATTTTCTGAGGGCCAAATCTCAACTACAATGTAAAATGGGACCAGGTTTCATTCATAACTTTCAGGAAATGACCTATCTCAAGCCAACTTTCTGTGAGCATTGTGCTGGATTTGTAAGTATATGTCAGGACAATTCTAGGGTACATATGGGCTATGATGTGTTTAATTGTGACATAGAAAAATAGTTTAAATAAAGGGTAGGTTAACAAACTAAATCTTTTGATTAATTTACTTAATGGAGACTAATTTAAAACTGTGGAGACAGACTGGGCTGTGCTTTAAAGACACACTTGTTTATTTTTCTTATTTTGATAGAATTTGTAATGGGAAAGGAAAAAGGAAAGGTC
This sequence comes from Heteronotia binoei, assembly GCF_032191835.1. Lineage (NCBI taxonomy): Eukaryota > Metazoa > Chordata > Lepidosauria > Squamata > Gekkonidae > Heteronotia > Heteronotia binoei. Next base: position 175,361,361 of record NC_083223.1, read on the forward strand.
CCCTGTGCAAGCACCAGTCGTTTCTAACTCTGGGGTGACGTTGCTTTCACATTTTCATGGCAGACTTTTTACAAGGTGGTTTGCCATTGCCTTCCCCAGTTATCTACACTTTCCCCCCAGCAAGCTGGGTACTCATTTTACCGACCTCAGAAGGAAGGAAGACTGAGTCAACCTCAAGCCGGCTACCTGAAAACCCAGCTTCCACTGGGGATTGAACTCAGGTCATGAGCAGAGCTTAGGACTTCAGCACTGCAGCTTTAACACTCTGCTTCTAAATAATATGCCTGATAGTATGAAAATAATATCAAACAAGAGGACAAAAACAACATACAGTGCTATAAATGAATGAAATGGAATCAAAATGGGGTCTCTCTTGAATCTAATTGTAACTTTAGAAGCCAAAATTCCATGTTGTATCCAGGAACTGTGAAAATGGCATAAATAGATTGCATTAAGCTAGCCAAGATTGCTCATTCCAACCAATTGGAAAAAATGGTACTATTTGGAATCAATATTCTCCACTTGTTATGTGCTGCCTCATTTGTAGGTCATGGAAACAGCAGCACAAATTAGCTGCCTTGAGCCTCACAGCTGAATGGATGGCTCTGTCTTACAGGAAGGGTGTTGAGCCACTGTATCCTGTTTGCGCTTTTGTAGCCATTGTGTCTATCTTCATCATGAGGGTGATTTCCTTCCGGCTTTCTTTTTCATTCCCTTTGTCTTTAATTACAGCTATGGGGCATAATCAAGCAAGGCTACAAATGTAAAGGTACTGTAAATCATACATGGGTTTTGATTCTAAGATATCAATATTCCTGCTGTTTAGCACAGTTAATTATTGGCAAAGGGACAATGCTTTCTTTCCACTTTTGCCATTTTTGATTAAAATGGGGTGTTATTTTACCACCCCTAAACTGTTTTAATTCCTCAGTACTTTTTTCACCTTTAGCTTCCTTTAAAATATAAAACTTCCTATGGCTGTGCACTTTTAGCAAGCAATGGTATGCTCTTGTTGAAGCTAAGCATTTCTAGGGCTTGTTTATGAAACTGGAGTTAAGCCTATGATTGAATAGCTTGGGATCTTACAATAATTTTTGTCTGAACCATATCCTGATTTTCTTTCTCAGAGCATTAGTCTAAATTTTTGTTTAAATTGTTAAACTAGAGAGACTAATTCTGCCAAATCTGAAAGATCAATGCTCTGGGTTGCTTTTGTGTGATATTGTTAAGTAGTAATGGAGGGAACGATACATTACACATACACACTAAAAAAACAAAGGTTCAAAGGGAAATCCATTCCTGGAAGCTGGTTTGGAGCAGAGAAGCAGTAAGAGGAAAGGAAATGTTTAACCCTTCCCTTGCTCCAAATCATGCCCACATGTGACATTCCACTGTGGTGTTCCAGTCATGGAGGTCTTCCCCAGTAAGGCTTATCTTTCTCCTCTGTTATGTTTGTACCTATCATCATCTTCAGGCACTGATCATGGCTACTGCTGTGATTGTAGTAAGAAGCTGGGAAACTCTATGCTCCTGATAAATAAATATCTGCTCTAGGGACTCTTTCGATATAACATTTCATGCTTCTGGCAGTATCTGCATCAGTTATTCCAAAATGGCTCTTATGGACATATTAAAACTTTTGCAGATGTCAGATTTTGTATCTGTTTAGAATTAATTTTATTCAATTTATTTCAGACTGTGGTGCCAATTGCCATAAACAATGCAGAGATCTGCTTGTTCTGGCCTGCAGGAAGTTTGTCAGAGGGACATCACTGAGAAGCAACCATGGTTCTCTACCTAATAGTCCATCATTGCCAGCAGGTAAAAGAAACTTGTGTGTCCCACTGATGGTTTGTTGAACAATATTGGTGGCTGTTAACAATTTATCAGTTATCTAGAAGAGCAGTAGTTAGCCACTGGGTTGACAAGAAGAAGAAGAAGAAGAAGAAGAAGAAGAAGAAGAAGAAGAAGAAGAAGAAGAAGAAGAAGAAGAAGAAGAAGAAGAAGAAGAAGAAGAAGAAGAAGAAGAAGAAGAAGAAGAAGAAGAAGAAGAAGAAGAAGAAGAAGAAGAAGAAGAAGAAGAAGAAGAAGAAGAAGAAGAAGAAGAAGAAGAAGAAGAAGAAGAAGAAGATATTGGATTTATATCCCGCCCTCTAAGAGTCTCAGAGTGGCTCACAATCTCCTTTACCTTCCTCCCCCACAACAGACACCCTGTGAGGTGGGTGGGGCTGGAGAGGGCTCTCACAGCAGCTGCCTTTTCAAGGACAACTTCTGCCAGAGCTATGGCTGACCCAAGGCCATGCTAGCAGGTGCAAGTGGAGGAGTGGGGAATCAAACCCGGTTCTCCCAGATAAAAGTCCGCACACTTAACCACTACACCAAACTGGCTCTCCAGAAGAAGAAAGTGTCTTGGGTGTCCAAGGCTGCACTATTGACTCTAGCCCACAGTAAGTCCCTGAAAAGATTATGATGGAATACCCTCCACAGTGAGATGCATAAGTCCCAATTTTTGTGTAACCATGGAAACTTGGAATGCCATGAAGATCCATTTCAAGCTGCCTTGAACCATGAGGAAAGGCAGGGTATAAACGTTTTAATAATTACATGTCTGCATGACTGGCGGGGAATGGACTAGATTGTTAACTCACACATGACTTGTGTAGGTCACTTGATAACTCCCCACCTCACTGCTCCGTCTCCATCAGGGATTACAGGCACTAGTGTGGGAAGTATACAATCTGGGTTACTCATAAATTACTCTTGCATATTGCAGATGTTACTGAAACAACAAGAGTCCCCCCCCCCCCCAATGTCTACCCATTACTTTATAATCTGCAGTTAAAGACAGTTGCCTGGTGTATAGGCACCCATCATTTGAAAAGCTAATGCCATTCTTTCCACTTGGTTGCTCTTTGTTTGTGATTACGCTTAGTAAGTAACAATGTATATTACAGCTATGACATTTCATCCCATTGTCACTTCCATCTCTATCGCTATTGCACAAGTCAAATAATAAATGCTGGCTATTAAGTATGGCGCAGAGAAACTCAGGCAACAGATTACATGTAACTGAGGCAAAAGCATTTGTTTAAACCCAGATCTGCCCCAATTATATAGCAAAGGAGGGGGACAAATTGAAATTTATTTTTTTAGAGCAAAACGGGCACACAGATAAGGTGAATCATTCCTGATCATGCTGCCCTCCCCTTTTCTTCATATGGCATTTCCTTTCAGTTGCTTTCCCCCCAGCAGGGCTCAGTTCAGAACTCAAAGCTCAGATGGTTCTGCAGAGAGCTTGTGGGAGGTCAGCTATGGGTTAGGAGAGGGTTAACTGCACACCACTTTTGCTCTACAGATTAGCCTTTGCCTCCTGCTTTATAGACTATTAAGAGCACCACTAAGTTTAAAGAAATGGATGTGCCCTCTTCCTGTGTATTTAGTTCCTCATACATAGATTCCTCATACATACAAATTCCAACTGTCTACCTGGGAAGAGATTCTGGCAAGATTTCTCAATTTTCTCAACCACTTTTTCAAAGGGTTACCCTTGAAGTTATTCTCAAATAAAGACAAATTTAGAATTCTGTTGAAAGCTGTTGTTTATCATGAGGGCAAAACTGGCCACGTACAGCAGCCTATGAGGCGAGCCTCTCTACATCATTATTTGACTAGAGGGAACTTGAAGTTCACCTATTTTAATTATTCCTTCTAGGTAAGATCCTCCATATCCATCCCCCCAAAGATGATACAGCCTATATGACTCAGATTGCAGCATTTCACAAGCAAAGAGAAGCAAGTGAAAACAGTACACTGATATACACAAGCAGGGCTTTTTTTTGGTAGTAGGAACTCTTTTACATATTAGACCACTACCCCCTGATGTAGCCAATCTTCCAAGAGTTTACAGGGCTCTTAGTACAGGGCCTACTGTAAGACCCAGGAGGACTGGCTACATCGGGGTGTGTGGCCTAATATGCAAACAAGTTCTTGCTACAAAAAAGCCCTGTACACACGGTACTAATTGGGGACATAACTCAAGCAGTTACATCAGCCAAATTGACCTTTATTGGTACTAAGTTCAAGTCAAGTCAGCCTTTATTGGCACTAAGTTGATCTTCCCAAATAGTCCAGTGCTCCACAGCTCCAGTTAGCAACCATGTCTCTGAGGTCTAGTGGACACTGAACTGCTTCACAAATCACCATGATGATAGATTCAGGTGGGTAGCTGTGTTGGTATGAAGCAGCAAAACATTTGAAGCCAGTGGCACCTACAACGTTATTGTTGCATTTGCAGACTCTTGGATGCTTTAAGCAATTGTTGCTTGTTTATTCTCTTTGGCCATGATTAAGACCAGCAGTCACAAGATCTATGTGCTGCTTCCCTGTTAGAAGGTTCCAATTTTGAAGTTATTAAAGATACTTGTGTATCTTTACTCTTTTTTTAGTGCAAGAAGTCTTCAGTTTTCCTAACGTTGCTCCACAAAATCAGTATCTAGACAGCAGAGCAATCACACTGGTTACTGGCTCTTCTCGCAAGATTTCTGTACGCCTGCAGCGGGGGACCACCAGTCAAGCAACCCAGACAGAGCCTCTGTGGCATGAACCAGGCTGGGGTGATTCAGGATCACATACCTTCCCCAAGATGAAGTCCAGGCTGCATGGAAAATCTGGAAAGAATAAAGGGTTTGCTAAATGGGAGAATGAAAAGCCCAATGTTGAGCCCAATATAGACACAGAAGTCGCCTCTACTGCACATGTATTGAAACAGAATGGAACAGATGCCTTTCTAAAAAGACAGGATATGGAGGTATGCTATATCATTGTTTATCCATGGCTGGGAATCTCTCTTCCCCACTAAAATTTTACAATATTGTTTTCCATCCAAGTTTAACAGACTTAGCATGACAAGCATTCACTGGTCAGATCCATTATAGGTCTTAGGAAGCTTCATTTGTTTTGAAGGCTGAATTTATTACCTTCATATTTAACATGTATGCAACAACCACCTAGTGCTTCATGCACCACTTGGGAGCAGTGACCATAACGTTATTCATTTCACCATTTGTATGAATAGGGAGTTGCCCCAAAAGACCAGCACAACCACGTTTAACTTTAAAAGGGATAAATTCTCTGAGATGATGAGGCATGTGAAGAGGAAACTGAAAGGAAAGGTAAATACAGTCAAAACCCTTGGGGAAGCTTGGAGGCTATTTAAAACTACAATCCTAGAAGCTAAGATAAAATATATACCACAAGTTAGGAAAGGCACAAACAGGTATAAGAAAAGGCCTGCATGGTTAACAAACAAGGTAATGGAAGCTGTGAAAGGTAAGAAGGACTCCTTTAAGTGGTGGAAAGCTAGTCCAAGTGAGATTAATAAAAGGGAACACAGGCTGTAGCAAATCAAATACAAGATTGTGATCAGGCAGGCAAAAAGGGACTATGAGGAATATATTGCAAAAAACATAAAGACCAACAACCTGTTACATTTCTTTGAGAGGGTGAACAAACATGTGGACAAAGGAGACCCGATAGATATTGTTTGCTTTGACTTCCAGAAAGCTTTTGATAAAGTTCCTCATCAGAGGCTCCTTAGTTAGCTTGAGAGTCATGAAGTAAAAGGACAGGTCCTCTTGTGGATCAAAAACTGGCTAATTAATAGGAAGCAGAGAGTGAGTATAAATGGGCGTCTTCGCAATGGAGGACGGTAAGCAGTGGGGTGCCGCAGGGCTCAGTACTGGGTCCCATGCTCTTTAACTTGTTCATTAATGATCTGGAGTTGGGAGTAAGCAGTGAAGTGGCCAAATTTGCAGATGACACTAAATTGTTCAGGGTGGTGAAAACCACAGAGGATTGTGAGGCACTCCAAAGGGATCTGTCGAGGCTGGATGAGTGGGCATCAACATGGCAGATGATGTTCAATGTGGCCAAGTGCAAAGTAATGCACACTTGGGCCAAGAATCTCAGCTACAAATACAAGTTGATGGGTTATGAACTGACAGAGACTGACCAAGAGAGAGATCTTGGGGTCATGGTAGATAACTCACTGAAAATGTCAAGACAGTGTGCGATTGCAATAAAAAAGGCCAATGCCATGCTGGGAATTATTAGGAAGGGAATTGAAAACAAATCAGCCAGCATCATAATGCCCCTGTATAAATCAATGGTGCGGTCTCATTTGGAATACTGTGTACAATTCTGGTCACCGCACCTCAAAAAGAATATTATAGCATTGGAAAAAGTGCAGAAAAGGGCAACTAGAATGATTAAAGGTTTGGAACACTTTCCCTATGAAGAAGGTTAAAATACCGACTATGGGGTGACATGATAGAGGTTTACAAGATTATGCATGGGATGAAGAAAGGAGAGAAAGAAATACTTTTCTCTCTTTCTCACAATACAAGAACTCATGGGCATTCAATGAAATTGCTGAGCAGTCAGGGTAAAACAGATAAAAGGAAGTACTTCTTCACCCAAAGTGTGATTAACATGTGGAATTCACTGCCACAGGTAGGCTTCCCAATCCCCAGGTCCCAGCGGTGGATCCCCTGTTTTTACAGGCTTCCCCCCCCCCCGCCCCAGCCAGATGGCTGCCAGGGGAAGCCCCGCCCCCACAGTCACCATGAAGTTTTAGAGCTCCTGCAGGTTTAGAAACCTGCAAACAGGTCCGTTTTTAAAAAGTGTGCCTTTAAGGCTGAGAAGGAAACAGGAAGGGCTTCATGGGAAAGGGTCAGTAGCAGTTTCATCGGAGAACGGCCTCTCCCTTTGTTTTGCTTTCAATTTTCATAGCAAGTAAAGTTCTGCAGGAACAAGACCCAGTAAGTATTTGTGTGTGAGAGAGAGGGAGGAGGCAGGGGATTCCCTGGTTTGGAGGCCCTCCCCCTGCTTTAGAAAGCATGAGGGGGGTTAGGGAAACGTCTACTGGGCACTCTATTATTCCCTGTGGAGAACGATTCCCATAGGGAATAATGGGGAATTGATCCACGGGTATTGGGGGCTCTGGGGGGGGGCTATTTTTTGAGGTAGAAGCACCAAATTTTTAGTATAGCATCTAGTGCCTCTGCCCAAAATACACCCCAAGTTTCAAAATGATTGGACCAGGGGGTCCAATTCTATGAGCCCCAAAAGATGGTGCCCCTATCCTTCATTATTTCCTATGGAAGAAAGGCATTTAAAAAGGTGTGCTGCCCCTTTAAATGTGATGGCCAGAACTCCCTTGGAGTTCAGTTATGCTTGTCACACCCTTGTTCTTGGCTCCACCCCCAAAGTCTCCTGGCTGCGCCCCCAAAGTCCCCAGATATTTCTTGAATTAGATTTGGCAACCCTAGCCACAGGAGGTGGCTACAAGCATAGCCAGCTTTAAGAGCTGATTGGATAAAAATATGGAGCTGAGGTCCATCAGTGGCTATTAACCACAGTATATATGTGTATGTGTGTATATATGTATGTATATATATATATAAATTTTTTGGCCACTGTGTGACACAGAGTGTTGGACTGGATGGGCCATTGGCCTGATCCAACATGTCTTCTCTTATGTTCTTATGTACATGTTCTGGACAAACGCCTATCTTGAGATTAAGCCAAATAGGGCGCAGGGGCTTATATACTCAGCAGAATCACTTTGTTTAGTTCTCACTGTTCAGTTTCAGACTACATTTCCCTATTCTCAGAAAGTTAAAAAAAATAAAAAATAAACCTTCCTACACACAAAGACCTATCATGTTGGTGAATTCTAGCCTTGCCCTCTCCCCAGCAAGCTTGTTTTAGTAAAAAAATGTCCTCTGTTCAGAAAAAAAACCCACCAGCAAAGCAATCAAGCATGCAGTCCTTGCATTTTGAATCAGCTGTATTAAGTATTGGTTCAGTAGATAGACTCTTGGATCATGTGGCCCATCTCTATCAGTGGAATACAAAGACTGCATTCAGACATCACCATCCAACTGAGATTCGCTGCAGTGGGCACAAGCATTATTTGTGTGCAGTGCTCAGTATGCTCTGTCACTCCTCCCCTCTCCCTCTTTTCATTGTGCCTAAAGCACAATTAAGGCTTCTGAGAATTTGGGAAGGGGCTGTGGGGAAGTGGGAAATAAACTCTGCAGAGCTGCGTTCAAGCATCGCAGGGAGCCCTAAGCCTTAATCGTGTGCTCCACTCGTGGGAGGGGAATGTGGAAAGGGCCAAGGCGAGCAAGCAGACATATCAAAACAAATGTGTTGGTGCCCTTTGTAGCAAATCTCTGGTTACAGCTTGTTTTTATGGCAGCATGTAGCCCCAGATATCAAATAAATATGCTTGCCTTTTGATTTATTACAGGATAGCTGATCTGCTTCTGCAAAAGATGGAAGACTATTCAAGAAGGCACCACAGCTTAGACTTGCTGGAATTCAGCAGATTTTTCTTCTATTGCCTGTGCCAGAACTTTTAATAACTAATTAATGCTATATTTATTTTCTCATACAGTTGAAATAATTTGGTAAGTCCTGCACAGATAAAAAACAAAGAGTGTTATAACTCTGAGACCTTTCAGATTCTTTGTTGCTGTGGGTGGGTGTGTGAAAACTGGCTGTAGACTATTTCATTGCTACCAAGGACACAGTGCTTTCTAGAATTACTGCAACGATCATGCTCAATGTCTGAGACAAATGTTTCTTAATACTACATGTTCTGATGTGCACATTCTTTGCCTGAAACTTGCAGCAACACCAAAATCCTTTGAAAACTGACACAAGCTCAAGAGTTTCTCCCACAGTGCCTTCTGCAGCCCCATTTTAATTCCATCTTTAGCCACCCCACCCCACATTCTTCCAAGGAAAATTGGAAACCATCTACATTTTCCCGTTAAATATGTGATAAGCTACTGATGTGTGTGCAAGACATTCCAAGCACAGGGTAATTAGATGAAGCCATTTCAATTATCAACTAGGGGTGGAAAGACTTATGAAATTATGGTGATTTTGTTATGCTTATGGCTGTTTAAGGAATTCATAGAAAAGATCTGTCTACTATATTTTAATTATGATGTAGTAATAATGTACTACATTTTAAAATTTAGTTTTCACTTAAAAAAAAGTTCAACAAACAATGTAATCTAAATAAAGCAATACTAGATTTTATTAACAGTAAATGTCACCATAAAAGCTTTACTGGAGAATGTTTAATGAAAATCAGAGCTGGATAGGAGCAACACATCCTCTGACAGAGACAGACTAGCATAAGCTAACGTTTTGTCCAACTCACTGGTCATTTGCCATGTAATGTATGAAGCCATTGCCTGTTACAGTTTGGCAGCTTGCAACAGAGTATTCAGTATGCTGTAACTCAGATGCTTAACGTTTTTTTTAGACATTATTTTTGAAGAGGGGAATTATATCCAGCTCTTCCACAGCTCAGGGTGTCCCAAAACACTATACAAGTCACCATCAATACAAGATTAACAATAAGAGTCAAAGCCTTCAAAGATTAAAACCCTCTACCCCTAAAAAAACCCTCTTCTCCCTCAAAATATTTCTTCATCAAACATAACTCTGATAGTCGTCTTAAAGTTATCCATGTCTTACAGTCTTTTCTGAAAGTCAGTATAGTTGAAAGCACTGGTTTCCATTCTACAGTTGTCAAGCTATAGCTGAAAATGCCACCTCTTCACTGCCCCTCAACTGCACTTTGCAGTGGGAAGCAGCCAACAATAAAAACTACAGGGCTGATCTTAAAGTGCAGACTGAACTACACCATGTGATGCAGTCCCTCAGGTGTGTGGTCCCTATAAAATTTTAAAGATCATAACCACCTTGAATTGAATCTTAAAGGAAATTAGCAGCAAGCGAGCATTGGTTTTAAAGTTGTTACAATACACTCAAATCTACTTGGGTATCATGAGCATAAAACCCAACCCAAAAGTCCTGGATAATCCTACAAAAGGGTCTAATATAGCTAACTAAACAACATTCATGACAGAAACCACTACACTTCACTTGGTCCACCATACTGAAATCTCCAGAAAGGTGCTGTAATATCAACAGGGAAGACAAACCTTTATTCACCAAAATGTCCACACCATCTTCCTTTCATAATCAGGTCTGAAACTGGAATGAAGTGGGTAAAGAGAAGAAATTTTATTCAGATATACCTGGGGATATACTGCCACCACTCACTCAAGCACCTTACCCAAAACTAGCAAACTGGATACTTCTTTGATGATGAGACTTTTTCAATAGATTGTGGCATTGCTTCCTTCAGAGGTGCTGGATGTCCTCTGAGAGATAATTAGACAGCGCATATTTTATATTTACTTACCTTTGCCAAATTTAAGAAATGCCATGTTTTAACAAAGCAGATTCATTGTTTTGTGAACCAGAACCCATTTCAAATGCACTGTGTATCTTCATTTGGCAAATATTATTTTGCCATACATGCACTATACCATACCCAAACTGGCCTAATTAATTAATTGGGGAATTTAGCATTGAGCAAGACTGTGTAACTTGGGACTGTTTTCACCTTTGTATACCAGTACTAATTCTCTGATAATTCTCAAAATGAACCAGTCTAATGCTTAACCAGGAAGGGTTGTTTTATTTAAAAACAACAAAAAACTAAAATAACACAAATAAATGCACACTGGAGACAAACATCCAAGCTCAGCAGATATACAGGTGTTAGATGGAATATAGCAAGGGCTTGGAGGAATTACAGCTACCTTACCAGAAGCGTGGGACATCGTTTCTTGGGTGTGCAGTTTGAATCCAGGAAAACACACACAGAGAAGTGTGGCCGGGCAGGCATTTTTATAAACTAGAGGTGTCCTGATGGGTAGGATTACGGGTCTCATCAAAGGACCAAGAGGTTTCCCAAATTCTGATCAAAAAGGTGTGATGGCACCTGGGGGGATACCCTGAAGGATACATGTAGTATTGATGGCTGATACTATCCAATACTTCAAAGTTAATTTCTTTTTATAACTCAGAGAATAGCTCACAGAGGAATCCTAGAGAAATGTTTACCCTTTAAAGGAAATTTGGCCCAGGAAGGAGCCATAGAAGAGATGTAGGTATTTTGCAGAGAAATGTTGCTAAATGAGATTTACACTTCAAAGAGACAAAGGAACTTTCAAGGAAAGATTTCCATACTAGAACCTGCTGGAATGTTGAGAACATTGATACTTACGGGGTGAGGGGGAGGCAGATTGCATGTTGAAGAGACAGATGTTGTTTCTGCAACCTCCAGAGTCCATGTTTTGTGCAAGTTCCCATGATCATATGCGTGACCCTTTCAAGACTATTCACACTCAAGAGCAATGCTTTGGGGGACCCTGGGATAGTTCAAAGATGGGGGGTGCCTGTAGATGGGGGCATAGCAGGCTATCCTCAGATGCAAGGCATAACAGTAGGGTCACACCCCATCCTTATATACTCATATATGTGTGTATACAGTGTTTACTCTGTTGCAACATTAGGACTTCTCCCCTCAAAACAAGAGGTGCAGCTCATTATATTTTCACATACAAGGTGCAGTTGCATCCAGCAAAAAACATTTTCAGTGTTAACATACAGGGAGATTCTTACATTCTAGGTCATGTTTTTTCCCCAAGTAAATACAGTATGTGTGTGTACATGAAATACAATTATACTTTAAATACACTTGTATAGGAATGATGTGGATGAATTACTATAATAGAAATATAATCTGCAAGTGAAGACAGACTTCCTGCATCTGATGAAGGGGACTCCCAAGCATGGCAGCTTCTGTCATAATAATTAAGGTACCCAAGCCTCCTTTCAGGCACTTCCCTGATCTTTAAGATATACTACTGAAGAGAAGGCTAAGAAACAAACAGGAATAGAATATAAATTTTGTATTATTTAAAAGTAGTTTTAATAGTTGCATAGCAATGGAATCCAGCCAAGTGTTCTCAAGTTACTACCCATCATCCCAGGATGTAGTTTCCAAATCAGAACAAGTCTATAATATAAAAACAGCTGTTGCAAAACTGACAACCACCAAATAATTGGCTATTGAGCGATGGCCACATACATCCTTGTGCTGCAACTATAAAAGAAGCCTGATCATATAAAGCTGTCTCAGGCAGAGTCAGACCATCTAGCTCAGCAGTTACTTCACAGCTCTCCAGGACTCTCTCTGTAACTACTACCCTTCCTCCCCCCCCACCCCGAGTTGTTGGAGATGCTAAGAATTGAATCTGGTACATTTGGTATGTAAAGCATGTGCTCTGCATGGATTAGTAGAAACTAAGAACCTTGTTACTTAGTTAATACGCAAGTTGTGTACCAGGAGCAGCACCTAGTGGTAAAACAAACACTGGCAACCTTGTCACTATAATTTTGACGCTTCAGGGACTAACAAGAGGTACTTCAACCTGCAGATCTACCATGGCTACATTAGAAGACATCACAGTTGTAGACTTGCTAATATGTTGTTAAAATTAACAGGAGTACTGTGGTACTTTAAAGACCAATAACTTTTACTCCCACATAAACCCACTTCAGATGCTTTGAGTGGATATGACAAGACTCCTGTTTTGTAACATACCTGTAAATGATACAAACTGACAACAGTGTAATCTAGAATTGTATATTCTGTACTGGAGGGCACGGGGAGTAAACTGGAAATGGGAAAGATTACACAAGGGAGGGAGAATAATCAGTACAAAACTAAAGCTGCAACTCTGGCAAATCAGACAGATCCCATCATACTTTTTGAGAAATCATTGTAATAACTGCCCACATTTTCTACATCTATTAAAGTAGAAACTTTTAAAAATATGTGTAAAGGATATTCTGGATGCCAAACTTTGAAACCAATACCATCCATGCCCAGTAAAACTAGCCTGGGGTACATCTTGTAAATTAGACCAACTTCTGTATATGTATGCTGAAATCAGGAACCAGAGTTGATACAAATTTTGTAAAATGGCCCCAAAACATTCAAAGCTGTTCTTCAACTCTCCTCTAGAAAAATATGGGAACATTTCTCACTGCTTATAGCATTTTGTTGACTACATTTAAATACACAAATCAGAGAAGATCTGCAAAAATAAAGCTGCACGCAGTGTTAAAGAGAAACTGACAAACAGGAGAACACATACTTTTATTGCTCACCTTTTATACAATAGCAGACCTTCAGCCATTTTCTTTCACAGCTTGACAATGCTTCTGTACACACACTCGCAAAAAAAAAAAAACCAAACAAACCTGGCAAGGCGCACTGATGTGGTTTTTAGTAAAGAAAAGTGTGACAAATCCAGTTGAAGGCATTTTGTTGTAAAGAAAATGCCAAAATGAAGTCAGTCCTGCATTTGCTGATCAGTGGTATTAACTCGTGCAGAAAACAAATTTCAGATTGCCATTACTGCTAGCTAAGTTCAAGTAAAAAAATTAGGCTGGTTGGGAGACCAACTGATGAAAGTCAGTTTGAATGATGCCGAAGCATGGTAGCTACATATACTATCTGCTCACATCTTAGCTTAGTTGGATATGCATGGTATGGCAGTGGTTGGGGTTTCTGGAGCTGACTAGGAGATAGTATTTTTGATCATTGGGAGATAAGGCTACTGAACAAGTCATCGGCAATAGAGCTCATATAATAGACAGGAGCAGGCCTGCTGAAGTAGGCTGCAGTTCTGCACAAGTTACAAATGCCTAAGTCCAACTGACACCAGTGGGGCTTATGCACGAGTAACTATTCACTTATCTACCTTTACAATACAGGTTTGAAGCAAAAGTCATAGAATGAAAAGTTATTCAAAATGGCTTGAACAGTGTAAGATTCTGAGAGAGAAAAAGAGCCTGTGAAAAAACAGTTTTCTGGTTGCACATTACAGGTGTAAACAGACAGATCCTCTTGATCTCCAGATTGCCTTAAAACAAAAAACATAGCTGTCGCTCTACTGTTCTGAGAATCCTAGAGAGGAAAAGCTGCAGTTAGACGTCAGGCAGCAGCCAATCGTTATGTGAACCTTCACATGTGCTCAAAAGCAAAGATTGTTTTCTGAAAGCAGCCTTCCACACACTAATTTGAAAAGAAAAATTGTAACAGATTTCTATTACATGAGCTCTGTCAAGAAAAGCCTCAGCTAGTGAAGTGTCTTCCTTGTCCAAATCCAGATTGATTGTACTGATAACCTCCATGCTGGAAGTGCTGCTCAAATTGCCCCCCTTGATTAAAGTTCTGTGCACCTCTTCCTCCCCAGCTACCTCCTTGCCCGCCACGGCCACCCCGACCTCCACGGCCACCTCGCCCTCCTCCACGGCCTCCACCTCGGTCACTAGGGTGCCCATCTTGGTATCTGTTGTCTTGTTGGTAGTTGCTGCCACCACCTTGATATCCACTTCCAGAATATGAAGATTGATAGCCACCATAGCCACCTCCTTGGTAACTGCTGCCACCACTGTGATAACCTCCAGTTTGAAAGCCTGTGTCTCTGTAATTACTATCTCTGTAACTGACATCTTGATAGCCACTTCCTCCACCATCAGTCCAGCCTCCCTGAGGCTTGCCTCCTCTTCCTCCCCCCCCTCTGCCTCCATGGTCATAACCACCACGTCCTCGCCCTCCACGTTCGTGACTTCCATGTTCATGACCTCCACGGCTTCCATAGGGTGAGTCATACCCTCCTCGGCTTCCTCTGTCATAGCCTCCTTGGTCATAGCCTCCTCGACTTCCCCTGTCATGACTCCCTTGTTCATAACCTCCACGGCCACCATATGATGACTCATAGCTACCTCTTCCACCTCTGCCTCCTCCACTTTGCTGCTGGGGACCATCTTGTCTTTTTTGCCATGGTGGCATCTCAGGAGGCGGTGGCTCAATTTCATTTGGTCTTCCACCTCGGTCAGGTACCCGGCCCATTAACACCTGTAAGTATAAGAAAACAATTTTAGAAACAAGCCCAAAAGAGCAGCTGTTGTATTTAATAATCTGGAAAATGACACCATTTATAAACACTGTAGGAACAACTTTTGAGCAGACTTCGGAGGATGGTGGAAGACAGGAGGGCCTGGCGTGACTTTGTCCATGGGGTCGCAAAGAGTCAGACTCGACTGTGCGACTGAACAACAACAACAAAAGGAACAGCTTTTGTAGAATGCTAAAATGCAGACTAATAAGAGATTCACAGAAGTACATTGTCAACAGGAGAAGAAGCTTCAGTAGGTCATTCCATAACAACTTATACTAAAATTTAGGTAAGTGGGTGATCAGAGTTAGGAATCTTACCCAGAACATTTTGCTCATACATTTCTTCTTTTTTTTAGAAAAGACACACACCCCACCCCCACACAAAGCTATTTAAAACAGAAGAAAAACATAGTAATGAGTTATTACATCTAAAATGGAACTTTCCTTCCTGCTTCTAAAAAAACTTAACCTTGTAGTGGTCACTATTCATAAACATGGAACAAACAGCAAGCAGGTCTCCTGATGGCCAGAGGGTGGATCCATGGCTCAGATGCAATTTGCAGTGATATCTCTCCAATCCTAAAGGTTTCACCTGGTAGGACAATGACACCCTGACAACATGTTCCTACAGCTACATGGAGCTGTGAAAATGCAACTGCAAGCCACCCTGCACAGCTACAACTTCTGTCACCTTGATACACTGCATGCAAATGCTGATCGCACTTTCAGAGATTACTATGCTTTTTCCTTTATTCTATACTTCATGCTCACAGACCAACAAGTCATAAGCAGACAAATTCAGTAACTCAAAGGCACAGAATAATACAATCTGGTAATATAAAAGATAATCCGTTAAAACGGATAAAAGGAAGTACTTCTTCACCCAAAGGGTGATTAACATGTGGAATTCACTGCCACAAGAGGTGGTGGCGGCCACAAGTACAGCCACCTTCAAGAGGGGTTTAGATAAAAATATGGAGCAGAGGTCCATCAGTGGCTATTAGCCAAGTGTGTGTGTATATATATATATAATTTTTTTTTTGCCACTGTGTGACACAGAGTGTTGGGCTGGATGGGCCGTTGGCCTGATCCAACATGGCTTCTCTTATGTTCTTAACCAAATAACCAGAGATATTAAATAAAAATATAAAATATGACATTAAGGAAAAAAGGTCATTAAAAACCACAGATAAAAATTTTGGCACAGCAAGAGTTACACTTTGATCAATATCAGCCAAAAGTTTTGCAACTACTTCTCGTTCCGAGACATGTCCCCATTTCTGAATGTATCCTGTGATTCATTTGCCTCTGGCAAATTCAAGCTTCTTACAGTCAATGAAAAGGTGCCAAATAGTATATAGATTCCTTTATTTACAGTTATGACATCATTCAGAAAAGGGAATCTCTAGGAACTTGCCTACTAACTCCTCTAGGGGTAAAACATTTAATCAGATTACTGTACTGAATCCAGGCAGAGGCCTAAATTACACGGTCAATTATGTACCTAACAAAGCTGATATTCCTTTCTAAGACAAAAGCAGTGGCATGTGGTTTGTACAACACTGTAATAATACTAGGCAGCACTAGAACATACAGCAATGGTGGCTGTTGTGGAAAAGGTGACGTATTATGATGACACAGGACAGCATAGGACCTGTTGTGCCCAGATAGTAACTGTGGCTTAGTACTGAAAAATCTGTTTTTAATTTACATAAAAATAACTGCTAGGACAAATGAGAGGATGACTACCATGTATAAATTGTGTACATGTAAGTATTGGAAAGAATGTTACTCCAACACAAGAGTGTCAATGCTTTCTACAGAGTTACTTAATATTCACAGTACTTTTACCATTATACACCTTCAAATCCAACAGATACCTTATTGATGGCACAGGCAGTCTTCTCTCTAATAGACCCACTGCTAGTCCTCATAATCTTTGACAGGTCTTGCCGAGCTGCTAGAAGGTGAGCAACGGAAACACTACTTTTGGTTGCCAAGATGGCACGTTTCGGCTGATAGACTTTAGCCAATTTTTCTGTTTGACTCTATTATACAGAAAGAGAAAGGGAAAAAACTCAACAGAAGACAGTGAGTGGAATCCAAACATCCAATTCCCTAGCATTTTAACAGCAAGACAACCAACAAAAACATTAGAGTCCACTTTACACATAAGTGAAAGTTATAATATAAATCCTCAGGAAAGAGAGAAAGTGGTCCCAAGCAACAATGTACCTCTCTCTCTCTCATCCTATGCAAATGAAATACAGGTTTGCAGACACTTCTCTAATACTGTTTTGTGGTTCATCTCTGTCCCAAAAGAACTGTCAAAGCCTGGAACTTATTCAGTATTTTCAAATCTTACAATATGAAAATACCATGTTAGACAACTAATGCTTTTGCTCCAATGACACTTGCTAAATCCAGTTGCTGCGAGCAGCATTTGGAGAGCACCTGAACAGAACGTATGTCTATGTATTATGCAAATTCCATCAAACAGTGGATTCTTTAGAAAGGTGAAAAATTCAGACATGCATATTATTCAACTCTATTAATTTCTGTTTGTCAAGAGAAGTTTCTCTAAATATCATTAGTTCGTGAAGGGAAACAAGCACCAACACCTGGATATCAAAGTAAACTGGAGCTTGATCTAAACTGCTGCACTAAGAAGAGAAAGGCACAAGGGCAGAGAACAAGCACAGCTGTGCTCATACACAAAGCCAACAAACCTTGGTTTAATTAAAATTTAATTCAGAAAGAAAATCAAATTCAAATACTGCTTTATATTTATTTAAAACTGCACTATACTAAATCAGACCATTGACCCATCTAGCCAAGCAGTCTACTCAAAGACCTCATAAATCTTTCACTGCCCGGCAATCTCAAGCATTTCTGTACCAACTGAACAGTGGCTCCTGCTCCAGAAGGAATGGTAGCTGAGAGTTGTACAGCAAGGAAGCCAGAGTACTGTCAAAAATGGAGAGATATAATACAGACCATAAGCCTGATGGCCCTGACATGCAGGAACTTGGTCAAAATTTTAATGTCAGCTACTTGTGTTCCGGCTCAAGGTTGACTCAGCCTTCCATCCTTCCGAGATTGGTAAACTGAGTAGCCAGATTCCTGGGGGTAAGGTGTAGAAAACTGGGGAAGGCAATGGCAAACTACCCTGTAAAAAGTCTGCCGTGAAAACATTGTGATGTGACTTCACCCCAGGGTCAGAAACAACTGGTGCTTACACAAGGGACTACCTTTACCTTTTTTTAACTTGTGCTTTACAACTTTATTTTCCCCCATTTACAACTTTCCTGAAAACGGGGAGAAAATACTGTTTCATACATATTTAATTAAAGCTTCTCTGGTACTCTCATAGCATCTCAAGCACCAAGGGATGTATGAACTAGCCACACTAAAACTCATCCATTAGAACAACATGAATGATATTTAGCTAGAAAACTGTACCAGTATGCTATTCAGCTGCAAAGGAATAACTGATATTTCTCTCCCAGAATTAAAACAGCATGAAATTCTCCTGAACTGTAGTAAAGAACTGGTTAAATGTGAACTGTGTGCTAGTCAAATGAAACAGATTTCTTCCAGGACAAGTGTAACATATTCTAAGTGTCATGAAGCTGCCATCAAAACACTAGTGACAGTTTTTTACAATGAGTTTATAGTATGTTCCATTTCAGGTCAAGTTTCTTTCTAAACTAGGGCTTCCCTACTCACATTAACTAGAAAAGGCAATTTTCTAATAATAGTAAGAGTTGCTTTTTTACAGGGACAAATCACATATGCAGGAAACCAATTATACCTTTGCTCTGTCTGACCAGCCAAATGACTGGACAGTCACATCCAGACGTTTAACTAACAATTTCCTCCGGACTTCATACTCATTAGCTATGGCTTGATTGATGGCTTCAATTTTTTCCTAAAATGAAAATATGAGTTTCATTACCTCTGAAATACTATTTTAAACACACTTCTCTAACACATCAGAGCAACACTGAGTGTTTCACAACAGATGAAAATCAAAATAAAACTAACTGTGAAGTTTAACATTCTCTTAGTAAGTCGAACTTCATGACTGTGAAAAAAATCTCCAAGAGATCTGCTGAATTCCATTAGATGACACAGTCCCAACAGCTGAAATAGCAGCAATGGGCAATGAAGCTTGGGGCTGGCCGTTGCCTTGATAAGTTAGAGCACAGGGATGTCAAAAAGACTGTAAACACATAAGAAAACTTGACAGACATAAAAGACTGATACCCAGAAGAACAAGAGAAACGTCCCAAGCTCTCTTTATGTTATCACACAGGCAAGCCTATAAAGAACAATGCCAGCAACAGAATTATCAGTTGAAACAAGCCTCTGTGACTTTCTATCAATTGAAACATGACTGCAGATACAGCAGATGGTAGCAGTTTGGTGTAGTGGTTAAGTGTGCGGACTCTTATCTGGGAGAACAGGGTTTGATTCCCCACTCCTCCACTTGCACCTGCTAGCATGGCCTTGGGTCAGCCATAGCTCTGACAGAGGTTGTCCTTGAAAGGGCAGCTGCTGTGAGAGCCCTCTCCAGCCCCACCCACCTCACAGGGTGACTGTTGTGGGGGAGGAAGGTAAAGGAATTGTGAGCCGCTCTGAGACTCTTCGGAATGGAGGGCGGGATATAAATCCAATATCATCATCTTCTTCTTCTTCTAGCAGATCCCCACAAAGCAATGGCTCTCAACCTTTCCCTAGCAGGGATCCGTGGCGTGCACCCCATAGAGGGCTTTGTTTATTGGAAGGTGTGTGTGTGATTCCTCACTCTTATTGCAGACTCCATCTCCTCTTAAATACTACGGGGGGGGGATCCCTAAAAACCCTTCTATCAGTGTTAGTGTTCAGTAGATCCAAGCCCATATCTTTGGCATCTAAGCAAGCCCAGTTTCCCTGAGTAAATGAATCTCATCAGTCCTCATACAGTCAATGCCCACAAATTATAAGAAGCATAACTGAATCATCAGCTATAAACTCACATTTACAAAGTGCCCTGAAGCCTTATCATAAGGCACAGCAGACGTAACAGCCAAAGAATCCCTTTGTCATCTTCCCTGGCAGTGTGTCATGATTCCCAACAACTCACAATGGTCATGCTACCTTTCATTTAGAGCCCAAAAGACCATGTGTAAATTTGACTGAGTATGGTTTTGAACATACATCTTGCACTGCTTTGGAAGCCATTCAAGATTTAAATGTTGCAGAAGATCCCACAAAGATTATGACAATTTAATAAGATTAACGTTCTGCTATCCTGCCTTGCTCAGGGGCATCAGGCAATTCTAATCAGAGATTCTGTGCTTATCACAGAGCCAAGAATATTTTTTCTGTAAATGCACAGTAAAATGGAATATGTTCAGTACTGACCAGATCCTTCCCTCTAATCACATTGGCTAGAGAAAATGAGAATAGTTTCATTTTCCTGTTTTGCAGGCCTTGGGCTTATTTACTTGAGTTATCTAAATAACTGCAGCAAAGGACACTTTCACCAGCTGCTCTCTGTCTGTGACATGCTATAATCTGGCTAGCACAGTTTAATTTTTTAAAGAACTGACATTCATGGAATATGGCCTAGATTAACTTCAAAAAGAGGGCCCTTATATATCTGATTGCAGCTTACTTTATATTGTTTGTTTTATGCTTTACAAATTATAAGACTGAATGTTTACATGTTACACTGAAAATTGATGTCAGAAGCTAAAGGTCTAATGACAAATGACTCACCCAATGAACTGGACCCAGTGGTTTTGACAGTAAAGGTTTTCCTACATGATTTGGAGGAACCTTTGCTAATGTTTCTTTTAACTGTAACAAAATACACAGTGTTAAAGTACGGTCTTAAGAATGAGATCCTGCTCTCCACTTACCCCCACCAAAGCACTCAGATTCAGAAAAAAAGTATGAGTGTCTATGCCTAATACACATACATAGCCGAGTGGCAGAGTATCTGCTTGGCAAACAGAAGGTTCCAGGTTCAATCCCTGGCATCTCCAGTTAAAAAAATTCAGGTAGTAGATGACGTAAAAGATCTCTGCTTGAGACCTCTTCAATCTGAGTAGATAAAACTGACCTAGAGGAACCAATGTTCTGATTCAGTTTAAGGTAGCTTCTTATATTCTTAAAAGACTCTTTCAAAAATCCAAATTCAAGAAGTAAATCTTTTGACATCTTATTAAAAGTATTTCTAAAGGCAAGAGAGGGCCTTAGGCTCTTTTCCTCTCAAGCATGTGAGTAGATCCCATAACATCTAAAACTGTTTCCTTCATGAATGGTCAAGTACAAGCATGAAGCCACAGGCAAATGATGGATCCCAAGAACCACATATATATGCATTGTGCATGCACTAGAACTTTCCTGCTCACATCCCATGCAGTCCCTCACCCTAAACCCACTCCTAAAAACTGGGGAGCCCTCAAGAGTGGCAAAACATGGAGCTCACGGAAGGGATTAAAGTGTAGTTGGCACTCCCCCCACCCAAAACACACTATGTGCAAACAGAACTGCATCTGGATTCAAGCCACTGTAATATTGACCCTCAGTTCTCACTTTTTTTTCTATTCCACTGAAGAACTGGAACATAGTTATGTTAGCTGGAGGCTTGGACATGCCTAAAGCAATGCATATGCCTTTAAGCTCCTGAAAGACTTCACTACCACCACCTTCCTGGGCTTTTTTTGGAGGAGTATTCACACACAGCATTCGAGCAGCTTCTAATTCTGAAATGAGGTACGCTGAAAGAAGAAAAGTAACAATTCAGCACAATACAACTGTATTCACTTTTAAAGTTTTAGAAAACTGGCATATTTACCACAGCTACCTGGCCAAGGAATACAGGAACAAAAATTTACATTCTACAGTATGCTCTTGTTGATAAAAACTGAACCACAGAATACAGTCAGGATGAAGTACAAAGAGAGGCTTCTGAGATCAAAACCAAATGTCAGAAGTCTAAGGACCAGAGAGATGAACTTGACAACTCACCAGAAGTATTTCTCACAGACATGTGAGGATGTCAAGAGATTTCTATGGCTAGCAGGAACAGCTTTATTGATACTTCTTGCATTATCAACACATTGATCATTTTTATTGTCAAATACTAATTCCCTTCACTGGGAAGTAAATGATGCTAATATCCTTAGGGAATTCTGAATCTGCAGCTCTCCTGTTACTGGAGGTCAAGAAAAATCAGTAATAGAGATATTTTTGCTCTTCTACCTCTCACAATATTAAAAAACCCAGAAACAAGTATTTTATTATCCTTATTTCCACTAAACGTTTTCTTCAACTTACTGAGCAGCAAAAGGCAGTTCTTCTGATTGAGAAGGCGCTTTGTAACGTCTCCTGATGTTAGTGTTGTGTACGGGCAATTCATTTCACCAAGCAGTCCACTCATTTCAAGCTGGAACTCATCTGCTTCACTGGGACCTCAAAACACAGATTATTCAAGTTAAAACTCTTCAGTTTTTACAGGCCTTGATTTCCCTCTAAAGGACAAATCCTACCTAGTGTGATTGAAGCAATACTTATGGAAGCTAATTTTTCTGCCTCTTCCATTGCACTGCAATTTGCTGTGCCCTCGAAATAATGTTTTGTGAGATCAATTAACCCACAGGAAAAGCATGGGGGAGAGTGAAAGAGTCTGCAGTGGAAAGGGAGAAACAATGAACCTTGCTAGCTCACGCCTCCTTCCCATTTTTCACTAGCAAACACATTTTCCCCATCAACAGAAAACATGGGAAGGATCCAGCTAAAATGTAAAGTCAGAAGAAACTGCTTTCAAATTTCATGGTAGATTTCAAAATGCAAGGCTGAAGACTAAAATGTGGATTTTGATTGCTTTTGTTTAAAAAAAAACTGTAAATAAGATTACCAATACAATTCAAAGTTTAAAAAAGCAGTTAAGATTAGCAATTTTCTGTTGGTAACTGTTTTCTCCTCTTTTCTCACTATTAAAAATGTAGTAGAAAATACCTAAGGAAGAGTATATGTAACAATTCTGCGGGAGTGCAGAAAAAGTGTTGAATAAGGAATTCACCTTCTTGAGAAACTCAACTTCCATTTTTAAAAAGAGCACGTTTCTGACTTGAAATATGCTTGAAAATGCATGGGCAGCCTCAGAAAACAGAAGAATATATCAATATTACTCAGTTGGTGAGGCTTCAGTGCCCTCTGGTAGTGGGTAGAGATTCAGAACACTGCATATCTCCTTGCCTGTTCTCATGTCTAACAGATACAGCATTAAGGAAAACAAATTATGCAAATATACATTTTCTGATAATTGGGAGACACTTCATGGCATGAAATCCGGGTGTCCACATGCAAAACTGATTTTTATACTCCAGCTGAAAGTTATCCAAACTTGCTATTGTGCAGTTATTTCTTCACAATATAGTAATGTTTAAAGCTGGAGGAGGATCAAGCTCTACAGCGCATAAATAGGTTAGAACCCTACAAGGCCAAAGCCAATAAATCATCAAATAATTATCTGCTTTAATAACATGTAAAAAACCCTCCATATTACATCAATGTTGTAAATACATATACATTTTTAAACTCACAGAAATGTGTACATTTGATCAAAATGATATCTACTCACTGTTAGTTGCTTGTACATTTTCTTCTAGTTTGCAAAATAATCTTAGTTCTGACACTATCCAAGCACAGAGTTTGGTAAATTCAGGGGAACTGGCTCCACCAGAAACTGCCTGAGTTAGAGCTCCATCTTCTAACAATGGGCCTTTGTAACTGGCAAACAAAAATAAGAATGCTGTGTTAGATCCTTGTGCCTCTAACTGGGTACACAATCTATGCATATACAGTGATAACCCCATGCAAACTTCAATTCTAAACACATTTACTTGGAAGTAAACACTAATATGTCAAAGGACTTTACTTCCAAATAAGCTTAGGATAGTAGCCATCCATCGAAAACCAAGAAAAGAAAGGGCAGAGTGGGAAAACCCCCCCAAAAAACATGGTTTAAAAAAAAACCTGTTGTCGCTCCCATTCCACCCTCTCTATGACATTTGAATTCCTTGCCCGTCCTAACTTCTATTAGCAAGCATTATCCCAGGACAAAATTCAATTTACTTACTTCATTTATACCTTGCTTTTCTCAACAGTGGAGAACCAAAGCAACTTATATCATTCTCTTTGTGAGGCAGGTTGAGACAGTATGACTTGTCCAAGTTCACCCAGAAAGTTTCCACAGCACAGCAGAGATCTGAACCTGGATCCCCCAGATCCTAATTCTAGGATCTTATGTTGCTTACTCTGTCTGGCAACATTTCTCACTGTTTACAACATATTACTGACTACTGTTAGATGCAGAAATTACAGAAGTTCTGCAACAATAAAGTTGACCAGCACAAATGCTCACTAGCTCCACTCACGTTTCAACATAAACAGTATAAGAATTGCACTGATCCACAAAAGAAACTGCACCAAGACTCTTTTGTACAGCATGTCTTTTAAAAAAATGAAGCAAATTTTTGTGCCTAGCATACTTTCCCACAATACCACATTCCACCCATTATTCAAGCCACAATAAATTGGTATCTACAAAAAACTCTTCCACTTTAATTTTCATCATGATGGCTGTGACCACCAAAGTTGCATAAATACCACAAAGCCCTTGTAAAACACCATTTGTAACATAGACAAAAAAAAGGACAGAGCCAACATTTCTGTTTTAAGAACATTTTAATATTTTCTTTTTTAAAATGTTAGGAGGCTGTGTGAGCCCTGCAATAAGACATCTCTGTGGGAAGGATGACCTTTTCCCTTTCTGCAAGAACAAGTGAATATCAGCAAAACTACCAGGGCCAGCCCTTCCATTAGGCAAATTTGGCATTTCCCTAGAGCGCTGGACCAGGGTGCCCCCAAATTTGGTCTTTCTTCCCCCCTCCCAGTGCTCTAGGCCAGGGGTGGCCAACGGTAGCTCACCAGATGTTTTTTGCCTACAACTCCCATCAGCCCCAACCATTGGCCATGCTGTCTGGGGCTGATGGAAGTTGTAGGCAAAAAACATCTGGAGAGCTACCGTTGGCCACCCCTACGCTAGGCAAATGCCTTAGTTGCGCAGCAGCCACCTGGCTTCACTTCACCTCTTTTTCATTCAGAAGGTGATCACTATGACAAATCTGATTTTAAATACCCCTAACCAGGAATACTGCTAATCTTCCAACCCAGAAAGAGGACATTTTCAAAAAGACCCCAGAAGAGGATGGACACCAGGACTGCCAGGGGAGGCTGCCAAGCAGACAGGGGACTTACCAGGAGGCTCCAGTTGAGGGAACTCCAAAGCAAGTTCCAGGTGAGCTGCTGTCACATTTAAAGGGGCCACATTCCTTTTGAATGCTTTCCTTCCACTGGAAAAGGATGGAGGCACCTCCTTCTGGGGCCCATAGAAATGGACCTCTTAGTTCAATCTTTTTGAAACTTTTTTGGGGGGAGAGGTTTGAAGAAAGGCAGCAGCAGCTATGCTGAAAGCTTTCTGCCTCTACCTCAAAAAACAGCCCCCCCACAAGAGCTCCATAGATCTATTCTCCATTATATCTTGTGGGGACCTGTCTCCATGGGGTATCATGGAGCACCCAGCAGCTATATCCTCCCCCTGCTTTCTGTTAGCACTGAAGCAGGGGGAGGGGCCCTAAACCAGGAGATCCCCTAACACACACACACAAGAAGACATGTTCTCTGGTAACCCTAATATATGAATGCAAAGAGAGAGAAAGAGCACTGGACAATAACACTACTCTTCCAGTGCTATGATTGAAAGGGGCGGAAGTGGGGGGGAAGAGAGAATGATGATGCATTAAAAATCCAAGTATTACGCCTAGCCCTCTCCTACATGAGATTATCTAGAAATCAACTCCTTCACTTCAATAATACAATAATAATAATAAGTACTTCCAGAAAATTAATGGATCTAACAAAGTAAATTTTGTGTTTAAAAACTATTATTTTTAACAAATCTAACAGATACTCTCTTTTAAAGTATTTTCTCTAAAATTAGAAAAAATCCCACCTCAACTAAAAACAGGTTTCAGAGACGTAATCCCCACCGAGTCTTAGCAACAAGCTTTCATCAGGAGAAACAGAGAAGAGAGGCCAAGAGAACAGAGCTTTTAAAGAATGACAGCTGTAAACGTTACAAACCACAAGGGTGATACATGTTTGTTTTGTTACACACCCTAGGTCTTCCAGCGATTCGAGGATGTCATTCTCCATGAGCTCAAACTCCATCCTGAGGTTTCAGAATGAGCAGAAAACGAGACCAGGGCCTGAAAATAAAAAGAAACAAGTATGCATCACACAGAGAAAAGCGGAATGCTTTATGTTTCCAGCAAGGTTTGCTGCTGCCTACTTGCCTCGCTGCGTTGAAGGATACGTATGAAGAAGAATCAGTCTGCCCTCACACACATCTCTCGTCTTAGCATGAAGACCGGAGGCATTGCCCTCACTGAATTTCCACCACCAGCTTCTCTATACTGACCCACAGTCAATAACCCATTTATACGACTCAACGCCCCACACCGCATGGAGCCCGCAGCCTCTCTCCTGGCGCGGTGAAGCGTCTTATTCTTTCCTTGCCTCCTCCTCCCCCCAGCTCTCCCCCCCCCCGCTCTACCTCCTACCTTTTGCGCAGCTGCTACGCCGCCGACTGCTGGGTTGGCATGTCAGAAAGCGGCGGAAGGGCGAAGAAAGAGAAAAAGGCCCCCTTTTCCTGACCTCTCACCCTGGCTTGGGGAGGCAGCTTTAACCAAGCCGGACTGAATTATCTCCTTTGGGAATTTTGAATCTGTCTGCTTCTTTGCTCTTTTTAATTGGCATTACCGAGCTAAATACATTTCACTTTTTTATTTAAACCAAGAAGCAACATCTGCATGAAAAATAAATATTTTTCTCAGGCATATCGTTAGACAATCCACAAGTGAAGGACCTATTTGCTTTTGGAAAGTCGCATGTCGTTTTCTCTATGAGGAACCTAGAAGGAGAAGAATAGACAGAGCGGGGCAAGGGGCAAACTACCTCAGAAGGCGGTCATTTCTTTGATGAAACTACATGTTCCAGCATGCCGCGGTTCTACTCTCTCACCGGCAAAGCTACCTCTAGCGTTGGTTGGTTGAATTTGCGGAAACGGACTGATAAATTCCAGAACGGTAATCCCACCACAGTAGCCAAAAGACCAGATTCGTTGGACTTCTTAAAAACCAACGATATATTGCGGTTAAACTGCCAAAAAGACAAGTGGATTCCAGATCAAGTCAAGCACTAACTGTCCCTTGAAGCTAATATAACCAAAGGAGGACTTTGGTCACATTATGAGAAGCCAAGATTCACAGGGAAAGACAATAATGCTAGGAAAGGCAGGAGGCAGGAAAAGACGACGACCCAGCCTGAGATCGATTGACTCCATCAAGGAAGGCAGCCCTCAGTTTGCAACATTTGAGCAAGGTTGCCAACAGCAGGATGTTTTGGACGTTATTAATTCATAGGGAAGCGATTTGATGGCACTTAACAAGCACCCCGTAAAAAGCCTGACGTGGAAAAGAGTCAAAAACGACTGCTGCTTGCACAGGGGGACTACTTTACCTTTTTTTCTTAAAACAAGCACACTGTATCTGACGAAGTGTGTTACTCTCTTAAGTTTCCATAACAGGACTTCGTTTTTATGCACATATATCAGGCACCCAATATTCTGAGGCTTGATGCGACTAGAGGGGTGGCCGACGGTAGCTCTCCAGATGTTTTTTGCCTAAAACTCCCATCAGCCCCAGCCAGCATGGCCAATAGTCACTAGTCTAAAGTGAGCAACGACATTATTTCAGCCTCAGAGCACTAGAGATAGGCATATGTGATATTTTAGAGAGTTATCTTTTAAATATACTTTACTGTTTAGGGCCCATTTACAGTGGCACTCCCTTGTTACTTTCCTCATAAAACACAGGAATCTCACATAGGTAACACTGAATTGTATTTTTCATGGTTGGATGTGGTGGAAAGTGCCCTCAAATTGCAGCTGGCTTATGGTGATCCAGTAGGGTTTTCAAGGCAAAAGATGTTTAAAGGTGGTTTGCTACTTCCTGCTTCTGCATAGTGACCCTGGCATTCCTTGGGGATCACTCATCCAAACACTAACCAGGATTGACCCTGCTTAGCTTCTAATATCTGATGAGATTGGACTAGTCTGTGGCATCCAAGTCAGAGCTTTCCTTGGTTACCACTTACATATCATTGCAGAGCAATACAGAGCAGTATTTCATAACTGAGAGGAGTGAAATAATGAACAAATTGTCTCTAACAATAACCATTTTGCATATTATGCAGAAGGAAACCCACATTTGCCATTGAGATTCCCAGTGTCTCTACTTCCATCTCCAGGACAGCTGAGTGCAAACATGGGCCCCTGGACAAGGATTCCATTCCCCCCCTCCCCAATAAAACCTGTTCTAAACCAAACAAATCACTTGGCTGGTTGTTTACATGCATATATAATAATAAAAGAATCTGTTCATTTGTGGCAGTCATCAGAAAATAAAACTAGGAATAAAATAACTCATCAGAAAATAAAACTAGGAATCTCAAAATATGACTGTGGGAGTTCCAAGACCAAATATGAAAGGAATCAAAATATCCTGGCCCAAGTTATCTCCAGACCCACCCCCTGCCCCAGGCTCTATATGTAATGGAAACTAAACTAGAATTCTAACTTTTGTTTATCAGTCAAGGCAGATTAAGATTCTGTTATCACATATGTAACTACTTTGTTACTACTTTGATAGAGACTGGGAAATATCTCCCCTCTCTGTTAGCAGCAGTTTTCCTCTGTCTATACTTATTGCTTGGGGCCAGTGTTCCCTCAAAGCTACTAATGTGAGCTAGCTCAGTTTTTTAGCCTCCAGCTCACACATTTTTGTCTTAGCTCAGGAAGGATAGCTCCAGAGCAAACTAATTTTTGCAGTAGTTCACAACTTTAATGCCAGTAGCTCATAAAGTATAATTTTAGCTCACAAGACTCCACAGCTTAAAGGGAGCATCTTGACGTTATCTAGCCCTTCCTAGCAACTAAAGACCCCCACCTATATGTAAGACTTGAGGAAGAATGTTTCAATGTAGCTAAAGAAGTGTGCATGCACATGATAGTTTATACCCAGAATTAAACTTTGTTGGTTTAAGGGTGCCACTGGACTCAAACTTTGTTAGTAAGCTTTGCAGACAGGCTGAGGGTTTTTTTTCCTGTGCTCTGCCTTCCCTGCATCCTTAGTGCTGCCATCAGAACTGCACTAGAAAAAAATGTATCATGAATGTATCATGAAGCTGGCTTCGGGGGCCATGCAGCTGACTGAAGGGGCCCTTAATTTTGTCCCTACAACTCCCCCCCCCTCCCCTGGCAGCCTTGCCGAACTTGCTCCATTTATTCTCTTCCCATCTATCCACACAACCCACAGGATCTTATGAGGGGTTTCTTTTCTGATTTTCACAAGGATATAAACTATTTGTTGATTTCTGGCTATAGGTGGGAGTATAGCTTTTAATTTCTTCTTGTTTGCCTACAGATTTTAACAAGTCAATATGTGCAAGACCCCTTGCTTAGAGAAGTGAAAGAAGTGTAGCAATATTTTGTGTATGCAAACAGGAGCCCTTTGGGGCACCAGCACCTTGAAGATTAAAAAGACTCTTCATTAATCTTTAAAGTGCCTTTCAGACTCCACTTTAGTTTTAATATAATAGACTAAAATGGCTGCTACAACAAGATTTTATTGATGTCTCCATTTTAGCTTTCCTAGTCAGTAAATGATAGCAGGGATATTTCTGCATGCTGTGGATGGTGGAGATGCAAGGTGCCACAACACATCTGCATTGGCTTTCATTTTTATTTACTGATTTTGTCCAAGCGTAGGGGTTCAGTGCTAAGGATGGCAGTATTTTACTTATTTTTTTATGCTGGTCGTAATTCTGAACCAAAATGCTGCTTTACACTGACAGGTTGTACAAGCATTCTGGTGGAATGCTCTTAGGAAAAATAGTAAAAGCAAATATATTTTCAACAACTCTGTTTTTCTTTTGTTCCACATGGGTCTTGTGTTTCCTCTAAGCTGAATTGCTGTGAGCTAGCTCAGTGTTTTAGCCTCCAGCTCACACATTTTTGTCCTAGCTCAGGAAGGATGGAGCAAACTAATTTATGCAGTAGCTCACAAAGTAGAATTTTTGCTCAAAAGACTCCACAGCTTAGGAGTATTGGTCTTAAACCATTGTAATCCATACTCTTTTTAACCCACCATCTCTCCATACCATCATTTCACTGCTGTTTTCTAAATTCATTTATGCCAACCTGCTTGTCCCTTCCCCAAATAAAAAGCTCTGCCACTCTGCACAAAGGCAGCAAATAACTTTTTAAAGGGTCAGCACTATTTTTCACTTCACATTCCTTTTCATCTCAGGAAGCACCTAAAAACCTACTTATTTTTACTAAACTTTAAAGTATTGGACTAACTTTTTAATTGTGAATATTATTTTGTACTCACTGAACTCAGTGTGGTGTAGTGATTATAATAGTGTCAGACTAGGAACTGGAGGAACCAGTTTTGAATTCCCATTCTACCATGGAAGGTTGCTGGTTGGCCTTCTAATCTACCTTAAAGGGTTATTGTGAGGATAAAGGGGATGAGAATGACATAAGTAGCTTTGGGTTATCACTGGAGAGAAAGACAAGGTTTAAATGAAATGAAATAAATAAATTTCAATTTTGTCCTGGGCTGATGTTTGATATAGGGTTGCCAAGTCCAATTCAAGAAATATCTGGGGCTTTTAGGGTGGAGCCAGGAGCAAGGTTGTGACAAGCATAATTGAACTCCAAAGGGAGTTCTGGCCATCACATTTAAAGGGACACACACCTTTTAAATGCCTTCCCTCCATTGGAAATAATGGATAGGGGCACCTTCTTTTAGGGCTCATAGAATTGGACCCCCTGGTTCAATCTTCTTGAAACTTGGTGTTTTGGGGAGAGGCATTGGATGCTATGCTGAAAATGTGGTGCCTCTACCTCAAAAAACAGCCCCCCTCTTGAGTCCCAGATAACCACAGCTCCAAAGGAAATAATTGAGTGTCCAGCAGACATTTCCTTCCTCCCCCCAGCTTTCTGATGACCCTGAAGTGGGGGGGGACCTCCAAACCAGGGGATCCCCTGCCCCCACCTGGGGATTGGCAACCCTAGTTTGATAACAGGTAGGGACAAGAAAGGAAACCACGCTGCATAGAGAGGGCAAGATATGTCAAACACAGAACCGCTTATTCTAGATGGGGTACCCATATTAAACTGCATCCATATTATGATTATCTGTGCTGTTTTTGCCATAATTGTGTGTCTATAGTACTTGACCACAGGAAGATCATTACTCTAGCCGTCTTACAGCTTCCCTTCCCCATTACTTTCCATGCTATCTAGGCAAAAACTGCCTGGACCCTTTCCCCTTTTCTCTCTACATGAAAAAGTCTAGAGACTTACTTTGGGGGGGAAACAACTGATAATACAGTGGCGTTAATAGCTCATGGCACAATTATCAGCTATCAAAATAGGGTTGCCGGTCTCAGGTGTGTGCAGATCTTACAGAACAACTGATCTCCAAACTACAAAAGCCCTTTATAGCCTGGGACATGCCTACCTTCGGGACCGCCTCTCTCCATATGTGCTCCAGAGAGCACTTCATTCGGGGTCCCAAAACCTCCTTAAGATCCCCGGACCGAAAGAGGCTCGACTGTCCATCACCAGAGCCAGAATGTTTTCAGTAATAGCCCCTTTGTGGAATGCCCTCCCTGAAAACATCAGAGCCCTGTGGGACCTGCCATAGTTCCACAGGGCCTGTAAAACTGAATTATTTAAACTCGCCTTTAGAGGCTGAAGGGAGATAGCTATTACCCCCCCACCACCACCAATAATTCCACTGAATCATCAAAACTGAAGCGAGAACATTCAGAGTGACTAAGAACGCACATCTTGGTTTTAATCATTGTAAATTGTACTGGTTGATTTTATTGTGTAATCTGTTTTAATTTTTATGTGGTTTAATCTGTTGTTGTTAGCCGCCCAGAGCGCACCAGGGGAGGGCGGGATATAAATTAGATTAAATAAAATACAAAGTTCAATTCCCCTGAAAAAATGATGGGTAGGCTCTACAGCATTATACCCCAAGGTCCCTCCCTTTCCCAAACTCTGCTCTTTATTTATACATTTGGGATCAAACCCTAATAAATAGCCCCTTGGATGTGAGCTGTATGCTCTTATGTTTTTAATGGGCTGCATTCACTGAAAGCACAAGAAAATCAAATATTCAAACTGATTTAAATAGAACTATATTTAAAAAAACATTCGTCATTCATTTCAGAGCCTCCACAAATTAACGGCTTATTTATACATTACAATGGCTGGGATCCTATGCAGGAGTACATGATGCACAGCTTAAAACTAGAATGTTCTCCCTGTCCACAGCAAACTTCTTTGATGCACAAAATTGTGCCTCTATAGAACAGGGGTGGCCAATGGTAGCTTTCCAGATGTTTTTTGCCTACAACTCCCATCAGCCCCAGCCAGCATGGCCAATGGCTGGGGCTGATGGGAGTTGTAGGCAAAAAAACATCTGGAGAGAAGATATTGGATTTATATCCCGCCCTCCACTCAGAAGAGTCTCAGAGCGGCTCACAATCTCCTTTACCTTCCTCCCCCACAACAGACACCCTGTAAGGTGGGTGGGGCTGGAGAGGGCTCTCACAGCAGCTGCCCTTTCAAGGACAACCTCTGCCAGAGCTATGACTGACCCAAGGCCATGCTAGCAGGTGCAAGTGGAAGAGTGGGGAATCAAACCCGGTTCTCCTAGATAAGAGTCTGCACACTTAACCACTACACCAAACTGGCTCTCTGTTGGCCACCCCTGCTATAGAACACTTAATGTCCCTGGAACACTATGGGTCTCAAAGGAGGAGGCTGCAGTAAGAAGAAGGAATAATTTAAAAAATGGCCCTTGCCGTCTTCTGCAAGAGAAGTAACTAGCATGAGTGGAAAGGGAAGTGTATATCTCAACCAGGATCTTTTGGAGATTTATCATAGGTACTCTCACTAAATTTACATGCTTACTGTAAGATGATGTAAACCCCACTTTTGAAATCCATGTAGTTGAGGCATATAGTAAGAATACTTTCATTTAGCTTCCTATCAGTTGAAGGATTCTCAGAACAGAGAAAACCCAGAAAAATTCTGGGCCCTTGGCTTCAAATTCTAATTTTTGGGGAAAAGATCCACCAATATACTTTCTTTTTTTACATGTACCCATCACACTGGGCTACCCACCATACTCATAGACACCAAAATGAGAAAAGTTCTGTTTGGTCAATTTCTTTTACAGCACTGAGGAAACAATGACCATGACATGGAGTCTAAAATAATAAAGCCCTCTGTTGTCATTCTCCGAAAGTCTGCAGCCATCAAAATGTTCTATTTTATTTACTCTACCTGTAGGTTTCTTCTTTTACCTCCCTTTTCTCTTTCCATTTTTTCTTTTCCCATTCCTCTTCTGTATTCCTGAATTTCACATGCTTAAAAACTGAGTAACATCAAACAGAATTCCAAGCCAATTTGAAGCTAAACACTAGGAAATACAAATTTTCTTAACAGACCGCCAAGACACCAGAATAACTGTGTGATAATTTTAATGGGGGGGTTTGTGCATAAGACAACTCATTCACATTTCTATGAAGGGACTAAAGCAGCATGCAAATACACAGATAATATACAACATATATCACTATGGAAAAATAATTTCAGGATTACCTTTATCAGTTCTATTTAACATCATCATCAGTGTTGCTGTAAGCAGTTACACCTACCTAATCCCATCAAAATCAGTGGGCTTCGAAGAGTGTAACTTTGCTTAAAACCAAAGCCAAGGTCATGCCAATCAGTACCCACCTTGATAAAACAAAGCTCCATCCACTGAAGTAGCCCCAGGTAGCATCAGAATTGCTGTAGTGGAAACAAACTAGGAATGAGTAGGCCTAAGATTGTAAAGTAAGTGAGCACCACAACAGTATTAGTGACATAATTTGCATGTTAGTCACCTTCTTTCTTCCCCTTGGCACATTTGCTTTATTTCCTAGCTATGCTAGAAACTTTCGATAGGTATCCCCTTTGAAGGGCTGGTCTAAAGCAATTGCCCATGTGTGTCAGTTGTACAAATACCGGCTGGTCATAATATACAACTTACTGTTTCTGCTTTTAAACATCACACCAGGAGTTAATGTAACATGGCAGTCGGCCGGACAGAATGAAGCCTAGGAGGCATACAGGGATGCCCATTTCTTTCGGGCTGGCTACTTTGCTGAGACAAACATTGGTAGGTTGTTTTTCCAGGCATGGGAATATAGTAGCAAGAAACGTTTTTCTTAATTTCTACATGCCAGGCAGAAACAGGATAAAATATAGCGACCTGAAATGCACAGTAATATTTAACAAATTAATTGGATTTTATGTGTGAAAACAGTTTCTAGGAGTCACACACATTTAAATACTTACCTGTTACATCAAAAAAAATACTGTCACAAATTCATTCTCTTCACAGATAGCAATGCAGAAGGGTTTTTTTTTGGGGGGGGGGGTATTTGCTTGGCCCTTTCTCTGCATTTTCAGCTTTAAAAAAAACCTGTTGTTTTTTATTTGTAGGAATATTTAAGAAAAATGGAAAATGTACTTCCATTAAGCAATCATAATCAACTAACACAGTTATGTTGCCTGAATAAATTGGAATTTGCTAGCTGGCCCTAAACCAGCAATTCAAACTAGCATTTGGAGATAGTTCGCTAACTAGTTTGCACAAATTCTGCCCTGTTGTGATGCCTAAATTCACAAACTAGTTTGCTGAGTGGCTCTGCCTTTTGCAGCCACCTTGCCAGAGATGCCAGTACAGGGTGAATGTTCTCCAGAATGGAGAAGGGGAAGAGGCAAGCAAGCCAACACAAACTGGTATCCTATGCAGAGTTAACTTCTCAATCCATTAACTTTAGCAGACTTGCACTGGAGTAACTCTGCATTGAATTCCACTGTTATGACACTCAAAAGTTCATAAACTGAAATTTTATTAACATTTATATAATAAATGCCTTTGAACATGTTAGGCTACTGCTATTTAAGGTTCTGCTTGTTCAGCGTAGATACACATACCATCACCCTGTGTACCCTCAGGAGTGTCTCACCACAATACTTCTGGTTATGAACTGTAGTTACTGGTTTCTCACACCAGCTTTGTGTTACTGTTTTGGTATTTTTGTAACCTGTTGCTTGACCTATGTAATTTTCAACTGCTGCCTTTAAAAACTGAGTATCAAGCAAGCATCAATGGGTCCTTTCCAGATGAGAAGAAATATTAGTACCAAAAGAGTGAAACTGAATATAAGCCTTTAAATACCAATATGTGGAATGAACACTAATTGTTTAACCCACATAGCTGCATTTGTACACTTCACTATGACTTTGGTGATCCAACTCAATAGGGGGAGACTATGCTATGCCCAGATCTAGCATGACAGCTAGAGCCACACAGCAAGTTTCCAGTTAGCAACCAAACATAGCAGAGCATACAATTATTCTGAAAACTGAAACATGAATTTAAATTCTTTCAGTAAAGACTTTTTTTTCCTTTAGAGTATTTCAGGAAAATTCTTCTTGGATGTATTTGTTCATTATGGTTTTGGCAGTAAAGCAGACTTATGAGAACATGACAACAGAAGAATATATTTAGGAGCTAGAGAGTTGAAGTCTCCAGAATAACCTTTTCTGAAAAAACAAAAATCACTTTGCTTACATTGTTTAAATTTTTAGCTAGGTATAAAAATGTGAAATGAAATACCATTTTACAACCAGAAAGGATAGTTTAACTGTACAACACCTATCTACTACCTTACAATGTATTCTCTTTCAATTCAGCCTATTGAACTTTATTTGGGTGATAGAGTACACAGAACAGCTGCATTACTGAGAGAAGTGTTGTTAATGTCAAAGACATAAAAGGTCTTCCATTCAATACCTACAATGTTAAAAACAATCCAAGAAAAACAAGCAAAGCAGAGCCCTGCTTAAGAAGGTTCTGATTAGCTATGGCCTATTACAAAAGGTATAAACTATTGATATTAACTTCACTCCCTATAAGAAAATAACTTCAGCTGTTTGTTGCAGTATTCTCTGGAGATGGCAACTCAGTATTTATCTAACCAGAATACATGATGGTGGCATTTGCCAGTTAAAGAATTTCAAAATCCTTTTCTTTAGTGGTCAACTCATTTGATCTAAGGTCTCAAGTCAGGACATGCTAATTTTTATTCTATGTGTGTCTATATTTTCAATTCTACTTTATTTCTAAATTTGAGATTAACCCTATGAATTTTCTTAATGCCATCATAATATGTTCATATTTTCCTTCTACATAATCACCACTTAAGAATTCTGCCATGCCTAAAGTAAACTTCAGATCCTGATGCTTTTTGGAAATGGTTCAATCTTAGTTCTATCAACAGACACTAAATTCCTCAGGATTGGATTCAGCCATTTTACTGTAGATAGATCACACCATGGGCAAAACAAGATCATATGAACCAATGTTAACTTGTAGTCAAATTCCCACAGTATGATTTTTAGATTAATGACATCTTGAACTGCACACGTAGATATCAGCTTCAAACCATATAGCAGTACACTAGATCAAAAGGGCTAAAAGAACCTCAAAGCCTATATTATGAAGCAAATAAAAAGGTAAAGGTAGTCCCCTGTGCAAGCACCAGTCGTTTTCAACTCTAGGGTGACGTTGCTTTCACAAAGTTTTCATGGCAGACTTTTTTACAGGGTGGTTTGCCATTGCCTTCCCCAGTCATCGACACAAATACAGCAGCAAATTAGCTAGACTCTGAATCTTCTGCAAAATAATACTTAAAACAGGCATCAATACCCACTTGTTTTGTTCTTGCAGTTACTAATAAACCATTTTCTTTCAGAACGAACTCCCAAGGACACTTAATACAAATTACATACCTCCGGATTTATCATTTCAATTATTCAGTTACACCCATACTTCTAATTACAAATATATAAATGCATACAAAAAATACAAATGCAATTATGTACAGTATCTTTTCTTCTAGATTCTCATAAAGACCAATCACTGCCTACCAGCTATATGTAGTTCTGCTCACTGTACCTGATTCACTATACCTGATTCCTTGTCTGATGAAGCGTGCTTAGAGCACATGAAAGCTTACATTCTGAATAAAACTTTGTTGGTCTTAAAGGTGCTACTTGACTCCTACTTTGTTCAATCTGAATTCAGTTCACTTTCCTTCACCTTCAAACAAAACACTTCAAATGCCTTGGATGTATTGCTAACACTGGTAAAAATAGAAGTAATGGGTTTATTGCTTTACTCTTTTCAAAGGATGCTCATGTTTGAAGTAGGTCACGTAGCCTATATTTGTGAGAAAAGCTAAGTGGGGGAATAAAATACAAATCAATTCTGAAAGAAGTAATGTGGTAAAATGGATATAATGCCAAAATTATGCTGGGAAAACCAGAATTCAATCCTCCCAGCCAGTCATGAAGCTCACTAAATTTCACCCTAATTTACCTCTTCAGGATACTCTAAGGTAAAATGGGGGAGCAAGAAGAGACCATATACTCGACCTTGAAACAGGATAAAAGCAGAATAATTTTACTGCACCTTCTAAATTTTGTTCTGAGTACTGATGAAAAGGGGCATTTACTAAATCTAGTTCTTTAATAAAAACTGCAAGCCTAGATATATGCAGCTGCAAGCAAAGTGGTTTGTGCCACTGTACAGAGTAGTATCCTGTGATTAATGTGGGTACATGTTTTATGATGCTGTCTGCCAAGTGTAATCCCATTAGCTTCTAACAAGTACGAATATAGATCTGTATCAACAAAACTTACTGGATGGCGGCAAACAAACCCTGGATGTCCTATAGTCAAAAAAATTCGTCACACCTCTGCCTTTATGCTACACTGTAATTGGTTGGGTGGCTACTGTCACTAAAGCCGGTAGTTGCATCAATTGGATTGTGATAGGCATGATTTGCATCTGTCACCAAAATATATGTTCAGTGGAGTCAACTGTGACACTTCTAATTTAAACAAATTTGTGGCAATTTAGACTAACAGATTTATCCTACCATATTCAGCATTAGAGCTCAGTTCTTCAGATGCATGAAAGTATGTGCTCAGTTGACAGATATATTTCATTTTAAGCAGACAAAGTTCTTCCCCCATATCTACACCCTCAATGCATTTCCCTTACCCACAGTCTTTAACCACCTTTAAGAACTTTAGGTACTTGAAACTCAACAGAAAAGGAGCCAAAAGTCTTAAAAATTGCCAAGGGTTGTTTTACAGAAAGGGACATAAATCCTACAATTCTAAGCCATATATTTCCACTATTTTCTCATAAAGTTGCATAACCGAGGGCAGCTGGAAGAATTTAGAAATGGAGGTGTGACAGACTCATAGTATAGGAAGTTAACTGAAGGACAACTTATCACTGGTCTGAGTTTTCTATCTTCACCTTTAGGATTAGAAAACTGATTACAGAAGAGTCGAATTTGAAAAACACAGGAAAAAATTAAAGGGCTTTGATCATCATAGGTTTATTTTAGATTTACAGATAAAAACCCTTTTCATATATCCAAGCAAACATTTACTACATTTCTCTTGAGAAGCTGTATGTGGAAACCTTCACACAACAGTATTTTGTGGCTCAGGGGATGATTCAGGCATGTACATGAAGTGAATCCAAAGTTCAGTTCTTCTATTTCTTCTGGGTTGGGCACTGCTAAATGATTTAACACAAACAGTTACTGTATACAATACAATGAAAGCAAATGTGATTTCAAATCATGTAAGTGACCTCAATATTCAGAGTCCAGGTGTTAGGTCACAACCTTACCAAATAGTTTTCTTCTCCAAAAGACGACAGCTTTTTTCCCCCTCCTTTGTTCAGTGAGATGGCATCCACAGAAGATTTTATACAATATAGCATTACAGTCTTGATTACAGAGAACAATTCAACAATGTAATTACAGGTCAAAAGACATGGAAAAATGCAGAACAATCTCTTCATACATTTGGTGCAACAAAGCATGCGTAACATTTCAAAGTTTCAGCTTAATGTACCAGCAAGAGTCTCCACTTCCCTCAAGTGTTGTCCTTGCGCTTGTCAGTGTTGCACTGGAATGTTACTTATAGAAGCTGTGTAAATCAGAGACCATTAAAAGTCAAAGAAAAGTGCAAACAAAACAGCAAAAAACAAAGTAAACAAACTCCAAATGAACCAGAGCCCAAATAGACATTATAAATGTAAAATTCAATTTTAGTGGCAAGAAATAGTAACTAAATGGTAACAGATTGATAAGAAAATATTTTATACAATGCAATACAGTATGCAATCTACTTACTTGAGGCAAAAAAAGTTTAAGCTTTAGCTAATATCTACTGCGAGGTGCAGAATGTCCAACATGTTAAAACAGTATTTACAAAACTTCAAGAACAGCTGCTCAAGCACTGGAATTAAATTTTGCCTGAACTTACCAGATCCTCTTCAGGGCTTTTGGTTACTGCTGAAGACAACTTACTGTTAACCCCATACATGCTATCATTACTTTCTACCTCCTCCATCCTTGTTAACCCCTTTGAAAGTGTCAGCATCTCATTCTTGACAACATACAATTCACCGTCACCTAAGCCCCCCACTTCTAGAAATGTTTCCTTTGGATCTGGAAGACAGGGTTCCGTGTACTGAGCTGTTTGGCTCTGTAAACTTTTGCCATCACAACTCGGTGACAGCATATCAGAAGT
Source organism: Heteronotia binoei (assembly GCF_032191835.1). Classification (NCBI taxonomy): domain Eukaryota; kingdom Metazoa; phylum Chordata; class Lepidosauria; order Squamata; family Gekkonidae; genus Heteronotia; species Heteronotia binoei. Next base: position 175,401,215 of record NC_083223.1, read on the forward strand.
GCTGCTTTTACTATCTGTTTTCAGCAGGGCTTCAGAAACTGGCAGCATGCACTGCATTTTGAGGAGTGGCAGGCCCGTTTCTGCAATGCCATCATTTGGTGTAGAAGATACCATGTGTGGGTCAGCTACATCAGAAACCAAGGAACGAATTTTATCATCTTGATCACCAGCGGTTAGTGCAGCAAAATCAATCACTTCTGATTCAACCCCTGGCTGGTTCATGCCTAACTCAATAGTTCTGCTAGACTCTAAAGAAATTGGTGCAATAGTTTCTAATTTGGGGCTCTCTATGGAATCCTCAGTTAGAATTTCAGAGGGCAGGATATCCAGGTGATCACGGTCCACATTAATCTCTCCTAAGCTAAAATCAATGGTTTCTAATTCTAGATGCGGTTTCAGTCTGGAAGGATCAGTAGACTTTATTTCATTAGATTTTGAAGAATCTCTCTCATGTTCCACATTTAAATTCAGAGTAAGGGTTTCCGATTGATCAAAACTAAGTTCTGAGTAAGTTGTGTGCAAGTCAAAGTCACCAGCCGCTGAAGTATTTAGGACCTCTGAATTCATGCCTGTGAAAGAAAGGGCTTCCTCTCCCAGATGCCCAACAATGATTTCTGTTGGGAGAACATCTAATGACTCTTGGACAGTCACTGGCGGAATCCTGCTGAAGCTCTCTTTTTCTATGGAACCTTTCTCCCCACCTAATTCCATAGTAGATTTAGAAGGCCCTTGTGTACCATCTTTTACAAATATAAATTCTACACCAGAACCAAGTTCTACATCATTTGAAGAAGAGATGCTTTCCAGATCTTCAGTTCCCTGTACTTGGAGATCCTTGGTTTCATAACTCAGTGACTGCTGGCTAATTTCATGTTCCTCTCCTATGCTACTTGTTGTTACATTAACCAGGCACTCAACTGGCATCTCTCTTGATTCAGGGACATGGACTACATCAAAGTCCTTACCAGGTTTTTGTTGGGAGTTAGTCAACAACCCCCCTTCCTTACTGTTAGTACAGAAAGCATCTGATTCACTTTTATTTAAAGTTTTCCATTCTAGATCCACATTCTGGGCCACCAAAACTTGAGGACTTTCTTCAATGAATGCCGACTCAAGCCTGTCAAATCCCCCATTTTCAAGTTTAAAAGCCACTGATGATTCTTTAGAATTATCCTGACCAGTCACTGCTACTTGAGAATTTTCTTCATTTACTTCAGATGTGTCTGTTGGCTCCCAAGCCAGCTGACTCTGAGCACATATGTTTGAAACCCAAGGAGAAACTGTCAATTCAGAACTATCATTTATTTGTTTCTTTTCTGTCGGAACAGGCCTTTTCCCCTTGTGGGTTTCAACCTGCATTTCAAATAACTGAGACTCTGGATCTCCCTGATTAATTTTAGACTGGCATCCAGTTAAGTCTACATGTTTCTTCTCTACATCTCTCTTTACTAAAACAGACACATCTGTTTCCATCTCCAAACTGTTTTCAATCTCACAGTGAACCTCCATTTTCTGCTGATCTTGTGGTTTCTGATTACTGTCCTCACCACCTGTCATGTCAACATCTATCATTGCCAGAGTTTCCCTACTACAGTCACCCTCGTTTTCTGGGAAAGGTGTAGCCAACTCTTTATTATCAAGAGTTTTAAGTGCAACTATCTCAAGCTGTAATGTATCATTGCTTTCTTCTTCTAAAGGAGCACAATTACTTTCTGGCAACTGCATGGCTAGTTCTATTTTTTCAAATTCTGATGGCTTCTTGCTAACATGGTCTAAAGGAGGAACACTGTCTCCTGACAATTGTACAACTAATGCCTTACTGTCAGAAAATTTAAACTCTGATGTCTGAAGCTCTAAGGCAGTCTTGCTAATTACTTCAAATGGAGAAACCTTTCTTTCTGACATCGTAGCTATCGCTGCAGTCTCAGACTCTGTAGATTTCTTGTCCACATCTTGCAAAAGAAAAGCTTTATCTTCTGACAAGGGTATGGCTGCTTCATTATCAGAAAACATAAACACTGCTGTCTGAAGGCCTGATGAATTGTTAATTTCTTCGAGAAGAGGAGTACTGCTTGTTGGCAACACCACAGTGAACTCTGGCATCTCAAGCTCTACAGGTTTCTTCCTAACATCTTGCAAAGTAAGAGCTTTATTTTCTGACAAGGGTATGGCTGCTTCATTATCAGAAGACATAAGCACTGCTGTCTGAAGCCCTGATGAACTGTTAATTTCCTCCAGAAAAGGAGTACCACTTGTTGGCAACACCACGGTGAACTCTGGAGTCTCAGGTTCTACTGGTTTCTTGCTAACATCTTGCATAGAAAGAGCTTTATCTTCTGAAAATGTGGCTAATTCATTATCTGAAGATTCAGACACCACTTTCTGAAGTTCTGATGGATTCCTGCTAACTTCTTCCAGAAGAGGCAACTCCATGATGAACTCCACAGTCTCAAGTTCTACAGGTTTCTTGCTAACATCCTGTGAAGAACAAGCTTTATCTTCTGATGGTGGTGTGGCTGCTTTGTTATCAGAAGACGTAACCACTGCTGTCTGAAGTTCTGATGAATTCCTGCTAACTTCTTCCTGAACAGGAGGCATACTGCTTTCTGGAAAACCCATGGCGAACACTGTAGTCTCAAGCTCTATGGGGGTTTTGCTAACATCTTGCAAAGGAAGAGTTTTATCTTCTGATGATGATGAGGTTAATTTATTATCAGGTGAAATAAACACTGCTGTCTGAAACTCTGATAGATTCTTGTTAACTTCTTCCAGAGGAGGAGTGCTTTTTGGCAATGACAAGGTGAATTCTGAAATTTCAAACTGTGTTAGTTTATTGCTAACAACTTGCAAAGGAAGAGTTGACAACTGCATGGCTACCTCTGCAGATTCAGTCTCTTTAGGTTTCTTGCTAACTTCTTCAAAAGGAAGAACACTTCTATTCAGTATCTGTACTGTTGATTCTGCTCTCCCAGCCTCTGATGATCTGTTACTGAATTCTGATGAAGCAGTGGTTCCCATTCCTAGCTCATTCTGAAGGGAAACAGAAGCACTTGATTGAAGATCATTAGATTGTACTTTTTCCCTATGTTTTGATGTATTTTGTAAATCTAGCGAAGAGATTTTCTGTGATTCGCTTTCAACACTAGTTGCAATTTCAAAATTTTCTTCAGAAGCTGCCCAAACTTCCTCTGCTTTCACTACTTCAGTTTCTGGGGTTCCCTCAGATACAGAGATTTTGTTAACATCTGAAGAACTATCTACCTTCTGCAGAGTTTCTTGTATGGAAGAATGGATGTCTGGTTTAGAATCTGCCACTAAGTTTGTACTTCTCTCTTTCTCCACAGGATTTAATTTTCCTTTATCTGAAACTACAGAACTCACAGGCTTATCAGCTGGACTTCTTCCACTGTTGTTGTAAAAAATGTCATAAAGATCTTTAGCATTACCTGCAGCCAGGCATGTATTCTTTTTCTCCATTTTTTTAGCATGGTCTTTAAAAACAGTTGGTGGAGGTAAGGGTCGTGGGCACATAGGCATTGCCAGTATGTTTTTATCATCCTCAGATACACCTGGAGCCATGTCATCTGCCAGAATGAGTGGTGTCTGTTTTGGTGGCAGCAGAGGTGGAGGTGGAAATAGCAGTGGTGATGGCCGAGGTGGTAACATTGATAGTGGTGGTCGTGGTGGCAGTGGGAGTAGAGGAGGACGACGATGCGGTCGTTCAAAAACATGAGGTTGTTCTGGCATTTTTGGCAGTCTTGCAACCTCTTGTTCTTTTGCCATTATTGCAAGTTCTCGTGCTTTTGCTTGTGCCTTTGCCACCAGCATTGCCTGCTCCTGTACCTTTTCCATACTTGCCTTTACATGTTCTGAAGCCTTTGCCTGTTCCACAGCTTTTGTCACACTTTCAGCCTCCTGTACCTGAGTCTCTGCCTGTTCTGGTAATTTTACATTATCCTGGGAGCCCTTTAAAATGACTACTTCTCCTCCAAATGCCTTTGAAATAATATCTGGAGGGAGAACAAGTTCTGGATTACCCTCTTTTACAACAGGGAGTGGCTTGGTAGTGGCACCTGAGGATTTTATAGATAAGAATGTGTTTAATGGTGCTGGCTTGCTGACTGTTGCAGTTGCAGACTTCCTGAGAACCATTACAGGAACTGGTAAATTTGGCCGAATTTTTGCTTGTGATGAAGTTGAAACAACTGGTGTCCATGGGCTAGTGTGCGGTATAACAGTTTTCCCAGACAACTTAATTGCAATAGGCTTTGCATTTGATTTTCCAGATTGAGACTTGCTTTCTTTATCTTTGCCTTCCTCAGTACATTCCTCTTTAGGGGAAGCTACATCTTTGCCTGGATTTTTATCCTCTTTTTCAGCTTTCCTCCAGCTAAACTTTCCAAAAGATGACTGTCTTGAGTCCTTTTGGGATTCCTCTTTCTTCCCTTCCTTTTTCTCAACCTCTTTGTTATCCTTCTTCAATTTAAGCTTTATTCCAAATTTCTGGCTATCGGAATCTTCTTTCCTTTTATTAATCTCATTTTCATCACTTTCTTCTCCTAATTCTTTGGTAGGGTTTGATTCCTCTTTTCTTGCCACTTTTGCATTCTTTTCATCTCTATCCTCTTTCTGTTTTTCACACTGTTTCCGTTTCAGTCTACGTTCTGTTTCTTGAATCACAGACAATCCTGCTTGACGGTCCAGGTTTCTCCTTTCTTCATAGAGCGGATTCTCATCCACATATTTCTGAGAGAAGAAGAGGAAGAAAAATCTCAGCACCATTACTTAATAGGGAACTATTATTAGTGGAACAGGAATGGCTGTTTCTTCCCACCCCCAATTATTTCTGCCTGTCAAGAAATAGGGAGGATTTTCACAGATGCTTAGTATTCAGCATATCAATGCCAAGAAATCATTAAAACTCTTGCATAAAACCCGTATTTCAGATCATATTTCACTTCACTTAAAGATGTAAAAGTTCCAAAAAAATTGATGATACGGGGAAAATACATTTTTGTAGATTTATTAACCCTCCTAAGGAATCAGGGTATTTTTGACCCCCTAGTCATGGGGAAAAAATGGTTTATCCATTTAAAGCTTTCTACAGGCACCAACCACCTGTTATGCCTTCTCCTTATTGAAGTGCTGTGCCCTGAAGTCCCTCTCTCCCTTCCCCACTGTTGAAAATAATTAAGGCCAAAGTCTGGCTCACTCAGAAGAAAGCCTCAAATGCAAAACCGCTGTGTATGTTACTCATAATTGTTGAAGTATTGGAATTGCTTGTATATTGCTTTTCTGTGCACATAGGGGGGTTTTTTAAGCCAAGGATGGGGAGTGGAGTTGCCTTGGAAACCATTAAGGTGAAAAGTGCAAAATGCAGGGAAGGGGGAGGGTTTGCTGAAATGGGACGTTTTAGGATGCCTTTGAGCATGCGTATCTATTGCTAAGCAGGTTGTGAGGGGGCCCCACCAATTTGTGGGAAGAGAAACTTTAGAGTTAGCCAATTAGTGTGGAATTTGACTCACTAGGAGAGATGAGGTGATGCAGTAGTACGTGTCTGTGTATGGTGTTTCCATATAAGGGAAGGGGGTGCTGCTTTGCGGACGGGGGCAGTTTTTAGATTGTAAACTCTGCGCCGATGACCTCTCTCTGGTCACAGGGAAAGAGAGAGGGGGGGGGGTTGCGTCGGGAATGCTTTAAAAAACAGCAGCTTAGGCTAAAGCGGCAGAGAGACTGCCTCCCAGCCGGAAAGCTTCTCTCTCTCACAATTGCAATGTGTTTTTTACAAATAAACCTTTTTGGACTTTTGAGCAAGAAGTCTCTGCCTGGTAAATTGTTTGGGGTTTCAGGAGTATGGCCCCAAAACTGGTTAACACCACTACCTTTCTTTTTTTAATTTTGAGTTTCATCAAAAGGGAAAATGTGGTCAATCTGGCCCCAACAGACTTGGCTTGGAAATGAAAGCACTATGCATAATCGTAATATTGACCCCAAAATATTGAAAAAATGATTTTAGCTCTGTATCCATGTTTAAAGAGATGGACCAACACCGATTAGCATTTTATAGAAAGGTGGAGCAAACACAGAAAACAAAATCTTTTCTCATAATTTATATCTACAGAGCTTTTTTTAACTTTAGAACACTTTTGGAATTGGGGGCTGCAATGACCCCCAAAGGAAAGCAGTCTTTGCAACCTGAATTGTTGAGTATATAGTAGGAAGAGGTAAAAGCCCTCTGTTTGTGCTCTGTCAAAGCTTTTCTCATGCCCACAGCCTGATGAAGAAGTTCAAATTGAACCACACTGCACATTTGGAAATGGGGTCATTCCATACCACATTGCAAGACAAGTCAAGACATGTTTGAAGGCATCCTCTGAACCTCACATTTTCCAGACTTGAAGGAGCCATGAAGCCTGGAACTCTAGATGACCCCCTGGTTTTCTGAGCTAATCACTTCACTGTGTCCTCCTAGCCACCTGTTTTCTGAGCTAATTGCTTGCCTTTTGCCCTTCAGATTTTACAAACCTCAGAGTGATCTTCTCAACTTTACATATCTAGGGACGGGTAAGTACTCTAGATCAGTGATCCCCAACCTTTTTGGCACCAGGGACTGGTTTTGTGGAAGACAGTTTCACAGGCCAGTGGGGGGGATGGTTTTGCTATGATACAATTGTGTACCTTATTTCCATTATTACAATATATAATGAAATAATTATTCAACTCAGGGCTCAGTTGCTAACAGGCCATGGACCGGTACTGGTCCATGGCCCAGAGGTTGGGGACCCCTGCTCTAGATGACCCCAGCCACCTGTCCACTGAGCTGACTGGTTTCCCTTTGTCCATCAAATTTTCCAAACCTCTGATTTGATCATCTCACTTTATAGCCGGAAGTTAGTCTAGATGACCCATAGTCACCTGTGCACTGAACTGCTCCATCTTCAAATTTCCCAAATCTCCGAGTCACCTTCTCAACATTACATATTTGTTTGTGTGTGTATAGGGTTACAATGATTGCTTTCTTTAAAATAAACAGTTTTATAGATGCCCAACTGTATCTTCTGCTTTAAAAATGGTGGGGTCAATGTGACCTCATTTACGTTTTTGTAGCTTTTGATGTTTTCAATGAGGAGTATTTTTGACCCCAATTCCAAATTGATCTCTCCTTTGTCCTGCACTTCTGAAGAAAGTTATTCGTGAAGCCTGATTTTTTTTCTTAGTAGCTAATGCCATGGCTGAGAGAGCTATTATGTTTCCACTGCTTTTTGCTGTAATGTGGAGTCACTTTGACCTCTATACCAAAATAGTATAGCTGGGGTTTTTTTTAACCTTAGGAGGGTTAAATAGAAATGTTGGGGAAAACTGAAATATGGCTAATACTTTCTTATCAAACCTAAACTTATTTCACTGCTTTAATGTCATAAAACGCATAATTTATAACTAGCATATATCATTATGCTATTTGGTATATTTGTGTGATTTATAATATATATAGTATGCACTGCAATCCTAAGACTGTATACTCAGAAATCAATCCCATTGTTCAATGGAACCTAGTCTCCAGTAAGCATGCTTAGGCTTGCAGCATTAGTTTTCTACAAGAAAGACTGTAATACAGAGACAGTTGCAAACTGCTGTACCCCACTGCTACCAAAGCATATATATCTTAGTTGTAAAGGACATTAGAGGAAGGTAAGTTCTTTTTCTACTGTAGGTTGCCTTAAATCATGGGAAAAGACAGTATACAAATATTTTAATAAACAGAAACAAATGTGGAAAAAAATGTTTTAATAAATAAAAATGCACAAGGAGAAAAAGCCCTGTATCCACCTCTCATGAAGATGGCAACACCTTCTAAGTGCGGAAGTATATACTGTAGACAGGGGTCCCCAATCTTTTTGACCTGCAGTCACTTTTGTAATTCTAATACCAGGTGGTGGGTGCAACCACAAATTGGCTGCCACAAGAGGCAAAGCCAACCACAAAATCTCAGAGAGTGAAGGTTATGTATTCCAGGCAAAAGTTCTATTTAACAGGATGCCTTTTAAAATGCACATATTATTTTTTAAAACTGCATATATACTTCCAGTTACAATGTGAAGATCCTTGTGCTGTGGCAGCTGCTGAAGCAATTTTTAAAAAATCTCCACAGCCAATCAGATCTCCAACAGCCAATCAGTAGTCCTGTTGGACAAAAACCCTACCTGGCCCACCCTCTTTCTAAAAATGCTTGGTGGACACCAGAAAGGGTGTTGGCAAGTGCCATGGCACCCACAGACACCATATGGGAGACTCCTGCTGTAGACATACAAAGCATGCAAATCCAAAAAGATCTAAGCGTCTTATATGTTGTCTGTATACATCGACATCCCCATTCTTTAATGCTGTAGTTTACTCAGTTTAAAATGTTCATACTATATGTCTTGTGCAAGTAAAATCTTGTTTTTAAAGAACACTGCACTCATGCCAAAAGAGAAAATGTTTCAAACGAGTTTTTTTTCAGTGCTCCCCAACATTTCCTAACTTTTCAATCCAATAAAGTCTTAAAAGAAAAAAAGTTTGTTTTCCCCAGACCATCACATCTCTAATATAATGCAAACTGAGAACATCCCAATATGATAAAACAGCTGATGTTAGCAACATTAACACAGTTATATATAATTAAAATATTTCAGTACTAATTTTAAAATAAGTTTTAAAAGATTATGGTACACCTATTAAGCATGACAACTCATAGCCTGGATACTGACCTTATATTTCTCATTATGTGGATGACTTTTCACGTGTTGTTCTGCAGATATCTGGTCACCAAAAAATTCATGGCAGAGCTGGCAGTAATAGCCAGTAACTGGGATCAGAAATTCAGAACCTGAAATACACCCAAAAGGTAACTGATCACTACAAAAAGAGATAAAGGGTACAAAAATGTTCTTGCAACAGTGGAGCAGTACTTCTGTAAGCACAATGACACTTCTGTTGATGGAGGGAGATTTTTGCCAATTTCCTGTTTCTCACTGCAGATCTCCATTCTGCTCACCACACTGTTTGTGAAATTTCAGGGGGCTCATTAGACTGCAGTAGTAGTGAGCATGAAAATCCAATTATTTAAATAGTTTCACTCATGGTAATTTTGAATCAATACAAAGGGTTTGGCAGCTCATAGGTTCTAAATAATTCCACAGAAACAGAACTATTTAGCTGTGTATTCCATTTGAGAATCTTGAGACTGAAATTTACTATTGTTAATTATAGTTTGCAATATTAAGGCCTACTTTAGTTTCCTGCCAGTGTTATTACAACACCGCACAGTTCAAATATGAGTGATTATTGCTTTTCAATCCCTACCCAATTCAGCAGCAGGAGTACAGAAGCAAAATGATTGTTTAAACCCTCCGTAGAAATGAGATGATTCCCTACCTACAATTTGGTATCACTTAGTATCACCGCTGATCACTTTTGTGAAGTATGCTCTGAACAATCAAAGGAAAGAACACGACAACAACATACCTTTTGCAGGAAGAGGTATTTTGTCAATGCGTTTCATGGGGTCCTGCTTTGTTTCACTTTGAGTCTTTGAAGCCCATGGTCTGTTGTATGGATCCAGGGTCTATTTGAAGAGTAACGGAAATATACAGACTAGTTCATTAAAAAGAGGTAAGTTTTCCTTCTGATGTTCCTGAGCAGCTCAGAACACAGGAAACCAAAACACAGCAAGGATATAAACAATAATTTTATTTCTATTCTAACTGCAAAATATTCCAACAGGAATATTTTTAGAAAGCTAACAACTTATCAAGCAAAATTGGAACCTGCCCCCCCCCATCATTGGCTACTAGCCATAGTGACTGAAAGGAGCTTCCACATCCAGAGGCAACAAACTTCTGAATACCAGTGCTAGGAGGCAAACAGCAGGGAACAGCCTCAGCCTCTATGTCCTTTTGTTGGTCCTCCAGAATAACTAGTTGGCCACAGTGTGAAACAGAACACTTTACTAGATGGACCACTGATCTGATCCAGCAGACTCCTATGTTATGTTACCTTGTGAAAAACTAATATTGCTCAATAATATAGTGACAAAAGATTAAGCTTTGTTTTTGCTGCAACATGTCTCTGCCACTGAATGTACAAAGCAGACAGCACACTGCCTCTCACAGCACCATACAAAATTGAAGTTGTAATTGAAAAATAGTTATGGATCATACTATAAGATCAGAAGCAAAAAAATCCAAAGTTCCCGGATACATAGAAAAAGCCCAGCATGAACTCATTTGCATATTAGGCCACACACCCTGGTGTCACCATTGTTTCACACAGGGCTTTTGTAGAAAAGGCCCAGTGGGAACTTATTTGCATATTAGGCCACACCCCCTGACACCAAGCCAGCAGGTGCTGCGTTCCTGTGTATTCCTGCTAAAAAAAAAAGCCCTGCATAAACTATTCCACTTATTCTGTGTTCTGAATAACACTATACCATATTTCTGGAAAAGTAAGAAATATGTCCAAAATGTTCAAAAGCAATGGTTTAAAAGGGATGTCAAACTGGGTTTAAAAATCTATTACAAATCTCTAATTCTATTTTAGCTGGGGATAGGTTTTTATTATTACAAGTGGTCTCCAACCATGAGGAAATGCTGGATATAAATGTTTTAATAAACAAGTTCATTGGATAATCAACAGTGCAAACTTAACATCTCTGTGCATTAAAACTGAATTAGCACAGTACTCCTTGGTTTCTCTAAGTAAAGTTTACATCTTTAAACAGTAAATAAAAACTGCTTAATGGGAAATTGACAGCTGGACACATACCTGCCTATGCTTCTTATTATGCATGTGTGTGAAGAAATCAAACATGGTCCCACAGATGGTATTGCAATCCTTGCACCAATGGTTTCCTGTGTCATAATAGTCATAGATACTGCCCAACTGGAACTGCAGTTTGGATGGCTGTGAACATGATTCTGTTGGCTTGGGACTCCTACCCCTGGGCTTGTCATTAGTTGCTTTTGAATCCTAAATTGAACAAAAGGAAACACTTCTAAGACACAGAATGACAATCAGTGCCTCAGAACCAGCCTCTAGGAGAGACCACACCAAATATATATATATAACTATATATCACCTGCTTGTCAATGCCCAGGATAATTCCATTTCAGTGAGCTAGCACTGCCGATTCAGATGTTGTTCAAACAGCAGGAAAGAGCTTCCATTCAGGCTCAGGTACGTTGGCTAGATGGTGGATAGGCAAGTAATGCATGGAATGTACATCCCTTGGAGAACATGAAAGCAAGAGTGTATATGTGTATGTGTAAGTGTATCCACAGATAACTTCAACCATTGCACTAGGAATATGTAAAGAATTCCCATCACTTTGCAATAATGTGAAAAATCCTCAGAGAATATGATAAAAAGATGTATTCAAAAGAATCCACTGTTTAATGATTATGTAAATGGCACAGAATGGTATTTGTCCTGACAAAAGTGAAGTATGCTATGGTCCAAATTGGACCAGAACAAAACATGTAGCTGAAAAATCAAGTACCAAATCCTGAATTACTAGAATTACTGCTAAATGTACTAGAACTTTACATTTTGAATATATGAGAAACAAGACTGTGTTATATATGAGAAACAAGACTGTGTTATATTGTTCTGTACAAATGTAAGTAAACAGTGCAAGTAAGTAACCTGCAATAGAACACATCCCCTTAGAAGCGTTTTCACAGTTGAAGGTGGGCTTCCTTACAGTCATACAAATCATTCAGTGCTCATTAGCCTCTTCCAAGCCATGGTAAAGATTTGACTGGGTCAATGGACACTTGATGCAAATACCACATATACCAGTTGATATACAGTGGACAGTTTTGTGGCAACAGTGCTCAGGCAGGTAAAAAAACCCTCTATATTTACATTGTAAGTGTACATCCCTATGAAATTCCTTCTTTGAGAACTGTAAAGAATGCTATGACAAAGCCATCCTTCCTCTGCTTTTGTTTTGTTTTCTGGACCCATAACGAAACGACTGAATTCTGCCAGCTTAGCTGTCTTCCTAAATTTGCAATGGTTTAAGAAACCATGATTTAGGGTAAAAGTTCTCTAGGTAATATTAACTCATACCTCCAGTTTTTTTCATAATCTCTCACTTCAAGAAAGTACTAGCTAACAGTAACCATAACAGACCATTTATATGACAACATGTGAGCAAATTGCTGCTCTCTTAGCTCCTTACTTTTCGGCAATACAGATCATTGCTGCACTTTTTTCTATAGTCTGTAGATAGCACAGCACTGTAAACAGCATAGACACTAGAAATCAGTAACAAAGGACATGAAGTTTGTCTCACTCTACACCAAAATCTTCCAATCAAACCAGAAAATGCCACAACTCCTTCTCTTTATTTTTTTTCTATTTACTGAAAAGTCAAATAATCCTAGACTCGCAGATTTTTGCAGGTGCATAAGAAAATTGAGCACCTGCATTCTTCAAGTAGAGATTTCCAAGTGAAAAGGATACCATAATATTGTATGAGATACAGAAGACAAACAAAACAGCAACAGTGGAATGTATCACATTCTACACTTCATTGATAACACATATTTATATATTATGTACTTTCTTTGGAATGAGGAACAAAAATTCCAAAGCTTATATTACAGGCATCCAGTTTTCAGTAACTTCTACTACTCATCTCACATAAGACATTTCCAAAACTGAACCACAAAAAAGACACGCACAAAAAACACAAACTCCGTGCAAAATTCTAAGTGAGTCACTCATAGTCCCTTAGAAACTACATGACATCTAATCTATAGACTTGCTCTGAAATGGTACCATAGATTTCAGATAAACTGTTCATAGATCAGTTATCCCTTAAAACATGGTGAACTCCTTTAAAGAACAAAGTGCTCACACAATGATCTGTGCATATAAAGCACAGCTGACAGAAATGTACAGGTTTATTATGCTAACAAAAAGAACCTTTATTCTACAGCAAGAACATCTGTTAATACTAATACCTAGAATTTTACCTTGTTTGAGCTGGACGTTTTCTCCTGACTTCTTGTATTCTCTGACTTGTTTTTCTCTGTGGAATCTTTATTTTCTGCAGATGGTTTCCGGGATTTCTCAAAAATGTTAATCCCAAGTATCTGAGCAACCTTGTCAAGCTCAGACTGTTTCTTCTCTGCTGCTTCAGTCACTATCTGCAGCTGTGTGATCTCCTTTGCAATGTTCTCCTGTAGTCGATTTACTTCCACTAGCAGGGGATCTTTATGACCATCCTTCTCCCTACGTTTCTTCCGTAACATCTCTCCTGAGCCAAGCAACATGGCAGAATAGGAATCACAAGAAAATCATGTTAATTATTACAAATAAATTTTTGCTGCTGCCAAATACCAGAACCTGTGTGTGTATTACTGATTACAGAACTGGTAGTATGTTTGTGTAGGAACTATACTTATTAAGTCACTGTTTAGAATACTATCCTGGAATGTTCAGGACAGAAAGGGTGTAAAAATAATCCCACTCCTTCAAACAGATTATGCAATACCTAGTATCTCCACTAGAGAATATCCTAGGTAAAAAAAGGAAACAATGAAAAAAGACAGTACCTTGTTGTTTAGAGAGTCTATCCAACTCAGTCCTCAGATAGTGCAGTTTCTTCTGTCGTGCTTCCTGTTCAACCTTCAGTTTCTCTCTTTCTTCTATTACCTAAAAAAGGGTGTGAAGAAAAAGATTTCACTGGCCACAGCTAATGCTACTCCATAAAGGCCACTGTTGCAATTCCCAAGATGTCTTCTCCCAGTCACCCCAACAATCATTGCTTGGACTCTTATCTGCTGTAATTTCAGATCCAAGATAATAACTCATTTCTTCTGTGCTGTATCTGTGTTGATTTTTCAATTAAAATAGAAGTATAAAAAGTCTTTCAATGTAAAATGATCTTCCTCTGAATCTTTACAAACTATATAGAATCCTGGGATATTTTATAATTAAAAGGAAAAAAAGGCATCTATTCAGAGGCAAGCCATGATCCATTACAGAATTAAACATACCTAAGACCACTGAAATCAATGGATTTAACTTAAGGAACCACAATTCTGTACTGAATTCTGGCTAGAATTTACTGTAACATAAGAAAATAATTTTAAGCATTCTTTAGTCTGGACTCAATTCCTGATTTTCCTAGTGAATCTAGAATTTTACCACTTTATGCATCAAATGTTTCTCTTCATTTCCTGAAAGAATGCAACAGAATATATGAAGGAAATGAAACATATGCCTCTCAAACTAAGCTTCACTAACTTAGTGTATTTTACAAGACTGTGACCTGTTTCATTCCGTGCCTAAATGCTGCTTGATAAAAAAAACACCCACTTTCTACAATGTTTCAATATCATGTCCTTTAAAATCTGTTCATACATGTATTTCACATTACTCCAAAAAGAGCAAAACAACCTTAGTCATAAGTAATGTTCCATCTAAGCTGCAGAGTCTTGTGAGCAAAAATTCTACTTTGTGAGCTACTGGTGTTAAAGCTGTGAGCTACTACATAAATTATTGTGCTCTGGGGCCATTTTTCCTGAGCTAAGGCAAAAATGTGTGAGGTAGAGGTTGAAAATCTGTGAGCTAGCTCACGCTAACTTAGCTTAGAGTGAATAGTGGTCATAAGAGATGCATCACATTCCCCAAAACTAGAGGTTGGATCCAAAGGATCAGCTCTGCTCATGTATCTTCCCTCCACCCCTTACATTTTCTACTAAGTGAGAATCCAATAATCCAATAAGTGAGGGAACTTTTAGAACAAAATACAGTGCAGTGAAGCACCCTTCAGTGGAAAGAAGGGACTGGTGAAAATGCACCCCCCTCCCAAACATAAGGTGTGACCTAACCAAAGAGGGACTTCAATCCAAGCCATTGTCTAATGCTAAATACAGATGAACATACAAAATTATGAATGCCTGTATTAACAGTGGAATTCTGCATCAAGGTACATAATCCTAAACCATAAATGAGTTTCTCAACTCGTGGTGTGTATTAATGTGAGCTGAGGAAATGATGTGCAACAGGTACTTAAAAATATATACATATAAGGAGACAGATCAGCTATCTACAACTCACCAGCAATAACACTGATGCAAGCAAAAAAGCTGATTTCTCAGAAACGAGGAAGTGATTTAAATTGAAAAATACACACAGATATTCAGCACTCCTATCCCTTCAGATTACGTTACTATATTTAGTATTTCCAGTACATATTAATCCAAATAAAAGCAACCCACCTTTTGCTTCTGAGAAGCCCGATTTTTTTCATCAGACATTCTTTCTATAGGACCTCTGAGAGAAGACTGAGATAGATGAGGGAGTAATCTGGAGTAAGTAGGAGTGGTGGGGATTTGCACAAGCACAGACTCATCTCTCTTGATTTCGGGAGTCCCCTTGCCAGTGGAAACTGTCTCAATAACTCTGAGGTTTGGCCGCGTAGGATTTGGGGGCACTGTTAGTGAGACAAGCCCATGTACATCTGAAATTGCAGGATCAGACTGCTGAGAAGGAGCATACATGGGCCAGCCAGATGCTGCATATGCCATATAGTGTCCATAAGCATCATAGCCAGGAGGGGCCATTGTGGGAGTTGGATAGTTTTGGGTGAATGGAGAAAAGCGTGATACCGAATACTGAGACATGGGGTTGGGAGTAGGTGGTAAATTAGGAAGAGGTGGTGCAGATGGAATTAGAGATACTGGGGGAACAGATCGCTCTGGCGTGCCAGAAGAATTATTGTGCCCTTGTGTTTTGCATTTAGAGTGCTCCAATTCTGAAACAGAGGACTGCTCTTTAGATGAAGAAAAAGAACCAGAGGGTGACAAAGAGCACTTCTGGTTTGATTCTGGAGAACGAGTATTGCTTCGACTGCGGCGCATCTCCCTAGAGTCTGGTTTATGGGAAACTGCTGAACGACAATCAGGAGAACGTGATGTTTTTTTCCCATGGAGTCGTTCCTGTGTTCGGGCAGCCAGCTTGCCAATTTCAGCAACCCCAATGTCAAGACCAATAGTTTTGAGCAAATCATGGATCTTCTCATACTCTGGTCTGGACTCTTCCGAAGTGTCTGGTTTTACAGACTGAGTAGGAGAAGATGAGGAACTTGGTTTCTGGCTTACAGGTTCTTTCCCACTCAATGTTAGGTTTTCAGTAGAAGGTGAGTTGATTTTAGAGTCATCCTCATCATCACCATAAAGAAATTTCTCTTCATCCTCAATATCAGGAAAGCTGCGTCTTCTCTTCTCTTGAGCACTAGTAGAATCTGCCATCATTCCCAGAATGCGTGAAAAGCCACTCCCATCCTGGCTGGCTCTTTCATGAGGAAGCAGGAAGTCACTTTGCCGATCTGCAGACCCTGCTGCAGACTCCTGATAGTCCTTTTGTCTCAAAAAACTCCCAAAATTCTGTTCAGAGGGGAAAGCAGTTTGCTGTAGGCCAGAAAACGGTCTCCAGTCATGTACACTGGCTTGAGAGTCCTTGTTTGCAGACTCTGCAACCGCATTTTTGTTGAAACGTTTGAGGAAATTTTCCACTTCAGCTGAAAAAGGAGTAGTGTTGCTACGCTGGGGCAAAGGAGGAGGATGTGAATGAAGAGGGAGTTCTTTGACAGAGCCAGATCTGCTAGAAAACACTTCAGGCTAAAAAGAGAGAGAGAGAGTCATTTCTTTCTACATTACATATAGAGGCTAACAAACATTCAATACAATACTCAATAAAAGGCAATACTTAGGGATTGCAGCCAGTATTTTAGAAAATTTGCAGGAACCAGGAAGAAGTGGAAGGGAAATTGTTAGTTACCTTGGCAACATCCATGCCTCCCCTCTTCCTCTCTCTCTTTAAGAGGAAAAGCAAAATGACAGCTGTCAACTCTCAGTGACATCGTGCCACGATACATACATTCTAAGATACATGACTATATGAGATGATGCAATGTGGGTAAAAAGAGTAAATGGCAGCAAAGAAACTGAATCAGCAGCAATGAAAATTGCAAAAAAGATACTAGGAGCTAGAGGGAAGGCTTAAGAATCCATGTGAGCAGACGCATTTTTTACCTCCCCTGCTCCTACCTAAAATGCTCCCTGAATTGTTCTTCCTGGGGCAGAAGCAGCTGCAGGGGATCTTCAAGCAGCTGTGGAAGTGAGAAAGTCAAGCTCCATGCATAAAAACCTTCTGCCCATCAAAGTGCTGCACTGGATCCAAGCAACAAATTTTTTTAAAGCGGGGGGGGGGGGGACAAACACTTCCTCCTGATACATGGATACACAATTTTTGCGCTAAAAAGTTCAGAAGGAAACATTCTGCACAGGTCTAACAGCATAAAGAAAATTACAGATACCAGCTAATGGGCTTAGCAGAAATTGTATCCATTTCTGTGCAGTTCAACATGTATGGTTTGCAGCTATATGACTGAGGCAGGACCTGCTTTGGCAGACACACTTCCTCCTCCTGCTCCATAAGGTGAGACAATTTATCATTCTAATGAGACAAGGAAATACACTTGCGAAAAACATGTATGAGCTGGGCAATAAAAAGCTTTAAGTTATGCCCGGGAAAAATAGAGAGAAGCATACACTAACAGATAAACTAGAAACTGAAGGAAGTCTGGGGCTGAGATCTCTCTATTTGATAACATTGTTCAAGGAGCCAAGATGGATTGATTGTAATTTCCCATCTTGGAGCACTAAAATCAATTATCCAAATATCGGGGGTGAGTGACCAAAGCAGGCTTAGGGTAAAGCCTTTAGCCTGTCCCTCAGACCGATTTCCCACTAGCCTTATGCTGCTCTCACTCTCCTCTTCTCTGCGGGACTTCTGTTGGATTTCACACTATCTGCCCCAGGGCTGCAACTCACTTCACGTTTTTTGCACAGCAAACAAGATCCTCTAAAAACCAGTTTCTGCTTGCTGCGTGAAAAAGGCAAAGCTAGTTGCAGCCCCGGGGCAGATAGTGTGAAATCCGACGGAAGCCCCACAGAGAAGAGGAGCATGAGAGCGGCATAAGGCTAGTGGGAAATCGATTTCAAAGTATTACTGGTTCCAAAAAGGCACTCCCAGACTGAAGAAAAAGGGATAAAATTGTCAGCCTCATCTGACACAATGCATCAAGGAATTCAATCTTCATTCAAATACTGAAGTCTATTCCTGCAGCCATTCCTAGGAGAAGAATTATGAGATCTCACTCTTCAAGTTAAATTTAGCTAGTCATTCACTTGTCGTTACTATCTACTGGTCTGCAATATATCTTCTGATTATTCCTCATTTATCTGTGCTTCACCTGGTAGGATTTATCTTTAAAGATCCCTTCAACTTAAAGATCTTTTGGTATGAACTAGCTGGCTTTACATCTCACTGATGTAACAAAATTCTAGCAGACCAGAGCACTAGGGGAAAGGAAGGGGGGGGGGAGTGGATTCTGATTGGTGGCAGAGTACCAAAGGGTTAGGTTCCTACGCTTAGCTTGGAGAAGCTAGAAACCCAACCCTCTTATTCACTTTCAGCCAGCACACAGCAAGGGAAGAAAGAGACTGAGAGAGTGTTTTATGACAGCCAATACATCTGAACTGCAAGCTTGCTATGGCTTGCAGTTTCCTCTATAAATTGGAATTAAACTACAGTTTGGAAATGTGAGCTGTTTCCACACATGGATGGAAAAAGGTTCCCCACTGTGGAAGCAGCAGTGAGCAGGATAGTGGTGCATAGGGATTGCATTTACATGTCTTTCCTTGTTCCAGCTTAGGGGGGAAATCCCAAGAGCACACAGAAAGAGCACCTCTTGTGGAAGCTCCCCCAAAGGTGGGGGCATGCCATGTTCTACCTAGGGAAAATTTTAAGTGTGGAAGCAGCTCTGGTTTATAGGGATGAGCAAGAACAACAGTCTGAGATTTGAATATAATGAGAAACAATGGTTTGACTTACATGAAAGTAAGTCTAGCTATCAAACCACATACAGAAGGAAGGAAAAGCACATGAGCTAGAGGACTGCCCCCTCCCCAGCCTCATTCATATACCAGCAAGCCAAAGTTTTCATTTTTATTTGAACCACACATTAAATCCAGAGATCCAACTCCAACATAAACACTGGTCATCCTACAGAAAGTATCTCCTACTTTTTATCAACTTTAAAAACACAAAAGTCTACCATTCATATTCAGTAATGTGCTATGCTTTCCTAACACCTTAACATGCGAGAATTAGCATGCTTGAAGCAGCATGTTGCATAAGCTGAACTACACATGGGTCCATCAGGAAAAATTAGATTCTTTTTGCTCCCAAGTAAACTCCAAGTGTGAACCAACATGCTAATTAGACAAAGACTCACACTAAGCCAGTTACACAACAAAGGGAAGTCTGGATGAAATAGTAGTTTGAAGGTACTTGTTCCATCATAAAGTACAAAAAAGCAGAGTAATTGATTACTACTACTAAAGATTATATAAGAAACAGCAAAATGTGACTGACAGTTTAACATGAAGGGGAGAGAAGGTGGGTCAAACCTGCACAGAGGAATCATCCACTCGTTTCTTTAGGATTGATTTTTTTGGCATTGCTGGTGCTTCATCAGGTCTATAAAGGTAACGAGGTTCAGAGGACTGCACAGGGTTAGTCAAGCCAGGGATCACATAGCCACTGCCAGGAAGATCTTGACTGGAATTTCTGCTCAGCTCCTCCTCTTCTCTTTTTCTCCTAGCACTTTCAAGCTCCCTGAAGTCTTCATATACTGGGCTTGGGCTTCTACTGAGACTTCTTTTACGGTAATTTCGTGTTCCCGGCAAGAAACTTTGATGCTCCACATTCACAGCAAGCAGTCTGTCCTCTCTGTCATATCGAAGGCGCTTTGACTCTCTTCCTCTCTCCTCTGATTGATATAAGGACTTCCTAAGTAATTCACCATCCCTATCGGGTTCTCTCGATATATCCTGTAGATGGTCATAGTTCATGCTATACTCTGACTGGTGAAGAAAAACTTCCCTACTGCGATAGTCCTCGTCGTGTCTCATACTGTAAGGACTAGGAGGACTGTCCTCATGAGAGGAGTATTGCTCTAGGCTCTGAGGATGTGAAAGGCCTCTGCTAAATATTGGACCTTCAGCCAGGTCATCCCTGATGAGAGAGACAGGTTAAAACAAAGTCAGAAACGTGGAGCTAAGGCTACCATAGAACAACCTGCTGACTAAACGCAGTTACAATTCTTGCTTTAAACCCAGCATGCCTAGTTCTGGAGATCTTCCATACTAAATAATCAATGTCATTTACTAATGCTTGTAAACCAATAGGTTATAAGCAAACCAACAAAATACATAAATATATACAGTGCAAATAATCAGAATACAAAGTATCACATTAAAAGGTAATACCATTAAATGCATATACAGAAATTTTACAACTGCAAGAATAAGATTTGGATCAGTGTCTGATAGTAATTTGGCTACAACCTATTGTTTTGCAGCAAAAGCCCATTTTTGGATATAAATTGTAATCCATTTACACAGCCCAAAGTATATTTTTACAAGAAGTGCCAGAGGTTATCTAAATCCCCAGATTTACAATCACAAAGCTGCTCAGAGAAAGGGATTCCTGAGAACCTGCCTGCTAGTTCCCCCAACCGTAAGACATTTAATCTTGCCTTAGAGAATAATATTCAATATTTGGAGACCGCTAGGAACTTCAAACAGGCAGATAAAGTATTTGGAATTGACAGACCCAGATAACACAGGGAACATACCCCTCAAGCTCTGCAACCAGTACTCCATTTATCAAAATGTAAGATACTGAATTTGATCAGATTACATGCAGAAGGATATTCTATTTGATTAAAGCATACTAAGCAATAATCCACCCTCCCATCCTCAAAAACATTTGTGAGCACAAGACACTTTTGTGAACAAGGCTGAGCTGCCAAATCCAAGAGTAGATTCTTGTAGCATGAAGGGCACGCTGGCCTGCAGAAGCACTTAATAGTCAGTAGAGTTCCATCATCCAAAATTCTAAAATTGCACCACAATATCAAATTTTTACTAAGTAGTATTAACCATTTGAAACTAGAAAAGCTTTTTATAAGGATAGGATCATATAATTGTGAAAATGTAATTTTTACATTATCACACTGCACCTACATATTGGCATTATAAATGCACCCCCAGTCTTATTTTGATTCAAACTTCTTCCAATTACTTTTATAATGTGCTTAAAAGATCAGTATCGCACACTCTTGTGATTTTTGTGGATAATGGATAATTGAGCTCCAGTTTGTTCCTGAGGGTCCCCTGATTACCAAAAACAGCTTTGAGGGCAGCATTTGGAAAGAGGCCTGTAGATGATGCAAAAAGGCTGAACATAACTATTTTTCAAGAGGAGCCTACACAGCCACTGGGAATCTCAAAATTTGGCACTTGCATCTTTTTTTCAGTCATAAGATGCTGTGAGGGAAAGAAGGTAATAGTAAGTGGCATTCAACTGCATGGATATCTCCACTGTATTAACAAAGGTCTTTGGTTCAACTACCTATAGCAGCTTGTACCACACTTTGTACTGCTACAGCTGAAAAGGCATCTCAAGATCAGGTTATCAATTAGAAATTTTGTATATTACAATCCTTTTACAACAGTATTGTAATTAGCCTCAAAGCAACAACTTTTAAAACAAGCCTGTAGAGGTATATCTACTCTGCCCTTAAATTTAACCTAGTATTGTTGCAGTGTTTCCTGTCTCCTTTGAACATATTCTAACTTCTCATTTTGCAGTTCCAAGCAAAAAAAAATGAAAGTATCAGCAAAAGACAGTTAAGTGGAGCTGAATTAAGGCAGTTGGTAAGATCTGTAAATGCCAGTAGATTAGAATACAAATACAAGAGTTAACAAACAGATGTAAGAATTAAGTTTGAGTCCAGTGGCACCTTAAGGACAAATAAAGTTCAATTCTGGGTATAAGTGACTTAGCATGTGTAAATGCACACCTCTTCGGATTCACTGAAACAGATTTCTTCATATACCGTTATTATATATAGATGTGGGGGTTAGTTGCCAGGAAGAGCTAATCAGAGTCAAGATGTATATGTAATTTGAGCATTAAATATATCTAAGACTAGAATAACACATTAGGTAAGACATACAAAAGCAGCAAATTGGCATTCAGGTAATAAAGGAGTTAACAACAGATGTGAGCACTAAGTTTGAGTCTGGTAGCACCTTTAAGACCAACAAAGTTTGATTTCTGAGTATAAGTGAGAACTGAGAAATGTAGTGAGATAAGAAGCTGAAGCTGTACTGAATGCAGGTAACCACAGTCCTTGTTGTGAAAGTGAACCACTGGGGAATTCAAGGAGAAAGCATACAGTAATGCTACCAAGTTCATATTACTCAGCTTTCTCTTAAATGTAAGTTTTTCATGCACATTTACATTCCAACAAACAGAAATTGGCTTCCATCTAAGCAGATCTGTAAACAAGCACCCATAAAAAGAGATCACAAAAACACGATGTCTGAATTATCTAAAATTAAATTTAAATCTTAAATTGATTTACTGTAACTGTGTATACATCTAAGCACTAAAGAGCTGGTAAACTTTGGTCAACAGGAAATTTGAAAAAAGATGTTTCCTATCCTTGTTTCAAACAAGCACTGAGAATATTCTTTCAAAATGAGTGGTATCGGTTTCACATCCACTCTCACTACTTACTTTAGAGATCAGCATCCACTGAAGATAAAATGAGAGGGAGAATTCAACACAGCGGTACTGTAGTTAAAAATTTTAAAAGGGCCATGACCTGGACAGCCCAGGAAAGCCTGATCACATCAAAGCTCAGAAGCTAAGAAGTCCGACTCTAGCAAGTACTTGGATGGGAGACCTCCTTGGAAAACCAAGGCTTTATTCAGCCATCTCTCTGAATATCCTTCAAGCCCCACTCCCCATAAAGGTCAGTCACTAGAGGTCACCATGACTTCCAGATGCACACTCACTCTCACACACAAAACTACAATATCAAAAAAATTAAAAATGGATTCAGCTACGGAATGCATAACTGAATTTTTCATCCAACTCACACTAGCATTTGTACACAAGGGATTCTTAAATGTGCATATATTCATACCATTGGTCAAATGTATTTTTCAACAATATCTTCAACAGCTGTCCTATCACTGGTACTAGCTCAAGGAATACTCTGCTTACTGTCATCTTATTTCCCACTTTGCATACCCCAGTAAGGAGCAAGAGCAACTTCCAGACGTATATTGTAATTATGCACATAACAGTCATACATGAATAGTTCCTTCTCCTGTGATTCATTGAGGACACAAAAGACAGACAAGATGTCTAGGTTGGTTTCTAACAGTGCCTTCTCAGTGAAATGCTTAGCCACACTCCCTGGAATCTCAGATAGTTTATTTTTGCCACTTGTCAACCTTGTACAAGGGCTTACACATAACACCAAGTTAGCTGACTCTAAACTATATTTTCTCTGATCCAAAAATAAAAATAAAACATTTTGTATTAGCTGTTTATATGAAAACTGATTATGCAGACAAGCTCGAAAAAAGAAACTACTCTTCACAACTGATTGAAACATCCAGAGAATTCTGCTGGCAATATATCTTTTGAACACACACTTCTGCATGACTTACCCAGTCTGGTACTGAGAAGCGCAACATAACTTTTACATTTATTATTCAAATTTATTACTCCAACCCAATGAATTATTTTTTAAATGTAGTTCAGATTCTAATAAGACCTCATTGGCTACAAAAGGGAGCCTTTGGAGCTTATTAAAATCTGCTACCTTCTGGGTTATTTGAAGTTTGCTTTGCACTTTGGATTTTAATCCTGTTTTGCAAAGTATTTTCTGGGTTTACTTCTAAGATATAGGTTAAATTAAGCTTGTTATAAATCAAAAGTTAGTTCAAAATGGACAGTTGTGCAAAACGTGCCACAGATAGGGCACTTCAGAGATAATATTCCAACTGAAGCAAAACCAGCAATAATAAAGACTGAACAGATGTCTTTTAATATAAGAATATATTATATTGCGCCTGCTTCGGCGGGGAGGGCGGGATATAAATTAAAAATTATTATTATTATCATCTACTAAGTTAGATACAAACAGACATTTATGTCAGATCCAGCCATTGTAACAAACGAGTTTGACACCTTTGATCTAATCTCTCTCTACAGTAAAAAAGCCTTCCACCTTTTTTAGTACTGTACTTGTATTATCATCCTTTTCAACCTAGAATTTTAGTTTCTTAAAATAAAATATATACTTGATATCTATCTGGGGATATCAGTTTGAACCTGAAATGAAAGACAGTTAAAAATCTGGAGTCTATATTCCAGAAATGTAGCCCAAGTCCAATAAAGTCCAGTCCTCTAACATTTCCATTCCAATAGCAAAACCTATGGTTATTTATATAACCTGGATGGCCCAGGCTAAACCAGTTTTCTATCTCAGAAGCTAAACAGGGTCAGCCTTGGTTAATACTTGGATGGGAGACCACTGAGGAAGTCCAGGGTTGCTGTGCAGAAGCAAGCAATGGCAAACCACCTCTCAACATCTCTTGCCTTGAAAACTCTATGGGGTTGCCATAAGTTGGCTGCAATCTTAACAGCAGTTTCTACTACCACCACTAGATGAGGACCAAGAAGTAATTCTGAATGACAGACTGCTAGAGAACCCTACCTTTCCACATCACTTAGGCTATCAACTGGTGAGCCTAGTCTATCAGACAGTCTCCTTTGCTCTGGGGTGTCAATGCCATAGTGGTCATTGCCAACGGTGATCCGCAAACTCTGTTCTACTGATGATTCAGAGTGTCGACTTGGAGAGTGTTGACCTGGAGAACGAGATTGCCGGCCTGGAGAGCGTCTCTGTAACAAGAAAAAAAGTAATTCCATCTTACAAAATATTCTTTCAGGAATATTCAGAGTCTCTGCATAACTGTCAAATAAATTACATTTGTTGTATATGTATATGATAAATCTAACTCAAAGTGACCCAACAGTACTACAGGCTTGCTCTACAGATTTCATTGAAATATAAAATACTTATCTGGCATTCATGATCTGTACTGAACACTTCTAGAATGGACATACACAAGCAGTATAACCGTAGGGGTACTAGTTAAAAGAATAAAATCCCCCCAATTCTGCTTGTCCAGAATAAGCATAGTAATGGGTTAAAAAATAAGAAAACAAGATATAGAAACCTCTCAGAAAGGAAGCATGCAGTGCTTTTTTCCAAGGATCTGTGTAAAGACTGGTGTTATTTAACTTCTTCATAAATGGATCTGGAGTCATGGGCAAGCAGTGAAGAAGTCAGGTTTGCCACTACCACTAGCATACATAGGATGCAGATTACTTTTGTGCTTATTCACACACCTCTCCCTTTACAAGTGGAGTGCAAATGATTTCCTGGTTTAGAATGCTTTCCATTCAATTCACTATGAAGGCCAAATGCAGACTCTAGTGCACAACTGGGTCTGTTTGTTCAGCACAAACTAAGATTAAAACAGAGTTTAGAATCCTAACCTCTGAGAGAAAAACTCCAGCTTTCTCAGGTGCCTGAATGCACATATTCCAAAGAACTAGTTTGATTCAGTGTTCTCAAACAACTTCCTTGGGCTATTAAGTGCACAAGGGGAGAAGGAAAGTGAGTATGATAGCACTAGAAGCTATACGCATGCCCCCATCATGTCTGAATGCAGCCAACACAAATATAAGTTTAAAATTTTGCCCTTTGGAACAAAAATCCTGATTTCCAAAGAGACACAACTAAGAGAGAAGGTTTATTATTAAGTCATGCTGATAACTAAGAATGCAGAATGAAACTGGTAGCAGGGGCAGGAGAGATCAAAAACATATTTCAAGAAGTGCATCATTGTGGAATTCATCATCACAAGATGTATGATTGTCAGTGATGGCTGTAAGAAGACATTAGAAAATACATAAGAGACAGATCTATCAAAATTACAAGCCACTGTTAAACATTTATATATTTATATACTGCTTTGATACCCAGTGGTGACCCAAAGCTGCTTACATCATCATTTTCCCCTCCTACATTTTAGCCTCACAAGGCATGTTAGGCTGAGAGAGAGTGAATGGCACAAGGGCACTCAGCAAGCTTCCAGTGGAGTGGGTATCTGAACCTGGATCTCCTAGATGCTAGTCCAATACTCTAACCAGTGAAATAAAGAAAAGCTGAACATGGGATCAGAGGAACATGCAAACAGGGGCAACATGCTATTAAAAATCCATTGCTGGGGCATAACAGCAGGGAACTCCTATTGCTTTTCTGGCCAACTTCTGGGCATCCAGTTGGCATTTTGTCTGGCCACTGGGGGAAACAGGATATTGGACCAGATTGAAACTTTGTTCTTATTATTCTGGACCTGGCAAAGAATGATGGTATTGCTTCAAAGAACTTCTAACTGAAAAAGCACCATGATGCAGAATTTCTGGTCAAATAAACTTTATTTTATTATCTTATTATTTTAATTCAATAAGAATTGGAAATCCCAGAACTGAACACTCAAGAACACTGATGGCCTAAGTGGGATTCAGAAACTACTGAGTTCTGAATTTTTTAAGATTTAAAGAGAAATTCACAACTGTGTACCAACATCAATTTACTTGAGAGTGGCTTCCTGTGTTCCAAATGCCGTGCATCTGTATAATAGACACATTTCTGCAAACTGCATCTTCTAAAATATAAATTTGGATCTTGCAATCACAGTAGCAAGTAGGTGCATAAGTGCCAATGCTTTAAGAAACTGCAAAAATTATGCATAAATATATGAGGAAAGGTGCTAAAAACCTTTAGTCTCAAATATTATGCGTGTTTTTTGTTCATTTGTTTTGCAGCCATGGAGTGGGTTTTACTGCTTTAGAACAAAAAAAAAAACCCACAAATGAAAAATTTGGTTTCCTGCTTCCAAATACTGAGGTCCTTGTAAACAGTTAAACATCAGCTACAATTTCAGAGTGCAGGTAGCAACAGTGGAAAACATTGGACAGGCACAACCAGTGCCACCTAACCAAAGTTCTAGCAGTTTATAACATATTAACTGCCACAGGTACACAGCTAAACAAATGTGTACCTTCAACCCAGATTGAATGCTACAAGTTTCATGGACACAGGCATCCCTGCCTCAGGGGCTGAGCAGCTGAAGTACTTTATTTGTGGCTCTATTTTCAACTGTTTTCAGCTGATAGGCCACTGTCGCCTTGCAGGTACCGTTAACATTTGTTTGGGGTATCAATATTTAAGTATCTGTAAATCTTTCCATACAGGTGACCTCATTCCTAGCCACGAAAGCTATTACAACAGTGACAGATATCTTCCTACCGACGGCTAAGAGCTAGTATAAGGTTTCCGGTTCATACGATTTCCTGACGTTCATACTACATATACGGTTGAATATTCCATGCTGTTCTTCAGGCTGTACCACCTCTAGACCAAGTGCATCTCTTTGAAGGATCACCTCCACAAACGCAGGTCACGTAACCATGGCGTTTGCATTCTCTTGCCTCCCTGACCACTGGCCAAAAGGGTGAGCAGCGTAGGAGTGGGGCGTTACAGTGCCAAGGCTGTGTTTACACCGCCAGAAGCTTTGGGCTCCCAAAACCAGCAGACACATGTAGTGGCTGGGGGAGATGTCTTCTGAACGGGCAGCGGAAACTCCGTTCCAGAAAGAAGGCGGTCGTTTCGCAGACCGCCAGGCGGAGGAAAGAAAGGGAAACTAAGGCCGAGTCTTCGGAGGTCGTTACCCGGCTCAAGCTGCCGTCCCGCTGCTCGGATCCGCGGCGGCTCCGGCTGCCCCCGGACGGAGAGCGCACCCGACTGCGGCGCGGAGACGGCGAGCGGCGAGACGAGCGGCTGCTGGAGGGCGAGCGGTGGCGGCGGCCCCGGGGAGAGGGCGAGCGCGAGCGGCGCGGGCTGCGGCCTCGAGTCGAGCCTGACGTGGAGGTGCCGGAGCGGGAACTGCGAGAGCCCGAGCTGCTGCTTTCTTTGGACCGGCTAGAGGACGACAGGCTCGAACGGCCGCTGCTAGAGCGGTACATGGCTACCGTAGCGCCGGAGGCCGCATTCAATCCCTCCCCAGCACCGACCGCCCCAACACAGCTGTATGTACGCATGCGCGCGCGACGCAAACACCAGTAGGAGGCTCGGCGAAGGAGAGACCGCCAAACCAACAAGATGGCGGAGGCGGACCGTGAGTCACGTGGCCGGGAAGAGGTGGGGCTGAAAAGGAGCACGAGCCAGGCATGCGCTTGCTTAAAAAAAAAACAAACAGAGGAGTTGTAAACGGGACAGTGGAATTTATAGTCAGTTGAGCACTGACTGGGGAAAGCAATGGCAAACCACCCCGTAAAAAATCTGCCGTGAAAGCAACGTCACCCCAGAGTCGGAAACGACTGATGCTTGCACAGAGGACTACCTTTAGCTTTTTTGAGCCACTGAGAGGGCGATTTAAGTGCGCGTAGTTGTGCCGCAGGTGGGAGTGAAACTCGTCTGTAGTGTCCTTCCAGTCCAAAGTCTCACATGATTGGCTGTAAAATTGTTTCACAGGATTTAGAGTCGCGGATGCTTGTACTCGCTTCTGTCCGTGACCATAGTGAACAGATGGCACACTGTTGTAATATTAGGGTCGCCAATGGCTGGATCTCTCTCTATTACAGCTGATCTCCGGGCACTATATCCGTTCACCAGGAGAAAATGGCTGCTACGGAAGGTGGATTCTATTGTATTATACCCGTTGAAGTCTCCCCAAACCCTGCCCTTCTCAGGCTCCACCTCCAAAAATCTCAAGGTATTTCCCAACCCGGAGTTCACAGCGGCGCACCATCACAAACTGGCAGGGGGATTTCGCCTCCCGGGCCACAACGGCCCAAGCAAAGGACCTCTGTCTTCGCCGGATTTAGCTTTAGCCCACTCAGCCTGAGCCACCTAGCCACGGCCTGTAACGCCCGGTCCAAACTTTCTGGGGTGCAGGCAGGCCAGCCGTCCATAAGCAGATAGAGCTGGGTGTCATCAGCGTACTGATGACAACCCAACCCATACCTTCGGGCAATCTGGGCAAGGGGGCGCATATAGATGTTAAATAACATCGGGGAGAGCACTGCCCCTTGAAGCACTCTGCAGTCAAGCGTGTGTCTCCGGGACAGTTCACCCCCAATCGCCACCCTTTGTCCCCGACCCTCAAGGAAAGAGGAAAGCCATTGTAAGGCCAACCCCTGAATCCCCGCGTCGGCGAGGCGGCAGGTCAGTAACCGATGGTCGACCGTATCGAACGCTGCCAATAGGTCCAACAACATCAGCACCACCGAGCCGCCTCGATCCAGTTGCCGTTGAAGGTCATCTACCAGGGCAACCAGCACCGTCTCCGTCCCGTGGCTTGGGCGAAAGCCGGACTGATGGGGATCAAGGACGGAAGCATCCTCCAGGAAACTCTGTAGCTGCATCGCCACTGCCCTCTTGATAAGTTTGCCCAAAAAGGGCAAATTCGAGACCAGCCAGTAGTGTGCCAATTCGGCTGGGTCTAACGTTGTTTTTTTCAAGAGGGGACGGACCACCGCCTCTTTAAGCGGTGTTGGAAAGTGCCCTTCCGTCAGGGATCTATTTATGATACCCCGCACAGGATATCTAAGCTCCCTCTGGCAGGTTTTAGTAAGCCAGGAGGGGCATGGGTCCAGATTGCAAGTTGTTGGGCGTGCAGATAAGAGGATCCTGTCAACTTCCTCCAGGCTGAGAGCACTGAAACCATCCAGAACACGATCCGAAGACAGGCACGGTGCCTTGGGTTCGCAAACTGTCTCTAATATGGCAGGGAGGTCACGGCAGAGCGACACGATCTTATCCGCAAAAAAATTCGCAAAAGCCTCACAGCCAATTTCCAATTCATTAGAATTTGGTCTGCCTTGTGGCAGCGTTGTAAGAGTCCAAATTATATTGATCCGCCCCCCACCCCACCACCTTTCGCCTCCCCAGAGCCCATCCCCTGCTTCTGCTTGCCTCATAGTGCCGGCTCCCCGCTCGCCTCCCCCCGGCTGCCCCCCGGCCCGCCGCCATTCACTTGCTTTGGGGTAGAACTGAAATATTTCATTACCATATTTTCATACAAATGCTTATCTAAGGCTACCAAAAATGCAACAATGCCAAATACTGATTTGGATAGAGATTGCTTTTTCAGTTCATTACATTTTAAAAGTATTTTAATAGGTATCAACATTAGTTACATCCTGTTCTAGGGTTGCCAGGTCTGTGTTGGAAAACACCAGGAGGCTTTCGGGGGTGAATCCAGGAGATGTTGGGGCTTAGGGAGGGGCCTCAGCATGATACAGTGTCATAGAGTCCACCCTTCAAAAGAGCCATGTTCTCCAAGGAAACTGATCTCTGCCAGCCGGAGATGTTGTAAAATCAGGAGATCTCCAGGCCCCACCTGGAGGCTACAACAATGTATACAACTCAATCGTTATAGTGACAAATTACTATGTAATAAAGTGCAAAATACAAAACAATTTATGAAAACTCGATGTGCAGGCTGCCAACTTTAAAAGTCCTGCTTCAATAGTCACTCTTCCAGCAAAGGGTGCTCCATGAAATCTCAAAAAAGACGTCCCCGTTCACTGAAGCTTGTTGATGATCTAAATGTTTTTTATGATAGTATGGGAATACAAATTCTCCAGGAAAATTTTAAATCGGCATCATGCTCTATGGCGGCTTGTTGTTGTCAATTAACAAAATTTACTTTGAACACATGAAGCTACGTTATACTGAAGCAGACCCTTGGTCCATCAAAGTCAGTATTGTCTACTTAGACTGGCAGCAGCTCTTCAGGATCTCAGGCAGTCTTTCACAGAATCTTCTACCTGATCCTTTTAACTGGAGATGTTGGGGATTGAACCTAGGACTATCTGCCTATCAAGCAGATGCTCTGCCAGTGAGCCACAGTTCCTCTCTCTGCTCTCATCAGGGCCACTAACGCAGCTAATTTTTATATATATAAATTTTTCATGATATACTTTTGTCTGGTTGTAAAGATGTGTGTGTGTATATATATATATATAAAAACGCAAAACGCATCTTTACAACCAGACAAAAGTATATCATGAAAAAAACCCTGAAATATGCATTAAATATTAAAACATGGGGCAGGAGGAAGGATTGCTGAGGGAATGCCAGATGATACAAAGAAATATTTACCAACTGGCAGAAGATAACAGTAGGGGACAGATGAGTGTCTCTGGGGAGAGAGTTCCAGAGTTTTAGTGCCACGATCAGGAAGGCTGTCTCTGTAACAGGTAAACAACTTGTCTACTTCCTATTGGTCTCTGAACATCATACTGATATATACTGTATAAACTAGTAAGATGAGCTAACTGGAGATGGGTATGGGTGCTTTGGAAAAACAAGAGGTTGAGGACAGCTCAGCCAGAGGATGCATCCAGCTCTGATGTACAAGGCATAGTGCTTCACACAATGGAAAGCTGGACACACTTGGCTACTCTGCAAGGCTCACAAAGAAGTATCCAACTGTTGAAGGCTAAAAATGTTGCAACAGCTCTGGTAGAATAAGATCAAACTGATCTTGGAAGGAGATTTTGAGCCAGTTCCAGTGCTTTTTTTGAGCCGGAATGCATCATAACACCATTCTGGCTAGCATAAGCAGTGTTCCGGCTGCCCAAGCCAGCGTTCCACCTCAGCCCAGCCAGCTTCCCGGCTGACTGGCGGGGGTCAGGGGGCCAAGCTACGCCTGCGCGGCATCCTCCTGGCTTCTCAAAGTCCAGCTGGAGTCAGAGGGCCCTACCGCGCTTGCACAGCCTTTTCCCAGCTCCCCAATGTCCGGCCGGGGTTAGGCAGTTGAGCCGCGCTTTCCCAGCCTTTTCCCGGCTCCCTGACATCTGGTCGGGGAGCCGAGCCGCGCTTCTGCTGGGAGGCTTTCAGGGCCCAGCTGCAGCAGTGGGATTGTTGCTGGCTGGGATTCTCCTCTGTGGAAGATTCAGCATTGCAGTTCAGGTAAGTTTGCTGACTCTCCACCCCACCTGCATGAAATCCTTGATTGGCTCCATTTCTTTTTCCATTTTCTTACTTTCAATTTCTTTTTCTTTCTATCTCTCTTTCTCTCACTCACTCTTTCTTTTTCCTTCCTTCCCTCTCTCAAACATATGACACTTTACAGTTCTCAGACATCTGATGTTTATTTTATGTGGCTCGTATATTAAGCAAATTCCTGTGCTAAGGGTCACACAGTCAGTTTGCAGTGTTCCCTCTAAGTTGAGTTAGTGTGAACTCACAGATTTTTGTCTTAGCTCAGGAAGGATGACCTCAGAGCACAATAATTTACGCAGTAGCTCACAACTTTAATGCCCGTAGCTCACAAAGTAGAATTGTTGCTCTCAAGACTCTGCAGCTTAGAGGGAACATTGGTCACAGCCAATGCCTCCCAAGTGATTGCTAAGATGTCAGCCCAGATGCTGCATCTCCTTATGATACAGCACATGTGCATATATAAATACTGTCAAAAAAGAAACGTGGCCACAACTGAATTGCCGTGGTGCCAGCATCCACTGCAAGTAAGGAACAGTGCAATCCTATTCAGAATTTTGCTGAACTCTACTCAGTTGTGATTATTTCTAGGAAGGTTAGATTCATGTCCAGTAGCACCTTAGAGACCAACAAGATTTTTGGGGTGTAAGCTTTGAGAATCAAAGCTGGAAGATTTATACCTCAAAAATATTGTTGGTCTCTAAGATGCCAATGGACTTGAGTCTGTTCTCCTGTTCTAGCTGTTCTCCTGCAGACCAATACAGCTACCCTCTGAAACGATCCTAAAATGTGAATTATAGACACAATGAGAATATGGAGACACAATGAAAATATGAAGAAATTATCTCAGTGGATTGCACTGAAATCTCCTGGAATAACTTGTTAACTTTGGGAGGACTGTGTAGATATGTATGTTTATATGGCACAGTTCTAGAGGAACATGGAAATACTGAAGAATTCTGTTTCCTATGAATCTCGCACTTTCATTCAAAAAGCAGTTTTCTAGCCCTTATGCCTGTAAAGCCATGACTGTAATAGCCCAGACTATCCTGATCTCATAAACTACAAAGGGTTGTGGCTCAGTGGTAGAGCATCCTCTTGGTATGCAGAAAGTCTTGGGTTCGATAGCCAGTTAAAAGGATGAGGTAGGAGGTGATATGAAAGACCTCTACCAGAGACCCAGGAGAGCTGCTGCCAGTCTGAGTAGACAATACTGACCTTGATGGACCAATATAAGGCAGCTTCATATGCTCCTGTATGTTGGCCCTGGTTAGTATTTAGAAGGGAGAACCTCCCAAGTAATACTCCCTCTAACCTGTGTAGTCCTGTGAGCTAGAATTCAATTTTGTGAGCTACTGGCATTAAAGTTGTGAGCTACTGCATAAATTAGTGTGCCCTGGGGCCATTTTTCCAAGCTAAGACAAAAATGTGTGAGCCGAAAGCTAAAAAACTGTGAGCTAGCTCACACTAACTCATCTTAGAGGTGGATGTGGCTAGATGACCATACTTCTGGTGATATCAGAGGCATGGCCTATTATGCAAATGATGGTGATGTCAGAGGTGTGGCCTCACAAACTAATGAATGGGCTTTTTTTTTTTTTTTTTACAAAAAAAGCACTGGCCAGTTCATATCACCTTGATAGTCTGAGAGATCCAGTGACTAAATATCTGTGAAATTCAAACTAACCCAAACTGTCTCTGAAGGAAGAGCACTTTCACACATAAGCACTAGCAATACAATTTTTGGGATTGAGGCTCTATGCAGGCACAAAGCTTATTGCTGTGATGCACAGAGACCATGGAAGTGGTCTTCAGACTTCATTTTCCAGTATTTATTTAAAGCAGTAATATCCTGCCTTTCTCCATAGTTCAAGGCAGCGTATAATATATTATAATAAAACTTCAAATTCTCCTGCTTATGAAATCTAATACTACACAATAAAATACTGAAACCTCCATGAAAATGTCTACATAAAAAGATCTGGTGAATAGAGTAGCCCTGCAGAACTGAGCTTCCAATTGGAGAAGCAGGTTGCAGCTGTGGCAAAGAATGCCTTTTACCAGTTTCAGCCTTTCCTGGGAAAAAAAGACCTTGCCACTGTGGTGCATGTCGGTAACACCTAGACCTGTTTACCGCAATGCACTCTATTTGGGGCAACACTTGAAAAGTGTTTGGAAACTTACAGTTGATCCAGTATGTTGCACACAGGATGCTGACTGGAATAGATTGTAGAGACCACATCACTCCAGTTTTTGGTCCCTCTTCTCTGGCTTCTAGTTTGTTTTTGGGACTAATTCATGGTACTGACCTTTAAAGCTCCATATGGTTTGGAACCAGCATATTTTAAGGATTGCCTTACTCCATATGAACTATTCAAGCTATTTGGGTCCCCATTCGGGGGAAAACCTGGGCAAATGAAGTGAATAATAATAATGCTACAATCATCTTTTGGAGTCCTGCTTCAAGATTCCTCTGCCTTTTGAGGTGGAAGCCTAGGAGAAGAGCTTCTCACTTGTGGTGCCAAAACTGTGGAACTCCTACCAAGGGACATTCATTTGTTCCCTTCTATCACTGTCTTCCACCAGTGAGCGTTTCATTTTGCTTTCTTCTCATTTGTGCACTATGTTTTAATTGTTGGTTTTGTACTTTTGTATATCTATTTTACTTTTGCTTTTATGATGTGTTTTAAAAGGTGGAATATAACTTTTGTAAATTACATAAAGTTTCAAGGATGGCACTCTCATAATCTCAGGAAGTCTGTTCCATAAAGTGGGAGCAACCACGGAAAAAGGATGGGTCCTCATTGATACCAGGTGGGCCACCGGTGGCAATATGAAAACACAGTTGTACTTACCTATAACCACTGTTCATTGAACATAAGAGAAGCCATGTTGGATCAGGCCAATGGCCCATCCAGTCCAACACTGTCACACAGTGGCCAAAAAAATTATATATATATATTTTTTTCACACTTAAATTTTTATTAATTTTTCTAAACAAAATATTCATAGACATTAAACATAATAAACAATAACACAGATAAATACTAAAACAACATAAAGAGTACTCTTACAGTCTTCTGTTAATACATATCTAAGCATTTACCATCCATGTTTCAAGTATATTATTTCACAATGTATCCTATCTTTTTTTCCAAATTAAGAAGAAATTTAGTAGTATGAGAAGGTTATGTATTTTTTTGGAATGCATTTTTCAAATTCATCATCCAAGCTAATATAATTTAAAAACGGGAACCATTTTTCAATAAAATTGTTGTCTTTCTGTGGTAAATCATTCACCCTTATCTGTATAGCTAGTTTATCTAATGCTGCTATTTCCCATACTTTGGACATCCATTGTTGTTTATTAGGAGACACATCACTCTTCCAATGTTGCGCTATCAAAAGCTTGGCCGCCATGAGTAATAAAGCTGCCAACTCCTTCTTTACTGAAGAAAGTTTTAAATTTGGCCAGTAGTTCAGAAGGATTGACTCTGGGGTAAAAGGAATATTACCCTCAACAATATTGTCTACTGTTTTTTTAATCTCCTTCCAAAAATTATTAATTTCCGGGCACAGCCACCAGCAATGTAAAAAGGACCCTTCCTGCCTACAGTGTTTCCAGCATTCAGGGTTGGGTTTTATATGTGACAGAAATAGCTTCTTAGGCGTCAGATACCACCTTGAGAAGAGTTTATAATTCTGAAGTTTTAATTTTAAAGAGTAAGTATTATAGAGAGGGGATTCCCATATAGTCTGCCATTGTTCTAAAGTAAATGGTATACCACAATCCTTTTCCCAAGCCTTTTGTTGACTAGTAATTTCGGACCAACTTTTAAAATTAAGAAGATTATAGATCGTTGAAGTTAAAGTTCTAGCCTGTTTGGGACTTCTTTTTAACAGGTTTTCATATGGTGTTAACGGTCTATCTATTATATCTATGATCCTAGGATTGTGTAGGACATAATGAAGTTGCTGGTATTGAAACCATGGTATATTTATGTTATATTGGGTTTCTAGTTGCGTTTTAGTCAACATTCGTTTGTTTTTAATAATGTCTTGAAACTGATGTATACCAGCCTCCCTCCAGATTTTAAAATCATATGTACCCCGACCTGGTTTAAACCAGGATTGTCCTAGGAAGCTTGCCATCGGTGAAATAGATGGTATTAGAGTTTGTTTGTATTTGTCCCATATCTTTAATGTTAGGGTTAAATAAGGATTGTCCTTGGAAATGAAGTGCCTATCATTTGGAGTATTCCAGATGGCTTCCCACAGTTGGTCCCCTAATAAATAGGATGCTTCAATATTCACCCAAGCTTTATCACAGTCCTTCATTGCATACCATAACATATTTTTTAAGTTAGCGGCCAAATAGTAAGCCTCTAAATTAGGCAAGCCTAACCCACCCTGTTTTGTTGGTCTAGTCATTAACTTAAATTGAAATCTAGGTTTTTTATGTGACCATAAAAATTTAGAAATAAGGTTTTGTTTATCCTTGAATTCTTTAGAAGGGATATAACATGGTAAGTTATAGAATAGGAATAAATATCTAGGAAGTACAAAGGTTTTAATCATATCTATTTTTTCCAGCAAGGTTAGATTAATTTTACCCCATTGTTCCATGTTTGATTTTATAGAGCTATCAAGAGGCTTATAATTTACAGAATAAAGGTCTTGTAAATTCAATGGTATCTGAATTCCCAAGTGTCTAAAAGACTTTTGTACCCATTTAAAAGGAAAGCGTTTGTTAATTTCCGTCTGGAGGTTGGCAACAGAACTATAGGGTACAATTCGGATTTTGTATAATTTATAGTAAATCCGGATACCACACTGAACTTTTTGATTTGATGGAGTAATGAGCTAATTGACTGAAAGGGTTTAGTTAAATAGAAAATTGCATCGTCCGCAAAAAGACTTAATTTATGTTCCTCTTCTCCTACTTGAATACCACTGATTAATTTATCGTTTCTTATAGCAAACGCTAATGGTTCTATTGAGAGGGCAAATAAGATGGGGGATAAGGGGCAACCCTGTCTTGTGCCTCTATGTAGATTAAAATCCTCCGATCTATAGTTATTAATATAGATTTGTGCTTTTGGTTTAGCATACAGGGATTCAATAGAGGTCATGAATTTTGGTCCAAAGCCCATATGTTGTAATAGAGTAAGTAGATATGGGACCTCCACTTTGTCAAAGGCCTTTTCCGCATCGATGGCCAACAGAACTGATTCCACTTTTTTTTGCTTTCCTACAAAGATTAAATCTAAAGTTTTACGGAAATTGTCTGTAAGAGTTCTAGTGGGAATAAAACCCGATTGGTCACTATGAATGTAGTATGCAATTATTTTATTTAATCTGTTAGCCATTACAGCTGAGAATATTTTAAAGTCATTATTTAAGACAGAAATGGGTCTATAGGAAGCAGGGTATTGTTTATCCTTCCCTGGTTTGGGTATCACTGTGATTCTAGTTTCTGTCCATGTAGTAGGTATAGTTCCATTAACCATTACTGAATTACAAGTTTGTACTAAGGGAGCTAATAACACAGATTTGAATTTCTTATAGAATTCAATGGGTATACCATCTCTACCTGGTGCCTTAT
This sequence comes from Heteronotia binoei, assembly GCF_032191835.1. Taxonomy (NCBI): domain Eukaryota; kingdom Metazoa; phylum Chordata; class Lepidosauria; order Squamata; family Gekkonidae; genus Heteronotia; species Heteronotia binoei. The sequence goes on from NC_083223.1 coordinate 175,438,897, forward strand.
TGTTTTTGATGTGCTTTAAAGTTTCATCCAGCTCAAATTGTGTTATTTCTTGCTCTAGAAATGAAAGATGTTCAGGTGTTATTTTGACATTGTAGTTTATAGCATTAAGGTATTCTTTAATGTTGGCTCGATCCGGTTCCTCTGATTTATACAGCTGTTGGTAATAATTATAAAAAATCTGAATTATCTCTTTAGATTTATTAACAAGTTGTCCTTGAGGATTACGCATATTATAAATAAGATGAGATACCTTTTTTTGGATGGTCCTCTGCCTAAGTAACCTAATGAACCTTGGTGTTTTAGTAAAATATTTCTGATTGAGTATCATTAAATTTTTTTGTATTTGAGAAGTCTCTAATAGTTCTAGTTTTCTACGCTCCTGCTCTAGCTTTCTTAACAATTTTTTACCTCCTTTTTTAGCATATTGTAGTTCCAACTGCCTGATATTACTGGTTATTTCAGATAGTAGTGCTTGTCTCTCTTTTTTATAGGTGGATGCGATTGCTATTAACTGCCCTCTTATAACAGCTTTGAATGCGTCCCATAATGTCTCCTGCGATACATCGTTGGTTGAATTAAATTTAAAGTATTCCTGTATTGAAGCTGTTATTTTTTCACATATCCCTTCATCTTGCAATAACAATTTATTCAATTTCCAATGATATCCTTGCGTGTCATCATTTTGAGTGGAAAGTGTACATGTTACCCACGAATGGTCTGAGATTATGCGGGGGCCAATGTCTGCCTCTTGTATCTGATTGGCTAGCCTTTTAGTTATAAGAAGATAGTCAATTCTGGTATGAATTTTATGTAAACTAGAATAGTAAGTGTATTGTTTAACTTCCGGGTTCAATAAACGCCATATGTCTACCAAATTAAATGACTCAATCATATTTGATAATTCAGTGCTTTTTGTTGCTTTTTTTCCTGTTTTGTGTGTTTTGTCCATTGTAGGGTCCATTATATAATTTAGATCTGCCCCAATAATGGTTTCACCAATTTGAAATTCTGCTAGGAGATTAAGAGTGGCCTTTATGAATTTTTTCTGGTTTACATTTGGGGCATATAGGGATGCTACTGTAAGTGGCTGACCCTCTATTTCCCCTCTGACAAAAATATAATGACCCTTAGGATCCGACTTTATTTTTTGGCAATGAAAAGGTACTGATTTTGAGAACAGAATTGCTACACCTCTGGATTTTGAAGTCCCTGCAGCCAAATAACTTTGAGTAAACCAATTGGAGGATAACAGTTTTTCATTAGCATTTTTTAGATGTGTCTCCTGAAGACATACAATGTTTGCCTTTTCCTTTTGCATAGAGTTAAGAAGCCTTTTGCGTTTTACAATGTTATTAAGACCTCTACAGTTCCAACTAAGAAGTTTGTACATATGTGCCATCTTTAATGTGGCTTAAGAGTACTCAACTGTATTATAACCTAACACAACTTAACACGAAAACTTCAAACGTGGTTCCCCTAAATAGGGATATTTCTCAGAATTCCTTCCCTATATAAAGGGGAGAGAAAGGAAGCTAGTAAAAAACTTCCTTGTCTGAAAAGAATATCTCACCTAACCAAACCTACCCTACCCTACAGGGGGGCTTATTTCAAGCAATTTAATTTTGTTATGTATATAAAAAACAAATAAACCAGTTGCTTTGTTAAGTCCTCTACCTTCCCTTGCTCTTACAGAAGTATTATTACTGCCTATGTCAACCTTCTAAGAATTTTAAGAATTTTGTAAAACTTTCATAAATTTTCCAATAACCTCTTAAATATATCAATACTATATAAGACCCTATAAGACATTTTAATAAAACCTACACATTTACATTACATTTAATGTCCTTTAAACCTTATATGCATATTTAAACTTTCGTTCCCACCTACATCTATAATTATATTTAGCAACTGTAATACTTGAATAACAATAATCTATCATACCTATATTTTCCTTTCTATACATTCTGCCTTTACTTATATTTCCATGCATGTTTTTATTCTTAATGATATAAACACCAACCTTCCCATCGAAATTCAATTAACTAATCAATTACGTATCTTTCCATAGAAAGGGACTGATGGAAAGCAATAAGAGATTAAATAAATAAATAAATAGGTATCAAAAATATCAAAGATCAAGTCCATAGGCCAAATAAAGTAAATATGAAAATATGAAACAGAAAGAGTTAGGGGAGAGAATAAACATAATTCATCATTAATTTGTGATAATTCATTCCAATTTAGCACAAAGTATTTAATTACCTACTTAATTCATTTCTAATTTGAATATATCTAAAACACTTTAGTCAGATAATTATAATGTCCAATAACTCCATATAATATCTGTACCAGTTATCCTTCTGAGTTTTATGCGTCTTTATATGGATCTATTTCTATAAATATTCACACCACCCAGCCCTCTCATTGCACTAGGCAGCTTCATATGTTCATATGTTCACTCTTATTTATTATTATCCATTCACATATGCCTTTAGAGAGGGTTGGCTGAGAGAGAAGGAAGAAAAAAGAAAGGGGAGGGGGAAGGGGTTAAAAAAGGAGGGAGGGAAAGGGAGAAACCTATGTAAAAGAAATGAGGCGTGAAAAGGAAATAAAAAGGGGGGGAGAAATGGGGAGGGGGATAAAACCTTTTATCATTAATTTATATCAATTCATTTCTTTTTTAGTTTAATTTTGTAGTTATCCAATTAATTCATTACTGGTTTATACACCCACACACCATATATGTATATACACCCACACACACCCATATATATATACACACACACACACATTCATACTCCTACACATACATATATACATCCACACACATCAGGCACTTAAACTAGTCAGATATTTATACTATAAGATATCTTCATTTTTAACATCATCATATCTTTAACAGTTGCTTCTATGAGTTGTAGTATGTCACCCTATAAGTAAAATAATAATAATAAAATAAAAATAAAAACATGAGAAGGAAAGCTTCTTCTTATGTATCTTCCCATCCTATACACTCTGTTCATTTCATTAGTGTTCCAGCTGCAGAAGTATCATCATCAGTAGAAGTTTTTTTTTTTCCAAAGTCTAATATTATTGAAAGTCATATCTAAAGTCTGTAGGTGGTAACATAAAATACTTTAAACAAAATATATAGCCATGTTGCAGACATCACATTAAGTACAGTCTCATTGTTATTAAAAGAAAGTTGTCAGTGTTTCACTTCTCACTTATCCTCTGGGACGTTTTTGGGTATCTTCCCTTCTTCTTCTGGCGTGAGTACAATCCCCAGGTCTTTCAATAGCTTTCTTCCTGAAGCGACATCCGAAGCCTCCATGAGAGAGTCATTGCGAAAGACGTATATATCTGAAGACGCACTCCATCTGAATCTCACATTGGATGTAAAAAGCTTATTAGCAAAGAAGTTAAGAGTTTTACGTTTCTGAATTGCTTCTGGGGGGAGATCCAGTAAGACCTGTATCTTCCTTCCCTCATGTAAAAGACCTCCGGTTCTCCTGGCCTCTTTTAAGATCTTATCTCTTGCTCTTGGGTATAAGAATTGCACCAAAATATCCCGAGGCCTATTCCTTTTCGCTCTAGCTAAGGCCCCCAGTCTATAGGCTCTGACAATGGCTGGAGCTACCCTGTCTTCCGCACCAATCGCCTTTCCAAGCCACACAGACACATAGCTTGCTAAATCTCCTTTATGATCCACATCCTCCTCCACCCCTCTTAGTTTAAGGTTACACGATCTCCATCTGTTCTCCACAATTAAAAGTCTGTCTGCAAGATTTTTTTCTGACCTTTGAAGTGCTTGTACTTGGGATGCTGCTGCTTGGCTGATTTCCGTTGCATGCTCTGCCATTTGGTTTGTTTCATGCATTGCAGCTTTTAAGTGATCTATATCCAGTTTAACTGGTTGCAGGACGTCATCGACTGCTTCTTTTATGTACAAACGCAGGTCCTCCTTAAGCTCCTTAAGATCTTGTTTTGTAAGGGTATTGGAGTCTTGCATTGTTTGCTCTTTATCTCCGTCGTTTCCTTCGTTAATGGTTGGCGCCATTTTTAACTGCTCTTGTGTAGAGGGGGGTTGAGATTTTCCCTGCTCCTCAGGCCAAAAGAATTCTTCAACTGTTGTTGGTCGTAAGTTTCTGGCGTTCTTTTTAACTGCTGATTTCCTGTGTTTGTTTTTATTCATCTCTCTCGGTCCGATCTATGGCAGTTTGATTTAATGCTGGGAAAGTGGGAGCCCGCTCAAAAGTATGCGTCCGCCATTGTCAAGCGACGCCCCGCCCCCCTCATATATTTTTTATATATACACACACACACATTGTGGCTAATAGCCACGGATGGATCTCTGCTCCATATTTTTATCTAACCCCCTCTTGAAGCTGGCTATGCTTGTAGCCGCCACCACCTCCTGTGGCAGTGAATTCCAAATGTTAATCAGACTTTGGATGAAGAAGTACTTCCTTTTATCCGTTTTAACCCGACTGCTCAGCAATTTCATCGAATGCCCATGAGTTCTTGTATTGTGAGAAAGGGAGAAAACTACTTATACTTTCTCCATCCCATGCATAATCTTGTAAACATCTATCATGTCACCCCGCAGTCGATGTTTCTCCAAGCTAAAGAGCCCCAAGCGTTTCAACCTTTCTTCATAGGGAAAGTGTTCCAACCCTTTAACTTTATCAAAAGCTTTCTGTAAGTCAAGGTAAACAACATCTATTGGGTCTCCTTTGTCCACATGTTTGTTCACCCCCTCAAAGAAATGTAACAGGTTAGTGAGGCAAGATCTTCCCTTACAGAACCCATGCTGAGTCTTCCTCAATAACTCGTGTTCATCAATGTGCCTACTCATTCTGTCCTTGATAATGGTTTCCACCAACTTTCCCAGTATTGAAGTCAGACTGACTGGCCTGTAATTTCCCAGATCTTCTCTGGAACCCTTTTTAAAGATGGGGGTGACATTTGCTACCTTCCAGTCCTCAGGAATGGAGGCAGATATTAATGAAAGATTACATATTTTTGTCAGAAGATCCACAAGTTCAACTTGGATGTATGCCATCCGGACCTGGTGACTTATTAGTTTTTAATTTGTCTATCAGTTGTAGGACCTCCTCTCTTGTCACCTCAATCTGACTCAGGTCTTTCAACACCCCTTCCAAAATAAGTGGTTCTGGAGCGGGCAAACACTTCTCATCTTCCATAGTGAAGACGGCAGCAAAAAATGCATTCAGCTTCTCAACCATTTCCTTACCCTCCTTCAGTAATCCTTTTACCCCTTGGTCATCCAAGGGCCCCACTGCCTCCCTGGCTGTGGTCTCCCTGGAAGAGTGGTCTTCTGTGCATCCAGCTTTATCCAGTATTTCTCACTTAGTTCCATTAAAAAATAAGCTAATCCACTGTATTTCAGGAATTGTCAGTACCACTTGCACAAGCAAGACTGAATTGGGAGCTTTGGTTCATTAGATGTTAAGTCTTTCTATTTCTGGGGTGCGGGAGAGGGAAGACTAAGAAAGATGTAATCTTGATATGTATTCGCTCTGGAAACAGAAAAATAAGGCTGCACTTACTTGTAAATGTTCATTGAGTGGTCTTCTATGTATGCACACATGGGACTGTGCTTGTGCAGAACTGCTGTGGAGATCTTTTTCTCTAAAAGCTCTCTAGAGGGTTTGGAGCACTTAGCCCCCTCCCTTCATGGGCCAACTCCTTCCTGCTCAGCCAACATGTGATGGAGCAGAGTGAGTGCTCCTTCCCCCAGTCACTTCTCATTGCTGCGATAGAATCTCATCAGTGTGACTATTCCACTACGGGAAAAAGGGATGTATGCCTGCACAAAAGACCACTGAATGGAAGAAGTTACAGGTATGTGTAACATTTTCGTCTTTGTGGGTTCTGTGCAGTCCCCCATAGAACAGCTGACTTACCAGTAGGAGGTGGGAGTGTGATCCTCAGCAAAATAAGGACTGATGTGTCATAGGTGATGACAACGACCGTGCTGAGCCCCCGCCTAAGCTGACAGCACCAACAGAGCCTGCAGCTGGACCCTCTGATGTTCCAGGAGCAGACAGCTTTGTCACCACCACCTGAGTCAGCATCCCCTGTACCTGGCCAGCAGCTGCAAGCTGAAAGCCCGCCTGACTCACCTCCGTGGGTAGCTCAGCTGATAGAGCGATTCTGCCAGGACTTAGTGACCCATTGAAAAGACACACACCTGCGAGGAACACAGCTGCTGAGCCCTGAGTTCTAACAGGAGCTTCTCAGCTTGCTAATTGGAGCATCACTGGAGGCCCATTTAGCCCCTTGCTCGGGGTGGGGCTCTCCATGGAAGCAACAAGTCACATCTGTGATGACCTTGCATCCACACTGGCTTCTGTCTTTTAATTTTGCCCCTGCTCAGTTTTCTCAGCTTTCAGACCCCCTGCTTCAGATGACCATGCTCTTAGACCCCCAACTTGACTTCCTGACTCAGCTGTTGTTCAGACTCCCCCGGCTTGACTCCAGACTAGACCTGGACTTTGCTTCCTGACCGTACCCAACCCGTGACAGTTAACAGTCAGACCTCATCTCCCGCAGAGATTTAGTGCTTAGAGAGAAAGATGCATAAACACCCTTCATATAATATCACTCCCCTCCCCCCCAAAAATCATACATGCAAGACACTACCTGGTCCCAAATGAAACAAAATGGAACCAGCCAGGTAAAAGCCTGGGAAAATATTTTGGAAGGTGAGTCAGAGCAGCTGACTGACTAACCTCCTCCTTGCCCCAGAGAGATGCATAATTTAGGACAATAGGCCTCTTAAGAAACTACTGACTAATCTTATCATTGGACAGAAAGGCTTAATGGGCACCTGTGTACAGGACAAAGAAATAGCTGGAAACACGGGGAAAATTCATAATGCTAATACTATTTATAGTCCAAAATGCTGCAAAGCATATGAAAATTCAGAAAGACTAATAAACTACTGAATGCATATAGCAAAAATACAGAAAGACACTAATAAACAATTCAACCCATACTAGTGCAATGCCACTCAGTGACAAAACGTCTTTCAAAGAATCCCAAAGAAAACTGGAAGACAGGAAAGCTCTCTCCAAAACATTGGACTCTGGAAGACTGAAATTGTACTCTCAAACAATGGCAAGGTCCCTTGCCAAAGGCTTTTTCCATTCCATGCAAATTAATATTGAAGAAGTCCAAAAATTGAAAAAGGCACTTATTTTTATGTTGAAACCATTGTTGGGCATTGAGAGTACAATTTCAGTCTTCCAGAGTCTGTCATTTGGAGAGAGCTTTCCCGTCTTTCACCTGCCTTCACAGCCCTTCACATGCTTATACAGCACTTATGAACTTTTGCAGCACAGTCCATCACAGAAGCCTTTTCGGGAAAAATCAGGGAGTGCCAACAGCAATTAAGTCACACCAGGCTTCAAGACAAAACCCTCTTTTCTTGTTTTCTTTTACATGATATGCAATCACTGACCATTAGCACAATTCAAGTGTTAAGTGCCCTGTGACAGTCTGGAACCTCCAATTCCTGTCTTCCTATTGTCCCCAAAGATTCCACTGAATATATGACTCAGTTTCATATGTCCCAATTTTGTAATTCTGAATTATAATTCCATCAAGAATTTCCGTTGTCTTTCTCTGGTGTCATTTAGTTAGTTCTATCGTTTTCTCCTGATAAGTTGCCCACCTCTTAAAAATTATGTATCTTCTGTCATTATGTTTTGTTTCTTCAATGTTACGCTATGGGCAAAAAGAAAAAAAAGATAACTGACCTGGCTTTAGAACGTAATTGAGCCTAGATACCAACAGAACTGTACCAGGCTCCCAGTGCACACGGATTCCCTACTCCTTCCATCACAGCACATGTAACCTTTGCTCTCCCTCTTGATCTATCCCCCATCCCTTATTTGCCAAACCACATATAGACCTTTACCTCAAAGATGGTATCTGAAGAAGTGTGCATGCACATGTTCATTCGAGAGGCTTACTCATTCTGGGCTCTTCTGTCCCCAAAGATCATTGGCATTGAATGTGTCGGCATGGTATGTGATGTTGGAGAGTTTGGCTATCTGGCTGATGTACCGGCTGCCCAAAGCACCAGCCAGTGTCTTACCATCCCCTGTGGAGGCCATAGCGGGCTGAGTGCTGGAACACCCAAGGCTTTTGATTTTGGATATTTTCAACGTCCATGCTGATGATGTGGGCTCCAGACAGGCGGCGGACCTGGTGTCATCCATGGCGGCACTGGGGTCTCTCAAAATATAACAACCACTCTCCAGGCTGGAGACATTCTGGATCTGATCTTTGCGACAGGGGTGACAGTGGATCGTATTACCGCTGATGTGGTGCCATGGTCAGACCACCATGCCCTGAAAGCCCGTATGAACATTCCACTTCAATCCTGTTTGGATGGCGAGCGTATTTTAGTTCACCCACAGAGTCAGATAGACCTATGTGGCTTCAGATGGCTCTGCAGGACCCTTGGCCCTCTGCCGATTCTCTAGATGAGCTAGTGGAGATCTGGCATAACAGGCTCACCACAGCCATCGATGAGATCGCTCCCAGGTGCCCTGTGCGCCGCCATTCAAAGCTGGCGCCCTTGCATACTCCAGAGCTATGGCTTATGAAATGGAGGCTCAGACGGCTAGAGGGGCAGTGGCAGCGTGCCCATGACAAAATGACAACAACAGCTTATAGGTCGTTTTTGAGAACCTATGAGGTGGCAGTCAAGGCTGCTAAGAAAGTCTATATTACAACCATGATTGTTTATGTGAACTCGTGCCCAGCACAATTGTTTAGTTCAATTCAGTCCTTAACTACCCTGTCACAGGGTAAACCAAACGCTAGGGAATTGGATATCGGCTGTGAGGCTTTTGCGAGCTTTTTCGCAGATAGTCTTGACGCTCCGCCACGACCTCCCTGCCACAATTGAGACAGAGTAAATTAACTCGAGGCTCCATACACGTCTTCTAGTCAGGTTTTTAATTACTTCACTCCATTTAGCCTGGAGGAAGTTGCCAGAACGCTCTCCACTGTACACTCAAGTCTGGACCCTTGTCCATCTTGGCTAATTAAAACTGGCTGAGAAGAGTTTCGGGTTCCTCTGAGAGAAAATGTCAACAAGTTCCTACTTGAAGGAACCTCCCCCCAGCCTCTTAAGGAGGCAGTGGTCCACCCCCTTCTAAAGAAACCTTCACTTGACCCGGCCAACGGCCATATCAGCAAACTATCAGCTGGTGTCAAATTTGCCTTTTTAAGGCAAGATCATTGAAAGGGTGGTAGCAGTGCAGCTACAAAACTTTCTGGATGATGCTTCAATGCTCAATCCTTTTCTATCCAGCTTTTGTCCGGGTCATAAGATGGAGGTGGTTTTGGTTGCCCTTACAGATGACCTCCAGAGGCATCTGGATAGAGGAGGTTCAGCAGTACTGTTGCTATTGGACCTGTCGACTGCATTCAGGATCCAGGAGTTGGCCCTTCAATGACTCTCCTTTTTTCTCCAGGGTCAGGGAAGAGGGTGGCGATAGGGGAGGAAGTATCCTGGAGGCACCCACTTACATGTGGTGTGCCACAGGTGGCAGTCTCTCCATGTTGTTTAACATCTACATGCACCCCCTTGCTCAGATTGTTCAGAGGTTTAGGCTGGGATGCCATCAGTATGCAGATGACACCCAGCCGTATCTGTTGATGGCTGGCCAGTCTGACTCCACCCTGGAAGATCTGTCCACGGTATTACAAGCCATGGTTAGATGGCTCAGGCTGTCAACTAAAATTGAATCTGACAAAGATGGAGGTCCTGTGTCTAAGTCGTCATGGTCCGGGACTGGAGGTCTCTCTACCAACCTTTAATGGAGCACCACTTATGCTGGCGCCAAAGGTTAAAAGCCTATGGGTGCTCCTGGATCCCTCTCTAACAATGGATGTCCAGGTAGCAGCCACTGTAAAATCAGCCTTCTGTCACCTTCAGCTGATAAGAGTCGGTTCCCTTTCTCAAACACGACGACTTGGCGACAGTGATCCATGCTGCAGTCACCTCAAGACTGGATTACTGTAATACCCTCTACATGGGGCTACCCTTGTCCCAAACCTGGAAGCTTCAACTAATGTAGAATGCTGCGGCCAGGTTGATAACAGGGCTTCCTTTATGGGAGCATATTCAACCTGTGCTGAAAGCGCTGCACTGGTTACCTATTGCTTTCCAGATTCGCTTCAAGATTATCATCTTTAAAGCCCTATATGGCCAGGGACCTGCATACCTTCGGAACCACCTTTCCCTGCATATTTCTCAGAGAGTACTTCAGTCAGGGTCGCAAAACCTGTTTTCAATCCCCGGCCTCAAAGAGGCCAGGCTCAAGGTGATCAGAGCCAGGGCCTTTTCTGTTGTAGTTCCGTGCTGGTGGAATGAGCTTCCAGAGGAGGTTAGGGCCCTGCAAGAGCTTGCACAGTTCCGCAGGGCCTGCAAAACAATGCTCTTCTGCCAGGCATTTGCTTCCTAAGATCAATGACAACAGACACTAAACCATCTGGCCCCCATAACAACAGAACAATCTGGCCCACTTCAAATGTTCTGATGGGTAAACTGAAGACTGTGGACTAGATTCTAGGATAGTTAGGTGAAAAGAGAACGGAAGATTTGGTCACTTACCGTGAAGCTTCCTTCTCGGTGGACTGGCAGTGGGTCGGTCCGACTACTGGGTATAGGCTCCTCCTCCTCTTCACAGGGTCGGGTCTTCTAAATGATCCGAAGGGGGGGAGTGGCCTATACCTCCCTGCTCCCGCCAGGTGTATCCAAGCCGCATCCCCCTAGGAATAAAAGATTTCCACAACCTCCCCATTCACATACAGAGGCAGATGAACGAGGAAAATCGTTCATTATGCTTCAAACACCCCTAAATAGGAGATTGAAACAAAACATTGCCAATACAGAAAAGCAACATCACTCGGGAGAGGAACAGACGAGGCTCCAAGATCCACCTCCAAAACCCAGGAAGCCGCTCAACCTCGGACGGGTGGGCCGGACCGACCCACTGCCAGTCCACTGAGAAGGAAGCTTCACGGTAAGTGACCAAATCTTCCGTTCTCCGGTGGTCTGGACAGTGGGTCGGTCCGACTACTGGGACGTAACAAAGCTGACATCTCCGGGCGGGACCGGCTTCCCTGTTTAGAGTGCATGCTGCAGCACACGCCTCCCAAAGGCCGCCTCCGCTGAAGCCCATTTATCCACCTTATAGTGTCTGGTAAAGGTATGTACCGATCTCCAAGTCGCTGCCTTACACACAGCTTCTAATGATGGGAAGGACCGATACACAGCTGATGTTGCCGCACCCCTCAGAGAATGAGCTGTGATCCCCTCTGGAGGGTTCTGACCTTGGGCCTTGTAGGCCAGACCAATACATTCCCGCAGCCACCTGCTAAGGGAAGAAGTGGAAACCTGCTGTCCCTGTGATTTTTTACTGAACGAAACAAACAGGGAATCAGACTTTCTCCACTCTTTGGTACGCTCAATATAAAAACTAAGCGCCCTCCTAACGTCTAGGCAGTGTAACTCCCTTTCCTTAGATGACTGAGGATTGGGACAGAAGTTTGGAAGAACCAATTCTTGGGACCTATGAAAAACGGAATTGACTTTAGGAATAAAGGATGGGTCTGGTCTCAGAACCACCTTTTCATTATGGAAAACACAAAGTTCCTTATCAACCGACAATGCCCTTAACTCAGACACTCTTCGTGCCGTGATGCTTACTAAAAAAAGAGTTTTAAGGGTTAATTCCTTGATCCTGCAGGAAGCCAGCGGTTCAAAGGAACGCCCACACAAGACCTGTAGGACTACATTCAACCTCCATGAGGAAAATCTGTGTACCTGTGGAGGTTTAAGAAGAGTAACACCCCTCAGAAACCTTTTGACATGCGGATGCGCTGACAGGGTCTTACGTCCCCGCACCCCTTGTATAGCCGAAATAGCCGCCACCTGCCTTCGCAACGTGCTGGTGGAAAGCCCCTTGTCTGCCCCTTCCTGCAAAAACCCGAGGATACCTTTAACTGTAACCGACATCGGGTCCCACCCTCGTTGGGTCGACCATGAAGAAAAGACCTTCCAGGTGGTATTATATACCCTATTCGTGGAACATTTGCGTGATGCCAACAGTGTCCACCACCCTCTTGTTGTAACCTAGTCCCTCGAGCTGCAACCGCTCAACCTCCAGGCTGTTAACTGCAACAGGTCTGGTTGAGGGTGAAACATGCCGCCCTGAGACAGAAGGTCGTCCCTCTTCGGCAGACGCCAAGGAGGCTGGACCGACAACCTTAGAAGCTCCTGGAACCACGATCGTCTCGGCCAGAAGGGAGCCACTACTACCATCTCCGCTCGTGAGTCTACCACCCTCTGAATCACCCTGGGCAAAAGAGGAAGGGGTGGGAAGGCATACAGGAGTCCCACTGGCCACTCGGCGCTGAGAGCATCGGTGTTTTCTGCTCTTGTGTCTCTGTTTTTGGTAAAGAACCTGTCCACCTGACGATTTTCTGCCGTGGCAAACAAGTCCACCGTCACCGGTCCGTATCTGTCCACTATCAGACGGAATGTGTCTCTGTGCAACATCCATTCCGTCTGATCCAGCCAGCGTCTGCTGAGCCAGTCCGCCAAAAGATTGTCCTTTCCAGGAATATGTACTGCCTTGATCGATAGGAGATTGTTCTCCGCCCATTCGAAGAGAATTTTTGCCTCGGCATGGAGAGATTTCACCTTGGTCCCTCCCTGCCGATTCATGTACGCCTTGGCTGTTGAGTTGTCCGTTTTCACCAGGACATGGCAACCATTCAGGACAGCCTGCAAACCCTGCAATCCTAGCCGAATCGCTCTGAGTTCCAGGAAGTTGATACTCCGTTTCGATTCGTGGGGCTCCCATTGACCCTGGATCATTTGATCCTGTGAGTGGGCCCCCCAACCCCATAGACTGGCGTCTGTGGTCATACAGACCCTCAGGGGCTCGCGTAGAGGATGACCTGAACTGAAAAGATGCGGGTCCATCCACCACTGTAACTGGGATTTCACTTTTGGTGTTAATGTCACTAACTTGGGGATTTTGTTCCCTATAACGTCCTGAAACGGTAGGAGGAAAAACTGCAGGGGGCGAGTGTGGAACCTGGTCCAGGAGAGTAGGTCCTGAAAAGAGACCATCATCCCTAGCAGCTGTGCTAACACCATAACCGACACCCTGCTCTGCTGTAGAATCCCCCGTAAGAGGAGACAGAACTTCTCCCGTCTTTCCAGGGTTACAAATACTCTGTCCACAGCTGTATCTATCTCCACTCCCAGATGCCCTAGCCTCTGAGAGGGAAGAAGATTGCTCTTCTCCAGATTCACCACAAATCCGTGACTGCGCAACATGGTCACTGTCCGGTGAATGTCTTCCTGGCATTGTTGGAATGACCCCCCCTTCACCAGAATGTCGTCCAGGTAAGGAAACAGGGCCACGCCCTGTAATCTCAGCTCCGCCACCAGGGTCACCAGGATCTTTGTAAAGACCCGGGGCGAAGATTTCAGGCCGAACGGTAATGCCCGATATTGAAAATGTTTCCCCCCCATAGGAGAAACGTAGGAACTTCCTGTGTGATTCCCGAATGGGCACATGTAAGTAGGCCTCTGATAGATCTAAAGAGGCCAGAAAATCCTGAGGCTGAATGGCTAGCAACACTGACCGAAGGGTCTCCATTTTGAAGTGCTTTGTTGGAACAAACTTGTTGAGCCACTTCAGATCCAGGATGGTTCTGAACTCCCCGTTCTTTTTTGGAACTAAAAATATTATGGAGTAAACTCCTAAACCCTGTTGGGATATTGGAACGGGTTCCACTGCTCCTATATCCACCAGATGTTGAATGGCCACCAGCATAGCTTTGTGAGCCACCAAATCTCTTTTCCGTGGAACCCAACGAAAGTGGTTGGGAGGGGGGGAATGGAACTCTATGGCATAGCCATGTTCCACTACCTCTAGAACCCATTTGTCCTGAATAGATTGGTTCCAGATGTCTGCGAATGAGGAGAGGCGACCCCCTATTCTCCCTGTTGTCTGGTGAAGGGTGTAGTCATTGAGATCCCCCTTTTTTGGAAGAGGGTTTGGAACTCTGGTCTGACTTTCCAGAGTAATAGGGTTTGGAATCACGCCCTTTCTGTTGCCACTTTCCTCTGAAGGAACGAAAGGGGCCTGATCTGGGCTGCTTCTTGGAGTCCCGAAAGGAAGGAAAGGGCTTTCTCTGTTTTGTTTCTTTACCCTTAGAGGGTAGGACTTTCTTTTTATCCTTGTTTTCGATAAGGTACCTATCTAGGCCCTCTCCAAACAACAAGGTTCCTTTAAAAGGTACTGCTGCAACCCTAGCCTGGGCTGCAGTATCAACCTCCCAATTCCGCAGCCAAATGTTGCGTCTAGCTGCCACGCCACAAGCCATGGCTCTGGCCGCTAGTTGCATGATGTCCAAAGAACTGTCTACCACAAAGGCAACAGATAGGGCAATCTTTTTAAGCTCATCCTTGAATTCCTTGGGAGCTCCACTATCGGCTGCTGCTAAGTTGTTGGACCACGTGCACATTGCTCTAGCGAACAATGATGATGTTGTGGCCGCTTTAATAGCCCATGATGTCGCCTCAAACTCTTTGCGTAAAGCCTGCTCAATCCTCCTATCACATGGATCCCTGGGTAAACCATCTGCATCCATGGGTAGGACCGAGTTGGAGATTAGACTAGTCACAGGATCATCCACCGTTGGCAATTTTAGCCTCTTAGTGGCCTGTGGAATAAGGGAATATAGTTTAGAGATGACCTGTTGGTTGGCCTTAGGTTTAGCCGGTCGTTCCCACTCCACCTTTACCAGAACAAAAAAGGCCGCCGGCAAAGGAACCCCAGTCTGAGCACTGCTCAGCTTTGGCATCATTTCCCCTGAACCTGTAGGAAGGTCAGGGTCCAACTCCTCATCCTCTTTAGGTGTGGCCACAAAGTTAAGGGTTCTCAAAACCTTAGGGAGCAATTTGGAGTAGTATTCAAAGGGGAAAAGTCTAGACTGCACAGTGTCAGGTTTTTCTCCTCCTCATCAGATAGTTCACCTTCCTCTTTATCAGACTGTAAATCAGAGTCCTCCGACTCTTCAGCCGCACTCAGGAGAGGGGAATCCAGACCCGGGTGGACCTTGCTCTTAGATCGCCCCAGAGTATCACTAGGACTGGGGTCTCTGCCCCTTTTTCTTCCCTCTTGCCTCTTTTGCCTCGTCAGAGGAGAAGGGGAGTCCTGTCGCTGAAAGAGGTCCTGCCCCAACTCTTTTAACATTTCCCTTTTAAGCTACTGCAGTAGGTTGGTCTTGGCATCCTCCCCTGAAAGGTCGGGATTCTGAGCCTCTTGTTGAGGTGTCAGGGTTCCTGATAGTAGAGGCAAGTCTAACTCGCTCGGGGAGTTGCTTTGGGAATTGGCCGCCATTTTGATGCACCACAGATCCCTATAAGGGAAGTGAGAGGAGAACACTAGCAAAAAAGAGCGGGAAAACTCTCAAAATGGAGGGTAGCAGTTTAAAATGCGCCCTCTAACTGAGTTAGCAGCACCTTACCAGCCCAAACCTTAGAGGTGCTCTTAACCAGGCTCCCCCGTCTGTCCAAGCATAAAAGCTAGTCAGTTCAGGGTCCCAGCCTGCGATCAGCGCGCCAGAGCAAAGGACCCCTTTCCCAGGCTCTAAATCGCCCGCGCAGGTCCTCCCCGCCGCGGGACGACTTACCGCTGCCGCAAAAACGCTGGCTTTTTTCTCTCCGCTCCGTTCCACTCGCGCCTGGGTGGAAACGGAGCTTCAAAGGGCCTCCTGGCCTCCGATGTACTCCACACTGCCGCAGGGTCTACTCTTGAGTAGCCCTGCGCGATCGTTCTCCTTCTGGGTTTGTTGGGGCTAACCCCTACTCTCCCAGCCTGCAGCGTCTTTTAAAAGACAGAGAATTTTTCTTTTTCGGATCTTCTGCGCTTCTTCAGGAGCGCTCACGAAGAACCCGTCCTGCTCATGCAGGGCCGGGAAAAAAACTGGCGGGAGCTGGGAGGTATAGGCCACTCCCCCCCTTCGGATCATTTAGAAGACCCGACCCTGTGAAGAGGAGGAGGAGCCTATACCCAGTAGTCGGACCGACCCACTGTCCAGACCACCGGAGAACTGGCTGAAGATTCACACTCAAAGAATAGTTGTCAATGGCATTTCATTTTAGTTGAAGTAGGTGTCCAATGGGGTGGTTTCAGGACCGGTACTTTTCAATATTTTTATCAATGGTCTGGATGAGGGAGTGAAGGGACTAATTAAATCTGCAGATAACACCAAATTGGTAAGAGAAGCAAACACACTAGAAGATATAGAATTCAATGACATCTGAGCAGACTGGAAGAGTGGGAGGATGTGAACAAGATGCAATTTGAGATGATGATGCTATTGGATTTATATCTCATCCTATACTCTGAACCTCAGAGTGGTCACAATCTCCTTTACTTCCCCTCCCTCCCACAACAGACACCCTGTGAGATAGATGGGCTGAGAGAGCTCTTACAGCAGCTGCCCCTTAAAGGACAACTCCTAAGAGAACTATGGCTGATCCAAGGCCATTTCAGCAGCTGTAAGTAGCGGAGTGGGGAATCAAATCCAGTTCCCCCAGATAAGAGTCCGCACACTTAATCACTACACCAAACTGGCTCTCATTTAACAAGGATAAGTGCCGAGTTCTACATCTGGGTAACAAAAATGAAGAACATGCATACAAGATGGGGGATACACTTCTGGGTAGCAGAGTGCATGAACAAGATCTTCGAGTATGGGTGGACCATAAGTTAAATATGAGCAGCCAGTGTGATATGGCAACAAAAAAGGCTAATGCCTCCTTGGGGTGTATCAACAGAGGCATAACATCCAAATCACAAGATGTCATAGTCCTGCTGTACACATCTGCAGGTCACATCTGGAGTGCTGTGCAGTTCTGGAGGCCTCACTTCCAAAAGGATGTGGAAAGAATACAGTGAGTGCCGAGGAGAGAAAAGAGGTACAGTCAGAGTTGTTCAACAGTGGAATCAACTATCCAGGAAGGTGGTGAGTTCCCCCTCACTGGCAGACTTTGAGCAGCAGCCAGAGATGCAGCTTGGCTCAAAAAACACCCAGGAGAAACAAGACCAACCCATAGGACTGAACAGTTTTGTAGGTGGTTCCATGGACCTAGGGGCTTGAAATTCTAATGGTCTGTCTCTTGGAATTGGACTTATGAACTTTCCCCCTCAAATTGGGAATTTGGAACATGAGAAACAATTTCTATACTGACTGTTATATTAAAGTGGACTATGTTAAATATATGTGATTTGAAAACTTTTATTTATGTTGTATAGGGAGAATCAATTGCACAATTTAATGCATGATCCTAATTTATTTAAGAGCTGCATTCATTATTGTCACAGTTCTTTGTTATAACTTGGATGTACTATCTGTGATTCTCTTTGGTAATTGCTGCTTAAAGACTGTCAATGAGAAAAAGCTCACCACCTCCCTTGGGTGCTGATTCCACTGTTGAAGAACTCTTACTGTAAATGCAGCTGGTACCTTCCCACCTTTTTAAAGAGAATGTGTGAAATGCAGCATTTTATTATAGATATTTGCATTAGATTTTCTTCTTCATATACTTCTATCGTTTCTTTCCCCCTTAACTTCCTTGCTTTAAGAATCTTTTTAAATTTGTATATGGAGAATGCACTTTTTAGTTTGCAATCAAACTGTTTTCTGGCTTATTCTTTATTGGGGGGATGAAAACTGAAAAGTTACAAGGGTCTTAATATTAGATTTTAAAAACCTGTTTTATAGCTCCTGCTGAAGGGTCCTGTTTTTATAGAAACATGTTGGGCTTAGTCCTTGTGGAGCACCTTTGAGGTTCTGCTTCTAGTTTTGTTTTCCATTCGGTTGGTGGCACTACAAGTTTTTCTTTTTTGCTGGTGACTTCCAGGTTTATTTCCCTCTGTGTACTGACAGAACTTTTTCTTTTTCCAAGGATCATTTGGATAACCTGTTAGAACAACATTCTATATTTTATGCTCACATAACAAACTCTTGTAAAATTACAACAAAGGGTTACATAGATCTACATTTTTGGAATAGTACTATATAAAAGGAAAATATTCAAAGACCTCCACATGTTTAAAGATAATAATGAATTTATCTTATCAATGGCGCGCTATCCTGTATGATATTAACAGCTGATACAGGATTTGGAAGTTAATGGTACAAGAACCAAGCACTGTAATAGTTTGGGTAGTAGAGATTGAGGTTAAGAAAGAGAAACAGGTGAATATGGTAGGGTAAGGAACTGTAACAACAATGTAGGGAAGTGAACCAAACCTCAAAAAGTGTCAAAGGGCATTATAGAGAAAAAATTATACAAGAAAAAAAGAACAAAAATATGAATATTTCTTTTGTTCGCGACATTCTTCAGACTGCACAGAGCAGATTACTTCTGTTAGCAAGAATAGGGAAGTGAAGTTATTTTTATGGTGTGTCCTCTTTTTTAGCAAGAGTTTGGGAACATACACTTGAGGTATTTTACTCAGAGACCTGAAGAGATACTCAAAATCTGAACAATCGCAGAAGGAAAAAAAAAGGAGTCTAGTGGTTAATCTTTCAGACACATTTTTAAGTGCAAAAGAACTAGCAGTTTGCAATAAGGATATATTGTATACCGATACCTTGAAATGAAGATGTACAAACACACAAGGATTTATCAGACTACTCAAATTAAAATATCTTTTAAGGATAAGGGGGACTTCTAAGTCTGTCAGCTCATTTAAATTTCACTCTTCTTTTGTTTCTTATCTTTCCTAGAAGTTCTGTTTCCTCTCCTCTGTAGCCCTATGGAGGGTGAACAATAAACTGTCTGAAAATGGAGGAATGTGCATATTGTAGGAAAGCCCTGAACTAGGGAGTGGAAATAGAGACAGTGGTGGCGTTGGTGGCAATGTAAACTGAGGACAATGCAGACTGTCAAAACTCTTAAACTGTTGTTGCATGTTTGCTACTCTTGCAGTCTTCCGTTCCTTTGTCCTCATCCCAAGGTTATGCGTCTTTATCACCATGATTTTCTGCTTTGAATCTGGACTTCCAGACTGGGACTTGCTTTCTCTACATTTGCCCTCTTCAACACTTTCAGCCTTCGGAGCAGACACATCTTGCTCTCGACTTTGATTATCTGTCTCAGTTTTCCTCAAGTTGCACTTTTCAGATGATGACTGGCTTGGCTCCTTTTGGGATTCCTCTGCTTCGCCTTCCTCCTTCTCAACCTGTATGTTATCTTTCTTCAGCGTAAGTCTAATTGTTAATTTTTGGCCATAAGAACCTTCTTTCCCTTTACTATCATTTTCATCAACCTCTTCCCCCAGTTCTTTGGTAATCTCCAATTCTTCTTTCCTTGCCATTTTTGTACTCCCTTCATCTTTAGCTTCTTTCTGCTCTTCACACTGTTTCTGTTCCTGGCCACATTCTGTTTCTTGATTTAGAGTCAGTTCTGCTTGATGGTCCAAGTTCCTCTTCTCTTTGCAGAATGGATTCTTATTCAAACACTCCTATGAAAAGAAAGAAACCCCAGCACTATTAAGCAGTATAGACCAAAGCCTTGGAATCAGCAAATCCACAAACAGAAGGAGAACATTTCTCCAATCACTTCTCAACACACACAGCAGTTCACACCATTTCAGAGAGCATTTTGGGCTACAGCAGAATTCCTCACTCCACCCCCCCACCCCCACCCCAGAAATCCCTTCTGTCAGTGGAAACGGCTACTGGACCATGCCTACATTAGGGAAGAGTTGTAGCTCAGTATCCTTCCCCACTTAATTGTACTTGCTATGAAACAGAAGAGGAATTAATAGATACCTCCAGGACTTTTTTGTAGCAGGAACTCCTTTGCATATTAAGCCACACATCCCTGATGTAGCCAATCCTCCAAGAGCTTACAGGGCTCTTAATATAGGACCTACTATAAGCTCCAGGAGGATTAGCTACATCAGGGATGTGTGGCCTAATATGCAACAAAGTTCCTGCTAAAAAAAGCCCACACACTCTTATAGGTATTTCAGATCTGAAGAACTAGAAACTCTCTGAACTTCTACCAATATAAAATACATTGTTTAAGATAAAATTTCATTCCAGCGCAACACAGAACCCCCCAGCATAATAAAAAAAATACTGCATAATTAAAATGTTATGTCTCATGGCAGAAGATCAAGAAAATAACTTCAAAAGAGATCGTAAAAGACTATAATTTGCATCTAAGAATGGCTTTGCAACTAATAGGATACTAATGTGATATTTCCAATTTACTGGGTGCAACACACATAGCCAATAAATGAAAGAAAATGAATGGCTGGATGTCCAAGAATGATTGGAGAGTTTGGAATAGTTTGTACATGGTATTAACAGACTGGTTACATCTGGAAAGAGGGCGGCAAGAATTTATAAATTTAAAAATGTTTATTGAGAGTTGGGGAAAAAACAGAGTTGCACTTACCTGTAACTGCTGTTCATCAATGGGACTGCACCTGTGCAGGCTGGCCACAGACATTCTCTTTCTATCTAAAAAACTCCAAAGAGGGGGCACCCCACCCCTTTCGGAATCAGTGTATGCCTGGGATTCCTGCCCAATGCACCACACACTCTGAGGGCAGGCGCCCCCTTTGCTTAGTTCCTGCTAAGCCACTGTGAGCCCCATTTTCCATGGCACAATAGGCCCTGTGAGAACAGGAGGGAGGGAATGTTTGTCTGCACAGGAAATATTGATGAACAACAGTTATAGGTAAATACAACTCTGTTTTCATCTTCTGTCTTCTTGCGCAGCCTCACATTGGGACCATTAGCAAGCTACTCACCAGAGGAGGTGGGGTGAGTCTCTCATTGAAACATAGTCTGTAGAATTGCCTAACCCACATTTTCTGGCCTGGAGATCCAAACCGTATTGTTTCACAAATGTGTCCTCCGTTGACCAAGTTGCCACCTTGCAGATGTCCAGCAGGGGGCCTCGTAGATAAAAACAGATAACCCCTGCGCTCAAGTGGAATGTGCTTTCACATTGAGTGAACACAGTTCTCCAGATGCAATGTAGCAGAAACAAATAGCAGCAACCACCCATATGAACATGGACTGCACTGAAGCAGTATTCCCTTTTTGGGGCTCCAATAACGAATAAATAGTGTTTTGTCTTTATTAAATGACTTGATTCTATTTATGTAGTAAAGGACGGCCCTCCTAACATCCGGAGTATGCAGGACCCTTTCTGCTTCTGAACTTCAAGCAGGAAAAAAAAAATACCAGTAGAGCAATTTCTTGCACTAGGTAAACATGGAGACTACTTTAGGCTGGAAGTCTAAACTCAGGTGTAATACCACACGCTTACTAAACACCACTAAAACTTAAGAAAAGGTGGATCTACCCTCAGGGCTTCCAGTTCTGACTCTTCTGGTTGGTGATGGCCACTAAAGAATGCTACCATTCTTGAAAGTAAAGCTAAAGAGAGAAGGAAGCTAAAGGTTCGAAGTGTACTTTATCAGCCTAGCCAATACTAACAGCAGTGACTACTGAGAAATAATACAGGGTATAGGGGGAAAGACATTGGTTAGAACCTTTAAAAACATTGAGCCGACTTATGGTCAAGAGCAGTACTTCCCTGTCCCTTCTTGTGGAAAGCGGCAATGGCCGCTAGCTGGGTCTTCACTGAAGATACCACTAAATGAGCTTGTGCTGAAAATACCACTAAATGACAACAGATATTCCAACACTGATGCTAATGGTCAGGTAAAAGGGCATTTGCCTTTAGCAAACACCCAGGACTCAAAACAAGCCCATTTTCTGTCATAAGAATATCTTGTTGAGAGTTTACAGGCCTGAAGCAAGATATCTCTTACTCTTTGGGACAAGGAGTGCTCTACTGATGAATCCTCCATGCCATCAAGTGTAGCACTAGACCATGGGTCAATAGGTCTCAGGTGGGAGGGAACAGTATGCTATCTGTGTCTGCTAAGCAAAACAGCTCCAAAACCCAGATCTGGTGGAGCCAGAAGGGAGCTATTAGGATGCCATCCATCTGATCTGCCACTATCTTCCCTATGACTTTGCTTTGGAGAGGAGAAGGAAGGAAATTCATAAAAGAGGGTATCCAACTAAGGGATCTAGAATGCATCTCCCAAGGAAGTTTGGATGCTGCTCGCTAGGGAGCAGAAGACTGGTGCTTTCTTGGACTCTGCATAGCAAGCATGTCCACCTGAGGCTATCACCATGTGTTAAAAATTGCTTTGATGTATCTGTACTGGATAGACCATTTGTAATTGGTCTGATAGACCCTGCTCAGCCTCTCTGCTTCTGTATCTGAGGACCCTGCTATATGGATGGCCCTGGGAAGAGCTACAATGTTCATAGCTACTTCCCAAGCCGCTACTGCCTCTAGGGCAAAGCCTCCAGGACCCTGTGCCTCCTTGTTTGTTGAAATAATATAGTTGCTGTATTGTCTGTTTAGATCAACATGCTCCTGCCCCTGAGACTATCTAAAAGGGAAAATCTCACTGCACAAAGTTCCAAGAGATTAATATGGGGAGTAGTCTGTGTGGAAGGCCACCAGCCTTGCACTGAAAAGCCTTCACAGTGAGCACCCCAACACAACAGCAAATGATCTGTGGTTAGGGTGACTTGGGGAACAAGTTACCTGAGAACAAGTTAGTGTCACCTAGCCACCACGGCAGAGACCTAACCACCACCCTAGGTATTGAAAAACACTGTCTTGGTTTGTGTGTGTGCACACGCACGCTTGTTATGGTCATACTTCTTGATGAACCAGATTTGCAGGCTTCATATGTTCAGCCTTGCCAAAGGAACCATTGCAGTAGTTGAGACCATAAATCCTGATAGTCTTTGGATTCCCTGCAGAGGCTGCAAATGATTTCTTATATAACATGACAGCATTATCTGAATGCTCTTAGTCCTGCCTATAGGCAAGAAGGTTCTAGCTGTGATAGCATCAAAGGAAGCATCAATAAACTGAACTTGCTGAGAGGGTTCAAGGGGAGACATTTCCCAATTTACCATTAGGCCTAATCTACTGCAGGTGGAAACGATGCAGTGAACATGGTTGTACAGCAGGTCACGACTGGGAGCCACAATAAGCCAGTCATCCAAATATGGAAAAACAGCAATCCTGTGTGCAGAGATGCATTACAACTACGTCATACACTCTTGGTACAGTTAGGAAGACTGACTGGGAGGGATGCATACTGGAAAACCTCAGAGCCCTGTCTAAACCATAAATACTTCCTATGGGATTGGAGGGGGATTCTTCTGACAAGGACAACTTACATTAAGATTGCCCTGATCTACTGTTTATTTTGGCATATGTACGCACATTAAAAAAGGAAACTTATTATATTGTTAACGTTTAAACATGTTCTGACATTGGTATGTGAAGATAGATATTACATATTTTGTGTTACTGCTTTTTACTCTTATATTGTCAATGTTAATCTAACTTTTGCATTCCTGTATTTTAAAAGAAAATAATAAAAAGATCTTAATGAAGCTCAAAAAAACCACACACACACAAAACAGGAAGAAGTCAGGAAAGAGATGCATCTGGGATAAACGGTACTAAAAAGAAAATATTTAGGCATATTTTGAAATGGGTTTTTTTAATGATTAGATTTCTCTGTTCTTATCAGGGATTTTATTTTCTTTCAAAAAGAGCCTGATTAGGAATTACAACACTTGCATTGGATTTTATTGTTTTAGGACTGGAAGTAGATGGCTGAGTATTTTAAAATACATGCATGGTTCCATATATACCAGTTCAACTGGTCTCCTTCTCTTCCTTCCCACCTCACTGGTTACCTTGCTTCTCATTAACTCTCCCCTTTTCTTTTTAAACTATCTTATTATCAGTAGCACTGAGTGGATTTTACTCAGTCTGAAATCAACATATTATTTCACTTGGGGTGATCCCTCTTTCCAATTCTAACAAATGGGAGGGGAAAGAAACCTAACAGCACAGCTTGCAATATTTATTAGTGGAAGGGAACAAAAGTTCAGTAGAACCTTAATGACTAACAAAATATGTGGCAGGTAGGGATGACAATCCCCAGGTGGGAGAGAGGATCCCCAATTTCAGGGGCTCCTGCCCATCACTGGCCAGCTGGTTGGTGAGGGGACAGCACCCACCAATGGCCACCTCTTTTCTTCCCCTCCTACCAGACTTAAAGGGCCCCCCTGCTGACTGGTGGGAGCATGTGGCCCGCCAATCAGCTGGAGAACCATTTAAATCAGACTGTAAGGGACAGAGAGGGACATTTGAGAGAGGGTGTCTGAATTCTAAGCAGCAAATATGCCTCTTGGGTTTCAGGCACATTTTCAATGTGATGATGTCAGTTCTGAGTGATGGCATCATGTTGGGGATGTGCCCACCACCTCCAGGAATGCCTCCCAAAGTCCCCCACTGGGAAGGAGGCAGAACCTGGCAACCCTAGTGGCAGGGCATTTACTTTTGGTGTAGAGCCAGTTTGGTGTAGTGGTTAAGTGTGCGGACTCTTATCTGGGAGAACCGGGTTTGATTCCCCACTCCTCCACTTGCACCTGCTGAGATGGCCTTGGGTCAGCCATAGCTCTGGCAGAGGTTGTCCTTGAAAGGGCAGCTGCTGTGAGAGTCCTCTCCAGCCCCACCCACCTCACAGGGTGTCTGTTGTGGGGGAGGAAGGTAAAGGAGATTGTGAGCAGCTCTGAGACTCTTCGGAGTGGAGGGCGGGATAGAAATCCAATATCTTCTTCTTCTTTCATGAGTCACTGCTCACTTTTTCAGATATAGCTAGAATGTGAGTCCATCTCAACCTTATATCTTGGAATGTGGAGTTATTTCAGATGCCAAAAGTCAACAACAGGCATTGGTAATGAGAGAAGTAACCAAGGTCTCAATTCAGTCCAGGAGGATGCATTTGTCTTGAGCATCATTATCAGTTGCAATTCAGCAGTCTCTTTAATCTTCCTTTGAAATAAGAGAACTGCTGCTCTTAGGTCACTAAGTGAATGTCCTGGAAGGTTAAAATGTCCCTCTACTGGTTTTTGAATGCTGTGGTTTCTAATAGCAGTAGAAAGAGTGCAATAGCACCTTAAAGTCTAACAAAATTTGTGGTCAGGTATGAGCTTTTCTGAGTCACTACTCACTTTTTTGGACTTATTTCCATTTATTATTT
The DNA here is from genome assembly GCF_032191835.1 of Heteronotia binoei. Lineage (NCBI taxonomy): Eukaryota > Metazoa > Chordata > Lepidosauria > Squamata > Gekkonidae > Heteronotia > Heteronotia binoei. The sequence goes on from NC_083223.1 coordinate 175,464,165, forward strand.
GCATCCTCCTGGACCGAATTGAGACCTACGTTTCTTGTCTCATTACCAATGCTGATATCTCCATGCTTACTACCCCTTTGCATATCATACCTAAATCCAATCAAGCCTGCTATTACCATTTGGCATCTGAAATCATCTCTAGAACCTTATGGCACATGTTGCCTGGTCTGACACAGTGACATTTATGTCAGATCCAGCCCTCATAACAAATAGGTTCAGCACCTCTGGTATAGAAAACTCAATATTCTATCATACAGTTGTCCAAAGTGGAAATGTCAATGTCCAAGATTTTTGCTATTCTTAGCATTTGCTCTTGGTAGAGACAGAGGTCCTCACTAGGAGATACTGTGGTCGGGCCACCTACAGTATCATCAGGAGATGGGTCTGAAGCACTCTCAGAACTATGATGAGATGCCACAGGAACCTCTTCTTCAGGCTCGTGGTACAAAGATCAGAATGGGTATCCATGTATCCCCTTCCATTTGGATCATGCCCCTGTAAATTTTGAGAATTATGTCTTGCCCATCTATTTAAAAAGAATAGCAACATATAATAAGAATACTGAGGGGGAGCAGCAGGCTTCCAGACTGCCAGGATAAAAGAGGTCCCAATTCCAAGGGCACCAGTTGTCCCACGGGATATTAGCTTGGTCCTCATAATGGTGAAATTCTTGGTCCGGCATTTCACCATTATGGTGTTTATGTCATACTGTTAGCCATCAGCCACATGCTGTTGAGTAGTTTTGCCGCCTCTGTTTGTAAGACTTTTTATTCTGCTGCTCCTCATTTTGTAATGCTTGTTTTTATGAGAAGGAAAAATGGGAGGAGCCTAAAGAAGCCGGCATGGCTCCATAAACTGCTCTCTTAAAAATTTGAGAAATAAAAAAATTCATTTAGGACAGGGATGGCCAACCGCTCTCCAGATGTTTTTTGCCTACAACTCCCATCAGCCAAAGCCAGCATGGCCAATGGCTGGGGCTGATGGGAGTTGTAGGCAAAAAACATCTGGAGAGCTACCGTTGGCCACCCCTGATTTAGGAAATGGAGGGAGAGTCTTATAACCAAGGATGAATACAAACAAATAACAAATGCTTGTAGAGAAGGAGTATTATAGAGAAGGTGTTCAACACGGCAAAAATAGAACATATGATGAGGGAAGTGAGTTGCAGCCTAGGATCAACATAGGGGTAATACATAAAACATCTAGTTTCTTCAAATGTGTCACGCCTGTGCCTGCTCAAGACTCTCGCAATTGCCCCCTGAGCCCTGGATATGTCCCCCAACCCAGGAGCCAATGGCCCTGCAACCTGCACACCCACCTGGGAGGGAGCTGTCCGGGAAGCAGCCCAGAGCCCCACACTGAGGAGTGTTTGGCTGGGAAGAAACACAACAGGGCTCATGGCCGTGCCGCTCCTCCAAGGTGGTAACAGAAGGAGCCTCCTGACCCTGCGGGCAGTGGATAATGCCCCAACTGCTGGGGGGCGGGTCCAACCCACATGACTGCCAGGAGCCGATGCTGGTATCCTGGCTTATCAAGGAGGGAGAGGCCTAGAAAACTGACAAATGGGGGAGCAGGGCAGGGGATAAAGAAGGTGGCCAACGCAAGGGGGCTGATGAGGAAGAATGGTGGAGCTGGATGCTGGCAAGAGACTAAGAACCAGAGAGAGCACCAAGGCAAGAGGCCAGCCTTAAATCAGAAGACGAAGGTGACAGGGTGACAGTAACCCGGCCTTCCCACCCAGCCTGAGATCTTCTGGCTGCCTTCCGGGGGGGGGGGGGGGAGGTAAGGAGACGTGGCATCACAAAATGAAACTAAGTCCTTGGGGCCAGATGAACTGCACCCAAGGGTACTAAAAAAACTTGTGGGGCTAATTCTGAGCCTCTGGCTATTATTATTGAGAATTCTTAGAGAATTGTTGAGGTGCCAGAAGGCTGAAGGTGGGCAAATGTTGTCCCCTCTTCAAGAATGGGAAAAAGGAGGACCTGGGTAACTACTGACTCGTCAGCTTGATGTCTATATATGGTTTGGATCCTATTGCTGTTGGGTGGATCTGTAACTCATTGACAGATCACGCCTAAAGAGTGCTTGTTAACGGTTCCTCATCCTCTTGGAGAGGAGTGACAAGCGGAGTCCCTCAGGGATTTGTCCTGGAACAGAGGGAATGCTTATTAAATTTGCAGACGATACTAAATTGGAAGGGGTAACAAATACAGCAGAAGACAGAGACAGGATACAAGATGATCTTGATAGCCTGGGAAACTGGCTAAAACAAAATGAATTGTAATGGGGAAAATGTAAAGTTCTGCATTTAGGTAGGAAGAATCCAATGCATAATTATAGGATGGGGAGACCTGTCTTGGCAGTAGTATGCGTGAAAAGGATCTAGGGGTCCTAGTTTACCCTACGCTGAACGTGAGTCAGCAATGCGATGCAGTGGCTAAAAAGGCAAATTCAGTTTTGGGCTGTATCAACAGAAGTATAGTGTCCAGATCACGTGAAGTGATGATATCACTTTACTCTGTTTTGGTTAGACTTCATCTAGAATATTTTGTTCAGTTCTGGGCACCACCATTTAAGAAGGATATAGGCAATCTGAAACATGTCTAGAGGAGGGCAGCAAAGATGATGAGGGGTCTGGAGACCAAGTCCTACAAGGAAAGGTTGATGGAGCTGGGTATGTTTAGCCTGGAGGAGATAATTGTGAGGTGATACGATAATTGTCTTCAAGTACTGGAAGGGTTGTCATACAGAGGATGGTGCAGAATTGCTTTCTATTGCCCCAGAAGGTTGGACCAGAACCAATGGGCTGAAATTAAATCAAAAGAATTTCCAGCTAAACATTAGGAAGTACCTCCTGGCAGTTAGAGCAGTTCCTCAGTGGAACATGCTTCCTCTGTGTGCATAAGACCTAACAGGAGAACAGCCTTTAGGAACTGCTTCACATGTTGGTAGGAATAAGATGGTGCTGTGTGTGTGTGACCTGAACATATACCTGCTTTCCGAAGTGCTGGCTATGACCCAATTCCCAATCCTGGATGGAGGATGTTTAACACATAGTGGACCTGGCCTACTACGGGAGAAAGAAATGCATCCAGCTGTCCAAGCAGAACCTTCTGATGGACACTTGTCCAATGCCAAAAGGGAGTCTAAACTCACATAATAACCCAAGCTTCTTAGTGTAGCCCTTTTAGCCCCCAACCATAAAGCTTAGTGTAGAATAATGGTTCTTGACTCAGGAAGTATGGACAAAGGTGCAACAGGAGGAATTGAATTTACAGGTCCATAAACTTACAATAGGTGATTTGAAAAATTTTCACCTTGGCATTGGCTGGCCTGGAAAACAAATCTAAGAATGGGGTTCCATACTGCTATTTTACTAAATGGAATCTTTCTTTGTGCAGAGGATCTGGGAGTGTCCAAACCATACCTCTCAGGGAACTCCCCTTCTGTGACCATCTCTTTTTTCCCTAAGCCTGCAGGGTCTCAGACAACGACCCTGTATTCCTCCTCTCTGCAGCTTGTGGAGAGCCTAGGCACACTTCCTCCCGGGCCCATAGTCAGGTCCTTTATGAGGCTGCTCCATTAAGCCACACAACTACTGCCAACTCTCTAAAGAGAAAGTGGAATGGGATACAGATATGAGGCTAAGTTAGTAGTCACACAGTCAACTGCAATCAGTAAAAAACAATTTCTTCCTTCAGTATAATTATTTCTTTCATCTCTGAAATCTTGGCCAACAGGTAGTAAAATATGCCTACCAACTGGCTAAACCAGACAGTGCGAACTAGGAGGTATTTACAATTATTCATTACAGAGTCAGGAGGAAGAATGGCTCTTGGAAAGATTAGGAAGTGCCAATTCTTTCTTCTAAAGGGAAACTGCTCCAAGTGAATGAAGAGAGTCCACAGCAAGCAGAATGTTTTGAATGAACAGAGGCCCTTTCCAACCATGATCATTAAGCACAAATGTCAGAAGTCAAGTAGAAGGCCTATTCCCAATACCCTGTCAAGCTCAAACTGTTTCTTCTCCATTGTTTCAGTCTTTACCTGCAGCCGAGCAATCTCAATCCTAATGTTGCGTTGGGCTCGATTCACTTGTCTTAGTAGAGGGTCTTTACAGCTCACCCTACGTTTATTCTTCAGCATCAGCCCTGAGCCAATCAAAATTATGGAAAGGAAATTAATAATATTAACATGCAACATTGTTTAAACAATTAACATTATTAAAGAACTACTGTGAGTTTGTGTAATGTTATGTAAGAAGTATATTAACTGTCACTGTTTATATTATACACTGGAATGTCAAAGGTAGTAATAGGGTAAAAAGACATAAATCCCTCTTTCTAGAACAGGGATTATTTCTCTCTAGAATCCCAACCTTTTTGTTTGCGTAGGCATTTTTGGCATTCTGACACAAGGGGTCTCCTAACTGTTTGCTGAAGGAAGTAGAATGCAGAGCAGAAACAGGGTACTTTCAAAAATGCACTGGAATAGTAGAGAACTGCCACTGAAACAATGTTATTTCAGTTTGCCCAGCCTAGGAGAAAAGCCCTATCTAGCTCCACCAACATTCCTGCCAAGAGAGGTATCAATGAGTGCCATGGAACCCCATTTTATGCAACAGCTAACACCATCAATACAGAGGAACCGAGGGGGGGGGGGGGACAAAATGTGAAAAAGCAATACCTTGCTGTCTTGTAACTCTTTCCAACTCAGTCTTCAGGTACTGCAGTTTCTTCTGTTGTGCTTTTTGTTCAGCTTTCAGTCTCTCTGTTTTAATGATTGCCTAGAAAGTGTGTTAAGAAAAAATGTCTTAGTATTCTGTTATTGGAAGGAAAATGGATTAAGGGGAGAAGAGAAACATGGATTCTGTTATCGTGAATGGATTAAGACTACTTTAAATGCACACCACCTCATATCTTATTAAATTCAAGCAATTTTTGGTACTACCATCACTACAACCAGAGATCTTTAAAAATACAGGGGATGTTACTAAGCCAGTCCCAGATCAACAACAGTATGCCTGTACCTGTGCTTTCATATATCTCCATCAAGAAAGCTTCCTCTCCTCCAAGTAGCATATCAATTTTTTAAAAGGTTTATTCTTCAAAGCACATACAAAGATGGTAGGGTTCCATGACTTCAGAATACAGAGAACACAAATAAAAGTACAGCTTCTTATTACATAAACACAACATCTTACTAACACCCTCCTCTGTGGAGCAGGAAGGCTAGCTGATCCAAATATTCATGCTCTGACAGCAGACTGCTGTTGGGACAGGCTTCATGATGATGGACCTGACAAGGGATTGCTGAACAAAGGATTCTTTTCCTCTCAGTTTTGTGTTTCTAACTGACTCAGGGAAGGAGAGGTGCTTCAATAGCAAAGTGAGTGGCAAAGTTCTCAACAAAAGCAGTGCCCCCAAATGTGGGTTTGCAATCTTTTTGGCATGGATGCAGAGCTTGTAAATTGTATGCAAGGGAGGGTGCAAGACATGACATACTGGAAAATAGCCTCCATGGATATACTGACTTTTAAGTACTTGTGAGCCCTTGTGATATTATCAGAAGCAAAACAAGCTCAGGCTTCATGAGGTCCAAGGGGTTGATCAAGGTCCTAGTTCTGTGTGCTTGAAGAATCTTATCCTAAAAGAGTGGAATGTCCAGCCAATATAATCTCTTAATTTCAAAGTAATATTTATTGAGCTCAAAGCAAATAACCTGCCACACTAACACACACAAACACACACTTCATACATACCATGAGGGAGTGGCCAAGTCCTTGAAATGTTTGGACAACTCAAGTTTGAAGAGTGATCTCTCAAGCCCCAGGATTTTATAGCATTTCCTCCTGCTGTATTTCCAGTGAACTGTTTACTGCCCACTTCTTATAGGGCCTCAAGACCACCAAATGGCTAGTACTTGTTCCAATTCTACTTGTTCAGACTCCATTCATTCATACTCCACCTCTTATCTTTGGCTCTTGATAAACAACATGAGTCAGCGGCTACTTGTCACACATGTCTGCTGGCCTACAGACTTGCTGAGTTTCTCAGAAATCTGATACTGAATTCAAGCTGGTAGTCTGTTAGATGAAGGAACCAGCTAGGCCCCTATCAACTCTTCTATGGTCAGTTCCTGCAGGATCTACAGTCCCTCTCTCCTGGATATGAGAAGAAATAAGCATCTGAACTGGATGTCATCTGAACTGCACTCCCAATAGTGCACAGCATGAAAGAAAGCTACTACCAAGGAAAGGGTACAAGGACATGAGGCCATCTGGTGCCCTATGTATACACCCTTATATATGAAAGCTTATACTACGTATGTATGCAATCATTAGAACAATACCTCTCTATGAGCCACATAATGTATGGTGTTCTGGGCACAACTGTTTCACAGAATGATCTATTAATTATTGGGAAAGCCGGCTTTGAAAGAGGGGCAACAGCAAGATCTATCTGTGTCTCTGGACGCAGGAGTTTAGGTTAAAGACAAAGCAGTTTAGGTTAAAGACAAAGCAGAATGTGGCACAGTAAAGGACACTTGTGTCCTTATCGAAGGAAAATATCCCCCTCCTCAGAAGCAATATAAATATCTTACAAAAGCAGAGGTAGGCACAGGAAAAACTATTGAAGCATTATTGAAATGGGGTTTAATTACTCCAGTTCAATCCACTTGCAATGCACCCTTATGGCCAGTCCTTAGGGCAGATGGAGGAACTTGAAGAATGGACTGTAGACTTCAGAGCCCTTCACCCCTCCTCCAGTTGCCCCTGTTGTGGCCAAATACAATGAGATCTTGTCAGCCACTGCTGCAGGAGCCAAATACTACAGTGTAATAGATTTGGCTAATGCATTCCATTCCATCAGACTACATGAGTCCTGCTGGTACAGATTTGCCTTCATTTTTTGAGGACAGTATGCATTTAAAAGAACCCCACAAGGGTTTCACTCAGCCACTAAAAGGAATCCCCCATTGCATGGGAGAACAACGCCCAGAAGCAAGACTTCTAAGGTCTTGAATCTCCATGTCAATTAATCTGTTTAATCATGACAAAAACATGCTTCTCCAAAAAAAGGGTCAGATCATCGATGCTAAGCCCCATTGATATGATTCTCTCTTCAGTGTGGGTCAGCCAATCAGATAGATAAGATTCGTACAGCATATGTGCAATGAGACTATTAGGCCCACTTCTGAAATGAAGATGCAGCCAAAATTTGAAAGTTAAGATCCATGCCTTTGTGGCTAAATGGTTTGTCTCAAGGCATATTGCTGCATAAAGTATACAAGCTGGAAGCCCTAAAATTTTCCTAAGAAATTTAGATTGAACTCTTTCAACTGTTTCATTAAGGGTGGAAATCCAAATTGGGGCACCATATAATAGTTTGGCACATATTTGATAGTTGAACACTTTTAAGAACAGCAAGTATAAATTGGTTCCCTTTACTATAGAAAAAACGGGAGATTGCGAGTTCACTGCTATTCACAGATCTTATCACTTCCTTAATATGAGTGGCCCAATTAGCCTTGTAGTGGAAACGAATACCAAGATATCTGAAACTCTTCACCTGTTCAAATGGGGTTTCCTCGTATAGTCCATTTGGAGGGCTTCCAAGTCTGACTGAACACAATAATTTTGGACTTATCAGAATTCTGGGAACGCTTGTTCTTGTCAAAATAAACTAAAAAGCGAATTAGCATCTTTTTCAGCCCAACTTTTGAAAGTGAGAAGAGAACAGCATCATCAGCATATAGCAATAGCGCGATGTGTCTCTTCTCTAATTTGGGATAATATCCATTAACACAGCTCATAAAGGGTGCCAAATCATTTAAAATTGATTTTTAAAAAGGTTGAATAATATAGGGGCCAAAATACAGCCTTGCTTGACACGCACTGTAATTGCAATCTTAGAAGTTAGGTCTCCATCTTTCGAGCATCTAACCTGGCAAGTGGTTTCAAAGTAAAGGTCTTTTTATCAGGAGAAGCAAATGCTTATCAATCCCCATATTGCTTAGTTTCTTCCACAGAATGTCCCTGTGCACTGAATCAAAAGCTCCCTTAAGGTCTAAGAAGGCTGTATATAATTTAGATCCTTTCCCTTTCCTATATTTATTTGCTAGATGGCTAAGGACCCTATCATGTCAAAACCCTTTTATGTTTATCTAGCCATCAGACGAAAGCACTGGAACTACATTCTTTCAGCAGCAATCGCTCAGAGAATCATAGCCTATGCATCCAGAAAGTTGAGCCCTGCAGAAACAAGATTCATCCCTTGTGAGAAAGTCTTTCTGGACCTTGTCTGGGGAGATTCACTACTGGAGGTGCCAAGGTAATTGTGCAGACTACTCACACTCCCTGTAAGGAAAAATTCAGAACAGCCAAGTCTCCAATACCCACATTGCACAATGGACACTAGCCCTTGTGAAGTGTAGATTTTTAAAAGGAACAGACAGAATCCCCTGTGTCTCTATGGCCTTATAGTTACAGGCAAACAAAATGAATGTCCCCTTTCCCCACTTCAGCATTTTCAGTGGCTAGCAGAACGGGGAGGGTCCCTAGCAGAAGCACAGCTATAGAATTTTGAATGCTGGTTTTGCGATGGCTCGTCTTTCCATGTTGCAGGCACCCCCCATACGAAGCAATTGGAGCAACTGACTCCTACACCCCTAAAGGCACAGCTCACCCTCACTCCAGTCAGGCTGCAGAAGTAGAAGCCCTTAGAGCCATTCTGGAGTTTGAGCCACTTTACTGTCCCTTAGCTATTTACACTGATTTCAACAAGACTGTCAAGGCAGGCACAGTTTGACTTCCTGTGTAGCTGGCCAATGACTGCAAAACCTCAGATGGGAAATCTATCTCCCACACGGATAAATGGCTCCACATGGCCACCCTAATTCAGAAAAGAACTGCTCCACCTGGGTCACTCACGTAGAAAGACACAAGAAAAAAGCAACTGATGTTTGCATTTGGAATAATCAGACAAATGCTCTAGCAAAAGTAGCAGCCCAGGAAGATGGCAAAAAATAAATAAAGTAGAACAGTTGGTAGACAGCTATCTTTCCTGTGCCATGGCAAATGCCAACAAAACTGGTGCAAAAGCACCTCTCTAAACATCAAAGGCTAGAGGGTCCATGGGACCAAATTCAGATAGACTTTACCAGTCTGTTTCCATCCACTGCTTGAGGAAACAAGTACTGTCTCACAATTTATTTATTTAGCCCACCCTTCCCACAGAACACTCATGGCAGGTTAAATCATAGATCCTTTCAGCAAAAGGATGGAAGCCTGCCCCTGCAAAAACAACACAGCTACTACAACAACTCGCTTACTCTTTAGCAACATATGGATTCGGTGAGGCATCACACACATATTAGATTCAGATATGGGACCCCACTTTGTCGGTTAGGCTACCCAAGAACTTCACAAAACTGTTGGGATTCAGTAACGGTTCCACAACACAGGGCACCTCCAATCTCTTTGGCCAAGTCAGGCCCCAGAGATGCTGCTCTTTCATGGAAACAACTGTATGGAGTGCACAAAAAATGTTTTAAGTTCTTCTGAAAAATTTTAAACAATAAATCTATTAATATAAAAATATTTGAAGTCCTTACTAATAAATTATTATATTATCATAAACAGTCACAAATTAATAACAGCAGTCCTTAAATGCATTTATTGAAAAATACAAGAAGAAAAAATATCAATCTTGTCCAAAAAGTTAATATAAACCATCATATGAACATATGAAACTGCCTTATACTGAATCAGACACTTGGTCCATCAAAGTCAGTATTGTCTTCTCAGACTGGCAGCGGCTCTTCAGGGTCTCAAGCTGAGGTTTTTCACACCTATTTGCCTGGACCCTTTTTTGGAGATGCCGGGGATTGAACCTGGGACCTTCTTTGGAGATGCCGGGGATTGAACCTGGGACCTTCTGCTTCCCAAGCAGATGCTCTACCACTGAGCCACCATCATCAAATATTATTTCAAGAATTCCATTCAGAAGAAAGATTCACATGAGGTTCCTGGGTACATTCACACTCGTTTTGATTCATTTCCTCAGTGATATATATATACATTAGTTAGAAGTAATATTCAAAGATAAGTATCACAAACATCTTGTTTAAAGGTTGGCAACATCCTCAAATATACTATTGAATACTAGTTAAGCCAGGGCACCAATGTTCCCTCTAAGCTGCAGAGTTTTGTGAGCAAAAATTCTACTTTGTGAGCTACTGGCATTAAAGTTGTGAGCTACTGCATACATTATTGTGCTCTAGGACCATTTTTCCTGAGCTAAGACAAAAATCTGTGAGCTGGAGGCTAAAAATCTCTGCGCTAGCCCATGCTAACTCAGCTTAGAGGGAACACTGCAGGGCACCATTACACAACTTCCAAATAATCAACTATATTTTACATCAATGTTATAAGAGGCTATAGTCTATTAATAAGGACTTCAAATGTTTTTGTATTAATAGATAGTTTAAAAATTTTCAAAAGCACTTAATTTTTTTTTGCATACTCTGTACAATAGTTTCTTTTTGCATTTATCAATCTGTACACTTTTGGAAGAAAATATTTTCAGAATGGGAAACATCACTCATTATTTATTCCACACCAACATTGGCTCTATTAACAATCTGGGGGGAACAAAATGAAAAGGTGACATCTGAAGAATAGTGTTTAGGTTGATGGCAACCCATAGGATATAGCAAAAAGTTGAAAATCTGCAGAATTTTTAACATTATATTTTTGGTATCTTGAGCTATGGCAAATAGCCACGGCAGAAAAACTGACATATCAGCCATGAGGAGGGGTGTCAAATGTCTGGCCCATGGGCCTAATCTATCCTCCAGAGGGCTCCAATCAGGCCCACCAGCAACTGGCCATCACCTGCTTCCTTCTCCCTCACCTGCTTCTTTCAGTCACCACTTTTTATTTCTCACCTGGAATGAGGCAGCTGAGCAAAGCAGACTTTTGCTCCTTCCCTCTTCCCAAAGGGAGGAAGAGGAGCCTCAGCCAATGGAGGAGCTTGGCTCTGTAGCTCTGCTGTGTTATTGAAAAGCGTCTGGGTTGCCTCTCTTTTTTCTGTTGGCTGTTTTGGACTGCATTATGAACTTTGTTTATTGGAAGAATGATTTCTGAAGGCTATTAATCCCTCTAATAAAATTAGCTTTAAAAAAATCAATCTGTACACTGTATCTTCTAATCATCAGTATGTCATGGGAAAGTAGGTTCCAGGTCAGAATCTGGAAATCTAAGTAGCTTGAAAGAAGCTACTGGCCATCATTGTTGAGGAAGTCAGACGCCAACAGGGAGATTCTGATTTTAATGATGATGAGTTCAAGTGCACACTTTAAGTTGGCCTCCACTCGCAAACCAAAGTCACCCTCAGCCCAATGGACCCAACAACTTTCACATGGGATGCAATGGTAGATCAGATGAGACAAGTAGCAGACCTCTTCAAAGATACCAGAGCTCCCATATAACTCAGCCCCATGATTTGGGCTCAAATCCAAGATACTGGGGCAGACATGGCCCAGTACTACAGACAGCCCACTGATGTGCTCAACACAGTTCTCTTTGAGACCACAGAGAACCAAGAGAGACAACCTAGAGCGAACCATAGAGAACAAAGACACGAGAAACCAGCATCACAATTCCCAGCCCATGGCTGCTGCACAGGAGGTGCATGCACTTCCCACTCAGCTCAAAGAGCTAGAAGACCTTTGCTAGGGCTTCCCGAGGTCCAAATCCCTTCCCTAAGGCATTGTGGCCAAACTGCTGCTCAACACCTGTGAGATGCCAACAATGCAGGTGGGCACTGGGACTGCTGGGAAAGAACTTCCTGCCACCCCTCTAATTGACACAGGTGCATCTCTTAATATTTTGCACTCTGATTTGGCTGCATGTTGAACACCCACCACAGACAGCATACTTCTTGCCAGGTTCAGAGGTGAGACCCATCAAGCCAAAATCAGGGTGCAAAATATTAAGATATGCTCCTATGTCAATTAAGGTAGCAGGAAGTTAAAAGTTGTATGACTTCTCATTCACTGAATCATGGAGAGCAGATCACCTATTTTGATGGTTGGGACATCCACACTGGATGCACAGAGCTTTGCTAGTTTAGTTAAAATCTGCTCCAGTTGTGGTGGTGCATGAACGCCAAGACCGCACTCAGCCACGCAATGCCAGTGCACTGGGATTACCATCACTAGAAGCCAATTCGTGCAGGGGTCTTCCCCTCTTTTTCTGGGCCTGGGACCTATGCATGAACTAGTTAACATATGCTAAACCCATTCTCAGTGAGTACAGCTATACATCCACAGTATTCCAATGTATTTCTCTTTTATAATAGTGTATTAGAATAATGTTTTATATTGACATAGTCTAATAAGGGATATTGGCTATTTATCTCATTACATATACTTGACCCATTTTCATTTTATGTATTCTTGTATGTTTTCTAATGGCAGACTAGAATGATGTTTATAATGTATAGATTGATGTTGATAAGTAAATTAGATGGACTACAACTAGGAAATACATGTCCTTTTGTGAATCACCTAGATTTACAGAAACATCAATTGGCAGAGGACTTTATTACCTTTTATGGCTATCGAGACCAAACGGCCAAGCCACACTGGTTTACCATGTGATCAGTCAGCATACTTAATCAACAAACTGCTTGTATTTCAGCCCACAATACATGATCCCCTGGTCTGATGAAGTGTGCTTAGAGCACACGAAAGCTTACGTTCTGAATAAAACTTGGGTTGGTCTAAAATGTGCAACTTGACTCCTGCTTAGTTAACATACAGTTCACACTATTAAGTCATTTGAGTAAGAACATAATAGTATTTGGTGGTCTCTGTTCCAAATAATGTAAAGCCAAATACTAGCATTCCTTCATAGCTTCCATGGCAGTCCAGTGTTCCCCCTGTGTTAATGAACAACTCACATTTTCTCTCTCGTGCTGAGCCTTTGTCATCATGTTCAGTCTTTTCTGTTTTCTCCTGGAAAGCTTCACAGTGGAAGGTTTCTGGAAGAACAAAGGAATTGAAAAAGGAAAGAGAAAAAAATATTGAGGTGGGAGTTAAACAGGATATTACAGATTGTACGAATTTGGCATCAATTTGATACGCCTGTGAAGAAACCCTGCTAACAATTTCATAAGGGCATCTCCAGTTGCAATCCAGTGTTTGATTCTTGGCTCCAAGTTTCAAACATCACCAGTTGCCCTATTTCGTATGAAGAAAGCACTTATACCTGGTCTTCGTAATATTTCTGTAGGAGTTCTACCACCTGCTTTTTTTTAAAAAAAAAAATGTTGTTCCTCCTCCAATTCTTTCATATGAAGTAGGGGAGTGCATTTGGTTCAGCCGAACTGAATACAACCCCAAAAAACAGCTGATTCAGCTGATTACTGAAACCTTTATTAGGCATTTGTTCATAGGAATCCAAATAATAGGAAGTAGAAGGCAATACAATTACATTATAAAAGAAACTGCCATTTAAAACTATAAACATCTAAATTTAGTATAAAATCAAGGATAGACTAAAAGAAATCCTGTCAATACTTTGTTTCTTTCCTAAGCCAATACACCCATCCTACTCAATTCAATTATTGCCCAACAGTGAAAATAGACAGGGAAATAATAATATTTGCTGAGACATACATACAAGTAAAGACATATTTGTTTAGAGTTAAAACAACACAGATCTTACTTTCCAACTTTGCTGAGAATACTGGGGGAGGGGGAAATAAACTGAAAGGGATAGGATGGGACAGAATTGGAAGAGTGAAGCTGGAGAGGGAGAAACAGGTAAGGCAAAAAAAAAAAACCCAAGGGAGAGGAGAGAAGGGTGTATCAGAGAGGTGGGGGAAGAAACAGAGGCTGCCAGGGAAAGGATAAGGTAGTGGAGAGGAGGGAAGGGGATGGCTGTAAGGACTACTTAGGGAAATACGATGGGGGGGGGGAGAAAGGGGCAATGAGGTCTCCTCATAGGTACCCTATCTTTTCCAGTATAAAACAAGGACTAAACCTTTGGGGGCTGCATATCATTGCAGCAGGTTTGGTTATTAAAATTTATTAACCACTCAACATTACTTGCATGGGGGGGAGAATCACACAAGGACACCACCCAAAACCAACCAACAAACAATATTAGGACGCAGATCAGAGCAAATCTGAAGGTAGCAATACAAACTTAGAGAGCCAGCCAGCATTCAGGAAGGATCACAAGAAAAGAGGAAACAAATAGGTATTGGTCATAACACTGTCGTAGGCTCCAGCTGACTCCAAGTCCTAATTGCTGAAGTGGGTACAGCCCAACTCCTCATGCTGTAGATACAGCGCTACTCAGCCTCATGGAAATGTCTGAATTCTCAGATGCTGTTCTTCTTTCAGCAAAAGTGAGGAATCAGAATTGTTTCGTGAGGCAGTCATTCTCAAGTTGGCAAACCTTCACTCGATTACAACAGATGGTTCTAGTGGAGGTGGATTATATTAAGCTGGGCACTCTATTAAAGTATCAGGCAGTCCAAGCTCATGGTCCTCTAAGTAATAACTGAAGGGCTCTGTACCTAAGCACTTGAGAATCCTTGGGAAATGCTGACCAATTGTTCAGGTGTGGAAATCAGATTCCTCTCCTACAGCTTGACAATCAAGATGGTTGGTATCCAAAGGAGATGTGTCATAAGGTAGATTGTCTTCAATGGCATTTTCAAAATGAAGACATCCATTTCCTCTTTGAAGATGTTTAAGTGTGCTTGACAATCTGCTTTTTGCCTGAATATGTAATGCCGTTGAAATTTTAAAGGAGGTGTCATTTGTATTAAATAGTCTTTGCATGATGAGTTCTTGGGAATAGAGGCATAGTGGTGGTGTTGGTAAATACTCTAATTGGGAAGATTCCTCTGGATCTCAGAAAAGCTTTCTGATGTAGTAATAAAGAGGGCTAGGGCTATTAAAATTTAGTAAAATTCTCTGCGATTGATTGTCACTAGTTAGCATTTCTGTAGATGTTAAATCTATTGATGTCTTGTTCTTTGGAAAAAGCATCCTCAAATGGGAAACTACTTGTTTCTTGGGCTTCCAGGTAGGCATCTGTCTTTTATAAGGGCATACAATTAAGCAGACCTTATTTGTTTATAAGATCAAATTGTGTGATTTCTCTTTATTTATCTGCTTCTGGCTCAGACTTGGCTCATCCACTTTTAAGACTGGAGCTAGGAATAGTCAAACATCACTGTGTGTATTATCACTTGCAGATTTAATTACATTTACAAATCCAGTTACAGTTGTTCAAAGTTTGATCTAATTTCACTCAATGATGCAAAAAAAAATTCACTGTCTGAGCAATCAATGTAGGGAGCTCCTTCAAGTAATTATCTGCTGCCTCTATGCTCATTACTGATTGTGGTTAGTTGTCAGCATCCACAATAAAACTTCCATCTAAATTAAATGCATTGACCAGAGGTGCAAAACAACTTGCAATAAAGCTGTTATAGTTTGGAGTCTCCTTGCTTGCAAAAAAATCTATCTTTTTCTGTTTGCTAACAGGAGGTGTAAATGACTCATCTGAATCCTTTATACCAGTGGCCCCCAACCTTTTTGACACCAGGGACCGGTTTTGTGGAAAACAATTTTTCCACGGATCGGTGTGTGTGTGGGGGGGTGCTGGGGTTTTTGTCATCCCAAGCTCCCCCACCCACCCACTCCACATCCCTGCCCCCCATGGGGGTATTTAAATGGGGGGGGGGGACTGGGGCTGTTTCTTCCTCCCCCTCCCATTCAAAGAGTCTATAAATGAGGGAAAGGGTAAGGTCACAGCAGCGCTGCCCCCTCTACTGGTACGGGACCCTGTAAGGCGAGGCAGCCTTGGAGTGAGGCTGTGCTGCCTCTTTAGTCCGGGGCTGCTCTGCCTCACTCCACGGCCCGGTTGCTAGCAGGCCACGGACTGGTAGTGGTCCATGGTTGCGGCCCCTGCTTTATATGCTTGTTAGCACCCATTACTGAGCCTTACAGCCTTGAAGTATCGACTATAGGATAATCAAAAGAGGGCAGCAGTTTTAGCCTCCTTGTTTAGCTGGCAAATGCTTTGTTTGGTTACAAAAGAAATAGTAAGGCAGCTTTATTGTCTTAACATTCTTGGCGTTCCCGGTTTATCTCTTTAACACAGCTCCAGAGCTTAATTTGAAAGTAGACCACTTCTAATTAGACTGGGTCCTTGTATTATACATTTAAAATTGTAGTTCAAACAAAATCCAAATTTTAAGTAAGATAAGGTTAAAAGAAACAGTGAACTTGTGGAGCTGTGAGGTCCACGGTTGCTAGCTCGGAGTCATCTTGCTTCCCTCCTACTTGAACTAGTCAGCTGTTTTCAGGCCTTATAGAACCGAATCAGATTCTCTGATCTGATGCGGGAGCTGAATGCAGCAGCCATGAACTGTCACTGAAATTCAACGGCCATACAGCTCCATTTTACCCTATGGGCCATTAAAGTAAATGGCAAAATAGGGCATAATGAAGTGAGGCTGTGGGGGAGGGGGTTTGAGGTAGAGACTCCAAATTTGCAGGGAAGCTCCAGGAGCCTCTCCCTCACAGAACCCCCAAGTTACAAAAAGATTGGACCAAGGTGTCCAAATTCTAGGGGCACCCAAATTGAGTGCTCCTATCTCGCCATTATACCCTATGGGCCATTGAAATCAATGGCAAAACAGCATATAACGAAGTGCAGCTGAGGGGGGAGGAGGTTTGAGGTAAAGGCTCCAAGTCTGCCAGCCTGCTGCAGGAGCCTCTCCCCCACAGGACCCCCAAGTTTCAAAAAGACTGGCTCGGGGATCCAATTCTAGGGGCACCCAAGTAGGGCCCTTTTCCCCTATGATGGGGAAAACGCAGTCACTTTCTGCCCTGTAATTACAGTGGGAAAAGTTACTCTGGAGGGAGGGGGTTTGAGTGAGAGGCACCAAATTCATGGGATTGCTTCTGGTGCCCCCCCCCACAACCCCCAAACTTCCAAAAGGATTGGACCAGGGGGTTCAACTCTAGGGGCACCATCTATGATAGGAAACCCTACCCCAGGCAGCAGATTCTCCTAGAGAATCTCTGCAGTCATCAGCTGTGCTGAGGGTACTAACTGGCAATGAACATACTTGCCCAGCAGAGCAAGTGCTTACTGTGGCAATGGTAGTGCCATGCACAGGACCTTAGTTCAAATTAGATAATTTCTCAGATTTAAAAATTTGGATGAGGGCTTTCTGTAGGGACTGCAGCACAGAACCAGTGCATTCAATACACTGATGCCAAGCAGCAGAGATGGGGCATGGACTTTCCACATGCAAAGGAGTTGCACACTGAATCACAGTCCTACAGAAGAGATACAAGTGAGGAATCTGTAACATTGCACTGTAAGAAAGAACATTTTGGAAACCAAGATAGAACACTTGGATTTTAAAAGAAGCTTCTGAGAAGTCAAGGCTACTCAAGGGGAACCTTAACTTAAGTGGCAATAAGTTGCATGAATATCACCTCTAGTCTTCTTTTAAAAGCAAATACCTTGGGGAACCTGTTACTGCATCGTACTTGTTCTTGGTTCTGGCATGGCTTGCACCTGAAGAAAGATGCATTTCTATCTATTATAACTATTACCATACATGGAAGAAGAAATGCCAACTGTTCAAGCAAGATTCAGAAAAGGAACAGGCACTAGAAATCATATTGCAAACTTAACACTGGTTACTGGGGCAAACAGAAGAATTTCAGAAGGCAATCTGTTTGCATTTCAAGATTACAGCAAAGCTGTTGACTGTGTGACTCATGAAAAACTATGGATGCTTCAAAAAGAATTTGGTGTGCTACAACATCTGATTGTTTTGACGTGCAACCCATACTCTGGACAAGAGGCTACTGTTAGGACAGAATGTGGAGAAACAGTGATTTCCAGATGACAAAGCTGTCAGACAAGGATTACTTTATCATCCTATCTCTTCAATCTATACGCAGAACATTATCATAAGAAAAGTTGAATAAGATTTAGATGAAGGTAGCGTGAAAATTTGTGGAAGGGCCATTAACAATCTGAGACATGCAGATGACACCACATTAATGGCAGAAAATAGTGAAGACCTGAAATTACTACTGATGAGGTTTAAAGCAGAAAGCTCCAAAGCAGGATTACAGTTGAATATCAAAACAACAAAAGTAATGTCTACTGAGGAATTACACAACTTTAAGGTTGACAATGTAGAAACTTAAATAGTTCATGATTTCCTGTCTCTTGTCTCTATCATCAACCAAGAGGAGATTGCACCCAAGAAATCTGGAGACTGAGACTGGAAAGGGCAGCCATGAAGGAGCTAGAAGAGATTCCTAAGGATGTGTCACTGGCAACCAAGATCAAAATAACTCATACTACAGCATTTCCCATTATTATGTATGGGTGTGAAAGTTGATCAATGAAGAAAGCTGACAGGAAGAAAGTTAATTCATTTGAAGACGTGGTGCAGGAGAAGAATTTTACGAATACTGTGGACTGCCAAAAAAACCCCAGTGGGTTCTAGAACTCCCTGGAGCTGAAATGAGTAAACTGAGGCTATCATCTTCTCATAATATGATCAAAATACAGGAGTCACTGAAAAAGGCAATAATGTTAGGAAAAGTTGAACACAGCAAGAAAAGAGGAAGACAAGCATGAGATGGACTGACAAAGAAGCCATGGCCCTCAGTTTGCAAGATCTGAGCAAGGCTGTTAAGAACTGGATATCTTGGAGGTCATTAATTCATAGGCTTGCTGTAAGTTGGCGGTTACTTGAAACCCACACAGACATACACAATTCCCCAACAATGGCTTGACCACAAAGAACTAGTTCTGCAAGCAGATATGTTGCATTTCTGTCTTCTCACTACTGTCCCTCCTACACTGCAAAAATCAACACCCAGGAGTTAGTGGAACCTTGGAAATAGCATGGGCCTGAAAACAGAATGGGGAGATTGCATGACATGTCATTCTACATGT
Organism: Heteronotia binoei; assembly: GCF_032191835.1. Lineage (NCBI taxonomy): Eukaryota > Metazoa > Chordata > Lepidosauria > Squamata > Gekkonidae > Heteronotia > Heteronotia binoei. The sequence goes on from NC_083223.1 coordinate 175,483,191, forward strand.
TTAAGAGGAAGTAGGGATTTAAAACAAAGAACAGAAAAATACATTAAAATAAACATGCAATAAGTGCCGGTATTCACATCAGGAAATGGAAAGGAAAAAAAAGATCAATTCTGTCTTTTTCCTGAAGTCTTTACCTGAGACAGTTCACAATGTAGATTACTCTGTAGGAGGACTCCATTACTTGTTTTACTAGAGTTATTTCCAGACTGGACTGCTACTCCATGTCCTTTATTGCACTCTTCATCTGTTGGCATACTCTCACCCAACTTGAATTCCTAGAGAAAGATAAGAAATAAATAATCACAATCCATGAATGGCATCTAGAGCCATACATCATTATGGGTTGCGAAAACCAGTTCTCCACTTCTCACCAGCAACAACGCTGGGGAAAATGTCTGATTTGTAAAAAGGAGAAAACTAATCAAATGGGGGGGGGGGAACCCACAGATAAATAATAAGCTCTCCAATATTTTCAGATAATGCCCGTGTTTCAATATTACTGGAAATTTTAATCCAAGTTAAAACTACTCACTTGCGACTTCTCAGAAGCCAGATTTTTTCCATCTGATATTCTTTCAGTGGTACCACTGCTGGAAGACTGAGAGACCAATTTGGAGTCAGTAGGAGTAATAGGGACCTCCACAAGCACAGACTTATTTCTCTTGATTTCAGGATTCTCCTTGACTGTAGAAACTGTCTCAATAACTCTGAGGTTGGACCGGGTAGGCTGCAGTGGCATTGTCACTGATGCAAGCCGATGTACATCCGGAAGTGTGGGATTAGACTGCTGAGGAGGGGCATACATGGGCCAAGCTGGAGCTGAATAAGCCATACACTGTCTGTATGCATTATAACTAGGTGGGGCCATTGTGGGAGGAGGATAATTTTTCAATACCTGAGCTGCAAGGAATGCCGAAAAGTGTGGTAGTGAATACTGGGAAACTGGGGGAGGAGGTGGTGGCAAGTTAGGTAGCAAAGGTGGTGCTGATGGAGTTACAGGTACTGAAGGAAAAGATTGGTCTGGTGGATCAGCAGAATTATCATACTCCAGTGTTTTACTTTTAGCATGTGTTGATATTGAAGCAGAGGGTACATCATTAGATGACTGGGAAGAACCACATGGTGACAAAGACTTCTTCTGATATGACTCTGTAGAATGAATATTGCTCTGAATGCTGTCCTTCTCACTAGACTCTGCTTTATGAGAATAACCATCTAGAGAACGCAATGTTTTTTTCCCGTGGAGTCGTTCCTGCGTACGGGCAGCACCCTTACCAATTTCAGCCAACTCAATGTCAAGACCAATAGTTTTGAGCAAGTCATGGATCTTCTCATACTCTATTCCAGACTCTTCTGAATTGTCTGGTTTTATAGACGGGAGAGGAGATAGGAGTCTCCTATTCAGGCTTACAGATTCTTCTCCACCATTCATTGTTACCTTCTCAGTAGGACAGTTAATGTTAGAGTCATCCTCATCATCACCATAAAAAAACTTATCTTCACTGTTAACATCAAGAAAGCTGTGCCTTCTTTTCTCTTGAGTGCTGGCAGAATCTGCCATCATGCCCAGAATGTGTGAGATACCACTCCCATCCTGGCTGGCTCTTTCATGCAGGTCTGCAGGCTCTAATATTGACTCCTGATACTCCTTTTTTCTGAAAGAACTTCCAGGATTCTGCTCAGAAGGCTAAAAAAGAAACATACAAGATTATTTGTCATTTCTTACTATATTCTCTAACAAAGTTAATCAATATCCAATCTACAGAAAAGACAACCCTTTTGTATAAAAGGGTTTACATCCAAAAGCTTAGAAATGTGTACCTCTGATAAAAAAAACAAAGTACAAGAACAAGGCAAGAAATGCCAGTTTAGCTGTCTTGGTAACGTCCATTCTTTCTCTTTTCCTCTCTCTATTTTGAAATGAGGACAGTGTGAGTTTTGTTTGCTTTCAATTAATGCTGATACACAGCGAACAAAAACAGGCTCAAGTGTTATGTCAAATGCAATGCATGATTCCTAAGCACCTGGTATAATGCAATGTGGATGAAACAGCAGAAAAAAATGTGCAAGAGAGCTCCCAATTCTGTCATTTAATCCTCCATATTAGATAATGGAAAAAGAAGCAGGACAATCAAAAGACATTCTGACCCTCTGTTGCTTAGAAATCTTTAAAGAAGAAAGAGTTGGCCAGAGCTGGACTTTCAGTTCCTTTCCAGAGCTGGTCATTACTATTTACTACATTACTACTGAAGTAACTCAGTGGGGTTGGAGGAAGGTTCTGGGAGCTGGGACAGAACTGCTGGCAAGGTGAGTGTAATTTTGCTTTTCCTAAACTGCTAGGGAGCATTAACTGAGGTTATTGTGTGAGATAACTGCTGGAGAGGGGTTTCTGATTGCTTTTGTCTGTTTGTTGCTGAGACAGAAGGGCCTGTTTGCCTGGGAGTAACTGATGGCCCTGCCCTCCACTGTTGCTCTGATTGTTAAGACAGAGGTGGGGGGGGGGGGTTGAGCCTTTAAATTGCAAGGCTCCTCCTCACCAGAGTGGCTCTTAGCTTGTGGGCCCTGTAGGAATGTGAGTAGCTCCTCACAAGTAGTCTCAAGAGGCAGTCTGAGAAGTCAAGATAAACAGGGAAGTCAAGATAAACAGAACTAATTTCAAAATGGATTGCAGCAGCAGCATGGCTAGTGAGGGAGCTGAGGCAGTGAAGTGTAAAGTTTGTGGGATATTTATATTCTTACCTCTTGGTAACAATGATTACACCTGCAGCAAGTATAAGTTGGTAACCCTGCTTGAGGAGAAGATACAGAGACTTGAGGTTTGCCTGTCCGAACTATAGTGTATAAAGGAAGGTGAGGATTTAATGGACAGAGGACAACAGGAGGAAGAGGAAAAGTATCTCAGTGAATGGAAAAGATTCCAACACAGGAAGAGGCCCACAGGAGCAGGAAACTCAGGTGCCCTTCTGCGCCTTTGCTGCTAAGCAATCGGTTCCAGGATCTCCCCACAGATACTGATTCTGAACACTGGAACAAGGGCTACTTCCCCACCCTCCATGACGCTTGAAGGAAGTTTATCAGGCCCCTGTGGATGAGAAGACTCAAACTTCTGCTCCCCAAAATAGGAAGAGGAATGTACTGGTAACTGGGGATTCCAACTCAGAGGGGTAGAGCCCAAAGTGCGCTGACTGGACTTGTCTCAAGAGGTATGCTGTCTACTGCGTGCACGCATCCAGGACATGACTGAAAGAGTAGGAAGTCTCATCAAGATCACGGATTATTATCCCTTCATGCTGATCCATGCGGGAACAAATGATACTGCTTGGCACAGCCCACAATGTATTAAAAGAGACTAGGAGCTCTGCATAAGAAGATCTGATAATGCAGAGACTGGCTACTTAGATGGTGTCAAGGAAAGGTTTGGATTCCACTTTTGAGATGAAGCTCTTCTATCGAGAGATGGTTTGCACCTCATGAAGGTAGGGGAAAAGGTGTTTGGTAAGAGTCTTGCAAACCTAATAAGGAGCGTCTTAAACTAAATCGTATAGGGGAGCAAGACAAAAATTCAAAGCCTAGTATAATGCCAGTAACTAGAGATAAGAACACTAAAGTTTTGCAGTGAGTGGCACATAGCCTAGGTAACATTAATGTGCAGGTAAGTACAGAAACTTCAAGGAACATAAAACAGTGATTCCGATGTTTCTACACTAATTTCTAGAGTATGGGAAACAAGCAGGAGGAACTGAAAGTCCTAATACAAGAAAGGGACTATGGCCTAATCAGCCCTACTGAAACTTGGTGGGATAACACTCACAAGTGGAATGTTAGGATTCAGGGCTACAACTTATTTAAAAGTGGAGGAGTCATATTATATCTAAAAGAGGTATACTTGTGAGGAAATAAGTGAATCTGAGCGTAAAAATTCAGCTGAGAGTCTCTGTGTAAAAATAAAAGGAGTAAGAAGTAACAGTGATATTATAGTGGGGGTCTGCTACAGACCACCAAGTCAGGCAGAGGCAGACTTGGATAAGATACTCCTACAACAGATTGCTAAGTTCTCAAAGAGAAGGGACACAGTGGTCATGGGAGATTTCAATTACCTGGATATCTGTTGGAAGTCCAATCCTGCTAAAAATGAAAGGTCAAAGAAATTCCTGACTTGCCTTGCTGACAACTTCATTTTCCAGAAAGTGTAGAGAGAAACAAGAGGATCTGTTATCTTGGATTTGATTCTCACCAATAGGGAAAAACTGGTTAACAAAGTGTAAGTAATGGGCACCTGGGTAATAGTGACCATGTAATTTTGCAATTTACAGTCTTGAGGAAGGGAAAAGCTGCACATAGCCAGACATGTAGTTTGGACTTCAGGAAAGCAAATATTGTCACACTTTAGAGTGATGATGGGTAAAATTCCATGATCAGAAATACTTAAGGAGCACGCCTTTGGATTGCTGATATTTTATATTGGTTTAAATTATATACAAATCCCACTGGACTAACAGGTCGAATAATAAGAGATTCCATAGTATCACACCGGATTAAAGAAACAGAACTCAAACTGTTATTATGGACTCTCCAAACAATTTCTGTTGAATATGGAATATAATCAAGTTAACCTTTTGATAAGTTAAGAATCATGGATGTTGAAAAACAACATGATTTGAACCAGATAAGGCAATATCTGCCAAGAAGTGTGGGTTTAAGTAAGGTAACACCAATGTCATATTTAAAAAATTTAGACAAACCAGACTATAGGAAAGCATTTACCCTGCTTAGAGTTATGTTACCATCTGCAGTAATAAAAGGTAAATATAAAAGGCAACCTTACGAAGAAAGACTGTGTGTCTATGGAGATAGGAAGATGGAAATAAGGGAACATGTGATGTTTGAATGTAAATTGTACCAAAGCATCTGAGCCAGTTATAACTGATCTGCTTTTGATTCCCCGGGAGAAATGAAAGATTTTATTTAGATAGGTTGTTAGCTGACAGAGAGCAGGTAATAACTTTAAACATGGCAAACTTTGCTATGCAAGCCATTAAAATCCAGGAACAAGTCATTAACAGTTAGCCAGCCCATATTTTATTTAAACAGAGATTTTAATTGTTTTGATTATTTAATAGTATTTCACTTTTAATATTTTACTGTCTGATACTGCTGATAATGTCTGTATGAATTTCGATAATGTATTGGCTGATATGAGATCTTGTGTTCCTATTTTATGTATCTGGTCAATGACTGTAGAAATAAATTTTGTATGTATGGGAGTTCAAGAGGGGTGGGAGTTTCTTAAAAGCAAAATACTGAAGGCACAATCACAAACTATTCCTATGAGAAGGAAAAATGGGAGGAGCCTAAAGAAGCCAACAGGGCTCTGTAAACAACTCTCTAAAGCCTTGAGAAATAAAAAAGATTCATTTAGGAAATGGAGGGTCTTATAACTCAGGATGGATATAAACAAATAACACGTGCTTGTAGAGAAGGAGTGTTGTAGAGAAAGTGTTCAAACATGGCAAAAACAGAACATATGATGAGGGAAGTATAGTGTCCAGATCACAAGAAGTGATGGTATCAATTTACTCTGCTCTAGTTAGACTTCACCTAGAATATTGTTTTCAGTTCTGGGCACCACCATTTAAGAAGTATATAGAAAAGCTGGAACATGTCCAGAGGAGGGCAACAAAGATGGTAAGGGGTCTGGAGACCAAGTTCTATGAGAAAAGGCTGAAGGAGCTGGGTATGTTTAGCCTAGACAGGAGATGACAGAGGTGATACGATCACTTTCTTCAAGAAGAGGGGCTGTGTCCCACCTGCTTGTGGTCAGGACTTGTCCAACACCCCCTCCCTTGCCCCAAAGCTGCCCAACACAAGCAAGATCCACGGAAGAGGAAACCTTATCAGTCAGCCCAAGGTGCTGACTGAAGAAGTACTGCAGCTCCATCCCCAGAACTGCCGAGCAAGACTGCAGGTTTGAGTGGCTCACAACTCCATGGCAGCACCACCACCAGAAGAGACAGGAGCAGCGCAATGGCTGGAGAACCTCCCTGGTGCTCAGAAACAGGCTGTAGTCATGGCACAGCTTGCGCTGGCGACTCCAAGGAAAGGGAAGATCACCCAGGCAGCGGCTGGCCAACAAACAGGCACAGCTGTCCTGAAAGCCCAGCCTGGGCATCTGGCATTAAGAAGGGGAGCAGAGCTAAAGGGGGAAGCAAAGGGGAGGAGGCTGGGAGGGATAAAAGGGGGGAGCAGCCACACAAAGGTCAATGAGGAAGAAGGCAGAGGTACAGTTGAAGACTGGTGCAACAGAGAGAGAAGGAGAAAGACCAGTCAGCCTGGAACAGCTCAAGGAGGTGTCAGGGAGAACGTAACCTGGCCTCCCCACTTTGTCCGAGACCTCTGGCGGCATCCCAGAGTGGACCCCGCCCCCAGAGCATGTAGCAATAGCCACCGGAGGGGAAGGGCAACTGGAGAAGGTGGGGCGTGATAGGCTGTTATATAGAGGATAGTGCCAAGTTGTTTTCTGTTGCCCTGGAAGATCAGACCAGAACCAATAAGTTGAAATTAAGTCAATTGAGTCTTCGCCTGAACATTAGGAAGAACTTTCTGACTGACAGAGCAATTCCTCAGTGGAACAGGCTTCCTCGGAAAGTGGTAGGTTCTCCTTTGGAGGTTTTTACACAGAGGCTAGATGACTATCTGACAGCAATACTGATTCTGTGAACTTCAGCAGATCATGAGAAGGAGAGCAGGAATGGTTGCATCAGAGATTATTTCCTATGGCCCATTCTTACTTGCACAGAGAAATGTTGTTCACCACTATGGGTTCAGGCAATTTTTTCCAGGTTAGTTTTGCCAGGGATCCTGGGGAGTTCTCTCTCTCTCTCTCTTGCTATCTTCTGAGCTTGGAGCAGGGGTCGTTGGGGGAAGGTACTTATGAATTTCCTGCATTGTGCAGAGGATTGGACTAGATGACCCTGGAGGTCTCTTCCAATTCTATGTTATACTCATGTAATACATCACCTCCTCTACATTCATCTTTGTTTCACCAAGAACAACTATAATGGGATTGCTGGTATTTCTATACAAAGGTATATTCTTTGGCATGGTTCTGATGTAATTAACTGATTCCTAAGAAACTTATGTTGAAGGAGGCAATCTTAGAACTCCAGACTCTTTTCATGTCTGTTTTATCTGAAGCATGCAGATTTCAAAGATGTATCTCCAATATTAAAAAGGCATTAATACTACAAAATGTACAAATGTAATATGTTGCTAGCATCTCATCATAGATGAGAATTAGGATATTTCAAGCTACTTTTACCAACCCCCCCTCTTTTAACTCATGTCCTATAAAAAATAATTTAGATTTCATGTGCTCCAAAACCCACTCCAATTTGATCTCATTACATGAGTTTCATTTTATCTTATTTTTTGCTACCAAATTGCAGTCAACTTAAGGCAATCCTGTAGGTTTTCAAAGTAACAAACAATCATGCAGGTCAGGGGTGTCAAACATGCGGCCCGGAGGCCAAATCAGAGCTCTGGAGGGCTCCTATCAGGTCCCCGAGCAACTAGCTGTCGTCTGCTTCCTTCTCCCTCTCTCTTGCTTCCTTCTGCATAACAGCTTGTCTTACAAGCTGAGGCTCCCTCCCTTCCTCCCGGTCCCCTGGGGAAGGAAGGAAAGTGCCAGAGCTTTCTTTGCCCAGTTCCCATATTTATTAATGCTAAATCAACATAGTGAAGGATACCAGGATAGTACTTTGAGGATACTTGTTCCACCAAAGAAAAAAGACTGAAAATAAATTAAATATTAATATTTAAGATTAAACAATGAGCTGCAACTGGCAATTTAACAAAGAAGGAGGAGAACATAGGTCAAACCTGCATGGTAGGATCATCCACCCGTTTCTTCAGGATTGATTTTTTGGGCATTGCTGGTGCATCTTCAGGTCTGTAAAGGTACTGAGATTCAGAAGGCTGCAGAGAGTTAGTCAAGCCATGGATCACATAATCAGTGTCAGGACAATCTTCGCATGTATTTTTGCTCAAATCATTCTCTTCCCTGTTTCTTCTAGAGCTCACAAGCTGCCTGAAATGCTCATCAAGATCCATTTGACTACTAAGCCTTTGTTTGTAGTAATTTCGTTCTTCTGGCAAGGAACCTTGAGGTTCTATGCTCACATCAAGCTGTCTGTCCTCTTTGTCATATCGAGGGCGCTTTGGATTAAGCCTCTCCTCCTTTAGAGGATGTAAGGACTTTATAAACAGTTTTCCATCCCTGTCAAATTCTCTTGGTAGATCTTCTAGACAATCTTCATTCATGTTATACTCTGATTGGTGGAAGAAAGCATCCCTACCACGATAGTCCTTGTCATGTCTTGTACTGAAAGAACTAGGAGGACTTTCCTGATGAGAATGGGAACGATATTGCTCAAGGCTTGGGGAACGTGAAAGGCCTCTGATAAACACTGGATCGTTATCCAAGTAACCCCTGATAACAGACACACATAAACAAAGTCAGAAACTAGCAGGAAATAGTGCACAACCTTCCAAAACTCAGCTATATATCTTGCTTTCAATCCAACATGGCAGGTTCTGAGGATTCATCACATTTAGCAGCAGCTAACTAGTATTATATGTTAATCTTGCTGAAGAAAGGCAAAAGCAACTTGGAGGTGACATTTTCTTCAGCAAGAAGAAAAGCGGGCACCTATTCATTAGATCGGTTGGCCTCCCCTGCTTACTATCCTACTGTGCTATTTTGCTGCATCATATTGTTATGCCATCTGGTCCTGCTGAACTATTCTGTTGGACGGTATACTGAAATTGGTTTTACTGTAATGCTGTTTTATTGTGATTTTACTATTCATGTTGTGCTTCGCCCTGAGCCCCTATGGGGAATGGGCAGAATATAAATAAACAGATATTATTATTATTATTATTATTATTAATAATAATAATAATAATAATAATAATAATAAAAATAAAAATAAAAAAACAGCTCCTCTCCTCCCTGACACCCTATGCTTTCTCCTGCGTGAAAAATGTGTCAGAACCCACATGTGCAAAGGCAAACATATGCAATGTAAAAGAAACATGGTAAAATGACCCTTTAAAATCCCATGAGACTGTCCTTCATTTCCCCCCCTTCCCTCCTCTTCCAGGGGATGTGCTCTAATTAATCATCACAGCTGCAAGGAAAAGGAATGAAGGCAGTTACACTGTGCCCTTGTAACCTCTATGCCACTAGTGGGGTGGAAACAAGAGATAGCCATAGCTTTTGCTCTCTGTTCTGGAATCTTCCCTTTGAGGGAAGGTGGTTATATGCCACTATCTCCCACCATCCCTTCCTCCCTTTCTCCTCTACCTACAATAAATATGACCCTTTTCCATCCTTGTCCCTTTCACCCAACAACCATCCCATTGCCTTCACCTACAGCACAAACTGCACAAGTTACTAGCCAAGCAAAGACAGTTGTCACCCGCCTATTTCCCCGTGCACACACACTCTCTCTCTCTCTCAATGCTCAGCACAGGGAATGTAGCCTCACTCCGCCAGGATCCCTACTGCTGATTTTGTCAGGTGTACCTGCCATGATCCCTGCTGTTTGTTCCATACTGCCATGATCTATACCAGGGGTGGCCAAACTTGCTTAGCACAAAAGCCACATAGGATAAAATCAGATGTTTGAGAGCCGGAAGGAAGGGGTGGAAATAAAGCAACTTCAACTGTTCTCCAAGCTGCTGGCTGGCTTGGCTTGGAGTAGTGATTTAAAGAGGCAAATGCCTTCTCCAAGCCAGCCAATGGGGTGGCAGGGGCTTTGAGAGGCACACAAAATATGTGAAAGAACCACACGTGGCTCCTGAGCTGCAGCTTGGGCACCCCTGACCTATACTGATCCCCCCCGCCCAATGGTTTGTTTGACTTGTGAAGAATTGGGGGGAATCTCACCTGAATATTGTGATCTAATGCAAGTATTTGAGGAGAACGAGGTGGATGAGTTACCCCACCTCCCATAGGCCCACTGATGGCACCACTGAATTGATATCTGGAGGTACCAGGGAAACTGTACTCTATAAGCCCAGCTGAGAGCACAGAACTGAGGAAATTTATTGATAAAATCTTAGAGAGAGGATTTATCCATCAGGCTAATTCCCCTCGTGTCACCCTTGTCCTTTTCAGGAAGAAAAAGGATGGGGTGTTAACACTGTGCACGGATTACTGAGGAATCAATGTGGACTCTGTATGTCTATATATTCCATTAATTAGAAACTTGTTGGGGGTGGTAGCAAAGGGAAAAGTTTTCACAAAACTGGACCTGTGGGAAGCTTACTTTAGAGTGTGCATCAGAAAAGGGAATAAATGGAAAACAGCCATAATTTACAGGAAAAAAATAAAGAAATTCATGATTCTGAAATGCTGATTTTTAGAGAACCCTACCTGTCAACACCATTCCGGCTATCAGGTGAGCCTAGTCTGTCAGACAGTCTCCTTTGCTCTCGAGGGTCAATGCCATAAAAGTCACTGTTAAATTCAGTCCACAAGTTCTGTTCTACTGCAGATTCAGAGTGCCGACTTGGAGAACAACTGCCCAGAAATTGTGGGTGCCTTTGTGAAGAGTATGAGTGCCTCCTTGGAGAATATCTCTGCAAGAGAAAAATTCAACTGCATCACACACATTCTTTTATTAAGAACAGTCTTCTGAGCTTTTGCATAATATATGGTACCTCAAATCAGTGCAAGTTTCAAACACACAGCATTTTCTGATGTGCATGACCTGGGCTGAAAACATAAAAAGACAAAATAAATAGACAGTTCTCAGAATGATGTAATGGAATTCCCCAAGCATATGTATTAAGAGTGGTTCTAATTTAACTGGTGCATATATTATTTGGATTCAGAAATATGCAGTGAAGCAGCCAAGTTGCCAATAACATGAAACTATTCAGGACAGCTAAAATCTAAGCTGACTACAAAGAACTCCAAAATGGGTAGGAAACTGATGCAAGTGAGAATCAATTATCACAATCAGACATCATCATTGTAGCAGTTCTTGTCATGCTTGCATGCTTCTTTTCCACTTCTACTCACACATGAATGAAATTAAAGTCCGCTAGATTCAGAAAGCTTTGAGTTAAACTCTAAGCTCATTCTATAGACTGAATGTAGACTACTAACCTAACAGTAGTTTACACTACTAGAGTTAATACTATGACCTAATAGGCATTACTGAAGCTTGGTGGGATGACACTCACAATTGGGATATTAAGATTGAGGGATACAACTTATTTAAAAGGGACAGACAAATAAGGAAGGGTGGAGGAGTAGCATTATATGTGAATGAGATATATACTTGGAGGACATACATGAATATGAGCATACCCATGGGAGTCTATGGGTAAAAATAGAAGTATGAAATAACAGTGGTATTATGGTGGGGGTCTGCTAAAGACCACCAAGCCAAGCAAAGGACTTGGATGAGACAAGTTCTCAAAGAAATGGGACAAAGTGGTCATGTGGGATTTCAATTACCTGGATATCTGATGGAAGTCTAACTCTGCTAAAAATGAAAGGTCAAGCAAATTCCTGATTTGTCTTGTTGATAACTTTGTTTTCCAGAAAGTCAAGAGGGAGAAAAAGGGATCTGCTATCTTGGACTTGATTCTCTCCAACAGAGAAGAACTGGTTGATGAGGTGAAAGTACCTTGGGCACTCTTAAGTAGTCATGACCATGTAATTTTGGAATTGACAGTCTTGGGGAACAGAAAAGATGTAGATAGTCAGATATATAGGCTGGACTCCAGGAAAGCAAATTTTGACAAATTTAAAGTTATGCTAGGTAGACCCCCATGGTCAGAAATACTTAAGGAAAAGGGAGTTCAAGAGGAGTCGGAGTTTCTTAAAGCAAATTACTGAAAGCACAATCACAAACAATTCCTATGAGAAGGGGAGGGATGGTGGCTCAGTGGTAGAGCATCTGCTTGGTAAGCAGAAGGTCCCAGGTTCAATTCCCAGTATCTCCAACTAAAATTTTTTGAAGTTTCGGTACTAATTCTTCTTTAAGCTTTTTTTAAAAATTTGCTGTTTATCTATCTGGTCCAGGTGCCTTCCCAATTTTATAACATTAATCGCTACTTCAATTTCTATTTTTTTCAATTGGATCATTCAAAAATTTTTCCATATATTCAGTTAAGGGTGCTATTTTGATCTTTTGCAAATACGTTTCCATCTTTTTTGAGCCCAGGGGCACACTTGGAATTTTGCTATGACATGGCAAGCACAGCAACATAATGGTTGCCACAAAATGGCTAATGCAGCAAGAGGCAGCCCATATAAATTCTGAAATCTTTCTTTGCCATTTATTAAATTGTTTACTGTCTTTCACAATCGGAATAGTTTGGAATAAATACATTATTCTTGGCAAAATGTTCATCTTAATTGCAGCTATTCTACCAAGCAATGACAAATTAAGCTTGTTCCACTTTATCATATTTTCATCCATTTTACGCCATAACTTTTCATAATTATTTTTAAACAAATCAATGTTCTTTTTTTTTTGTCCAAAAACTTTTTTATTGAATTTAATAAACATACAAATAGAGCAATCAATGACTGTATCTGCAATCATTCTTTGTGTATAAGTATAGCATACCAACAGAAAACAAAATATAAATATATATACAAAATACAAACAAAACAAAACATACATACACTCACACATACATAATTGGCAGCTGAATTAAAAAATAAGTACTCTGTCCATATATTAATTACATCAAATTAATAATGTCATAATATCTACCAGGTATACATGTACGCATCTGATCTACAGGACCAAAAGAAAATTTAAGAAATGGAAGCCACTTGTACATCAGAGATTCATTACTTTCTGAATTGTTTATATTGCATAAACTATCTGCTATCTTGTCCATAGCATAGACCTCCCAGATTTTAGCATACCAGGTTTTAACTAGAGGAATATTGGGAGATTTCCAAAATTGGGCTAACACCATTTTAGCAGCAGCTAGTAAAAGGGATATCAGGGATTTATTGAGAGAAGTAATAGAAAAATCTTTCCAACAGTCAAGCAAAATGAGTTCCAATCTTAAGGGTAAACTATAGCCCGTGATATCCTTGATTTTTGCCACAATTACTGCCCAAAACGACTGCACCCTCGGGCAAAACCACCAGCAGTGTATAAATGTGCCCACCTCTCCACAATTTTTCCAACATTTGGAGGATTGATTTATCGCCATCAATGTTCTTCATTGTTATTTCCACACCCAAATAATTTACTTTAGAGGTAACTTCACATCCCGTTAGCTTCTGCAATTCCTTTTGTTTATTTACTTGCATATTTTTACATAGAAGTTTTGATTTTTCTTTATTAACATAAAGTCCCGCCAATTCTGTCTTTAACACCCTTAAATAATTTAGCATAATATTTTAAAAATTCTCTCTTTATTCCTTCTTGATCTACCATCTCTTTTTCATCAGCCACAATTTTATTAATTTTACTTTCTCTTCAAAATCTTGTATTTTTGCTAACAACAAAAGTGTTACTTATGTAGAATTTTCATTTATAAACATTATATCTCTCTTTTTCTTCAATTGCCAGGCCAAGTACTTTCCAGGTTTGTTTTTCCCCTCAAAAGATTTCTGTTGTAATTTTTTCAAATTCCATTCCATTTCCTTATTTAATAAATATCTCATTTGTGTCTGTAATATTGTAATCTCCCTTATAATTTTCTTTTTTCCTGGCCTTTTTTCTTAATTTCATTTTGAATGTCCAAGATCTGTTTATCTTTTGCTCTCTTATCTTTATTATTCAATGTTATTAATATTCCTCTCATTACTGCCTTGTAGGCATCCCATACCGTCTGAAATTCTATATCTTCTCTATCATTGACTTGGAAGTAAGTTTTAATTTCATTTTCTAAAGACGTCACTATTTCTTTATTTTGTAGTAAATCTTTAATCTCCATCTTCTCGACTTTTTAGACAATTTTGTAATCCACATTATTGGGTTATGGTCAGCTCCTATTTTGGGTAAAATCTCTATCTTCTTTGTTATAAGTCCCAAATCTTTGGTACCCCACAACATGTCAATTCTAGAAAAAGAATTATGTCTGGCTGAGAAAAGGGTATAGTCCCGTACTTCAGGATTAAACTTCCTCCATATATACTCCAAATTCTCTTGTTTAACCAGCTCAAAAAAAGACTTCGGCAATTTCCCTTCTTTATCAATTTTTTTCTTCCCAGATCTATCTATTGTGTTCTGAATTGTTCCATTAAAGTCCCCCATCAACAAAATTTGCTCATAGGTCACTTCATCAAGCTGTTGCATAATATTTTTAAAGAAATTGTCCTTTGCACTATTTGGAGCATAAAGTCCCAACAATAAAGTTTTTTTAGCATTCAATGTAATTTCTACCGCTATATATCTTCCATCTTTATCTTTAAAAACCAATTTCGGGTCTAATTCTTTTTAAATATAAAAATTACTCCTCTCTTTTGTTCAGCCAATGTATAAAATTCTAGTCCCAATTGCTTATTCCATAAAAATTTATAATCCTTTTGTCTAATGTGCACTTCTTGTAAACAAACTATGTTACAATTTTGTTTTTTTATCCAATGAAATGTTGCCCTTTTTTTGTGGTGAGTTTAGTCCATTTACATTCCAAGATATCAATTTGTAATCCATCATGGTGCAAATTCTTTATTTTCTCCATAAAATCTACGCAATTCCTGTGTGTTTGTAATTGTAATCCTTTTCCCTTGAAGTTCAAAACTCAAACCTTCAGGTATTATCCATCTGTATCTCATTCCATTGTCACATAATTTTTCTGTCAGTTTTTTATATGCATTCCTATCAGTTAACACTTGTCTTGGCAACTCTTTCATAATTCTTATTCTACTACCTCCCACTATCAATGTCTTTTCAAAATTTTTGTTCATGATTTTTCCCACCATTTCTTTTGTCATAAATCTTATAACCACATCTCTTGGCAGATTGTTCTTTTTTACATAGAGTGAATTGACTCTATACATATAGTCATACATATTTCTATTCCCTTCAGGATCTTCCTCCAAAAATTCTGCAATTATTTTTATTATGTATTCTTTCAGGTCAGATTCTTCATCTTCTGGTACACCTCTCAGATGAATCTGTGTCTCCATCAACTTGCAGTCATGTATTATCACCTTTTCTTGTAATTTTAACAAGGTGGAATCATGTGTTTTCACCCTCTCTTCCACCTCTTGTACTTTTTTTGTTATTACAACAGTCTCATTTCTCAGATTCTCTATTTCTTTTTTTAATTCTTTTTTTTGAGTCCTCAATATCCTTTATTTCTTTTTTAGAGGCAGTTATCATTTCTTTCACCCCCTTTATTATCCTGGCTTCCATTGCATCTAATTGGGCTTGCATTTTCTCCATTGAAGCAGACCTAGAACGAGTTTGCTTCGGGTCTGACATGTAAAAAAGATCAAAAAAATTTATCTCACCAAATTAAATTTGGACCATCAGGTTTAATAGAGTGAAGCTTGCCCTTTCCAATGAACCCAATTTCGCCGTCCTCTGAGCTTCCCAGGCTCAGATATTAATGTTTAAAGCTTTTATTTTTCCCAAAATGGTGGTCGCAACTTTTGCTTCACTTTTAAAAAAAATTTCTTCTTTTGCATTTAACCAATTTAAATCTACTTCACCACTATCCAATAGTCCTTATTTTTTAACTGCCAACTCAGTTAACTCCACCAATTTTTATTGTCCCAGTCACTTTAAAAACGTTAAAACTTTATCCTCCCAGCAATGGCCGCCGATGTTTCTCTCTGATCTTATAATCCTAGAGTAGGCTGTTTACTTCTCCAACTTCCTTCTTCTTCCTCTGGTACTTCCTGCTTTTCCTGCCACCAAATCTCATTTCACTGGTAGAGAAATATCGCGATGTCTGACATACTACCTGTGTTGACTATGAGTGCTGCAGATCTATGACAATGGGGCTACCTACGCAACCGCAGATAGACTAAACAATAAATTCCTTTCTCCTTTTAGCACTGTCTTTTAAATTTACAAAGTTCAAATTTAGCCCCTTTTCTTCTCCTTTCAGGCTTCCATTATTTCAAACTCCCACCTTTTAATTTTGTTTTGTTTAGCTTTAAATAGTCCCGGAGTGACTATTTAAGATAGTCAATCAGTACCTTTTTTTTGTAGTTTATCCAGATCAACACCAGTCTTTTGTAAATTAGATGTTTAAAGTTGTAAAAGAAGATTTGGATCCTGTCGAGCTTATGTCAACTAAATGACTCTGGAAACTTCTGCAGATGATGAATATGCAACTTCTCTCCGGAGATCCCTCAAAGCCCCAAAGGAGCCCCCCCCCGGGACTCCTTTTCAGCCAAGGTAAGTCTCCTCAAAGTATCTGTGCATATCTTAGACAATTCTCTAGCTGAGAAAAGTAGGCAGTAGGCATTAATTTGCCTTTTACTACCCCGAACAGAAGTGCCAGCCTGCCCCCATTAAGGAAAGCAGCTCAGCTCGCCATTTTCCAATCCCGGAAGTCTCTCCAAATTAGCAACAACTGTTATTATTTTAAATAAAAGAAGTAGGAGCAAATATTACTTATGGATTGATTTGGTATAAAATTAAACAACACAGTATTGGGACTCACAATACAATAATATTATGAGAAAAGGCTTGATGAGACTTTTTTATGTGACAACTTATCTTGTGATCTGTCTGGACTGATCTAATTCCTATTAGAACTCAGAAGAAGAAAATTCTTAATTGGAAACTTGGAAGAATTTGCTAATTGATTCTTCAAGTTGGATTTTTGGTCTTAATTGTTTTGGTATTCGATTGTTTCATATTGAGAAGAAGATGGCATCTCAAACTAAAGTGACTGCTCAAGAGGATTTCATGGCCACCATCTTCTCAGCAGGGAATTGGCTCTTTATCAGAACTCACATCAGATTGTTTTCAAAAGTTTCTGGACAAATGTGGTGAAACCAATAATATCCAGTATTTGGCATCTCAAGGTGTATAAGAGATATCTTACGAAATGGAAGAGGCTAATATACAAGTGTCTGAGAATGTATTGTGCAAAGGCGAAATGAAAGAGGTCCCTGATTTTTTTGTGGCAGAAAGAGAAAGCACAAATCACCGAGATAAACAGAAAAGCGAGGTCGACAAGGCTTGCAAACTTGTTGTAATATCAGTCAGGATTAGAAGGAAGAAATTTGTGAATTCTAGCAAAGGAAGACCCAAGAGAATGAAAATGTGGAAGGCCTTTACGAAAAAGAGACTATAAGACTGTTCTTTAACGGGCATAATACTCTGAGACTTAATTTTTGGAATCTGATTTTTAAGGGTCCTTTCAAAACTCAAAGCAGGACTATTTGGTCTTTATTTTTCAAATTGAATGGGATTTTTGTTTTGCCTTGATGTGATTTTTTTGTGAATCTTAAGTCACAATGACGGTTTAGCAATTGTTAAAAATGAGGGTTTTTAATGAAGTTAATAACATGTAAAACTTTTTTAGATATACCCCAATATGGCTAAAAGGTTAGGTTGTTTAATTAGGATTTAGAGTATAATAGCTAGATTATACACATACATATAAACAAAGGTAATCACACATATATAAGAAGGCATGTGAAAGGGAATAGAAGGGAAATTGATACATGCCTGGATTATTTTTGCTCTTCTTTGAATGGCTGGAGAAGGTGCCCTTTGCTTATCCCCATGCTCTGAAATGTTTGCCAATAAATTAATCCACTAAGAGTTTTTTCTTTGTTTTCCAGGAAATCTAATGTGATCGAGATAATCTTCCCTATAGGTCAAGGGTCTCCTCTGTTTAGCGTGATGTTGTGGGAATGGCCATTGTGCCCTGCTTTGTGTAGTTGGAGATGAGTGCTGCTGTAAAAACAGCATTCCGGGGGGGGGGGGGGGTGTTGGGTTTCTCTCTCTCTCTCATTTTCTCTCTTTTCTTTCTTTTTAGGAAACACACTCTGTTTGCTCATTAAAGAGAGCTAACCTTTCAAGTAGGTGCCTAAAGTTATGTACATTTACTAATAAGACATGCGCATTATAACTCTACCCAGCTAACTCAGAATTCTTTTATGTTTAATGAGAAGCTTGTTTTATTTTCATTAGCCTTGAGATTCCTCAGTAACACAGATACAGAAATGCAGCTGCTGCTGCGCTAAACTGAGACTTCTTGATTAATAAGCTTGTATTGAAGACCAAAATCTGAACTTTTCTTTTGCTTCTTTTCCTTCTTTGATTGTTTTATGTAGATTAAAGATACACAGATTTCGTTTTGTATGATCATAGACATGATAGATAAGAATCTGGAATTTGCCACTAAATAGTTTGCAAAACAGTAAGATTTTATAATATCAAAAGGTCATAAAATGTTTAAAGAATTTAAAGGTTATAATATTTATGTACTAATTTTGAATACTTGCAGGTATACTGAACTATACTTTTTCCTTTGTCTCTTTTTTATGTAGTAACATCTGTAACCTACTATTTTATTTTCTGTACCCTATCCCTGATCCTCCCACCAATTCCCCAATTTTCCCTGTAAAACTTAATAAAACTTGGTTGTTTTTTTAAAAAAAGAATATATTTAAAGTCAGCACTTCTCCCAGCATTCCAATATGCATCACTATACACTTACTAGCATTAAACTATATTTGCCCATTGAAGATGAATTTCTGAAAACTACTTCTTAGTAATAGCATTTTGGCTATTCACAATCACAGTACCACACATGTACATAATGGAGTGCCAACTACTGTTTTAAAATTTTCCCTTTAAAAAATTAAATCATAACTGGTTGGCGTCATCAACTGATACTAAAAGACAAGTTTGTGTGCAAGGCCAACAATAAGAAGTGAATTCAAACTGTTAATAAGTGAAAAGACAGGAGCCTTTGCTAGCATTTCTTCCGAAGATGGCAAGTTGCTGAAAACTGAAAAAATCTAATTGATGGTTGGCTCAAAAATGGGCCAGGCACTTATCAAATCACTTCCAATGTCTGCACCCAGCTATCAGAAGCCAACCTTCAATTGGACTTACGTTTTTCAGGATGTTGGTGCATATTTTCCCCCAGGATTTACAACACAGGAGCGTAAGCATTTCCATTTTTTTTTTTAATTTAAGCAGTTTTTAGAAATCAACATTAAACTATGATGAGGTATTCTGAAACAAAACGAACCCAAAGTATAATGAATACCAGACTGTGTTTAAAACAGATGCTAAAAAACAGAGAAAAATTGAACTGAATATAAATCTTGTGTGAGGATTTACAAAGCAGTTGAGAGCAGGAACAGAGAGAATCTCATTACTAAATATACAAATTTAAGATTTCCTATTTTGTAAATTACAAATGGGGAACCTGTAAGACTTGCAGGGGAACTCATTTCCTCCTCCCCTTATATCTCTTCTTTCCCTTCCCTGAAAGCCCCATTTAATTTTCCTACTTCTCTCTCCTTCCCACCCACTAGCCAACCTCCCTGGCAGCTTCAATCCAAGAGCTATGGTACAAGTGCATGGTAGAGAGTTCATAAGGACATTACAGAGGGCACATCACTTTTTTTTGGGGGGGGGGGTCCTCTTCCCCACACTATTTCCTCTTTTCCTGGCAATTCCAATATCTTCACCTTTCCCTACTCCCTTCCCAAGCAACCAATCTTTTATCTGCCTCACCCATTTCAACTATATTTATTTACCTTGTTTACATTTCATTTTTCTCTACAAAGTAGACTCAAAGCAGTTTACATCATTCTCTTATCTCCCAATTTAACCCCACAACTGCCTGAGGAGGGAGAACTTTAGTCTGAGAATGTGCAACTTATCCAAGGTCACCCACTGAACTTCCATTAAAATTAATAGGCTTAGACTGGTGTAGCTCTCTTTAGGATTGCACTGTTAGTCTCCCAAATTCTAGTTTGAAACTCTTAACCACATGGGTATCATGGCATGGCTGCTGTTGAACAAAATCAAACAGGCAAGTGGTGGCAAGTTGTCCAGTGGTTCCTAGCGGGGCTGGCCTGGATGAGTCTCCCCTCAAAGGCCAAAAAAGCCCGGGAAAGGGCCCTTCCCATCCCCCTGCATTTAAGTGACATAAACCAGGGGCTTGAAAGCTGCCAATAATGTTATAGCTGCTTAGCAACACCCACCAAAGGTACTGGTTTGTTAAAACAACTAGATCTGCTTAAGTTATGGGGGGGGGTGATTTTTTTTTTATTTTTTTAATGTTTTATTTTTATTTTACAAATTTTTCTGTAAATGAAGGACTTAACTCCTATTTCAAAATTTAAGGATCCACAGATTAGTAAAATTCAGAGCTAGCTGTACTGATTTAAATTTTGTACACATACGGTATTAATTTATCAGTCCACAAAGTGATACGCGGGGGGGGGGGGGACAAAACTGATTTCCCTCTCGAGGACAATAGTATCGTTTTCTCAAAAAACTTCTTCGGACAGAAATAACAAAATCTTGATAGAACGGGAGCAGCACCAAGGTTGTCTTTTTACCCACAGCCGCCCTGAGACGCCAGAAACCACACAAAACGAACCGGGGAGTGGGGGGAGGTGGCCTTCTGAAAGGGCCGGGCCCGGCGAAAGCTCAGTTACAGGCCAAAGGCGGGCCAGCGGCTCCTTCCAGGGGCGCCAAGGAGGGAAGACGGGGAAACCGTCGGGGATCCTTACCCGGCTCAAACTGCCGTCCCGCTGCTCGGATCCCCGGCGACTCTGGCTGCCTTCGGAAGGAGAGCGCACCCTACTCGTGCGGCGCGGAGACGGCGAGCGGCGAGACGAGCGGCTGCTGGAGGGCGAGCGGTAGCGGCGGCCCTGGGGAGAGGGCGAGCGGCGCGGGCTGCGGCCTCGAGTCGAGGCTGACATGCAGGCGCCGGCAGTGCGGGAGCCCGAGCTCCTGTTTTCCTGCGACCGGCTACAGGACGAGGGACTCGAACGGCCGCAGCTAGAGCGGTACATGGTTACAATAGTGGCGGAGGCCACATTCACTCCGCCGCTTCACACATCTCCATCTTGCGCGCATGCGCGGACGATGCAACGGCGGCACGGTTGGAAGGGAAGAAGGGAATGTAAGAAAGTCTTCCAAACAATATGGCGGAAGAGGGCTGAATTGCGTGACAGAGAAGAGGCGGGGCTGGAAGGACAGAGTCGCTTGGCTCGACCGCTGCACTTTCTACGCTTCGGTTTTTGTTTGACGTCGGTCTTGTCGGGCTGAATGTAAAATTAAAGAATGTAAAATTGTGGCATCTTAAAGAGCAAGAGACGCCTGGGTTTATCATTGTCTTCTATAAATCTGTTGTCACACCTCTCTGGCCAGGAAAAAATTAGATGAAATAATCCTGGAAGCCCTAACTGTTGGGGTAAGAAGGAGTAGCCCTAAATCGGAAATGACTTGATATCACTGGACACACACTTTCTCTCACACACGCAAACGTACACGTCTCTAATTAGGGTTGCCAGGTCCAACTCAGGAAATATCTGGGGGTGAAGCTAGGAGATTTTGAGGATGGAGCCAAGGTTATTACATCACTTTTGTGATCTTACATCCTGTGATGCCACTTCCAGATCCAATGTCAAATGTCACCTTCCAAGCTTGTCACGCCTTCTGATGCTGTTACTTCCAGCACACTGCACCAAACCCCACTAGATTTTTTGGGAGGTTTATAATGAATATTTTTGCCACTATAATAGTGATATTTAAACAAATCCTGGAGTTCCATTGACTGTACTTTGATAAATCACATGTTTTTAAGTGGCTGTGTAATTTTAAGTTACATCTTCTTTAAAAAAAAACATTTTCAGTATATTATTCCAATGTGCTATGTAAAACCTGTGGAACAACATTCCTGTTGTCTGATAAAACCCAAAGGCACTCAAAGTACTGGAGTATTTAAATCTGAGTGATGACTAATAAAAGGAAAAAGGTATTTGTTGCCTTTCAGCAGTCCAGATAATAGGGTGTTACACCTTGGATCTGTGGGATACATACAGATCCATTTTGGCACCTCTTGTTCTCTTATGTCTTTTTTGGGACAAAAATGGTTTCTTCCAGGCTACTCTTCAATCAAGTTTCAAATGTGGAGGAAAACTAACATTTATACAATGATGGATATTACAACTAATGGGAAGTTATCTTCCCTAGATCAATTGGAAACTGTTGTATATGGAATCAGAAATGTGTATAACTAATGGTGTTCTTGCCTGGCTCGTTGGAGCCTGCAGAACTGAGCTTGGGAACTTGGGAACAATGGTCAATAGGATCCAAATCCCTGCTGTCCTGCTCCAGTCATGAGCCCCCTGCAGGTTTGAACAGTCCAATAGCATGTTAGCATGGGAACCTTGAGCGTATATAAGTTGGCCCAGTCCAGTCCTAGAGGGCAGCCCTATATTATGCTGTGCTGAATAAAAAGAGCTATGATCACTACCACCTCGCCTCTTCATTGCATTAAACCCACTATATTATAGAAGCAAAATATAAAAAAACGTATTCCTTGGTTGCGATTTCATCAAGTACATCATACTCTGTCTAATACTATTACAATTACTTGTGCTAATAGATCTCTTACTCTTTTTGAAATCGGAGTCAGTGAAAATGAAAGAAGCTTTTTTTGTTATATGTCACCTATTAAATCAGAAATCTTGGGAACAACTAACTCATAAACAGAAATAATGGCATATGGATTGTGAACTGATTCTGACTAATGAGCAATGGTCATTTCTTTAGAAATCTCTCTTTAAAATTTGATCTGCAGATATTAAACTGCAGAATTTTAAATGTTATTCATGTTGGTATTTTACTCCTCTCAAACTCTTTTGCTGTCATCTCCTTACATTCTAAATGTTGGAAAGAATGTGGCCAGATCTGTACCTTTTACATTGTTGGTGGGATTGTCACAAAGTCAGAGTTTACTGGAAGTCAATACTTGGCATTATTAGTGAGATAGTGGGTTTTGTAATTCCTTTTAACCTGAAACTATGTTGTTAAACTTCTGGCCTGATCATAACCCCTCTAAATTAAAACTCAAATTAATTCATTATTGGCAGGGAAATTGACTTTAGCTCAGGTCTGGAAGTTAAATAAGGTTCCAACAGTGTGTCATGGCTTGATCTAGTTTGGGATCTAGTAGTAAAAGATAAACTTTCAATGCAAATAGTATTGGCTGAGAATCTGCTATTGGATAACAACTTTATATAAGAATTGTATGGTTTCTTTGCTTATACAAATGAAAAAAGTTCTAAATTATTTTCAGTGCCAACTAAATATCTGAATTTTGTATTTTATTAATGTTTATTTGTTTTTTGTACTTGGAAAGATGGAACTGCGCTATACTGTTGTTTTAAAGTTTATTGGTTGTTTATTATTGTTATTGTTGTTTTTATGGTTATGAGAATTATGTTTTTTTGTTGTTGTAATTGTTAAACTTCATAAAATTTGAATAATAAAAAAGCAGAATGTCACAAAGCAGGGTACTCCAAAAGCCCCTGAGGGAGGGGAGCACAGCTGAGCATTGAAGGAGAATGGATGAAGGGGGTGAAAAGGATTGTTTCTCCTTCCCACATTAATGTGATTAAAGATCTGCGCATTCATCTCTTTCTGCCCCTCTGTTGTTGAGTCTTGTTTGGAAAAAGGGGACTCAGCATAGATACAACTATAGTTGACTACTACATTAAGAACATAACATAAGAACATAAGAGAAGCCATGTTGGATCAAGCCAATAGCCCATCCATTCCAACACTCTGTGTCACACAGTGGCCAACCCCCCCTGCAAGTGCCATCAGGAGGTTCACAAGTGGAGCTAGAAACCCTTCCACTTTGCTCCCCCCCCCAAAGCACCAAGAATACAGAGCATCACTTGCCCCAGACAGAGAGTTCCAACAATAAGCTGTGGCTAAAAGCCACTAATGGACCTCTGCTCCATATGCTTATCCATTCCCCTCTTGAAGCTGTCTGTGCTTGTTGATGCCGCCACCCCCTGTGGCAGTGAATTCCACATGTTAATCACCCTTTGGGTGAAGAAGTACTTCCTTTTATCTGTTCTAACCCAACTGCTCAGCAATTTCATTGAATGCCCACAAGTTCTCATATTGTGAGAAAGGGAGAAAAGGACTTCTTTCTCTACTTTCTCCATCCCATGCATAATCCAAAGAGATCTATTTTCTAGCCTTTCATGACTGTGCAAAGAATGCCAGATGGCTGCCCAGACACTTCCCCATTGGGGCCCCCAGAGCTAATTGGCAAGAACCAGCTACCCATTGGAACAAAAAAGCGTCATATCTTTGCAATGCAGACTACTTCATAAGGGAGTAGGATGGTTTTAGCACCCTTACTGCCTCCATCCAGAAGAACAGGTGGTAAAGAAGAGGAGGAGAAGCATCTGAAAGTGAAACAAGAAGGCTCTCTTTGCTATGGACCCTACACCATTTCTTAGGTACCTTGGACAGCCTCAGCACTCCCAGCCTGCAGGTACATCCTCACCAATTAGTTTAAACCAGATGAAGCAGACAAGAAAAGAAGCCATGACTGTCTGCTATAGCAGCGAGAAAAAAGACTGGTCCTATAGAGAAGCAGTAGAAAGTGTTTTCTAATTAGCCCCAGCCAATGCTGTTGTTTTTTCATAAAAGAAGCAACCCAGTGGACAGAGAGGGAGAATGTACACATCTGAGAATGTACTCTGATTGAAACAGACACAGAAGACAGGACAAATGCATTTTGAGAATCTGACAGATTAGATAAGAACTGAATGGTAACTCAGCTGCCTTGAACCCGTTAGGGAAGGGCAGGATATAAATTTTGTAAAATAAAATAAAAAATAAACAAAACATTCTATTAGTATGTTTTAAAAATCTTAGAGCTTCAGCTATAAGAGATTCTACTTTGTGGAAATTTGAGATATTCCGCTTTTCTCTAGAGAAAGACCACTAATAAACATTAAAATAGCATTAACCTGGTGATAATCCTACTTAATCAAACCAAGTTTAAAGAGCTCAATTTCTTATTAGCTGACAAGTATCCTAATTTATATCCATATACCTATAAAAATTTCAATTTACTTTTTTTTTGCATTTTCTTTCTTAAAGGAAGAATTTAAAAATTAACTCCAACAAAGTCTTTTACACTGTACAAACTTAATATCTCTTAAACATTGTATCTTCATTTTTTTTTCATCTTCATCTTCCTTCATTATTCTCTCAAAGATTAAATAATATAATTTATAAAATTCACAAGTTAATCTTAGCTCATTATATTAGCTTTACATTATATATTTCAAATCAAATTAGAGCTAAGTTATGCTACAAATAATATAATATATAGCTCAGCTCTTGGAGACCTTAAAATTTAAGGACTGGAGGAGAATAAGACTCCACCTTCCATGAGCTGATTATACCTTGGGGGAACATGCCCAGACACTTACAACAGTCCCACCACTCTTTAGTATCAGAGAGTTATGCTTCCATTATAAATTGTACCCAAAACCTCATTTTTTAAAAGGAGTCAACACTCTTCTCAAAATCTCCATGATCTTCAGAAGTGCATACACGACTTGCTTTAACTGGAGTAGGGGAAGAGTGCTTCTTCCTCTTGTTTACTCTTGATGCAGGGGGGGAGGAATTTAAAGCAATCAGTAATAATTCACCAGAGGCAGAATTGTGGGCAGTATAATAAGCTGAACCTTGTTGCACACAAAGTTTGTCCGTTTGGTACCAATGGTATCTTATTCCTAAGTCTAGTTTAGCTGTCGTGCCTTTAAGATCTCTTCTGATCTTTAAGAACTCAGGAGGGAGATGAGGATACTCCTGGATCTTTAACCCCTGATAGTCCAAACTGCCCCTCTCCCTGGCCTCTGCAAGAATATTTTGTCGTGTTCAAAGATCCTTGAATTCTACCAGTATATCTCTGGTATATGATGATGAAGTGGATTCTTCACATACCTTGCCAGTGTGATAAGCTCACTGCAGGAGGGGCGTAATTCTGGTTTCAAGATTTAGTGCAGCTGCTAGCCAGTTTGCCATATAGTCAGCTCTGTTTCAGCCTCAGCGTTTGATGTGAACCCTCTGAACTTTAGGCACAACTCATGGCTTCAATAGTCCAAAGTCAGAATACGTTCCCGTGCCCAAGTATCTGAAGTTTTCTCAGGTATTTTTTCTTGAGCTCTGTTACTTTCTGAAAAGCTGTCTCTACTTTTTGGTGTGTCTGCTTATGAAGCTCTTATAATTCATCCAGACATTGGGTCACTGGTTATAGCATTTCTGTTTACTAATTTCAATTTACTTTATATACAAAGTTAACTATCTGTTTTACCTGGATCTATCTTTTTTACTTATTATACTTGTATGATAGTCCTTCTGTCATCGTATGATTTTAATTTCTTATAATATTTCTTATATTAACATTTATTACTAATATCCAAGGCTTTTTTTTCCCAGCAGGAATACACAGGAATGCAGTTCTGGCTGGCATGCAAATGAGTTCCTGGTGGGCTTTTTTGTAGAAAAGGTCTGGAAGTGAAACAATGGCGATGTCAGGGGGTGTGCCCTAATATGCAAATGAGTTCCTGCTGGGCTTTTTCTATTAAAAAAGTCCTGCTGATGTCTATTGTCTGGGTTTAAAAAATGCTGAATTTACACTGGATCCAGGACTCCTGATATATAGCCCAAGATCAATACAGCCCAGTCCTTTAGCACAGAAACTTTGAGGGACCTCATACACTCTGCAAGACAAGAATCAGGATGTCTAATACTGAAAGACTGCTATTCACCACCATTATAGCACCCCTGATACATAACAGATTTCAAAACAAAATAGTACCAGTTTGAGACAAATTGCCATCTACGTATCAGTCCTTACAGATAAATACAACCTTCATACTCAGAGACAGTATGCCAATGAGTACTACTTGCTGAAGGAGGGCAACAGCAGCAAAGAGTCATTTCCTTCTTTTCCTGCTTATGGGATTATAGCAAAGGTTCCCAAACTTGTTTGGCTTAACACCCCCTTTTCAGAAAAAAAAGTTAGTCAGCGCCCCCCTGGAAATCCAGCTTTAAGAAGTGGACTAAAAGATGCAGTGACATATTTGCACACAGAGTAAACAAAAATGTTGTAAAGAAGACTTTGAAGCTTGAAATTCTAAAATTATTTTATAAAATCAACTGTAGTAATATTCCCATACACAGAGAATTTTTGAAATTTCTTTATAATTATTATCCACCCTCCCCTTGTCAGCTCCAACTAACGCAATGGGAAGGTGCCCTGCTGAGCTGCTTTCAACCTGAAAGCAGCAGGCAGTGGTAAAATTGGGTGTTCTTTGTAGGCTTCCTTGGAAGCCTCAGGCAATGTTTGCCCTGCAAGGAAAAGCAGCAGCGTGGCAGCACTGCCTGGGGCTCTTAGCTTGCCTGCTGGCTGGCGCAATCATGCCACAAGGGAAGGGGAAGTAAGGGGGTGCCCAGCAGTGCCCCCTGGCAGGGTGGCACCCTAGGCGGTCGCCTACCCACCTACTCTGCAGAAAACCTTGTGAGGAGCAAGCTACAGGTTGCAACTCTTTAGAGTAGTTTGTGTAATTGCCTCAGTGCTTCCATTGTCCTGACTTGAACTGTATTGCTGAGAGAGAAACTGCAAGCAACCTTGAGAAGCTGCTAGCTGTAGCAAGTACTGGCTAGGATAGACTAGTAATGTTTTTTGTTTCTGTCTTTCGCATCTGTCTGTACACTATTTTTTTATTCTGTCTTGTAAATAAACTGCATCCTTCTTATATTTTAATTGGAAGGAGTTCTGGTCCTCATTACTAGTCTAATTGGGTGAATTCGCACTAAGCTGCAGACAAAAAGGAACCCTCTATTTTTTCTCTAAATTAGAAATTCTGGACCTCTCCCAGAAATGTGATGTTTTGACACCTCCCACCCTCTCCTCTCCTTCCTTTATGCTTTCACCGCTCCCTTATTTTTATTCACCGCCTCCACCCCCCCCCCCGATTGCACCTAAGGCTATTACCGTCCCCCTGGATTGTTCCAGCGCTCCCCAGGGGGCAATATCACCCACTTTGGGAAACACTGGATTATAGCATCTATCTGGTCACTACAGAAGACAGGAGAGCAAACTAGACAGACCTTTGGTCTTACATCCTTAGGATTGTGTGTTAAAGTGAAGCCCACAACTGGGCAACCTGTTATCTATGGCCACTTCTTGGGGCCCTATTACTTCTTTTCTGAGGTCCTTTTACTGACTGCCTGTTCATTTTTGGGTTTAATTCAAGGTGTTGCTGCTTACTGTTTAAAGCCCTATATGAGCTGGAACCCACAAGCCTGAAGGACCACTTTTCATTACATGTACCCATGCAGCAGACTTGCTCTTCCCAACATCTACTGTTAGTTGCATAACAATTGCATCTATAGTTAGTTGCATCTATAGTTTATTGCAGAAAATGTTGTTAGCCTCCCTGAGCCGCCTAGGCGGGGAGGGCAGGATACAAATAAAATATATTATTATTATTATTATTATTATTATTATTATTATTATTATTATTATTATTATTATTATTATTATTATTATTATTATTATTATCTGTTATTAGTGCCCTCTTCCTCTAGGGCATAGCTGCAACAGCCTCACTTTGGCCCCATTCAGTAGTTATCCCGTGCTTCTAGAAAAGCTTCTTGGAAGACATTGGGGGTTTCTTATCTCCTGGCTTTCTAGTGAAAGATTTATTCTGGAGAGCTTTGGAGACAGTCTGAATCTGGGCAAAAAGAGAATATATTTATAGCTACACATTAAGTGTTTTAAGATTAGTGATTTTAGTGGAGTTTAAATATATTTTACACTTAATGTGTTGATATCACTGTATCACACTATATAATAAATAATCTCCAATGGCCTTTTCCCCCTTGCTACTCACCTTAAACCCTATTAGTAACAATTAAGGATTGAGAAATTGCATAATTCTCAAAGAATTAACAAATCAATTAGTAATCCAACCATATTAATACATCCCAAAGCTAGTAAAATAAAGTGAGTTCAACCAGCCCTGAATCAACGAAAAACACTTTATTGCAAGAAGAATCAGTCACAAACAGCACAGGCACTTCACTCATTATATACAATGTGGCTGAGTTAAACATTCCCCCTTTAGTCAGCAGCAATCCTTCCTATTGGTCTCTCCAAGATCCTTCATTTGCATTTCCTGGAAGAAATGCCTCATGTCACGATTGGCCGGTTCTAAGAAAATGGCCAATCTGAATGCAGGCATCAGGATCTTGGAGAGAAATGGAAGCATGCTTCAAGCACCGGCCTACTAACACAGCAAATATATAGCAGGCCTACTAACAGTGAGCACAGCACATACGCAACGCAGCAAATACATAACAGTTAGTCTGATTACCCAAACTAATCAGCTTATGTACACAGAATGCTTCTCTGAAGCAGACAACCAGATCTGGCTGTGCCAGAAAAAAAGGTGAACCAACACACTGCACCTGGGATGGGTAGGTGAAGAAGATTCAAACTACTGTTCTACATGGGTTCACTTACACCAAAGGTTATGCAGTTCTAGATTAATTTCTGCAAACCATGGCTCTACTCAGGGCTGTTTTCGTAGAAAAAGCCCAGCAGGAACTCATTTGCATATCAGGCGACACCCCCTGGTGTTACAATTGTTTCACACAGGGCTTTTCTGTAGAGAAAGCCCAGCAGAAACTCATTTGCATATTAGGCCACACACCCTGACACCAAACCAGCCAGAACTGTGTTCCTGTGCATTCCTGCTAAAAAAAAGCCCTGGCTCTACTCTTCTCAGTCCCAAGTGCCAGGTATGTACAGACACTGTTTCAAAAGATTGTCAAGAACATTCTCTAAGTATTACAAAGCTTTTTAAAAGCCTAACTAGCATCATAGCTTACAATTAAGGAGTCTCATAAGGATACTGAAAATAAATACAAACAATGCAAACGCGTTCAACATCTTAAATTATTTGGATAAAGGGATAGAGGGAATGCTTATTAAATATGCAGATGATACTAAATTGGGAGGGATAGTAAATATGGCAGAAGAAAGAGCCAGGATACAGGATGATCTTAACAGGCTGGGAAACTAAGCTAAAACAAATAAATGAATTTTAATGGGGATAAATGTAAAGTTTTGCATTTAGGTAGGAAAAATCAAATGCATACTTATAGGTTTGGGGAGACTTGTCTTGGCAGCAGTATGTGCAAAAAGGATCTAGGGGTCTTAGCGGACCATATGCTGAACATGAATCAGCAAGGTAATGCAGGCAAATGCGATTTTGGGACATATCAACAGAAGTATAGTATCTAGATCACACAAAATGATGCTATTGCTTCACTCTGCTCTGTTTAGATCTAATCTAGAGTACTGTATTCAAGTTTTGGGCACCACAATTTAAGTTGAAAAACTGGACGATGTCCAGAGGTGGGCAACAAAGATGGTGAGGGATCTGGAGATCAAGTCCTATGAGAAGAAGCTGGAGAAGCTTGGTATGTTAAGTCTAGACAGGAGATGACTAATAGGTGATATGATAGCCATCTTCAAGTACTTGAAGGGCTGTCATAGAGGACGGTGCCGAGTTTTATTTTGTGGCCCCAGAAGGTCGGACCCAGGGCTTTTTTTGTAGCAGGAACTCCTTTGCATATTAGCCCCCCCCCATGTAGCCAATCTCCTGGAGCTTATAGTAGGCCCCATACTAAGAGCCCCGTAAGCTCTTGGAGGATTAGCTACATCAGGAGTGTGTGGCTTAATATGCAAAAGAGTTCCTGCTACAAAAAAAGCCCTGGTTCGGACCTGAACCAACAGTTTGAAATTAACTCGGAAGAGTTTTTGTCTAAACATTAGGAAGAACTTCCTTGGGAAGTGGTAGGCTCTGGAGGTTTTTAAACAGAGGCTAGCTAGGTGGCCATCTGACAGCAATGCTGATTCTGTGAACTTAGGCAGATTATCTTTCTCAGAAACTGGACTCAAGGCAGGTTCCAATGATAATTTTTAAAATTGCAATATATAATTAAAAACCATAAGAACTAACAAACGAGACTGGGAGGGAAATAAGAAATAACTCCTCCTTCTGGAATCTAACCACTGGAGAAGCCTTCCTAACAACTTCAAGAAAGCTATTCCATAAAGTAGAACCAACCATGGGAGGAAATCCTAAATTGCATTTATTTAGGTTGCAGTTCTAAACAAACTTCATAGGAAGTAAATACCTGCTTTTGAGAAAACATGCTTATATAGGAAGATAGATTCAGGACGATGGCTGCTTTAGTCTGAAGTAATAGAACAAAGTTTCAGTCTAGTGGCACCTTTAAGTCCAACAAAGCTAGGTTATTGGAATAAACTTTCATATACATGCATACTTCATCAGATGCATGTATCTAATAAGTGTTCATGCAAGCGGAAGCTTACACCCATAATCAAGCTTTGTCTTAAAGGTGTCACTGGACTCAAACTTTGGTCTTATACAGGAAAGTTGATCCTACATGGAAGTTCCTTATCTTGCATAATATATGAAAACAAGATAAGGACAGAACAAAGTCTCATTCGAAAGGAGTCTTCACTATTAAAATGCTGAAAGTACTCCAAGACAAAGTTAGTAATTACTGGTGAACTTCCTAGTGTGTTCAGCCACCAGCCTGGATTTCCTATACCTAAGCTTCTATAACGCAGTCAAGATCTTGTGTAAGTATATGTTACTTTTTCATGTTAGTAGGATATGTTATTTCCCCCACTGAGGAATTATAAGGCATTTTGGTCTTCCAGATTTTTACACTCCTGACCAGAAACTGGTTTTGGTTTTGCCACCACTCCTTTTGAGAAGGAAGTGGCAATGGTGGGCCAAGGTTTCAACCCCACCCCCCCAATCCCTCAAATGGCATATCTACAAGTCCCTCTCCAACAGCTTCCAATCTCCCTATACCTCTCACCTCTAGATCGCCAACTGGACAGGTCAAACTGCACCCCTGAAGTGATCAGTTTTGCCCTAAGCTTGTATTGAATTGCTGACCTCTACAATACACTCTGCCTCAGGGTCTTTTACAGTTTAAACCCCACTTAATGAGGGGAAAGAACCATATGAAGAAAAGAAAATCTTCAAATTCAGTTAATGGAACATTAATTACTCACCAGAAGGATTAACATGTTTATGTTCTTGATCTAATAGGATATATGTCCCTCTCTAGATGTAATATTTAGTGAGAGAAGCATAACTGAATAGCTGATATTTGAGAATGTTAGAGAGTTCCAGGATTCTAGCATTTTAGATCAATTTGCAGTAAAGACTGAAGTAAAGTGAAAAGAACTTGATAGTCAACTTTCCTTAAAACCTCCTGTAGCATGGAAGGTTTTAGTTGAAATTGACTATCCCAATAAAGTATACCCACAATCCAATATTTTTTAAGAAATACATTTCTTATTCTTTTATGTTATGTGTGTAGGAGGGGGACTGAAGTAGGTGCACTTTCATTCCGGTTGGGGAAGCTATCTCATGACTACTTTCTCTAGCAACTGAAACAACATCAGTGATGTTGATGTTTTGCTGCTATGAGTAAGTGTAGGATACCTTACACTTGGGCAGCAGTGGCTACCTGAAGGCAAAAATCCTATGAACACTTATTTGGGAGTAAGTCCCATTCAATGGAATGAAACTTACTTTTGAGCAATCTGCAATCTGACCACATTTACTTGGAGATCCCATTTAAATTAATATGACTGAGAACTATTGCATATTTTGATGTAAAGGGCATGTTCCCCTTGTTCACCCTGCAGGAAATACATAAAGCCTGAGGAGGCATGGGTCGCCGACATCAAATGTGGCTCCATAGACTTGCACATGCAATTCATATCACTGAGCATTTGAAAATGTGTTTTGCATTCTTGTATTCATGCTACAACAAATGCCAGAATGAGCAAGTGCCAACCCCCCCCCTAGAAAATACTTTCACTATAATCTTATTGCTTTCTATATTTTATTATTTTGTGAGTTGACTTAGATGTTTAATACAGAAATAATGCATGGGAATCTTCTAAATAAAGCATTTAAAATAATAAAATATGAATCTGCCTTCCTATTAAAAAATGCTTAGACTGAAGCTGTAAAGAAGGAGTTTGAATTACTCTAAAACTATGGGGGGAGGAATTATCTATCGATAGTATATGAGGAAAATGTTAATTCCCCTTACTCAGCTTCACTCTGTATCTTTCTCCCGCCTTTCTAAGTCTAAATTACATGTTGTTGGTGGATCTGATAGTGGATGAAAGGGTACCCAGTTTTTACTGAACACTCTGACATGTTCTCAAAATTCATGGATTTAATTTTGAACATGGAAGCATTCAAACAAGGAAAATCTTATGGCATCTGCTGTGAGAAGTCCACCATAAAAACTTAATTCTGCTGAATGTATAAATGTGCCTAAGACTAGTTCATCTGTACATGTTGGATTTCTTTACAAATGAAGGGTGTTTGTAAAAATCTTTTTAGTTGTTTTATTGTCTGTTTGAGAGCTTAGATTCAGGTGGTTATTCAGGTTGGTCTGAAGCAGCAGAACAAAGTTTGAGTCCAGCGGCATCTTTAAGATGGACCCTGTTGAGAACTGTTTTTATGAATATTCATTTAAGATGCTCAGTGATTGTTTTTGCTGTTTGTAATGGGTTGTTTAGTATTTATTTTCAATGGTCTTCTGGCACTGTGTTTTTATTATAAAGCCATCTCAAGCAAGTCTCTGCAGAGGTGTAATAAGTCATTTAAATAATCAATACATTTATGTACACCAGATTTCTGTTCACCTGTTGACTGGCAGCTAACTGTGTTAACTGATTCCCATTGGAGAGAGAATGTTAATGGTGATAGTAGTTTCTATATGAGAATTATCGTGTGATAATGCAGTCATCAAGTGAAAAGTACATATCTGTAAACCAGTCAATATTGAAGAATATGAGAAGACTCCCTTTTCCATTCTCAAGACCGTATTATCAGAAATGCCAAAGAGGTCCACTTCCATATAATCTTGCGCCTTTCAGTTGGGGACAATATACCGTAATTAAAAAAAAAAAATCATTCCTGCAAGCCAACCTTCCCTTATTATTGCACACAAGGCGCCTGTAAAGGGTCTTCCCTGACAGCAGCGGCCGCTAGCGGGAAAGGAAGGTGCTTCTGGCCCGGAAGCAAAGAACCCGGTTTGAAGCGCCGGTTCCTCGTGCGATAAGCAGATGATAAGTGGGCTGAAACCAAATTCCTGCTTTAGAAGGAGCCAGGTGAAGGCTATCGCTGCTTTTTCGCCCCTTATCCTTTGTATCTCTTGCATCTGCCTCTCTGCGGTGAAAATCAACGTCTTATTCCCGCCGCACGCGAAGAGAAACCTCCTCAAGTTATGTGGGAGAAAGAGAAGGAGCATATGTAATGCGCTTGAGCGGTCTGTCAGTTTAAATGTCGTATTCTTATAAAGAATTGGATGGCAAGGCAATAGTTGTTTTAAGCCTAATATTGAAAATGACATCCTCGCTGTATTACCCCTGGATTCCATTGGGGGATAACTTAAGAAGAGCTGAGATGGTGGCAAGGCAGCGAATATTTCTGAATAATTTGGGGATGTCGTTTCGGTTGAGTCTTATAATGTGATTTTTGCAGTCAGGGTCTGGGACCTGGGAAGAACAAACAGAAGTCTTCTGACATTAGCGAGTTTTTGTTCCAGCATGAGCTAGAGCGGCCAAACTGTGGCTCTTTTACACATATTGTGTGGCTCCTGGAGGAACTTAATGCAGGCTTACTCTCAAGTAAACATGCTTAGCATCTGGACCTCAATCAGCCTCTGAGTGCTGACCCACACTAGGCAACTATTTCTGCCTTGTGTGAAGTGGGGAACGAGGGGGAAATAGGCAGGCTTGCAAACTTCTCTCCACCACCACAGAGGTCCCGAAGACCTAGAGCAGGGAAAGAGACTGCAAGAGCCAAGAGAGCCACTGGAAGGAGGGATGGAATTAAAGATGGTGGCACAGGGTTCCCCCTTAGTTTTATAGCTCTTGTAGGAGCTGTATTTACTAAATTTGGTGTCAAAGCAAAGAGCGATGTA
Source organism: Heteronotia binoei (assembly GCF_032191835.1). Classification (NCBI taxonomy): domain Eukaryota; kingdom Metazoa; phylum Chordata; class Lepidosauria; order Squamata; family Gekkonidae; genus Heteronotia; species Heteronotia binoei. Next base: position 175,518,296 of record NC_083223.1, read on the forward strand.
TAATAATGCAAACTGTGGTCAGTGCTTTATATGGTGCATGTGTGTTTCCTTCTCCCACTGGTGCCAAAAATAATTCCCTAACCTTTCCCTGTTGGTCTTATGGGGACTGCTGTTCCCAGCTTAAAAAATAAAAATAAAAACTCGCCTTCTAGCATGGTCATGTTGTAAAGTGCATGCCTATGTATTTTATCTTTCAGTTCCAAGAAAGTAGTAAGAGTTTTTAAAGATGTGTGTAATATTTGTTCATGTCTTGCTGCTCTCAAACATCTGCCGTTTATTCCTTGTGGCTCTTACGTCAAGCAAGATGGCCACCTTTGAGCCGAAATCTATTTTGTCAAAGGTTGCTACCAGGAAAGTGCAGGAGTGTTTCTGTCACTAGAGACTCCAGCAACCATTACCCCCCTCCTCCCTGATTGGGAGACAGAAGCATTTTATGCAGGCTGAGCCCCAATAGTCTGGAAGGATCATAGTAGGCATACATATATATATAATATATTATATATATATATATATATATATATATATATATATATATATATATATATATATATATATATATATATTCAGAATTATATCCCGCCCTCCCCTGATGGACTCAGGGTGGCTAACAACAGTTAAATAGTCTGAAATATTTCTATGCCATGCTCAAAAGCGCCGTAATACTTAATGAAAGCAGTAGCTGGAAATATTAAACCTGGGAAGATTATAATAATGTAACACTTGAGAAAACATTTGTGTGAAACTTTCAAATCTGGGCAAATACCATCAAGATATTTTGCTTGGGGGGAAAAGGCTAAAATGAAATGAAGGGCTTTATACGTTCGTGTGCATGTTGCAAGTGTGTTGGCAAGATTTTCTTGTGTGTTGCCAGATTCACATATTTTCAGAGTTAATGGTTCAGTCATTTTATTTCACTGATTTTTGAAATATTTCGTTGTGAATTTATTTTAATAGGCTGGTAGATATGTTTATATATTTAGAAAAAATGTATGCTGCCTTTCCAGGAACCTTTCCAAATGATTTACATGATGATGATGTTGTTAAAGAATATTAGTTAAAATCCAGCATTAAAAATCTAGCCTGGCATAAAAGCATAGACCATAAAATTAATTGTCAGATAGGAATTGCATTTCTACTTTAAGCAAATATTAGCTTTCTGTTTTGCAAATAATTATGCATTCCATCCTCTGTGCAGGTTCATGGCCCGCTGTATGCATGCAGCAGTATTCTGAAGTGGTAGGAAAAGACCATATTGGTTTGGATTACAGGTGGGGATCAGATTCTTTTCTTTTGGTATTTTTATATTTTGTGTGTGTGCACACACATGCATGCACGTGCAAGTCATGGTGACCTCTGGTGATTGACCCCTACTGGAGACCTGGAAGATATTCACAGAGGTGACTGAATAAAGCCTGCCCCTGTCCTCCTGACTGCTGGAATTTTAAGGAGGTTTCCCATTCAAGTACTTGCCGAAGCTTGGAGAAACGTCGACTGCGGGGTGACATGATAGAGGTTTACAAGATTATGTATGGAATGGAGAAGGTAGAGAAAGAAGTACTTGTCTCCCTTTCTCACAATACAAGAACTCGTGGGCATTCAATGAAATTGCTGAGCAGTTGGGTTAGAATGGATAAAAGGGTGATTAACATGTGGAATTCACTGCCGCAGGAGGTGGTGGCGGCTACAAGCATAGCCAGCTTCAAGAGGGGGTTAGATTAAAATATGGAGCAGAGATCTATCAGTGGCTATTAGCCACAGTGTGTGTATGTGTATACACACACACACACACACACATATATATATATATACACATATATATATATATAAATTATTGGCCACTGTGTGATACAGAGTGTTGGACTGGAAGGGCCGTTGGCCTGATCCAACATGGCTTCTCTTATGTTCTTAAAGTCGACCCTGATTAGCTTCTGAGATCTTATGGGATCAGGCTTGCCTGGGCTATCTGGGTCAGGGCAGGGGATCACATTCTTAAATGGTCCCCTGTGTTTAAAAAAATTGACAAGGAGATGTTACCACTGTAAGGGCAGAATTTCTTTGAGTTTTTTTAATCAAAGTGCATTAAAACTGATTCTCTTTTGCCTTCTGAAGTGGTCCAGCTCATGTTAATGTATGCATATGCCAGGCCTATAAGATGTGGCCACATGGAAGCTGCTTTAAATGATTTGCCTAGGATAAATGCTACCTCTTATGAGCCTTTGATGCACAATAGCTCTCTCTGCAGGATGGATTGTTTTCACTATGCTACTATGCCCTCCAAAATATTTTTGTGTAAGCACAGTCAAAAACAGCTGATTCTTGTAAGTTATGCTCTTATTTCAATATGCAATGTTACCATTTGAATATCTCAATAAACTTATTTTGAAACTGTAAAAAAAAAACCCAGTAAAACCAGCTGATTCTAATTCATAGCTGGAGCACACAAATAGCTTATCCTGTTGAAACAACCCCCCATGTGGAGCAATTAATGTGACCTCTGTGCTGTGGTTACAAGTATATGTAGGATATCCCAAATTCAATCCCCAGGACCTCCAGGTAAGGGCTTTTTAGTTATAGACAATGGGAAGATGTTTCTCTGGTGGGTACTTTATAGAACTCTTGCCAGTCAGAGTAGGTGGTACTGCCTTAGATGGACCAATTATAGTGTTTTCGTATGGACCCAGAAACGCAATGAACTGACTGAGGAATGCCTTGAAACAACTTAAATAGGAACAGCAACTAAAGCACCTTACACAGTAGTCTCTAAATCTTGCTCTAGAGCAAACTAATTCTCAATTCCTTAACATTATTCAGTATAAGGGAATATAAGGGAATGTCTCATTGTAAATTCTGTCATAACCATGATCAGACTCCTTTTCGCATTCATCGATTTTTACTATTTTTAGTTCTCAAAATCACATATTTTTATTTAATTTAGAGAGTATTCATGGCTCACTAATAACTGAAGTTGATGCTTCTCTTTTTGTTACGAAACACTGTTTCCTGTCCTCTTTTTACAGAAAATGATCACATAAGGTATTTTGTTGATGAAATGAGTTTGGAATTAATTCACAATCTTTTTTTTTTTTGCAGCAGAAGTAGTAGTTTGATAATAGAATTATTTTGCTGTTTTGCATTTCAGTTTGCAGTCCTTTTCTATGAAGCAGAAGGAAATTCAGTGATAAAAAAGGTTTTACTTTTCATTCAAAGAATTTTCCCACCGGGGCAGTTTTTCTTTCCATACCTGATTTTGTTGTTGTTGTTTTTTCCTTAGAAACTCGTAGCTGTTGCCCTTGGCCTGAGAGGAGGATGGAGGAAATTTTGGCTGATCTGTGTGCAAGGAGTCGGATAGATCCGCTTCCTGTATGGGAACATGGCAATATTGGACATTGTTTCAACCAGCTGATTCTAAATGCTTTTCCTCATGCAATCTTAGCTATTGTCAGTGCCTGCTACATAGGAACACCAAGGTATTAATGACACTCCAGATATGTGAGCTAAATCCCACATACAGTTAGGCACATATATTTTAACACACACTTTGTATATCACAGATTCAGGTGGGTAGCCATGTTGGTCTGAAGCAGGAGAACAAAGTTTGAGTCCAGTGGTGCCTTTAAGATATCTGAAGAAGTGTGTGTGCATATGAAAGCTTATACCTTGAATAAAACTTTGTTGGTCTTAAAGGTGCCATTGGATTCAAACTTTTTCTTTTGTATGTCACAGAATTTGTGATAGGAATATCCCATTCACTGTAAGTGAGGTTGCATTTATGGGCCATGATTTATGTTGAGAAATAACACATGCTCCTTGAAATATCTCTTGGGTAGTCCTAGCAGTTTGTTTGGCTTTCTAACTGCTAAGGTTGTAATCCTGAAAGCATATACTCATGAGCAAGTCCCATTGAAACATGTAAGATTTTGTTGCACAATTTATTCTATGACAGTTTATAGGAATAAATCATCTAGTCCAGCCCCCTGCACAATGCAGAAACTTCACAAATACCTCCTCCCCGCCCCCCATCAATATCCCCAGTGATGCCTGCATCATGCCCAGAAGATGACAAAAATCTCCAGGATCTCTGGCCAAACTGGCCTGGAGAAAAATTGCTTACTGACCCCAAAGTGTTTATCAGCATTTCCCTGGGCATGTAAGAAAGAGCCACAAGAACTAAGCATTGATACAGCCCTTCCTGCCCACCTTCACTTGATCTGCCTAATTCACAGAATTGTAAGCATGAATGTTTGCAGAGTCTAATCTTTCATATTTTCTAATGAACAAATCTGCAAGCATATCAGATACCTCAACTATGGCCTGAAACAGTATGGTAATTTTTGCATACACCCCAAAAGTTAACAGACTGGGAAATGAGATATAGAGTTGTCCAAGACTAACTGGTGAAAGGACATTAAAAAAAGGGATGAGAGGCTCCGATCTAAAATGTGCTGTTCTCTTTTTGCTAGGTCTTTGGATTCTGAGAATGTCCACAGACCTGGTTGGAAATGCAGGATTGCTGCATCTTTTATCCTTTTTGGCTTATCTGTCCTAGACATAATTCCAGTAGCCATATGGCAACGAGAATTTGGTTCCTTGTACCTAGAAGTATTGGCAAGCAGTGTAGCCACACTGGCATGGCTTACTCATAGCTTGGCACTGCTTGCTCTCTACAGGTCTCCACGTAGTTTCACCCGTGGTCCTGCAACACTGCTGATTCTTGCCTTCTTTCCATTTCCCTCCCTCATTATCACTCTGGTGTGGCGCTGTCAGACTGAGATGGACATTCAGCACCTCCAACCTGGCACTGTCTTCAGAGTGTCTATCCTCTGCCTGCAGCTGACCACACTGGTTTTCTACATAATTGGATACATTATACCCATGTCTAGAAGGCATGACTTTTTCTGTATCAATGATTCTTGGCAGCATGAGCCTCTTACGACAAACTCAGGGATTTCTGTACCCGCATGGCAGGGAGTGGCAGAGGATGGAGAGAGCTGGCTCTCACGTTTCTCCTATGCTTGGATGAATCCTCTTATGAAGCGTGGCTATCAGTGGATGTTAAATCGACCTCAGGATATCTATCAGCTACCTCGACGACTCCAGGCAGTTAGAGTCTGTGAATGCTTCTTCTCTTGCTGGCAGAAAAAGGCAGCTTTCAGACAAGATGTTGAAGAGACTACATCTTCCACAAACCGATTATTTGCCAAAAGTGATGGATTCTCATCACCAGAGCATCGTCAGAATATTCAAAAACATGTGAATCTCCTATCGGTCTTGCATGCAACTTTTGGGTTGCACTATTATTCCTTGGGCCTTCTCAAGCTGGCTGGCAGTCTGCTGGCATTCTCAGGGCCCCTGCTCCTAAACCTGCTGGTGAGTTTTATGGAATTGCACCAAGAACCTCTTAGCCATGGAGTGCTATATGCACTAGGACTCTTTGCTGGTTCATTCTTGGGTGCCATCATGAGGAATCAGTTCAATTATGAGGTAAACAAGATGATGCTGATGGTGCGCACAGCAGTTATCTCTGCTGTCTACAAGAAGGCTATCAGGGTGAGTGGCAGTAGCCTGGCTAGCTTCACCACCGGGGAGATTGTCAACTTTATGAGCACTGACACTGATCGGTTGGTCAATTTCTGCCTCAGTTTCCATGAGCTGTGGAGTCTTCCTTTCCAGTTTGCCATCACTCTCTACCTCCTATACCAGCAGGTAGGCATAGCCTTCTTTGGAGGGCTGGCTCTAGCTCTGCTGCTTGTTCCCATTAATAAAGTTATTGCCAATCGGATCATGGAGAACAACAAGGAGATGCTGAAGCACAAGGACACACGTGTCAAGGTGAGGTGGGGCTATTGTGCATTTCCAAAGCTCACTGTTGATTTTTCCTGGAATAGCTATGTGTTGAATTTTTTTAGGTATTTGTGACAGTGAACTTGTATAATGGAGTCTGCATGATTTACCTATTAGTAGTGAGCTAACAGTACTGGTCAATCACCAATGCAATACTGTGCAACAGAAATAAAAGGCAGAATCATACTCCCTTTTTTTGTAACAAAGATGGACCTGTTATAGCTTTCTACAAAATATATTACACATGTTGAAACAGCAGGTGTGAGTGCTCTGGACCCAGTCCCAACTTGTGTACAATCACTTCCTTGTGAGCATGGGATCAGCTACAGACTCTCACTCCCCCGCGCACTTGCCCCACCATCTTAGGGTCCCAGTTTTGCACACTAAGGTGGCTAGGAAAGGAGCATGGTCGGCTTTAAAACTTAGTTGGATTCTTCAGAGAATCTGAATACAATTTATTTGGGAGCCACTGGGCTACAGCAATTTAATAGAAATGCTCCAGTCATTGTTGTGCACACTGATATGACATCATAAAAGAAGGGAGCATGATTCAGATTTTCTCTCTAGTATGTAATTTATGGCCTGACCTAACTTTGGAGTTTGTGTTAAGAGAGAGATGCCTATGTCTCTTATGTTGTACTGTCTGCTGCTTACAGCTGATGACAGAGTTCTTGTGTGGCGTGCGAGTGATTAAGTTCTATACCTGGGAGCAGCATTTTGGTGCTAGAGTGTATGCATGCCGAGCCAAAGAGCTGAAAACTCTACAAGCTATCAAATACTTGGATGCTGTGTGTGTCTATCTCTGGGCAGCACTACCTGTGGTTGTCTCCATCCTCATCTTCATCACGTATGTTCTGTTGGGACATCAGCTCTCTGCTACCAAGGTAGGAGATGCGGCTGTTCTAGGACACTTCTACTTGGGTTACACATCAAGATACTTCAGAAAGCATTTGAAAATGGCTTCCCATGTGATATTTTGGAAATTGTGATTACTTGTGTTTGAAAGTGTACAGCCATGCCAAACAAGCAAAACAATAATTGTTTGAAATAATTCCTTTCTCAAGACTTTGTAACAGTGAAACCCATCGCTTAACTCATATGGTAAATGCAGCTGCTACAGGAAGTTAAATGCAGCTTCTACATGAAATTAGTCTAGTGGCTAGCTTTAACATAACCATAGCTTCATTGCCAGCTTGGTGTAATGGTTAAAAGCAGTGGACTCTAATCTGGAAAATGGGTTTGATTCCCCACTCCTCCATGTGCAGCTGCTGGTGTGACCTTGGGTCAGTCACAAGTTCTCTCAGAACAGTTCTCAAAAGAGCTCTTAGCCCCACCTACATCACAAGGTATCTGTTGTGGGGAGAGGAAGGAGACTGAAAGCTGCTCTGAGACTCCCAAGTGAAGGGTGGGGTATAAATCCAGTCTTCTCCTCCTCCTCCTTTTCCAGTTATAGAATATGACATATAGGACAGAATGTGACATTCTCTAAATATCTGCCTTCTCCGCATAAAACAGATATTTCTAGCACTTGTGTTTGCAACATATAAAAAAAGGTAAAGGTAGTCCCCTGTCAAGCACTGAGTTATTACTAACCCATGGAGTGACATCACATCACAATGTTTTCTTGGCAGACTTTTTATGGGGTGGTTTATCATTGCCTTCCCCAGCAAGCTGGGTACTCATTTTACCTACTTCGAAAGGATGGAAGGCTGAGTCAACCTTGAGCTGGGTACCTGAACCAAGTTTCTGCCAGGATCAAATTCAGGTTGTGAGCTGAGCTTGGACTGTAGTACTTCAGCTTACCACTCTGCTATGGGACTCCTTTGTTTTTGTTTTTTTTTAAACATGATAAGTTTATTGAAAATTCTAAGTTATATATAAGAGCTGCTCTGAGACTTTTCGGAGTGGAGGGCGGGATATAAATCCAATATCTTCTTCTTCAATATATAGAACTTTGTTAAATTAAGTAGTATCAAGTGGATTGATTTTGCACATCACAAAATTCTACATGACATATACACCATCTCAGTTTATCTGCTCTTATTCATACTCTAAGAAACAATAGGTTTTCAGAGGCCAGAAATTAACATCTCTATGCCCTACACAACTAACTATCCTACATCATCTCATTTGGGTACCAGCCCCCCTTCTTGCTCTAGTCCCACTCACCTTCTTGTTCTTTGGCCCCATAGCCATTGCCATTGCCAATAGTAAACTCTATTGTGGAATCGAATCAATGTACTTTGCATTGTTCTGAACACAGAATTTGGGTGTCCTTGCTGTGAAATGTGCATATTTTTCAGTAGAGAGAACACATAGTATATTCTGTTGAGCTATCTGTGTTTGAAATGCTTCTGGGACCATAAAAGTCATCCTGGATCAGACCAGTGGTCCATTTACGCTGTGATCACACTCACCAAATAATGCACTTTCCAATCCACTTTCAATGAACTTTCCAACTGGATTTTACTGTGTGGGTACTAACAAAATCCAGATTGAAAGTGCATTATTTAGTGCATGTGATCACAACCTTAGTCTGGCATTCTGTCTCACACTGTGGCTAACCAGCTGGCCTTGAGGGCCAACACAAAAGGATAGAGACCATAGCCTCCTCCCTCCCCAAACACACCCAGGGCTTTTTTTTTCTGGAAGAGCACAGTGGGATGGAGTTCCAGAACTCTTACTTGAAACAAAATTCTCAAAAAAAAATTTAAAACTTCATGAGGGACATGCGTGTGTTTCTTCTTCATCTCCCTCTTGAGAATTCTGGCATCTCTTTAAAAAAAAAAAAAAAAAAAAGCCCTGCACACACCAGATACGGAGTGCTGGTATTCAGAGGTTTATTGTCTCTGAATGTAGTGGTTCTCTTTAGTCATTATTACTGGTGTACTCCATCAGTCTGTTTTAGGCTTGTCAGATCGGTTTTGGAAAATACCTGGAGACTTTGGGGGTGGATCTGGCAGAGAGTGGGATTGGAGGAGTGGAGGGGCCTCAGCATGGTACAATGTCATAGAGTCCACCCTTCAAAGCAGCCATTTTCTCCAGGGGAGCTGATCTCTGCCAGTTGGAGATCAGTTGTAAAAGCGGGAGATCATCCAACATTTCATTCTTGGACATGGTGCTTGAGTGGGTGGAGGCTATACAACTTCAGATGACCTTGGAGGATGCAGCTTATCTAGAGACATTTTCTGGCCTGATAGGTCTTTAGAAGTCCTGAATAGTGTCTGGGGAACATAATGGTATGCATGAGGGCTAGTAAACTGAAGCTTAGATCAGGCTACATTAAGGTACTTATTGTTCAATAACAAAGCCACTTGAGGACTGAGAAGTCAGCCTATCCTGAAGGGAGTTGCACTCCCCCAGAAGAATAGGCTGCTGGGGAATCCTGACTACAGTTGGAGATTCAGACTTTTAAAGCCTTATGTGGCCTGGGACCTACATACCTGTAGGACTGTCTCTCCCCTTACGAGCCCCAGAGGCCATTATGATTGGCCAACCAACATCTATCCCTGGCCCAAAGGATGTCTGATTTGCCTTGACCAGTGCCAGGGCCTTTTTGGCCCTGGCCCCAACCTGATGGAATCAGCTCCCCAAGGAGATTCAGCCCCTACCGGATCTACTACCATTCTGGAGAGCCTGCAAAACGGAGCTGTTCCACCAGGCTTTTGGCTGAGGCAGGCAGGCATCCTTACACCATCTAATTGGCCTCCCTGCACTGACTGCATCCTGTGTCTCAATCTGTGAATGATATTTATATCATTGGCGCCACATTTCATTCTTATTTAATGGTTTTAACTGTTTAATTCTTAACTGTTTTATGGTGTGATTTTAACTGTTTTATTGTATTGTAATCTGCTCTGAGTCCATCTTGGGAAAGGGCAGGCTATAAATTTGCAAAATAAAATAAAATAAATTATCTCCATGACGTGCTGCACCTTTTAATCAGCTTCAGCTGGTATTATAGCTCCAACTATTTCTTGAGAAAGTGTGATCTGGCCACAGTTTTCCATGCTATGATCACATACAGTTATTACATCCACCTGTCACTTCTTGCCTTACTTTCCTTTAGCTGACAGGTGGCATCTACATTTTCTAATTTATAAATCAAATTACATTGGCCATTGTATTTTCAACTACTTTCCTAATAATTCCTATCATGGAATTTGCCACACATTGAATTGACATTTTTTGTAGCTACCCACCATGATTCCAAGATCTCTTTACTCCTAGCTATCACCAGACCCCATCAGCATATATTTAAGATTAGGATGCTTTTCTCCAGTATGCATCACCTTGCACTCATTTATTTGCTATGTCGTTGCCTTGGAAGTTCCTCTTGGAGCTCTTCACAACCCACATGGTTTTCACCATCATGAATAATTTGGTATCATTTGCAAACTTGGTCGTTACAGTGCTCAGCCTCAGTTTCATGCCATTTATGAACAAATTAAATGGCACCAGTCCTTGTGGTATCTATCCCCACTGAATACTTTCTTCTGTTGTGAGAATTGTCCATCTCTACGCTTTGGTTCCTATTTAACTAATTGTGCTAAAATGCTACTTTGTTTATTAGGCCTCACATGTCTGTGCTGAATCCCATTAGTTTTTCTGTCTTAACCACAGGTATTCACAGCCTTGGCACTTGTTGGGATGCTCATTCTTCCTCTCAATAATTTTCCCTGGGTGCTGAATGGTATCTTAGAAGCCAAAGTATCTCTGGATCGAATCCAACACTTCCTTGAACTCAAAGACCAGGTTTTGGATGCTTACTACAGCACAGGTATGGAAGCCAGAGGAAATGAAGTGAATAAGCAGTTGGGTTGGGTCATCAGAATAGGAACAGAGCTACTTTGTGTTCATAAGGATGACCCATGAGAGGAGCAATAGGATGCTCTGGGTTTTGTGGAGTTTTTCAAATATTGCTTTGACATTCTTACAATGTCATTACTGTTTGAATATTAGTGTTGCCTTTTTGTGGCTTTTGTTTAATGTTCTGTTTTTGGTATGATGTTCCATGGAAACTGCCTCAAAGATGCTTTGGAGAGTGTGGCATGGAACTATAGCATAGAAACACAAGTCCTATGTCTATAGACTTCCAAATTGGCAGTAGAGCCTTCTGTTCACTTTGCCCAGGATGGCAGGTCTCTGTTCTCACAGGATTGCCATGCTCATCTCTCTCAGCTGTTCTTTCTTGTCTGTCCACCTTTGAGAGTATTGCTGTGGGTATTACTCCTAAGTATTTTTCAAACCTGAGCTTATTGACCTCAGCTGAATGGAATAGAAGGCAGATGAAAAGTTATTACTGTAAATGAGATGTGCTAGAGCTCAGTGTTATCTGCATAGCCTATTTTTGGAGACTGCTGTTGGATCTGTCTGGTTGACCCAGGAAGCACGCTGTACCATTCACAAATCCCAAATGCACCGCTTGGCCTTTGGAAAGATTAACTGTAGCTATGCCACTTTTCTTTTCCGTTGCAGCTGGCCCCTCTGACCCATCTTCTGCCCTGGAAATGCACCATTCTACCTTTTCTTGGTCACCATCAAGCAAGGATGGTGCTGAACAACATGGGCCTAAGGGAAGTCTGCAGCTATTTATTGAGGATCTTATGGTGGCAAAGGTGAGCAAGGAAGCACACTGGTATGGGGAAGAGCATTAACCAGGTCACTTCATGCAAAAAGTTGTGAGGAGTCAAAGATTCTGGATGAATTGTAAAACTTGGGATTCAACAGTAAAAGTGCTGGTGCTTCTTTCATTCTATAGGGCAAATTGGTGGGAGTTGCTGGGAAGGTTGGATGTGGGAAGAGCACTTTGCTTGCAGCTATCACTGGAGAACTCAACAGGTAAATAATACCTGCTCTCTTTCATGATTCCATTGGCTAAATTTTAGGCTTAATTTGAATTAGGACTCACCAGATCTTATTTTTATTGCTAGGGATAGGACCTAGAAATATGTATTAAGACCTGGGTTCAAATTCAGGTGGCCAGCTGACTAGAGAAAAAAAATGTCCTGTCACTTAATAAAGGCTTAATTTGTAGAAATAGGCAAATGAAGCTTTTTCTGTCATGGAGGTGAACAACATCTGGCCAATAACATCCCATTGAGTCTCTGTCACAGGCAAAGCTGGCTTGCCCACTAGGCAAACTAGGCATTTGCCTAGGGCGTTGGGAGAGGGTCACTGAATTGGGCTCTCCCTCCCTCCCCGCACCCAAGACAAATGCCTAGTTTGCATTTCCCCCATGGCACCATCACCATGCCGCCTCCTCCCTCCCTTCTTCCCTTCTGCAGCATTGCACTCCACCGCTGCCCCCCCATGCACTCAGAGGAGCGCCACTAGAATCTTCTCTACCCTTTTAGACATGGCCCAGGCATCTCCACACTCTCTCTTGAGAGAGCACTCAATGAAGCTTCACTCCCACCTCGGAACCACCAGAAGTGAGGGGGTACAAAGCTGCATCAAGCACTCACTCAAGTGAGAGTGTAGAGATGCTTGGGCCATGTCTAAAAGGGTAGGGGCGATTCTAGCAGTGCTCCTCTGAGTGCTCCAGGGGGTGGGTGAGAGGGCATTGGAGCATGGTGCCACAGAAGGGAAGGGAGGGGGAGGGGAGCGGCAACCCGACCTGAGGTGTGTGCGTGCGCCTAGGGCCCCCAGTGGCGGGGGATGGCAGACAGTGAGTCTGCCTGGGGCGCCACATCCCTGGTCTCAGGGACACTTTTTTCCTCCAGGTTTTTGGCAAATATATGAACATATGAAGCTGCCTTATACTGAATCAGACCTTTGGTCGATCAAAGTCAGTATTGTCTTTTCAGACTGGCAGCGGCTCTCCAGGGTCTCAAGCTGAGGTTTTTCACACCTATTTGCCTGGACCCTTTTTTGGAGATGCCAGGGATTGAACCTGGGACCTTCTGCTTCCCAAGCAGATGCTCTACCACTGAGCCACCATCCCTCCCCAAACCTACTTCAAATTTCTATTTAGCCATAATGTCCACTGGATGACTGGGCCAGTCACTTGCTCTCAACTTACCTCACAGTGTTATTGTGAAGATAAAATGGAGGAGTATGTCAGCCTCCCTGATGAGCTCTTTGGAGGATGAGTGAGAAAAATGTGATAGGTAGTGAAATGGATCCAGCTATCATTCTAAGAGCCTTCCTCCAGCTTAAGGAACCTTCCTCCAATTTAAATCACTTAGGTGGGAGGAAGAAGGATCCTGAGACTGGAGGAAGACTTCAAACTTTGTTCATTGATGGGATAGCGGTAGGATAGTGATGGGATAGAGGTAGAATCTACTCCAATGCTTCCAAGCATTTACAGAATATCTTTTTCTTCACATTGCTGAGGTTTAAGGACATGGATTCCTGGTGAGGCAGCATGGCTTTGGGCATGGAAGTTTAGTTCAGCACCAGCCTTTGTAGAAATACAGTACTGGTTACACTTGTTTTCCTAAACACACTCTAATGAAACAAATCTGTAGGGTATTTTGTGTCCTCATCCTGATGCTTGTCTACTGGATTCTTGCAGTCAAGGTGAGCTGTTTTACATTGGAGATCTGGAAAGCGGATTTGGTTTAGCCACACAGGAGCCCTGGATCCAGTTTACTAGCATCCGTGAAAACATTCTCTTTGGGAAAGAATATGATGCCAGATTTTACCAGGAAGTAGTGGAAGCCTGTGCTCTGTCTGATGACTTGAATGTAAGAGCCCTACAATGAAAAAATTTTTTTAGTGAATCCATGCAGTGTAGGTGAGGAGGACTGCTCCTGACTGTAGGAGATGGGGGCAAGAACACATAAAGCTGCCTTATACTGAATCAGATTGTTGGTCTCTAAAGCCAGTATTGTCTACTCTAGGTGGGAACAGCTCTCTAGAGTATCAGGTTGAGTTTTTCACATCATCTGCTTACCTGATTGTTTTAACTGTAGATGCCAGGATTGGACCTGGAACCTTCTACATGCAAAGCATATATTCTACGACTAAGCCACAGTCCCCCACCTTGCAGGGTATGGTCAACACAGTATGTAATCAAGGATGGTGCATCTTCTATAGTTTGAAGTGGTCCTCACCCACTCTGTATGGATTGATTTATCTTTGGTTATTGTTTCAAACTGACTTCTCTTTATAACATTTTTTCACACTTATCTGTCTATCTGCTTGTAACTCTTGAGTGTAAGTAACTGCTGCAGATGCGTCAGGTGACTAACTCTAACTCATTAAAGCTTATTCTGCAGTAAATGTTGTTAGTCCTTGAGGTTCTTCTGTTTTATTTTCTGTATTATGTATGTATATTTCTGTACATAGCTTCCCCCACCCAAAGAAAGCCTGTTCTGTTTAAGCCACTATTTAATTCAGTTAACCTGCCTCACTGACTGATTGAGACTTAAGCGCAGATAACTTTCTTTTGAAGTGGCCTTTTAAATTAACTACACCATTTTATTTAGGGAGGGGTCATGATTTTGAGAGACAGCGATTTTGAAAAACATAAAATGGAAATACCACAGTATTTTATTTATTTATAAGCAGTCAAAAGCATAGAAGTCAGTAAGTTGAAAAAACAACTATCATTTATAATCATCAGTAAATAAATTGTGACTAATAACATTTTCTGTCTATAAAATTATTAAACAGATCTTATGTTGTTGCATATAAATTATTTATATACTTTAGTTTTGGTCCGGTATGCATATAATTGCATTTTCATTCCTAACATTTCTGACCTTAGATCATTGTAAGTATAAACATTATAAACATACGTTGCTCAGTTCTATCTCTTAGTCCTTTTGGGTTTTATCATTTTATTCTTATTTTAGTCTTTAACACTTTCTAGCCTAATTTTGATCAATATATGCAAAAAATACATTCCATTTTTCTTGAGACTCAGATTCTGGTCTGTTGTGCAAGTAAGATGTTTGGTTTGCCATTGTCATGTAGTCAGTTAATTTATTTTTCCAATTGATCAATTCTGAGCATATTTCCGCTTTCAGTTTAGAAGCATATACCACTCTTGCCACCATCACCATATATCTAAATAGTTCATTATGAATTTTTGGTACATTTGATGGTAATATATTTAAAAGCATATTTTTGATTCACCAGGAAAGTTAGCTTTTAATATCTTTTGTATCTCTTTGTGGATCTTTGGCTTTGTTGCAAGACCACCACAAATGATAGAAGGTTGAATCTGTACTCTTGCATTTCCAACCGCTGGCATTGTAACTCTTGTTTGCTTTTGCAGTTTCTTTGGGTATGATGTACCATCTAATGAACATTTTATACTAGTTCTCCCTTAGCGTTTGGGATTCAGTGAACTTGATTTCTTTTGTCCTTAAGTTTTCCCACTGACATAGTAATATTCTCTCCAAAGTTCTTCATCTATTTGATCATACAGTCCTTCACTTGTTCTGTTTCTGTGTTGCATTGTGATAGCATTTTGTATATTTTTCCTAATAGATGTTTTAGATCACCTGTGATCATTTGTTCATAAGCCATTTTCTGTCATAAATGGCCTCCTTTTGCTATTAATTGCATTTTATATGGCAGCCATTGGATGATCTTTCCTTCACTTTGTATATCTTGCCAATATTTTATTCTTCCATGTCTTGTCATGGGATCATGTTAGGTGATCATTTTTTTTCCTGGTAATTGCTTCACAGTAGACATTGATTGGAACTGTCAGTGGAGAGGTAGGTGGGCTTATTCTGTTTTTGCATTGAAACCATATTCTCAGCAATCCATCTCTCACTGCATGACTACCATCTTGTTTTTGAATAGCTTTTAATGACTTAGATGCATATGTAATTGTGATTTTGTTCCTTAGTATCCACTATTTCCAATTTAAAATTCCTCTCATCTAGATTTATAATCCATTCTGATATCCAAGCTTGGTAGAGGTCATGATTTTTGAGAGAGAAGCATCTTTCTTGCAGTGTATGTTGACTTGGTCTAATGCTCATTCTGAGATCTGAAGCTTGAACAGAGCTGGAAAAAAAAGAAAACGCTTTTTACTTCAAGCTTATAACATTATCCTGTGAGCAGTGGTCACCTCACATTCCATGCCTAAGCATTGTGATACCAAGAGTGCCTCCAGGTGCCACACAGTGGGATGGTGTCTGTTTCCCTCCCTTTCATAGATTTGGAAGAAAATCCAGAACTTGTACATAGCCTGATTCTTAGCAATGCTGGATAATGTGTAATCCTTTGGGGTTCTTTGCAGACATTTAGCAGTGTCCATGGTGACTGGCATTACAGCTGTGAATCACTTGGGAGTCCTGGTTCCTACTTTTCCATCTCTTCTTGTTTCTGTACAGTTCTGGATAGGGTAAACTGTGTACAAAAAAAGTTTTTATTAAGATGGCATGAGGCAGAATGATATGCTGTTGCATTTATTTATTTTGTCTGTTTAGATTTTACCTGCTGGTGATCAGACAGAAGTAGGTGAGAATGGAGTGACCCTCAGCGGGGGACAGAAAGCTCGAATTGCACTTGCTAGAGCTGTGTACCAGGTAAATAAAGGACTGGGTCAGCAGGAGAAGAGAGCAAGATACAAAACTGATACCAAGAGAACATAAAGATCTCCAAGGGTCTTCCTGAAGAGTCAGTGGGTTCTGCTCTTGAGAGTAATAATTGGAAGGAAAAGGGATATTTTCTGTTGATTTCTTACCATCCTTTTGCAATACTGGCTACATCTGTGTTATTGTTTTCTTTAGGAAAAGGACATGTACCTTCTTGATGACCCACTGGCAGCTGTCGATGCAGATGTAGCCAATCACCTTATGCAAAAGTGTATTCTAGGAATTCTTAGAAACAAGACTAGGATTCTTTGCACTCACAGAACCGAGTTTTTAGAAAATGCGGATATTGTATTGCTGATGGACAGTGGGAGAATACTCAAGACAGGTATAACCTTGTGCCTTCTGTTGCTTTTGTTTCTCTCTCTGCCCACCCCCCCCCAGTCAAGTTTGGGTTCTGGCTTGTCACCTTAGAGTGGGAATTATTCACAGGGTGAAGGAGATGGCTGTTTTCATATCAAGTAGGTAGTATTTTATGGGGTCAACTGAGAAGTTGAAACAGCCTAGGAGTGAGTCATGCTGAGTAGCCCCTGCAGTGCTGTGAGCCTCTTCAGTGCGGTAATTGAAAGTTTTGAAGAGGTTATGATTTAATTAATCAACTTCAGTGGATCAATTGTTTTTAATGTATTTGTTTTCTTATTAATATCAATTTTTTACTGGTGCCACTTTTGGGTCCTGTTGGTTTTGTGGCCAGTTACAAATACAATATGTTAAAGTTTGAATGGAAACTTAGAAAATAAGGTTTAAAGCAATCAGAATTAATTGGGAACTGGTATATAAGGGACAAGGGAGGACAGAATGATGCAGATGAACAAACCAGGTTATGGAGAAGGAAACTGCTGTATGAATAAAGCAGAGGAGGATTCCAAATAGGTATTCATGGAGTGAGAAAGGGCAAGAGTTGAACAGAAATTTTACAAGACTGGAACGGTTGATGGGGTGTGAACTGGCAGAGACTGACCAAGAGAAAGATCTTGGGGTCGTAGTAGATAACTCACTGAAAATGTCAAGACAGTGTGCATTTGCAATAAAAAAGGCCAATGCCATGCTGGGAATTATTAGGAAGGGAATTGAAAACAAATCAGCCAGTATCATAATGCCCCTGTGTAAATCGATGGTGCGGTCTCATTTGGAGTACTGTGTGCAGTTCTGGTCGCCGCACCTCAAAAAGGATATTATAGCATTGGAGAAAGTCCAGAAAAGAACAACTAGAATGATTAAAGGGCTGGAACACTTTCCCTATGAAGAAAGGTTGAAACGCTTGGGACTCTTTAGCTTGGAGAAATGTCGACTGGAGAAATGTCGACTCTTTAGCTTGGAGAAATGGTGACATGATAGAGGTTTACAAGTTAATGCATGGGATGGAGAAAGTAGAGAAAGAGGTACTTTTCTCCCTTTCTCACAATACAAGAACTCGTGGGCATTCGATGAAATTGCTGAGCAGACAGGTTAAAACGGATAAAAGGAAGTACTTCTTCACCCAAAGGGTGATTAACATGTGGAATTCACTGCCACAGGAGGTGGTGGCGGCCATAAGCATGGCCACCTTCAAGAGGGGTTTAGATAAAAATATGGAGCAGAGGTCCATCAGTGGCTATTAGCCATAGTGTGTGTGTGTATATATAAAAAATTTTTGGCCACTGTGTGACACAGAGTGTTGGACTGGATGGGCCATTGGCCTGATCCAACATGGCTTCTCTTATGTTCTTATGTTGGTATACAGAGAAATAATGCCACTGAGCTGGATCCAAACTTTGGCTTTCTTTAACAGAAGAACTTCTGTCAAGGGATCAGAACCTTTCTGCCTCCCTATTGTGGCCCACTGAGCTCCCCAGGAACGTCATTTTTGGGGAGGTCAACAGGCTGTATTGGAAGGAAGAGACAGAAAAGTTATGTCTTTCATTTAACAGAAAATTTAGTTTGAGTCCAGCCCAGAATCTGAAGCCTCAGGTAGGTGATACAGAACTGCAGCTGACATATTTTCTGATAGCTTCTGCAAAACATAGTTGTGCTCTTATTTTTTCTAGGAACCCCAGCTGAGATTCTGCCACTGATAGAAGCAGCCCCTAAGCTTACGGAGACAGACAAGAGAAAGAAGGACAAAAGTCAGTATCTTAGTACCTTCAGAAGTACATTGGTATGACTGAATGGAATCAAGGACAGTTGGGCAAAAATTCAGGAGAGATGTGGACTCCTGCACTGGGAAATGCCCAGCCTCCAAAGAACTGTGCATGTGCTAAGTGCCATCAAGTCATATCCAACTTATGGCGACCTTATCATTAACACCCATTTTTAGGTCCTGCAAACTGTGGCTGTGGCTTCCTTTATGGAGTAAATCCATCTTATGTTGGGTCTTCCTCTTTTCCTGCTGCCTTCAACTTTTCCTAGCATTGTTATCTTTTCCAGTGACTCTTATCTTCTCATAATGAGACGAAAGTACAGTAACCTCAGTTTTATCATTTCAGCTTCTATGGAGAATTCACGTTTGATTTGATATAATTTATTTTTCTTTTTGGTGATTCACAGTATCTGGAAAACTCCAGCACCATCTCTTCTTTATTTTGTCCTGTTTTCATATTGTATTTCCATATTGATCTTTCAGCATGCCTAACTGTGCTTTAAATTTCCCTTTGATGTTTTGGATCTTATGGAACTGATGGTTTGTACACAGTCAGCTCCTGGTTTTGTTTTAGCAGAGAGAATAGAGTTTCTCCTTCTGCTTTCAGCGATGTAATCTATTTGATTTCTGGCCGTCTGGTGATGTCCACATATGCAGTCATTTGTTAGATTGCCTGAAACAAGTTTGCAATAAGTAGCTTGTTGTCAACAGAACAGGGCCGGATCTAGGGGGGACAGAGGGGGGTGCTTGCCCCAGGCGCCAATGGAGAGGGGGGCACCAAATTGGGTATGGAGTCCATTGTATTCTAAGACCATAAGACAGAATTGATCAAAAGGGGGCGTCATTTTTTAATTTTGCCCCCCCCCCTCAAAAAAATGTAGATCCGGTCCTGCAACAGAATTCTATGGGTTGCTCTCCTGCTTCATTTCATGCTCCTAGCCCAAGTCTTCCATCAGTATTTAATTCTGCTTTGTTTCCTTCTTTTGCATTCCAGTCACCTGTGATTATCAGCACGTCTTAGTTTAGGTGTGTGATCAATTCCTTCCTGGACAATTGCATAAAAGCTTTCAATTTTTTCCTTATCAGTACCTGTAGTTGGGGCATAAACTCAATTGATGGTTATATTTATAGGCTTTCCATGAAGTCTGATTGATATTATTCAATCAGACTTTGCATTGTAGCCCTTGACTTTTATTTATTTATTA
The DNA here is from genome assembly GCF_032191835.1 of Heteronotia binoei. Taxonomy (NCBI): domain Eukaryota; kingdom Metazoa; phylum Chordata; class Lepidosauria; order Squamata; family Gekkonidae; genus Heteronotia; species Heteronotia binoei. The sequence continues at coordinate 175,538,023 of NC_083223.1, forward strand.
ATTTCATTTATATCCCGCCCTCCCCCACCTTGGCAGGCTCAGGGCGGCTAACAACATTCCATAAAAACATACAGTAGTAAATAAAACCTTAGATTTACAATATAAAACAATAAGACATTAAAACATTAAATTAAAACCAATCCAGTAAATACAGTTATACTGCGGTATAGATCTTTAGACCGCATTGGCGGATCCTTGATTACCGATTTTCTTAGCAGTCCGAATGTGCTAGTTTAAAAAGGGTGGTCTTGCAGGCCCTGTGGAACTGTTCAACTGTGCTACATCTCACTTGCCTATTACAGCATTTGTTCAGAGTTTGTCAATCCCCAAGTAAAATACTTCATAATTTTTTTACTGAAAATGTCCTAATACAGTCCACTTTAGTCACTCACTTCCAGGATTGCAATGTTTAAACATTCAATTTCTTGTTATGATTTTGATCTTACCTTGATAAATACTTCTCATGTTCTGCATTCCTACTATGTGCATCAAATAGCTTTAGACTTTCCTTTTGCATCAAAAACTAAATGCTCTTTTGGCTTTAGTCCAGTTGTGTCATTTAGTCTAATTGCATCATTAAGAACAACACTAGTCATAGTTGTCCTCAGCTCTTCCCTGCAGCTCATGGCAGAAAGAGCAGATTCATAACATGAAGGGATGACATTGCTAGGGGAAAGGACAATTTTGCAGCGCTTTGTCACTGTTTTCCCTTTTTAGTTTAACTGAATAAATCATAAAATGGTGTGCTGTTGGCAGAGCAGGGTGTGTGCATGGACCTTCTTACTAGGCAGCAGTGATGTTGCCAGCATAACCAATAGATCCTCTTGATATCATGACAGATGCATCCCATAAACACTGAATAATGTATTCATATGCTGCCAGGGGGATAGAGAGATATTCCCAGCAGCAAAATATTACCATTTAAATACTGAAAACTCCATAAACCTGCGACAGAAGTACATCCTTGACAACATATGCCTGAATTTGCAATATAATGGTGCAATGAATTGCACTAAAAAAGCTTGTCTAGAATGGACTGTGATTACTAGCAACTAATTTAGAAGTAGAGAGTTGATACTTCGTGTATTTACCGAAGGCAAGTTATATTCTCCCTAAGAGGCAGAGGACATCTTGGGTGTTTCCCACCATCCAATCAGGGAGGCGGTAATCTTAAAGTCGTCTTCTTCCTGTGGCTGTGGGAACCACCCCTTGCTCAGTTCCTTTCCTGCCTCGACAGGGAGAGCAAGCTGTTAGGATAGGCTCCTATCCTTTTTTCTATTAACTTCTATGTAAAAATTTGTTTTAAAAAAATTATATATACACACACACACACACACCCCTTCCTCTTTTACCTTCCGTTTGTTAACTAACTCCTACTTCCCCCACTCTTCTCCTTTCTCCTCTTGTTCTTCCATTTCCTTCCTCACCTTCTGAGGGGGAACTGCGTTGCGGCGGCCTAGAGCCTCAGGAAAGAAGCTGCAGCGCAAAGAGGAGACCGAATGGCGTCCCGCCCAAGAGACGACTTCCTGGAAGACTGCCCCGCGTCAGACGCTTGGTGTGGGGCCGATCATGGGAAGCCTTCCAGAGCCGGCAGGACCAACAGGTTTGCGGTGGCTACCGGCAACGTGCCCTGTAGGGGCAAACCGCGAACGAGCAGAAGAAAACGGCGCTGGTCTTCCTCAGCTACATAAGAGGCGCATGGTTCAGATATCTATACAAGAGAAGTGACAAACTATACGGCTATACAAGAGAAGGTGGTGTCAAAGAAAGGGTGTGGATCCCTTACATTCTACAATCCCAAAGATTCTCCAATTTCTCCAGGACGGTCTTCATTCCGGTCTGAAACCGGCTACCCTTCGGCGTCAGGTTGCAGCTCTGTCTTCCGTGCTTCAGCAGGTGGATGAGGTTAATTTGTCATCCCATCCTCATATTCAACGTTTTCTTAGAGGGGCTTCTCTGAGTTCTCCTCCACAAGTTCATCATTTTCCTACCTTGCTATTTAATCCAGTGCTCTCGGCATTAACTAACCCACCATTTGAACCTCTAATGTCGGTTCCATTGAAAATGATGTGTACGAAGACTATTTTTCTGGTGGCAGTAACATCGGCTAGAAGGGTTTCCGAGCTCGGAGCTCTATCTGTTAAAAGGGACCTGTGTGTCTTTCACAAGGACAAGGTTGTTCTCTACCCGGACCCTACCTTTCAGCCGAAGGTTTCTTCTAAATTTCACAGAAGCCAAGAGATTAATTTGCCATCCTTTTGCCCGGATCCCAAGCACCACAAGGAGCGCGCATGGCATACTCTAGATGTGCGTAGGGCAATCAAGATTTACCTGATCAGAACAGAATTTCTTCGTAAGTCCAATTCTATGTTTATCAACATAGCAGCTCCCAGGTTGGGTCAGAAGATGTCCAGATCAGCCATCAGTTATGCCATAAAACAGTGCATAGCAGAGGCATACAAGGCACTGCATCTCAAGGTACCCCTAGGGATTACTGCTCATTCGACCAGAAGTGCGGCGACCAATGCGGCCTTTGACAAGAACACCTCTGTCGAAGAAGTGTGTAAGGCAGCTACGTGGTCTTCCATTTCCACATTTGTATGCCACTACAAATTGAACGCATATGCCTCGGCAGATGGAGCATTTGGCAGACGAATCTTGCAGCACGTACTGCCTGAATAGGGCAATCCCCCCCCCATGACTAACATACTGCTCTGGGAGCACCCAAGATGTCCTCTGCCTCTTAGGGAGAGCAACCCTTGGCACTTTCCGTGAGGGGTCCTTCTCCTAAGAGGATAGGAGGACATCTTGCCCTCCCTTCTATCGCCCTATCTGTTGAAAATACTTCTCTTTGCACTTATTCTAATGCTTACTGTTCCAGGTACTGTTACCTATTCCCAACGTTAACGTTGGTAGTCAGGCCCCTGGGTTATCTGTTTACTAGTTGGCTTATCGTTAGTTTTTTCTGAGTGGTTCTATATGACAGTTCTTTTACTGCTTCTTGGAGTCACCCCAACTGAGCAAGGGGTGGTTCCCACAGCCACAGGAAGAGGAAGACTTTAAGATTCCTGCCTCCCTGATTGGATGGTGGGAAACATCCAAGATGTCCTCCTATCCTCTTAGGAGAAGGACCCCTCACGGTAAGTGCCAAGGGTCATTCCCAGGAGGCACTGGGGAAGGTTCTGGGGGGAAGGAATGGTGTCTGGATGTGTTTGGTATCCACATTAAAGCTTGGCTTGGACTGTATTATAAAACAAAGAGACGCATTGCACAGATTCCAAAGGAATCTCCCTACTCTGATCCAACAGGGAGCTCTGCTTGCATCCTGTGACCTGCAGTTCTGTTTCTCTTTTCAAAGCTCCTACAGAAGACGTCCAAGAGGAGGATATAGAGCCTGAAGAAGAGCAACCGAACTGCTTTCTCAAGCAAGAGGAAGAGAAGAAAGAAGGGGCAGTGGCCTTCCATGTCTATAGAGCATATTGGCTGGCTGTGGGCAGCTGCCTAGCATTGTCTGTCCTCCTCTCTCTGCTCTTGATGCAAGGTAGACACTAGTTATTGCTTTTGCTTTTCTCGGGTTTTCTGCTAGATCCTATAAATTCTACATTCTGTTCAGATGGATTACCTTTAAAAGGACTTTTTGGAAACCAGAATTGGTTCAGAAAATATCAACCAAGTTATCAATTGAGACTTTTCCAACCCAACATATGTTACAATGTCTCAGGGCTGTAGCCACAGGGGTGGGGGGCCTGTAGGGGCACTGCCCCCTGACTTCCAGGCAGGGCCCCCTGACCTCCAAGGGGGCCCTCCAGGGTCACAACCTGCTTTCTTTTCTTTTTTTGCCATGGCTGAGCCAGCAAGTCACCATCAGCAGCAGCCAGAGCTGGGAGTGCTGAGCAGAGCACAGTGCACTGCAGCAGCAAAAGCAGCAGGTGGAGAGGAGGGAGGTGGCGGAAACCATGTGGAATGGGCCAGGGAGGGGGGACGGATGGAGCTGCTGGCTGCAAAGTGCTGGGGTGGGAAGAGGAAGGTGGAAGGAAACCCCCCTGCTTGCATACAAGGTTCTTGACTCCAAAGTTTTATGATTGGCTGCCTGGACTTGGCTACATTCAGAGCCTCCAGCTTTTGCCCCTATCCCAGAAAGCTTCTGAGAAGCAGGAAGCCCCACAATGAAAGGAAAAGGGTGCCCCCTGACTTTTAAAATCCTGGCTTTGGCCCTGGAGTGTCTACACTGGCTTCCAGCCTATTTCCAGGTACAATTCCATGTACTAAGCCCAGGGTTTTTTTCTGGAAAAAGAGGTGCCAGAACTCTCAAGCGGGAAATGAAGGGAGAACACACACAGGATTCTTTGAAACAAGATTATTTTCATGCACTACAGTCTTACCTCTACTTTAAAGCAGTTTCCAAACTTTAGACATGTCACCAAATTCCGCAGTTCTTTTTTGGTCTTGCTTTTGGTGCCAAATGGTGACCTTGAAGCAACCATGTTTTAACATACTGGATCAAAGACTGTTAAGGAAGGTCCAACAAAGACTGTTGAGGGAGGTCCCCTTTCACACTCATTGGAGGAAATACCTATTGTATTGAGAGTGTGCCAATCCAAGACAGTTCCTTGAGCATTTCTTCTCGGAATGGCTTGAATGGCTGCTGTCAGGGAAGAAAAGCCTCTGTCGGGTGGGCTGCAGCTGATTTTCTCTCTGCTACCCAAACTTACCCCAGTCTTTCCCCAGACTCGCAGCCTGTGCCTCACCCTTGGCAAGAGCAACAAGTCCCCTGTGCTGTCAGGCTGCTTCCCTGCTCACCTGAAGCTGCTACTGGGCATCTACTCATTTAAAACTTATTTTTTATGTATTAAGTTTGATTTGTTGTGACTTCACAAGTGACATCATGCTTCCCTGGTGCCCCTCAGGAACTTTTAAACATTTTTTGAGAATTTTGTTTCCACAAAGAGGTTCTGGAACTCTGTTCTGTCTCATTGCTCCAGGAAAAAAGCCCTGACTGTGCTAACAGAATACAAATTGGAAAAATACATTCTCACTGTGGGATTTGATAGGCATCCTCCTTTGTGCAATGTTAAAACAAGTCTTATGAGGACTGTGATCTTTTGAAATTGCAGTCCTGAGAAGATGACAATCACTTGGAATTTCAGATGAATCTCCTTTGAAGAAGTATATGTACAAAATAGGTTACCAACAGGGACTTGAGAATTTCAAGAAGTTTATTTATAAGAATTATACAACATGAGCACTGTGCTCATGTTGTATAATTTTGCACAGAAATAGCACAATTTATTTGCATTTCAAAGGCTTTCTCTGAATGTACACACAAGAATACTATATCCAGGGCTTTTTTTGAGCAGGAACGCACAGGAACACAGTTCCAGCTGGTTGGTTGTCAGGGTGTGTGGCCTAATCTGCACTCTGCTGGGCTTTTTCTACAAAAAAAGCCCTGTGTGAAACAATGTTGATGTCAAGAGTGTGGCCTAATATACAAATGAGTTCCGGCTGGGCTTTTTCTACAAAAAAAGCCCTGACTATATCTAATAGCAAATCTGTCTAGATAGCCACATCTGCATAATGGTGCCAGCCACACCACTGGGTGCTTGGGGGGGCACAGTGGGAGGGCTTCTAGTGTCCTGGCCCCACTGGTGGACCTCCTGATGGCACTTGGGGTTTTTTGGCCACTGTGTGACAGAGATTGGATGGGCCATTGGCCTGATCCAACATGGCTTTTATGTTCTTACAAACCCAGTTTGTCAGAAAAACCTGACTTACAAAAAATGCTAATTTGGGGGTGCAAAATCCAAAAGCCAACCCTAAGAGATGGCACAGACTGGCAAAGAGCCGGTTTGGTGTAGTGGTTAAGTGTGCGGACTCTTATCTGGGAGAACCGGGTTTGATGCCCCACTCCTCCACTTGTACCTGCTAGCATGGCCTTGGGTCAGCCATAGCTCTGGCAGAGGTTGTCCTTGAAAGGGCAGCTGCTGTGAGAGCCCTCTCCAGCCCCACCCACCTCACAGGGTGTCTGTTGTGGGGGAGGAAGGTAAAGGAGATTGTGAGCCGCTCTGAGACTCTTCGGAGTGGAGGGTGGGATATAAATCCAATATCTTCTTCATCTTCTTCAAAGATCAGGCAATATTTTGGCTTACCCTAGCAACCTAAAATGCCCTATGAAAACTGGTGGTGGCTGGATCAAGGAGGGAGCGAATCACAGCTAGTAAGAGCTGATAGCAGTGAGGGGAAACTTTGGTGAAAATAGGGGCTTCTTCACATACTCAACTTACTCAGCTTCTTGGGAGTTGATCCACCAGCATTTGAATCAGCCTAGCCATGACTCTTTCACGTATCTTTGAAATTTTGCATTTTCACTGTTATGGAGTCCATTTATTTTCTTCTGCACATCCATTTAATAATTAGGATTTTCAAGGGGAGGTGTTGTCATTGGCAGCATCATGGCACCCCCTTTTTATTTTTTGTGCATGTTTATATTATTGTAATGGCTGCATTCTTTAAATAAACATAAGTAAAATATCAATAGATTGATGTATTATTATAATAGGTTTAACAGGTTCTCTGAATTCCCAATTTTTTTTAAAAAAGTAATTCTCTAGCATCTTGCCTTGTGGAGCTTTGTATCTTTGAGAGGGGAAAGAGATAGAGACCTTTTTTTCTAAATGAAAGCTGGGAATTCAGAGAACCCATTAAACCTATCAGGATTTTTTTTGTAGCAGGAACTCCTTTGCATATTAGGCTACACCCCCCTGATGTAGCCAATCCTCCAAGAGCTTAGAGGAGGATTGGCTACATGAGGGGGGTGTAGCCTAATATGCAAAGGAGTTCCTGCTGCCGAAAAAAACCCTGATTAGAATGGTATATCAATATTTTACTACCTTTAAAAAACAAAAACAAATATAAAAACACTCATCTTCAGGGCAGGGAGAGGAGAGGGAGTGGTTTTATGATGCTGACAGCCCAGTCATTGAAAAGCAGGCTGGAGATGGGTAGAAGTGGGTGGGTCAAAGAAAACCGACAAAACATTATACATGAAGAAGAAAACTCAAAATAACAAAAATAACAAAAAGAAACTTATCTGAAAAAGCCTGGTGAGGAGGAACTGCACCTCTCCCACAAGTCCTCACAGGTCTTTCTCTTAAGGAGATTTGTGGATGTTTGTAGATATAGATCTCTGTGTGTGTCTAACTACGAGTTCACGTTGTGCATCTGATTCAATGGGCTGTATCTCACAAAAGCTTATTCTTTATGAAATATGTTAGTCCTCAAGATGCCTCAAGATTCTTTGGTTGCTTTCATACAGAGGTTCTGCTCCAGTCTGACCTCCAAACTGTTTTTGTTTTTCTTGGAGCATCATATAATCACACAAAAAAGGGCTATAGGCTAACTTAGAATAAACAAAAGCTGTGAATTCAGAGGAATTGTGGCAATAGACCATTGTAATGTTAGTGCTCTGTAGCAGTTGAGTTATTTCCAGTTTTCTTTCCAAAAAGTCATCCAGTAGTAGGGGTGGAATGGCAGCTTTGGAGGTTGAGGGTAAGGAAAGTCTGAGGAAGATCTACGGTCCTTATGTTCTGTAGCAGCAAGAGCTACAGAGAGTATCATCTCTGTGTGGAAGCAGCGATGTTTTAACTCAAAAGAAATAAAATATAAAATCAACTGCATTTTTAAGATTCTGGGTTTACAGCAGTTTTTAAAAGCAAGATTTTAACCATTCCTGCAGAAGAACATGGACATTGTTAATTTTTAAATATAAATACAGAAATTGGCAGTAGAGGTAGGGATTCTAGTGTGCATAATGTAAGATGGCACAAGTACCATTCACTTGCCTTAGACCCCTGACTGTGGTGGATCAGCCCAAAGAGGCCAGTTCTGTCAGGGATAAAAGGATCAGAGAAACAGTAGAAATGGGTCCCAGCTCACAATCAGTCACAGAGGACTGGTCCTTAGAAACTAAGGAGCTATCAGCAGAGGGTGACGCCTTGCCGACCCTGGATCCAGGCTCAGACAAGGTCTCATGGGCTGCTTCACCTCATTTGCCCCCAGAGCCACTGGAATGCTGGTGGCGAAGGGCATGGCATGAACTATTTGAAAGGAGGTGAAGTGCGTGGCTCACAGCCCAGAGTCATCTAGCGTTAACAAGTCAAGAAGATCACCCATGCACTGGCCTGATGCAGCTAAGCTGTGACTTAGGGAAGCAAAAGATGAACCAGGTATGGAAGTAATGAGTCAGATTACCTTTGACCCAGTGACCACTACACCTGACCTGATCTGACCTTGCATCCTGATTACTCTTGAACTGGACCATGCTCTGCTGTTGTGACCTCTTGGACAACTTCTGCCTATAAACCTTGGATTTGTGACACCTCACCAGTAACCAGCTCTTGAACTGTTTTCGCACACTGCTCACCTCGGAGTCACGTCCCTCTTCACTGCGCAGTGGCTGCTCGGATTTCCCACCATCTGCGCTGGAGGAGCAGGAAGAGCCGTAGCTTCTGCGTCGCAAATGGAAACTGGGTTTTAGTGATTTCCGTTTGCGATGCAGAAGCCGTGACTCTTTCTGCTCCTCTGGTGCAGATGGTGGGAAATCCGAGCAGACGCTGTGCAGTGAAGAGGGACGTGACTCCGAAGTGAGCAGTGTGCAAAAACGGTTTTGGACTGCTAGGCTCTACCTTTGGTCTGCCTCTCAGTATGTTTATATCGACATCCTAATCTGGTACTTGGCCCTTGGACTGGCCCCCAATCTCATTCTTCAGCTAACCGCTCGCCTCAAGCCACTGTCTGCCTGTGTGTTGTGACACTGATTATGTCTCCCTTGTAAATCATTTCTACTTTCTTAGTCATTTTTATGGCTCCTGACGTTTTTTCAAATGAAAAAACAAGTTCATTGGGTATGTAAATAGTATACATTTTATGAAACTATATATGTATGTTTGCCTACCTATGTCTAGGGTTTGGGTTTCTAAGGACAGGATTCTGGACTCCATCTGAAGGTGCTGCCTCTTAGAGGTCATTCAAGCTTTCTTCTGTGATTATCAAGTAGATGGGTTTACTCAGAGTTTCCAAGGCAATGTGAGTTTTGAGAATGTTGTGAAGTATAAAATGCCATTTGGATCCTTTATTGATGCTCTTTTTTAAAAGGGATAACTGTGATGTTGCCTGATGCTGGCTGCTCCAGGAATTGAGGCTCTATAGATGGACTGGGGTCTTTATGATACAATTAAAGCATTTCTTAAGATATTCCAAAACCTTTCTGAGTAATTTTGGAAGAGATTGCTTCCCATGCCATGAGCACTTGTTCATAGAAAAGTCAGCAGATTTTTTTCCCCTCTTAAATTCCCATGAGAATGAGGTAATAACTCAATCACATCATATCAGGGCTAAAGTAGGCCAAGTAGGCGGCAGCCTCAGGTGTCACTTGGCCTAGGGGCCCCATGAGCTGCCTCCTCTCCCTGCGCCCGCTGCCACCTTCTGTGCCCACTGCCTTTTGCCTCCTCCCTGCGCCCGCTGCCACCTTCTGCCACCTCCTTGCACCTGCCATCACCTCCCCGCACCCACCGCCACTGCCCGCCACCTCCCCACTGCCCCACACCTGCCTCCCCCGCCTCCCTCCCCACACCCAAAGACGCTTCCCGTGACTCTCAGCCTGACCCCTGCTTCAAAGGGAGCAGCTGGCTCCCTTTGAAGCAGGGGAGGGTCGGGCTGAGAGCTCACATGTAGCGCAGCAGCCCGATGATGTCGCTTCATGCGTTCGGAAAGAGACGGGGGGGCGGAAGAATGGTCATCTGCCTAGGGACTCCAGAACCCTTAGTGCCATGCCTGCATCTTATAGCACTTATTCTGACCAACTAGGAGTAGTGAGTATGGTTATTTCATAAACTACAAGAGTCACCTTGTAGTGAAGGGTTTTTTAACTTCCTAATTTACATGAATGTGTCCTAAGAGAAGTTATGATCTGATGTTTGTACATTTCTGCAGCTTCCAGAAATGTGTCTGATTGGTGGCTGTCAAACTGGATCTCTAGCCTACCCCATGCAGAGAATGTGTCTATCAGAAGCTTGTCACATCTGCCTTCCCCACAGCTGCTACTCTTCTCCCATGGGGGACTCATGTATGTATGTGGAGATAAGTTAAAAGATAAATTTAAGAGCTGACTTACCAGATGGGATTGAGATGCTTCATATATAGAGAATTGGAACCATGCATTCTAGCGAAATAAAGACCTTCCATGATTTCTTTAACTTTCTCATTAAGAACTTCACTAAACCACGAGAAAAAGTACACTGTTTCTTCCAGGGCTTTTTTGGAGCAGGAACACCGTTCCAGCTGGCTTGGCATCAGGGGTGTGGCCTAATATGCAAATGAGTTCCTGCTGGACTTTTTCTACCAAAAAGACCCTGGTTTCTCCCAAATATCACTTGAACAAAGACTGGATCATTTGCCTTATAAAGCCATGTTTTTTCTGTCAGCCCAAAGAGCAGCAGGCCTTAGGTAGGATACAAGTTCCCTGGGGAGAAATTGAGCTAGGGAAGAAAAATGGAAGAATTGCCCTAAGGATGAATTGCCTACTGATGACTGAAGCATGTTCAGAGCACGCAGGCTTATGTATTGTACTGAGTGGTGGTTAGTGCTTGGTCTTCTAGACTGACAAAAACTCACAGCAGGAGGGATATAATGAGGACCATGGCTCCTGGAGACTTTGTATGGGGATATCTGCCATCGATTTTGAGTGTTATTGAAAGCCCAAGAGCTGGACAGGAGGCTGGGAAAAGGGTGGCTTGGCAAGCTGCCTGCTCTAGCTAATCTAACTTGTCTTTCTCTCAGTTCCCCAGTTCTGGCCTCCATTCCTTCAAATGGCACTTTGGATGTGAAGTTTTACCTGACTGTGTATGGCTGCATTGCTGGGGCAAACTCTGTCTTCACTATCCTGCGGGCCTTCCTCTTTGCCTATGGCACCATCCGTGCTGCTACAGTCATTCACAATCGACTGCTCAGGAGAGTGATGAAGGTAAATGTCTGTCAGACTGGTCTGGATGCTCTGCTAGGGAAGAGCATCAAGTTGGCAATGAAAGGGAGCTTCTCCTTAGCCCCGTGTCTATTTTTGTCTTTCAGCGTATCCAAGTCCTGCTTATTGCTATGGCTCCTCCTTGGGGAGGTTTCCTTTAACTGAAAAGTAGCAATTCTGTACCAAGTTGCTAACCTGAACCCAAAAGTTCCCCTGAGGGAAATGTCTTGATGAGAATATCTCTACTATGCACTGGAAGCACAGGGACTCCTTTGCATTTCATTTGCAGGGCTGTATCCTCATTGTATGAGAGAACCACTGAAGGGGGCTTATTGCAAAAAAAAAAAAATACTCCTAGTTAATTATTCCTATAACATCTTTTTTGGGTCTAGAAAATAGGATAGCCATCCCCCAGGTGGTGGCTGCAGATTTAGGATAACAACTGATCTCCAGGTGATAGAGTTTAATTCACCTGGAGAAAATGGCCATTTGGAGGTGGGCCCTATGGTGTTACACCCTGCTGAAGTGCCTTCTTTCCTCAAACCCTAGCCTCTCCATGCTTCACTCGCCAAATCTCCAGGTATTTTCTAACCTGGAACTGCCAATGCTACTAGAAAGTGCTTTAAATCTCTTTGTTTCTCTCCTCACAATGATCAAGAAGGGAGAAAAAGACAATCCGGGTAACTACTGACCTGTCAGCTTGACGTCTATACCTGGAAAAGTTTTAGAACAAATAATCAGTCGCTCCTGGAACATTTAGAAAGAATGGATGTGATTACTAAGAGCCAGCATGGGTTTCTCAAGAACAAGTCATGTCAGACTAACCTGATCTCTTTTTTTGAGAAAGTGACTACCTTGCTGGATCAGGGGAATGCTGTAGACATTGTTTATCTTGATTTCAATAAGGCTTCTGATAAGGTTCCACATACTATCCTTGACAAGTTGGTAAAATGTGGTTTGGATCCTGTTACTGTAACTGGTTGACAAATCACACCGAAAGAGTGCTTGTGAATGATTCCTCATCCTCTTGGAGAGGAGTGACAAGTGGAGTGCCTCAAGGATCTGTTCTGGGGCCTGTTTTGTTCAACATCTTTATAAACAATTTGGATGAAAGAATAGAGGGAATGCTTATTAAATTTGTCGATGATACTAAATTGGGACAGGTTGCAATACAGTAGAAGACAGAAACAGGATACAGGATGACCTTGACAGGCTGGAAAACTGGGCTAAAACCAATAAAATGAATTTTAACAGGGATAAATGTAAAGTTCTGCATTTAGGTAGGAAAAATCCAATGCATGGTTATAGGATGGGGGAGACTTGTCTTAGCAGTAGTATGTGCGAAAAGGATCTAGGGGTCTTAGTGGATAATACACTGAACATGAATCAACAGTGTGATGCGGTGGCTAAAAAGGCAAATGCAATTTTGGATTGTATCAACAGAAGTATAGTGTCCAGATCCTGTGATGTGATGGTATTGCTTTACTCTGCTCTGGTAAGACGTCACCTGGAGTATTGCGTTCAGTTCTGGCCCCACATTTTAAGAAGCTGGAACAGGTCCAGAGGAGGGCAACAAAGATGGTGAGGGGTCTGGAGACCAAGTTGAAGGAGCTGGCATGTTTAGCCTGGAGAAGAGGCAGCTGAGAGGTGATACGATCACCATCTTCAAGTATTTGAAGGGTTGTCATATAGAGGATGGTGTGGAATTGTTTTCTGTGGCCACAGAAGGTAGGACCAGAACCAGTGGGTTGAAATTAAATCAAAAGAGTTTCTGGCTCAACATTAGGAAGAACTTCCTGACAGTTAGAGCGATTCCTCAGTGGAACAGGCTTCCTCGGGAGGTGGTGGGCTCTCCTTCCTTGGAGGTTTTTAAACAGAGGCTAGATGGCCATCTGACAGCAATGAAGATCCTGTGAATTTAGGAGGAGGTGTTTGTGAGTTTCCTGCATTGTGCAGGGGGTTGGACTAGATGACCTTAGAGCTCCCTTCCAACTCTATGATTCTATGTGAATCGAGGTTAAAGAGAAACAGTAACTTGTCGAAGGTCTCCTTCTTCCTCACTCCCCAGTAAGCTTCATGGCCGGAATACGGTTGTGAGCTTATACCAGAATGAGACCTATCATTGTAGCTGGGGAGAGATTTTCAAATTTGTACAAATCAGCTGGTTTCAAACAAACTGGAAGGTGAAAGCAGGTTAGGTTCCCTTTCTGCTCAGCTTTGATTCTAGAGACCTAATAAGGTGTGATAATTTCAGATTATACACTTAAGAGGCACATTGTTTCAGGTGAGTAGCTGCACTGGTGTATTACTTTTCATGTATTATTCTTCCATCAAAGTTCAGTCTTTTTGTGGGGGGAGGGTGTAAAGAACTCCATCATAAGAGAAGGTATAAGTATTTTGTGCTTTGTGTACAAGGATTGCACAGCTAATAATATACAGGGATCTCTATTTGTGTCCTTGCATGGAAAACATCCCTGTGAACTTGTCACATTCTGAAATGCTTACTGTTTCTGGTGGAGGTTAAATGTGTGAAATCATCTACAGTTATACAGTGTGTCACAGCCCACTGTGACTCGCATGCTCTTGATTCTTCATTGACAGGCCACAATGACTTTCTTTGACAGTACACCAACAGGCCGGATCCTTAACCGTTTCTCCTCTGATTTGTACTGTGTGGATGATAGCCTGCCCTTCATTCTGAACATCTTCCTGGCCAACATGTTTGGATTGCTTGGAATGCTAGTGATGATCACCTATGGGCTACCTTGGATTGGCCTAGTCTTGCTGCCCTTGGCAGCTGTTTACTACTCCATTCAACGCTATTACCGGCGCACCTCCCGAGAGCTCAAACGCCTCTACAGTCTCACTCTGTCACCTATCTACACTCACTTCTCAGAAACCTTGACAGGTCTCAGCACTATTCGGGCTACCAGGGCCACAGGCAGGTGAGTTCTGCTCTTCAGCTAGGGAAGATCTAGACATGCACAGGAAGTGTTGGCTTGAAGATAGGGTCTTGTGATGAATGGCAAAAGGGGTAGCAATGGCTACAAAAGAACTGTTTTGATGCTAACCTCAGGACTGTATCCAGTCTAGGTTTGAGACAGAGAATCAGCTGCGACTGGAGCTCAACCAACGCTGCCGTTTTGCCAGCAACACTGCCGTGCAGTGGTTGGACATTAGGCTTCAGATGATTGGAGTTGCTGTTGTTACAGCTATTGCGGTGATTGCTATTATCCAGCATCAGAGGAAACTGGGGAATCCAGGTGAGCCACCTGACACTGGACTCTCTAGGATCCATGTTTAGAATCATAGAGTTGGAAAGTACCCCCAGGGTCATCTAGTCCAACCCCCTGCACAATGCAGGAAATTCACAAATACCTTCCCCTAAGTTCACAGGATCTTCATTGCTGTCAGATGGCCATCTAGCCTTTTTAAAAAAAACCTCCAAGGAAGGAGAAACCACCACCTCCCAAGGAAGCCTGTTCCACTGAAGAACCCTTCTAACTGTCAGGAAGTGCTTCCTAATGTTGAGCCAGAAACTCAAATTCTCTATGCATGCCTAAGGCTGTGCACCTCCATTTATGTCAGTCTTCTTTCATCTCAGAGTATTGTAGTTTTCTGCCTCTCCCAAATTTGCAACATCAATCTCTGGCCCCTTCCACATTAAAATGGCACCTCTGGAACTTTACAGATCCAGTTGGTTTCTAAGATACCAAAGAGGATTTTTGAAAAACTTGCCTGGAACTCTGGTGAGGGCTTAGAATGTTAGGTTCTTCAAAGTGATAGTCACTCCTCAGTACCCTATCAGAAGGAGCTGAGTCACCACTCATTGTCTCAACATTCGGCTTGTTTCAGAATAGGCGGTTTGTACCTTCTCTCACTGATGCTTTTTGTGGGTCTCCTTTTTTGTCCCTTTTAGGTCTTGTGGGCCTAGCCCTTTCCTATGCTCTGTCAGTCACATCCTTGCTGTCTGGGCTTATCACCAGCTTCACACAAACAGAGACCATGATGGTGAGTGTGGAACGGGCAGAGGAATATGCGACAGAGATCCCCATAGAACCTCAGGATGGACTTCTCCAGGTAAGTCCTCCTTGTACAATTTCTACTTGTCAGTACTCAGCAAATTAACTGATATAAATACAGAGACCATGCATAAAGTTGCCAAATTTTGTTCCCATGCAATCAAATTGCATTTTATGTTTCTTACAAGTTAATGTTGAGGTAACAGATTGTAATTTTAACCAGTGTATTCTAGTTAATATTTTTTCTGGAGCTGTATAATTTTTTAATTTTTTATTATATGTACTATATTAAGCTAGAAGATGTTTGACCACTACTGTATTATTTGTCATATCTCATTATTTATATTAATGTCCTATATTTTATTTTCACATTTATTTTTTAAATATCTTACGTTTTACCTATTTAGGTCCATCTTGATTTTTACAATTTGTATGTGGTTGTTGTTGGCCGGCATTGTGCTGTGTATTTGGTCATGGACCGTAATAAAGCAAACTGAAACTCAGCAAATCAGATCAACTGAGCTATCAAATACATATTTCCTGCAGACCCCAAGTATAGGACGACTCATTATTCATGGGTTGCCCACCAGTCTCAGTGACTCACAGTGGTATTTATATAATCTGCCCTGGTTATAGTTCTCCTTTAGTGAAGAAGAGCATCCCAGGGAAGGTGCAACCCATCCCAGTGGGGACTGAAGACAGGGCTCATCCAAACTTGTTTCTTTCAAAGGGGAGCCTCTTCCCATCCTGATGTTGCTTTCACCAGGAGAGCAAACGGTGTTTCGTTGCCGAACCCACTGGTATTTATAATTGTTGTCTTCTGCCAGTTCGGACAATTCATGGCTAAGTTGGGGATGGGGATGGAGTCCAAGTCCTACCAGGAAAGGTTGAAGGAGCTGGCATGTTTAGCCTGGAGAGGAGGCGGCTGAGAGGTGATATGATCATCATCTTCAAGTACTTGAAGGGCTGTCATCTAGAGGATGGTGTGGAATTGTTTTCAGTGGCCCCAGAAGGTAGGACCAGAACCAATGGGTTGAAATTACATCAGAAGTTTCTGGCTCAACATTAGGAAGAACTTCTTGACAGCCAGAGCGCTTCCTCAGTGGAACAGGCTTCCTTGGGAGGTGGTGGGCTCTCCTTCTCTAGAGGTTTTTAAACAGAGGCTAGATGACTAGACAGCAATACTGATCCTGTGAATGTAGGGGGAGGTGTTTGTGAGTTTCCTGCATTGTGCAGGGGGTTGGACTAGATGACCCTGGGGGTTCCTTTCCAAGTCTATGATTCTATAATTCTAATTTATTTCCTTTGCTTGAAAGAACAAATTCCCAATGTAAAAAATAACCTAATAATCCCTTCCAGTGAGGAAGGATTGAAAAACCAAATCGTCCTCTGATCTAACTAAGCAATTGTTTTTCTTCCCCTCCTTTGCTTTGTTATATACCCTCCATTAAATATGAACTGTTCTCCTTGTAACCTGGCAAACTGACAATTAGCTAGTGGAAAAATGGGTTAAGTAGTTTTTTGCTTACTCAAAATGGTTGTTTTTGTTTAACTTCTGATCAGCAGAATGCAAATGGAAGATTTATGTTCCAAGACAGTACATTTGATGCACACACAAATTGGTTGAGATGTCATTTCATTACTCTTCACTAAAAGACCAGATCAAAAACAGCCTGCAGAAAGAACTGGTGGGAGGTAGAAGATACTCATACTTGAACTCCTCTTCCTTAAAGGTTGCATCTGATTGGCCAAATCGAGGTCACATAGAGTTCCAACAAGTTGTCCTGGCCTATCGGCCTGAGCTACCCAATGCCCTGGATGGGGTGACTTTTACTGTCTATCCTGGGGAGAAGATAGGGATAGTTGGGCGCACTGGGTCTGGCAAATCCACTCTCTTTTTGGCTCTCTTCCGAATGGTGGAGCTTACAGCTGGCCGAATTCTTCTGGACAATATCGACAACCATTCTGTTAGCCTGAAGGAGTTGAGGTAAGGAGATGTAACTTTTTAATTTGGTGGGGGGGGGCAGGATATGCATGTGTGTGTGCACGCACTGGAAGTAATGACTGACTTCTGGTGATCCCTAGTGGGGTTTGGACATTTCAGAGAGGTGGCTTGCTTGCCTGCCTCTGTATCCTGGACATGATATTCCTTGGAGGTCTTGCATCCAAGTACTTGCTAGGGTTGGCCCTGCTTAGTTTCTGAGGTCTAATGAGATTGGGCTTGCCTGGGCTATCGGGGTCAGGACAACAAGTGACTTTTAAGGGGAGAGGGTGTTAAGTGCCATTGAGTCACTTCCAACTTATGTTGACCCTATGCAGGGCTGGAATTCTAGCAGGAGCTCCTTTGCATATTAGGCCATGCACCCCTGATGTAGCCAATCCTCCAAAAGCTTACAAGGCTCTTTTTTGTAAGCTCTTGGAGGATTGGCTACATTAGGAGTGTGTGGCCTAATATGCAAAGGAGCTCCTGCTAGAATTCCACCCATAACCCTATGAAGTAATGTCCTCCTAAATGTCCTATCATTAACAGCTTTGCTCAGGTCTTGCAAATGAGGGCTGTGGCTTTCTCGATTGAGTTAACCCATCTCATGTTGGGTCTTCCTCTTTTAATGCTGCCTTCAACTTTTCCTAGCATTATTGTCTTTTCCAGAGATGCTTGTTTTCTCATGATGTGACCAAAATACAATAGCTTCAGTTTAGTCATTTAGCTTCTAGGGAGAGTTCAAGTTTGATTTGACCCCCCACTTATTTGATAAAACCCCCCACTTATTTATCTTTTTGGTGGTCCAGGTAAAACAAAAGAATTTACTGACTCCCTATTAACTTTCTTCATTATTGTCCAACTTTCACACCCATACTGGAAAACCCTTCTTTTACTTTCAACGGGTTCTGGTGGAATGCCATTGTCATGGGGCTAATTAGTAGTAGTCCTGACCAGGCATTCTTTAGTTTAGTCATGATGGGTTAAACTCCACAGTTATTCTGCATGTGTGTTATAGGTCCAGTGTTTCCATTTCTTCTGCTGTTTGAACTGAAGACAGGTAATGCTGTTGGGCAAGGCTGTCTCCCTAAGCTGTTTCTGCCTAGCAAGTCTTGCTCTGTTCTGTCTTCTAGGTCTAGACTGGCCATCATCCCCCAAGACCCGTTCTTATTCAGTGGGACAATCCGTGAGAACTTGGATCCTCAGGGGCAATACACAGATGCTGACCTGTACCAAGTCCTGGAGCAGTGTCATCTGCAGGAAGTGATTACAGAGATGGGTGAGTCCCTTTTGTGGGGAGTGGAAGGGGAAGAGAGCAAGCTTGCTAAGGGGAAATGGGCTTGAAAGTTCAGGAGCTGGTAGCCTTGAAAGCCACAGAGAAAATCTGCCGGTGCCTACAATGACTGTGATGGTTGAGCCCCAGTGGAAATGGCTGTCATTGTTAACAGAGTTTGGCAAGATTGATTAACTGAAGTCTTAAAACCAGTGAAAGGTTTGGGAAATGAACAGAGGACTTTCAGCTTACTTGTTTCTTGCTGAAACCTCATTGTATTCCAGCGCTTCTTGCTTGTACTGAGTCTCTCCTTTCTGAAATGTCAGATTCATATGGACCAATGCTTAGCAGATGCAAATGTCAAATCCTGTCAGGCTCTTGACTGGGATAACTGAACTTGGTTACCCTAAAAGCAACTTTACTTTCTTGCTTTGTACAGGTGGATTAGATTGTGAACTGGGGGAAAGAGGGAAAAGTCTCTCGGTGGGACAAAGGCAACTAGTTTGTCTAGCAAGGGCTCTGCTGACCCAGGCCAAGGTGAGTACTGTTGTTTCAAACTAGGTTGCTCAGACACAGCAAAGACTATTTGCTTTGAGCCAGGCTTTGCCTGTTGACTGGGGAAGATGCCTGCTTCAAGACATGAGAACTAAGAAGATTCTGGTTGTGGTGGAACAGTTCTGCTCTGGCTTGCAGGCCTTATTGCACCCTGCCCTCCAGAATTTTCACAACATCTGGAGAGGCTTTTCTCTCTCTCTGGTAACCCACCACCACCACCGGACCTTTGTATAGAATTGACCAGTGGGAGGGTCAGGACTTTCAGCTTCCCTTCCATGTTCTGAGGCCTTGCCTCTGTGTCTCCCACTGTCCAACACCTGGTCAACACCTGAGTCCATTTACGGAGTGGGGGGCATACAAATCTAAGGTAAATAAAAAATAAAAATAAAATAAAAACACGGGGACAGTTTACTGTCTTGTATGCCCCTGGAGGAATAGCCTCTGGCCAACTGCTTGCCTTTCCCCAGGTACTCCTTTTAAAATGGTGTATCCAGAATGGTGGAGGTCTCCGTGGTACAGAGAACACTGCCAGCATCAAAAGTTATAAAGTATTTATTAAAAAGAAAATGTTCACAAGCTTACTTTTAGCACAGCTGCAGATCAAGCAAGGGATTCAGAAGAAATGGGTAAAATGCAAACCTCTCTCTATACATGCCCTATCAGGTGTTAAAATATAGGACAGGTATCTTTGGGAGTTGCAAATCTCCAGATGTGTCTTTACCTTGAAGTTCTCTCCAACTCTTTAGGCAAACACATAGTAAAATGGCTACCTGAGTTACTAAAGAAAGAGACCTCCTCTTTGCAAGGAGTTTTTATCATCTCCCTTTCCCCTCCCACTAACCCAGTCAGGCCAGGTCAAGGAAGGTTTTCCTGAAATCTCCAGAAATTTCTTCCTGAAGACTTTCTAGCCTTAATTGCTCCAAGTTTCTGTTCCCTGATTGGAAGGGATGGGGAGAGAGCTTGACCATCCCGTTGTCTAGGCTTATTAGCATTTGTATGAAAATAGGCTAGAAAGCAATTGAACTGACTTCCCTTCTTCCTGCGTGTTCTCTGCCGAGAGATAAAAAAACCCAACTTTTAAACCTCAGAGTAAACATTCTGCTAATTTCAAACCTCCAAAGAAAAACTGCATTTTTTCACGTTTCTTTCAAAGAATGTCACTAAGCTGGGAAATTTGTAGAAAACAGCTGGTAAAATAATAAAGGGGTTAGAACGCAACCATATATGGCTAAAGCATTTGGATTTCTATTTAGTTTGAAAATGCTTTAAAAGGGACATGACAAAGGCTTATAAAACTGTATGTTGCAGAGAAAGTGGATGAAGGAATTTTTTTCTCCATTTCTCATAACACTGTAATGTGTAGTCTCAAAATGAAATTGATTTGGGAGGGAGTGAGTTTGTTCTCACACAATACTCAACTAACATTAAATTTAGTAACTAAGAATGTTGTGATGGCCACTGGTTTGGGGTGCTTTAAAAGAGGTGTAGGCATTCACGGAAGAAATGTCCATCAGCAGCTATCTACCAACATAGAAAATGAAATGCTTATGTTCAATAGTGGAATGCTTCTGGATACCAGTTTCTGAAGGATGAGCAACAGGAAAGAATTTCAAGCCCGGTTTGTGAGCATCCTGGAGGTATCTGGCTGGCCCCTGTGGGAAAAAAGATGCTGGACTAAATGGATACTTTGTCTTATCTATTTGAGTGACTGGATTTCAATGCATTGTAGAAATGAGCTGAGGGACCATGAACTGTGTTTGTGTGACTTCCTTCATTTCCTGCATTTACATAATATTTTTAAAAACCCTTTCCTGCATTTATATAATGTTTTTAAAAATCACTTTTTTCAATGTTAGGTTCTGTGCATCGATGAGGCTACTGCAAGCGTGGATCATAAGACAGACAAATTGCTCCAGCAAACCATCCGCCAGCGATTTGCAGACAAAACAGTGCTAACTATCGCTCACAGGTGCGGTTTTGTTTTCTCATCAGGTACTGTTCTCAAGTCTCCACACAGAGGCAAAGCAGTGTGTTATTCAGTTATTTAGAGATTGCCTTGCCTGACATTAAAAAGGTAGAGGTAGTCCCCTGTGCAAGCACCAGTCATTTTTTTTTCCGACTCTGGAGTGGTATTGCTTTCACAACATTTTCACGGCAGACTTTTTTTACAGGGTGGTTTGCCATTGCCTTCCCCAGTCATCTACAGTTCCCCCCAGCAAGCTGGGTACTCATTTTACTGACCTTGGAAGGATGGAAGGCTGAGTCAACCTGGAGCCAGCTACCTGAACCAGCTTCTGCTGGGATCAAACTCAGGTTGTGAGCAGAGGGCTCCGACTGCAGTACATTAGTTTCCTTTTAATTCTCAGACTGTCAGCTTCCTCAACAGGCTATTTACTATCTGCTACAATAAGCCACAGTGGATGTCAGATGGTGGAACACCCCAGCTGTATGGCTTGAATTTACAAATCCAAAGCACTTTTAGGAACTATTCACTAGTGTGGTGAGACTTTTGAGGAAATCCCTGTAAAATTTATCCAGGAGCATTTAGGGACCAAAATGTGGAAATGAAATATATCTTGGCCATGTTTATTTTGAAATGCTCAGTTCCTAAGCTGGATGATCACATGCTTTGCAAATTTTACATCAGGGTAATATGGGTCGCATTTACTTTGAAAATCTAATATTTATATTTGCTGTCTCAAGAAGAAGAATTGCAGATTTATACCTAGGGTTGCCAAGTCCAATTCAAGAAATATCTGGGGACTTTGGGGGTGGAGCCAGGAGACTTTGGGGGTGGAGCAGGGAGACATTAGGGGTGGAGCCAAGATCAAGGCTGTGACAAGCATAATTGAACTCCAAAGAGAGTTCTGGCCATCACATTTAAAGGGACGGCACATCTTTTCAATTCTTCCTTCCATAGGAAATAATGAAGGATAGGGGCACCTTCTTTTGGGGCTCATAGAATTGGACTCCCTGGTCCAATCTTTTTAAAACTTGGGGGGTATTTTTGGGAGAGGCACTAGATGCTATGCTGAAAATTTGGTGCCTCTACCCCAAAAAACAGCCCCCCCAGAGCCCCAGATACCCGTGGATCAATTCTTCATGATTTTCTATGGGAATAAATCTCCATAGGGAATAACAGAGTTCCCAGCAGACATTTCCCTCCCCTCCCCCCGCTTTCTGATGACCCTGAAGCGGGGGGAGGGCCTCCAAACCGGGGGATCCCCTGCCCCCACCTGGGGATTGGCAACTCTATTTATACCCCACCCTTCTCTCTGAATCAGAGACTCAGTGGTTTACAATCTCCTTTATCTTTTCCCCCCACAACAGACACCCTGTGAGGTGGGTGGGACTCAGAGGGCTCTCACAGCAGCTGCCCTTTCAAGGACAAACTGCAAGAACTGACCCATAGTGCCAGCAGTGACCCATAATGCCAGCAGTTGCAAGAGGAGGAGTGGGGAATTAAACCCGGTTCTCCCAGATAAGAGTCTGCACACTTAACCACTACACCAAACTGGCTAGTGTTAGGTTTGTTTTACAGTCTTGTAGTAGTTCACTGTATGTCTGAGTCAATGTGGTTTGCATCGCTGTGCACACTGATGTGATACATATAGACATTTAAAAATACAATTTTTGTGTCTATTGTACTCATCCAGTTTTTAATTTTGTGTATATATACACTGTATAGACTGGAGAGTTTTGCTTTAACCTGAAATAGATACCATGCATATTCCTAGAGATCCTAGAATTCCATTTTTAATGAGGAAAACAGATTAGAAGTATTCAAATTGACTTTATTGATATTTATCAGTATTTTGCCCCATATTTAGAACTGGTGGACTTCTGTGAAAAGCGAAAGAGCAAGACTGAGCAATTAAGTGCTGAATGACAGACTTTATCTTTAAAACTTACAGTCCTAGAGAGGCTGAAAGAGTTCAGCAGGAACAGCATGTAAACTAGTTATAGAATCCCAAAACTAGAATCCCAAAAATACAGGCATTCCTAGTGATCAGGATCAGGGCTGTAGCTGGGATTTTTTGTTTTGTGGGCCAAATTTTTTTCTGGTCGGGCACCCATTAAGCTTATACTTTAAAATAATAAATACAAGTCAGGGGCAGCCCAATCCAGACATAAGTGGGGGGTGGGCACTCGGGCGTGGGTGGATCTACGGCGCCGCTCATTGTCTTCCAAAGGGGAGTCGGTATGCCACGCTGAGAGAGGGGAGAGGGGCCCGACAAGCGAGAGAGAACCTGTCACCATGGTGATTCTGCCCAGGCGCACGCTGAGGTGGCTTGTGCGGGACCATGGGATTGGCCAGCCCATTGCACGGGACTGGGCAAGGGGGCAGAAAGCCTGCACCTGAGAGGCCGTCAATCCCCCCATTCCCTCCCACTGTCAGAGACTCTGTCAATGGCAGACTGACGGCCAGGGGCATGATCCGAGAAGCAGGAAGTGCCAAGAGCAGGAGTTCCTTGTCCTAGACAGCGGCTGGAATGTGGGTCTGGGAGTGGCCAGACTAAGTCCAAAAGACACCACCACCCAGAGCATCCCCCCTGGTGTTGACCTGCTGCCGCCCCCTGCTATGTGCAAGGAACACCTCCCCTGGGGGCCACAGAACTCAAGAGTGCGAGCCGCTGGGCATGCATCCACTTCAGCAAACCCCCCCCCCCCAAGTGCCCAGCGCACAACAGCCCTGTGCGGTTGGGTAGGCCGTCAGCCCAGGCAGGCTGAAGGGCAGCACCCCCCTCCCCTGTCCAGCCACGTGGGGGGCAGGGGGGCGGCTTATAGCCCAATCCCCACTCCCAAGAACCAAGTCTGCCCACCCTCCCAGGCACTCCCTCGGAGAAGCCACTGACGGGGGGGGGGTTGCCCCGGGAACATGCAGCATATGCCAAGCGGGAGAGACAACAGAGGGCACAGTTCAGACTTTAATTTTCCAGAACAGAGTGTGACAGGTTCCCTGCTGCATGCTGGGCAGTCTCGCAGTGGGCGGGGCTCCGCTCCGAGAGGCAGGCAGACGCAGCTGAGGGAGTGGGGGGGGGGCGGTGAAGCGGCACATGCGGAAGCCTCTGTGTTGGAGTCCCACCTGCAAAACGGAGACAGAGATCAAGAGCACCTGCAGGGGGGGGTGGCTGGAATAGCGGGCTGCGTTTCAGCTGGGCGCTCTCTTAAAGGGACAGTCTCTGACCCACCTCCCCACAACAGGGCAGCTGCCACACACACACGCCCCATGCCCTGCCAGGGGTTGGGAATGCAGCAGAGGGCAGACCAGGAGCAGGCATCAGCATGGGAGCGGGGTCAGCAGATGCCCTCTGCTGGAGCCCACTGCCTGGTTCATATGCCAGAGACGCTGCACACCCGAGCGGTCAAGAGCGAGGGGAGGGGGAGGCGGGGGGGCAGTGGAACTTACCCAGCCATGGGCAACAGTCCTCACATGCAGAGCCTCCTGTGGAGACCTGGAAACAAGAGCAGTTAGCCCCAGGAGAGAGACCTCTCTCTCCCCCTCGCAAGGCAAAGATACTGTCAAAGCAACCGTGAAGTGTGAAACCCGTCACCAACGTGTCTGCCTGTCCCTCACTCTTAAGTCCGTATGGCCGGGAGCTCGCTGGCAGAACTTCCTGCCATGTACTCCTTTCCCTAACAACTGAGTTGTGCAAGGCCAGAGCAGAAGTATTTCTAGGAGGGAGGAGACGGCGATTGGGTGATGGGGAGGGGGCTCGTCAGCCCGAGCCGCAAGGGGATTGGCAAGACAGTCACGCCACTCTCTAAGGGGTTTCCACAGCGGTGGCGGCAACCTTTGTTTTTGGTTTCAATGAGTGCCTATGGGGCACGCTGCTGTTTTTGCGGGCGTAAAATTGTGCCTCTCGGGGGGCATGTCATGGGCCAAACTGCTCAGGAAGGCACCTAAGCCTGGTTGTGTGCCCAACTCCACCCCTTCCTCCGCCTGAACGTTATGCTCCGCCTCACTTCCGCCCTCAGGCGCCGCTGCCCTTGGGCAGCCCCCCCCCCCCGTCCATGTACTTCCCCTCTGCTCTGGCAGCGCTGGTCGTATGTCGGCGTAAACCCTTCCTGCGCCCACGTACCAGCTCATCTGCTTCCAAAAGACTTTCCACCCCACCCCACCCTGGATTGCGCTCTTATTGCATCATTTTCTGGTTTATTACAGCTGGAGAGGATAATAATGCAAAGCATATGGGGTTTTGATTTGGCCCAAGGAGTGCCTTATTGCAGAGAGAATAAGGAAAAATGCTGCAGAAAAGCAAAGGGGGGAGAGGGGGAGGAGAAAGTCTCCTGTTTCCAAGTTGTTGTTTGCAGACTGCAAAATCTGATTATTCCTTTTTATAAAAAAAGAAGTAAAGAAAAGTCCAAGGATATTTTGTTGTTTTTTTCCCTTTCCTTTGTAGGTTGTTGTGTTTTGAGTCATTTGAAATATTATAACCCACTTCTCTCCCTACCAAGAATTTGGACCTAGAGAGTGATGCAAGGCTTGCTGCTGTGGCAATTAGCACAAATAAATAAAATAAAAAATTGGAAGTTGGGGGATCTGGGTTAGGTGGGAAGTCAGGGGGCTGGGTCCTTGGGGGGCCCACCATAGATCAGGATGGTAGGGCATGGTGTGCTTGGTTTGAGCATCATCACTAGTGCGTTTGGATTTTAACATTACCTGCCCTGCAGGCTTGAAGCAGGACATACTAGTATAAAATAAATTAATGGAGAGGCAATTCAAAACTAATTCTCTTATAGGTGAAGTCTGCCACATGTTCTTGTAGGATAGTAAAGCTATTCACTAGAAGCTGTGTATCTTTCTTAAAATGAATACTGCAGTTGTGCAAGCTGCACATCTGAGCCCAGCTTACTTAAAAATTGCAGTCTTGTACAAAATCAGGCTGCTTAAATCCCAGTGAATTCAGTGGGAACGAAGCTATCCAACTTTGCACAGAGTTGTGGCTTTAATGCGCATTTTGCTGGAGTAATTGTCTTCATAATAGCCAAAGACAAATATTGTTTAACATGCCTATGAAGCTACCAAATCAGGGCAAAACACATCTCAAGCAAGACTTGCAATGACATGCAAGGGATAGACTTATGCCTCTGACAAAGGACAGATCTTTCAGCTAAATGCTGTTTGGGAACAACAATGCAGGAAGTTGGCAGAGAATTCTGTTGTATTCAAGTGCAATTTGGCAATATACTCAGATGCTTCCTGGCAGACTTCTACAAATCATGTTGAAAGGAAATGGACTTCAAACACAGCTCCCTAAGTAGGGCCATATTTCTAGCATTGCAACAGGTACATTTATTGGACTCAAATTTTTGGTAATATCGCAGCACTGATATGTGCTGATTTCAGAGCGCTTTCCACAAAGGGATATGTACACAAGTGGCAAAAAAGATACTGAAAATGATACTTTAAAGTGTTTGCAATATTTTTTGGAAGAGTGTCTTCCTTACATGATGGGGCAGAGTCGTTATGGTCAGCCTCTACAATTATTAATTCAGTTGCAACAACCTTTTGTTCAGCTGGAATTACACTAATCCCAGCAGTGACTGGTATCTTTTAAAAAGGATGCAGCAAACCTTACTGTAACAACAGCCTTTCTACAAATAGTTCTGGTTTTGGATTTCAGTTTTGTCTGCATCAACATAACCTGTTTTCATTTGGAGCAAAAATGTTTATTAAAGCATGTGTATCCCACCTGTCTGTCCAAAAAATGGTTCCTCTTAGTGTGTTACAATAAATTAAGACACAGAGCAAAAAATTACAATTCAAACAAAAGCTGTCTGCTATAAAGCAGCCTCTTAACAACATCTCTGAAAACCAGCATTACTAAGAGACTCAAGATCACCCTAAATACTAAAATTCTAGTGCAATCCCTGTAAAATGGACAGTCTTTTGTGTGGTAGAGTATTATTAGGAAGGGGCGAAAAAACAGGCCTTCCTCAGAGATACTATGACACCTCCCCCCAGCTGTACTGTTATGTGCTTGAACTACAGATTGCTTTATCCTTAGGTAACCTCCGGATCTATCATTCCTTGCATCCATCATTCCTTGAACATAGCAAAGAAAATAATTGTGTTCTGTACAGTACAATTGGGCAGTTCATTCAAGGATAAAATCTGGATTAGAATAACAGTATTGCAATCTATAACAAATGTGTATTTTTAGTTAAGAGTTCCACTGCATTTGTATATGTACAAACGTAGAATAGAACTGTGTGCAGACTGCATTAAACAGAAATCCATTTGATTTATCCTACTCCAAAACTTCCTTTGGAATACACCCTAAACTGAATGGTGAGATTCCTTGGAGTTCTGCACTGTGATTGAGGAGTGTGTACAGATCATTTGTTTATAAATTGATCTCTTACAGAATAACCAGAAACAGGAAATCTGTGCTTTAAACTCTGTAGTGCTGGTAGACAGCTAAGTGCTTCCCTCCCCACCCCCCAAAATTAGATGTTGTAGAAAAGAATCTGAACACTATTAAATTCAGTGGGACTTGCATATAAATAAGAGTGCACACACAAGATGGACGCTTTAGTCTTTCAGTACTTCTCAGCAATACATCTGAAGCTGAGCCTTGGGCGTAGTTCCTCTGATCTGATGAGGTGGTAAACTTCCTTTGTGTATCTGAGTAGTGTTACCAGCTTCAAGGTAGGACCTAGAGTTTTCTTGGAACTACAGCTGACAGCAGACATCAGTTTCCCTGGAGGAGATGGCCACTTCAAAGGGTGAACTATATGGCATCACTCTTCTCATTCTCCAGGAGTTTCTGAAGCAGAAGCTGGTGAACCCGAGGTTAATTTACAAAATGCACAATCGATTGTTGGCCTATTTTTACTGCCTCAACCATTGTTTATGAAAACTGTGCTTCTGAAAAATCAGGTGGCAGTTACGTATCTGTATTAGATGCCTGTGGCAAAATGGCTATGTCTAGCAGGGAGTTACCTCCCATGCCCCACTTTTATTGTAATAAAAGAGAGAAGCAATTGACATTTCCGCCCTTCCTACTACATGAAGCTTGCCCTGCTTAATCTGTTGCCTTTTCTCCTACCAGACTGAACACCATTTTGGATTCAGACCGAGTGCTGGTAATGCATGCTGGGAAGGTTGCAGAGCTTGATTCCCCCACTGTTCTCAGCAAGAAGCAGAACTCCATGTTTCAGCACCTCCTGCACAGTGGGCAGCAGTGACCTCCCTGTAGATTCTTGAAGACATGGCAATCAGTACCTTATGCTTAAGAGGCATCCCCTCTGCAGTGTGGTCCCTTCCCTTGCCAGTCGTCTCCACCCCTTGCTTAGGGGTACATGTACTCCACATTATGCTGGGCATCTTGCTTGTTACTTGTGAGTGTATGCAGAAATTTTTTCCTTGACAAAAGGAATATTAATAATTATTGTATGGCATTATGTGTGGTATAGCCAGGAGATCTGGAGACTGTCTGGCAGCCTTGACTCTTCTAGTATCATGCACCATGGTGCCAAGCTACTTATTTTCTTGGGGGGGACGGGACTGAGAGTGTTGTGAGTGACCCAAGGTCACCCAGCTGGCTTCATGTGGAGGAATGTGGAATCAAACTCAAGTCTGTCACTTTTAACCACTATACCACGCTGGCAGTAGGTAATGCATTCTGTACCATAGACGGAGCTGTTCCTAGGCAGAATAGGGGAAGGGAATTAGGAGATGAGTTAAGTGTGTATACGGATAAAAAATGGCTTTTACACAAGAATTCAGGCAAATGTGTATCTACTTCTAATGAGGTGGTGGTTTTAAAATAAATAAAACAAATTGATTTTCTTAAGAATGTCTTTCTTTTGAGTCTTCAGCACTAACTGCCACTCATTAATACTAGGACTCCTCCCTTTCTCCTCACTTTTCCAATGGACAATCCCCCTGCCCCTCTGATTTCATCTTTGTGTTATCTGGGTCAGTAATTCTGAGGAAAAAATAGTAATGTGTTCCTCAAGCAGTTTTGCTTGACTCCTCATTTCCTGGCACATCTTTCTCCCTGCCTGGAGTTGTCTACTTGTCTGGACTTGATGCAAATATTTCAGGGGAATTTATTGAAATAACTCTGATAAAAGATATCACCTAACTCATTTTTTCTCTTGTTCTTTGGAGCTGAAATAGCAACAAACCTTTCACCAAACTTACATGACTGGAGAATGCTTATTGGCTTTTTCACACCCTTCACGCTACTCAAACCCTTCTGCTGTTGTCCCCCTGCCACTTCCTATGTCTGGACACTCTCTCTGGCCTCAGCCTTTATAAGTAAGGCTTTGTGGATGTGGTAACTGCAAGACAGAAGTGAGAGTACAGGGTACAGCTTGTATTTTTTCAAAAGAAATCCCAGAAGCTAACTTCTAGCCTTTAAACCTGCAAAGTAAACACAAAAGTTCAGGGCCAATGCTGGTAAAATTTCAAAAAACTAGCAGGGGGTAGGTGCTGAAGAAGATCTGAAGGGAGCAGTGCTGCTCATGGCTTTTTCTTATGTTGAGCAGAAGTTGAATAAAATATGCAAAAATAAGCAGATATGTGCAAGTATAGCTACTTGGGTGAAGATTCGAGCTTTTCTCATTATGGCATTTCAGTTATTTGTAGCTGTTACTGTACACAGCCTTCATTATTTCATTACCAAGCCTTGTATTATTCTCCATTGCTCCCCCCACCCCACCCTTAATCTGAGTTTGTAAACCCTCCAAGATCCAGGCTGTAAGGCAGAAGGTCACTTTATGTTTGCATTGGGAGTTTTTGTTTTC
Organism: Heteronotia binoei; assembly: GCF_032191835.1. NCBI lineage: Eukaryota > Metazoa > Chordata > Lepidosauria > Squamata > Gekkonidae > Heteronotia > Heteronotia binoei. The sequence goes on from NC_083223.1 coordinate 175,567,629, forward strand.
TTGTGAAACCAAGTTACTGTTTTGGGAGTAACTGTGAAGAGGATGGAGACGTTGCAGTGTGCATGCAGGCATTGCTATGTAAGCACCTGGAATACAGCTGCCACATCTTGATTTTGAACAGTGCCTTTAAAACATTGGTAATGGAAGCATTAAAACTTTGAACAAAGGGCTTAATTTCTTATTTCAGTAAGAACATAAGTGCCCTGCTGACTCAGACCAGTGCTCCATCTAGTCTATCATCCCCATTCACACCATATTGCACAAATACGTAAAATAGACTAGTGTTAGTTTTATATTTCAAATTTGGGGGAGGGGCTTGACGCTGAGAATGTGGTTTGCCTAACTTCACCTAGTGATTTCATTGCAGAGATAAGAGTTAAACCAAGGGCTTTGTGGCTCATATCCTAAGCTATACTATAGTGCACTGATTCTCTGAAAATGAGGAACAGGAAATGTTCTACTTGAAGCATAGTCCATCTGTCATTTTGACTTCTTGTGCAGTTCATTCCTCCTGCATTCATAGAGTGTGGGATACTGCAGCTTCCCATTAAAGATAACCAGTGTTCCTATAACCACATGGTAGAGATGGGAATGAAATGCAGGGTTTAATGGACAAGTATCACTACTGCTACTGCAAGAGTCAATTGCAAACATTGAAGACTGTTGATCTATTTTTTATATATGCTATACAAAGGGAAAAAACACCTAGTAGTCCTAAACCATATTTGCATAGGGTAAAGGAGTCACTGATTCAAAACCTCTGATATGTCTGGTCAGCTGAACTCATACCCTGCTATTGTGGCACACTGAAGAGACAGTGGAATCCACACCAAAAAACAATACCATACAGTATATATTTTCATTCTTGGTTGTTTCCCATACTTAAGGCTACAAGCACATATAGCCTAAGGTAATATGTTCCTCATCCAACTCTTCCCCCTACACACGCAAACAACAAGAGATGAGATACTTTCTACGTACTTAGAATAGACTGGATATTAAGCCCTTTCAGTACTTCTTGGGTCCCACCTGAGCTAGAGAAACTTGTATGGGTAGCCCTTGAGCTAGGAACAGTTGTCTTGGATATATATGTCTACACAGAGGCTGACACTCTGGGGAAGGAAGAACACAGACGTTTTACATGCATTAGGACTAGTCTGCCAGAACTGAAAATCTTCCTGTCTCTGAACAAAGCTTTGAATAGATGAGCATACTGCAGATACCCTTGCTTTCCATTTGTGATAGGGCTATTTCTTTACTGCCCTCTTGCTATCACAATAACTTGCAAACTGTACAGTGTTAGAATCAGTAAAGAGAGATGTAAGTTAACATCCCCACTTAGCCATGGAGTGAGTCACTGTCTCTCTTTAGACTGCTTTCTGAACTGTTGACATTCCAACTGAAATACTGTACAGCACTTTGTATGTGGAGGCATATTATGATGACTCCTCTGCCCTCCAAATTCATATTATTTGGGGACTCTACATCTTTGAGGCAATTTCCATTCACTTTCTCTAGAGTGGTTCATTCTCCCCAAATATGGAACTAAGAAAGCCTCTTCTCTTTATTTAAAAGTGGAAAGTGATATTTTCAAGGTGTGTTAAAGTCTTGAGAATAGGGCAGGAAGGCAATAATTCCATTATTTTAGTTTTTATTTTATAAAGTTACATCATTCATCAACTGTGTATTATAAAAATAATCTTTCTGGTCAAATCCCCACCCTATCCTACCCCACCCTCTTCTTCCCTCCTTTTTTTTTTTTTGCTTGACTCATATTTCCAATCACACATCTGGTAGTTACTAGGCCATGGAAGTGGGGTGCTCATGAATTTCTAATACAAGGCGAGGGAAAAAATTAGTGCTAGTGAATGAGAAAACTCTACACACAAGACTCAAACCAGAGAGTATTCCAAGAGACAGGCCTCTTGTTTCCAGCATGGAGAATGTGAATAATCTGAAGTAGAACAAACACTATCGAATGGGCTCTATTTCCCATGCAAATGGCCTCCCTCAACTGACCCTTAGAACTCAGTGTGCTTCACAATGATGTAATGGCTGATTTGAAAGCAAGGTAATCTTTCTAGAGCTGAGCTGCAATAAGGGAGGGATAAATTCCATATATACATTCATGCCACTCAAAAAGCATCCTTTTTCTTAGATCTTTCAGAAGAGGGGTTCAAAAGGAAGTGAAAAAAGTGATGGGGAGAAAGCGAATTTGTCTCCTTTGCCTATTGGGCTCAACAGTCCATTCTACTGTGCCAGGGCAACAATCTGAACCCCCAAATCCTGCTCTGTTCTTTCCAGAAAAACTTTTGAAGCCAAGTGACCTATGAGTCATACTGGATAGAAATAGACACATGGAGGTGATAGAGTTTGGGACTGCAGATGCTGACTCAACCCCTAGCCTCTGTACACTGATTATAACGTCTGTTCAGGAGGATAATGTACACTCTGATGAGTACAGGCTCTGAACATACAATCTGCATAGTATATTTTTGCATGACATAGACTGCATGTTCAGAGCCTATGCATATCAAGGTAGACACATGGAGACCTGTGCAGTTAGTGATTCCCAGTGTCAGCAGGCGCATTCTGAATTCTATCTATACCTAATTTGACTACCCGCAAGGAACTGAGAGCCAACAGAAAACAATACAGTATGGGCAGACAGTAACTACACTCGATGTATAATCAGAATGTACGTCCAAAGGTCAATGCTGTCCATCCAAACTCTATTGTTTTGCATTAGATGCACATTCCAGTGTGCATTAAAATGCAGTCTGGCTCAGCTGGACTGGGGTTTCACAATCAGCGTAATGCAGTTTTCTTCGCTATCACTGTCATCATGTAACTCAATCTGATTCAGTCTGTGACAAAATCATGTTCACTAACATATAGTGAAAGAAAAGTTTAAGCAGCAGGTGATGGAGGAAACCAATGGCTCCAAACAAGCATCAACAGCACAAAAAGATGGGATGGGGCATGAGGGTGCTTGTCAGACTCCTGGAAAATCCCAAACACAGCATAGCTGAACATTATTCAGTCTCCATAAAAGCTGCCACAGGAGCTAGAGTTAGTATAAATCTTACTTCTGTTTGTGGAAACTAAAGTTCCTCAAGTGGTACAGAAAGTTCTAATGTTTTCTCCAAGATACTTTCATGTTTGTTTTCAAAGAGCACAAGTAAGGCAATGGAACTGGGATTATTACTGAATATGCCAAGCTGCAATTTTCAGCTTCATACACATACGTTTCCATTCTGGCATCTGGGAAGAACCTGGTCAGTTGAGATGAACAAAGGGTACTGGCTTTGTGTCTGCTTCCATTCCTCCTGGGCACCACAGCTGAGAGACTGACATGCTGAGGTAATGAAGGTAACAAACTTGCTGAGATGGTTTGATATAAGACAGGGTAAGACATGTTAGTTGTAGAGCTACCAAACATTTGTAACCGCATGGGGAAAGGACACAGTGCAGGACAGAATGGGCAAGATATGAGCCTGGATAATCAGTGCAGTCAGCAAACCAGCTCATGCAACCATGAGGCCCTCCACTGAGCTCATGGTGTTTGAAATGGACTGAAAACCTCTACCCACAACGGGAATCTCAGATTGTCTATGCCAGAGTTTCAGCAGTGGGGTATACAAAGAGTAGTGTCTAAGCCCCCTCATGTAAATAGATAGGCCACACAACATCTCCAACGACAAAGTCCAAGAGTTACTAGATGCCCAGGGGCTTAGACAGTTTTGGCTCCTACAATCTGCTCTGGCGTGCTTGGTCTCATTTCTCCCTTTAGTCCTTGTGGGATGGAATACTTCCCTCTTGCTTGCTGTTTCCAACACCAGGTTATCGTGACCCAGCATCTCCTTTGGCTCTCTTTGTAAATTGGTGTCACCAAGCTAGTGCCTTAAACTGCACACATTCAAGGACTCTTGTTTTCAAACAAGGATTTGCTACCCTGTAGGAATCCTCCTTCCTTCTTGCTGTTTCACAAACTTAAGTTCTACCGGAGCCCTTCAGTACTTTGGAGATACACAGCCAGAATGGCTCCAGGACATGGTTTGAAGGATTCATTGATGGGTGTATGTAGGTTGGCCAGGGTCCAACTCTGGGTCCTTACAGCTCTGTTGTTTTCCTGGGTTCTATCAAGACTGTACTTAACATTCCCACTTGACACTCTTGGTCCTGAAGTTTCCGTGTAGACTCTGCAGGGCTTTGGCACCTCCGGCGCCCCCTCTGCCAGTTCTTCAGCAGCAACAAAACAGTTACCAAGACCAGCACGACAGTGAGCAGCCCAAATGCCAGCACTAAAATCAATTGTGACTGACTCAGCCCAGAGTCCTGCTGTGTCACCACCTCTTTTACAGAGATTAGCAGCCCTCCCCCATTTGGTTTTTCACTGTTGTTAGTGATTCGTTTCTCAGTAACCACAGTCCTAACTGGCTCAGATTGAGTCGTCCAAAGGTCACTGCCAGTTGTGCTTTTCACAACACCATTGTGGTCAGGTTGAAATGTGGTGGCCAGAGTTGGCTCTGGAGCAGGGAGCTCACAGGTTTTGCCAACAAATCCATCAGAACACAAGCAATCAAAATCATTGATGCGATCATAACACTTTGCTCCATTTCTGCACGGATGGCTGGCACAGTCATCAATGTTGATGGTGCAGAAGCGTCCTTCAAAGCCCACCTGGCACTGACAGGAGAAGCGGTTCATGCCATCAAGGCAAGTGGCACCATTGGCACAGGGACGCATCAGGCAGTCGTCGACATCAATTTCACAGTGCAAACCAATGAATCCCGCCAGGCACTTGCAGGTGTAGTTGCTAGCAAAGCCATTTTTGTCCTGGCATAGTCCACCATTTTTGCATGGAAATCTGAAATCAGAGATCAGACATTTAACAAAACCTGCACAAGCCATGTTATATTCTGCTGGTGAAATCCACCTTGGTAGAAGTTTTGTTCTAAACATTAATGTTTAGTTTAAAAATAAAAACTGTCAGGAGGCTATTGGAGCAGAATCTGTGGGTCTTATAGATTTTACAGCTGCCACTAGAGTAACTGGGTTTTATTTATTGATTTACTTCATTTATATCTCGCCTTTCTAGCCAACGGCAACTGAAAGCAGCTGACATTGTTCTTCCAGCCTCCACTTTATCCTCACAACAATCCTGGGATGTAGGTTAGGCTGAGAATGTGTGACTGGTCACCCAGCAAGCTTCCATGGCAAAGTGGGTATTCAAACCAAGATGTCCCAGATGCTCGTTACAATGTAACCACTTCACCAACCTGGTGTCATTGTACTATATACAAGGCTGAATATTATATATACATTTCTATTTTATTTTTTTAAAGCTATGATTTGTGTAGTGTTTTATCATTTACAGTGCAAAAGCTGTCAGATCATTATTCTGTAAGACAAGCCCAGCCTCCTGCAACTTGAGCCTCCACAAGCAACTTCACAGAAAGACTTCCCACATCAGATCGATAGAATGGTACATATTCACTGGGCCAGAAAACAGGATGCTAACATGTTTCCTTCCTAGCGATACAACGGGGCACCGCCAGAGAATGCACAGCCTACCTCCTTTTTGTATTGATTTATGGTGCTGAGGTCCAGGATGCACCTCCTGGTTTTTCAAAGACTTTCCCTCACCCTGAGGCCTTAAAGAAAGATGCAGATGAACTTGGCGCTGATCTCTCATTTTTCCTTTGATTTGCCTGGCTCCAGTTTGGGGAAAGAAAGTGAATGCTCCCTGCCAAAGCTGTTTGTATTTTATTTTTGGGAACATCAACACAACAGCGTATAATGCTCCTGAATCAGCCGCTGAAATCGCTTCTTCTACATGGAAGCCAAAGAGGCAGAAGTCCTGCCTCAAATGGTTTTGGTCACACTAAATGGAACGGCAGGAAGTCACCAAACTGGAGACCCAAAAGATGCAGTAACCATTATGGTTTCCCTACAAGTAAGGTGTTTTGCACCCCTGAATACTAAAATGCCCAGCCTTCACTCCTGTGTTGGAAGGGAGAAACTGAGCAGTGAGTCCTAATTGCAGGTGCCAGTGCAAGTACTGCAGGGGAAGACTGTCCTCTGAATGTACACTAACACTTCCCTGTGGGCAGATGTTTGTCTCAGGCAGTATTTTCTTCTAGCAGTGGAATTTACTGTAGCCCAAGTCTGAGAAACTCTTCTGCTCATCCCCATCTATTTCTACTACAATCTCTTACCCTGCTTTTTCACATGGCCCTGTCTTCAGTTCGCAGTCCTTTCCGTGAAATCCTTCAAGGCACAGGCAGGAATACTCTCCATCTCGGTCATAGACACACTGGGCTCCATTCTGGCAAGGGGTCTGGTGCTCACAGATATGCACATCTGGAGAAAAAAAGGAGTGACTGAAGGTTAAAAGTGAAGATACTCTTGCCATGCATACATATGGCATGTATGCCCTATGTACTTCACAGACTGGCTTTAGAGAAGAAAACTATGATGCAACTGAGATAGAAAAACTTACAATATGGAGCTACCAGCCACAGTGGAGATGGAAGCCATGCCAACCCGACTGGGTCTGTTGAGTACTGAACAGCTAATGGATGAATCTGGAATGGGAGTTAATTAAAGTTGCTACAAGAAGGTATAGAACCTACCTGCAAACATAGAACACATGAAGCTGCCTATCCTGAATCAAACGCTTTGTCCATCAAAGTCAATATTGTCTACTCAAGACGGTCAGTGGCTTTCCAGGATCTAAGACAGAGGTTTTTCACATCACCTACCTGATCCTTTTAACTGGACATGCCAGGGACTGAACCTGGGACCTTCTGCATGCCAAGCAGATGCTCTGCCAGTTAGCCATGGTCCCTCCCTAAACAGATCCCAGACACTGACTACTGCTTAGTACACTGATCTTCAGCTGTTGGAATGGGATGCAAAGGTGGGCCACATCCTGATTTAACATGGGTCCCCATGGCATGGAAAATATGGCCACCAATTTAAAGTAGCTTCATTTCGCTATTTGGTTATTTTCTGGGCTTTTTTTGTAGCAGGAACTCCTTTGTATATTAGGCCACACACTCCTGATGTAGCCAATCCTGCAAGAGCTTACAGGGCACTTAGTAAACTCCAGGAGAAGTGGCTACATCAGGGGTGTGTGGCCTAATATGCAAATGAGTTCCTGCTACAAAAAAGCCCTGATTATTTTCTCCACCTAACTCACAGGGGAATATCTTGTAATGGAAAACAGGAAGTCCTACCTAATCTGCTGCTTACTAATAAGGCTTTATCACTCTTCTGTTCAGGCAATTAGTTCACTAGAATGATGAAAAACCTGATGAAGTCCCTACGCAAATAATGCAGCTGCTCCAAGTCAGCTAGAAGCAACAAAGAAAGTTCCAACAGATCAAACAGTGAAGATGCAGCTGACAACCAGTATCAGAGAGTTATATCAGCACCTCACCCTCCACTTCATGTCAGACACTGTCCTAAGAAAGTAGAGGTACGACTTGGCTTGACTATCCGATGCCTATTGCTATAGGCAAGAAAAAATAGAGCAGTGTAGGTCAGTTGCATGATCTGAACCACAAGAAGTGCAAAACCAACAAAGTCAACTTTGTGCTATGTCAGAGCAGAGGAGCGCAGATGACATCCTAGCAGTTCAGATGGCTTCTCATTTAAACGTCATAGACGGAGTAAGCAGGAGCCCAGGAAGACTCCAAGTCAGAGGTTTCTACCTTCTTCACCCAAATAATAACTAACATGTGGAATTCACTGCCACATGGCTACAAGCAAAGACAGCTTTAAAAGGGGACTGGATAAACAAGCAGAGGTCCATCAGTGGCTATTAGCAACATGGAATAAATGAAAGACTATGTCTGGGGCAGTGATACTCTGTATTCTTGGTGCTTTGGAAACAACAATGGTAAGGCTTCTGGAGTTCTGGCCCTGCTGGTGGACCTCCTGATGGCACCTGGGTGTCACGGCTGGGGCCGGGTCAGGCAAAGTCCAGGGGCAGTCCGAGGTCTGTAGCCAGTAAGCAGGAGGGTCCGAGGCGCCAAATCCAAATCACTGTACAAGTATCGCAGGTCCGAGGTCCAGAAGCCGAGGTTAGGGAGTCCAGAAGTCACAAGCCAAAGTCAGGGAGTCCAGAAACCAAAGTCAAGCCGGAGTGGATGCTAGAAAGTCAGGGAGATGACTAGTTGCTTCCACAAAGCCTCCTCCCAAAGCCTACAGCTATATAGCCCTCTGCTGGCTGTTGCCCATTTGGGCTAATTGCTGGCTCAGAGAGGCAGCCAGGATCCTGTTGCAACTCAAGCATCCTTGCTCTTAGAAGGGCCAGAATCCTCTCAAAACTCAGGGCTCAGGGAGCGTCTTGCTTGTGAGCGTGCCGCCCTCCTCCGATCCCTGAGGTCCTGACGGAGGCGGTCACGCACACGCGCCACCCGAGAGGGCGAGGCAGGGGGGCTGGGATCTTCTCCAGCAGGAGGCAGGGGCACTGGTGCAGGCTCAACTTACTCTGCAGGGTCCCCAGCACCCATGACACTGGGTTTTGGCCACTGTGTGACAGTGCTGGACTGGATTGCCCATTGGCCTGATACAACATGGCTTCTCTTATGTTCTTATAAAGGTAAAGGTAGTCCCCTGAGCAAGCACCAGGTCATTACTGATCCATGGGGTGATGTCACTTCAGGATGCTTTCTTGGCAGACTATTGAAGGGGTGGTTTGCCATTGCCTTCCCCAGTCATCTACACTTTACCCCCAGCAAGCTGGGTACTAATTTTACCAACCTCAGAAGGATGGAAGGATGAGTCAACCTTGAGCCGGTTACCTGAGCCCAGCTTCCACTGGGATCAAACTCAGGTCATGAGCAAAGCTTGGACTGCAGTACAACAGCTTGCCACTCTGCACCACGGGGCTACTGGAGGTAACTGAACCATCTAGTTTGTCACTGTGGGAAACAGCATGATGAACTAGATGGACCATTCATCTAATCCAGAAGAATCCATGGTATGTTCTGACATTCCACTTAACCCTCTCCCACTCTAATAATCACACAACCCACCCAGAACTCTCAGGAGATTGTGGGACATGTCCATAGGTGCAAACTATGCGGTGGCTCCGGGGCTTGAGCCCCTCCTGGATTTTCCTGGTGGGGGCTAAGCCCCCTTCGGGCAACTAACACAGGACTTGGGGGCTTCCAATTTAAATTTTCAAGGAGGAGAGATCATTATCTTCAAAGGCATGAATGGGGTGGTAGAGTCTATGTGTGATTTTCCCTCTGGACTGCAAAGAAGTTAGCAGTGTTACTGACTTTACAACCCCAGCTTCTTACAAATGCTAACTGAGCTAAAACAGAATAAAACTTTGTTTGTCTTAAAGGTGTTACTGGACTCAAACTTTGTTCAACTAGTTAATGATTGGGGGGAGGAATAACACTGTATTGCTATGTTGCATACATATTGCTATAATATTTGGGGGTTCTTTTGGCAGATAGATATTTTGTGTCTTCTTCAAGCCTATGATTGTTTACATTCATTTATGTGAACCAGATCCTTTTGAAAATTAATGGCCCCAGCAAGCCGTTTTTTTCTTCTCAAAATGACCACACTATTAAAGATTGGGTCAAGTAGGTGTGTATTGACAATTGTTTACCACCTAGGCATAGGGTTGCCAATCCCCAGTTGGGGGCGGGGGATCCCTCAGTTTGGAGGCCCTCCCCCTGCTTCAGAGTCATCAGAAAACAGTGGGGGAAGGGAAATGTCTCCTGGACACTCCATTATTCCCTATGGAGATTGATTCCCATAGGGTATAGTAGTGAATTGATCTGTGGGTATCTGAAGCTCTGGAGGGGCTGGTTTTTGAGGTAGAGGCACCAAATTTTCAGCATAGCATCTGGTGCCTTTCTTCAAAACACCATCCAAGTTTCAAAAACATTGGATCAGGGGATCCAATTCTATGAGCACATGATATGTATATTTGCAGATCTTAAAGTGACTATTCTAAAAGTGAAATTCAAAAACAGGATACAGCAAGAGACCTCTGAGATACCACTATAACCACTGGCCAACTCCCACCTTTTCCTGGGTTTGGCCCAGTCCATCAGCATTGTTGGGGGGATGCTCCCTAAATTTATGGAGAGGGAGCTTCTCCATAAATTCATAGGTAGTGATAATGGAGGCCCCTCCCTGTGATGTCACTGGCTCCTCCCTATGATGTCACTGGATCAAATGCCTCTGGCTGGGCCCCAGCCCCCCCCCCCCCAGGAATTGAAAAGTCTATGCCCCTGGATGTCCTCGGAAGTCCATATGATAACGTAGAACACTCAGATTGAGAACTGTCTTTTTGCATTGTAAACATTGATATATTTTTTTCATGCAGACTTTACACATGATTTTCTGATCCTTCTGTCCAGCTGGAGTAACCTACCTTTATCACAGAACTTGCCAGCCCAGCCATTTTGACAGATGCATTGCCAAGGTTGGTGGCATGTTCCATGGGTACAGCCTAGCATCCTCACACACTGTTCACAATATTTTCCTTCCCAACCTGGGTCACACCTGCAAAAGAACAAGGAAGGTCAAGGCATGTAGAAAAAGCACCACCACATAGCGTGCAAAAAAGGAAGGAATTTTATAGTATCACAGGTATAATGTCTTCTAGGTCACTGCATTCAGATTTCATTTAGATATATCAGCTTCAATTCCTAGATAAGGTGTTAAATGCTTGTAGTTACAGGGTGAGGGAACCTTGGTGAGCAACCCTTCCAAAAAATATTATATCCCTCTTCTGAATTTTCTACTTTCATTTTTTAAAATCAAGTTCTAATCATTTTTATTGCAGAGATAAAAGGGGAAAGGTGCAGGTCATTTTTGTCCTAAATGCCTAGGAAGGAGGGAAGATGAGGAAGGAATAAATTCACTGAAGCCGAGTCAGTTAATCCTTTCCTGGCCAAATTCATTCTTTTCTGCTCTATCCCATCACCTTTTCTTCCTGGGTCCTTTGCTTTTTTTCTTAGACATTTCTCTCCTTTTTAATAGGGAATGCCTTCTACATTTGCAGTAGGAAATTTGCCTCGGTAACTGGGACCAGAAGAGGAGCTTCACTCAGCTTCACTCAGCCCTAGGATTGCCAGATCACTCCTTGCAACTGGCGGGGGATGGGGGAGACTTACCAGGAGAAAGAGAAAGGCCCTGGCCACTTCACTAGCACTGCACAGGAAGTGATGTTAAGACGCCAGTGAATTCCAGGTGATGCTCTGGTATTTTTTTTGGGGGGGGGGAACTCTGTGGTGAAACCAGCTTTAACCATAGAGCTTTTGCCCAGAAGTTGTTGTCTTGATGACATCAATTCCTTTGTGACACTACTGAGTGGCCTGGGCCTTTCTCTTTCTCCTGGTAAGGCCCTCACTGGCCAGCTGATTGGTGGCTGGGGTGGGGGACCACTGCCTCCACTCCACAGTAACTGGATTTAATAATTAACTACTAGCCACTTTGACATCACTTACAAAGTTGCAATTACTTGCATCAGCTACTATCATCTGCATTAAACTATAAGCCAATTCGATGTAACTTGGCCTCACCCCACACATTGCGAGACTCCTACTTATAACATCATTCTGTGTTATCCAACAAATCTCAGGGTTTAGGATGATGGGGCCCTTGCCACCCTAGCCTGCCCAGTGTATTGACATCCTTCACCCTGAAATTTCTGACCACGAGCCTTGATAGACCATGAAAGAAAATCCATTCAGTTTTTTCTGGAATAATATGGAGTATGACTTCAAAAGAACACCACGAGAATTCTTACAAAAAGTCATGGCATACAGATGAGGGTGAGGGGCAAGAGGAAGGGCTTTAAGAACAGGAGACCATAAGCGCCATCATTTTGTGGCCCCAACTACCATTCCCTGTTTCTTTAATTATTGCCCTTGGCTTTTGTAAGAAAACAATCTAAATTTGATAGATGGGTGGGTAAAGATAGGGTTGCCAAGTCCAATTCAAGAAATATCTGGGGACTTTGGGGGTGGAGCCAGGAGTCTTTGGGGGTGGAGCCAGGAGAAATTAGTGGTGGAGCCAAGATCAAGGCTGTGACAAGCATCATTGAACTCCAAAGGGAGTTCTGGCCATCACATTTAAAGGGATAGCACACCTATTCAATTCCTTCCTTCCATAGGAAATAATGAAGAATAGGGGCATCTTCTTTTGGGGCTCATAGAATTTGACCCCCTGGTCCAATCTTTATGAAACTTGGGGGGTATTTTGGGGAGAGGCACTAGATGCTATACTGAAATTTTGGCGCCTCTACCTCAAAAAACAGCCTCCCACCCCCCCACATCTCTAGGAATTCCCTTCACCCAGCTGGCAACCCCCACCACCCAAGAGGGAATATTCTCCTCCGAGCCCTTCTCCCCCCCCCGCCGCCCAACTGTAGAAATCTTCAGCCAGTGAGGGCATGCAGGCAGTTCCCTAGAACTACAAAGAATTCCAAAAGTCCAGATTCCCGGAGGGGGGGGGCTTAGGTCCAGCCGAGGAGGACTTTTGTTCTCCACCTGAAGCACCCCCCCCCTGCGCATTTCTAGGCATTTCCCATCTTGGCTGGAGCTGACCTCCCCGGCCCCCCGCCGCCCTTTACCGAGGCTCTCCAAACCGGCCGGGGCACCGCGCCTTCCCTCTTCAGCGCAACAAGAGCCTTCCAGCCGCAGGGCCAGCCCGGCTGCGTGCTGCCTTCCCAGCCGGACTCCACTCCCGGTGCCTTGGCTCTCTCCAGTCCCCGCCCCCCCGGGCCTGGCTGAGCAGCGAAGGCTGCAGGGAGGCCTCCGCTTGGTCCCCGCGCCCGCAACGCCTGACCGGTGCTCCTCCAGCCACCAAAGGCGAGGGCAAGGCAGGAGGCAGGGCCCTAGGGAAGCGCTGTGGCTCGCCTCTAGCAGCAGTGGTGGGCAGCCAGCCGGGAGTGAGGCACGCCCGGCACCGCCGTCGCCTCTGGAGCCGCTGGCTGGGCTGCCCTCAAGGGTGGGAAGGGACGAGAAGCTGCTGGGTGGGAAGGGTCACCATTCCCCCCCGCTTTCCAGATTTTTGTCCAGCGGGGGGAGAAGGTTCCAAACCGGGGGTCTCCAGGCCAAGCGGGGGATTTGGGATGCCTAGGTAAAGACCATCAGAAAAATGAGGCTTTTTCATTGGCTATGTCTGCCATAGGGGTTTATTACAGGTGACATTCAACATTTGATGTGGAAAATCACACATCATCGACAATTGATGGCTGAAATGAGAAAAGAAATGTGTTTACTTGTCCATCTCAGTAATATCCAAACTGTTTTTAGTGGGAATAGGTTTGTGCCAGTGCTAGGCATTCCTACATTAAACTGTTAAGTTAAGGGGCTGGCTACTTTTGGGTTTTGAAATTAGTCAGACACAGAGAACTAAAACAATCTTTGCTGTTTATTTTTGTGTAGATGGAGAACATACTGGGAGGGAGAACAAAGCAGCAGTACGCACCAAGATGGTACTGTTCAATACCCTATTCAGTGACACAGGGCCTTACAGTTAGTCAGCTTAAATAATGATGCTTTAACATACCGAAGGTTACGCTAGTAAAATGTCAATTTATCGGCTTTGCGCCAAAGAAAAATGCACAGCTGCACTTTCTTGAAGGATAACAGATGCTCAATCTCATGCTGTTGATTGCATAACTGCAATAGGAACAACCAAAACACCTCACACACACAAATCTAGTGGGAAAATATCACCATGTATATAATTAACTTTTTGAGTCATCCAGAGGAGACAAAAATCAGAAAGTCAAGGCAGACCCCAGACAGACTAACCTGATCTACACTGGATGACCATGTGACCAAGGCCAACACACAACTTCTGTCCCTATTCTTTTGTATTAAATTGATCTTAGATTGAGAAATTTTCACTGCTTTAAAGTGCTTGAACTGCATGGTAACAATACTAATTCTGTGGTATCTTCTTGGCTGCTGTTAATGATGTGCGATTTATTCTTCTTTGTACTAGAAACACCTGAGTCTGCCAATGCGTACTAAATTTTCAAAGCACGAGTCAATATTCATGATCTCTTGACAGTTAAGGCATAACTAATCCATGTTAAGATGATCCTGAGACTGTACTATTGCTTAAGACCACAAGAAGTGTCTTGAAGAACCACACCGTTGTCCAAGGAGTCCAGAATTCTTTGCAAGAATCTGCAGAAATCAGCAGAGAAAAGGCTAGAAGATTATGAATGAATTACCAGCACATTTTCCAGGACTAATAGCACCCACCAGGTGTGCATGTGTGTGTGTTCTGAGTAGGGCTGTGGCACCAGGAGAGGTTTTATATATATCCACCCACACAAGTTTCTCAACTTCAAATCTCCCTCCCTCTAGGGTTCATACTTGCCCCATCGGGGAAAAATATAGAGGCAACATGAAAGCACCCTGTGTGTATATAGCAGCTCCCATGACCAATGTGAGGCTGGGAAAACACTTGTCTCTTGGTGCCATGTCCCCAGTCTGAATCAAGGGGCCCCCATGGCTGCTATTTAGCAATTTAAGTTTCTCATCTCATTTCATTCACAAGAACGGCAGGCAAACAGAACAATCTTTAGGAGAGTTATGCCCTTCAAAGTCCAATTGATTTAGAAGGAGGTGTAACTCTGTTTAGGACTGCACTTGCACTGCATATTACTTTCAATGCAACAATGAGTGGTGTAGATTAGCCCTCAGAGATGGCTTTGAAGCCTCTCTTTGACCAACTCTTACCTACCAGCATGCTGTAAATGCAGAAATTAGATGAATGGCTTAGCACTGGAACCTGTTTTGACTAGCATGGCCCAGCCCTGAACTATAAATGTGAAAGTAGCAATAAAGAAGTGTAGGATTCTAAACAAGCACACAGTGCATTTTCCTTACTACAGAGGAATCACAGCCCATTCTCACAAGTGAGAACAAGGGAAAGAATGCATGGAATACAACTGCCATACACCCTAGGGCAGGGATGTCAAACTCATTTGTTATGAGGGCCAGATCTGACATAAATGAGACTCTGTCGAGCTGGGCCATGTGGGTCATAAAATGTAATGCCAAGTAGTTGGGCTGGGCCATGTGGGTTATAAAAAGTAATGCCAAGTAGCAGAGATATAAACTTTATAAATGACACACACAAACACAAAGATTTTTTAAAAGCTTAAAATAAGACATGCTTAAAACATTAGCACTCATTAGGTGCTTTCTTTGTATCTCTCCCATGTGATCCAGGGAACTAGGCAAAGGAAGCTCTGGCTCTTTCATTCCTTCCCCAGGGGACCAGGAAGGGGAGGAGCCTCAGCCAATAGAAGGAAGAGAGGCTTGGCTCAGTAGCTCTACTGTATGATTGAGAGAGCTTAGCGAAGCAAGCTATTCCTCCCCCCTTCCTCTCCAAGGGAGGAGTCTCAGCCAATGGAGAAAAGAGAGGCTTTGCTTTGTAGCTCCTGTGCGATTGAGCAAGCCTGGTAAAGCAAGCTGTGATGCAGAAAGAAGTAAGAGAGAGGGAGAAGGAAGCAGACAACAGCTAGTTGTTTGGGGGCCTGATAGGAGCCCTCTGGGGGCCTGATTCGGCCCCCGGGCTGCATGTTTGACACCTCTGCCCTGGGGCCTTACAAACTAAAGAAGCTAAGCACTTACTAGGCAAATTGGAGATTCTCATTCACAAGTGTAACTGAAAACTGTATGGGTATAAACAGGACTTCAGTGGTTATAATCAGAAACAAAGTTTTTCATACTTTCTACCTTCAACTACTCCTTTTCATACTGTTTTGTCTATTGATCAGACAGAAGGGTCATGGGAGGTTCTGTCCAGGAGCACTGGACCTATATGAAAGGAAAGCCCACCACAACTTGTATGCAACATCTCTCCATAGCTGTACATGGCAGGGGAGGATCACAGGCAATGAAGCTTGCCTACTATTACTGATCTTCTCACTAAGCAACTTCTAAGGTGCCTTTCATATAGGCTCTTTAACCCACTTGGGCTTCTGAAAGCAAATGCATTCTTTTAAAGCAAGTGTGTCCAACATGCAGCCCATGGGCCGCATCTGGCCTGTGCAGGGCTCAAATCTGCCCCCAAAAGCAACTTCCTTCTCCTTCGTTTTCCAGGGCTGCTGGCTGCTGCAGTTGCATGGTAGCTTACTTTCCCCCCAGTTCCCTCAATGGCTCTTTGTTTCCTGCCTCCTGCCTCCCTCCCTCTCTTTTTCACACACACATGTGCATACACACACAGATGCAGAGAGAGAACTCTGTGGTTGTTTCCTGCTTCAAGAGGGAGAGATACAAAGAAAAGCCCCACTCTTGCTCTCTCACTTTCTCTCACCCACCCACCCACACAGAGAGAGATCCTCTGCTTTCTTCTCTTTTGGGGAAGAAAGAAAGAGAGAAAACAAAGTTGGAGTCCCATGATGACAGCTTCAAAACCAACATTTTATTCCAGGTATAAGCTTTTGTATAAGCACACTTCTTCAGAGGGAGGGTGGGTTGGTAGAATCTTCTGACAAGCATAATGTACATTAAAAAAAACATTTTAGCTTATTCTGAAAAGTATTTTTTTATTATTTCTCTGTTCCTATCTGGATTTTTTTTTTTCAAAAGGACTCTGATTAAGAATTAGAACACTTGGACTGGTTCTTATATCTTATAGAGTGCAGTGATTTCAGGTGCTAAATGATAATAGCACACATTGGTAATGAGACAGAAAACTAGGTCTCAATGCAGTCCAGGAAGATGCATTGTTTTAACTTTCATTATCAACTGCAATTCAGCAGCCGCTCTTTCTAATCCTTTGAAATTCCTTTGTAACAGCACTGCTGCTCTTAGGTCAGCAACTGAATGTTGTGGTTTCTAATGTCAGCCTAATATCCATTTATTATTTGCATCCTCCTGGACTGAATCCTCCTGGATGGAACTGAAACCTAGGTTTCTGGTCTCATTCACAACACTGGTATCTTCATGTCTACTACTTTACATATCACACCTAATCCAATTAAGCCTGCTATTGTCATTCACCTGCTATTGCCATTTGACATATGAAATTACCTTTATAAAATTTATATCTCCAGTACCTCATGTTACATTTTATGGCATGCATGGCCTGGCCCAACAAAGTGACACTTGTGCCAGAACCATCCCTTGTAACAAATGAATTTGATACCTCTGTTTTAAAGGTTTCATGCATTTGAAGGATAAATCATTGCCCTCCTGCAATTAATGATGCTTTAATTCAGGTTCTCCAAAAGCTTGTTTTGCTCAGATGCATGAAGCCAAAGTGAGTTTAACGGTCCACATAAAAGGAACCTAAGAGGTACACCAAGAAAGCTTCAGGCTTTTCTGCAACAAAGTTGAAAAACACTATTGTAAACCAGTAATGCTTGCTTTTCAAGTATGAGCCTCTCTGCGTAGACTTATAGAAAATAATTCCAGGTTGGGTCTTGACACTGATGCAAAATTGTCATAAGGGGTCTTGAAAAATGCATACATGTGGCCTATGACATAGTGATTGTCATTTATACAGACTTTAGGTATGCATTTGGTGTTGTGCATGTCCATAGCTTTTTGTGGAAGGGGAGAGATTTTATAACTGCTGCTTTCTCCAGCAATTTCCCAGTGCCAGAAGTAACCAATTGATATGCATATCACGCTCCAAAATGCAATTTTGGGCCCTAAAAATCATCTAGTTGTAGGTAGAAGAAGAAGAAGAAGATATTGGATTTATATCCCGCCCTCCACTCCGAAGAGTCTCAGAGCGGCTCACAATCTCCTTTACCTTCCTCCCCCACAACAGTCACCCTGTGAGGTGGGTGAGGCTGGAGAGGGCTCTCACAGCAGCTGCCCTTTCAAGGACACTTAACCACTACACCAAACCGGCTCTCCACCAGTGTCAGAATAATAAATGAGAGTTTTCAAATGCCAATTCCAGCCCTAGTCTGGGTTTCTAGAATGATTTGCCTCTTCCAAAAATGCAACACAGAAAAGGCAAAAAAACCTTATACATTTCAAATCTTCTCAGCTGTGATCTTGCAGCACATTATTTTTCTGATATCTCTTTGATAATACTAAGCTGTCTTGCAGGCAGCAAACCCACCAGGCATTCCAGGATTTAATAGGATCTAAATGATAGATGAATGTAAATCTTCTCAAGTCTTCAGCCCAACATGCTGATGACAGCACCAAACAACAGCCATTAAAAAGCCATATCTCCTAGCGGCTGCTCCTCGAGATCAGTCATGTGTGGTTTTAGAAGCATGTGCCATCTTAGAAAAACAATGAATATACTTTTAGAGCCTATTACACCTAATTACAAAACTCTGGAATTCACCTAATTTGATAGGTGTTCTATGTGGCACTTTTATATCACTGGGAAGTGCTATAAAAATCATGTGAAGAATTTAATGAGCACTGAATCTCGGCTTGCCTGGCACAGAATTCACAGGGTGTGGAGCAAGGCAGTATCTGAATAACTCATTCATCAAAACATAATTTTACCTGCATTTGCCGTCCTCTTCACAGCTGCCATGGGCCAAGTTACAGTGGTCACTGCAGTCATCACCTACAGCACAAAGTGGAGAGCAGGACTTAATGCATATTGGAGGCACACATGCAGGCAGACCCCTCCCCCAACTGAGATCAGCATGCGCCTGACTGGAATGTCATATCCTGTTATGGCAAGGTTGCCTACCTGGACAGACATGCTGCTACAGAAGTCACTGGAGCCCTGATTGAAAGCTGTATGTTTACTATAACATACTACAGTGGGTATATTTTACAAATCTTCTTCAACAGTGTCACTGAAGAAGATTTGTGCTTGATGTGCCATGCGTAAGAATTCCAGTGGTTGGAAACTGCAATATTGTGGACATCTTTCTACCCCTCCATGAGGAAGGTTGACTGAAACATGCTAATCAGCTAGCAAGCAATGTCAGAGTTGGTTTTGGGGCATCCCTTACAAGTTTTTAAAAATTATCTTCCACCGGGCTTTTAATTGATCCAGCAGGTGTCGCCTGAAGTTATCGCTTCCCCCAGCACCTTATTAGCACCTTACCATCTAGGTGCTTCAGTTATGTTGAATACTACTTTGATAATTCTGTAATTTTACAGATTCTGTAATCATGATATTGTCTAGTCTGAATGTGGTTTGTTTAATGTTTCTGTAAGATTTTAACCACTGATGCAGAAGAGGCTGAAGATCTACAACACCTTCTAGAATTAACACCAAAAAAAGATTTCCTCCTCATCATAGGGGACTGGAATGCCAAAGTAGGAAGTCAAACGGTAACCGGAACAACTGACAAGTTTGGCCTTGGAGAACAAAATGAAGCCGGGCAAAGGATAATAGAGCTTTGTCAAGAGAACAAGCTGGTCATAGCGAACACCCTTTTCCAACAACCTTAAAAGCGACTCTACACATGGACCTCACCTGATGGGCAACACAGAAATCAAATTGATTATATACTCTGCAGTCAAAGATGGAGAAGCTCTTTACAGTCAGCAAAAACAAGACCTGGAGCTGACTGCAGCTCAGATCATGAGCTACTCATTGCAAAATTCAGGCTTAAACTGAAGAAAACTGGGAAAGCCATTAGGCCATTCAGCTTTGACCTTGATCACATCCCTTATGAATAAACAGTGGAGGTGAAGAATAGGTTTAAGGAACTAGAGTTGATAGAGTGCCTGAAGAACTATGGACGGAGGTTCGTGACATTGTACAGAAGGCAACAATCAGCACCATCCCAAAGAAAAAGAAATGCAAGAAAGCAAAGTGGCTGATGAGGCTTTACAAATAGCTGAGGAAAGAAGGAAAGCGAAACGCAAAGGTGAAAAGGAAAAATTCACCCGACTTAATGCAGATTTCAGAGAACAGCAAGGAGGGATAAGGAGGCCTTCCTGAAGGAATGAGGCAAAGCAATAGAGGAAAATAATAGAATGGGAAGGACAAGAGATCTCTTCAAGAAAATTGGAGAAATCAATGGAATGTTTTGTGCAAAGATTGCCATGATAAAGAACAAAAATGGTAGGGACCTAACAGAAGCAGAAGAGATCAGGAAGAGGTGACAAGAATACACAGAATAATTATACAAGAAGGATCTCGTCCTGGACAACCATGATGGTGAAATCGCTGACCTCGAGCCAAACATTCTGGAGTGTGAAGTCAAATGGGCCTTAGAAAGCATTAATCACAACAAAGTGAGCAGAGATGAAGGTATCCCAGTTGAGCTATTCAAAGTCCTGAAAGATGATGCTGTTAAAGTGATGCACACATTATGTCAACAAATTTGGAAAACGCAACACTGGCCACAAGATTGGAAAAGATCAGTTTATATTCCAATCCCAAAGAAGGGTAATGCCAAACTATTCAAACTATTCAGTGCAATTGTGCAATGGTTCAAACTATTGCACCATTGCATTCATTTCATGTGCCAGCAAGGTCATGTAAAGATCCTACAAGCTAGGCTTCAGCAGTATGTAGATTGGGAACTACCAGAAGTTCAAGCTGGATTTCAGAGAGGTAGAGGAACTAGAGATCAAATTGCTAACATTTGCTGGATTATGGAGAAAGCACGGGAATATCAGAAAAACGTCTATTTCTGTTTCATTGACTACGCAAAAGCCTTTGATTGTGTGGATCACAACAAACTGTGCCAAGTCCTTAAGGAGATGGGAGTACCAGACCACCTCACATGTCTCCTGAGAAACCTGTATAAGGGTCAAGAAGCAACTGTCAGAACAGGATATGGAACAACTGATTGGTTTAGAATAGGAAAAGGAGTTTGACAAGGATGTATATTGTCACCCTGCTTATTTTATTTATATGCAGAGTACATCATGCGGAATGCTGGCCTGGATGAAGCACAAACTGGAATTAAGATTGCTGGGAAAAATATCAATAACCTCAGATATGCAGATGACACCACTCTAATGGCAGAAAGTGAGGAGGACCTAAAGAACCTCTTGTTGAGGGTGAAAGAGGAGAGCACAAAAGTAGGTTTGAAACTCAACATCAAAAAAACTAAGATCATGACATCTGGCCCCATTACACCTTGGCAAATAGAAGGGGAAGACATGGAAGTAGTGACAGATTTCACATTTCTGGGTTCCAGGATCACTGCAGATGGTGAGTGTAGCCATGAAATTAAAAGACGTTTGCTCCTTGGGAGGACAGCTGTGGCAAACCTGGGCATTTTAATAAAAAGTAGAGACATCAGCCTGCCAACAGAAGTCCGTATAGTCAAAGTGATGGTATTCCCAGTAGTAATGTATGGCTGTGAGAGCTGGACCATAAGGAAGGCTGAGCGCAGAAGAATAGATGCTTTTGAGCTGTGGTGCTGGAGAAGAATCTTGAGAGTCCCTTGGACTGCAAGAAGATCCAATCAGTCAGTCCTAAGGAAAATCAACCCAGACTGTTCCTTGGAAGGTCAGATGCTGAAGCTGAAGCTCAAATACTTTGGCCACCAAATGAGAAGGGAGCACTCACTGGAGAAGATTCTGATGCTGGGGAAGACAGAAGGCAAAAGAAGAAGGGGATGGCAAAAGATGAGATGGCTGGACAGTGCTACTGATGTAACAAACACGAATTTGAGCAGACTTTGGACGATGGTGGAAAACAGGACTTTGGCATGACTTTGTCCATGGGGTTGCAAAGAGTCAGACTCGACTGTGCGACTGAACAACAAGATTTTAATGTTGTAAGCCACCCAGAGGTCGCTTGCGGGATAGGGTGGGGTATAAATTGAAAAATTTTAATCTAATTGAATTTAATATATGGAAGAAGACACAGCATAAGCACATTAGTAATGGAATGAGTTTATTTGGACTAATATGAGGCACTTTGTATCAACATACAGTAATGTGTATATTGTTGCACTGAATCTGGAATGAATTTGTGATCTATGTCATTGTTTATGAATAAGATTATAATTTGAAATTAATTTATATTGTAAATTAATTAATCACAGTCTATTTTTGTTTTTTTCATTTTCTCCAGGGGAACATATCTCTGCCAGCTGGAGATCAGTTGTAAAAGCAGGAGATCCCCAGGCCCCACCTAGAGGCTGACAACCCTACCTATGACAGCAATACAGATCACAAGTCCCAATCATTTATACAAGAATGTTTGTGAACCATTTTGTATGAATCCAGTAGCACCTTAAAGATTAACAAAATTTGTGGTATGCTATGTGCTTTCATGAGCCACTTCTGCAGATACTTCATGTTTTGTGGTGCAGCCTTCTTACCTGTACAGAAAAACCCTCTCGAATATTTCAGTTTTGCATAGTTTGCAGAAGGCCAGGAGAGTGGGAGTTTTCCTGACCTCTTTAGACCATTCCACAACTCAGAAGACACAATGGAGAAAGCAGGTGTAGAGGCAGATGTTGATTTTGCCCATTTGCAGGTTGGCACCTGCAGAAGGCCCTGCTTACATGAGCAGAGTTGTTGTTGTAGGGCCAAGACCATGAAGAGCTTTGTATGTGATAGCCAATACCTTAAACTGACTAATTCACTAACAAATGAGCAACCCATGGAGCGTCTGCAGAATGGGAGTAACATGCATACTTCATCTGCATCCATTTGTCCATGCCATGCATTATCTTTTAATACATCACAAGAACTTTTAGCACAATCAGTTTCTAGGGCAATGAATTCATAGTTCTCTTCTGCTTGATGCATGCAGTGCAGAGTTCTTCAAGGTTTCAGTTCTGTTGCAAAGGTACAGCAAGCTTCTCAGCAGCAAGTGCTTGTAGATGTGTGTCTTTTCTTCTTCATCCTTAGTTTCTGTTGTAGCTTTCTTACATTATTCACAGCTGGACAACAGCAAGACCCCAGTGCAGTGCTCAAATTACAGAGCACAAGAGGTTCCAGGCCCCCTACATCTTGTGATAGGTTAATGAGCACTGAATCTTGGCTTGTAGCTACTTTTCTACAAGGCTCATACAGGACCATTACTTCCACCCCAGACAAATATACTATCGCCCGCCTGATCAAACCCTTGAGGCTGATCTTGAGATGGAGAAGGAACTAAAGGAGGTGAGTAAAGCAGATATTATATATTGGGAGACTTCAACTATCCTCACATTGACTGGGCAAACCTGTGCTTTAATCATGCTGTAGAAATTAGATTCCTAGACATCAGAAATGACTGTGCTCTAGAATAGTTGATCACAAAATCAATCAGAGGGACAGTGATCTTGGATTTGGTTCTGAACAAGTTACAAGACTTTGTGAGAGATATAGACACTGTTATACCAGTTCGAAACAGTGATCATAATGCTATTAAGTTCACCATTCAGGTCCTGGAACGTTACCCCTAGAGTCCAAACTGTAACATTTGATTTCAAAAGACAGAACTTTACAAAAATGAAGGGAATAGTAAAAAAGAAGCTGAAGGTGAAACACAACAGGGTCAAATCCCTAGCAGAGGATGCTTGGAAGCTATTTAAAACCTCTAATTCAGGGTGTCAAACATGCAGCTCAGGGGCCAAATCAGGCTCCTGAGCAACTGGCTGCCATCTGCAAAAGAGCAAAAACCTCTGTTTTCTCAATTGGCTGAGGCTCCTCCCTTGGGGAAGAAGGTGGGGAGGCAGAGCTTGTTCTTCCAGGCTCTCTCAATTGCATAGCTACTGAGCCAAGCCTCTCTTCCTTCTATTGGCTGAGGCTCTCCCCCTCCCCCCCAGTCCCCTGGGGAAGGAAAGAGCCACAGCTTCTTTTGTACAGTTCCCTGGATCCCAAGAAACCACCTTTAAGACCAACAAGTGCTTTAAGTCTGTGTCCTTTATAAAGTTTATAACTCTGCTACCTAATCTTAAGTAGGTACACACATGGCCTGGTCCAACATGGCCCAGCCCAACAACGTGTCATTTATGTCAGATCCATCCCTCATAATAAATGAGTTCGCCACCCCTGTTTTAATTGAAGCCCATACAGAAGGCATTCCACAGTTTTGGAAAGGCACTGCCAAGTCTAAAACAAAGACTGCATGTGGAATTGAATTGAACCCAATGAATTGAACAGGAAGGACCACAGGCTCTGGCAAAAAAAAAAAGTCAATAAGTAGGCATACAAAAAGAGATTTTGAAGTATGGGTTACTAAAAGCATATAGACAAACAATAAACATATTTTAAAATATATCTGGAGCAGGAAACCAGCCAGAGTAGTAGTGAGATGTTTGGATGACAAAGGAATCAAGGGATTGCTAAAGGAAGATGGGGAATTGGCAGAGAAGTTCAATGACTTTTTTGCTTCTGTGTTCACTGTGGAAAGTGTAGGGCATGTTCCCATACCACAGCCCCTATTTTTAGGAAGGGTATCTGAAGAACTAAGCCAAATTGAAGTGACTGACAAGAAATTAAGTTCTAGACCAACTTGGGAAATTTAGAACCCATAAAGTCTCCAGGTCCTGCTGGCAAACACCTGAGAGTTCTTAAGGAAATTAGATGTGAGAGATAGCTGATCTGCCAACTAACCCATATATGTAACCAATCACCAAATTTAGCCTCTATACCAGAACACTGGAGAGTAGTAAATGTGACAACAATTTTTTTAAAAGGGATCCAGAGGGGAACCAGGAAATTACAGACCAGTCAGCCCAGTGTCTGACTGGTTAAATGTAGGGTTGCCAGGTCTTACCTGGCTGCTGGTGGGGGGACTGTCCTTGTGCGCACTTTACATGTGTGGTGCAATGATGATACCCAGAAGTGACATAATCGCGTGACAAGCTCGGTGCAATTATGCCACTTCCAGGTGATGTAATTGTGCTGGGCTTGTTGGGTGCCAACAGAGCTCTTCAGGGGTGGGGCTCCCCCTGTACCAGTGGGTTAGAGGCCCCGAAAATGGGGGAAGCCCATGAATGAATTCAGTGTACTGTGGCTCCAGTAAAAGCAGCACTGAGAGAAGACTCCTCATAGGGTTACTCCTATGAAACCGTAAATAATCCAGGAAATACGGTCTTTGTTCTCTCTAAGAGAAATTGAACAGAACGATGCCTCCAACTCCACCTGAGGTCCAGAATGCAAAAAATGGCAGAAGGCGACGCCTTGATAGGGAAAACGGACTGGGGGAACGATAAGAGGGTGTGCGTTCTAATGTTTTGCTGCATGTATTGTTTTATATTGCACTAAATGCTTATTTACACACTTTATGTGTGAGAGTAATAATTCAACTGGTGCAGTTGCCAGTCTTAGGCTAACAACCCTAAGAAGGTTGGGCCTGGTCCCACTCAAATGGCCATGAAGAACCACATTCTTGGGGCGGCTGTAGGGCTGCCTACCCTGAACTGGGAAATTCATGTATATCTGAGGGTGGAGCCTATGGAGGGTGGAGCTTGGGGGAGAGGAAGTAAAGTATAAGGCCACAGAGTCCATCCTCCAAAGCAGCCATTTTCTTCAGGGAAACAAATCTATGTTGTTTGGATATCAGCTATATTTCCAGGATATTTCCAGGTCCCACATGGAAGCTGGCAACCTCCTAGGCATAGGAGGTCCTGCTGCAGGAAGAAGGGATAGAACCTTTACCCCAGAAGAAATTCTGAAGCCTAGGTTTGCTTTTTAAGATCAATTATGGGGAACTGAAGCTATGAACAAATTCCTGAAAATCCCTTCTGGAATTGAGGTGGGGTGGCAATCCAGAACAAGAGCAGGTCATGGTCCTTTAATATAGATTCACGGTTGAATGGAGATAGAATGATGCAGAGATTCTGTGAGTGCCTAACTGATTGTCTCTGCTTCTCCAGGTCAGTCACCTCAGCCTCAAGGGTACGAACTCATTCCCTGAGGACCAGGAGCTCCTTGCATCGAGCACACACCCAAGACTTCTGTCCTGCGGGCAGATAGTCATACATGTGAAACTCAATGCAAAACACTGGAAAGCCCCCACCCCCCTCCTGGCATTCTACCTTCATGATAGCTTTTTAAAAATATGCAGTCCCCCTTTAAACCCTGTTTGTTTATGTGGCTCCCCACCTGGAGAGTCAACTTACCTTATTGGGAACATAAGGAATCTGGGTTCCTGGTCCTTACACAGCCCCCAGGCTAGGAGCCCTTTAGCTTGCGCCCTTCGACTCGCGCCTCTGGCAAGGCACAGCTTAATAATGCAAAGAGGGTGGGGAACACAGCCGCTCTAATCAATCAGGAACAATCACCTTCACCTTCAGCCCTTCACACGAACTCAGAAGTTTTGTAAAAGCCTTTGTGAAGTCTGTAATGTGTGAATTAGACCACACTTGTCAGTGCAGACAGTGCCAACAATGTTGGCCTTTTAGAAGGCTTCCAAGGTTGTACTTTTCAAGTGAAACCTATATAAGGGGCAGATTTTTAAACTGTTTTCTGGCAGGCAGTTAATTTTATTCTTGCTTTCTTTAGAAAGCTTTGATAATTTGCTATATGGTATTTGTGTATATTTAACTGGATTATGTGGCCTCTCGTCACATCTGCCAGCTATTTTTACAGTGTTTCAGAGTCCTATCTTTCTGCTGTCCACTCTCCAAGGTAGCTGTCACTAGCAAAAAGATGAACCATAACAATCCAAAAAGGGTCAATATTGACAGGAATTTTCCTTAACTTCTGTGGTGAGAACTGAGAAGCCGCTCACTGGAGACAAGAAACCAACAATGGATTTTAAAAAGAACTTCAAGCTAGAAGAGAGCAAGAGAAAGGTGGACACTGAAGGAAACAAATGGAGAAAGGGGAAGGCAGAGATTAGTAGATTACACGCCATCACCAGGCATGTCAAAAAGCACACCTACTGACCAGGTAAGACAATATGTCAAAGCTCTGTACTACTACTGCAATGGCAGCACTGAACATTGCTATGAATTAACACCTTAAAAATGGGACACCAACGGGAAACCAAAGGAATGCAACAGTTTGAGAAGGATATCAACTAGATTCTAAATAAATGAAAATGAGTAAGTCAATTGTGTTAATATGGGAGGTTAAAGGGTGGCATAGATACACCCCAAATTTTAAACTGCTTTGAGGAGCTATCCCCATTAAGCACTGTCAGTATGAAGGAAACAAAGTTTTTAAAAATTGTGTTAATATATAGCAAATGATACAGGATGGGTCAAAAGAGCACTTATGGGACATTTTTACTAAATAATACACATAACATTGCTGATGACGTGACAAAATTTCCACCCTATTACACCCCAGACCTGCAGAATTTCATAAGTGTAACCTTTTAGATTTTTCTTCATAAAAGAAATGAATAAGAAAGAAACCCTAAGCAAGTATAAAAGGTAAAAATAGTCCCCCTGTGCAAGCATTGAATTGTTACTGATGCATGGGGTGATGTCGCATCACATTTTCTTGCCAGATGTTTTGTTAGGGGTGGTTTGCCATTGCCTTCTCTGGTCTGATCAAGTTTAATACGGTCATAGACCAGTCAAATTAAATACAAATAACTTAATAAAATACAATCAGGTAAAACAATAATCAGAATAAAACATACACAGTATGATATAATTTCCCTCCAGAATACTAGTTAGGTTCCATAGCCAAGGCATTCAGTTGGTTATTTCCTTTAGGAATTGCTTCCGGAGACTTATAGCTCGTGAAGCAAATTTTGCCACACATAAAGTGGTTCTTTTATTCCTATCCGCCAATAATTTGTCTAGCTGATATCTAATATTTCTCCCAGGGACACTGGAACAGATCGGGAGTATATAGTCAGCCCTAATACACTGATATAATTTACATTGGAATAATACATGTTCCCTATCTTCCGGTTTCTTGTCCCCACAAATACACAATCTTTCCTCGTATGGTTGTCCTGTGTATCTGCCTTCAATAATAGCTGACGGTAACATATCAAGTCTGAGAAGGGTAAATGCTCTCCTATACTCAACTTTATCAAGATTATGCAAGTATGGCATCAGTGTTATTTTATGTAGCTCCTCTATTCCTGGTAAATAACCTTTAAGCTGATTCAAATCATGCTGTCTTTCGACATCCAAGATTCTCTGTTTAAGAAAGGGTTTAACCAGATTGTACTCCATGTTGAGCAAATATTGTTTAGATAGTCCATAATAACCCAACTTGGACTCCATTTCTCTAATCCACGGAGGCGCAAACGCGTCTCTTGCTATCAGCCCCGCCAAACTGGTGGGCTGAGTCATTAGTTTATACCAGTAAAGAATAGCAGCAATCCACAGTCTTGCTTTCACAGTGACCATACCCGTTTCTACTCTGATAAATGAGTTGGGAGCACATGGAGGGACTTGTAGTATATGCCTAAGGAACTTTGATTGCACTTTCTCCGCTAAATACCAGAGATGCTGATATGGTGTTATACTCAAGGGTGCCCCATATAGAATTTGGGCGAGGGCCTTGGCCTTAAAGACCTTAACTGCAGCCGCCACGTTCTGCCCCCTGGAGGTCCAATAGAATTTCTCTATGGCTCCTGAACTTTTTGCTGCACTTGTTGTAACATATTCCACATGTGCCTTCCTGGCCCCTGAGGCCTGAAAGACTACCCCTAGGTACTTAAAGCAGCGTGTCTGTTCAATAGCCCTATCGTTTATCTTCCCAATGATGTACCTTGGGTCTATTTGCAAAGGCTAAAATTTTGGATTTTGAATAATTTATTTCAACCTGATTAGCTTGGCAGTAAAGTGCAAGAATTTTCATTGCTCTCTTTAGCCCAATTGGGGTCCTAGAGACCAGCACTGCATCATCCGCATATAGAGGGAGCGGGATATGCCTATCTGCAATCTTTGGCGCATGCAGCTCTGGACCACTTAAATGTTCCCCCAGATCATTTATAAAGAGGTTAAACAATAGTGGCGCCAAGATGCAACCTTGCTTAACTCCCTTCCCTACTTTAATGGCTTTCGTGAGATGTCCCTTCGGATTTATCCTTGTCCTGATCTTGGTATTCCTATATAATGCTTTTATCAATGCCAGTAGCCTCTGATCAATTCCCATCCCTCTCAATTTTTCCCACAGTATGTCCCTCTGAACCATATCAAAGGCAGATTTAAAGTCTATAAAGGCAGCGTATAGGGCAGAGGTGCTGTTAGAGGAATATTTGGAAATAAGATGGTCTAATACTACACAATGATCCAGAGTGGAACAACCCGGTCTAAACCCAGCCTGTTCTTCTCTCAGGATGTTATTACACTCAATCCACTCCCACAGTTTCTCTTTAAGATGGCTGGCATATAATTTGTTTAGGATACTTAAGAGACTGATGGGTCTATAGTTATTTGGGTCATTTCTATCTCCTTTCTTATGAATAGGTACAATAATTCCAGTATCCCAGCCCGTAGGTACCCTCGCTGTCCTGTCTATTTCAGTGAATAATTTGGCAAGTACTGGAGCCCACCAGTCAGCATTTTCTTTAATTAATTCAGCCAGGATTAAGTCAAGTCCTGGAGCTTTATTAGGCTTCAGGGCTCCAATTAAAGATTTTATTTCTGAAGGCTCAACCGGAGGCCACTCTGGCAGTTCCTGACAATCCTCCGGGGAGGAAACCACCTCATCTGATGTCCCATACAGTGCCATATAATAGTTCTCCCATACTTCTGGAAGAATGGTATTAGTAACCTGTGAGGAGAGTCTACCAGAACCGCTATTTACCAACTTCCAGAATAATGACGGATTTTTGAATTTGACGGCCTGTCCCAGTTGTAGCCACGCTAATTCTTTTGCCTCTTTCTTCTTCCTAACAATTAACCTTTTATATCTAGATTTCTGTTGTTTTAATTGTTCTCTGTTAACTGCCTCTGGATCCGCCCTATATTTCAAATAGATTTTACTAAGCTCCTTCTTTGCCATCAAGCATTCATTATCAAACCAACCGTTGTTCTTCCCTCCCCTCCTTACTGAACTAGATATTTGCCCTTCTAATGGGGATTGGAAATGCCGAATGAGATCCTCATATAATTTGATGATCTCTCCCCCCTCCTCCGAAAGCCTGATGCCATTTGCTAATTTAGATATGTGCTCTTCCTCAAGAAATTCCTGCATATATTTCTTCTTTTGATCGTCCCATTTAATCCTAACATGTTGCCCCCCAAATTCGTTATTCCTCAGGAAACGATCCTCAATGCGGGGGTGAAGACTGGGGATTACAATATTCAGGGTAAGAGGAATGTGATCGCTGCCACAGTAGGTAGCCACCTTGAATGATTCAACACATGGCACTAGGTTCCCTGAAACAAGGATGTAATCAATTACGCTTAACCTTGTTCCAGACCAGTAAGTGTATTCCCCAGGGTGGTCGTTAGTATGGGAACCATTTAAAATTTTTAGGTCCAAGACCCTAGCCATACGAGATAATAGACGGCCCGCAAAGTTGCACTTTGTATCTTTAGATAATCTTTCATGGGGCAAATAGGGCAACTCGGGATACTGAAGACAGATATCGTGTCCCCCTTCTCTGGTCATCTACACTTTACCCCCAGCAAGCTGAGTACTCATACTCAGAAGTAAATCCCATGTCAATGTGGCTCCCAGGAAAATGGCCTTAGGACTGAAGCCTTAGACATTTTATCTTCTGAGTGATAATTTGTAACCCTTTAAAAAGAAAAAGTAAGTGAAAAGTGATCAACTTATTTGTCAGGGATACACACTCCCCTTCTCCACTACAAGAACATAGAACACCTGAATTAATCCCCTTCCCTCCACAAACAGGTATTTTCTCCACTACAATGCTACCTGCACTTCAGCAAAGTTGCTACATCCTAGCAACACCATTACACTAAGGAGTTGAGGAATGTGTTAACTCCTAAAGAAATAAGATTGTAAATCAAGTAGGCATGCAAGCTCATAAAAATTTTAATTTCTCCTTCTCAACTTTAATTTCTAGTTAAGAGGTGCTGGCATTTATTTCTGAAAATGTGCATGCCACTTTTCTGCCCCAAGGACTATTAAAAGTTGTTTATGTCATCAAAACCATAAAACAATAAAAATATAAAACCAAACTGAACAGCAGCAACAAAATGCAATAAAAAATCATGGCAGTGATGCAAGAGTGAGCGACACACAGAGCCTGCGATCTGTCACCATGGAGCTTGTGAGTAACCCATGGAGTAACCCATGCCTGGACTGTGACTACACACAAGAATGACTGTTGTTGGGTTCATGAAAGCATGCCCTGCTGAGACACTGCCCCCCCGCCCAGCCTAAAGAGATAGGCATAATCTGGAGGAAAAGAGACAGGAGAATCCCTTGCCACTTAGTATACCAGAGCAAAGCATATATTCTCAAAGAGGCTACAGCAGAGAAGCAATCTAGAAACATGAGTGGGTTCTTCTACCCTTTCACTTGGAAGCTACCAACCTTCAGTTCCTCCACCTGAGATGAGAATTACAGCCTTTCCAAGGTATTAATTTCTGTTTATTTATTTAAATGTCTCCAAGGCTGTAAGTGAGCCATACTGCAGGCCAACCTGCCCTTCTTTTTCTCATTACTAGACTGGTTTGTTTTGTTTTAAGAGTCCCGTGGTGCAGAGTGGTAAAGCTGCAGTACTGCAGTCGGAGCTCTCTGCTCACGACCTAAGTTTGATCCCAGCGAAAGCTGGTTAAGGCAGACGCTCGATGTTGACTCGGCCTTCCATCCTTCCGGGGTCGGTAAAATAAGTACCCAGCTTGCTGGGGGGAAAGTGTAGATGACTGGGGAAGGCAATGGCAAGCCACCCCGTAAAAAGTCTGCCGTGAAAACGTCATGATGCGACATCACCCCAGAGTCAGAAACAACTGGTGCTTGCACAGGGGACCTTTCCTCCCCCCCCCCTTGTTTTGTTTTCCACCATGGTGTCTCCCTTTCACTTTTCCATATGGTTGCCAACTGGTCAGGGAGAGGGGACAGCCTGTCACTCTAATATAGATTTAATATGCAGAAATAGGCCTTTTAAGCTTTTCATGGCAAGGAGTTAACTGCTGCAGATCAAACTACTATTAACCAGACCGTTAGAGGGAACAGTTTAAAAACTGGCTACCTGACTGAATCTTCCACTGCCCTCTCCATGAACATCTGAAGTCTTTCTGGCTTCTTTCTCTTTGTCTCCTTATTTGTTTGTTTCTTCACAGTGTGCTGCCCAGAGAATAATGACTCAGGTCTCAAGCAAGCTTGTTGGCTCACATTGTCATATGGCATATCGACATTATCCACTTGGATGGGTTTTGTTGGTGGTGCTGTTGTTTTAGGCCTGGCTTCCCTTAGGTGGGTGCTGAAAATTCTCTTTTAGTCTCTAGGTACCCCACAGACTATGGCTCTGAGGTGAGGAGGAGGATTAAGTCTATTAAATTTGAGCAAATCTACGTGTAGATTAGTTTATTCCCTGAGGTATAGGTTTTACTGGAGCCTCTACTAGCCTTTGTTTTTACATGTGAGCATGTGACTCACAGCCTTTCTTAGAGTGTCCAGCAGGTGTCACTGCAGGCCTTAAAACTGGGGCAGGAGGGAGAATAAAGCCAAAATATTGGACAACTGAGACAACTGCCAAAGAACAAACGAATTAAGCGTCAGCACTGTAGGGTACAACATGTCATATCCTAGCTGCATGGTACTCTTTCCTACAGAATTTCTTAACCCAAAGCAAAAGGGCTCAAAAGACAAACAAAGGGACAACCAGGGAGGAGAAGATTATTAACTGTTTCCTCTCCAGTCATTTTCCTATTCAAATTCCCCTTCTAACCCCTCTAACTATGGTGGAAAATATCCTTCTTTTCCTTTCCTCCTTCTTCAGAGGAAAAGCAGATAGCAGGGGGAGTTTGGAAGAGGGAAACAGATAGAATCATAGAGTTGGAAGGGACCTCTAGGGTCATCAAGTCCAACCCCCTGCACAATGCAGGAAACTCACAAACACTTCCCCCTAAATTCACAGGATCTTCATTGCTGTCAGATGGCCATCTATCCTCTGTTTAAAAACCTCCAAGGAAGGAGAGCCCACCACCTCCCGAGGAAGCCTGTTCCACTAACGGTCAGGAAGTTCTTCCTGATGTTGAGCCGGAAACTCTTTTAATTTAATTTCAACTCATTGGTTCTGGTCCTACCTTCTGGGGCCACAGAAAACAATTCCACACCATCCTCTATATGACAGCCCTTCAAGTACTTGAAGATGGTGATCATATCACCTCTCAGTTTGGTGTAGTGGTTAAGTGTGCGGACTCTTATCTGGGAGAACCGGGTTTGATTCCCTACTCCTCCACTTGCACCTGCTGGAATGGCCTTGGGTCAGCCATAGCTCTGGCAGAGATTGTCCTTGAAAAGGCAGCTGCTGGGAGAGCCCTCTCCAGCCCCACCCACCTCACAGGGTGTCTGTTGTGGGGGAGGAAGGTAAAGGAGATTGTGAGCCGCTCTGAGACTCTTCGGAGTGGAGGGCGGGATATAAATCCAATATCTTCTTCTTCATCTTCTTCTTCTTCTCAGCCGCCTCTTCTCCAGGCTAAACATCCCCAGCTCCTTCAGCCTTTCCTCATAGGACTTGGTCTCCAGACCCCTCACCATCTTCGTCGCCATCCTCTGGACCTGTTCCAGCTTGTCTATATCCTTCTTAAAATATGGTGCCCAAAACTGAACACAATACTCCAGGTGAGTTCTTAGCAGAGCAGAGCAAAGTGATACCATCACATCACATGATCTGGACACTATACTTCTGTTGATACAGCCCAAAATTGCATTTGCCTTTTTAGCCGCCGCATCACACTGTTGACTCATGTTCAGCGTATGATCCACTAAGACCCCTAGATCCTTTTCTCACAGACTACTGCTAAGACAAGTCTCCCCCGTCCTATAACCATGCATTGGATTATTCCTATCTAAATTTAGAACTTTACATTTATCCTCGTTAAAATTCATTTTATTGATTTTAGCCCAGTTTTCCAGCCTGTCAAGGTCATCCTGTATCCTGTTTCTGTCTTCTTCTGTGTTTACAACCCCTCTCAATTTAGTATCATCTGCAAATTTAATAAGCATTCCCTCGATTCCTTCATGCAAATCGTTTATAAAGATGTTGAACAATACAGGTCCCAGGACAGATCCTTGAGGCACTCCACTTGTCACTCCTCTCCAAGAGGATGAGGAACCATTCACAAGCACTCTTTGGGTGCGATCTGTCAACCAGTTACAGATCCACCTAACGATAACAGGATCCAAACCACATTTTACCAACTTGTCAACAAGGATAGTATGTGGAACTTTATCAAAAAGCTTTACTGAAATCAAGATAAACAATGTCTACAGCATTCCCCTGATCCAGCAAGGTAGTCAGTTTCTCAAAAAAAGAGATCAGGTTAGTCTGACATGACTTGTTCTTGAGAAAACCATGCTGGCTCTTAGTAATCACATCCATTCTTTCTAAATGTTCCAGGACTGACTGTTTGATGATTTGTTCTAAAACTTTTCCAGGTATAGACGCCAAGCTGATGGGTCAGTAGTTACCCGGATCATCTTTTTTCGCCTTCTTGAAGATGGGGACAACATTCGCCCGCCTCCAATCTTCTGGCACCTCTCCTGTTCTCCAAGAATTCTCAAAAATAATAGCCATAGGTTCAGAAATTACATCCACAAGCTCTTTTAGAACCCTTGGATGAAATTCATCTGGCCCTGAGGACTTAGTTTCATTTAAAGAAACTTGGTGTTTATGTACTACCCCTATGCTGATCTTAGGTTGGAACTTCATACCCTCCTTACATGTTCAGATTTTGCCATGTTGAGCACCGTTTCCCTCAGAAGAGAAGACTGAGGAAAAGTAGGAACTGAGCAGTTCCGCCCTCTCTTCATTACCTGTTACAATTTCACTTTCTTGCCCTCGCAATGGGCCTACCATGTCCTTGCTCTTTTTCTTACTCTGAACATAAGAAAAGAACCCTTTTTTGCTGTTTTTAGCATCTTTAGCCAGCCTAAGTTCATACTGAGCTTTAGCTTTCCTAACTTTTTCTCTACAAGCACTGGTGATTTGTTTATATTCATCCTTGGTTATAAGGCCCTCCCTCAAATTCCTAAAGGAGTCTTTTTTATTTCTCAAGTCTTTATGGAGCCACTCCAGCTTCTTTAGGCTTTTTCCATTTTTTCTTCTCATAGGAATAGTTTGTTTTTGCGCTTTCAGTATTTCGCTTTTAAGAAACTTCCACCCCTCCTGAACCCCCTTCCTCCTAAGTATCTCTGACCATGGGATTTTACCCAACATAGTTTTATGTTTATCAAAGTTTGCCTTTCTGAAGTCCAACCTATAAGTCTGACTATGTATAGCTTTTCCCTTCCCTAAGACTGTAAATTCCAAAATCACATGGTCACTACTGCCCAGGGTGCCCACTATTTCCACTTCAATCAATTCTTCCTTGTTGGTGAGAATCAAATCCAAGATAGCAGATCCCCTTGTTTCCTTCTTCACTTTCTGGAAAAGGAAGTTGTCAGCAAGGCAAGTCAGGAATCTATTTGACTTTTCATTTTTAGCAGAGTTGGACTTCCAACAGATGTCTGGGTAACTGAAATCTCCCATGATCACTGTATCCCTTCTCTTGGAGAACTTTGCAATCTACTGTAGAAGTATCTCATCCAAGCCCTCTGACAGACTTGATGGTCTACAGCAGACCCCCACAATAATATCACTGTTATTTCTTACTCCTTTTATTTTTACCCAGAGACTCTCAACTGAGCTGCCATGCTCCGATTCACGTATTTCCTCACTATATACCTTCTTCACATTTACTGCTATGCCTCCGCCCTTTCTCATTTGCCTGTCCCTTTTAAATAAGTTGTACCCCTGAATCCTAATATTCCAGTTGTGAGTGTCATCCCACCAAGTTTCAGAAAGGCGTATTATGTCATAGTCTCCTTCCTTTATTAGATAGGCAAATAGTTAAACAACCTCTCCCTACACCATGTTTCCACAGATTCACCCCCTATTGAAGTTGTTTTTGGATTAGACAAACAACAAATAATACTAGTGTTTCCTGCCAGTTACATATTACTTAGGCCCTCAGCAGAATTCCATAGAAGACTGCACCATCACTAGGCAAAACTGTGAGAACAGCAATGAATTTTCCCTTCAGATGATACGTCCTGGCCTTTTAAATTCTTATCATAAAGAACAGGCATTCATTAGCATAAGGAAAGAGCTATAGCCTTATGATTTGTATAGGTATTCTTATAGTATTTGCTATCAAAGAAAATCCTTCATGCTAGCAGCCTGCCTGATGTCATAATTAAAATTTCAGCCTTAATTCACATTGGGACACAGTCAATAATACAGACACATATACAAAAACCCACTGGCAAACAATAGCCTCTGGACCTGCTGACCTTATACTACAATATATAAAGTCCAATCATACTGATGTCATATGCAGACCACCTTGAGTCTGAGGAGATAAGGTGGAATGTAAATGTTTTAAATAAATGCTCCTGCCCCAAATAGTTTTTTTAAAATTTCCTCCAGCTGGGGAAACAGACTAGAGGCCATTCATCTCATCTTATGTGCTAGCAATGCACCTGTCTGATGGGCAGCATAGGGTGTAGGACACATCTGTTCTAAAGCACAAGGTATCCTTGTAATCACTCTGCATAATGAACCCAGTTGTCTTTATTCCATATTCTCTAGCATATGGATAATCTAGTCATGCCACCTACACCCTCAGGTTCTGTTTAATCCTAGGTATTTTCCTGTCACAGTTCTAAATAAGTCCCATTTCTCTCAGACAATAATGCTTTCTGGCTGAAATCAAAGAAATTACTGACAATTAGCACATTACTTCCTCTTTGGTGTAGGACCTTACATATCAGTGAAGTCAAAGGAACATTTAAGAGATCCTCACCTTGGGCAAAATGGTGATGGGCCACTAGGATCCAAAGCAAGGACATGAGCTGAAGACAAAAGCTCCTGAGCATGGTCAGTGTGGCCCCACCGAGATAGTCACCTAGAAGAACAGGAAGGCAAAGTCAGACCAGTACTTTATTAATACTTCTGTAATGCTGCATCATGACGTTTTCATGGCAGACTTTTTTATGGGGTGGTTTGCCGTTGCCTTCCCCAGTCATCTACACTTTCCCCCCAGCAAGCTGGGTACTCATTTTACTGACCTCGGAAGGGTGGAAGGCTGAGTCAACCTGGAGACGGCTACCTGGCGAAAGCTGGGTTCAGGCAGCCGACTCCAGGTTGACGCAGCCTTCCATCCTTCAGAGGTCGGTAAAATGAGCACCCAGCTTGCTAAGGGGAAAGTGTAGATAACTGGGAAAGGCAATGGCATACCACCCCGTAAAAAAAGTCTGCCATGAAAACATCGTGATGCAACATCACCCCAGAGTCGGAAACAACTGGTGTTTGCACGGGGGACTTCCTTACCTTAGTGCTTTCACAGAATTTCATATGCTAAACACAATAATTCATATAATGAGTTAGCATTCTTCTTGAAAATACAGTAACAAAAGTTTATACAGATATCATTTTCTTTTTCAGGTGCTTTCAGGTTCCTGTCCTGTTCTCCTTGACACAGAAGCCCAATGAGCTAGAACTGTGAATTTGCAGGGTCTGTTGCTGGGCATTAAAAGCTACAGTTCAGAAGATGCATCTGCCACAGCTGATAAATTGGCATTTATTAGTAGGGGACAAGCTGTAGAATGAAACCTTACAATATTTGCTAGCCTCTGATAAAGTTGTTCCTTGTGTCTTTGGTATACTCAAGAGGGAAGGGAGAGCAGAAGATCAACTTCTTTGAATGTGGTAGGTACTGAATACTACCAGAAGTATACTTTGCTACTGTGGGTTGAAATTTGGGGGTGGACTGGAATATCATCCATCTGAAATTTAAAGCACTCCTGTCAAGCGCGCCTATTTCTGTAACATGGTTGTTTCTTAGACATAGAACAGGTCACCAGTTCTCTACTGCTACCCCCTTATTTACAACCATTGGGCAAGTTATAAATCCATCTGGCCCAAGGATGTTTATGCTACAGTGTGGCTGGTACCACTTTCAAGTCACCTCTCCCACAGGTTCACACAGACAACTCTTATCTTCTGCTAGAGAAGTGTGAGAAAGGAAGATGTTTTTAATAGCCTAAATTCCTTAGTAATAAAAAAAGATAGTGTTTAGCAATCTTTGAACCCGTGATTCAAGTATGCATCTGTAATGTAACTTTTGAAGATATCCTATATAGCAACTGTGTAACCCTGTATACATCATTACTCCCAAGGCTTGTGTCCTTGGT
This sequence comes from Heteronotia binoei, assembly GCF_032191835.1. Taxonomy (NCBI): domain Eukaryota; kingdom Metazoa; phylum Chordata; class Lepidosauria; order Squamata; family Gekkonidae; genus Heteronotia; species Heteronotia binoei. Next base: position 175,605,782 of record NC_083223.1, read on the forward strand.
ACAGCTTCTGAATTTCTAACAATAAAACAGTTTTGATTTAAAACAAAAGACAGCTTATTGAGAAATATTGGCGCTTGACATTTTGGGAGTAATCCCACTTGGGGATGTAACTGACTTGGAAACTTTCTACCCAAATGGCGGAGAGCTCCAGATAACGGAGAAGCCCTCAAAAACCCAGAATGACCAATTGGCGAAGATCAAGGACCCGACACAGCCCCGAGACAACCTCCGTGACACGTACTCGACGCTAGGAGGCCGGCAGGGCGAGGGTCTCTGCTGCACATACAGTGACTGTTTATAACCCCAACGGATTGGGGCCCCAGGAGGTCCACCAGCCTAATGGACAAAGCATCTGCTCGGAGAGAGGCGATCTTGGCGCTGCCCCCCCTACGCAAATGGATGGGAGATGACAGTGACCAGGGCACCTCGGAGGCAAGTGGTGGAGATGGTCGGGAAGAGTGATGCCCCGATCCGATCCCAGATGAGGAGGAAGAACAAAACCCTGACCCACGGGACTTCCTCCAAATGATGAGGTTAGAAATGGCAGAGATGGCCAAAGGCTTAAGAGAAGAAATGTGAGCCAGCAATGCATTTATGGCCCAAGAGGTGAGGAAGCAACTAGACCAGGCACACAGAGGGGGGCAACCACAACCCCCCCACCACTGCCGCAGCTGCTCCAGCAACCTCAGCCGCTGGTACAGCCACCGCCGTGAGATTACGGGCGAGGCCGTGAGTTGGATGCCACCTTTGATAGAGACCCCAAAGAGGTGGAATACTTTTCAATACAAGCCAATAGCTTTATGTTCTACTGGGGGCACACCTTCCCCGATGAATTTAACAGAGTGGATTACTTAGGCTCGAAATTGAGGGGGGCTGCCAAGAGATGGTACATAAGCCTGTACGAGACCAGGAGCCCTGAACTAGACATGGTAGCAGTGTTCCTACGAGCCCTTCTGATGCAGTATGAAGATCCTTTGCAAGAGACCCGAGCACAGACCTGAGGGACCTACAACAGGGGCCCAAAGCTGTGAAAGAGTATGCAGCCGAATTCCGAGCCAACGCGGCCAAGGTGCAAGGGTGGAATTCCATGACCTGCTGCTCAGCACCTCTCAGTGCAGGTCACCCTCATTTCCTGCCGGCTCGTCTTCCCAGGCGTCTTCTCCCAGCTCATCAACAACAATGATTTCTTTCTCCCATGGGGAAGATAGAGCAATTCCAGAGGGGCCTGAATGCCAGCGTACTGGATCGAGTGCTTCAACAGGCTCGCCCTACCACACTGGTAGGGTGGCTGCAACTGGTGGGTGAGGTGAAAACCAACATGAAGAGAGTGGCTCTCCAGCGTCAACAACAGCAAGGGGATAAGGGGGGATGTGAGTCTCGGCTGGGGGCAAAAGCAGAAGGGTGGAAAGCAAGTCAGTCTGGGGGAACAACTAAACCATCCACCCCTAGATGTTGCTTTCAGTGTGGTGACCCCAACCATATGGCGGCCAACTGCCCTGAGCGGCACCCACTCCAAAGACCAGCGCACCCAAGGCAAAAAAGGTGGAGGGAAGAGCGAAAGAACCCGCTAAGGGCAGCTTGGCGTCGGCAACCCCATGGGAGAAAGAAATCATTGTTGTTGATGAGCTGGGAGAAGACGCCTGGGAAGACGAGCCGGCAGGAAATGAGGGTGACCTGCACTGAGAGGTGCTGAGCAGCAGGTCATGGAATTAACGGCACTGCTGAGGGTGAGAATTACTGGGACCTTGTTTTTCATCACACTGACTTTACTGAATTCTAGCCTCAAACTTTTTATACATGCCCGAGCACTACTAGATTCTGGGTGTACCAGAGACATAATCACACCCAAACTAGTAGAAGCTCTTGGACTCCCTTCGAGTCCACTCCCACACCCCATACAATTTGAGTAAATGGATGAAGGGGCAACTCTGTACGGAGCAAACCCAAGGGATGCCAATGGGAACAGAAGACCACTGGGATACAGAAATTTTTGTTGTGGCCCCTTCTTCGTCATTTGACATTGTCCTGGGAGTAGGATGGTTGGCCAAACATGAGCCCAACGTAAAATAGGAGGACCAAATCATAGACTTTAGAGATGGGAGATGTGAGTCCCACCAATGGAACATGGAGTGGGGTCCGGAACCACCACCCCCAAATTAAAAACTATGCCTCAATATAGAAGAGGTGAAATCAATTCCCCATGAGTACAGAGACTTAAATAAGTGTTTAGTGAAGAAGAAGCGAATGAGCTTCCCCACCATCAAGATACGAACTGTGCTATAGAACTAATTCCAGGGCAGAGCCTCCCTCGAGCTAAACTATACTCCATGGAGTGGGCTGAAAAAGCAGAACTTCGCAAGTTCCTGGACAAGAACTTAAAGCGGGGGTTCATCAGACCGGCTACAGCCCCCCACGCTGCCCCTGTGCTGTTTAGGAAGAAGAAAGACGGGGGGGGGCTCAGGCTATGTACGGATTTTAGGGGGATCAATGCGATTTAGACCTCGAATGCGTACCCCATACTCCTAATAAAGGATTTATTAAGCACCATGTCAGAGGAAAAGATTTTCACCAAGCTGGATCTAAGAGACACTTACTTCCGGGTACGCATAAAAGAGGGGAATGAATGGAAGATGGCATTTAACACACCGATGAGACAATTCAAATACTTAGTCATGCCATTCGGGCTACAAGGGGCCCTGGGAGTTTTAATGAACTTTATAAATGAGGTCCTGTGAAAACATTGGTACCAAGGGGTAGTGGTGTACCTGGACAATACAATTATTTATTCAAACGACCTCCCCTCCCATGTGAAATTAGTGAGGGAAGGCTTAGCAATCCTCTATGAAAATCAACTGTATGCAAAATTATCCAAGTGTGAATTCCATAAGACCGAATTGGATTACTTAGGTTACAGAGTGTTGGGGAGGTGTTTGGCAATGGACCCCGCCAAAATACAAGCAATACTAGATTAGGAACCCCTGAGGACACGTAAACAGCTCCAATCCTTCATCGGGTTCGCAAATTTTTATCGTAATTTTATACAAGGGTTTGCACATACCATGCTCCCCTTGACGGACCTTCTCAAAACAAAGGGGAAAGGTCCAGAGGCCAAGAGCAAAATTAAATTGGACAGAAAATTGTCAGAAAACCTTCAACAAATTAAAAAGGTTGTTCACCAGCGAACCTATCCTGATTCACCCCAATGAATTAAAACCCTTCGTGGTCCAATGTGATGCCTGCGAAGTCGCTGTGGGGGCAATTCTCATGCAACCAGACGAGGGGGGGGGGTTCCTAAAACTGTGCACTTACATCTCTAAAAAATTCTCTCAAGATCAGAGGAATTGGTCAGTGTGGGATAAAGAGGCTTTTGCTGTAACGTTCGCACTAAAGACACTTTCTTGGCTAGAAGGGGCGAGGGTCCTGTTTGAAATATGAACAGACCATAAGAATCTGGAAGCCCTTACTGGTCGCAGGAAACTGACTGAGAAACAGATCCGGTGGACGGGATTCTTTGCTAAATTCGATTTTAAACTGAAGCACATCCCGGGATCTAAGAATTTTCTTGCCGATGCATTATCCAGATGTCCCCAACATAACAGCCAAAGGGAGGAGGTGATCGATTCACTCATCTCCCTCAGCCAATTAGGAGGAGTGGTAACTACCCACTCATAAGCAAAGTGCAAAAAAATGGAAGAGAAATGGGGGGGGGGTGAGAAAGATGATTGCTGAAGTGGAAAAGGAAGGAGATGCAATACCCGAGGGGGTAAAGAAAGGGGAGGGGGGTTTCTGGTACAAGGACAGTAAACTTTACGTACCAGAGAGCCTCCAAAAAGAGGTGCTCCAATTGTGTCATGACAGCAAGCTATCTGGGCACTTCGGATATGTAAAAACTCTGCATCTAGTGACTAGACAATTTTGGTGACCATTTATGAAAAAAGACATCTCTAATTATGTTGCTTCGTGCCCAATATGCTTGATGGCTAAGAGACGTGGGGGAAAGCCTCCAGGGTTGTTACAACCACTGGAAACAGCAACCAGACCGTGGTCAATAGTCTCATTGGATTTTATCGTAGAGCTTCCCCCTGTCAGGGGAAGACTGTAATTCTTGTAGTAGTGGACACTTTCTCTAAGCAAGCCCACTTCATTCCATGCTCTCAAATACCCATGGCTAAAAGACTAGCTCAACTATTCTTCCAACACGTGGATCCCAGCGACATTCCAAAAAAAAAAAAAAGCCAGAGATCTGCTCCTGGATTAGATACTGGACATTTCACACAGCGCCCCATACCGATTTCAACCCGGAAGAAGGGGTTGAAAACTGGAAAAAGCTGCTCTTTGTTAATAACGACTCAGGCATGCCTCACTACCGGGACAGCCGCGGGACTGTGTGAAAAGGTGAGAGTATTCCGGTAGCAGCCAGTTACTGAGTCGGGTCTGTCTGAAATGCCAGCAGAAACCCATTACTGTTCAGTAACTGACCAGCTTCCATACCAGAATACATAGGCTGTGTGAAAAAGCTCATAGAGCAGGTCACCAGTGTTTAGCAATCTTTGAACCCGTGACTCAATTATGCATCTGTAATCTAACCTTTGAAGATATGCTATATAGCAACTGTGTAACCCTGTATACGTCATTACTCCCAAGGCTTGTGTCCTTGGTACAGCTTCTGAATTTCTAACAATAAAACAGCTTTGATTTAAAACAAAAGACTGCTTATTGAGAAATATTGGCGCTTGACAACTCCAAACATTGTGGATGAGTTGCAGCTTGTCACCCTGAAGAGCAAACTGAAGTGTTTCTGCATTTCCATCCACCACCTATCCTTCTGCCCTGACCTGGATGCCCAGGCTGGCCTGATTGCATCAGACCTTGGAAGCTAAGCAGAGTTGGCCCTGGTTAGTATTTGGATGGGAGACCACCAAGAAAGTCCAGGGTTCTGATGCAGAGGCAGGCAATGGCAAACCACTTATGAATGTTTCCTGCCTTTAAAATTCTACAGGGTTGCCATAAACTGGCTGCACCTTGAGGGGGGGAGGGGGGGACACTATAATCTATCCTTCTAAAACAGGTTCTTAAGATGCTTTGGCTTATTTGTTGCATTTGTATCCTACCCTGATGAAGTATGAAGTCATTTGTTATGGAATCAGACAATGGATTTATCTAACAATGAATCAAGATCCAATTGGGTGCAGCAACATGTCAGATTAAAAGTAGAAAAGCCTGGGTTTAAATCTGCCTTCATGCTCACTGGGTGACCTTGGGCAAGTCACATTCTTCAGCCTAACATATCTTATGGGGTTGTTCTGAGGATAAAATAGCGGATTAGAGAATTGTGTATGCTGACCTGACCAACTTGGACAGAGGGTGGAATAAAAACATGGAACCTTCCTACTCCAGTTAGCAGCAGCTCTCCAAGGAACTAGACACGGGTATTTCTCAGCTCTGCAACCTAAAATCATTTTTCACGGAGATGTCAGAAATTGAATCTTGTACCTTTGTTTGCATGCTAAATACATGTTCTACCACTCAGCAATGGTCCCTCCCCTTCTTCCAAAGAAGGCAAAACACATAGTAGGTAGGTTAGACTGGGGAAAGCCTAAGTCTACCCACTGAGTTGCAGCCTTGCAGTATATATTGGGACTCATCACATAGGTAAAGACATCACTGGATTGACTCATTAATCTTCTGTTTTATTTTTTTAGAGCTCTGGCCAAAGTGAAAGGGGGGGGGGGAGAAACTGGCTTTCTTAACCGCCAAAGCTTCTGACAATCATAATTCTGAAATAAATATTAGAAGATGACTGAAGCCTTCAAATCCATCACAGAATAATTGTAAGCTAATTTAATGATGTTCTGTGGGATCTAAACATTTTGTTTGGCTGGTGGAGTGCAAGTAGCCTTTCACCCACCTGTATGAGGAGCTTTGTTTTGGCAGAAGTAGCGTGTTCTGCCAGTAGAAGCCTCTCTGTGGTGGTGGAAGGCTCCAACATTACTGGAACACAACTTGTGGATCCTTTTCATGAATTACTCACAACATCTGGCTATGCAGGATTAACAATATTGACAGTTAGTCAATATGTCTGTGACCATAATGAAAGATAAAGTTGAGGCAATCAATTAAGAATTAAAGACAAAGTGAATAAAAGTTTTCTCCTAACCAAGGGAGAATCAAATACACCTTGCTGTTTCAAGAGCTTTAAAGTAATGTAGCAGAAATTTTGCTTTACATGAATGAAAGATTTTCAAAGCACCCATGCAAGACATAACTATATTATGCCTCTTACCTACTCATATACAGCCTTGACAGTCATTCCCTCTCTACAAAGAACCCTGGGAACAGCAGCTCATCCAAGGATCTATACTAGAGTCCTCTGCACTCTCATCAAACTACAGTTTCCAAGAATCGTTGAGAGAAGTCAGACTCATAGCAGTTGCACAGTCGATACAAGTTTATAGTGCAGATACACCAAGAAGAGGCAGGTAGAGATGTGAATGACTGAGATAAAGTCAGAATGTATTCAATTTACAAAGGTATATCAGGCAAGTTTTCAATTATATGTGATTATTAAAGGCTATTGTTTTCATTAGTCTCAGGTATGCTGGTTAGTGTGCTTTAGTTAAGTACACTCTGTAACTTCCCCAAATTCCCAATGTTGTTCCAATGAGTTGGAAGATTCTTTTTCACTTCCTGCCCTGAAGTGTTGCGCTGTGATGCTCTGTGCAGCTGAACAGCTGCTGCATATCAGGGAATGGCCAAGTGATTCCTGTGAATCTTATAAAATAATTTATGGATTAGGGATGAACAGTTGGCAGCCAACCTCTCTGGAGCTGTTAGGAGTCCTAACTTAAGACCTTGGCTGAATATCACATGTCATTGAAAAGGTTATTTCTTCCTTCCATTCCCAATACAGTCTCCAAAGCAGAGGCATGACCTCTTGAGTTCAATGCCATCATAATACAAATATTTTGTTCTAATTATTTCTCTCAAAACAATGTACTTAAAGCAACAATTTCAGTACCTCAATACATACTGAAGGATGCTTCAGAGTTACTTTTATTACTTAAGCACGAGTGGAGAACAGAAGAACATAAGAGAAGCCATGTTAGATCAGGCCAATGGCCCATCCAGTCCAACACTCTGTGTCACACAGTGGTCAAAAAAATTTTTATATATATACACACACACACTGTGGCTAATAGCCACTGATGGACCTCTGCTCCATATTTTTATCTAAACCCCTCTTGAAGCTGGCTATGCTTGTGGCCGCCACCACCTCCTGTGGCAGTGAATTCCACATGTTAATCACCTTTGGGTGAAGAAGTACTTCCTTTTATCCGTTTTAACCTGTCTGCTCAGCAATTTCATCGAATGCCCACGAGTTCTTGTATTGTGAGAAAGGGAGAAAAGTACTTCTTTCTCTACTTTCTCCATCCCATGCATTATCTTGTAAACCTCTATCATGTCACCCCGCAGTCGACGTTTCTCCAAGCTAAAGAGTCCCAAGCATTTCAATTTTGCAATAGATTTTCAATATTGCAATAGAAATAATCTTATTAACTGTTTAAGGGATATTAGATTATGATGGAGTCTATTGTTTTTTAAAGACATTGAATGGGATTCTGAATTACTGGATGGGAGGTGAGTTAATCATCTCCTTGGGTCAAATAGACTGGAAATCAGCAGGTGAGGTTGAATATGGATGCATGAGTTATCATATGGTTGTGCTATTGGTCAACTAACTGAATTTGAGGTCATGGGAGATCTGTGACTGGAATAGTCAGCATATTCAATTTAAAAATTTATAGAATCAAGAATCTGTGAATGGAATTTTCTACTTTTTAAACTGGAGGATGAATAGAGAGGTGATTGTGAGTGCTAAGGAGGATCTGTGGATGTTTCTACATTGGAGAAATGTGTAGATATAATACTGAATTAGAAGGTTAGAATAATTAAATTGAAAACCTACAGAGACAAGATCAAATTGATTACTGATTAAGATGTTGTATTTGGGAACAGAGGGAAAATCTATTCTTTATCCCCAAATGTGGATGTTATTCCAATTTCTGAAGAACTTTCTGCGGTTAACCTTCCAATGATGACCAAATCTGTATCCATAATTTCATACTCATAATTTCTGACTCTACAACAACAAAAAAGTGCGGGGGAATACTATGTGACTGTAGAAGAACATCTGACTAACCATAATGGTAAAAAACAAGCCAACAGGGTTATTGTCATGGCACCTTGTTGACCCTGACCATGCAGACCACTTGACATGTTATATTTTTAGGCATTTTAGGCTTGGTCTGACAAAATGTAGTGTGAATTGGCTAATGCTGTATATTATACTGCATGTATAATATACAGCATTCTGACTGATTTATGCCAGGGACTTATGACTGATGTATAACCAATACCATGATGTGTGAAATGGCTGTCCATGAATTACAAAGCAAATAAGACAGCCAGTGTGGGGTAGTGATCAGAACTAGGTCAGTGTGTCAGTCTAGGATGTAAGGGGTGTCAAACATGTGGCCTGGGGGCCGAATCAGGCCCTCGGGGGGCTCCTATCAGGCCTCCAAAACACTGGCTGCCATCTGCTTCCTTCTCCCTCTCTCCTGATTCCTTTTGCATCATTGTTTTTTTGTGGCCCCAGAAGGTAGGACCAGAACCAATGGGCTGAAATTAAATCAAGAGTTTCCAGTTCAACATTAGGAAGAACTTCCTGTTAGAGCGATTCCTCAGTGGAACAGGCTTCCTTGGGAGGTGGTGGGCCCTCCTTCTTTGGAGGTTTTTAAATAGAGTCTGGATGGCCATCTGAGAGCAATGCAGATCCTGTAAATTTGGAGGTGGGGGGGCGGTATTTGTGAATTTCCTGCATTGTGCAGGAGGTTGGACTAGATCAGGGGTGTCAAACTCATTTGTTATGAGGGCCAGATCTGACATAAATGAGATTTTGTTGGGTCAGGCCATGTTGGGCTGGGCCGGTCATGTTGGGCTAGGCCATGTGTATACCTATTTAAGATTAGGTAGCAGAGAGATAAACTTTATGAAGGACACAAATACAATTAAATATTTTTTTAAAAACTTAAAACAAGATTAAAATGTTAGCACTCGTTGATCTTAAAGGTGCTTTCTTTGTATTTCTCCCATGGGATCCAGGGAACTGGGCAAAGGAAGCTGTGGATCTTTATTTCCTTCCCCAGGGGACAGGGGAGGGAGGAGCCTCAGCCAATAGAAGGGAGAGAGGCTTGGCTCAGTAGCTGTGCTGTGCGATTGAGAAAGCCTAGAAAAACAAGCTCTACCTTCCCCCCCTTCCTCCCCAAGGGAGGAGCCTCAGCCAATGGAGAAAAAGAGGTTTTGCTCTGTAGCTCCTATGTGATTGAGCAAGCCTTGCAAAGCAAGCTGTGATGCTGAAGAAAGCAAGAGAAAGAGAGAAGGAAGCAGATGACAGCTACTTGCTCGGGGGCCAATTAGGATCCCTCCAGGGGCTGGATTCGGCCCCTGGGCCACATGTTTGACTTCCCTGGACTAGATGACCCTGGAAGTGCCTTCCAACTCTGATTCTGTGATTCATAGCTTGCTTTGCCAGGCTTGCTACAGCCTCTATTTTCTCCATTTGCTGAGGCTGCTCCCTTGGGGAGGAAGAATAGCTTGCTTTGCCAAGCTTGGCTCAGTAGCTCTTCCTTCTATTGGCTGAGCCTCCTGCCCTTCCTGGTCCCCTGGGGAAGGAAGGAAACAGCTAGAGCTTCCTTTGCCTGACTCCCTAGATCCTATGGGAGAGATACAAAGAAAGCACCTTTAAAACCAAAGAGTGCTAATGTTTTAATTTTTTTTAAAGTTTTTAAAAAACCTTTAACTGTGTTTGTCTGGGCCCTTTATGAAGTTTATATCTCTGCTACCTGGCATTACTTTTTATGACACGCATTGCCCAGCTTGACAAGGTCTCATTTATGTCAGATTTGGCCCACAAAACAAATGAGTTTGACACCCCTGATCTAGGAGTATTGTATTATGATCTGGAAGACTCAGATTCAAATCCCCTCTGCCATGGAAGCTTGCTGAGTGAGCTTGGGCCAGTCACACACTCTCAGCTTAACCTACCTCATAGGGTTGTTGTGAGGATAAAATGGAGGAGCAGCAGAGAACAATGAGGAGGAAGGCAGGGTATAAATGATGTAAGCAAATAAATAGGTTGCTGTTTCTATAAAGTTATTTGTTTTTGGCCCCTTAAATTTGGAGAGGGCCCACCCTCTTTTATTTAGAGGCAGATGCAGAGAAGGACTTGTGAAAGGCCCCAGGCCTCTCCCCTACCTCCTCTCCTAGAATTACCTAACCCGCACGCCTGCCCGAACCCGACTGTTGTGCATTCTGTTCCAGTCCTGAGCGAGGAAGGCAGATCCCAGCCAGGGCTGGAGATTCCTGGCCCAGAAACATCGCCTCCAGTCCAGCCCTCGACTAAGGTGTTTTAAAGCAGGAGGCGGTGGGGGGGGGGGGGGAGCAAGCCACTCCCGCCCCCCCCCCCCAATCTTCGCTTGGCGCAACCCCACGTGCTCCCGCCGCAGCCGCCAGACATCAGTGACATCCTCCTCGCCGAGAGCCCCACCCCAAGGTAGGGCAGACCCCCGTTGACTTTGCACACCCACCCACACAATCGCTGCCCCCTTCCAGGTACGGAGCGGCTCCCTTCCGCAGCGCACGAGCCTCGTGCGAGGGCGAGCCCGGAGCAGCCGCCAGCAGCCCCTGCCACCTAGCACAAAAATGAAGGCGCGGGGGTGGGGGTGGCACCGGGCTAAGACCCCCTCCCCTAAAAAGCCGGTGAGCGCCCCAAGAGGGTCATCAGTAGGGCAGATGGGCTTGCCCCCTTCCCGCCGCCGCGCTTCGCAAGCTGTCCTCCTCCGCGTGCTTTGGATCCTCCCTTCCAATCCACCTTCCCTCCCACTCCAGCACCCCCCTCTCTTTCCCCACCGCTTTTCCCCAGGTTCCCCCGAACGCCCTCCCTTCCGAGCGCACATCCTTCCCATCTCGTATCCCCCCTCCCCCCAAAAGAACTTCCCTCGTCCTCACCTCGGCGATCGCGGCGGCGGCGATGGCTCCTTTCTCTCCCCTGGGGGCGTGCCTGCCAGCCTGGGGTCTCGGGGGGGGGGCTGCCCCCAGTCTAGCGTGGGGAGCGGAGGAGGAGGAAGAATGGGACTGCCATGCTGCCCAACCCTGCCCGGGCACGGGGGGTTCGGGAGGCGCGGCGGAGCTGCCTGCGAGCCTCCCCGCTCCTCCGGCTGCTTCTCTTGCTGCTGCTGCTGCTGCCGTGCACGCTCAGGCCGGCTGCCAGGGGCTGCGTGTGGCTACACATCCCTGCTCCCTCCCCGGGACATTCCGCCTCCCGCAGCCCGACTGCTGCGAGAAGGAGGGAGCCAGGAAACCCAGGGCTCCAAAACCGCAGCAGGACCAGCCCTCTTCCCCCCACCCCCTGCCGCGCGCGCTCAGCCCTGCTCGGCTCTCACCTGCGACGCCTTCAGCCCAGACTCGGGGGACGGGCGTGGGGTGGGGGGGCAGAGACAGGAGGAGAGACGCCTCTCCATGGACCTGGAACAGGATTGGCGCCTCCTTCCAATCAGGCCAGGAGCTCCTTTCCCTTTTTCTTATCTGGCCTTGAATTGGCCCCATGTTTCGGCCTGGTAATTTCCGCACTGCTGCTGCTAGGGATAGAATTCAGGGCTGCCCATCCTGGAAGAGATTGCTGTGTCAAGGACTTCTGGGAGGAAAAAAGAACTGAGGGGCAAGTGTGAGGGAGGCTAATAAAATAGTGAACGATGCAGGCAGAATGAATAGGGTCAACCTACCCTCAATATACCAGTTGCCCCCTGAAGTGCACAGGTATCTGGTCTGACTCAAACAACAGGCAGTGCTACTTAACATGCAGTTACCCTGCAGAACTCACTGCCACAAGATATTGTGATCACAATGAGTGTCAACAGCTTTTATTAAAAGATTGAGCAAAGAAAAAAGTCTGCCAAGTCTACTACTTATGGCAGACGGAAATGCAGTCTCTGTTTTCAGAGACAGGTAGGATTGACAATAGGTAATAGCATTGTTCCTCACCTGTGAACTCCTCAAAGGCATCTGTTTGACAGCCACTAGAAAGACAGGATGCTGCCCTGCATAAACCCTTAGTTTTACACTTTAGTGAATCATATGTACTTAAAAGCTGTGGGGAGGGGGACCTCTTTTGTTACACAGAGCAAAAGATCCCTGTGTTATTGTTTCATCTCAGAAACCTCCTAAATTATCTTTTTTTTTCCAATCGAAAGATAAATAATTCTGTACGAAAAATAGGATTAGAACCAACATCTTAGAAAGTGTAAAAACTTGTTATTTTTATTATGGAAGCAGAAGACATAGTATTAACTGAATACAAAGTATTAACTGTACACCTTGAATACAGTGGCAATTTAAATAGCTACAGAAGAACCATTTCAGTTGGTATCATACCATCTACAAAGAATGGGACTTGTGTCTCCTCTCTGGACTTGTCTTTAAAAAAAGAGTGAAGGGTTGTCTCTACTGCTCTTTCTTGAATCTGGTTCATCATTGGATCTTGAAGGTCAGCTAATTTTATCAGAAGTAAACAGCTACTGAAAGAACAAATGAATACCTGTACTTCTTGTCTAGCCCTGAAAACTTACGTTAAAATTGCAGTGAGAAAGTGGGGGGGGGGAGAAACTTTTAACAGGTTGAACAGCTGTACATTAACCCAAGTTTCCAGAAATTTTCTTACACCAGATAGGTTTCACACAGAGAAGAACAGATTTCTTGAACCCCTGGTCTTTCCCCCAGAAGACAGCAAAGAGCCTTAGAAAGATCCTCTGGTGCTTAGTGGCTTTTTCTAACTGCTGTCATATCTCCATCAAGGCTTTTCAGACTAACATGCTGTTGGGTCATAATTAGGAAGAGCTTTGTTGCTGCAGCCACAACAACATGTTCAAAGATATAGTCCTTTCTTGCTTTCTTGTCAGGCTACCGTTACAAACTGCTGTCACCATTTACACTTACAAGGCACAAAGATTACATGCTGAAATCAGCTGATGTCACTTCCCTTTCTCTTGGGGGATGCAGCCTGCTCCAGGGGCCAGTGGTACATCGCAAATGCAAAGGGAAGGAGTCAGTATGATACCATGGCATCCCTTCCATTAAGACACACTCCACAGTACAAAAAGAAAAGCACTTTGCTGCTCAGGAACTTTGTGAAAAACTCTCTGCCTACTCTACTAATCCTGAAAGGGGGGGCAGCGGAAACCAGCTGGAGAAAGACCACAAACCACACTAAGCTGCCAACTCAAATTAGCGTCTCATAAATTGGCATACACTCCAGGTCAGTCTTGAGCGCGTGCATGCAGACACACACACAGAGGCAGAGCCAATGCCAAGTTGGGCTTTATGAATTGAAACAAATGTTCTCCCTACCACCCCCGTTCCATGCCCTCCCTCTTCTTTTCCCATTCCATCCAGGGCCGCAACAAACACAAGCAGCCTGCTGGCCCTGCAGCAATGTAACCCAATGCCCTGCCATTGTTTCTCCTTCCTCGTGGTCTATATTTGACTCTGCTGCTACACTGTTTGTGTGTGTGTGTGTGAGAGTGTGAGCACATGCATGTGCTTGCTTTGGTATTTGTTCAGTACTTCATTCCCCAGATGCCCTGGATTGCTTACAAATAGCTTCCCTGGGCAGTAGGTGTGTGTATGTGCAAGAGGGGAGAAGAGAGAGAGAATGTAGGGAAAGATGGAACAGCTTTTGGCTCTTCATTTATAATTTTCACCTTTCCAGCCATCAGTCAACCTGTAGAGGCTGGCTTTATTCAAATATAACTTTGCACGTGTTGCCGCCTAGCATAACAGCAACCCTCTCCTATTGTTGTCTGTCACCCTGGACCCAAAGACTGCCTGCTAAAACTGGCTCTCTCTTTCAAATAGGAAGAATTACAGATGAGATTATGGTGCTGTGTAATCTGTTGTCTGGCACAATGTGGTCAGGATTATGTAAATTAATACATGTTAGAAGGGAGGGAATTGAGGTGTTTATCACTGTATGCTGGATTGTGGTGGATGATTTTGTTAATTGATTCAGTAGACTTGCAAATAAGTTACTGTGCTCAAGCTTTTGCTTAAAGGCACACACCACCAGCGCCTACACTGATCAACCAAGGTAATCCAGATCATGATGTGTCACATGCGGAGTGCAGCCACATGGCATAAAAGTACCTGCAAAGCAAAACCCTTAATTCCATACACACTGGCTATCCAGCCTCAACCTGCATATAGGGTGAGCCTACCACAGAGTGAATGGAATCTTTGCACTATGCACAAACTCTGCAGGAAGCAGCCAGCTGACGGACCCCTGTCATCGCTGCTTCTACACATGAAGACACCTATGGACCTATGGCCATTGCAGTCACATTTCCTGGCCTCCTGACTAACTGCTAGATAGTTGGCTACCCCACCTGTGTTACTGAATTTGAGAAAAGAGACTCCTAGAAAATTTAGGTTTATCCACATCTGGCTTGACAGTGTGGCAGGACAGGGTAAGGGAAAGAGAAAGGGTGGGCACAAAAAGTCATAAGAGGGGCACAGAACTACTGCTCTTTGGTTGTGGCCAATTCCTTGTGTCCTTTCCTTCATTAAGATTGCCTTTTTAAAGTAATTAATTTATACACACACACACACTTTAAAATTGTAGCATATTTTAGTCAGTAACCCTCCAGAACCTCTCAAATGTGTGTGTATGGCGTGTTTTTAAAATGGGGCTCTGCCTCTGAGGAGCCTAAAGACTAGTGACATTTCCCCCAGGGTGTCCACAAGGCAGTGGAGAGATGTGTTCCGGGGTTCTGCACATCCCACCTCAGATCTTTCAATCCCAGTTCTATGTGCAGGTCCTTAAAATCTCCTGTAATACTAGTTGCAACTATGGCCACAGGAGTTATTGTGCTTGTGGTGGTTAGAATAGTTGTTAAGAGCCTAGGAGCCCTAGATTCAAATTTCTCCTTTGCTCACAGTGTGACCTTGGACTGATTATTCTCTCCCTCTCTCACACAACGTAACCCACCTCACAAGGTTGTTGTGTGAATAAAATGGAGGAGTTGTATATAATAGGGTTGCACTGTACAAATTGGTTCACAGACTCATCTGGATAAATGATTGGGATGGTGGTCTACAGTGCTGTGAATAGCTTATTGTAGTAGGATCCTATTATGTAATCTCTGTACTACTTAACCAGTCATTATAATACTTATGCTATGCTTCAGTTCTTTCTCATGGTTCTAGACTTCTAAAATCCTAAATCATTGGACATGTGAATGTCCCACTTTGCTGATTGTATTGACTCACTATGTGTAATTCACCTTAAATCCCTATGAGAAAGGAAGGCTATAAATAACATAAATTAATAAATTAAATTAATACCTCAAGCTTCGTGATGGAAGAGTAGGATGAAAACCTAATTGAAATATTATGTTATATTGAAGCTCCCTAAACTGTGACCAAGGCCACAAAGAAACTTTGCTGGAGATCAATCTCAGTCACCATACCAGAGCAAGGGGGTGGGGGGAAGCACCACCCATCCACTGTGTAGAATAGCTGTAAATCAAGGGTGAGAAATGGACTTTTGCTTACTCTAGGTTGGGGGCAGCAAGCAGCCATCATTCTAGACATGTTTCCTGAAAGCTAAAAGGAGTGTTAAATGCTCTACAGGTTTTTTTTAACCTAGCTTAGTTGAAGAAGAGTCCCCTAAGGCTATAATAAATTGGATTCTAGAGGGATGCTGGTTGGATTTCATCGTGCCATTATTATAAAGGAAGATAAATATTATAATTAGCATGCTGACTCAATACTGACTAAATAGCTTCAGCCTTTAGTTGTAAATGAAACAGCAGGGGCCCTTCCCATTCATAGTGGTGAACAAACATCAGTCAACAGTGAGAGGCTAGTCACTTACAGTGCAGTCCTATGCAAAGCTGCTCCAGTGAGTCAGTGGGCTTAGACTGGTGCAATTGTATGGAACTGTACTAATGATTTGCCAGGACTCCCCTTACATAGGTGCTGTTGGAATGATAATGTTAGAATGCATTATTCCCTGCTTCCCTATGAACTATTCTGCAGCAATCCTAAATGCATTTACTAGGTAGCAGGTGGGACCTGTTTCTGAATAAGCTTCTTTAAGATAGTGCTAAGGTTGGTAAGCATATCATGCATTTACACATTGCATTGCTATAGGTGTTCACTCATAGGAGCAATTTCTTGGCAGGAATCTTAAGAACAATTCCTTGCTCTTATCAACAATTCCTTGGCAGGAATCTAATAAACTATTAGACATAAGCAGCAGAAAACCATCCATAAAACAGAGCTGATAAGCTAAAACCCCTAATTAAAAGTCTGAGTTTTAAAAAACCTGTGTTTTAGCCTGGCACCTAAAATAAAATACATGCCAGGTGAACCTCAAGGGGGAAGGTGTTCCAAAGGTGAGGTGCTACTACAGGAAATGCCGTGTCTCTGTTCACCACCCACCTCACCTCTGAAGGTGGGGTCTCAGAGAGCAGGGCTTATGAGGCAGCTCTTAAGTGGTCGGGTTGTGAATATTATGGTAGGAGACAGTTCTTCAGGTACCATGGCAGCAAGCCATTTAGGGGCCTAGCAGTAAAACCCAGAGTCTTTAATTGTGCCTGGAAACAAGTGGATAACCAGTGTGGATCTTTCAGCACTAGGGGCTGATTCAGTCCCTGTAACCAACCTCTGACAGTAGCCTGGCCATGGGTTTAACAGCAGTCCCCCAACATAATCTGGAATTGGTCAAGTAACAACAAAACCACTGAAGGATGGTGCCTCCTACTCCCAACCCAGCCAGCCTCTTCAGAAGGATACTATGTTCAATTGTATCAAAAGCCACTTGAAGGAATGATCACTCGACCCATGTATCTTGTGGAAGCAGAGAGGTCTGACTTTTCAGCCAACCCTTATTTTATTTATACATCCTGTCTTGAAGCTACATATTTGCTTAGTACATAGTGTTTAAACAAACAACAGGATGCATCTGTTCAAGGGGGACAGACTATTGTTTACAGGATTCAATAAAGTCATCAATTTGTCAATACTGCAAGGGTCAGCATAAAGAGTGAGAATGTGGTTGAACACGGATGTGACATGCCTGTGCCCTTTTGACTCTTCAGACAAAATGTGGAATGCGGGGCTCCTGGCTGGTATGCCAGGCGCATGGTCGCACCCACATTCCTGTCTGTGGTCTCTGTGAGACCTGAGAACCAAGCAGCTTCTCAGGGCATGATTCCTACATGCCACTCTTTTTTATTTTCTTTCAGGCTATCTACACACTCGTGTTCACCCCAACTACTTTATCCATAGATAATAGGTGATAATATAGTAAGGCGTTTTTACAGCCTGATCATAGCTAAGTATTTATGATATAACACCATCTGTTTTATAACCTCAAGACCCTTTAAAGGACTAGCCCTAATTAGATATGCAAGGGACGTATGTAAGCGACATGCTATAGACTGAATCAATTCATGTGACTTTATGGCAAGCAACTTATTGTGGCCTAGGTGATTAAGATGCACACATTCAGACATAGGTAAGAGCATGGCCAGAGATGGGCAGTCCATACTGGCTACATTATTACAATACAAAAACCATTTCCTGAATAATTCCTTGTTCCCCTCCTCCCTTAGTCTAACAAAAGGTCTTCTTTCTTGAATTCATGGAGAGTTTGCGTGCTCTATGCATGACAATCTTTTCACAGGAAAATCTGTTTCTATTGCAGCCAAAAGGAATTCTTTTTATTTGGAAGTACAACTTGGAAGTGGCAGTGGGGCTGCTATTGTGATCAGCTGGGTCAACCAGCTTTTTGCTAGGCAGAGGAATTTCCCTGGAAATACGTTTTCTCCATAACTCAGTTTGGATGGGGTTTTGGGGGAGGCCTTCCTTCCAACATCAATGAGGCATGACCAGGAAATTTTCAGGACCTCTGGGTAGATATGGAAGAGTCTGGAAAACATACTTGGAGAAACAAACAAAGCAACAATAATAGGTACTTTTTCCTTTTCAAAGCTTTTCTTGGCTATCCACAAATTACCATAACTTGAGCTCAACCCTGTTGAGATAGGGTTGCACACATTAGATAAATTACCACACTTGTTTTGGACTGTAGACTTCCTCCTTCTCATATGGAGTCTTAGTTTGACAAGGTCTCTATCCTTCCATCGTTAAAGGGCAAACTTCGTACACCATACATTATGCAGAATACAAATCCACAATATAAACCTATGTATCACTTCTCATGATTCAAGCTAGTGTACACCCATATAGAAAGCATGCACCTAGAGATTCATGAGAGGCTTTTTACTTTGTTGCAACAGATACGAATTTTAAAAAAGAAAACATGAAATTGTACACAAGATTGGAGCTCCAAAAAGAGATTACCAGAGTTGGAATTACCCCCGGATTATGAAAATGGTCACAAAAAGGGAAGAAAACTTTTGCTATAGCTTTGGAACATATGAAATTGTCAAAAATAAGAAGAACTTCAAAAACAAACAAAACAAAACTGAGGCCTCAATAGAACACTGCCAGCTTTAACATACACGTATACGAGGGATCAGACTCAAAATGATTAGAGAACTGGATCAGAGAATTTTTCTCTGTGCCAGCTCATCCAAAATTTGTTCTGTGGGTCTCACATAGGTGTGAGAATGGGTTTCAACAAACTTTAACAACAAAATCCTAAAAGCAAATTCTGGTTAATACACCTTGACAAACACACAAAATAATTCTTAAATCTATTTATAATAAGTATGCAATATATATATAAACTTAGGAGAAAACCTAGTAAGGAGCTTGCACAGCCAAGGAGATGTGTGGGGCAGTGCAAAGATATAATTCAAAACTGACGCATAAAGCAGGGTGCTAAAACATGCACCTTGATGAAGAAGGTTGAAATAATGGAGAGGCTGAAACTTCATAAAATAAAATAGATAAGCATATAGATGCCTCTTTCCACAGGTAAGAGGTTCACCAAATAGCTAAATAGGAAGATTGATTTGTACAGTTCATAGATGGAACATAATTATTAAATGACATTAAGAGAGCAAATGAAGATATACATTTGAGGAATGCAGAACATTATTAAAGTCCAGATTTCTAATGAAGACCAAGAGTTTTCAGGAATTCTGCCTAATGAATTACCAAAAAATCTAGAAAAGGTATTTCTATGAGAAACACGACACAAAATAATTAGGTCACTGGTAAAACAAAGTATTAGTTTTTCAAGATTTAAGAGAGAAGATGCACACGGAGAGGGTAGTTTTAGCCAAGGAAGAGTACAGATGTTCTTTTATAACACATGCTATAATTTCAAATGAAAAGAGGTCTTGTAGGAACAAAAAATTGTGAGGTAGAATTGTAAAACACTGTTCTTTTCAGAAAATAAAAATTCAATACCAACAACAAAAAGAATTTTCAGATTTAAATGAATGAAAAATTGGGAAAATTCAAAGTAAGATAGAAAACTATGTTAAATGTAAAACTAATAGCCTTGACAGGAGACAAAAGACATAAATACAAACAATAGAGACTAGTCATGGATTTCATTGTGAGTTGCAAAAACAGCAACCACCAAATGCTCTGGACATGGCTCTTGCCCAGCCTCTTCCAGCATTTGTGGAGCTTGATTAGACGCTTCACATCTCCCCGTGTGATATCATGAGCTGTCTGGGTGTGTGGGCATTGCACAATCTCTCCTTTGAAGCTGAGATTGAAATTGGGAATCAGATTTGGGAGACCCTGATGCCATGCCATCTTTAGCTGGGTGAATACAACATGCCAGAACCCACAAAAGACCTGCAAGAGAAAACACAGCAGCATGCCTGCACCCCTGTAAGGGGAGCTGGACCATGCCAAGTTAATAAGCCCAAAGATCAAATTCAATTGTTCCTGAACCTACATTTGGGTAGGAACTTTCATTTTCACTCCTTTTAATTGTTTTTGAAGAGTGGCTTTCAATGTCTGATTAGCATGTTCCACAATAGCTTGACCTGTGGAATTACATGAAATGCCATGCTGGAATTAAATGTTTCATTGTGTACAAAAATCTACAAATTCAGAAAAATAGGTGAAGTAAAATGGGATTCAGCAAAAGAAATACAGAAATATAGACAGAGGCCTTGCCTAGCATGTACAAAACTAACAGGCACATAGTAAAATCTGTTATCAACCCCCCTTTTGTTCTTGCAGCAGGGAGGATGTATGTCTGGAACCATCGTTTGTTGCTACTGTTTCCAGAGAGGGCAGTTTTTCAGATGCATGCTTTTATGGGCAATTTGAAGTCACCAGGGCCATTTTTACTGCTGGCGTGTGTGCATGTGAGACCATATCTTAATTTTGGAAAATATTAGAACACACTTGAGATTCTATCAAGAGAAAAACAAAATTAATTCTATATCACATGGCTGATCAAGAATGTGTTGTTTTTGTGTTTGTTTTTTTCATGAAAAAAAAAGCTAGGGTTAAAAAATGAGGTTGCCCTTTGCTTTTCAGGGCAATTTGTAACACAAAGGGTTACATTCCTTAGCTCCATGCAAAGAAGCACTAAGCTATTTATTGTTCTAGTGAAACGCCGCTTATTTCCTTTTTCTTCTCTAAAGGCAGAGAGAGAATGAGGAAAATGGCTCTAAGCACATGTCTTTATGCCATGCTGGTATTCTGTCTTTATTGCACAAGCCTGTTGTTTGTACTTGGCCTGCCTTGCAGGGCTGGCGTGCAAGTTCAGAGCAGAGTTGTTAGTGATGAGGAAAAAAAATGGGTAGGTGTGCCGATTGCTTTTGGTTCCTACTAAGCATTCAATAAAATTGCTGAGCAGTCAGGCTAAAATAGATAAAAGGAAGTACTTCTTCACCCGAAGGGTGATTAACATGTGGAATTCACTGCTACAGGAGGTGGTGACAGCTACAAGCATAGCCAGTCCCAAGAGGGGACTAGATAAAAATATAGAACAGAGGTCCATTAGTTGCTATTAGCCACAGTATATATATACATATATATGTGCATGTGTGTGCATAGAAGAAGACATTGGATCTATATTCTGCCCTCCCTCACAACAGACACCCTGTGAGATAGGTGGGGCTGAGAGAATTCTCACAGTAGCTGTACTTTCAAGGACAACCTTTGCCAGAGCTATGGCTAATCCAAGGCTGTTCCAGCAGATGCAATGGAGGAATGGGGAATCAAACCTGGCTCTTTCAGATAAGAGTCTGCACACTTAATCACTACACCAAACTGACACATATATTGGTCACTGGATGACACAGAATACTGGGCTGGATGGGCTGTTGGCCTGATCCAATGCAGTTTCTCTTATGTTAGTTTGCAAACTACACAGTTTAACAGTGTAAATAGAGAAATAACATCTTTCAAAATCTTATCAGCAAATGCATTACCCTGAGCAATCACACCAGGAAGATTAAAATTGCTTTCACTATGAGTAACAGAAAATAGGTAACTCACAACAAAAAATTAAAAACTGCAAGATTAAAAATATAGTCAATCAAATCAAGGTCAATTTGGAGAGATACATGCACCAGGAAGTTGATGAATCAATTTAAGTGCATATAAGGTGTCTTATTGAAAGCCTGTGTGAATAGTAACAATTTCAGCCTGCTGCACTAAGCACTGTTGCAAATTAAAGTGTGTCTTTTACACTCCCCCCCCCCAGCAAACTGAGTACTCTTTTGACCAATCTCAGAAGAGTGGAGGGCTGAGTAACCCTGAGGCAGCTACCTGAATCCAGCTTCCTCCAGGATCAAACTCAGGCCATAAACAGAGCTCAAGACTGCAGTACTGCAGCTTTAACACTCTGCACCACGGGGCTCTTTTTGAATCCAAATTAGCATTTTCCTTGGCCAATTTCATCATCAGTTCTCCTGCTGCATCAGGATTATCAATCTGTCTTCTGATTGCTGCCTGAAGACAATTGATAAGGTCTAAGTAGGGCTTTTGACAGACAGACAGTTGCAACAAGGAGCACAGCTTGCGCTTCAATAGTACTGAACTGTCCAGATCCATATAGTTGTTCAGCAGTATAAGACCCATTGGAGCCACACCCTTGAGCATCAGCCAAATTACAATATTCACTATCCCATACCACATACTGTTCAGGAGTTAACATCATCCTTATCGTATTTTTCCAGTCTTAAGTAATCACAGTGTATCCATTAGAGATTCCTTCTAAAAGACTTTGCACATTGGTTCCCCCTATGCCCATATCTCTGATAGCCTTTTGAATTTCACTCAAGACAGAGTGGGGCAACACAGTACAGTTAACAACCTGTTGCCGATTCTCATTCTGTGCATATGTTACTGAGCATACTGATAAAAGGTCAGGCAACTCTTCCCCTGTCAAATGTACAGGGCAAATAGACAACATTTCTGCCAATTCTGGGACATCTTCCAATTCAGCCTGATCAAGTTCCTTCTCCAAAACTTCACAGACCATGCGTCCTGGGGTGTTAGATGGTGGGCCCACAGGTGGATCTGTTGGTGGAGGAGGGGGAGAAGGAGGAGGAAGAAGAGGAGGGGCAGGGGGCACAAGTTGGACACCAGTGCCTTTTAGGGGACAATCTTTGGAGAGCTGGCTTGGGTTAGAAACAGGCATAAATTTCTCTACTGCATACCTGCATTGATGCCAGGCTTGCAGAATTTTAATAGAAGCTCAGGGCTCTGTGTGAAAGATCTTCCCTATCTTCTCCCAGTCCTGAAGTTTAAGAGAACCTCCCTTTGGGTACCAGGGGCATTGTTTACTGATCTCTTGTAACAGAGTCTTAAGTTGGCCAGAAGTCATGGACCCACTGGACTTTTGGATCAAAAACTTTAACTCACCTAAATGTTTCTGCTCAGCCTGAGAGAACTTTCCACCCATACTTACCAAATGAAAGGGGTTGTTTAGAACGATGGAGTGCGCACTTCAGGGCCTCTGCCAGGTGTTTGATAAGTAGGAGCTGAGCTGCTGGGCTATGCAAGGTGATAAATGAAAGCAGGAGCTCTCCCTTGTCCCGGGAGCTGAGCTGTCCCTGCTTCGGTGAGCTGTCCCTGTTTGGGCACCACTTGAAGGAATGATCACTCGACCCATGTATCTTGTGGTAGCAGAAAGGTCTCACTTTTCAGCCAACCCTTATTTCATTTATACATCCTGTCTTGAAGCTATGTATTTGCTTAGTACATAGTGTTTAAACAAACAACAGGATGCATCTGTTCAAGGGGGACAGACCATTGTTTACAGGATCAATACAGTCATCAATCTGTCAATACTGCAAAGGTCAGCATAAAGAGTGAGAATGTGGTTGAACATGGATGTGAGATGCCTGTGCCCTTTTGACTCTTCAGACAAAATGAGGAATGCGGGGCTCCAGGCTGGTATGCCAGGCACATGGTCGCACCCACGTTCCTGTCTGTGGTCTTTGTGAGACCTGAGAACCAAGCAGCTTCTCAGAGCATGATTCCTACACCACTGAACCAACAGGGACACACTCTTCCTATCACTCTCTTGGCAAAGGTCAGTCAAGGTGACTGACTGTTTCTGTCTCAAAGCCAGGCCTGAATCCAGATCGAAATGGATCTAGATAATAAATCTCCTTCAATGCATCTCCTCCAAGCTCTTAAGACCAATAATGGACTATTAGTCACTGGGCAGTAACTGTTTAGGCAATTTGGGTCCAAGGATACCTTCTTCAAGATACCTTCTTTAGCAGTCAAAACTACATCCTTCCACAGAAAGGTATTTATTACCTCCTGGACCCCACCTGGCATGATAATATTAGCCATGAGGGGCAAGGGGCATAACTAGATGTGGTAGGCCACAGACTTCCAAATCTCTTAGCACCTTCATGAGGCCTCACTCACTAAAAATAATCCATACTACTTAAGACCAAACTGTGCTCCAGAAACATCCTGAGATTGATCGATTCAGATGGATAGCTATGTTGGCCTGAAGCAGTGAAACAAAGTTTTATTCAAGATATAAGGTTTTGTGTGCACACACACTTCTTCACCCTCTACTCATATGTATGGACTTCACTTCAATGTATCTGAAGAAATGTGCATGCACATGAAAGCTTACACCTTGAATAAAACTTTGTTGGTCTTGATGGTGCAATTGCGAACTTGAATTTTGTTATTCTGAGACGGAACCAGTCTGACTGTGGTTGATGTGAGCAATTTTATCTGCAAAATGTACTGTGAAGGAATCACAGAGGGCTGGTATGTTTTCTGGTTCAGCACCTCTGTGACTTGAGATAAAAGCCCCTTCACAACCCAGAAAGGCTCCACTGAACCACATTGTGGAGGTGCAATGATGGCAGAAAAGTATGCTTGTTTCACTGCCAACACTGACAAAGAGTAGGCATGATGATGTGCTTTCATCTGTGTTAGGACACATTTATTTTGAATTTGTTTGTGGGGGGGTTAGTTTTTCTCTACCTGTACTGCCCAACCTCTACCCATCTGCCCAACCATTTCATCATCTGAAGCTTCTCAATAAACCATGGGGCATTCTAGACTCCATGGGAAGAGAGCAGGTACTCAGGGGCAATCATGTCTACTGCCCAGGTCATCTCCATACTCCACAGGTTAACCAGGGCTGCAACAGGAGCTTAAGCCTTGCTGACTGGAAAATCCCCAGGAGACATCTGGATCCTTCAGCCTCCTGGGGCAGACTATCCTAATTGTTACCACATCATGTACCTTATCCCCAGAGAAAACCAAACCAAGTGTATATGTAGGTACCAGAATGTTCTGGGACAGTCCAATGATTGTCACAGTGGCTATTAAGTCCTTAGCTGCTCCTGTTGGGTCAGCCTTGGCATGAATATTAAACTATCCAAGAACAACATCCCCACATCTGAGACTGTCTCTTGTGAGCTCAGGAAGTGAGTCTGCTAGGCAAGTGGAGTGGTGATATTCCAACAGAATCTCTGTTCTGTTCTGCGTCCCCAGCATCAGGTCCATACTCTCAAAATTGGGGTGGCCTGAGAGACCGTAGCCACCCACAATCCCCACTTACCAACCTTAATCCTTTGCAGTGTAATAGCCTTTGATTCCTACTTTCTGAACACGAGGAAGATTGAACACCATCAAATCAGGAAGACACCTTCAAACAACAAGTTTATTTGAACTGGCTGTATCCTACCATAGATATTCTCAGAGTGAGTGGGTTGATCACTTAGAGATCAGGAGAAAGCAAAGGGGGGCAGGGTAGGATCAAGTCATATTTAGGATGCTGCCTTTCCTATAAAAACGAACTTGGTTTTAAGTTCATGAAGTGAGAGGCAATAACGGTCTTTCACAGAACCCAAGTTGATTCTACCTGAATGAACAAGATGAACTGCAGAGCAATAGCTCTCAAAAACAGAGAACAAGAAACTAGGAGTGAATAAGAGTGAATTTTCTGCAGGAAATGATGAAGTTGTGGTGGTTGTGGATTCCTGTGGTATTTAGTGGGGCAGTATAAAACTAGCCCCTGAGAAAGGCCCCAGTCTTTTTCTGAGGCAGGTTCTACTTTGCTGGGAACTTGTTAGCTAGGAGTTTTAGGCCATACTTTATAAGATTCCTTGAAAATATACAGTGACCCTTTAAAGTGGATTGAATTTGGGGTTATCAAATCTTAGGCAAAATCTTTCCATAATTTTAATGGTTGCTGTAGGTTCTAAAGCAGGGATAGCCAAAGTTGCTTAATGTAAGACCCACATAGAATAAATGTCAAATATTTGAGCGCCACAAGACATGCATGTCAGATGCTTGATGGGGAGGAAGGAAGGAAGGAGATGGAAAGAAAGGAATTTTACCTGTATTATCCAAGCTGCTGGCTGGCTTGGTGAAGTGAGTTAAAGAGACAAATGCCTTCTCCAAGCTGACCAAAGGGGTGATGGGGGCTTTGAGGGCCACACAATATGTGTGAAAGAGCCACATGTGGCTCCTAAGGCACAGTTTTGCCACCCCTGTTCTAAAGAGTACTTGTTCTGTATTACTTGCATCCACTTAGAGCAGGGGTGGCCAAACTTGCTTAGCATAAGAGCCACATAGAATAAATGTCAGATGTTTGAGAGCCACAAGACATGGACATATATTACACACATGTCTTTACTAACACTCTTAATACTTTCTTTGCACAAAATGATAAAATACATATGTATCCACACTACAACATGAAACTTCTTTAAAAACAAAAGCTGTGAATAACAGTTCCCATAAGACCAGTACAGGGAAAGGTTTGGGAATTATTTTTTGGCACCAGTGGGAGAAGGAAACACACGTGTACCATGTAAATCACTGACCACCATTTGCATCATTATGCATTTCTCTTTGCCTTGACACCAAGGTTAGTAAATATAGCTTTTACAAAAGCTATGAAACTAAGGGGAAACCCTCCACCGCCCTCTTTAATGCTGTCCTTCCTTCCAGTGGCTAGCTTGGCTCTTGCACTCTCTTTCCCCACTCTAGGTCCCAGGGTGACCTCCATGGTAGAGGAGAAGAGCTTGCAAGCCTGCTTATTTTCCCATCCTTCCTTGCTTCATAAACAGGAGAAATACTTGCCTACCTATGGATCAACATTCAGAGACTGACTGAAGTCCCATAAGCCTGCATTATGTTCCTCCTAAACCTCCAGGAGCCACACAATGTGTGTGAAAGAGCCACAGTTTGGCCACCCCTGACTTAGAGATTCTGTTTGAATATCTAAGTTGTATATTACAGGGGTGGCCAACGATAGCTCTCCAGATGTTTTTTGCCTACAACTCCCATCAGCCCTAGCCATTGGCCATGCTGGCTGGGATTGATGGGAGTTGTAGGCAAAAAACATTTGGAGAGCTACCGTTGCCCCCCCCGGGGGGGGCATTTCCCTAAATTCCTGGGGGCGCAGCTTTGCATTCATTCAACAATGTTAACCCAGAATCTGTACATTCTTCTTATGTGTATTACACATGTGTATTACGCTTTCATATTCCTGCCAGCAGATCATAATGAAATAATCTGTCCTTTTCCAAATTAATTTGACAGCCTACTTTGGGTGAGGAATATTATTCAGTAGAACAGGTGAGTTGTTTGATAGGATGGCATCAAATGCTTTTGAAAATATATGCATATTAAATCCATTTTGGAATGTGGCACAGAGTTTGGCTTCACAGGAAACTCAGTCATGTCAAGATACTGCACTGGAAAAGTCCACTATCATCACAATCCTAAGAACACTTTCCTGTGAATAAACCACACTGAATAGAATGGGACTTAATCCTGAGTACACCTTCTTGTGTTTTCTCCCTAAAACCCCGGGGGGGGGGATTAAGTAAATTGGGCCAAAGTTCTACATCTTCACTTAATTTCTCCCAGTAAAGAATTTAAGTTTTCTTTTGTTTAAAAGTAGCCTGAGCACTGATGTGGCTTTCTGTTTAATCTTTCCTGTATTTGATGATGAGCCCAATCATTTTCAGCTAATTCCTTTATGTGTTTGTTTTGACTGCAATTTTAGGATAATTTTTTAAACTCAAACCTAAATCCTATACTGACCATAGTTCATATTATGTCTGGTTGGATGGGCACTAAAAGGACAGATGGTCTCTGGTCTTTGCAGTAACAATCTGACTTACACTAAATTGTCCAGTTTCCTGACTGAGATTGCTGCTTCCTCTTAGTAGAAGTCAGCCAGTGCTTTATGGTCTGCGTGATGTGGCAGTAAGCTGATTTCAGACTACATGGCTCCTTGGTCGTGGAGTGATCTCGTGAGCAGGCAGTAATGAACTCAGTTTAGTGCCAACCATATCCTAGGGTAAGGTAATTCCTCCTCAGCCTGCCTGGACCTGCCCCTATAAACAACTAAGGCTCCACGGGGAAAACAGTGTTAGGGATTTCACGAGATTTCTCCTTAATGCTGTAGGACTATGTTCACCAGAAACAACAACATTCAGAAGCTTCTGTTAGCTTAATACAATCCATGCATGACTGTGCATAACCTGACAGGCAGACATTCAAAGTGGCTAGGGTCAACAAAGTAGCCCAGGATGCAGGACAAAATACAGCAACAGCCTGCAGTGAATTACTAAAAAGCATTATTGAAAGCAAACAATACAAGCACATACACACCTGGTGAGAATTCTCTTCCTCTTACATGTGCAGAAGATATTCCTCTTTTCATGCCACGCATAGGTGGCATTTCCCTAAATCCCTGGGGGCACAGCTTTGCATTCATTCAACAATGTCTTCCTGAGGCCTATATCTAGCTATGTAACAACATGTTCTTAATGCACCCTCATCCCTCATTATCCATTCTCTCTCTAAGTTTGATACCCATCTTTCCACTGAGTTTTCTCTCTAATTGTACAGACAACTTATTGGAGAAAGGGAATGCATAGAGCAGTTCTAAGCAGAGTTACTCAGGTCTAAACCCATATACTAATTTACAGACTTACAGTGCAATCATAAGTAGAATTACACCCTTTAAGTCCACTGAAGCCAAGTCTAATTCTGCTTAAGATTGCACTGTTAGTCTACTTCTGGGCCTAATCAGACTCACAGTCCACCTTCTGCTTGAACCCATTTCACACTGTATCTTTCCACCCTTGTCTATGTTACAGACCACTGTAATTGCAAGCTAGGATCAAGCATTTCTCTGGGTCCAGGACAAGCTCATAACATAAGCCAGCCACACACATGCAATCTCATAAGTCATAGATGGAAAACAATATATATTTTACTGAAATTATATAAACAGATCATGTGATGATGATGATGGGCTTGCCAGCTGGTCCCCCACTCCAAAATCACTGCCCCCCCTGTAAAGCTCACCCATTCCTCCCCAACTGCATGTTGGGACCCCAACATTGTCAATTCAGCCTGAACAGCCTGGTTTGGAGGCCCTCCCCCGCTTCAAGGTAATCAGAAAGTGGGGGGATGTCCACTGAGCACTCCATTATGCCCTATAGAGACCAGTCCCCATAAGGTATAATGGAGAATCAAATTGTGGGTATCTGGGATTCTGGAGGGGCTGTTTTTTGAGGAAGAGGCATCAAATTTTCAGCATAGCATCTAGTGCCTCTCCTTTAAAAATACCCCAAGTTTTTAAAAGATTGGACTAGGAAGTCAAATTCTATAAGCCCCCCCAAAAGGTGTTCCCATCCTCCATTATTTCCAATTGAAGGAAGGCATTTAAAAGGAGCACAGTCCCTTTAAATGTGATGGCCAGAACTCCCTTCAGAGCTCAGTCATGCTTGACACAACCTTTCTCCACCCTCAAAAGTCTCCTGGCTCCACCCCCAAAGTCCCCAGATATTTCCTGAGTTGGATCTGTCAACCTTAACAGCCTGTATGGCAGAGGCAGAGGTGATGCTTTAAATCTCAAATAACCATTTTTCTCCCTGAGAAAAGAACTTGTTAGGCCTTTTTGGTTGAAGAACATAAGAGAAGCCTTTTTGGTTGAAGAACATAAGAGAAGCAAAAAAACCCACAAGTGCCATCAGGAGGTTCACAAGTGAGTCTAGAAGCCCTTCCACTTTGCCCCCCCCACCCCAAGCACCAAGAATACAGAGCATCATTACCCCAGACAGTTCCAGTAATATACTGTGGCTAATATCCACTGATGGAGCTCTGCTCCATATTTTTATCCAATCCCCTCTTGAAGCTGGCTATGCTTGTAGCTGCCACCACCTCCTGTGGCAGTGAATTCCACATGTTATTCACCCTTTGGGTGAAGAAGTACTTCCTTTTATCCGTTCTAACCTGACTGCTCAGCAATTTCATTGAATGCCCACGAGTTCTTGTATTGTGAGAAAGGGAGAAAAGTACTTCTTTCTCTACTTTCTCCATTCCATGCATAATCTTGTAAACTTCTATCATGTCACCCCGCAGTCGACATTTCTCCAAGCTAAAGAGCCTCAAGCGTTTTGACCTTTCTTCATAGGGAAAGTGTTCCAAATCTTTAATCATTCTAGTTGCCCTTTTCTGGACTTTTTTCCAATGCTATAATATCCTTTTTGAGGTGCAAAATTGTACACAGTATTCCAAATGAGACCGTACCATTGATTTTTACAGGGACATTATGATACTGGCTGATTTTTTTTCCTAAAAATTCCCAGCATGGCGTTGGCCTTTTTTATTGCAACCGCACACTGTCTTGACATTTTCAGTGAGTTATCTACCATGACCCCAAGATCTTTCTCTTGGTCAGTCTCTGCCAGTTCACAACCCATCAACTTGTATTTGTAGCTGGGATTCTTGGCCCCAATGTGCATTACTTTGCACTTGACCACATTGAACCTCATCTGCCACGTTGACGCCCACTCACCCAGCCTCAACAGATCCCTTTGGAGTGCCTCACAATACTCTCTGGTCACCACCCTGAACAATTTAGTGTCATCTGAAAACTTGGCCACTTCACTGCTTACTCTCAACTCCAAATCATTAATGAACAAGTTAAAGAGCATGGGACCCAGTACTGAGCCCTGCGGCACCCCACTGCTTACTGTCCTCCACTGTGAAGACTGCTCATTTATACTCACTCTCTGCCTCCTATTAATTAGCCAGTTTTTGATCCACAAGAGGACCTGTCCTTTTACTCCATGGCTCTCGAGCTTACTAAGGAGCCTTTGATGAGGAACTTTATCAAAAGCTTTCTGGAAGTCAAGGTAAACTAGGATAGCTCACTGGATATCCTCATACAAAAAGAACGGCACAATTATCAAGTTAGTAAGACAGACATCATCATATACTATGATAATCTGTGAATGCCTCCGTATGTATGCTAGGAGCGGAGAACCTCTCCCTGCGCTTTGAGTTTTGAAAGTGTGGGTTTTTCTCTCTCTGGAAGTGGCAGGGAGTCAGTTCAATGGCCTGCTAGAATGCATCCTGGGGTGCAATTCTAGCAGGAGCTTCTTTGCAATATTAGGACACACTCCCCTGATGTAGCCAATCCTCCAAGAGCTTACAAAAAAAGATGTAGCCAATCCTCCAAGAGCTTACAAAAATACCAGGGGTGTGTGGCCTAATATGCAAAGGAGCTCCTCATAGAATTATATATATGCTAATTGCCCTGTTAGGAAAACCAACTAAGGAATTTGGTGCTAGGAAGTCTCCAGGTGATTCCTAGAGATTTCTCAGAATACCTTTCAGGAGGGCTCCCGGGATGCACCTGCGACCTGGGCGGACAGCGTCAAGGGGGTAGAGGGAATGATTTAATGTGGGTGGAGACGGGGTTAAGAAAACTTCCTTGCAGTCAAAGGTCCTGCTCTCTTTTCCTTGAGATGGTGAGCTGGTCAGACTTCTTGTCTGAGGATGCAAGCAGGCAGCCATCTTTTTCTGACCATGTGGCCTCTCAGGGAATTGCGTGTAGATAGGAGCCTTGAAACTCTAAGAGTATTACTGCCTGTGTTATTTTCACATCAGTTAGGATATGTCTAGAACAGAGAAAGGGGATTGCATTTATGACCAATTTTCTTTTGAAATCCATTTGTTGATCTACTCCTGTGCTTAAGGATGTTTGTAAATATTTTATTTTCAATAAATCTTTTTTTGACTTTGGAGGTTGGTTCTCAGCTTCTATACCACCCAGATTCCCCACCATATTGGGCATTCTAGTGCAAGAGGGGCCCTATGCTGGGAGGAAACCTGACTGTGTGGCAGTAGCTGTTTCTGCAGGGGAGCCCCAAAGCTCTGGGTAGCGGAGGACATAGAGGTGGGGCCACAAGTTAGGAAAGGAAGGTAGGAGCCCTGTCCCTTCTAGCAGGGAATCCCCCCACAAAAAAGGGCAGGTGGTGGCAGTGAGCTGTCCTTGTGGAAGGAGGAAGTAACCCTCTTCAGGAGTTGGCAACACTAAGGAAGGATGGACAGAGTAGGGTCTACAAGTCAAAGCAGGCCTGTTCTGCCACACCAGGTTTTTAAAAACTCACTGACTGATGGAGGACAATGACAATGTTCCAAACAATAAGGAGGTTTAAGATGTTAGGAAGCTGTCCAGCAGGACGGAGCAAAATTATCTACATGCCTTTTTTTTCTGGCCATCATGTCACAACTAGGGTTGCCAATCCCCAGGTGGGGGCAGGGGGTCCCCTGGTTTGGAGGCCTTCTCCCCCCCCCCACTTCAGGGTAATCAGAAAGCAGGGGGGGGAATGTATCCTGGGCACTCCATTATTCCCTATGGAGACTGATTCCCATAGAGTATAATGGAGAATTGATCCACAGGTATCTGAGGCTCTGGGTGGGCTGTTTTTTTGAGCTAAAGGCACCAAATTTTCAGTATAGCATCCAGTGCCCCTCCCCAAAATACCCTCTAAGTTTCAAAAAGATTGGACCAGGTGATCCAATTCTATGAGCCACAAAAGAAGGTGCCCCATCCTTAATTATTTCCAAAGGAGGGAAGACATTTAAAAGGTGTGCAGTCTCTTTAAATGTGATGGCCAGAACTCCCTTTGGAGTTCAATTATGGTTGTCACACCCTTGCTCCTAGCTCCACCCCGAAAGTCCCAAGACATTTCTTTCATTGGACCTGGCAACCCTACTCACAACTGTCTTATGGCGACCCCGTGGGGTTTTCAAAGCAAGAGACATTCAGAGATGGTTTGCCATTGCCTGCCTCTGCAAAGTGACCCTGGAATTCCAAAATGGTCTCTCATCCAGATACTAACCAGAACCCACCCTGCTTAGGCCCTGAGATCTAATTAGATGACTAGACTAGGCTATTTAGGTCAGAGCCTAAACACCATGGAAGATTTAAAATTAGATGAAGATTTAGATCTGGGAAAACACACCCACTTCTCTTTATACCTCCGCACCTTCCTCTTAGTAGTTCTGGCAACCCGATGGTCTCAAATTGTGAGGAACAGGGCTTCACATCCTTTAGTTTTGTGTTGTTCAGTATGAATAGAAAATGCCAGGTGAATTTAATGGGTTTGTTATAGTATCTTCACCATATCTACAAGGTCCCCACCAGTGTTCCCTCTAAGCTGAGTTAGTGTGAGCTAGCGCACAGATTTTTAGCCTCCAGCTCACAAGTTTTTTTGTCTTAGCTCAGGAAAAATGGCCCCAGAGCACACTAATTTGTGCAGTAACTCACAACATTAATGCCAGTAGCTTCTAAAGTAGAATTTTTGCTCACAAGACTCTGCAGCTTTGAGGGAACATTTGTCCCCACGTACTATTACCCCATTACAATCCTCTTCCTGCATAATTCCAAAAATCCTGCTTGTATGTCTGTCAATCAGGCTGAGCAAGAAGACACATCTCCTGAATTTCTATACAGAAATGTAAAGATGTGAGCAAATTAGAGAGAAGATTAGGCTAGGTCTTCTCTTTCAGGTGGTAAGTTTTTCACAGGGATTGCGATTTTTCATATGGGGGATTTACAAACACACAACTGCTTCCCCAGTTAAAACTAAGGCATGGTATAATTTGCAAGCACTGTCTCAACTCAGACTTGCACAACCCCCAGTCTCTATCATACCACTTGATGGTGTATTTTTTTTTAAATCAGAGAGGGACTAAAATATTTTGATGTCCGAGGCAGCCAAAGGATCCCCAACTCAATCAGGGGGAAAGGTTTTAGGATTTTTTTTTTAAAGGGAAGGGACTGTTGCACAGTGGAAGAGAATCTGCTATGTATTCTGAAGGTCCCAAATTCATTCCCTGATATCTCCAGTTAAAAAGGGTCATATAGGAAATGATGCAAAAGACCTCCCCGCCCACCCCAAGGTCCTGGAGACCCACTGTCAGTCAGAGCAGGCTATACTGATCTGATTGCCTCAGCGTAAAGGCCACTTCAGGTAAACAAAAATAAATGACAAATTACTGCTGTTTAAAAGAGACTCTGGAGCTGTCACCCTAACTTGGAAACCCAAGCTAGTCTGATCTCATCAGGTCTCAGAAGCTAAGTTGGGTCAGCCCTTGCTAGTACTTGGATGGGACATCAACAAGGAAGTTCAGGATTGCTACACAGAGGCAGGCAATGGCAAACCACCTCTGAAAGTCTTTCACCTTGAAAACCCTACAGGGTCACCATGACAGCTGTAACTTGATAGCACTTTCTATCACCACCATCTGGAGCTGCCATGTCCGAACAGGTTGCTTTGGCCTGCCAAATGGTAGGGCTGGCCCCTTTATTTGTGTGAATACACAGACACCTGTTTAGTTCCACAATGATAGACTGGCCATGAACCTCAGTAATCTGAGGTTCTGCTGCATCTATCCAATAGGGGCAATATATTCCAAGTTCCTGACATCTGCTCCATCAGCAATCAAGGTTATGTTTTACTAAACAGAGGGGCTCATCTTTCTGCAGAATGACACCTGACCCACCAATAGCCTCCCTTGAATAGCTAGTGTAGTCTATATAAAGTGCTTCCTCTTGGAAAGTATTTTGAAGAGATTACTTTTTGCTTTTCACTGAAGGCCATACATTCAGCTGGTATTTAATAGAATCAAAAATGTATTTCTAGGGCTCTCTGGCAAACAGTTTAAATTCAGCTGGAGCTCCCTTAAAATAAAGGGATTATTAAGAGTCAAGTGTTGAATTACCTGAAGCTTGTTAATTGTACTTCAGAGGATTTAGTGAGCAACTGGTTCCAGCAGGGAGCAGCACTGTGGTATTAATGGTGTTTATGTTAGTAAATATAATACAGCCTAATACAGTTCCCCACATAGTACCCACCACCTCATTTTTCATAATAGAGAAAGCTTTCAGTTTACTTTAAAGAGAAAAACACAGAAAGGGGAGATAATGGACACTCAAAAGTGAGTCTTCGGTCTAGTGTCTAAATCTAGAAAAAGTGTTTTCTGGTTATCAAATTTAAGAGTGTGGAATATGGCATAACTTAATTTTGTTAACAGCTTTTCTTCAGTCCTTTTTTTGGAAATAATTTTGTTTGAAAAATCAGCAGTCTTCTGTACCAGCTGTGCAATTATGTCATTATTAAAACATTTCTCCACAAAGTAGCAGATAGTAATATTATTTATGATGATTAATCACATTGTAGCATGTTACCAGGAAAGAAAGACCATAATGTAAAAGCTGCCTGACCTTGAATGCATAGTTAGGATTTGAGTTGAAAAGGTGTTAACCGTTCTTGCCTGGAGCAAAAGGAATAGTCCTGTAGCACCTTAAAAGAGTAATATTTGTCTTTTGGGGCTACAGCTGATTTCATCAAAGGCATGAAATTAAACCTCAATAAGTATACGCACATATATACAAAGAGGAGAAAATTGAAAACAGTAAGCGTTAAAGGTGTAGAAAGAATTCACTCATTTAAAGGTTTTAAGGCTTTCTACTTTGATATCCTCTGCTTTAAGATGACTGCAAAAGAGCACATGGCTCTTATCATTGTCACCTACAACAGCTACAGAAACCTGAACAGGGCACAACTGTGAAGACTTCAAGGGAAGAGGGCCTAATAGAAATGAGAAACCTCATTGCAGCTATGAAAATTTCATCAGCTGGCGCTGGGAGGCAAGAATCTGGAAGTGTAGAGCAGATGGACAGCCTGGATTCTAGGAGCCATTGTCTTTCCGCCTGTTATCTGACTCCAGTGCACAGAGAGGATTTGGAGAATTTATGGGAGGGCCAAGTATTGAGGGCCTTTCTTGAAATATCCCCGGCTGACGTCTGACCAGATGCAACACTAGCTCACCAGCAATGGTAATGTGCTAGTCTCTTCCCAAATATTCCCAAGATCATGGATGTGGGACTCTGCTAAGTGCCCCTTTTCCACTGTATATATTTTCTGGAGGATTGCAATTACTTCTTTCTTTACTACTGTAAGGCTTAAAGTGTCATGATCCACAGACTGACAGTGTAGTATAGTGGCTAGTGCTGAAAAGGCAATGCCTGATAAACAAAGAAGAGAGACCCTGCAGGGGGCAGCAAGAAGACAATTAAATAGGATAGTGAGGTCAGCACCTTCTTTCCTTTTTTTTTTTTTTTAAGTAATGAATGGTTTATTTGTAAAAATTCTTAGTACAACTATAACGTGAAGTAATACAAAGTTGCGTATATCTTAATAAGTTTGAACAATTAAAATCGACAAAAGGATAAAAAAAAAACCCCAAATAAATAGTTTCGCTATTCTCATTTTCACAGATATTATTTTAACTGTACTAGGGGCATATGTTACAGTAATACAATGTTGTTTGTTGGTCATCAGGTCAAATGTGTTATACTTGGTTTTGGAGGAATTTAATCTCTGGCCATTTGGCTCCTCAATGTTGGTTAACCTAAGAAACTCCTCACCCTTTGTTTGGCTTTCACTATGTCAGATCTCAAATTAATCTCCCTCAACTGTAGAGGCCTTAACAATGTCATTAAGGCCAAGAGACTCTCCTCAGCGCTAACAAAATTACAACCTGACATTCTTTTTTTACAGGAAACCCACATCAAAAAGTCAAATTTTAATATTTTTCATTCAAAATGGTTTCAAACACAATTTTTAGCTCCTGGTTCATCAAAGTCACGGGGGGTCGCAATTGTATTTTCTAGGAGAACTAGATTTGTCCCCATGGCCCAAGAAGTAGATCCCCAGGGAAGATATATTTTTATTAAAGGTATGCTCAATGATTCTTTATTCACTTTGGTTTCCCTATACGCCCCTAACACTGCACAACTCACTTTTATAAATTCCACTTTGCATAAACTTGCCCTCTTTCAAGAGGGGGCAGTGGTCATAGGTGGCGACTTCAATCAGATAATTGATCCTATCTGGGACAGATCCTTCAAAACACACTCCCCCACAATTGCCCCTTCTGCACCTCTCCAAACCATCCTTCAAAACTACAATCTGTGTGACATCTGGAGAGCTCATAACCCCGGTGTTAAAGATTATACGTATTTTTCAGCTGTCCACAATACTTTCACAAGAATAGATTACTTTCTTATTTCCCCCTCCCTATTGAACCAAATTTCCCATGCCAATATCGGTCTTAGAACCCTTTCCGATCATGCTTGGTTGGAATGTACGCTAAATGTTGCCCCCCAAGATAAACCCTGCTATAATTGGTCGCTAAATAGATCACTTCTCTTAAATCAAGACTTCAACACACAGATTGAAAAGGAAATAAATATTTATTTTGAAAATAACTCCGAATGTGGGGTTTCTCTTGATATCGTTTGGGATGCAATGAAGGCCGTATTACGGGGTAAATGTATCTCCTTGAATTCGGCCTACAAAAAGAGAAAATTAGAGCTTAGTCAGCATTTATTAGATAACATTAAACTATTAGAACAAAAACACAAACAAACCTGTTCAAAAAAGATCTATCATAAACTCTTACTCGAACGAAAAAAGCTTGATTTACTGGATACTACTTTCCTTTTAAGTGTCATTCATTGTCTGTTTCCAGATTGCTACCCTTAGGGCAATTTCTCCCTTCTTCTCAGAAGTCCCACAATCAGTGTTACCCTCTCTCAGCTAACAATGTAGTTAGGAACCTATCTGTGTCTCTCCTCTTTCCTATCAAGTATATTAATTCCTAATCTACTCTTTAATCAGGTTGTGCACTGTTGCTGTGTTAATCACTCTGCCAACAGTTAGAGGGCATGACTCAGATAGCAGGGAGCATTTTGTATGTTATATTTATAGCATGCTTTTCCATCAGTATCTTCTAAAGTGATTTACATCAATAATGACAGTCAGGCCATGCTGTAAGGCAAACAGTCTAAAATTACAAGACTCATAAGGGAAGAGAAAGGAGGGAAAAGGCAGGAGAAGGAAGACCAGTTTTAAAGAATATATATAATTGGTTTAGACTGATCTTCTGTTGCTGGCTGTCTTCCTTGGATAAAAATGGTGAAACTGTCCTATGCCTTTTCAACTTCTGGCCAGTCACAGAGGCCAGAACAGCCTACAGCAGCTACAGCAGAACTCTTTGAAGTTCTGTTGTGTAATCTCAGGTAAGTAGTCTCTTAATTTAACTTGTCTCAACAATAACAATAACAGATTTAATCATTTCTTTCCCAATCTGCAGTGCAATCCTGAGCAGAGTTGTACCTTTCTAAATGCATTGATATTAGTGATCTTAGAATGGAGTAAATCTGTTTAGGATAGCACTGTTAGAAACATAGCTCACTGGACCCCATGAGTGCTAATCAAATATCTGTGATATCTTCAGCTTTTGGCTAAGATCAAGTGTAGTCTTAGCCTTTATTTTATTTATAGTCCACCTTTCTCACTGAGACTCAAATCAGATTACACCATGTAAATCAGTTCAGTCATTAGGATGAAACATCTAATAAGCAATGTAACAGGTCTTGTTGTTCAGTCGCACAGTCGAGTCCGACTCTTTGCGAGCCCATGGACAAAATCACACCAGGCCCTCCTGTCTTCCACCATCCTCCGAAGTCTGCTCAAATTTGTGCTTGTTACATCAGTGATGCTGTTTAGCCATCTCATTTTTTGCCATCCCCTTCTTCTTTTGCCTTCTGTCTTTCCCAGCATCAGGATCTTCTCCAGTGAGTGCTCCCTTCTCATTGGGTGGCCAAAGTATTTGAGCTTCAGCTTCAGCATCTGACCTTCCAGGGAACAATCTGGGTTGATTTTCCTTAGAACTTGTCACGGCTGGGGCCGGGTCAGGCAAAATCCAGAGGCAGTCCGAGATCTGTAGCCAGCAAGCAGGAGTGTCCAAGGTGCCAAATCCAAATCACTGTGCAAGTATCGCAGGTCCGAGGTCCAGAAGCCGAGGTCAGGGAGTCCAGAAGTCAAAAGCCAAAGTCAGGGAGTCAGGAACCAAAGTCAAGCCAGAGTGGATGCTAGAACGCCAGGGAGATGACTAGTTGCTTCCACAAAGCCTCCTCCCAAAGCCCACAGCTATATAGCCCTCTGCTGGCTGTTGCCCATTTGGGCTAATTGCTGGCTCTGGGAGGCAGCCAGGATCCTGTTACAACTCAAGCATCCTTGCTCTTAGGAGGGCCAGAATCCTCTCAAAACTCAGGACTCAGGGAGCGTCTTGCTTGTGAGTGTGCCGCCCTCCTCCGATCCCTGAGGTCCTGACGGAGGCGGTCACGCACACGAGCCACCCGAGAGGGCGAGGCAGGGGGGCTGGGATCTTCTTCAGCAGGAGGCAGGGGTACTGGTGCAGGTGGCAGGGGTACAGTTTCCTCGGCAGACTTGTCTTCCTCTGCAGGGTCCCCAGCACCCATGACAGAACTGACTGATTTGATCTTCTTGCAGTCCAAGGGACTCTCAATCTATTCTTCTGCGCTCAGCCTTCCTTATGATCCAGCTCTCACAGCCATACGTTACTGCTCAGAATACCATCACTTTGACTATATGGACTTTTGTTGGCAGGGTGATGTCTCTACTTTTTATTATACTGCCCAGGTGCGCCATAGCTGTCCTCCCAAGGAGCAAATGTCTTTTAATTTCATGGCTACAGTCACCATCTGCAGTGATCTTGGATACCAGAAATGTGAAGTCTGTCACTACTTCCATGTCTTCCCCTTCTATTTGCCAAGGTATGATGGGGCCAGATGCCATGATCTTAGTTTTTTTGATGTTGAGTTTCAAGCCTACTTTTGTGCTCTCCTCTTTCACCCTCAGCAAGAGGTTCTTTAGGTCCTCCTCACTTTCTGCCATTAGAGTGGTGTCATCTGCATATCCATCCTTGTCGAACTCCTTTTCCTATTTTAAACCAATCAGTTGTTCCATATCCATATTTTTCCCAGCAATCTTAATTCCAGCATGTGCTTCATCCAGCATTCTGCATGATGTACTCTGCATATAAATTAAATAAGCAGGATGACAATATATATTCTTGTCAAACTCCTTTTCCTATTTTAAACCAATCAGTTGTTCCATATCATGTTCTGACAGTTGCTTCTTGACCCTTATACAGGTTTCTCAGGAGACATGTGAGGTGGTCTGGTACTCCCATCTCTTTAAGGACTTGCCACAGTTTGTTGTGATCCACACAATCAAAAGCTTTTGCATAGTCAATGAAACATAAATAGACATTTTTCTAATATTCCCATGCTTTCTCCGTAATCCAGCAAATGTTGGCAATTTGATCTCTAGTTCCTCTACATCTCTGAAACCCAGCTTCAACTTCTGGAAGTTCCCAATCTACATACTGCTGAAGCCTAGCTTGTAGGATCTTTAACATGACCTTGCTGGAATTGGAATATAAACTAATTTTTTCCAATCCTGTGGACACTGTTGCGTTTTCCAAATTTGTTGACATAATGTGTGCATCACTTTAACAGTATCATCTTTTAGGACTTTGAATAGCTCAACTGGGATACCATCATCTCCTCTTGCTTTGTTGCTAGTAATGCTTTCTAAGGCCCATTTGACTTCACACTCCAGGATGTCTGGCTCAAGGTCAGCGATTTCACCGTCATGGTTGTCCAGGACATTGAGGTCCTTCCTGTATAATTCTTCTCTGTATTCTTGCCACATTTTCCTGATTTCTTCTGCTTCTGTTAGGTCTCTACCGTTTTTGTCCTTTATCATGGCCATCTTTGCATGAAACGTTCCCTTGATTTCTCCAATTTTCTTGAAGAGATCTCTTGTCCTTCCCATTCTGTTATTTTCCTCTATTGTTTTGCCTCATTCCTTCAGGAAGGCCTCCTTATCCCTCCTTGCTGTTCTCTGAAAATCTTAATTCAGTTGGGTGAATTTTCCTTTTCACCTTTGCCTTTCGCTTTCCTTCTTTCCTCAGCTATTTGTAAAGCCTCATCAGATACCCACTGTGCTTTCTTGCATTTCTTTTTCTTTGGGATGGTGCTGATTGCTGCCTTCTGTACAATGTCACGAACCTTCATCCATAGTTCTTCAGGCACTCTGTCTATCAACTCTAGTTCCTTAAACCTATTCTTCACCTCCAGTGTATATTCATATGGGATGTGATCAAGGTCAAACCTGAATGGCCTAATGGCTTCCCCAGTTTTCTTCAGTTTAAGCCTGAATTTTGCAATGACTAGCTCATGATCTGAGTCAGCTCCAGGTCTTGTTTTTGCTGACTATAAGGAGCTTCTCCATCTTTGACTGCAGAGTATATAATTAATATGTTTTCTGTGTTGCCCATCAGGTGATGTCCATGTGTAGAGTCGCTTTTTAGGTTGTTATAAGAGGGTGTTCGCTATGACCAGTTTGTACTCTTGACAAGACTATATTAGCCTTTGCCCAGCTTCATTTTGTTCTCCAAGGCCAAACTTATCAATTGTTCTGGTTACTTTTGACTTACTACTTTGGCATTCCAGTCCCCTATGATGATGATGAGAACATCTCTTTTTGGTGTTAATTCTAGAAGGTGTTGTAGATCTTCATAGAACTGGTCCACTTCAGCATCAGTGGTTGGGGCATAGACTTGGATTACTGTGATATTGTGTTATTGAATGGTTTGCCTTGGATACAGACCGAGATCATTCTGTCATTTTTGAGATTCTATCCCATTACTGCCTTCCTCACTCTCTTGTTTACTATAAAGGCTACACCATTTCTTCCTCAGGATTCTTTCCTAAAATAATAGATGTAGTGATCCGCTGAGTTAAATTCACCCATTTCTGTCCATTTTAGTTCACTGATTCCCAAGATGTTGATGTTCAGTCTTGCCATCTCTTGTTCGACTACATTCAACTTACCTTGATTCATACATCTTACATTCCATGTTCCAATGCAGTATTGTTCTTTGCAGCATCGGACTTTCCTTTCACCATCAGACATATCCACAGCTGAGCATCCTTTTGGCTGTGGTCCAGCCGCTTCACTCTTTCTGTGGTTACTTGTACCTGCCCTTTTTTACTTGTACTTGCCGTATCTTTTAGCCTTTTGTTACTGTCCATGGGGTTTTCTTGGTAAGGATACTGGAGTGGGTTGCTATTTCCTTTTCCAGTGGATCACATTTTGTCTGGATTTTCAGCTGTGGCCTGTCCATCTTTGGTGGCCCTGCTTGACATAGCCCACAGCCTCATTGAACCGTGCAAGCCCTCTCGCCACATCAAGGCAGTAACAGGTCTAAGATTCCATAAATCTGAAACAAAACTGAAAGTATTAGACATGATATGTTAATACAGAAAATCATATTACATAAGTATAAAACAATGCAGTGAGAGTCGGATAATATATACAGGACACACACACAACATACTATATACAGTGATATTATCCACAGTCCCATTCCCTTGATAAAAACACCTTCATGAATGATTCTGTTAAAATATAGTCCTTTTACA
Organism: Heteronotia binoei; assembly: GCF_032191835.1. Taxonomy (NCBI): domain Eukaryota; kingdom Metazoa; phylum Chordata; class Lepidosauria; order Squamata; family Gekkonidae; genus Heteronotia; species Heteronotia binoei. The sequence continues at coordinate 175,648,020 of NC_083223.1, forward strand.
GAAATGCCTTCCTGAGCAATTATGTTTTCCATAGTTTGTGGAATGACAGAAGTATGAGAACATTCCTGACCTCCTCAGGCAGGCCATTCCCTAAGGGGGGGGGCACAATAGAGGGCATATTGGCAGTTGTTGGTCTTGCCTGTTTGCAGGGTGGCACCCGCAGAAGGCACTACTCAGTTACACAGAGCTGTTGTGGAGCATAGGAGGAAGTGGCCCTGCTAGGGTTGTCAATCCCCAGGTGGGGGCAGGGGATTCTCTGGTTTGGAGGCTCTCCCCCGGCTTCAGGGTCATTAGAAAGCGGGGGAGGGGAGGGAAATATCTGCTGGGCACTCCATTATTCCCTATGAAGACTGATTCCCATAGGGTATAATGGAGAATTGATCCATGGGTATCTGGGGCTCTGTGGGGGCTTTTTTTTAAGGTAGAGGCACCAAATTTCAGTATAGCATCTGGTGCCTCTCTTCAAAACACCCTCCAAGTTTCAAAAAGATTGGTTTGGGGGTCCAATTCTATGAGCACCTAAAGAAGGTGCCCCTATCCATTATTTCCAATGGAAGGAAGGCATTTAAAAGGTGTGCGGTCCCCTTAAATGTGATGGCCAGAACTCTTGTTAGAGTTCAATTATGCTTGTCACAACCTTGCTACTGGCTCCACCCCTAATGCCTCCTGTCCCCATCCCCAAAGTCACCAGGTATTTCTTGAATTGGACTTGGCAACCCTAGGCCCTGCAGATGCAATTTTGGGCTGTATCAACAGAGGTATAGTGTCGAGATCACATGAAGTGATGATATCACTTTGCTCTGCTCTGGTTAGACCTCACCTAGAGTATTGTGTTCAGTTTTAGGCACCACAATTTAAGAAGGATACAGACAAGCTGGAACGTGTCCAGAGGAGGGCAACAAAGATGGTGAAGGGTCTGGAGACCAAGTCCTATGAGGAAAGGTTGAAGGAGCTGGATATGTTTCGCCTGCAAAGGAGACAACTGAGAGCTGATAATCACCATCTTCAAGTACTTGAAGGGCTATCATATAGATGGCACAGAGTTGTTTTCCATGGCCTCAGAAGATTGAACCAGAACCAGTGGGTTGAAATTAAATCTGAAGAGTTTTCTAATAAACTTTAGGCAGAACTTCCTGACAGAGTGGTTCCTCAGTGGAACAGGCTTCCTCAGGTGGTGTTGGGCTCTCCTTCTTTGGAGGTTTTCAAACAGAGGCTAGATGGCTATCTGACAGCAATGCTGATTCTGTGAACTTAGGCAGATGAGAAGGAAGGCAGGAAGGGCTGCATCAGTGCTTAGTTCTTGTGGCCATTTCTTAAATGCTCAGGAAAATGCTGTTTGTCAATTTGGGGCCAGGCAGCAATTTTCCTTCAGGCCAATTTTGCCAGGGATCCTAGAGAGTTTTTATTTGCTTCCCCAGCCCCCCAATCTTCTGGGCAGTGAGCAGGTGTTGCTGGTATGTGTGTGTGGGGAGAGGTATTTGTGAATTTCCTGCATTGTGCAAGGGATTGGACTAGATGACCCTGGAGGTCCCTTCAAACTCTATAATTCTATGATATGAAGGGCCAAGGACATAAAGGACTTTGCATGTGATATAAGAACACTAATAACTGTGGCCAAGTTATCTTTCTCAAGGAAGTGCTGTAATTGGCAAACCAAACCAAGCTTCCCAAAGGTGTGGAAACTAGTAGCCAAAAACATCTCAACTTCCAGTTGTAAGCATAGACTGTATAGCACTCCAACTGTAAATCTGTTGTTTCTTTTCTTTTTGTATTTTGTGTGTGTCTGCACCTGGAAGTCATAGTGACTTCTAGTGACTGACCCCTACTAGGGGCCTGGAGGATATTCAGAGAGGTGGCTGAATAAAGCCTGTCCCTGTCCTTCCAACTACTGGTATTTCAAGGAGGTCTCCCATCCAAATACTTGCCAGAGTTGACCCTGTTTAGTTTCCAAAATCTGACAAGATTGAGCTTGCCTGGGCTATACAGACCAGGGTGTGGATCTGTTGTTTCAATGGAAGTACAGCCCCATCCAGAAAAGCAGATTTCTCAGTCTCTGTCTTGGTGTAGAAATTATCAATAGCACCTCCATCTTGTTTGGATGAAGCTTCAGTTTATTGGTCATCATTCAATCCATTTCATCCACCAAGCACTTACTGAGAACATCTGCCCCCTCCTCTGATGTTCTTGAAAAAGAGAAAAAGAACGATGTATCGTCAACGTACTGAGGACCTTTAATTCTAACTTTTCAGACGACCTCTCCTAGAGGTCATATAAACATTGAATAGTATAGAGACTATTGGAGAAACCCAGTAGGATTGATGCCATGAGTCTGAGCAATATCTCCTAACATCACCTTCACAGAACTCAATAGCAATAGACCCCATGAATGGTCCAGAAGGATACTACAGTTGATGATATCTGTGGCAGAACAGTCCTGCTCTGACTTGCAGGCTCTGTTCCACACTGCTCTCCAAGGTTTTCCCAACAACTGAAGGGGCTTTTCTCTCTCTTTCGTCAACTGCCACCACCACCTGACCTTTGTAGGAACTGCCTACTGGGTGGACTCCCAGCTTCTAGGGTTGCTAGCCCCCAGTTCCCAGTGGGGGTTCCCCACACTTTGGGGGGCTTTGATCTTCCGCTGGCCAGTGGGGGAAACTCTATTCCCAAACAGGGACATTGCCATGTGACATCCCTGACACGAGAGCATCACTTTTCCCTTCCTGCCTGTTCTCTGCCTAGAGAGAAAAATATTTAAAAGTCAGATTGAAGGTTTCGTTCAGTTCAAACCTAAAAAAAAAAGGTATCAAAAACTGCTGAAAAGGCAAATCAACAAGACTGCATAGCTCTTGTCTATTTACTAGCAAAGATAATCCATCAGGGCAACCAAAGACATTTCCATTCTAAAACCAGGCCTGAAATTGGATTGAAATGTGTCCAGACAATCCCTTTCTTCCAAGAAAGCCTAGAGTTGTCTAGCCAGTATTTACTCAAGTACTTTGCTCCCAAAGGGAGTATTTGTTACTGGGCAATAGTTACCATCTGGGTTCAGATAAGGCTTGCAGCTGCTGGAATGGCCTCCACTTGCAGCTGCTGGAATGGCCTTGGGTCAGCCATAGCTCTCACAAGAGTTGTCCTTAAAAGGGCAGCTGTTGTAAGAGCCCTCTCAGCCCCACCCACCTCACAGGGTGTCTTGTAGGGAGAGACGATATAGGAGATTGTAAGCCGTTCTGAGTCTCTGATTCAGAGAGAAGGGCGGGGTATAAATCTGCAGTCTTCTTCTTCTTTATAACTGCCTCCTTCAAGGAAGTTGGTACCATGTCCTTCTTCAATACAGATATTATCTGTAGTGTCATCTAGGGCTAGAAAACCTATAAGTATTCTAGTGAAAATTGTCCACAGAAATGCCAAGAAGAGTTGAACAGTTGTTAATGTTAACGCTTTTGGTCCCTATCCTCACAGTTTCTGCATTTCAGAAGCACAAAATCCCTTTTATGTTTCCAGTGCAGTTTCTTATATGATCTACCTATTCCTTATTGCCTGCCCCTACAGCAAGTTTGGAATTATTTGTTTGTAGCACAGTACCTGTTCCCATAGCAACCAGTTATGCTTTATCTCAGACATGTTACAGCCCAGCCGTATATTGAGTATGATGCCTTTAATTCCTTTGAATTTAATGGGGATAGGTGTGCCGCTGTGCATAATATTTGGCTGGTGCTTTTCAAGAGTTAAGGATGTGTTTCTGGAAATGCATTACATAACAAGGGGAAGAGATCCCGTTCCAGTAATTTTTTTCACACTACAACTCACCCATAAAAGCAAATATATATCCACATATGTCTCAAAGTATATGCTTATCCTACCTAAATATTTTTTTAAGATACTCAGTGGGAGAAGGGTCAGGAACAGACAGATAAAATCCCATCAAACCATTATGGACTTCCAGAATGGTCTTTAACTTATGCTTGCTATCGAGCTTAACATGCCAACCAAAATATTATGAAGATTTCATAGAGCTGCTGCTGAGATCACCATACAGTTACCTGGAGAAGGAAAGGAATCCTCAGATAAGGTGGTTCAGGTTTGTAGCAGCAGTTATCAATATATGTATGTTTACACTGACATAATATATGAGCAGAAGGTAAGCCTGCACCACAAGTGTTCCCCTTTTGATTAATTATTTGATTTCATTGTTAGTTTCCTTGGTCCTGCCAACAATTCTGTCAGTCTGTAAAAGGTAAAGGTAGTCCCTTGTGCAAGCACCAGTCGTTTCTGACTCTGGGGTGATGCTCCATCACGACATTTTCACAGCAGACTTCTTACGGGGTAGTTTGCCATTGCCTTCCCCAGTCAGTCTGTAGATGGTAACAATAGACAATACTTTGTCAAATGCAAGTGTCCCTACCTCCCAGCTTCCAAGTGGGAAGTGGAGTTTTCCAGAAATTACAACTGATCTTCACACTACAGGAATCATTTCCTGTGAAAGAAATTGTAGCTGCAGATGATGGAATCTGAGGCATAATTACTGAGTCCCTCTCCACCCTGAACTACACCATCCCCAGCTGCCACTCCCAGATCTCCAAAAATTTCCCAAGATGGATCTGGGAATCCTACCTCACAATAAGGAACTATTGAGCAGCATAAGGAATGGCAGGAGTTTGTAAACTCAAGCCATATGTCAGGATTGTGAGGAGGAAACCCAAAGAGTTTGTGCCAGGAGCTTTAGAAATGGGGTTTGAAGAGCTTCTGCTAGGATTGTCTGATTATGTTGAACTATAAGTGATCCATGGGCTTCAGCAGACTCTTTTTTTTGAAAGAGTGCTATATTTACATAGAATATTTTTCATGTCAATTTGCAGTCTGGTATAGTTAGACATTATTGGTTACCACTGATTTAAGAGACAGCCCCTAAATCAACGTCAGTTGTCAGATTAACAGCTAAATGGGGCCTCATGAAAGATACTGCTGCCCTGCTTCATCATCATGAACCATGCTGCAGATTGAGATAACAGACTGGCCTGCACCACTTAAGATTGCATAAAGGAGATCACATTTTTAAATAGACCACATTTTAAGAAGGATATAGACAAGTTGGAACGGATCCAGAGGAGGGCGACGAAGATGGTGAGGGGTCTGGAGACCAAGTCCTGTGAGGAAAGATTGAAGGAGCTGGGGACGTTTAGCCTGGAGAGGAGATGGCTAAGAGGTGATATGATCGCCATCTTCAAGTACTTGAAGGGCTGTCATCTAGAGGATGGTGTGGAATTGTTTTCTGTGGCCCTGGAAGGTAGGACCAAAACCAATGGGTTGAAATCAAATCAAGAGTTTCCGACTCAACATCAGGAAGAACTTCCTGACCGTTAGAGCGATTCCTCAGTGGAACAGGTTTCCTTGGGGGGTGGTGGGCTCTCCTTCCTTGGAGGTTTTTAAACAGAGGCTAGATGGCCAACTGACAGCAATGAAGATTCTGTGAATTTAGGGGGAGATGTCTGTGAGTTTCCTGCATTATGCAGGGGGTTGGACTAGATGACCCTAGAAATCCCTTCCAACTCTATAATTCTATGATTCTATACCTGAGAGGAAGGTGAGCATGGATGTTAGATCCTCCCCCCCCCCCCCCGCCCCCAGCTTATTGCACTTTGTTGCTTTTATGGTTAATTTTTTTCCCGTATGTGTTGACATATTGTGATTTGGTTTAGAAAGTGACAGAATGCCATTTGTCAGCTACAGCTCTGGACTACAATTCCAGTTATTTACCTTCCATCTTGAGCAATAATTCTGTTGATTAGGCCGTGTGCTGTTATTTGTGGATCTTCTGGAGCACTGGGAAAGAGAGTACTGGACTTGATAGCTCCTTCATGCTCTTATGTACCCAACTAACAGCTCAGTCTTAAGTGCTGTCTCAGTGCCATCCTAAGGACACTATCGGCAGTAGGCTGTACTGATACACTCCCAAATAAACATAGCATGGGAATGTACAATGTATTAAAAATACAGAAAAGTGATAAGGAGTTGAACGTGCATGTTGACTGTTACACTTTTTGATACGTGTTGGCAAGTTTTTAGTTCGAATTCGCTCTGCCCCTTCCCATCCGTGTTTGTTTTCCGATGCGTCCCACCCTTCTCCATCCTGAAACTATGGCAACGCGCCAGACGCGCGGCTCTTTCCTTTTAACGCCGAGGGTGGTCTCTCTCCACTTTGCCTACCCCTCCGCTCTGGGGGGAGGGTGATGATGCAACCACGCCGGTACGTGGGGATTCCGCCGGATTACCCGACATGCCCCGCGGCAAAATGGCGGCTTGGGCTGAGCGCGAGGTCCCGACTGAGAGGGGAGGGGGATAAAGTTTGGGGCAGGCACGAGACCCTCCTCCAAGAGTCTTAGAAGCTACCGCAAAGTTACGGGGGAACCCGCAAGAAAGAGCGACTAGAGCGAGACCCGGGGTGGAGGAAGGACTGAGGTGGCCGGGTAGATCTGAACCGAATCGGGAAGCCCCGTCCGCCTGTTGCTGGACTTTGGAGCCCCTCAGTGAGCCCAAGTGGTGCCTTAGGGGCGGTTTAGAGCTCGCTGGCTGGGTCAGGGCTTTTGTGGGACCGTCTGCAGGCAGAACCAGCAGGTGCTGCCGGACGGGCGGGGCTGAAGGTTTGTCGACCAAGTCCCAGCTGAGTGTTACCGAGCGGGCAAGAGTTCCTGAGGCGCCTCCAGCCTTCTTAGTCTTCGTGTGACGCGGAACTCCACTCGGGCTCAGAGTCTGATACCGTTTCAGCTCGGTGAGCGACAGGGCCCTGACCTGGAAGGAGGGGCTGGGGCTGGGGCAAGAATAGTGGATGCTTGAGACGCGGAGTTAAGGTTCTGTATTACACTAGAGGGGGGGGGGGGGAGGAGAAATAACACCCAAACCTGTTAGTGAAGGAGGAAATGTAGTTAGTAAAGGGGAGGGGAATCAGCTGACCTATGCCAGTGGTTAAGCTTGAGGAATGAAAGATGGAAAAAGTGGAGATGAACCCCTACTACTAAAACAACGGCTGGAAGTGAAACAGGTGAGAGTGACGGGAGAGCTAGTGGGTGCATGTTGTTTTTAAAAATCACTGAGCTTGCTACAGCTTAATATCCATTCATCAGACTAAGATACTTAAAGTGGTTAAAAAGTATGAAAAGTTGTATTCCATTATACTGTTAAAATTACAGGTTTACCAGTAGTTACAGATTAATGCAGTTCTCCGTCATAACATGTAAGTGCTGGAATTTGACTAGACATCCTGTTCTGATTGTTTGACTTTTATGCATATTCAAGAGGATTAATCCAGTTTTATTTCCTTTCCATTTACCTAAACCTTTCCTATGCAAAACATTTCTTTCATTTTGTCCATGATTAATATCTTCCTCAAATATTCCTTCAAGTCTGGAACCATTATGATTTCCCAAACCTTGCTAAATTAATTTTACTGCTGTTAATAAATTTGTATGTCCCACATCTGTAATGTGTTGTTGGAATTGGCCTATGAAGAGTTATTGCTCTCCAAAGGAGAAGTGGATTTTTGTTTCTAGCTTTTAGATAGCTTTACATGGTGTTTAAATGTAAGGGAAGCACTATTAAGAATTATTAACAGCAGTATCTTATTCCCTAAAGATTAATTCTAATATTTGTAGCTCCTGCACATGTGTTTGCTTGGATGCAGATTAAGAACACAAATTATAGTTATGTCTTGAGGTTTCTGAGTATTGGAATATGGTCATAAATTGTATTTATGCAGCCCCATTAGATTTACTTTTGTTATAACTTTTTGTAATGCTGTTGGTGTTTATAGAGACACAATATACAGACAATTTTCTTTTACAATTTGAGAGTTTCTAATTTGTGGTAGTTTTAATTTGATTTTTCTCCTGTACTAAATTGTTTTAGTTTGCAATAAGATGTGTATAATTATGGAAGATTCTAAGTATGTATTTGATATAAAGCTATTGTTATAGTTTTTTATTAAACTTAAACCGTTAATAAAAATTGTATTTATGAAATATCAGTTAAAATTAGGAAGCATATGAAAAATTTCGCTGTGCACAATCTTGGATTTTACAAAAACATTTTCTGACATACTTTTCAATATGGTTTAGGGATGATGTAGAGATCGGAAGTCTCCATTATGAATATACTAGTTGGGTGCTTGTAAAGAATTGCATGGGGTGTATGTCAATTTGAAGTCCACATCCAAAAATTCATAAATTCTCAGGAGCTTGAGTTGGCTAATCGCTCTCTTCTTTTAATTGACTTTCAGCTGTTCTCAACAATCTGTGCTCCTGGAGGATAGTCAGTCCTTATTTTATTGTTTGTTTGATTCATATTCAAAGTTTTGTGCATATGTGAGGATTCTCTTGAGATGTAAATACCCTTGTTTTTCTGTAAGGTTTTCTTGTTTTTGTGATTGGTATGGACTTTTTATTGTTTGATATAGTCATCTAACATGTTGATGGATCTAGAGAAAAAGGGTGTGAATGTCAGTATAAATGATTTGATGTGTGTAAAAAGCAGAGCTAGGGAAGTAATAAATTCAGGGCTGCTTAGATCTCAGTCCTCCCCTCCCCTGATCCTCTTCACATTGTGCTAGCTCAAGTCAAATGTGGTATAAAAGGTAACCATGTGACTTTTCTAGCTTGTTTGGCTCCCATAATTTTGCGCGCACACTACCCAGCCCTTTTTGAAAGTATATGAAAATAAATGCAGAAATGTGTAATTTCATGGTTTCGCAAGAGCAAGACTGCATTCAGAACAAGCTACTATTAAACTCCAGTTGGGCATGATTGTAGTTGGGTGATATGTTTGCAAGCACCCTAGAGATGTAAAATTTCTGCAGGCTTTAAACCATGAAAAAAAATTTTTATGCTACATGTTTTGAGTGAGTAGAATCTTGTTTTGAAAAACTTTTCACTGAAATCTAACAGATTTGGAAAGTTTCTCTCCAGAAAGCTGGTTGAAGGGAATTAAAGTATAAAAATTCTGTAACTTGGGAATTAAGTTAAGCAAGAATGTTAACCTACTTGATAACAATTTCAAACCTGTCATATTAGATATTAAGAACAAACTTGCTCGCTGGAAAATGCTTACTTAATCTATTGTGGGTTGAATTAACGCTGTTAAAACTATATTGATATCCAAAGTTTACGGCATAATATCTAATCTCTCAATCATTGTTCCAGATTAAGGCATTAAAGCAAAAGCAATCCATATTGAATGAATTTATATGGATAGCAAAAAACTAGAATAAAAATACTAGTAATGCAAAATAAAATTAACAGAGGTGGTTTAGGCATTCCCAGTATAAAACTATTTTATGACACTTCACGATTAGCTTTAGCAAATGGATAGCTGGAAAACAAGATCTGTCAGAAGTAGCCATAGAGCAATATTGCATTAGAATGCCTCTGAAGACCTTTCTGGGGTTGAATAAACATTTACAAAAGAGTCTATAATAAGGAAAACTGGATTATAAATGGTCTTCTGCAGATCTGGGATAGATATAAAAAAAAATCACCTGGTATTTTGCTGTTGGCATCTTCAGTAAGATTTGAATATCCTGCAAAACTTTAAACCTAGTTCTGTGTCTAAACAGAAACTATATAATACAAGTGGGAACCTGCAAGGACTTGTAGGGTGCATCTAATTTCCCCTCACCCACTATTTCTTTTTTCTCCCTAAAAGCTGCCACAGCCTCTCTCATTTTCCTGCTTCTTCCACTCGTTCCCACCCAACAGTACTGTTATTTGCCCCCCTGTCCTCAGCTGCCCCCTTATAACCTCTCTAACTAGGAAAATTAAAGCCCAGTTGGGTGGTACTGGCTGCTGAACCAGGCCCACGTGTGGTAGGGAACCCTCAGAGATTTATGGAGAGTTCACCCCTTTCCTCTATGTTACTCACTACATTATTTCATTTCTGCCTTCTCCTAGCAACCCCCAAATCTGCCCTTTCCCCTGCCTCATTCTCTCCTTCTCAACCATTAACCAACCTAGCTTTTATCTGCCTCCCATCTTCGGCTATATTTTCTTCCTTTATACCCCAACTTTATGTTACATCCTTCTCTAGGGTAGTCAGCTCTGGGTTCAGAAATTCCTGGACATTTTGGGGATAGTCTGAGGAGGGTGGGTTTGAGGAGGGGAAGGACTTGAGGAGGAGTATAATGCCATAGAATTCACCTTCCAAAGCAGTCATGTTTTTTTCAAAGGAACTTATCTATGTTGGATGGTAGTTCCAGAAGATCTCTAGCCATCACCAGGAAGTTGGCAACTATATCTCCTTATTCTCACAACAAACCTGTGAGGTAAGTTAGGCTGAATGTGTATGACTGACCCTACATCACCTACTGAGCTTCTGCGGTAGACTGGTGATTTAAACCTGGGTCCCTAGCATGAAGCCCTAACCATTACACCACACTGACTTCATAGGGTGGCTACCTTTGAACAGTAGCAAGCAACCAGGCCTAGGTGAATCATGTAAGTTAGGTAGTAGCAGGTAATCTGGCAGTTGCGGCCTGGCCTGGCCCAATGAGTCCTTCCTCAAAGGCCAAAACAGCCCTGGAAGGGGCCCTGCCCCCTGCCCTTTACGGACAAAAATTGAGCCTTGAATGTTGTGGTTGCCTAGCAACAGCCACTGAAGGCTTCTGTGTCTTTAAACTACAGGCAGTCCTTTTATAATTTTGGGTGGTGTGTTTTTTAATACTTAAATTTTTTATTAAACATTCAGTATAACAATAAAAATGCAATAACCAAAACAACAGTGCCTTGATACAGTATGTCACAGAAGTGAGTACACCCCCTCACATTTTGTAAATATTTAAGAAGCAATGACACTTGGCTACATTGTAAAGTAGTGAGTCTACAGCTTGTATAACAGTGTAAATGTGCTGTCCCCTCAGAATTACGCAACACACAGCCATTAATGCCTAAACTGCTGGCAACAAAAGTGAGTACACCCCTAAGTGAAAATGTCCAAATGGGGCCCAAAGTGTCAATATTTTGTGTGGCCACCATTATTTTCCATTACTGCCTTAACCTTCTTGGGCATAGAGTTCACCAGAGCTTCACAGGTTGCCACTGGAGTCCTCCTCCATGACGACATCACGTAGCTGGTGGATGTTAGAGACCTTGCGCACCTTCACCTTCCATTTCAGGATGCCCCATAGATGCTCAATAGGGTTTAGGTCTGGAGACAATCTTGGCCAGTCCATCACCTTTACCTTCAGCTTCTTTAGCAAGGCAGTGGTCGTTTTGGAGGTGTGTTTGGGGTCGTTATCATGTTGGAATACTGTCCTGCGACCCAGTCTCCAAAGGGAGAGGATCATGCTCTGCTTCAGTATGTCACAGTACATGTTGGAATTCATGGTTCCCTGTTTCTCTGCAGCAAACCATTTGCGGGCTTTCTTGCGCATCATCTTTAGAAGAGGCTTCCTTCTGGGAAGACAGCCCTGCAGACAAATTTGATGCAGCGTGCGGCATATAGTCTGAGCACTGACAGGCTGACCCCGCCACCCCTTTAACCTCTGTAGCAGTGCTGGTGAAGCAGAGAAATAACGAGGTCCGCAATCATCACTGTGTTGAAACGAGTTTACTTTGACATCAAAGCAGAACTTAGCCGGGCATAAGCCTCCAAAATGACTAAGTTAAAATTATTCCCATTCAGACCGTTTTTATTCACACCCAAAACAAGCAGGCAAGCCCCCAGGCTTATCTACTCAACATGTCCCACCTTCCTGTAATTTCTAGTATTTTCCCACTCCTCTGTCCCCCTGCTTATCAGCTTTAACAAGAAGCTTCTCAGAGATGCCTGTCTGTTATCCAATACACATCTGTGTATCCGCACCCATTGAAGGCTTTCTGCTTCTAACAGTTACTTTAAACATTGCATCAGACAACCTCTTTTGAAGGCAAAAAAACCATATTTTCATTTATTATTATAGGGATATTCATTAATTATTCAGGGGTCCCTCTTCATTGGCAGCACTCATACGTCTATTTTCCAAAGCCAACATCTTGATATGACCCTGAGCACGGGTACTCAACAAGCAGACTAAGGACATGGATTTCTGGAACGATGTCCTGTGGTCCGAAGAGATCAAGATAAACTTATTTGGTTCAGATTGTGTCAAGCGTGTGTGGGGGCAACCAGGTGAGGAGTACAAAGACAAGTGTGTCTTGCCTACAGTCAAACATGGTGGGAATGTCATGGTCTGGGTCTGCATGAGTGCTGCCCTCACTGGAGAGCTACAGTTCATTGAGGGAACCATGAATGCCAACATGTACTGTGACATACTGAAGCAGAGCATGATCCCCTCCCTTCAGAGACTGGGACGCAGGGCAGTATTCCAACATGATAACAACCCCAAACACACCTCCAAAACAACCACTGCCTTGCTAAAGAAGCTGAGGGTAAAGGTGATGGGCTGGCCAAGCATGTCTCCAGACCTAAACCCTATTGAGCATCTGTGGGGCATCCTGAAATGGAAGGTGGAGGTGCGCAAGGTGTCTAACATCCACCAGCTACATAACGTTGTCATGGAGAAGTGGAAGAGGACTCCAGTGGCAACCTGTGAAGCTCTGGTGAACTCTATGCCCAAGGAGGGTTAAGGCAGTGCTGGAGAATAATGGTGGCCACACAAGATATTGACACTTAGAGCCCCATTTGGACATTATCACTTAAGGGTGAACTCACTTTTGTTGCCAGCAGTTTAGGCATTAATGGCTGTGTGTTGCGTAATTCTGAGGGGACAGCACATTTACACTGTTATACAAGCTGTAGACTCACTACTTTACATTGTAGCCAAGTATAATTGCTTCAGTGTTTTCACATGAAAAAATATACTTGAATATTTACGAAATGTGAGGGGGTATACTCACTTCTGTGACATACTGTATATCTTTGTTATTCTAACAGTAATAAAAATAATTATGAACTCTGTTGTAATATCACATTTTTGATCACTTCATTCTCTGTAAAGTGATAAAATAAATTTGAGGTTATCTTATACTACATGTATCTTGATAGAAGTAATAAGACATACTAAAGATTTGAAGTTTTCTTATAACAGTTTGATAGTAAGATTTTTGCAATCTAGAGATACTATAATAGAGTTTTACCAGTAAATGGTCTCGTGTATATAAATTTGGGAAAGAGTATCAAATAAAAAGTAATATTTCTGAAAATAGTATAGGATGTACCTTGTGTAACTTAAGTCAAACAAGTGAGATTTACAGCTGGTTTTGATCCCTTACGTTGCTTTTACTGATTTTAAAGTTGGTATATAAAAATTATTTTCAAACACCATTTAGTTCCATTGTGTTTGTAAGAGTTCTTTAAAGCTAGTAGTGTTTTTTCCATGTATCTTATGTTTCAATTTAGAATTTCAGTACTTGCAAAAAGTTCAGATATGTCAGTTTTATGTATATCTGTCTTTATGCTATTATTGTACAATTAAAATTAAATTAAATTTGAATTAGAGTCAGTTAAGAACATAAGAGAAGCCATGTTGGATCAGGCCACTGGTCCATCCAGTCCAACACTGTGTCACACAGTGGCCAAAAAAAGGTGCCATCAGGAGGTCCATCAGTGGGTCCAGGACACTAGAAGCCTTCCCACTTTGCCTCCCCACAAGCACCAAGAATAGAGAGCATCACTGCCCTAGACAAAGAGTTCCAACAATATGTTGTAGCTAATAGTTACTGATGGATCTTTGCTCCATATATTTATCAAACCCCTTCTTGAAGCTGTCTATGCTTGCAGCCACCAACACCTCCTGTGGCAGTGAATTCCATGTGTTAATCAGGGTGAAGAAGTACTTCCTTTTATCAGTTCTAACCCGACTGCTCAGCAATTTCATTGAATGTCCATGAGTTCTCGTGTTGTGAGAAAGGGATATCTTTCTCACAATATAAAAAAGTTATATCTTCATAATGTATTATAATAGTGTTAATGTCCCAGAAATAATCAGATCAACTCTTATAACATCAGCTATATAAAAAACTTTGTTTCTCAAGGTAACTTAATAAAATATTAATCATGAGGAAAAAACGCTTAAGATAGGGAAGATCTGTATGAATTATATAAGAATAATAATGGTTAATGGAAAGAATTTTAAAAAGGAAAAAAGAAAAAAATCCCTTAAACTGGAGAAAATTCAGAATCCCTCGAGGGGAGAGGTGAAAAAACTAATTTTATCCCTGCCTGAACCTGGAACCAACAATGGAGGGCATTGGTTTTCAAAAGATCTTTTCACTTAATCCTTCTTCCCCTCTGTCCTTTCAGATTTAAATAACCAACAGCCTGCCAAAATTAGTATGGGGTGGCCAATGGTAGCTCTCCAGGTGTTTTTGCCTACAACTCCCATCAGCCCCAGCCATTGGCCATGCTGGCTGGGGCTGATGGGAGTTGTAGGCAAAAACATCTGGAGAGCTACCGTTGGCCACCTCTGGTACTATTAACTCACGGTGGGACTATCAATATTATTTTGTGTACCATTATCTTCAGTAGTTTCCTCATAGCCAGTCTCTGCATAATGACTCATTTGAGCAATTAAAATAAATATAGTGAAAGTGGGTTGTTTATTCCAAGTACTAACAATTTTAAGTTTCATACCTGAAAAAGGAGTAACTGAAATATCTAAGATGTTTATAACACTAAATGGTATAATACAACATTTTTATTGTATTATTCAAGAGACATTAACATATGAGATAAAGTTGTGTTAAAAACAGGTACTAGAACTGGGTTGTCAACTCCAAGTAATTCCCAGTTTTTAGTCTTATATATGAAAAGAGTAACTGGATTGTCTGAGAGTGGTTTATAGCACCAAAAGGTATTTTATACCATTTGTCCACTGTGTTAACCAAAAAAGATTAAAGTATGAGTTAACGTTGTATGCTTTAAGAAATAAAAATTTTAAGTTTTATACCTAAAAGTGAACAACTGAAGAATTCAAACGTTTAAAACACTAAAAAGGTATATTATGACATTTGTTTACATTGTTACCCAAAAGAGATTAAAAAATGAAATCCTATTACTGAAGAAAAACTATAAACAAGAAATATTAGTACTACCAGATATTAAGTATTAAAGCTAAAGGATATAACCATCAAGGATTGCTTAAACCGCCTTAGGTATATTGCTATCAATAACTGTAATCCCGTGCTGAATCAACAATTATATCTCCTCTGCCTCTGTCATTACTTTTGCTGAAGTAGAGTTCTTTAATTCCTATTCTTTGCTCATTGTTCTCCTTTCAAAGGCTTTTGCCTCAGTTAGATTAATGCCCAATGTAATAAGCAAAGCACACCCTAATGTTATTATCTGCTGCTCTAAGTAGCATTCTGTTGTGATATACATGAATTTCTGATGTTGTATTCAACGGAGACACATTGCCTTGAAAAAGTTTAGACGTCACAAAACTTAATGTTTTTCTTTTTTGCAAAGCTTTCAATAAGAGGTCCAGTAGAATTTGAATCTTTTTTGTCTTTATGTATTAAAGATCCTCTCTTATGTACTTCTAGGAGGATTCAGGCTTTATTTCAAGGATTTAGAAGTTGTATCAGAACGTCTCTGGGTTGGTTTCAGCATAGTCTCATTAAGAGACCAAATCTGGAGACTTTAACTGTAGCCAAGGCCACACCGCCTTCCAGTTCCAGGGCTTTCCCTAGCCATGTTGATATATAAGATACCAGGTCCCCTACAAAGTTCATCCTGCCCTCAAAGTTTTAAATTATGATCCTTCCATCTGTTCTCTAAAATTAGAAGTCTGTCAAGTTCTTTGTAATGGTTGAATTTGTCCCATCTTAGTAGCTTCAGTTTCTGTAGTGTGCTCCACCATCTTAGTTGTCCCTA
This sequence comes from Heteronotia binoei, assembly GCF_032191835.1. Classification (NCBI taxonomy): domain Eukaryota; kingdom Metazoa; phylum Chordata; class Lepidosauria; order Squamata; family Gekkonidae; genus Heteronotia; species Heteronotia binoei. Next base: position 175,663,875 of record NC_083223.1, read on the forward strand.
CTAGACTGTTCGCCATATTCTTTATCTCTGCTTTTACTGCCTGGAGAGCTTCTTCCACAAATTCCATTATGGTTTCCTTGAAGTAAAATAAAAGGTCTTGTTTTGAGTCCAAAAAGTCTTTCTTGGCAAGGTAGAACTGAATTCTCTGGTTTTTCTCTTGGTGGATTGTTGTAGACAGGTGCCATTTTGTGATCTATTGGGGAGCCCTGTACTGAAGTTTTTGGCTGCTTCTCCCAACATAATAAACATTTTTGCTGAAGCTAAGTCTTTCAAAAATGACTTGTTTTTATATTCTGTGCTTTTTCTCATCACTAAAGGCGAGTTTCTTTGGCTGTGGTGATTTTAGAAGGCTTTTTAGAGGGAAATACTAGAGAGCTCGACTAGTTTGCATCCACCATGGACTAGCAATGCTCTTCCTCCCCCCCCCAAGTGGTGGGTGTTTTTAGTCCCACCCCATTGCCCCCCTAGATTTCAGGGTTTTCTGCAAGCTTGGGGCATTTTTCAGGTTTATCAAAAGATCTTTCTTATCCATCAAAGCTCCAGTCACCAGATTTAAGTATCCTCAGATTTAGTTGATGGCTATTAGTATATAGATAGAGACATATAATTGATTGATTACAGGAATAACATTGATTTCCATTGTCTATTTGAATAAGCAATGTAATATTAAGTGCTTTGAATATTTGCTGTTTAGGAGCATGTTTACTAGATGTATATTTACAGACTCCGGTTATATGATGACAAAATTTGAAGAGATAATAAGCAAAAACCAGGAGAAAATACTTTTCAAAACACAAGAGATTTTGTTCCTATCCAAGGGGTGAAAGGGCTTGGTTATTGAAATGCCTGAAGAAAAGTGGATATATATTTTTACCCATGGCTTAACTTTTTCAGTTTACTTTGTATTTAGGGAAATTCTGATAAAAAGGTTGTATCAATAGCATTTATTACCAGTTTATAGAAACGTACACAATACAGGTTGGTATTGTAAATTACCTAATGCAGATTTTTTGTGTACTAGGAATAAGGCTGTTGTGGGGAAAAATACAGTGGGCTTTAGAAAGGAGGGTGAGTGCCCCCTCCTTGCCGTCTTCCCACCCACCCAAGGAGGCTGTTTGCTGTAGGAGAAATAATCTGACTTTCCATCGCCTTCCCCCTCTCTGTAGCCTCTATCTAGGAAAAGTTCAGTCTTTTTCACAGTGGGGACCAAAGCAGTTTACATACTACTTCCCTTTCTCTTTTGATCTGCAGAACAACTCTGTGAGGTAGGTTAGGTTGAAAGTCTGTGACTGGTCTGAAATCAAAGTGTGGACCAAAGCAGGAGGGAAGCGACCTCAGCAGGGTATAATGACACAGAGTCCACCCTGCAAAGCAGCTGTTTTCTCCAGGGGAGCTGATCTCTGCCATCTGGAGAACAGGTGTAATTTTGAGTGATCTCCAGTCCTCACCTGGAGATTGGCAACAGTGGTTTCCCCAGGAGGAAATGTTGAACAGCAGCAAGCAGCCAGACCTAGAGTAGCCAACCTCCAGGTGGAGCCTGAAGATCTCCTGGTATCACAACAGGACTCCAGACAACAGATCTCTCTCACCCTGAAGAAAATAACTGCTTTGGAGGGTGGACTCTGTGGCATTATATTCAGCTGAGGCCTCTCCCCTCCCCAAACCCTGCCCTCCTCAGACTCCATCACAAAATCTCCAGGAACTCCCCACCTATGTGGAACTTGCAGCTCTAGTCAGGACTGGCCCCAATGAGTTCTTCCTCAAAGGTCAAAATAGGCCTGGAAAGAGCCTCTCCCCCCCCTGCCTTTTACTGACAGAATCAAGTTTGGTTGATTTTTACTGAAAGAACCAAGGTTGCCTAGCAACAGGCACTGCCTAGCAGTTCCCCAGTGGCTCAATCCTCATTTGTCCTGGGGCCAACAGTGGACAGGGGAGAGGAGCGGAGTTATCCAATGCCACACCAGTGCACTTGATTGATGTTTGATGGGCCAATGGTTGATGCAGTGTACACCACAGCCAGTGGGAGAGCTGGATTGGGCCAATGCCATAGGAGATACATATATATCCTATATATAATATGTTGGTTCTGTTGTATCACATTATATACACCCGCACCCTTTGGCATTGGCTCAATCTGGCTCTCCCATTGGCTGTTGCAGAGTGCAAATTTATTGGTCCTCAGTTGTAGACAATTTGGAGAAAAAAAGGGTTTCATTGTAGATTTCCTTTTTTCAGTTGAGGTTATATTATTAAGGTATTCAGCCATGTTTCTGAAAGATAAACAAAACTTTAATTTCACATTAATTGGTAGATTAGTATTTGCACACCAGTGGAAATCTGACTCAAGGCCCATGATTGATTAATGGATTTTAAATGGAAGGAAAGCTTCTTCCTGATCAAACTGACTAATTTAAAAAGAGGTTATATGATGTGCTGCTACTGCAACTTTTAATAAAAATTCTATATGTTTATATTTGTATAGTAAAACAAAAAAGAAAAAAAAAGAAACATTTCACTCATTCCAACTGCAGAAGAAATTCACAGAAGGTTTTTGTTTGTGTGTGTGTGCTTGTGCTTGTGCTATTTAGAAATTACGATTTTTCCTTTGGAAAAAAATGAGAAGTTTTCAGAATCCCCCCCCCCCCTGAATTTTACCTTTCTCCCTCTACATCTTTTTTTTTTTTTAAGTATTAATACATGATCAATCTGTGGGGACTCCCTCTACGTCTTTAGAAAACTCCTAGTTCCTTCTTTTCCCTCTAATATGGAGAACTTGATTGAACACATCCTGCCTTAATTCAAGCTATACATTTTAAGTGTGTTAAACCTTGTCTTAAAAGTGTTTCACTAATTCCAAAAAGGAAACAGTGTCATTGGAATTTTTTCTCCAGTGCTCCCCAGAATTTCTATTGGAAGAACTAGGGAGAAGTCCTAATTATTTCATGCTATAGATATCAAATAAGTAAAAATTTATCATGAAAAGCATTGTCACAGGGTCAACCAAACACTCATACTCAGGGTGCTGCTCACTGTTTTAATTTCAGTTCTCCCTATATAGTTAATTATACGGCTCCCCTGCACTGGCTTTTCCGTCACGATTGCAGCCTCTTCTTGCCCAAGTGAGTCCCAACATTTTCCCAAAGATTGTGGGCGGGTCTGTTGGGCTGCTGTCCTGTCATCTTCAGTGCAGTCTGGGTCTCTTCTCAGGTTGCCTGTAAAGGTCGGTGTTTGTCTGCAGTTGCGCTTCCCCACTTTACAGGTGTCCTCAGTCTCCAGGGATTTGCCACAAGGATTTTATTTAAGTCAGTTAAAATGTATTTCATAGGAGTTTTGGAATGCTCTTAACTATGTCTGTTTTTGCATTGAAAAATTAGGGGAAAAGTAATTAAGAAAAATGGGAGAAGGGATTTGCTTTCTATCCCCGCCCCCCACTTCAGCCTTCATATATCTATTTACAACTAATCTGTGTTTACAAGTATTTATGCCCCACAGTATCTGGCCATTGATGAAACGGTTTAACCTGCAAAATCTGTTCATGGACCTTGACATTCCAAGGGTCCCTCTACAGTGTTCAGTGCCCACGTGGACTGCCTGTACCCTTTTGTAGCATCAGAGCAAATCAGTCAAAGGCATAAAGTGAAATGAGGCTGACAGACATGAAGAAGTGGAACAACTTGCAAGAGTGAAAAGGTCAGAGGACAAGAAGAACAAAAAAAATGACTATGTCACGGCAGATGTCATCATGGCAGATTCACTGGAGTGAATTGTCCTTTTAAATCATTTTTTGTTATATACTGTGATTAATGTGCAGACAGCTACAACTATTTGACACTGGTGTGATAATTTTAATAGTGCTTCATAGCTCTTTCACTATAAATTAGGTCTTCGTCATTTCTTACATATGGTCTTACATTTAGCTTCAAGCACCATATATTTCAGCTTTCTTTTTAGGGAGAGGTGTTTAATGCAACATGTTAGAGACATGGAAACTGGCTAGAATGGCTGAATTCCACAGCATGGCCCACAGCTACTGTCATCTTTAATATTGTTGGCCCTTTGATTTGAGAGAGGATGTTGCACACACAGTGCCTTTCAAACTCTCAGCCTGCCTGCTGTAGAATAAAAGTAGTTCTTAGCTTATGTACTATGCTGAGTATCTGTGGGTCTTTGCTTGTCATCTGATATATTTCTTATCATGTGAGATTTTAATCTCTTTATATTTCTGAACATAATTAGAATTATTTCTAAACAAGAATAGGTCTGCATGACTACTGAGAGCAAACTACTGCAGTTGCAGGATTTCTTAGAAAATCAATTTTTGCTTTATGGTCTCTGTCTTTATAAAAACTCTGTATGTCTCTACATAAAAATGGCCAAAGGAAGAGATAGCGAACTCCTATAGTCCCTTACATTTGGCTTATAAGTGCTACTTCCTCAGTTTGCTGTTTTGTCCTGTAATTCAACCTTCCACAGGCTTTTCATACACCAATGTTCATTGGAAATTTTTGTTGTCATCTGTTTAGTAGTCAGCTAGAAAAATTGCATTAGGTTAGGTCTGGCCTCATGGAAACAATTGTCAATGTTTTCCAACATTCCTCTAGATGGAGAACGTTATAAGAAATGCTGTTCTCTGTATTCCTATTTTCCTGTGCCCACATGTTTCTTGCTTCTCTAGCTGTACTTTCCTGACCTCCCATTTGTTGCTTTTTCCTCTTCCTGTTCCTGTTCTTTTTCAGACTCAAAAGTCATATCTTGCATCCTTCCAAGAAATCTGTTCCAGTGCAGGCACTTCAGGTGCAAAATGCAAGACATGTTTGGTAGGTGTTGATAACATACTGCTCTTCCAAACTGTGAGAAATATTTAAGAGTTGTGTGCTTTAGAACATAAACTAAGAGCTGGTTCATACATGCATAGCTTTTTGTTTGATCACTGCTTGATTATTTGCAGCTGAATGACTAAATTGATTCCATTGAATTGCATTGCTTTTTTTTTTTTTTAAAGGTAAAGGTAGTCCCCTTTGCAAGCACCAGTTTCCGACTCTGGGGTAACATCGCATCACGATGTTTTCATGGCAGGCTTTTTTACGGGATGGTTTGCCATTGCCTTCCCCAGCATTACTTTTTAGGTGATGTGAAAGGTACATGAATATTTAGGTTGTAGTATTTGTTCTGTGATGCCTTGCTCACCTATACTTGATGATGTAGTCATCAAATGTTAAATGTGTGTTTGAATCAATCCTGACTTAAGTGTCCTGTTCCTTAAAGTTACAAGTCTTCAGACTTTAATGACAGCTGGCAGAAGAAAACTCCAGGGGTTAATTATGCATATAAAGTATCAAATATGGCAGGCAGGCTTTTGTCAGGGGTTTGTTACAGAGATCATGTCACCTTTGTGGTGAAAAATTTGTATTGGTTACCCATCTGTTTATGGGAACAATTCAGAGTACTGGTTCTCACCTTGAAGGCACTAATCAATTTAGAGCTAGGGTACCTGAAGGACCGTTTCCTACCATACTTTCTAGTCTACCAATTATAATCTGTTTATCAAGCTCTGCTCTTTGTGCCTCTGCTTTCAGAGGTGAGCTAGATGGAGATAAGAGAGAAGCATTTTCTGTGGTGGCACCTCACCTTTGGAACACCCTATCTTTTGAGACTTGTCTGGCATCTACTTTTCTTTTAGGCCAAAACACATGTTTTCACCCAAGTTTTACCCAAGGGATTTTATCTTAGCTTTTTAATGGCCTGCTTCTCTTTTATGGGTAGTTTTATGCTGCTTATGTTCAATGGCTTTTCAGAAAAAACATTGTGTTGATTTTAATTATAAGTTGACTTGAGCAGGGTTCTGAAGAGGCAGCATAGAAATATCCTAAATAACTAAATAATAAACTGCTCATAATGTGATATGAAAGGGAAATTCTGGATTAATCTGGGAATTTATGTTCTTCTCAAGGAAAAGAGAAGAAATCCAATATAAAAATTGAAAGCAGAGGAGGTTAGTCTCCGCCAACCTCTGATACTGGAACTGATAGCACTCCTATGTCAATGGCACTCAGTTTGAGGGGGAAATACCAAACTGCTGCAGCTTGCAATTTAACCAGGAAAATAGATCAAATTAGAAGAAAATAAGACCAAAAGTGATATGGATTGTTGGCCCCTGAGTGCAGCCATCCATTCCTGGAAAACTGGGCTGAAACCAATAAAATGAATTTTAACAGGGATAAGTGTAAAGTTCTGCATTTAGGTAGGAAAAATCTAATCCATAGTTATAAAGGATGGGGGAGACTTGTCTTGGCAGTAGTATGTGTGAAAAGGAGGGGTCTTAGGGGACCTTGGAAGGCTGAGTTAACCTTGAGCTGGCCATCTGAACCCAGCTTCCTCCAGGTTGTGAGCAGAGCTTGGACTGCAGCTGACCACTTTATGCCACAGGTCTCATATGCGAAGGGAAAAATACACAGACATAATTCTTATCTAAAATTGTCAGTAGACAGTGTTTCTTGGAAAGAGTAAAATCTGGCACTTTACAGCTACTGAATACTCCAGAAGGCTTCAGAATTTCTGCCCAGCACTTAGTCAAACACTGACCTAGGAGCGCTATTGACGGTTGCGTGGACACTGAATGTAATATCCATGCAGCCCATAGATAGTCTAGAAGAATTAGAGGTACCTACCCAGAATCATTACAGCAATACCCAGAAAGTCTCCCTGAGCTTAGCACTCAACTGACTGTCAGCTTAGCAGTTTTAGGGCTCCTATCAGCTGTTTCTAAATACGAAATCTTTGTACTGACCAGCACTTCAGGAAATGCAACATTATTCCCAATATCTTTTCATCTCCATGTTTCCCAGTTTAAGACACAGTAGTTATGAATGCAAAATGAAAACAATATATACTGCCTTGAGCTCCTGGAAAGAAGAGTAGGATACCTTGCAGAAGGGATATTCACTTTCATCTGTAATTTATCTTCATCTAGAGTTACTTTCAAGTTTTAAACCTGCTTGAGATAATGGCCATAAGCTACACCAGTTTATTATGCACAGGCAGCAACTTCAGTCTTGATTGGGTTGAGCTTCAGTTTAGTTGTCTGCATATAGCACATTACTGCTTTCAAGCACTGATCCAGAATACCACCTGCCTTACACAACTGAAATGAAAAGGAGAAGTTGAGCTGAGTATCATTGAAATACTGATGGTATCATATTTCAGATCCCTGATTTGAAACTTTTGTTGCTTTTTTCTTTTATGGAAAACTACTATCAAAACATATTTGTTCTCAAAAAGGTTTACTTTAGGGGGGGGTCTTCTACTGTAAATGATATGGAAGAGGAAATACTATGTGTAATCTCAAAACAGCAGCTTGTAGAAATCCTGAGCATTGTTGGAGCTATTTACCTTGTCTGGTTTAGAGCTGTGGGCTAGTTGATATAATATAGATTTCTCAAGATAACAGCAGTATGAAGACAGTGCACAGAGCGATTTAAGATTGTATCATGATGCAGTTTGTTTGACATGGATCAAAGATTGGATAATGCTGTTAGATAAAAAACCTTTATGGTTAGAAGCCCATGGGAATAAATTCGGCTGGAACGCGTACATGTGCTACGGGAAGAATAAAATGGACGGTTTTTTCTCTCACCATTACATTAGAAATAGCTTACTAAATACTTGGATAAAATATAGGAAATATGGGGATGAGAGAAAACCGCTATGGATAGTGCCAGCAGAAGTAATAAAAATAACAGCTGAATCCGATGAAGAAAGAGAGATGTCATATAATCAACTGCTCAAGATCCAAGGAGATAAAATTGAATTAAAATCCTCAGAAGAGTTAAACAATAAGTATGATTGGTTTCAAATGCAACAAATCAAAAGCTTGATGGAAAATGATATTAAATCGGAGGGAATCAGACAAGAACAAACAGAACTGGAAAGGGTCCTGCTTGGAGATAACGAAAAATTGATATCAAAAGTATACAAATTATTATTGAAATGGTCTACAGAAGAAGTAGTAGTAAAGTCTCAAATGGTTAAATGGGCAATTAATGTGAATAGAGAAATACAAATGGATGTGTGGGAGCACCTTTGGAAGAACTCAATGAAGATCTCAACTTGTCAGAGTATAAAAGAGAACTGTTTTAAGATGATGTATAGGTGGTATATGACTCCGAAAAAACTGGCTAGGATGAGTAAAAAGATGTCGGATAGATGTTGGAAATGTAAAAAACATGAAGGTTCTTTCTTTCATATGTGGTGGACTTGTGAAAAAGCGAAAGAGTACTGGAAGATGATACAACAAGAAATCTCCAGAATTTTGGGTTACGACTTTAAGAAAACTGCAGAGACTTGCTTGGATTACAATTAGAAAAATTTCCAAAGGAAGACAGGACTCTAATTTGGTACTTGCTATCAGCTGCTAGGACATTGTATGCGCAGCTATGGAAACAAGAAAAAATACCAGAGAAATGGGATTGGACTATGAAAGTTTTATCGTGGAGTGAAATGGACAAACTAACTAGAACGTTAAGAGACTATGATTTAGAGATATTCAAAAAGGAGTGGAAGAAATTCAAAGGATATATGGAAAAAGAGTGGAACGTAAAAAGACATTGGACAATTTTTTAGCATTAATGGGGAAAATATATATATATTGAACTTTGATCAATTAGAAGTACCTTTAGTATTGAACTTGAATCTATAACTCCGGGGAAGTCAACATTGGAGGGAGGGGGGATTGAAATGGCATATGGGTTAGCACTGAAAATTTAAAATTAAGATTTGTAACCATATGTTATCAATAAATTGTTAAAACACAAGACAGTGCACAGAGCATAGATCTGTCAACAGTTGGATGCAATAACTAAATGTAGCCTGTATGTCCAATGGTGGCATTAAGTGTGAATACTGATGCTGGAGCCAAAGAGATTGGTCACTGCCCCTTTCCCAGCTTGTTAGCTTGCAGAGGCATCTGGCTGCTGCTTGTTAGAAACAGAAGAGTTACGGTATATGGTTTGAAGGAATGGACTCTGAAGCCCCCTTTTCCCTTGGTTTCAGGAAGTTTCTGCTTGGCAAGAAATTTTCTCTTACTTCTTGGAGTACCAAAAACACTGAAAAGTAACCAGTACTACCACCAAATCTGAAGAGTATCTTCTGCTGGAGAGACTTACACATCCAGCATCCTGTGCTGCCTTTTAAGGCTCTGCCTAATTGCCACATCTCCTGCTTTGCCCTTCCAAGTTAAATCAGGAATGATTGGTTGCACTGACATACTTACCTGCTGTCCCTTCCCTTTATTGCACTTTAGATAGCAAGACTGAATGTTTGTGGTGTGTTTACAGAGCATTCAAAATGTAAGTGATTTTAATGATAAAAAATAGAGTACTGGCTGAAGTATCTGTTCAAGCATCAGGCTGAGCAAGGCAAAAGAAAATGTTTAAACCTGCGTTCCTCTCACCCTGCCTTTGTTACTTATACTAAACTCTGTTTAACTATGATAAACTATGGTAGAATATTGATTCTTGAAATTACAGAATTTAGAAGTTGATCATTACCTCAGTTCTCAGAGTACATAAGTACATAAGGGAAGCCATGTTGGATCAGGCCAATGGCCCATCCAGTCCAACACTCTGTGTCTCACAGTGGCCAAAAACCATATGCCATCAGGGCCAGGGCACTTGAAGCCAGGGCACTAAAAGTAGGATGTATTTTATTTTATTTTATTCAATTTTTAGCCCGCCCTTCCTGTAGAACAGGCTCAGGGGTGGGTTACATCATAAAAACAATCAACAGTAAAAAAAAAAGATTAAAATATATAAAATTACAGAGAACAATAGGTACTAAAATGGCAAATTCTGTCTCACAGACATGGCCTATTGTCCAGGTCCAGCAGGTCTTATAGCACTGGGATGAAATGAAGGGGGGAGATCGATAACATGTGAAGTCCACTGCCTCAACTGAAAGCCTGGTGAAAGAGCTCTGTTTTACAGGCCCTGCGGAGTTGAAGTAGGTCCTGCAGGGCCCGGATCTCTAAGGGGAGCTCGTTCCACCAGGCAGGGGCCAGGGCTGAAAAGGCCCTGGCCCTCATCGAGGCCGGATGGACGTCTCTGGGGCCAGCTATCACCAGAAGTTGTTGGGTTGCTGATCATAAAGACCTGCGGGGCTCATACAGGGAGAGGCGGTCCTGTAGGTATGCTGGCCCCTGGCCGTATACTCCTGGCCAGCACCTTGAACCGGATCCGGTACTCAGTAGGTAGCCAGTGCAGTTCACGCAGCACGGGATGGATCTGTGCCCGTATAGGTAATGGTCAACATCTGTGCAGCAGTGTTCCGAACCAGCTGGAGTTTCCAGAGGAGGGTCAAGGGCAGCCCCACATAAAGAGAGTTATAATAATCTAGCCTGGAAGTGACCATTGCATGGGTCACTGTGGCCAGGTCATGGGGGGCAAGACCAACTGTCTGGCCCGCTTCAGATGGGAAAAGGCCTATCGGGCAGTGGTGGTAACCTGGGCCTCCATAGTCAGAGAGGCATCCAGGAATACCCCCAAGCTCTTCACCCTTGATGTGGGCTTCAGTGGAGCCCTATCCAAGGACGGGAGCCTGATCTCTGATCCCAACCCCCTATAACGTAGGCATAGGACCCCTGTCTTCGATAGATTCAATTTCAGCCAGCTCTGTTGCAACCAACCAACCATGGCTTGCAATGCCCTACCCAGTTCCTCTGGGCCAAATCCGGGCGGCCATCCATCACAGATAGAGCTCTGGATAATCTGGGCAAGGGGGTACATGTGGATGTTAAATAACATCAGGGAAAGAATTGCTCCCTGCGGCATACCACATTGTAATGGGTGCCGCTGGGATAGTTCACCCCCAAGAGCCATCCTCTATTCCCGACCATGGAGAAGGGAGACCAGCCATTGTAAGGCCAGCCCCTGTATCCCTGTGTCAGCAAGATGTGGAACTACACTTCATGGTTGACTGTATCGAACGCTGCTGACAGATGAAGAAGGATCAGCAGCGCCAAACCACCTTGATCCAGATGCCTCTGGAGATCATCCACCAAGGTGACCAGCACTGTCTCCGTCCCATGGGCAGGGTAAAAGCCGGACTGGAAGGGATCCAGGACATCAGCATCCTCCAAGAAAGCCTGAAGCTGCGTTGCCACTGCCCTCTCCACTACCTTGCCCAGGAATGGCAAGTTCAAGACTGGGTGGTAGTTTGCTAGGACTGTAGGGTCCAAAGATGGTTTCTTCAGGAGAGGGTGGACAACTTTCTCTTTCAAAGCCCCCGGGAATGCCCCTGTTGAGAGGGACAAGTTGCTGATCTCCCTAGGGGGAGTTCGTATGCTGTCACCACAGGCTTTAACCAGCCATGACGGACAAGGACCAAGGGGGCAAGTGATGGATTTCACAGCAGCCATGGTCTTATCAACTTCATCCTGAAAGAAAAGGCTGAAATGGTCCAAAACTGGACCTGCAGATGGGCAAGGGGCTTCCAGTTCCATTAATGTATTAATTGTGGCTGGAAAGTTGCGGAGGAGCGACAAGACTTTATCTGCAAAATAATCCACAAAAGCCACACAGCCTATATCCAGTTCCCTAACGTTTGGCAAGCCTTGAGGCAAGGATGTTAAGAACCGAATTAATCTAAATAATTGAGCTGGGCGCGATTTTGCAAAAGCGATGGAGGCAGCACAGAATTCCTCCTTTGCCGTCTTCATCGCCATCTCATAGGTCTTCATAAATGACCTATAAGATGTTCTTGTAGCTTCATCTCAGACCTTCTGCCATACTCTCTCTAGTTGTCTCAGCTACTGTTTCATCTGCCTCAGCTCCAAGGAATACCAAGGAGCCAAGTTGGTACAGGGGTGGAGAGGGTGCTGGGGAGCTTCCACAGCAATGGCTTCAGAAAGACTGCTAAGCCAGTCTTCCAGCAGCTCATCCAATGAACCGCCAGAGGGAACTGGATCCCGTAGAGCCTCTTGAAACCTATTTGGGTCTATTTGTCTCTGTGGGCAAACATAAATCTGCTTGCTACCTAAACAGAGAGGGTTAGGCGTGCATAACAGGGCCTTCAGGACAAAGTGGTCTGACCATGGCACCACATCCATGGTAATACAGTCCACTCCAATCCCCAAGACAAAGATGAGATCTAGCTTGTGACCCGCTTGATGTGTGGGAGCTGAAACAACTTGGGAGAGCCCTAGTGCTGCCAGGTCCTCCTGAGAGGAGGTCACATCCTCAGCATGGACATTGAAGTCTCCCAGAACCAATTGTCTGGGATACTCCAATGCCCAGGTGGATATAGTCTCCATCAGGCCAGGCAGGACACTGGCTGGTTCATTAGGCGGACGATACACCAGCCAAATGGCCAGGCTCTCCAAAGCATCCCACACCAGGCCCACACATTCAGTTTGAGCAATCCATGTCTCAGGGAGTCCCCTGAAGGAGATAGTCTCCCCGAAAGCATCACCCCCCCCACCCATTAGTCCGAGACTGGTGGAGGACTGAAAAGCCGGGGGGGGGGGGGGAGGCAGCTGCCACAAGGCAATGGTTTCACCATCCCGCACCCAGGTATCAGTCATACAAGCCAGGTCTACTGCCTGTTCCACCAGATAATCCTGGAGGAAAGAGATCTTATTGTTGATACACCTGGCATTGCACAGCACCAGTGTCAGAGAAGGGTATAATTTCCTATCCCCACAGCCTGCACCTCTCGGGATGAGATAAAGGTTGGAAGGGGACTCAGCATATCCATATTTCTGTCTTCTTCCTACAGACCACCTTCTCCCACAGTCATACTTCCCACGCCCCAACAGCACTGGATCCCCGACCTCAGTGTGGCCTCCCCCATTAGAGCTTGTTGGCCCAACCAGGGCCCACTAGGTCACTTCTCCCCACCCTCCATCCAAGACTGTCATTTTTCTTGTAGACTCCCTTCCCTCCCCAGCACCCTCTTGGCCAGACCAGGCTGTAAAAGTACCATATATTTTAATGAGAAGTTTCGCATATTGAAAGGGGGACAGGGTGGGGTGGGTGTGGGGAGAGTGACAGAGAGACAAAGAGAAGTCTGGTTCTCCCCATTTAGAAGAAAAAGGGTCCCTTTCAAGGTAATGAAGTGATAAAGCTATTGAGAAGTGTAAATGTTTACAGTGAGTAACTGAGGGTTGTCGGGAGGGAGTGGGGGGAAACTAGTGACAGAGGTGGGGAGGAAGGAGTGTGAAGTTGTTTTATGGGTTCAGGAAATGCCTTGGTGGTGTCTGGGCTGCATCCATGAAGGGCTCTGCTTGGAATTGTCTGTGTCTTCTCCCATCAAGGTGTCAAGTCGGCAGATTCAATAATGAGTCGTTGTTGATACAAATTGTTGATACAAAGAAACTACTTTGATACTGATACTTGAGGCTAGGCCAGTATTGAAAAGACTAAAGAATAACCTGTAGATACATTGCATATAAGGGACACTTCAAAGGGATTCCTAAGGGGGGAGGATTATGCAGGGAACATTCACACATTGATGTTACCAATTCGTTCTCAGGCTTGCATGGCCTTGATCGTAGTGGGCTCCTGACTCCCTTCCGAGAGCCAGGCCTGAGAAGGCACAGATAAGACTTTCCCATCTTTCCATTTCAAAGCAAGGACACTCACTACAGGAAGGGAGGGGTAGGAAAGACATGAGCTAGCAGCATTTGAACATACTTTGGTTCTACCCAGAATGCTCTTTGACTGAGCCAGAGTTACAGACAGACTTGACACAAGGTAGAGGCGAGTTTGCAATCTGGATATTGCATTAGGTTGGAGTCCTGGGTGCTGAAGAGGCTTTGTCTTTACGACAGGTTACAGCTGACCCAGTAGCAACAGCTGGGCAGGCAAAGGGAGGAGTGGTGGCAGTCCCTTTCCTCTGGGTCTGTCAGCACCAAGCTGAGCATGCTGTGCTTGTCCTTCTCCCTCTCTCTCAACTGCAGCAATGAATTGGAAGTTGGGGGGTGGAAAGTGGTGGGGCCAGGACCCTGGGACCCACTGTGGTTACAGACCTGAGGGCTAATAACAGTTAGTGGAAGGAAAGGTCCCCCTGTGCAAGCACCAGTCATTTCCAACTCTGGGGTGACGTTGCTTTCACAACGTTTTCACAGCAGACTTTTTATGGGGTGGTTTGCCATTGCCTTCCCCAGTCTTTTACACTTCCCCCCAGCAAGCTGGGTACTCATTTTACCGACCTCAGAAGGATAGAAGGCTGAGTCAACCTTGGGCCAGCTACTTGAATCCAGCTTCCACCGGAATCGAACTCAGGTTGTGAGCAGAGAGTTCAGACCACAGTACTGCAGTGCTGCTGCTTTACCACTTTGTGCCACGGGGCCGCAACAGTTAGTGAGGGAATGCCAACAAAACAAAGAAAACACCTCCTAGCACATCTTAGGGGGAACTATGATTACCAAACACAATTAAGGACATCATCTTGTCCACATGGTAGGAACAACAGGGAGAAGTCTACTAAAGGATTACCTACTCCTATAGGAACCTACCCAACATAGGCTCCTATGGAAGTAGGTGAATTTTTAGTAGATGTCTCCCTATTGTCCCTACCATGTGGACAAGATGGAATCCCTGGATTAATGCGTAGTCCTTTATGGTTTATATTCATCCAAGGAGAAGAACAAGATGGAAGAGAGCATCTTCCCCTTGTCCTGGGAATATATAATCTTTTCGCTCACTTGATCAAGGAGAGTAAGAATAACCCATAGGGGGGATACTGTCTAGCTATTTGGCTTTAACAGTCTGTTTTCTGGTGGGATAGTTTAGCAAGTTGTGAGAAGGTAACACTTTTTGTTATATTTCAGCCAGAGTCAGTAGCATCTGTAACACTGAAGTCTGTGTTTGGGGATTGATGGTTTATCCGGTGTTTCCCAAAGGCAGGGTCATGACCCGGCACTGGGCCACGGAACCCTCAAAGCCGGGCCATGGGGCCACCAGTCCTCTGGCCGTCCCTCCCCCCGCCTTTCCCCGCATCATGCCTCTCTCCCCCGGGGTCGCATGCCTCTGCGCCTCCTTCTCCCACCCCTTTCCCACCGCAGGCAGGTCAGTTTCATCCTGTGTAAAGCCCTTCCCCCCCCCCCCGACTGATCACCCGATTGGTGGGAAATTGACGCTGAGCTCATTCCGCGCTGGGCTAAGCTGGCCACAGGTTGAATAGACCGAGGCTGAAAAGGGTGCATGGCTCCTCCTTCCCAGGCACTTCCTGGATGGGAAGAAAGTACCAGGGAGGGAGGAGCCATGCGCCCTTTTTGGCCACGGTCTGTTCGACCAGCGGCCGGCTTGGCCCAGCGCGGAATGAGCTCAGCATCGATTTCCCACCAATTGGGTGATTGGTTGCCCCCCCCGCCTCCTCCCTCATGGAGTAGCGCCCCCTCCTCCTCCCTCCCTCCCCCCCCCCCCCACCGCTGGTAAATTTCCAGCTTTGTAAAAATCAGCCATGCGCCCTTTCCAGGCGCGGGTCCCCTTGAAATGCCGGCCACATGCCTCAGCGCTGAATTATCTCAGCTCCATTTTCCTTACGAGGAGGTGGAGAGGGGGAGTTATACAAAGCCGGAAATATACCAGCAGTGGGGAAGGGAGGGAGAAGGAGGCGGCTTGTGCAGTGAGAGTCAGCATTTCTAAAAGTGAGTTGCTCCCATCCCAGTTTTTTTCTGTTTTTCTTTTCTTTTCCTTTCTTTTCTCTTTCCTTCTTCCTTTTTTGTCCCTCCTTTCTTTCACTCCTTCCTTCCCCTTCCTTCCTTCATATTTCCTTTCTCTCCCTCCCCCTCTCTCTCTCTTTCTCTCTCTCTCTCTCTCTCTCTCTCGGGACGCTTGGGACTCTTTAGTTTGGAGAAACGTTTGACTGCGGGGTGACATGATAGAGGTTTACAAGATAGTGCATGGGATGGAGAAAGTAGAGAAAGATGTACTTTTCTCCCTTTCTCACAATACAAGAACTCGTGGGCATTCAATGAAATTGCTGAGCAGACAGGTTAAAATGGATAAAAGGAAGTACTTCTTCACCTAAAGGGTGATTAACATGTGGAATTCATTGCCACAGGAGGTGGTGGCGGCTACAAGCATGGCCACCTTCAAGAGGGGTTTAGATAAAAATATGGAGCAGAGGTCCATCAGTGGCTATTAGCCACAGTGTGTGTGTGTGTGTGTATATATATATAAAAAAATTTTGGCCACTGTGTGACACAGAGTGTTGGGCTGGATGGGCCATTGGCCTGATCCAACATGGCTTCTCTTATGTTCTCTTTCTCTCTCTGTCTCTCTTTCTTTCGTCAGTCAATCTTTTCCCTCCCCCCCCCTCTCTTTCTATCAGTCTTTTCTCCTTCTTCCTTCCCATTGCTAATCTGAGTAGACCTGGGGGGGGGGGGGGAGATGCCCTGCCATTTAATGTTTTCCTAGCACTGCCATTTCAGGTTCCTTCCTTCCTTCCTTCCTTCCTTCCTTCCTTCCTTCCTTCCTTCCTTCCTTCCTTCCTTCCTTCCTTCCTTCCTTCCGTCAGACCTTTCTTTCTTTCTTTCTTTCTTTCTTTCTCTTCTTTCTTTCTCTTTCTCTCTTTCTCTCTTTTCTCTCTTTCTCTCTTTCTCTCTTTCTCTCTTTCTCTCTTTCTCTCTTTCTCTCTTTCTCTCTTTCTCTCTTTCTCTCTTTCTCTCTTTCTCTCTTTCTCTTCCTTTCTTTCTTTCTTTCTTTCTTCTTTCTTTCTTTCTTTCTTTCTTTCTTTCTTTCTTTCTTTCCTTTCTTTCTTTCTTTCTTTCTTTCTTTCTTTCTTTCTTCTTTCTTCTTCTTTCTTTCTTTCTTTCTTTCTTTCTTCTCCTCCTTCCCTCCTTCCCATTGCTAATCTGAGTAGACCTGGTGGGGGGAGAAGCTTGAAATGCCCTGCCATTTCATGTTTTCCCCAGGATATGAGCATTTTATATTTTTGGTTTTCTGCTGTGTGATCCTTGTGCTTCTTCTTGATTTTTTATTTTTGAAATTGCATTGCAGAATTCCACCATCTCCTACTTTTCCCCCCCAAAAATCGCAAGAGTTTTAGGCTTGTTTGTACATCATTTCCTGTCTCCCGGCTCCACCCCAAAGTCTCCTGGCTCCACCCCAAATTTTAGTGGGCTAAGAAGGAGAACTGTAAAAATAACCAGGCCCACGGGGGGTGGGGGGGAGTTGGGGGGGGGGGAGTTTAGCACATCCTTTCTGACAGCTACAAGCTTGCTCCTGAGTTCCAACTCATGAATAGAGCATAGTCCCAATATTTGATTTATGGGGATGAATCCTAGGGCATTTCTCCACACCTGGGTCTTGGTTTGATCAACCAAAACAATTCTGAATAATCCTGGTTCTGATGAAACAGTGAAATTCCTTGGCAGTTCAGGGGTAACTTTATGTGAATAAAGTTCCAAAACACATGTCCCTGAAACATCAGTTTTTGAAGCTATGAGGGAATGGCAATGAGGAAAAAGCAACTACCATGTTTTTCTTGTCCAGTCTCTTACCTAGATTTTTATGCATGCTTTCCGTTTTGGATAATCACTTTTCTTGTGTTTAAGACTCAATTTTGCTTGGAAATGAGATATTTGTGTGCATTAATTTATGGCAATTAATGC
Source organism: Heteronotia binoei (assembly GCF_032191835.1). NCBI lineage: Eukaryota > Metazoa > Chordata > Lepidosauria > Squamata > Gekkonidae > Heteronotia > Heteronotia binoei. The sequence goes on from NC_083223.1 coordinate 175,681,486, forward strand.
TATGTCATAAATCTTGATTCATACAGGCACATTTTATATGCATTTAGGGACATTAAATGTGGTGAAGTGCATACCCTTCATTTCTCTTTTTAAGTTTATTAATGGATCTTGCTAGGATTTGTAGGTAGTGCTTGTCTGATCTTCAGCACACTGCATACTCTCTTTCTATTACTTCTGAAAGAACAGAAGCATGTGGAATTTGATCCTTTCATGTTGTAAGCTTGCAGTGAACTTCAGTCAGAATGATCTTGGAAATCATTCTGTCTTTGGGAATTATGAGACTTTTCTAGTTTGATTCTGTGGTGTCCTTCATCCCACTCATACTGAAACATTTTACCCCCATTATGCACTGAAGACTTGCTCATCATTTAGCATTGCGTGTTGCAGTGAGACGTGTTGCTGGCAAAAGAAGCTGATGAAAGAGGGATGTTGGTAAGCATCATCTTCTTTTCACCTCCTCTCTCACAAACTCCTACCCCTGCTTCTGGCTCAATAGAGCTGACATGGGGTAATGCTACAGCCTCTGCGGTCTCTTTAATCAGACAAAGGCATACGTAGCTTTGAGGAGAAGTTGCAGTGGCAGCTGTCTTTAAAAAAAAAAAAGTTTCAGAGCCTGAAGTATGTGTATGAGTTCGCTTCTGCCCTTTAGCTTTGCATACATCATCAGGAGGGATGTATTTGACTCAAGAGATGAGTATGCCAAGAGAAGTATGTCTCCTGAGCTCTAAGTACTTAAATCCTGTGTATGATATCAGGGCCATAGGGCAGATGAGAGAGAGAGATTTATCCCTTTCACTTTGGTCACTAAAAAGAGAGATCATGTTTTGCAAGTTTCATGCCCTCAGTCTAAACTGAGGAGGGGCAGTCCCATTCAAAGGATTATTGCTTTTATGGAGATCAAATTGGGCTCCTTTCTTCAGCCAAACTGTTTCTGCTTACCTGCTGCTCCCCTTGGCAGTTGAAAGGCAGCTCTGGGATTCTGAGTGTGCAGGAAACCCAGAAATATCTTTCCAGGATTGACTTCTCCAAGGCAGTTCCCCACCTGGGAGGAATGTAAGCTTCTCATTGTGGAAGGGATCCAGTGGGGAATTAGGTTTGGATAATGGATGACTTTTCTCTCATCTTTTTCCATTTTAGGCCCCAGGATGAAAGCAGGTGGCAGGCTGGTCAGCAAGTGAAGGCTGATCTGCTTTTCTATCAGAATTTATTTATTTGTTTGTTTAAAACATTTTATGTTGCCTTTCCACAAAGTCAGGGTCCACTAGGTGGCAAGCGTTAAAAGAATTAAGCAGTTGAAAGATCTTTGAAATTGTAACATAATGCAGCTAAAAATCCATAAACAAACAATACTGAAATTAGGGCTAGTAAGTTCCGTTAGGGTGGTCCTAGCTGTGGGCTAGCTGCCTCTGGTTCCTGTGCTAGACCCTCTGCTCTCACCCTCTTGCCTTCTTTCTGTAGCAGGTGAGGAAACTGAGGAATTCACAGCAGCAGTGATGCCCAGCTACTTGCTGCCTGAGTGTGGTGGTGGCTGTGAGTTGGGCACTGCCCTACAGCTGATTCAGTGGAATTCCAGAAATCATAACCCCCCACCCCCCTTCCAGGTTCCATGACAAAATGAGAACACCTTGGAACAACTCCTATGTCTCTGGGCAATAATGGTAGTTTGGTGGGGCTATGATGGTTTTTTTTATACACAATTTATTTTCCTGAATTCCTTGGGAGGCTTTGTATGTTGTCCTCTCCTAAGTCCTATATTGGTGTTTCCCAGTCACATATAGCACTAGTTCTAGTGAGTGTAATTATAAAACTCTAGTTAAATTGCCACTCTGACAGTTTTTGCAGTATCCTCAAGGGGAAGCGGTATATGCCTGTCCTTTTAAGACTGAGGGTTCAGTTGGATAAGACATAGAAATCCAACATGCCTGTAATTTTACTGTGGATCTTAGAGCTTCTCTTTCCCTTAGATACCATATTCCTAATTAAAGTTGAAACCCCCTCACCCAGCTTCAGAAGGTGGGAGGTGCTGATTTTGATCTGGAAAATGTTGTGTAGCAAAGATGGTATGTAGCCGGGGTGGGGGGAAGCCAATTCTATGTCTTCGATCCAGTTTTGTTGAATCTCCCCCAACACTTTTAAAAAATAAAATTAGACACTGGGAGACGTCTCATTTACTTGTGTGCCTGACTACCTTTTGAATTATTTGCATCTTAAAATTGAGTTATATTTCCATTTTTTCATGGGACTAGAGCAGGGATCCCCATCAACACCTTTTCTGATGCCTACCCAGTTTATTAGGAGAGTGGGAGGGGCCTGCAAGGCTTCTGATTGACTATTGGAGCTTTGATTGGCTGTGACTGTTTTTTAAAAAAATGTTGCTTTGATACCAAAACACTAGGATCTACACCAGGGGTGTCAAACTCATTTGTTAAGAGGGCCGGATCTGACATAAATGGGACTTTGTGGGACCAGGCAGTGTGTGTCCTAAACTGACTAGGAGTAATGCCAAATAGAGGAGATAGACTTTATAAAGAACACAGGCAAACACAATTAAAGATTTTTTTTAACTTAAAATACAAGCACGCTTAAAACTCTTGCAGTATTTTGTTTAAAACAGAAAGGAAAAGCACAAGGATCACACAGCAGAAAACATGAAATGTCAAGGCATTGCAGGCTTCCCTCCCCCCGCCCCCAGGGTCTTCTGATATTAGCAGTGGCTCTCCAGTGTAATATCCCCTTTGTCTGTGGGTTCCCAAGTTAGAGTGCTCACTAGGCACTAGTTCTCACCCCATTGAGAAGAGACAAAGCTGACTCAGAGCTTGATTTGCAAGCTCTAGAAAGCGTCAATCAACTGGCTATAGTAACCTTGTGAACTTATACTGAGTTCCTCTCCATTGAAACAAAATTGAAAGGAAAATGTGGAGTCAATTTTCCATTCTGGTCTGCTTTAACCATAGGCCTGAATGGGAAATTCATTCTGCATTTTCTTTGTAGCTTTGCTTCTGCTTTAGCCTCTGCAAAAAGAAGGCAGAAGGAGCCGGAAACTTAGCAGCCCTGGAGCTTCGCAGGGTGAGGACAGGAAGGGGGAGGGGGAAGAAGAGAGCCCCGTGGGCCTGATTGAAGACCTTGAGGGGTTGGTTTGGCCTGGTGGCTGCATGTTTGACACCCTGATGCACACTGTGTTACTGAAATTGAGCTGTGACAATAATTTTGTTAGGAGGGCGGGATCTGACATAAATGTCTGCCTCCCGCAACACCTTTTTTGTGGTAGTCATTTTGTAGCTGTGCCCACCATGCCTTGTCAAAATTCTGAATCTGGCTGCAGGCTCAAAAAGGTTGGGAACCCATGGAATAGAGAAATAGGTATTCTCCCATCTGCAGGGACACAATGAGGATGGCAATGGCTAAATTTTCTCTCTATAGGTCTGCTTTTGTATGTATATCTTTGCCCACTATTTGTTTTGAATGTGATGTAAGTTGGAGATGTGTAGACTTCAAAATACAGGCATTTCTGTAGTAGTTTAATTTAGGAAAAGATAACTAAAAATTATCAGGGTTGAAGGCATTTTGGTAGTTCAAGTTTAATTAGATTGACAGCCAAAATAGTAAAGATGCTGGAGCTGGAACGGGATTTTAAACGTTTGCACCACATTGTTAAAAATACCATATGTACTGGAACAGTCTTTTATGGTTAGTGTAGTATGATGTAATGGTTAAGTGTGCTGTTTTGTATGGTGTAGTGGTTAAGTGTGCGGACTCTTATCTGGGAGAACTGGGTTTGATTCCCCACTCCTCCATTTGCAGGTGCTGGAATGGCCTTTGGTCAGTCATAACTCTCTCCCTTGAAAGGGCAGCCGCTATAAGAGCTCTTTCAGCCCCACCTACCTCACAGGGTGTCTGTTGTGGGGGAGGGGGAGATAAAGGAGATTATGACCGCTCTGAAACTCTGAGATTCAATCCAGTATCTTCTTCTTAGTTCATAACTCTGTCCAGGGACCTAAAAGCAGATGCTTCATTTTAACTAGTCAGATTGCTTCACTATGGTATCAAGGGAGGAAAGCAGCATCTCCTTGGAGCATGGATTGTGGCTTTCACTTCAGCCTGGAGCTTTAATTTGACTGACTGAGATGGTAGCTTAATGTAGTGTTAATGATAATTTTGATGCCCTAGGATCAACATAGTTAGACTCAGAGGAGTTGTCCTTGTTAGAACTGCATCTTATGCCTGAGGCTGTCTTATCAAGTTCTAGCTATAAACTCTGGCACCTGCTTCAGAGATTGTAATGGAAACATCTGACTTGCATATTGAGTGTTCTAATGTTGCTGTAATATATTTCCAGTGCATTTGCTCTAAATCAAGATGATGGGATTGTTGTCTGTAGTCATACTGATATTTTAACTGTGCATGTTTAAAACTTCAAGTGAACACAACTCAATAAATACCGAAAAATTGCCCCCCCCCCCCGATCCTTTGATTTTGTGTTGGTTGAATTTCCTGTATAAGTTTGATATTCTTAGTTCATATATCTTCAAGTAGCTTTGTTAATTTTATCTGTTCCTAAATCTGAATTATGAAGTATGTTAGCAGAGCTATCGGATTGTTTAATTTTTAAATCCATTTTCTCCAATCCTGACTTTCTCTTCATGCCATCTGTACATTATAAGAAAACATTGTCAACTTGAAACTAATTCAGTTTAAAGGAAAAGACAGGAAGTACCTCCTAGTCATTTTGGTCATCTGAGAGTGCTCCTCAAGTATTGGTCTTAATTGCATACATGTCACTTTATTTATTTCCCCCTAATCCCTTTTAAATTAAGAAGAAATATAGAATTATATTGGACTATGAATTTGCCCTTGTTTCAAGCAGAATTGGTTGTTTTGCTGAATGTAAAGGTTACTTTAAAGATCATCTGCTGCAGCCACCTACTGTCCATGCCCTCCAGATAAATTAGATTAAATGTGTTTTAAAATGTGCTTTGCATGCTATGATGGTTAGATACTGTTTGACTTCTGCTTGAGTCTATTCAGCTGTTATTTTTCCATCTGCAGTTGTACCTGAGAAGAGATTGAAAGTGGGGCTTGGTTTCATGCATTCCTCTCTGTGCTTTTGTTACAGTGATGTAACTGAATGACCAACCCAGAACATTGGACATGTACTATATTTAGTTTTTGAATAATATAAGTAGGAAAAGTGGGGAAGATCCATGTCTGCAAGTGCTTTGTAGGATCCAGTCCATTATGTTTGTTGAATATTAAAACCATAGTCTTTAGAAATGGCAAGCCTTTGAAATAATTATGAGTACCTTGATATAAAACATGATTTCCCTTACATTGTTGGAAACATGGATGCAGTTTATACTGGTATTACCATGTTTCCAACACTTGTATTTTTAAAAATTCTGCTTGACAGAAAGTGCCACGAGCAATAATTTATAGACATTTTTCCTTGTGTTGGTATTTTGGATATTGAGAGCATACATAATTCCAGTTATGAGGAGAGAGGAAAAAATCTCTTTAGCCTCACTCAGGCCCTGTTCAAAAGTTGGTATACTCAAAGGATTTTATCTATGGTAAGTTGGGAGACCTCAGGGTCATACAATCCCTCTGCTGTACCTTACCAAGAGGAGAGAAGAGACTGAATTGGGCAACTGAGATTAAACTCCTGGGATTAAAGTGGGAACATGAAAGAATTTGCAGGGAGTGGACATTTTCCCCAGCTTCCTTTCCTCTCCTTGTATTATGCCTCCCACTTTTTCTCCATCCTGCACCCTTTTTCTTAATCTCTTCCCCATGCCTGTCACATTCTCTGTCCCTTGCCCCATCACATTCTCCTTTTCTCTCTTTCTGCCCCCCTACCCTAATAACTCTTGCCCCTCTCTCTAATCACTCATTGTTCTCTCTCTTTCTGTCCCCACATCCCAGTCTCTTTCTTTCTCTGCATTTCTGCCTCCACACCCCAGCGCTCTCTTTCTCCCTGTCTGCCCTCCTGCTGAGGCTTCCCCTGCCGCTCTTAGCGGCTCACTGGTGGGAGCAGATCTGGGCCATTGGAGGCTTCCCTCCCCCTGCTGTTCTCAGCATCTCACCCTGAGTTGCTCTAGGCAAGCCAGTTGAGGCTTCCCTTTCCCCCTCACCATTCTCAGCATTTTTCCCAGAGCTGCTCCAGATGGGCCAGCTGAGTCTCCCTCCCCTTGCTGCTTTTGTTGGCTTGCCTAGAACTGCTCCAGGCAGGGCCACCAAGGCCCTTCCCCCTCTGTGGCTTTCAGCAGCTCACCTAGTGCAGCTCCAGCTTGGTCGGGCCTGTTGGTAGTTTCTGGGCTCTGCCACCACCTCAGCAGCAACTGCCAGTAGAACTATGATAGGTAAGTGAGTTGTCTGTGTGTGGGCAGACGTTGTTTTGTTTGGGGAAATAATTTAACCCCCAGTGTTTTTCTTCATGTCAGATTTTTCTACAAACCTAGGGTGTTCCCCAAGTTTGCAGAAACATCTGTTTAGTACAGATATAGCCCCAATTCACTTGGGAATGGGATACAAAGATTCCAGGTTTTGAGAATCTTGGGACTTGGCGATCTCCATCATTCACTTCTTCTCTGGATGAATGGTGGAGAAAGCTAACCTGAGGCTTCCTCTGAGGGGATAAAATCCTGAGTGGGAAATGGTATCTGCATAGTGATGATCAAGAAGAAACTGAGTTATTTTCTCCATGGACCAAACGCATTGCATACTTGCCCTTGATATAGAAGGTGTGCGGAAGTCCACACAGAGATTTACACAGTCCTACTATTTTTTTTTTTTAGGTTACAAAGAGGAGGCATAGAGCAGACAAAAAGTGCCAGTCTGCCCTCTCCCCACCTTTCCAAAATCTAGGATTGGTTGAGGTTCCTATGTTCTTGGTTATAGAAGGCTTTTCCTAGATCATAAACTTTCTCACACACTCTCCCTCCCCAGAATAAATTTAGGGCTAACATGCACTATTTTCCATCCCATATGCAGCACTTTTCCCACATGAGAACAGGGGAGATGGGGAACAGCAACATAAACTACATTAATGTCTGATTGTGTGACTGACAGTCACAGATCTTTCTTGTATGTTTGCAGTACAAGGCAAATACAGCTTTGTGGGACCTTCTGAGATCAGAAAATGACTTGGGGAGAAAGGGTTATAACCCTTTCCTTCAAGTCTGGTCCTCATCCAGAATGGGAGGGCAACTGCTAAGTACTGTCTTTAAAAAATAGGCTAAGCAGTGGTGCATTCCATATAGGCTCATCTTAAATTGGCAGTGTTGGTACTGAAGACAAAGGTAAGATCTTTACAAGATTATAGAACTATTGCAGTTTATTTCTATGTTATAATCTCCCTACCCCCCCTTCAATCTTATAGGTGTTTCTGAAATTATTCTAATTAGGCTTTTATGTAGTCAGGGCCCCAGCTGGGTGTGGAGAGAATATTAATATGTAGTATTTACTACCAGATTGACAGCCTGCAATATAAACATTAGTCCAAACATGATCTTCTACCCAAACCCCGCCCGTGCAAGGAGCCAGCAGTCTTCCTGCCACGCGCCATAAATCGTTTATGGTTTGCTTGTGCAGGGCATTTGAGAAAGCAGCTGCGCCCTGGGATTAGCAGTTTGTAGAGGGCCTCTGCTGAGCTAAATTAGGGCCTACTGCCCTGGTTGTGAATGTTGGTAATGAAGAAAGTAGAATAGCAGAAGTGTTTCTCTGTACTGAAAGACTATTAGTTCACGGAATGAGGGTGGGGATTTGCATAGTGTAGGGCTGTGAGTAATGGTGTTTTAGGCTGTTGAAGTAGCTATGTGCTGGCATGCTTTTCTTGCTCATGGACTGAGCAGGAATGCCTGATCAGTGTCTGCTCTGTGTTGTGGAGAGATTAGCCACTATCTGTAGCCAGTGTGCCATCAAATTGCTTGTATAGCAAAGCAAATGTGAGATTCAGTATTGCTCACTAAAGAGTAAGATGGGTTGACAAAGGGAGTATATTGGGGATTGCTCTATGGTTGTACAGAATGTATGGATTTTTACCCTTCCCAAATGAGATTGTATCTCAAAGGTGTGATTATTAAGACTGGGCCAATTCCCTCTTGTGCAATATCATACCTTATCTCTGATGCTGACTGACTCACAGTAGAGGAAACTACTCCAGGTGAGCATAAGATTTGTACACCATTCAGCTCCATGAACAGGAGGAGGACACGAGCATCCAGTCCCTGTGTTCCAGGTTTGTGCCCTCTAAGCAACTCTGCTTTGTTAGTGATGCATGAGTGCAACCAGTGACTTGCCTAAGACCTCCCAGTGCCTGCTGTGGCTGAACTAGGATTTGAAATTTATGTATAAAGCAGCCCCAAGCCTATTTAACTTTAAAAGGGGTAAATTCTCTGAGATGAGGAGGCATGTGAGGAGGAAACTGAAAGGAAAGGTAAATACGGTCAAAACCCTTGGGGAAGCTTGGAGACTATTTAAAACTATAATCCTAGAAGCTCAGATAAAATACATACCACAAGTTAGGAAAGGCACAAACAGGTATAAGAAGAGGCCAGCATGGTTAACAAACAAAGTAATGGAAGCTGTAAAAGGTAAGAAGGACTCCTTTAAGCGGTGGAAAACCAGTCCAAGTGAGATTAATAAAAGGGAACACAGGCAGTGGCAAATCAAATGCAAGACTGTGATCAGGCAGGCAAAAAGGGACTATGAGGAGCATATTGCAAAAAACATAAAGACCAACAATAAAAATTTCTTCAAATATATTAGAAGTAGGAAACCAGCCAGGGAAGCAGTGGGGCCCTTGGATGACCATGGGGTAAAAGGATTACTGAAGGAGGATGGGGAAATGGCTGAGAAGCTGAATGCATTTTTTGCCTCCGTCTTCACCGTGGAAGATGAGAAGTGTTTGCCCGCCCCAGAACCACTAATATTGGAAGGGGTGTTGAAAGACCTGAGTCAGATTGAGGTGACAAAAGAGGAGGTCCTACAACTGATAGACAAATTAAAAACTAATAAGTCACCGGGTCCGGATGGCATACATCCGAGAGTTCTGAAAGAACTCAAAGTTGAACTTGTGGATCTTCTAACAAAAATCTGTAATCTTTCATTGAAATCTGCCTCTGTTCCTGAGGACTGGAAGGTAGCAAATGTCACCCCCATCTTTAAAAAGGGTTCCAGAGGAGATTCAGGAAATTACAGGCCAGTCAGTCTGACTTCAATACCGGGAAAGTTGTTAGAAACCATTATCAAGGACAGAATGAGTAGGCACATTGATGAACACAGGTTATTGAGGAAGACTCAGCATGGGTTCTGTAAGGGAAGATCTTGCCTCACTAACGTGTTACATTTCTTTGAGGGGGTAAACAAACTTGTGGACAAAGGAGACCCGATAGATGTTGTTTACCTTGACTTCCAGAAAGCTTTTGATAAAGTTCCTCATCAAAGGCTCCTTAGAAAGCTTGAGAGTCATGGAGTAAAAGGACAGGTCCTCTTGTGGATCAAAAACTGGCTGAGTAATAGGAAGCAGAGAGTGAGTATAAATGGGCAGTCTTCGCAGTGGAGGACGGTAAGCAGTGGGGTGCCGCAGGGCTTGGTATTGGGTCCCATGCTCTTTAACTTGTTCATAAATGATTTAGAGTTGGGAGTGAGCAGTGAAGTGGCCAAATTTGCGGATGACACTAAATTGTTCAGGGTGGTGAGAACCAGAGAGGATTGTGAGGAACTCCAAAGGGATCTGTTGAGGCTGGGTGAGTGGGCGTCAACGTGGCAGATGCGGTTCAATGTGGCCAAGTGCAAAGTAATGCACATTGGGGCCAAGAATCCCAGCTACAAATACAAGTTGATGGGGTGTGAACTGGCAGAGACTGACCAAGAGAGAGATCTTGGGGTCGTGGTAGATAATTCACTGAAAATGTCAAGGCAGTGTGCGTTTGCAATAAAAAAGGCCAACGCCATGCTGGGAATTATTAGGAAGGGAATTGAAAACAAATCAGCCAGTATCATAATGCCCCTGTATAAATCGATGGTGCGGTCTCATTTGGAGTACTGTGTGCAGTTCTGGTCGCCGCACCTCAAAAAGGATATTATAGCATTGGAGAAAGTTCAGAAAAGGGCAACTAGAATGATTAAAGGGCTGGAACACCTTCCCTATGAAGAAAGGTTGAAACGCTTAGGGCTCTTTAGCTTGGAGAAACGTCGACTGAGGGGTGACATGATAGAGGTTTACAAGATAATGCATGGGATGGAGAAAGTAGAGAAAGAAGTACTTTTCTCCCTTTCTCACAATACGAGAACTCGTGGGCATTCGATGAAATTGCTGAGCAGACAGGTTAAAACGGATAAAAGGAAGTACTTCTTCACCCAAAGGGTGATTAACATGTGGAATTCACTGCCACAGGAGGTGGTGGCGGCCACAAGCATGGCCACCTTCAAGAGGGGGTTAGATAAAAATATGGAGCAGAGGTCCATCAGTGGCTATTAGCCACAGTGTGTGTGTGTGTGTGTGTGTGTGTATATATATTTGGCCGCTGTGTGACACAGAATGTTGGACTGGATGGGCCATTGGCCTGATCTAACATGGCTTCTCTTATGTTCTTATGTTCTTATTTACTATACCACTTGGCACAAGTTAAGTGAAAAGTGTGTGAGCACTGTGCATACCTGTCAGATCCCAGAGTCAAGGAACACACAGAGGATAACTTCAGACATTTATACCAAGCATCTTAAGGCAATGCAAGAAGTTGCTTAAACTGGGGTTCCAGCCTGAAGGCATCACCTATATACCCTCGGTGAGCTGCTACCAATTCAAGCAAAGCGCGGCAAATAATAGTGGGTACATTTGGTGGGCTTTCTACACCCCTCTTCCTCCCCCCTTCAGTCCAGGTGCTCTATCTACTAGCTTCTTCGTCTCCTCCAGTGCGACTTTGGTTGCCATGTTAACAAGCTACTAAGATAACAATTTGGGTATGCGTCTGCTGGGCAAAAGTGAAAGCAAAGCGAAGCAGTAATTATATATTTCAGATTGGAATTCAGACAGTTTCACTCATCAATTACAAAAGTGTTCAGAGTTACTGATATACATTGTCTGGCTAGTATATGGCAAGAGGATACAGTGTAGGGGTAGACTCTTGACAATATCTTTTCATGCTGTATGGCTCATGGTTGAAAACTATATTGCTCACCAGGCCTCAGATTCAGTGGGAGCTCACAAGAGCACAGCTGCTGAAACTTTCTGAGAGTTCCACCTCCTCCTTCCCACCTTGTCCATTGAATAGTAGATGCAGCTGCATAACAATCCCTGGATGAGCTCCACCACCTATTTTTCTACAAAACGACCCCTGTTGCTCACATTAAGACTTGACTTGAGTGTTGTACTTTCTGCCAGGAAGAAATCTCCCTTAAAAACTGATTATCTAATAAGCTTGGGAGTGTAGAAGTAAAACAGAGTTGGCACAGTTACATTATACCACTGTGGCTTGTTTCTCTAGCCCCAGTCCAGACCAAAACAATTGGATAATGAGGCACATACAATAAAGTCAGGGTGGGTGGGAGCCTTGCTTCAGGGTGGGGGGATGGAGGAGTTATGGTCTTACATCGCTGTCTCAAGGTCTGTGTCCTCCTCCTAAAACGTTTTTACATACCTAGAGATGATTAACACTAAATCTGAGAAATATACTGATGTTCAAAAATGGTTTTTAAAGCTACCTCAATGTTTAAATGAATAATTTAAATTCATTTAAAAAGAAGACTATATATACATTTGTGTACATATCTCTTAATGTTTTGCATTAAAAACACATTACAATAATGTTTTAAAACAGTTGCAAAATTGATTCAGGGAAGGCAGCAAGGGCTGTGATGTCATGAACTCTACCCAATACCTAAATTGCTGATTTTATAGTTACTATCAGCATCCATCTTTTTTCCCCTGAAAAGAGGAATTGTGCTTCCTCTAATTCAGCATAAATTGTACTGACTACATGAAGAACTGATATGATAACAGCCTGAAGTAGGGCACTAAAAACATTTCTGTGGACTTTGGTCAAGGTGGCACTATTAAACTGTTCTCACTGCTGTTAATGAAGTTATGTCTGCCTTCAATATTTTTTGCATGACTGGGCTCGCTCACTTGCATCATTTACATTGAACTGCTTGTTCTGTGGGCACCTTTCTGTGATGTATGTACTCTTAATTGGGGTGGTACTCTGGTGAGGATTTATGTAGGCTGATATGTGGTGGTCTGAACAAAGTATTCTTCCCTTGAACAAAATATTCTTCAGTTCCTTTCCCCTCAGAGACTTGTTCATACCAGAAACTGAAGCCTTGCAACAAACTCTTATCTTCCTCTGTCACCGGACTCTTATTTGGGAGATCTGGGTTTGATTCTCCACTCCTCCACTTGCAGCTGCTGGAATGATCTTGGGTCAGCCATAGCTCTCAGAGTTGTCCTTAAAAGGGCAGCTACTGTAAGAGCCCTCTCAGTCCCACTCACCTCACAGGGTGTCTGTTGTGGGGGGAGAAGATATGGGAGATTGTAAGCCGTTCTGAGTCTCTGATTCAGAGAGAAGGAAAGGAAAGGTCCCCTGTGCAAGCACCAGTCGTTTCCGACTCTGGGGTGACATTGCTTTCACAACATTTTCACGGCAGACTTTTTACGGGGTGGTTTGCCATTGCCTTCCCCAGTCATCTACACAGCAAGCTGGGTACTCATTTTACTGACCTTGGAAGGATGGAAGGCTGAGTCAACCTTGAGCCGGCTACCTGAAAACCCAGCTTCCACTGGGGATCGAACTCAGGTTGTGAGCAGAGCTTAGGACTGCAGTACTGCAGCTTTAACACTCTGGTATAAATCTGCAGTCGTCATCTTCTGTCATTTAGCCAGAAAACATCATACAACAAGTAGTGATTCTCAGCAAGGATTGTGTTTTCAGTAGAGAGAAATCTACCTTTATTTAGACTCTAGCCGCAGATTATTCACATTAATGTAGCATCATTGGCTGTTTGCCATGTTTTGCTTTCAAAAAGCAATTGAAGGGTAGGATTCTCAATGAAATGCTTTTATATTTGCAGAAATAAAACTTCTTAACCCCTTCACTGTTTCTAAACAATTGTGAGGACTGGTGGCTTTAAAATTTTCATGTTCCCAGATTATGCATGCCCCCAGGTTAACCCAGTGACTCGGTGGAGCTTTTTATTCTGGCATATAAAGCATGGCCTGAGAATACTTGTATTTCTCTCTCATCTGCTGCTGGGTGTTGTGCTGTGGCTGTCTTTCACCAGAAAGATTCAGTTGTCAAAAAAGTTACATCCTCATCTAGTTCTGAAGAACAGATTAGGTTGTCTGTTTCAAGAAACAGTATTTTATCCACCAGCATTATGTGTCTGTATATACAGTGATGTTTATTGTATTTTTTAATAAAGGCAATTCATAGTGGCTGCTTGGTCCTTACAGGAAATATTTTGAAGTTAATGGGAGCAGTTTGGGAGGAGGGTCGTTAGCAAGGCAGAGCTATGGGTATATCAATAGATCTCAGACTTCCTTGACTTGCTCTTTGCCCAGCTGTATAGTAAGTTAGCAGTACGTGTCTCTTCTTATTCTTATAAAAGTAGACTTTGTTCTCTGGAGACTGCTAATCATGCCCATGGGGGTGTAATCAGTTATAAGGTATTTAATACATGCAGGCAGGAACAGGCTGCCTGGCCAGGCTGGCAGATTGCAACACTACAATTATAAAGGGCCCCTTTCCCCTGCTCTGCCCGCCCACCGGTGGCAGGATGAGGGTTATGCCCTGAGATGCTGCAAAGCATACAAAGAATAAACGTGGGCGGGAGCAAGTTAACTGCAGAGATACTGCCTTTGCCTTTTCTGATTATCTGAATGCTTGGAGAATTGCAGCCTTCACAGACAGTGCTGCTGAGGCTCCTAGAATCTGCAGGCAGTTGGGGAAGGGTGTGGGGTGCTGGTGGGCTCCTTCACTATTGATTGCAGCTGTGGTACAAGAGGGTTCTACAGCATTACAGGTGCTCTGTACCAGTCCATTTTTCATGTGGAGCCAAACAGCATGGGATTGCTGAAGATTGTTAGATAACGGTCTCACTTAAAAAAACAGAGTAAGCAAAAGAGGGAGCTGTTTCTTTGCTTTTCAATAAGGTCTACTCTTGCTATACCTGTAAGTGGCAGTCAGCTTGGTTTCTAATGTAAGCCTTTTGTTGGGTATTGGTGTGAGGACATACTCTAGATTCAGGCTGATCGTGTATTTAATTTCAGTGCTTTTGAAGAGAGAATGGAATTCTCTTATTTTTTAAGGGGCAAACCTAAAAGCAGAGCACACATGAGACAATTAAGAGGGAGACAGTGCTCTGTCAGGAAGACTGGCAAACAGCTCTTCTGGAGGTAAAAGTTCTCTGGTTTCAGTAATGTCCTTTAATTGTATATTATTAGCACAATCCATTCATATTAATCCTACATATTATGGACAGCTGCTTGTACTTGACAAAAACTGGTAACCATTTGTTTTACATGGAAAACCCTAAGGTAGTGCTTTTCCTATATGAGATAATTCATACCAGTGCATAAAATTAGTGCAGCTGGCTTTGTAATGCTGTTGCAGTCTTCCTGTTTGTGGGCTGCCTAAAGGTAGCTGGTTGGCCCCTGTGTGAGGCAGGTTGCTGGACAAGATGGGCTTGTGGTCTGATCCAACAGGGCTCTTCTTATGTTCTTCTGTAATCATATTTTTTGTTCTCACAACATCTCTGGTAAAAGGCAATATTATTATTCCTCTTTACAAACAGGCAACTGATGTTAAGCCATAATATAGCTGAAGTTTCTGGAATTTGAAACTTTTAGTTCTGTTCCACAAACTGTTTTATAATGAACTGTTTTATAAATTGGTCACTTTTGGTGAGGAAAAGGTAAAATTATGGAGCATCTCTCTGTCTAGACAATTTGTACATGATAATGTGCATAACTCTACCCAGTGTAAGCTTAGACATTAGGGGGTGTGCACAAAAATGTTGTTTTTTGGGTTTGGGTATATCACACCCCCCAAAATAATGGTATTTCCTGATACACTCAAATCCCAATATTGGTATGGAATTGGGATTCAGGAAATTCAGGATTGCCAATTATTTTT
The DNA here is from genome assembly GCF_032191835.1 of Heteronotia binoei. Classification (NCBI taxonomy): domain Eukaryota; kingdom Metazoa; phylum Chordata; class Lepidosauria; order Squamata; family Gekkonidae; genus Heteronotia; species Heteronotia binoei. The sequence goes on from NC_083223.1 coordinate 175,696,614, forward strand.
GACTCCATTATTCCCTATGGGGACTATTATAGTCAATTGTCTTCATAGGCCACAATGGAGAATTGATTCAAGGTATCTGTGAGTCTCGGGAGACTGTTTTTGAGGTAAGAGGCACCAGATTTGCAGCTGAACTGCTGGTGCCTCTCCTCAAAAAAATGATACACAATTCTAAAAGAGAAACACATTGGAATACTGTGGATGTATAGCTATACTCACTGAGAGTGGGTTTAGCATCTGTAATGAGAAAAAAACCCAATATCCCTGTTCAGTCCTGGGAAGGTATTTGTTCCAAGTTTCATAATAATTTGTAATTCAGCAATTTCTCTCTTCATTCTGTTCTTGAAGTTCTTTTGCAATGTGTTTCTCTTTTAGAATTGTGTATCAGTATAATTATTTGTATTGACATACTCAAAATAGGGATATTTACTGTATATCTCATTACATATACTTTACCCACTTTCACTATATTTTATTGTATTCCTTTTTCCTATGGCAAACTAGAATGATGTTTACATGTTAAAAAGTAAATTAGGTGGACAAGAACATCACTATCCAATGTATTTCTCTTTTAGCTGTATTGACACACTCAAACAGGGACTTTGGTTGCTTATCCCATTACATATATTGAACCCATCTCCCATTGTCATTGACAGACAATCTCACATTCTGACATACTACTATTTTGTTGCTTTCGCATGCTCATGCTACTCAGATCAAAGGTTTGCTCAATTAGTTAATTTTACTATTCTGTCATTGTACCATTTTACATTCTAAACCACTGCCTACCAGATAATTTTACTTCACTGTCATTGGTTCTTAAATCTGTACCATGCTGCATTCTGGGCCACTGCCTACCAGCTATGTATGGCTTTGCTCACTGTGCTTGAGTCCTCATCTGATGAAGTGTGCTTAAGAGCACGCGAAAGCTTACGTTCTAAATAAAAATTGGTTTGTCTTAAAGGTGCAACTTGACTCCTGCTTTGTTCAGCTGCTTCAGGCCAACACGGCTGCCCGCTTGGATTTCTTAAAAACTGTTCTTCGTTCCGAGTATTCAGTTGCTGTTCATTCAGCTCTTGTATTTCACTTTCTCTGAAGACTGTATTGTCTCTTGCTCTTTCCTACTGCTTAGTTGTCATCTTTGGCTTCAGTGCATGTGGTGGAGGCTCCCGGACTCTCCTGGGTGCTTGGGTTCATGACGAAGGCCGTGGTGGAGGTCTGCTGCTGGCATGTTCAAAGGCAGTGTGGAGGACGCGTGGGCTTGGCTGCTTGTTTTTGTTCTCTGCCTTGCATGGAATGCAGTGTGTTTGCCTTTCTTGGCCTGTGGTTTCAGCCTGCATTCCTGCGTTTAGAGTCAGCTTGGCGGCAGGCGGCGTGCTGTTCATGCCTTGAGGCTACCTGCTTTCAGCTCCACATCAAAGGTGTGTTTGGTGCGTAGCTTGTGCCATTCCTGGCCACACCTGGTGGCCTGCAGGCACGCAGGTAGGCAGGGTCTGGGATGTGTTTGCAGACAATGTTAAGGTTCAGGCTGCTCCATACTTGTGGCAGCAAAGAAGCTGAGTTCATGTTAAGCAACTAAAGGAGTTGAATTCATATTAACTGAAATACACAACAGGGAGAACAGAGACAATTGCTCTAGGGGCATATCTTGCCGTCTGAGTATCTGCAGCACAATACCTATTGCCTGTTCCTTCTCAATGGACTAACTTGTTGGTTGGATCATGTGTTTAATTTTACTTCAGTCAGGTCAACTAAGGTGGATTCATTCTTGTGCAGTTTGCATGCTGTGGGCTGGGTGCCAAATGAATGGATAACTCCTAGATCTACTAAACTGTACCCTGTGCAAACTGAATATGAAATGCTGCATATGAGATTAAGGCACGTCCAGACAGCTGCCCTACTTTTGGATACAAGGAAAGCTCTCTGTACACTTCTGATTCCCTCAGTCCAAATGTGAAGAGCACTTTAGCCTGTACTGGTCCCTGCTAGTACATACAGCTGATGGGACTGACATAATCTGTGCAGTTTACGGGACTCCTTAGTTTGTGTAGGGGACAGGGAGGGATGTGTGCCTTCAAGTTGCGACAGACTCATGGTGACCCCATGAAGTTCTGCCTTATGGGATTTTCAAGGGAAGAGCTCAGCAGAGGTGGTTTGTGATTGCCTTCCTCTGTATAGCAGTTCCAATCTTCCTTGGTGGTCTCCCATCCAGATACAGACCCTACCTAGCTTCTGAATTTCAATGTGATTGGGCTAGTCTGAACTATTAGGGCTGCTACAACTGAGTGTTACAATGTACAAAATAAAAAATCACCACCTAGATCAGGGGCAGCCAAACTTGCTTAATGTAAGAGCTGCACAGAATAAACATCAGATGTTTGAGAGCCGTAAGACATGAACATGGGATGTTTGAGAGCTGCAAGAAGAGGGAGGGAGGGAAAGCAACTAACTTTAAATGCATTCTCCAAACTACCAGATGGCTTGGCTTGGAGATGTTATTTAAAGAGAAAAATGCCCATGGCCAACAGGGCAGGGGGGGCTTCAAGAGCCACACAGTATGTCTGAAAGAGCCACATGTGGCTCCCTAGCCACTGTTTGGTCGCCCCTGACCTAGATCTTAAGAGTTTTGTTTATCCCAGGCAATCAGAATGTTGTTTTTAACTCTTTTTGTTTCTGCTGATGAGTCCAGTATGTGTGATTGGTTCTTGCTGCCCAAAACATATCCCATGGTTTTTCTGAATGTCTTTGTTCTTACGATCAAAAGAGTCCATCTCCCCCCTTCCCCAACAGAACCACTGAGTGGCATAACTAGGCTTCCCAATCCCCAGGTCCCAGAGGGGGATCCCCTGGTTTTACAGGCTTCCCCCCTCCCCCAGCCAGCTGGCCAGCGGGGGAAGCCCCACCCTCAGAGCCATCATGCACCTCCATGAACGATTCCCATAGGGAATGATGGGGAATTGATCCGCGGGTATCAGGGGCTCTGGGGGGGGCTGTTTTTTGAGATAGAGGCACCAAATTTTCAGTATAGCATCTAGTGCCTCTCCCCGAAATACCTCCCAAGTTTCAAAAAGATTGGACCAGGGGGTCCAATTCTATGAGCCCCAAAAGAAGGTGCCCCTGTCCTTCATTATTTCCTATGGAAGGAAGGCATTTAAAAAATTGTGCCGTCCCTTTAAATGTGATGGCCAGAACTCCCTTGAAGTTCAATTATGCTTGTCACAACCTTGCTCCTGGCTCCACCCCCAAAGTCCCCAGATATTTCTTGAATTGGACTTGGCAACCCTAGGCATAACTCAGGAAATAATTTTGGCCCATTAGAATAAAATTCAGAGAGTCTGCAGAGTAAAATCCTTTATTAGGACTAGCCAACATTCACATCTTTTCCCCTCAAGGTTATAGATGTGCCCCAGTTACTTGGTGTGGGAACATAACTCAACATGGTATAAGGAGTACCTATGGCACTATGACATGTGCCTTGTACAGAGAGTTGTATGTGGCATGTCCCAAGTACGGTGCCTGAAGGAGTGGTCAGATTGATCTGGGATTGTGTGTGGAGTTGGAAGGATTCTGCTAAAGACTTATAGGGCTGAGCAGCCAGGTTTGTTTATTGCAGTGCATCCTCCAGCTTCTAACCGGTCTATTCAATAAGTAGAACTGTGTGCCTTTGTGTTTTCTTTTCCCTACCTTTCTTCATATTGTTTGCGATGGTAGACAACATGGAGGATGCCCACACGTCAGCACCCTATTTTAAGCAGATTTATTGTTAGTGAAGGAATGGAAGCCTGATTTTTTAAAAAAATATTTTTGCAAATTCCTGTAACAGTGTTGTCCACTCTCTGGCTAGAGCTAAAGCACCCTCTTCTGGGAAACATTTAGTATGACAGATTTACTCCTCTCCATATCAAGTGTACATGTGTATGTTTTATTAAAAAAAAATCCTGAAAACTAGCCTTGTAGATCACTATTGAGAGTAGAAGAGCATTTTTTAAGTGTTAGAGTATAACAGAGGAAATTGTTATTAGATAAACACTTGCTTTTCCACTAGAGAAAGAGGGAAATATGTGAGAACTTTTCAAGAAGACCACTTCAGTATGATTGCTGATGTCCACTGTGGAGCTCTTGGGGAGGGGCTCCTCTAGGGAGTGCCTGTTCTCAAACATCTAAGTCTCTTGTTGTACTTATCTTTAAAAAAGAAAAGAATAAAACCTTACATGTGAGGTTTGAACCTAGGTATCTTGTGTCAAAATCCATCACTCTGGGCATTATGACTGGGGAAAGCAATGGCAAACCACCCCATAAAAAGTCTGCCATGAAAACGTCATGATGTGATACCACCCTAGAGTTAGAAACGACTAGTGCTTGCACAGGGTAGACAATACTGAATAGACAATACTGACTTCGATGGACCGAGGGTCTGATTCAGTATAAGGCAGCTTCATATGTTCATATGTTCAGGGGACTGCCTTTACGTTTTTACAAAGCATTAACTGTAGAAGTGCTGATTCAGCTTTTTGTCATATTTACAAGTGTAAGAGTAGCAAAGTCATCTTCATGAATCTAGCAGCTACCATCCTGTAATGGTACAGCATACTCTGCTGTGGCATTCATTTAATGGAATGAGTAAGACCTGTGAAGAAATAGGACATCCTATCTCTGGACAAATGACAATAATTATATGGAATAGAGGTTTCTTTCCCCTTTACAAACAGACTCCTGGCTGAGAACATGACCAGTGTACCTGCTTCTTTAAAAACCTGAAAACCCAATTATTATCTTTCTGTTGTAACTAGTTTTTTCCCTTCACGTGTGCTACAGCGTGATGAATCTGTTTATGATCTTCTTCGTGGTCTCTGTGCATTCACACATATGGGTATTCCGCAGGACTTACCCTGACCTCGGAGAGTTCAAAGCAATCTTGATCGTAGATCTGGCGCGCCTCCCCTTCGTCCCAGGGAGGAGCCACCTTGTGCGCATGCCTGGGAAGGGGAGGCGCTTAGCCACTCAGTTTCTTCCTTACCGCCGACCGGATCGCACCTACCTCGTTGATTCTCCAACTTCTTCATTGCAATCTCCTCTCTCAACCTTCGATCTCTCATCCTACAAACACCGTTCCCCAGTCTTCTCCTGGTATCGTATTTAAAAAAAAAAAAAAAAAACACCTCTTTACTGCTACTTCGATCTTTCCCCGTCCCCCCCCCACCCCCGGGCGGATGGAAGGAAGGGACAAAATAACTTTTAAACGCTGCATTCGCTGCGCGGCAAAGATCCCATCGTCAGACGGTCACTCCCTGTGCCTCTTCTGCCTTGGAGAGTCCCACCGCACTGACTCCTGCGAGCACTGCAGCCAATTTGGAAAACAGGCCCGCAAAAACCGCGCCGCGAGGCTTAGGAGCCATCTTATGGAAACCTCCCTCAGACCAACTACGTCCCACGCGGCGCAAAAACAACCTCCGCCATCTTCCCCGCCTCTCACGGGAATGGCGCAGCCGGCAGCTTCCGTGGCTCAAGGTCCCTGCAAGCCTAAGTCCGGTAAGCACACTGCAAAATCTGATGAGGCCAGTAAGCGCCGCTGCTCCGACTCCGCTCATGCGGACCCGACGAGCAAGACGACGAAAAAGCTGAAAACGAGACACAGATCATCCGACCCTCCGGCGCAAACCACGGGGTCGACCCCCGCCGCGAGTTCGAGCACGGCGAAGCCCACGGCACCGAACCCGGTCACGAATCCTAGTTCGAACCCGAAGACACCACTGAAGTCCACCTCGACACCGTCCATCACGCCGCTCGAGATCGTGCGTATCTCTTCCAAGTCCCCGTCGATACCGAACTCTCCACCAGACCAGATACTCGACGTCGACTCACCCATTTCAGTCCGAAGCCAACGCCATACACTCGACCCGAGAGCCTTCCAAGACGTGCAGCGCCAACCACTGCAAGCCCACTCTCTACTCAGAGAACCCTCGACTCCGAAAACGATTCCACGGCCTCCAACTCCAAGATCTCGCAGTCGCCAACGGGCTCACAGTCATCGAAGAGAAAGATATCATTACTACTCCCCATCGAGGTCCAGATCCCCGTCCCCTCGGTACCGAAGAAGGCACCGAAGATCTCCCTCCTTCGATAGATACCACTCGGAACCGAGAGTCCACCCCTACCGTGACTCCCCTCGGTACCGAGACCTCACCGAGAGACCGGACCGGACCCGATACCACGAGGTGTCCCCGCGCCGACACCACCACGACTACGAGGCACCCCCTCGGTACCGTGACGAACAGGCACTTCCTCGGTACCGTGACGAACAGGCACTTCCTCGGTACCGTGACGAACACGCTCACCTCGACCTCGAGCAAAAACCACGATCGCCGACAGCATCCACCTCGGCCATCCCTACCAAACAGCCTACACCCGTGCAACCCCAGCCTGACCTCCAACACGAAACCGATGACGAATCCGAGGCAGAACTCTCGGACTCGACCCATTCTTCCGCCTCAGATCTACAATCCCCGGCTTCAGACATAGCCAAGCCAGCGGATTTATCTCCATCAGAAGGCCCCAGATCCTACCTGGACCTCATCTCAAATATGGCCAATTCACTGAACCTAAAACTCAATACCGACGCACCCAGGGTCTCGGACGTCGTGTATGACCTCGTACATGCAGACCTCCCATCCAGCTCTTCTCTCCCTATGCTCCCCGTCCTTCTCGAGACACTCAAAGAAGCGTGGGACAAACCAGCATCGGTACCGCCAACCTCCAAGCGAGTCGAAGCCCTCTACAAGATCCACGCACCGGAGTCGAAGTTCTTATTTAGCCACCCGGCGCCGAACTCGATCATAGTACACTCTTCCTCGAAGTCGAAGCAAACTAGACACCCAGCGCCCCCCGAGAGGGAGGGCAAAAAGCTCGACACTATCGGGAGGAAGATATACGCACTCACCACGGCCACATCTAAAATACACAACTACATGGCGTGCTTTTCCGCCTATGCATACAACCTGACTAACTACCTAAACACACTAGTTCCATCCCTACCCGAGGCATCCCAGAAATCAGCAACCCATGCCTTGCAAGAACTGGCCAGGGTGAGTAAGCAGCAGATCAACACGGCACGGCACGCCGAGCAGTGCTCCTCCAAAACCCTCGCCTCAGCCATAGCCCTACGCAGACACGCGTGGCTGAGATCTTCATCCCTCCAACCCGACATCAAATACAAGGTTGAGGACCTACCATTCGATGCGCTTGGCCTATTCAACGCGACTACGGATGACATCCTCACGTCTGTAGATGATGGCAGAAAGAGGGCGAAGAGATTGGGGGTCTCCCAATACCAGCCTCAACTCAGCAAACAGAGACACTGGAAACCAAGCTACTACAAGGGTACTAGATCCCCAAGGCAACAGGAGCCATGGAGACGGAAGCCTCCACAATCCAAACAGCCCTTCCAACACAGGCCACGCTCGCAAACAACCAAGAAAACAGCTACCTCCAAACCGCCACTGTGACCACCCCATCCTGAGACGTCCAGCCACCCCCCTTCAGCCAGACCCAGACACGCGACTTATTCCATTCTACCCAGCATGGAGGGCCATAACGTCGGACTCCTGGGTCCTCACCATCATACAAAGGGGCTATCTAATAGAATTCAACTCCACCCCGAAACATCACAGATTCCTCATCACACCACCTTCCGCACCTCTGCAGGCAGAGATCACGTCTTTGCTGGACAAAGGCGCGATAGAACCAGTCCCAACACAGTACCATCGGACCGGGTTCTACTCTCGTTATTTCCTAGTACCAAAGAAGGACGGAGGACTCCGCCCCATCCTCGACCTCCGCAAACTCAACCTTCACATCACCTACAAGAAATTCCGTATGATCACCCTCCAGTCGATCCTACCACTCATTCCAGAACGGTCCTGGATGGCGTCCATAGACCTGCAGGATGCCTACTTTCATATTACTATCAATCAGCATCACAGAAGATTCCTCAGGTTCGCCATCGGGGACCAGCACTTTCAGTTCCGTTCCCTCCCATTCGGCCTCTCAACAGCCCCGAGAGTCTTCACCAAGTGCATGGCAGTGGTAGCCGCATCACTACGCCAGCAAAAGATATCTATCTACCCGTATATCGACGACTGGCTGATCGTCGCCCACTCAAAAGAACAACTCCAACTGGACGTCTCCACTACCCTCTCTCTTCTGGCCACTCTCGGCCTCCAAGTCAACTTATCGAAGTCCAAGCTAACTCCTACCCAGACAATTCAATTCATAGGAGCGGAAATATCCACAGTCGCCCAAAAAGCGTACTTACCACTGGAAAGAGCACGCAGCATTCAGTCCCTAGCCACCACTATTATAGGCCAACGCTCCCAACCAGCACTCACCTTCCAGAGAATGCTGGGCCTGATGGCAGCGACCACCGCGGTCCTAGGCTTCGCAAAGTTACACATGCGACCCCTGCAAATGTGGTTCATCAGGGCTTTCCACCCCCACACGCAGCACCAATCCACAGTACTGACTCTCCCATCCCACATCACTACATCTCTCAGATGGTGGACGATGGAACATCACCTCCGCATGGGCATGCCGTTCAAACAGACACCCCCATCAGTGACCGTCACCACAGACGCCTCCAAGTGGGGATGGGGAGCCCACTTGGGACCCTTAACGGTGCAGGGCCAATGGTCGGACTACGAGCGCTCCCTACACATCAACTGCCTAGAGCTACTCGCAGTCCACAAAGCCCTAAAATCCTTCCTCCCGTCACTACACAACCGTCATGTACAAGTCGCCTCCGACAATATTGCCATGGTTTTTTATATCAACAGGCAGGGAGGCACCGCCTCCGTCAGACTATGCAAGAAAGCCATAGCACTATGGCATTGGAGCATCAGCCACAGCATGTTCCTCACGGCAGTTCACCTACCAGGAATCGAGAACGAGCAGGCGGATGCCCTGAGCCGCCACTCAACCAACAACCACGAGTGGTCCATCAACCGCCAGTACATAAGACAGATCTTCAGGATCTTCGGCACCCCGAACATAGATGTATTTGCAGCACCATCAAATGCCCAGTGCACCCGTTTCTACATGAGAGGGCCTCCATCTCAACTTTCCAAGGGGGACGCTTTCCTCCAATCCTGGAAGGGAACACTCCACTACCTCTTCCCTCCAATACCACTCATCACCAGAGTCCTACAGAAAATACAAACGGACCGCACAAACTGCATCCTAATAACTCCATGGTGGCCACGTCAACCCTGGTTTACCACTGTGCTGCTCCTGTCCAACAACACATTCCTCCAACTCCCGCAAGCGCAGGACCTCCTCTCCCAACAACACGGCAAGGTCCTACATCACAACCCAGCGTCACTCAAACTGACAGCCTGGAGGATCAATTTTTAGATTTCCCCCCTGAGGTCCGCCAAGTTCTAGTGAACTCCAGGAAGCCATCCACCAGAAAATCCTACTCACTCAAGTGGAAGCGCTTCGTTCACTACGCCTCACAACACAACTTCAACCCCGCAAGTGCTAGCATCCCTCAAGTTCTATCCTACACCCTAGCACTCTCCAAATCAGGACTCTCCTACTCCTCCCTGAAGGTACACCTCGCAGCCATCTCCGCCTTCCACCCCCGCATCGAAGGCGTGACAGTTTTTTTCCCACCAGGCCACCAAGGCCTTCCTCAAAGGCATCATTCGCCTGCACCCCCCAATCCGACGACTCCAACCCACATGGAGCCTTTCCCTCGTCCTAAGGCAGCTCATGAGACCACCCTTCGAGCCAATGGCTTCTATTCCCTTGAACCTACTCTCTTGGAAGACAGCACTACTCATAGCGCTCACCTCGGGCAAGAGGGCCAGCGACATCTGCGCACTCAGGGCAGACCCTCCATATACCATCTTTTATGCCGACAGAGTGGTCCTCCGCCCTGACCCGTCCTTCCTACCAAAAGTCATCTCTCCCTTCCACCTTGGAAAAGCCTCCACCATACCGGCCTTCTTCCAACACCCTACGGACACAGGCCAGAGAGCACTACACAACCTAGACGCCCGGAGGGCTCTAGCCTTTTACATAGACAGGACTCGGGAATTCCGTAAGGATCCCAGACTCTTTGTCGCTTACGCTACCCGCAACAAGGGCAGCAGGATATCCACCCAGAGACTCTCCAAGTGGCTCGTGGCCACCATCGAACTCTGCTACCAATTGGCGAAACAGCCAATCCCACAGCACATACGAGCTCACTCCACCAGAGCCGTCGCTACCTCGTCAGCTTTCCTGAGGGGCGTTCCAATAGAGGACATCTGTGCCGCTGCGGTCTGGTCCTCTCCATCCACCTTCGCCTCGCACTACGCTCTCGACGTTCGTGCCCGGCGTGACTCGTCCTTCGGACAGGCTGTGCTACGCTCCATCTTCAACTAACTGCCGGTGAGTACCGCTCCCACTATGTTTCCAATCTAACTACACATATTCTTCCAGATCCAGCACCCTCCTCCGAGGGAAATAGCTCGCTAATCACCCATATGTGTGAATGCACAGAGACCACGAAGAAGATGGACAGGTTTCTTACCTGTAACTGGTGATCTTCGAGTGGTCATCTGTGCAGTCACACAGACCCACCCAGCCTTCCCCGCTGCTGGACACTCATCTAGCTTAAGAACTCTTCCACCTGTCCGGCGGCGGGAAGAAACTGAGTGGCTAAGCGCCTCCCCTTCCCAGGCATGCGCACAAGGTGGCTCCTCCCTGGGACGAAGGGGAGGCGCGCCAGATCTACGATCAAGATTGCTTTGAACTCTCCGAGGTCAGGGTAAGTCCTGCGGAATACCCATATGTGTGACTGCACAGATGACCACTCGAAGATCACCAGTTACAGGTAAGAAACCTGTCCTTCTTGAGGCAGCCAGGTGGCATTGGAGCAGTGATGGTGTGTGTTGCACCCTAGTTTAATAGTGTTTATAGACATCTGTAGACTGGAAGGTGCTATAAAAATGTAAGATAGTAGTCCTCAGTGTAAAGAAGCAATACAAAATAGGATGTTGGGAATAGGAACACACATGAGTTGAAAGCTGTTTTGAGTAGTAGAGGAATTACTGCAATTCTAGAAATGTATGGGTTTTGTTTGTTTTAAAAGTGTCTGTCTGGGGAACGTTTTCTTGGTGTAATGTTTTCTCTGATGCTTCTGCATATGCTGGGTATCCAAATTTTTCCTCTGGAGAGTTCCATTAATAGTTAATTTTACTACAGAAAATGAGATTAACAGTTAACGGCCAGTCTGATTCTCACTGCTGAAATCTTGGACAGAAGGTGATTGCTGTATAGAGTTTAATGAGTAGCTTAGAATGCCCTGGTGGAACCTTGTCTTCACTTCTTGATAAATCAGTCTAAACCTAGGGAAAAGAAAGTAGTATTGTGAAATTAGCAAACCTGAGGTATAAATTTCTTACAGTTCCACAGGGATAGCCATGTTGATCTGCAATAGAACAGCTAGGTTCGAGTCTAGTACCACCTTAAGGACAAACAAGATTTTTGGGATTCTGACAAAGGAATTTTGACTCTCAAAAGCTTATACTGTGAAAATTTTGTTAGTATTTGAGGTGCTACTGGATTCCAGTCTAGGTGTCCTCTTCAGTGTTTAGCTTGCTAATATCGCAAGTTGTTAAAATTGAGGCAGTCGGAACACTGAATATAATTCCAGCCTGAATAATTCCAGGAAGAGTTAATACCCTGTTAACCAGATGGTTCCCACTGAAGCTAGGTAGCCATTGCTGTGAGTGACTCTGAACTGAAATCTAACTTGTACTTTAATTCTGTTTGTGTTTGAGAATTGAGATAATTTGTTTTGTTTTTATAACAATAAAATCAGAGAACTTTGACTGTAGCTAACGAACCAGAGCATCAGAAGAACCATTTGGGAATGGTGGCTGCTTCAGATGATCCGTAATAGTAAACTTCTTGTTTGTGAAATGCATCTTGTGATGAGTCCAAAGTCAATGTAGGAAACATTCTTCAAGGCATCCTTCAGATCCTCGTGAACATAGCTTGCATATGAGCAGTGGACAAGAGATGTTTAAAAAGAGACTATTCAAGTGAGTGAAAGACCTGGCCCAGTAGAACCATGGCCCTGATTGTAAACATTATAAGTCTGTTTCTCATGGGCACTGCTGTTCTCAAGTATGCTTCTAGAGATTATTGAGAAAATTTATATGGCACCTCTCCAGAGACTTGTTTGAGAAAAGGTTGTATTTAGGTAAGATTACTTTTTATAGCCAAATGGAAGACCACATTGTAGCTTTTTTTGTCTACCGACTGGTCACTTTTTGTCTGTACTCTGCCCTATCTTTGGCATCGTCTGAGACATCCCACTCTGAAGATCTGTGCTCTGTTTGCCAGCAAATTAAGTTGGGCTGCTGCCAAAACTAACAGAGGGAAGAATAATGAACAGTTCTGCATAATTGATGGGACTGTTCTATCCCATCACAAACGCTTCCTTTAGAAGTATACCAGATGGTTTAATATCACTGCCCTTAGTCTGGACTCTTAATATGTAGGCTTGCCTTGAATTATCTTATCCTTAGGGGAATAGTTTCAGATACCATTCCCAATATAATATGGAATTGGGGCTTGATGTGTATGTTTGCCACAGAAAACCTGGCTAGAATAGACTGTGTTTATGACTGACTGTGTTCTTGCTTGTGAGCGTGTGTGGTGTTCCATGTGTCAAGCTGATCAGTAACTCACATAACGTTTCCTTTCTCAAGTTTCAGGAGTCATTGGCCAGATGCTGCTGGATGCGGTCATGAGATTACTGATTCTGAGGCGGGGAGGAAAAACATGTTTGGACAGAACATCACTTTGGGTCTGTAAGTTGTATTTTATGAGAGGCCTACTTGGGGAAATTTTGAATGTTTTCACAGGTATTGCATTGGTGCCCTGGATAATGTCTTCAGCAGGGTGTCTGGGGAGGGAGGGAATAGCCTAGGGAAAGCATATGTTCTAGTGGGAAGTAGAGGGAGAGAATGATATATGGTCCTAAGGATAATGTTTCTTGTGTCAAGAAGATAAGGTGGCTGGGTGAAAGCAGCAAAATACACGGTTTATGGGTGTGCTGGAGATGATTTATTTAGGTAGAGGTCTACTTCCCCATGTGATTCACTAATAGCAGTATTGTTAACACTGGCCCAGACTCTTAATATAAGGAAGTTCAGAGTGTCTTGTTCTGACCTATGAGGAAATCTTCCTGAACTAGGTATTCTCTGCACTAAAAGAAATCACAGTTCTGTGCCATGCTTGCCGATATTGTGCACACAGGACAGACTTGAACTTTGTGATCTGTGTAACTGTACATAGATTTGCATATATTTCCTTTGCATAATTCTGGGGGGGAAAGGGACATGAGTCATGGAAGGCGTTGACACTGTATCAATTGCATATCTTCTTAACATAAGAGCTAGGATAACTTCTCTTGGGATGCTGAATTCTATGGACAATGACAGATTCTGTCCTCTGTTTTCAAAAAGTTGCAGAGAACACAGAGCCCTGCTTTATGAGCCTGTTGATTCCTGTAGGAACCATGCTGAGTCAGTCTGTATTCTGGAGCTCGACCTCTCTCTCTGCGAAGTTATTGCTTTGCAACCTGGGAATACCTGTGCTATTGCGAGGTTGTTTGTTCTGTACTAGTTGAGGCCCGAAGATAACACTATAGTAAGGAAAGGGGCCAACAAGCTTGTTGGGGCAGGGCCAGTACCAGGGCATCTCAAAGACTTGTTTCAGCAGCTCTCTAGCCCTGCACAGGCCGTACTGACTTCCTGTTCCATTAACTTTGTTTATGGCTCCTACTTTGTGTACAAAATTCCACACCCTAAGTACCAGCCCCATCTCCAATGGTGGGTGTCACTGAAAGGACAGGGAAAACCAGCAAAACATCTCACTGCATTGCTTGATCATTTGAAGGGAAATAATGTACCCTAGAATCCTAGCCTACAATCTGCTGCTGTATCTCAATTCTCAGTACTCTAATTAAATTACAATTTCAGTTTGGACCTGAAATCACTGTTTATTTGGGGCAGGGGTGAAAATTAACTCTGGTTAATCTGTGCGCCTTCATTCATATGTCATGAGTAACCATTTTGCTTTAAGCCAGGAGTCCTTCAGTGCTCTCCATAACAAAAAAATAAAATAAAAGTAAGGGGGGACGAGGGAAGAATGCAGTGCAGATGTGAGCCTGACAATAAGATGGGTTCATGCAGACTGTTGGTTTAATGTCAGCTTAATGTGGACATCTTAATGTAGCCTTAGTGCATTTGTCACATGGCAGTCCAGGTTGATCTCAGTTTGAGAGAAGATGCAGACACAGAGAGAGACTTGCAGGCTCTTTTTAAACTGTAAAGGGGCCAAAATAGTGGCCTACTGATTTTTGCTTCATGAGAATGTTCCATTTTGTCTAGCAGGTCCTTATTGATCACTGTTATGAACACTATTTTCTGATGGAATAATGAGCAGGCTGGTAGCTAATGGCTGGAAAATTATCATTAAGTTAAGCATCAGTTTCTCCCCATAGAGTAAATGAGAAGGTGTGCAGGTCTATGAAGATGTTCTGGTGAACATTTTGTGTTCTATAATTTTTTTCAGTGTGAGCTACAGTCATGCAGTTCATAGAGCTGCAACATAGGCAGTTGCAGGCTTTCCATCTTGGCAAGATGCTTTCTGAACCTTGCAGCATGTGACAGAGGAGAGAGGATTCTGGCTTCCAAAATCTCCATTTTCTCTCTTCAATAAGGAATGGTGCCAGGCTGTTATAAACCAGGATTGTAGCTGTCAAGAAGCCAAATTCTAACACCATTGTCTAGTTATAGTGTGGTAAAAATATTTGCTTAGCTGTCACAGAGTAATGCTAACTCCTCTGTTTAAAGGGAGCCTCTTGGATTGATTGATTCTACCTTGCCTTGATGTGCAAAGCTTGAAGTTTCACTTTCCATTCTGCCCACATTCTGCATGTTGCATATATAGGCTAGATCAGGGGTGTCAAACTCAGGAGGGCCGGATCTGACATAAATGGGTCTTAGGGTTGCCAAGTCCAATTAAAGAAAAATCTGGGGGCTTTGGGGGCGGAGCCAGGAGACTTTGGGGGTGGAGCCAGGAGACGTTGGGGTGGAGCCAGGAACAAGGATGTGACAAGCATAATTGAACTCCAAGGGAGTTCTGGCCATTACATATAAAGGGACAGCACGCCTTTTTAAATGCCTTTCTTCCATAGGAAATAATTAAGGATAGGGGCACCATCTTTTGGGGCTCATAGAATTGGACCCTCTGGTCCAATTGTTTTGAAACTTGGGGGGTATTTTGGGGAGAGGCACTAGATGCTATACTAAAAATCTGGTGCCTCTACCTAAAAAAATAGCCCCCCCAGAGCCCCCAATACCCACGGATCAATTCCCTATTATTCCCTATGGGAATCGTTCTCCATAGGGAATAATAGAGTGCCTAGTAGTCATTTCCCTCCCCCCCATGCTTTCTAAAGGGGGGGGAGAGCCTCCATACCAGGGAATCCCCCCTCCCTGCCCCCTCCCTCTCTCACACACACAGACACACAAACACTTACCGTACTTGGTCTTCTTCCAGCAGAATGTGCTTGCTGGGAAAACAAAAGCAAGGCTCCACAGGAAAAGAAAGGGAGGGGCTGTTCTCCATGGAAACTGTTACTTTCCCATGAAGCCCTTCCTGTTTCCTATTTCCTGTGCAGCCTTAAAGGGACACATTTTAAAACGGATCAGAAGCTCTGCAACATGATGCCTAAAGGTATGTTCTCTCCCCCCCCCGCCCCCAGATTTTTTGAGAGCGGGGGAGGAGGATGCAATTTCGGGGGTCCCCCGCTGGGGGGGGGTTGGGAAGCCTAATGGGTCTTTGTGGGGCCGAGCCGTGTGTGTCCTAAAATGTAATACCGGATAGAGGAGATATAGACTATAAAGGACACAGGCAAATGCAATTAAAGATATTATTTTTTTAACTTAAAATACACACATGCTTAAAACTCTGGCAGTATTTTGTTTAAAACGGAAAGGTAGGGGAATAGCGGGATTTTGCAATGCAATTTTAAAAATAAAACATCAAGGAAAAGTACAAGGATCACACAGTAGAAAACTAAAAATATAAAATGCTCTCAGGCTGGGAAAACATGAAATGGCAAGGCATTGCAAGCTTCTCCCCCCCCACCCCGGGTCTTCTGAGATTAGCAGTGGCTCTCTCCCCTTTGTCTGTGGGTTCCTAAGTTAGAGTACTCACTAGGCACTAGTTCTCACCCCATTGAGAAGAGACAAAGCTGACTCAGAGCTTGATTTGCAAGGACACAACTCCAGGAACTCCAGTAAGCTTCAACCAACTGGTCATAGGAACCCTGTGAAGTTATACTGAGTTCCTCACCATTGAAACAAAGTTGCAAGGAAAATGTGGAGTGGATTTTCCATTCCAGTCTGTTCTGCCTATATGCCTTAATGGGAAATTCATTCTGCATTTTCTTTGCAGCTTTGCTTCTGCTTTAGCTTCTGCAAAAAGAAAGCAGAAGGAGCTGAGAACATTGGCAGCCTTGGAGCTTCGCAGGGTGAAGACAGGATATTGGGAGGGGGGAGAAGGGAGCCCCAAGGCCTGATCGAAGCCCTCTGGGGGGGGCAGTTTGGCCCACGGGCCGCACATTTGACACCCCTGGGCTAGTTTCTGCTGCAGAATTCTAGCTTCTTGGAGATCTCTGCTTTTAAAAACAAAACAGGTTGCCAGTCATGGATAAAGTACTCCTGGACCTGGCACTTACATGAGTGCCTGGAAATGAGATGATGCCCGAGCCTCCATTAAGAAAAGCAGGTGTGGCATTGGTCTGCATTGTAAGCCCTCTGTTGTTTTTCTTTTCTGCTAGGTCTTTGCATCGAGTGCCACCTTCATGAGGCTGCACATCTGAACTCGTGCTGGTAAGTAGTTCAGATCATCCATATAGTTTAGCTAGAAGGCTAGCCTGTAAAGTCCTTGCAGGGTGTATCTTGCGTATCTGAGAGGGACCTTTGCTATAGGACTCTCCTCTCCCATTGATATCAGCCAGGGAACCTGACTCATAATTATCCATATGTAAAGGAACTGCCAAGGTCAGAGCAGAGCCTTTTCAGCAGTGTCCTCAAAATTAAGCAATATGTCAGAAACTGAATAGAATGTTTTAGAAAATAAGCAGATGAGTTTACACAGAAATGAGGTTTTTACAATGTTTTATGAAATATGCCTGTTTTTTTTCTTATTTTAGTACTTGGCTGCTGTTGTGTATTAAATGTTGTGATTTGATTTCACTTGTGCTCTACTAAAGTTGGATAAACATCTTTTGATTAATATTAATCTGGTTGATGCTGAGGAAGAGGAGGTAGTAAAACATGCATAGGTTCTTCTGGACCTCCTGTTAGGCTACTAATATGGGTCACAGAAGATGCTATTTATTCTCAGCATTGGTTGTTATTCCCGAAGACAGCCAAATGCCATCTTTAGTGTTGTGTCTACTTTTTGAACTACAGTTGTACAGATATGTTTGGCCTTGTGCATTGCATGGTTCCAGGCATCTAAATACAAATAGTCCAGCAGACTGAAGTTTATTGGGTGTCACTAGGTAAATGTGTCAGTAGTAGTCATATTTGATGCTGTTACTTGTTCAGTCACCATTCATTCTGGAATTACGTTTGGGAACTGAAGACAAAGAATGCACTAAGCTCTTTTCAAAGCAAGTACTACTTGCACTCACTGTTATAGAGGAGTCCTGGTTGACCATTCCAGCTGAGAGTGTACAGAGAAACATTCCCAGTGTTTTTATGACCATAACAGGAAGTACTGTTTGGGGGTGGTGTGACTCACAGAGATTGCAGAGGTTTGTGAGGCTACTTGGATGAATGACTTCTTGTATATTAAGGACCATGGGATGGAAATGGGGCTGCCAGACCAAGCTTACATCAGTCCTTCCAACCTGTTTCTGGATGGGTTTGGACGTTCTTGGTTTCTCATCCGGTGTCTGCTGGCATGATTGTAGTCCTGACTGGTAGCACTTTGAATGCTGCCTTCGTCTGCTTTATGTACCTGCTCAACAGAAGGGTCTGCAAAAATGTCATAGCAGTCCTGCCTTGCTCTCTGCCCCCTTATAAACTGTCTGTGGCATATGTAGCCCTGCGATTAGATGCAAGTGAGTGATGTTATGGATCATGCTTTTTTACAGAATGCAAACCTGTGTTCTCAAACCCTGCACAGCAATGTACCTTAGCAGCTTTTAGCAATATGCATTTCTTATGCCATGAGAATGCCTCCAGCTTTGCCGCTAGTTGTCTTAGAGACAAAACGGCAGCAAAAATGTCTTATTCTGCTGTCTCATGCCTCCCACCTTTGGGAGTAATTTTGCTTTATCTAGTACAAGTGTGCAGCTCCTTCAGCCTGTCTGTATGCTTAATGTCTGCAACTCCCTCCCTTGTAGTCCCTCTTGGCAGTGACAGTACAAGATCAATAACTCCTGCCTTGCTTGTCACTACTGCCTGTAAGGCTTTCAGTTTCCATATTGGAAATGGCCTTTCCTAAAGAGCCTAATCAATATGCTGCTCTGAGGCCTGTTCTTGTTTGCTATATATAATCTGGACACACACTGTATGTGTGCGTGCTTGTGCACAACAGAGACAGACAATGAGCTGGTGTTTCTCTCGCTAGCTGGGAGGACACTGCTGTGCTTTTCTTTTTCTGTTTCCCTTTTCACTGCAGCTGCTGTTCCAAGACTCTGGTCTGCCTTGCTTTGCTTTCTGGATATGTGGCTGCTGTGAGACACAAGCTATCCAATTGCCTTGTGGGAAAATCTCTAGGCTATATTGGGTGTCTGACTCGCTTCCTCTTCTCTGCCATTTCTGCCGTTGGCAGGTGACCTGTTGTGAAAACTTAGCAGGAGGGACGATGACAAGTACCATCCCTTCCAAGAAGCCTTACCGCAAGGCTCCTCCACAGCACCGTGAGATTCGGCATGAGCTGCCCATCCTGCACGATAACCAAGATGGTGTGATTTTGGCAGAGCAGAGTCAGGTAACTGAAACCAGGGCTTCTAAAGGCCTGGTCCCTGTCCATGAGCAGAAGGGGTTTAGTTACACCAAAGCAGGTCATCCCAAACAGCAGATGGATGGGTATGAGGTATGCAACGTTAATTTTTCTTCTTCCTGGTCCCTGGAGTCAAACAGTGACAAAGAAATAGCAGGGTGCAGAGCACAGCTGAACCTCAAGAGTCAGACACTGCCCCCTGTGTTGCTTCACAGGGAGAGAACGGGAAAGCGGAGTGTGAAGCACTGCCGGCGGCTGAGCCGCAGGCAGCTTAGTAAATTCATGAGCCGGAGCGCAGAGACAGTTGTGGTGTCCGGAGATGAAGGCCAGAAGCCAAACTGCTCCTTCAAAAGCAGAAGCTTGGAGCGCTCGTTGATGTTCAAAGAGCCTGCTGAAGTCTTAGCACCTAGAAAGTTCCACACCCCACCTATCCACCTGCCTCTCAAAGGCATCCTGAAGCAGACAGATAAGCTGGAAGCGCAGCCTGAGAACTTGCATAAGTCCCTCTCAGTGGAGACTCTGGCTCATAGCCGCTGCTCACGCAAGTATAGTGATCCGCAGGTGTGCCTCAGCAGGCAGGATAAGCCCACTCCAGAGCAAAACAGCATCAGCAGGCCTGAATCCATCAAACGAAGAGAAAAGATCACAGAAGAGAAGCTTCAGTTCTCCAGGTTCCTGGATGAGATCACCCACAGTGTGCTGAGCCCTGTCCACTTGCATTCATTGGGACAGCGCAGAGGAGGTGAAGGAAGCCAGGGATCACCCACTTCTCCCAGGTGCTCCATACCAGAAGAGCAGAAGGAAAGTTGGCCTGAGTGTGCTAAATGGACAGCCAGGAAAAGCCCTCACCTAAGCAGGAAAAAGGTGGAGTGGAGGAATGAGGGAGCTGGAATGACATCCTGCCGGAAGAAGTCAACAGAGGAAACAGAGAGAGCTGCAAGGCTAAGGAGGAAGCCCGTCCTGGTGAGATATGACAGCAGGGAAGAGTTCCTTTCCATGGAGAGGCAGGTGGTGGATCTAAGTCAGTATCAGCAGCAACATCTGGCAGGTATTTGTCTGGAAAGGGTGTCTTCTGAGCATCAGCAGCATCTGCCTTTGTCGAAAACACCTAGTCAGGAGGGAGGGTGTAACAAAGGGCCTGACTGTAGTAAGCAGCCTTTGCGGCAAGCGTGTCTGCAGTCTCTAAGTTGGAAGCCTGGCCACAAGTCTGTGCTGGAGTCAAGCTACATGGAGAAAAGCTTCTTCTCACCTCCCTTACACAGGAACCAGGAGGAGGGCAGTATTTCACCTAGTATCTCCCCTTCCTT
Source organism: Heteronotia binoei (assembly GCF_032191835.1). Lineage (NCBI taxonomy): Eukaryota > Metazoa > Chordata > Lepidosauria > Squamata > Gekkonidae > Heteronotia > Heteronotia binoei. The sequence continues at coordinate 175,717,001 of NC_083223.1, forward strand.
CAGCTTAGCATTAAACAAGGTAGGTACTCGATAAAGAAAGAACAAGGAGCACATGGCTGTAGTTAAGCCCCCCTCTTACAACTCTGGGCACTGGGGTGGGAAAGTAATTCTGTCTGAGAGGTCTTACCTTGTGTTTATCCATCTGTTGAGGAATTGATTTATATCTTGGTCTCCATTTGGTCTTTTCTGTATGAGGAGGTGATTCACATAATGGGAAACTAAGCTTCCTGCTTCTCCAGTAGACCATCCATTTGAGCTGAGAAGGTGCTAGACTTTGGGCCATCCAGACTGCTCTGCATTGGCATTTAGGATGGCTGATCTTTTTCTGTATTTTCCCCCACTGTTTGCTCTGCTGGAATACCTCCATTCAGAGTGGAGAACAGAACAACTTTCTATCCATTACATTGGCCTTGACACTAACATCCTTTGTTCTTTATCAAAACTCTTGCCTGCCTTTGTTATCTGCCTGCAAGGCTGCAGAGTGCCAGATTGCTGAACCAAAGTGTGTATATTTGGGTGGGGAGTCTGTGCTGCAGCTTACTTGTTTGGCCAGTCAGCCTAATAAATGCCACAGGCTTATGGATGTGTGTGCTTGAATGTGCTCTCTCTCTCTTAAGCTGCCAGCCACTTTCTTATCAAAAAAGAGCTTGTTGGTCAAGTGAATTCCAACAGAATGCTACCATTTATTTGCCCAGGTTTTTTGTTTCTAATTTCAAACCTTGAGGATCCTGGGAGGTTGCACTTTCACTGGGTGGTCTTAGCCTAATCTATCTCTTAGCCTAATCTATCTCATAGTACTATTGTGAGGATAACATTGGGCAGGAGGACCATCTACCTGTAAGCACATTGGAAGAATGGTGTGATTAACATGTAATTAAAAATAAAATATTGACAAGCAATATGAAGTGCCTTGGCTGCTCCCTGGGACTTTAAGAAGGCACATTCCAAGTCTGTGGGTCATTCTCAGTTGTTAGGAATGTCAGAAGTGAAGACTAGGGTTGTAGCACAGGATAGTGCATGCCTGCCTCTCCAAACATAATTATGATTTGAGTGAAAAGGATATCAGTTAATTGTTGTGAGCCCTCTGACATGTTTTTAATTGAAAGAGAAGCATGCAAACACCTAACTAAGTAGCTTTGTAAGAAATCCATCTGATGGTATGCAGAATTTAGCTTTAACCTCCAATCCATTTCTTGGCCACAGGGTCCAAATGTACTTTTTTGCCTCTGGTAGATAGCCTCTGAGAATGTGGGACATGAGTTGCCCGGAGTTCTTTTCCTGTGAATGAAAGCATTCTATGTCTCCTTCTGGCACTTGTGTATCTCACTTTGCACCTCTAGAAATTGACCCATCTATTTTAAAAGATTTTACTTCTGTTTCCTCTTTTGCACAGGAGCCCCTGACAGATGCAGAAAGGATGAAGTAAGTATCCTGCTCTCTTCTTGTTCTCACATTGTTTTGCAACTCTGTATGTGCTCTTCTGTTTTTGAGGTTATCATTTTTGTGTGATGGCATTTTCCTGCTTTGAGACTCTTTAACAGAGCCATTCTAAGAATATTTTCCTGGGAGTAAGTCCCACTGAATAGACTTGAATAAGATTCTGAAGTAGACCTCATTAAGACTGCTCTCTGAGTCTTTCAAGATGGATCAAATGGATAACAGTTCCCAAGTTTTCATTCTCACATAGCAGGTGATGCGCTGACAGAAGGGACCATCACATAGGTAATGTAGATGCTAGGTCTAATGGAGAGAGAAGTCCAGCTCAATAGGCATTGAAAAAGTACTGCTGAGCCTTTCTGTAATATTGCTGTGGTGAACAGTAAATGGTTAATGCTTTAACCTGGTCTGAGAACCTTGAGTGACAGGGGATTCAAATGGAATTCTACATTTGAGAGTGTCAGTTAGGAATGGCAGTTAAGAATGACAATTGACAGTGAAGAAGATTAAGCAGAGAGAGAGGATCAAGAAGGATCTTGAGTTAGGGAAGTGGGATGCGTGGCCTTTTCCTGAGGGAAACGGCTTCTAGAAAGGGTAGTGATCCTATCAAGTTTGAGGGAAATAGCTCCTAGTAAAGAGGGTCAAGAAGACTCCTCAGTTTTAAAGACTTCTGTATAACTAAAAATGATTTTTTTTAACAAACTACCTATTGGTTATATATATACACATTTACCTCATTCTTGTTGCCTGTTCACCTTCTAACTCCTAAACCTGATACCTACATGACCATTTTTCCTCAAAAGCAACATAAAGCCATTTGCTTGGTTTGACTTTCTCCAAAATGGTGATTAGCACATGCAATTCACTGCCACAGGAGGTGACAGTGGCTACAAGCATAGCCAGATTCAAGAGGGGATTGGATAAACATATGGAGCAGAGGTCCATCAATGGCTATTAGCCACAGCATATTGTTGGAACTCTCTCTCTCTGGGGCAAGTAATGCTCTATATTCTTGGTGTTTTGGAGGGACAGCAGTGTGAGAACTTCTAGTGTCCTGACCCCATTGGTGGACCTCCTGATGGCACCTGGGTTTTTTGGCCACTGTGTGACACAGAGTGTTGGACGGGATGGACCATTGGCCTAATCTAACATGGCTTCTCTTTTGTTCTTATGTTCTTATTGACTTATTATCAGCCTCTTATGTGCTGCTCTCAGACAAAGACAAAAGAAGGATTTTAGTCCAGTTCCCAAGGCTGGGTCAGCATGTATATGCATACGCACACACACACATACAAACACAGACACCTTTAAACAACTGGCTGGGCAGACAGATAAACAAAGAAGAAAGAAAAGGGGCTATTCAGCCAAGGAAAAGATAAAGGGAGCCAAAAAAAAAAGTGGGAATCATCATATAGCAAAAATATAGCTTCTACAGTTAGATAGAGCTGTAGTAAGAAGAATAAATAGAGAAGCACCTGCTTAGTTTTGAAAAAAAATATTCTTAACACTATTTTAAAGCACCTGCATTTAAGCATAATCTATTCTAATTTGTTTAGAAACTTACTTCACCCACTCTCTGTGAAAGGTAGGCAGGCAAAATATTTGCAGCAGTTCTGTCTTTTAAAATTGCCTTTAAATCACCAAAGAACAAGCCAAACAGGGATATGAGTGGAGGACTGTCAGCCAGGTGGAGATGAGTTTATGTTGACTTATTTCATTTTGATAGCACCATGTAAATTATTAAGTAAGTTTCAGTTTCCAGTGGAGGACACCTGAGATGTGTAGCCCATCTGGCTGCTGTGTTTAATCTGGATACTGTAAACTAAGAAGGAACTGCCGGCATGGCTGGGTGGTCTGCTGCTGAATGTAAGGTTCTTTCTCCAGTGTGGCCAGCTGGAATATATTTTCCCTGTTCCAAATATATATGCTTCTGTATTCTTGCCAGTACTCAGAGGGCTTGCTGCTTTTATGTGTAACCTCGATGGCACAAACTCCAGAAGACTCTTTTTCAAGTACTGTAGAACACTGCTATTAAATATTCTTAATCACTTGTAAAATATCTCTTTTTATGTCTGCCTCAAACTGCTGATCCCCATTTCCTCCTGAACTGCCTTTAGAATTTTCCAGCTGGAATTTGAAAAAAACTGGTAGGAATCCAGTATGGCTTAGTGATGCCAAGTCAGTAGTATGAAAAACCTTTTCCCTGTATAGAGCATTCTGTACTTCTTTGTCTGGCAGGTGGTCTTAGGGTTGGTTAGAGTTTGGTTTTCCCCTTAAAGGCAACACACACTGCTAAGTTTGAAATTTATTTACATCTTCTATAATTATGGGGGGGGGGGGTATGTGCATTTCTTATATCTTGATGGTGGAAAGTGCTGTCAAACCACAGCTGACTTATGGTGACCCCACAGGGTTTTCAAGGCAAGAAACAGAGGTGTTTTTGCCATTACCTGCCACTCTGCCTCATATCTGGTGGCCTCCAGTCCTTTCTTGGTGGTCTGCCATCCAAATACTGACCAGCACCAAACCTGCTTAGTTTCTGAGATCAGACAAGATTGGGCTAGCTTGGGTCATCCAGGTCAGGGCTCATATATCTTAACACATTTTTATCTACTCTTCATCTAAGGAGCTCAAGGCAACTTCTTCAACTCTTCTTCAGTTTTATCTTCACAATGGCCTTGTGAGATGAGATAGGCTGGGAGAATGACTGGCCCGAGATCACCTATTGAGCTTCAAGGCTGAGTGAAAGTTTGGACCTGGATTTTCTTGGCACTCTAACCACAACCCCACATCATCTGTCTAAACATGCTCCCACATTATACGGCTTTTTCCTACTGGAAGGATGTTTGTTTTTCAATTTTACTGCATGGGAGGTGCACTTACAAGAACATTAACAAAATTACAATCATTTCAGAGATTGTTATGAGAGTTTATGTGGGAAAAAGTGAGCAAACTCCTAAGATGCACACACAAGTAACCTACTGCAAAAATATTTTCACCTCTTGGAAAATATCTTCTCTGTACCTTTCCCTCTTCTCAGCTCAACAGGGAAGGCAGTATAGACCATTTCTTGAGTGGTGTCCACATACATCTCAAATGAAAGTGAGACTAGACTGTGTGTGTTGATGCCTACAACACCTGTAGGTCACTAAAGGATATGTTGCTTGCCTTAGGTTGCTGCAGCATGAGAATGAGGAGCTGCGTAGACGTCTGGCCTATGTTACCAACAAAATGGAGGCAATGGAAAAGGAGTTGGAGTCCGGCCAAGAATATCTGGAGCTGGAGCTGGGCCAGAATCGTGAAGAGCTAGAGAAGTTCAAGGACAAATTCCGTAGGTATGGCCACTCCAAGAACTTCAAGGGTGACAGAAGGGGACTGAGTTGTTTCCTAACACTCCAACTGCTTTCTGCTTGCAGGCTTCTTTCCATGGTTGTTGAGGGAAGCATTAATATGTCTTCAGCCCATCTACACAATAGCTATTATTATTAGTAGTAGTAGTATCATCATCATCTATAGTCCATCTTTCTCACATGGACTCAAAGTGGATTACACAGAGTGAGTCAGTACAATGGATAGGATGGGGTATTCAATAAACAGTACAATAGGATTAGCGTTGTAGAACCAGTCAGAATTCTATTAGTCTTATGAATCTTGTTGATCATCCTGTGCCTGGAAAGTCTTGTTTTTTTAAGGGGGGTTGGAAATAGTAAATGATCTCAAGAAAGCACTTGAAAAGCCAGATTTTCCTTCAGCATAATCTTATCCTATAACTTACTGATTTCTTTTGCCTAAGAATGATGCATACATTATATTATAGATGTCACATGATAAGATCTGAGCCTAGAAGTGAACGAAATCCACTCTGCTGTATGAAGCATAGTGTTGAATCCTACCAGTTCCCAGTGCAATTTGCTCATGGATGCAGATTTTCATTGCATTCCACATCCCCCTCTCCAGCAACCTTTTTTGACCCCCCTCCCAAAACTGATGCTGGAGGCTGCAGGACCCCTATGAAGATTAAGCTGTGCAGGCTTGGTGGTGGGGAATTTAAGAAGAGAAAATAGCTGGTTTCTTTACTGCAGTCCCTAAATGGTTTTTTGTCCATGCATCCAAAAGGAGCTGCTTGGGAGAAGGGGGACATGGAGAATATATGTTTCAGTTGGTAGAACCTATTGTTCCAGTTGCCTTGAGTTGGTAGGCAGTTAGAACTGGGGAAGGTGTTGTGGTGAGGGCCCCCGAGTGGAAGTTTAGGAGATTTCTCCTCCCCACCACCACCCCAAACCATTGTAGTTTGGTATAGTGGTTAAGTGTGTGGACTCTTATCTGGAAGAACCAGGTTTGATTCCCCATTCCTCCACTTGCACTTGCTGGAATGACCTTGGGTTAGCCATTAGCTTTGGCAGAGGTTGTCCTTGAAAGGGCAGCTGCTGTGTGAGCCCTCTCAGCTCCACCCACCTCACAGGGTGTCTGTTGTGGGGGGAGAAGATACAGGAAATTGTAAGCCACTCTGAGTCTCTGATTCAGAGAGAAGAGCGGGGAATAAATCTGCAATTCTTCTTCTACAGAACTGGGCTTGAGTTGATATTTGATAATATATAGAGCTAGCAGAACCAAGTTCCTCAGAGGAACAATGGGGAATCTGGCCAAGAATAAATCTGGGGAATAAATCTGCAATTCTTCTTCTAGTTCAGAACTAGGCTTGAGTTGGTATTTGACTCAGTTCCTGATATATTGAGCTGGCAGAACCAAGTTCCTCAGAGGAACAATGGGGAATCTGGCCAAGACCTTCCTCCTAATATTTGTTCTCTTCAGGTCTTCAGACTTGTTTCCTCTCCAAACTCTTATTCTCTCTTCAACCAGCATTCCACTCCTCTGTAGACAGATGCAAATCAAGTTCTTAAGTTTGCTGTGTAATAAGACTAAACCTATGTACACAGCAAACATGTGGAAACTTGTAAGCTGAAGCTGTAGTGTGCCTCCTTTATGAATCTGCATTTCTTTCTTTCTTTCTTTCTTTCTTTCTTTCTTTCTTTCTTTCTTTCTTTCTTTCTTTCTTTCTTTCTTTCTTTCTTTCTTTCTTTCTTTCTTTCTTTCTTTCTTTCTTTCTTTCTTTCTTTCTTTCTTTCTTTCTTTCTTTCTTTCTTTCTTTCTTTCGAATTTATATCCCGCCCTTCCCACGAGTGGCTCAGGGCAGAAACCATGGTGGTTCTTAATTTAATAACACAGACACTGATTTTTCTGTTTCTAGATTGCAGAACAGTTATACAGCCTCACAAAGAACCAATCAGGACTTGGAGGAGAAGCTGCATGCCCTGGTAACTGAACTGCTGAACTTGTTGAAATAACAAGTTTTATTAATTTTTCTAAATATTACACACAGTAAGGGAAAGGGGTTGCGGGATACAGGATAGGACAAGAGTATTATAAGTTCTACATATTATTATCTTTTCTCTTAAAATCATCACCAGTAAGTCTTGAACATATCATTATTAATTTTGCATACATTTTCTCAAGTTCTAATATTTCTTCTGGACCTCAAACATTTTTTCAATCAATATATGTTTTATTTCTGTTACAGACTCTATATTATAAAATCTAGGTATACTGGTCCTTAAAAATAATTCAATAATAAAGTATTACTTCTTTTCTTTAAGTATAATAAATCATGTTCTTATCTTATTGATTCAATATATTTGTCACTTTAAACTATTTACTAAATACCTTCATCAAGCTATGCACATTCTAAAAATCCAGAAATATCTCAAAAATATGTTTTTTCCCCAATAAATCTATTACATACCTATCTTCCAATAGATTTAAACTTCCTCCATATTTAATTTTTGTACCTCTTATCACCAAGATTTCAATCCAACATTTATTTCTTAACCCTACAATTTAATCTGAGCCTCTTCCCAATAATACCCCTAAGAATTTCAAATCCTTCCTTTCTACCATTCCAACATTTATTGCTGTGTAATAAGACTAAGTCCGGATGGCATACATCCAAGAGTTCTGAAAGAACTCAAAGGTGAACTTCTGGATCTCCTGACAAAAATATGTAATCTTTCATTGAAATCTGCCTCCGTTCCTGAGGACTGGAAGGTAGCAAATGTCACCCCCATCTTTAAAAAGGGTTCCAGAGGAGATCTGGGAAACTACAGGCCAGTCAGTCTGACTTCAATACCGGGAAAGTTGGTAGAAACCATTATCAAGGACAGAATGAGTAGGCACATTGATGAACACGGGTTATTGAGGAAGACTCAACATGGGTTCTTTAAGGGAAGATCTTGCCTCACTAACCGTCACAGTTCTTTGAGGGGGTGAACAAACGTGGACAAAGGGGACCCTATAGATGTTGTTTATGTTGACTTCCAGAAAGCTTTTGATAAAGTTCCTCATCAAAGGCTCCTTAGTAATCTCGAGAGTCATGGAGTAAAAGGACAGGACCTCTTGTGGATCAAAAACTGGCTAATTAATAGGAAGCAGAGAGTATAAATGGGCAGTCGTCACAGTGGAGGACGGCAGGGCTCAGTACTGCATCCCATGCTCTTTAACTTGTTCATTAATGATTTGGAGTTGGCAGTAAGCAATGAAGTGGCCAAGTTTGCAGATGACACTAAATTGTTCAGGGTGGTGAGAACCAGAGAGGATTATGAGGCACTAAAGGGATCTGTTAAGGCTGGGTGAGTGGGCGTCAACGTGGCAGATGAGGTTCAGTGTGGCCAAGTGCAAAGTAATGCACATTGGGGCCAAAAATCCCAGCTACAAATACAAGCTGATGAGGTGTGGACTGGCAGAGACTGACCAAGAGAGAGATCTTGTGGTCATGGTAGATAACTCACTGAAAATGTCAAGACAGTGTGCGATTGCAATAAAAAAGGCCAATACCATGCTGGGAATTATTAGGAAGGGAATTGAAAACAAATCAGCCAGTATCATAATGCCCCTGTATAAATCGATGGTACGGTCTCATTTGGAATACTATGTACAATTTTGCACCTCAAAAAGGATATTATAGCATTGGAAAAAGTCCAGAAAAGGGCAACTAGAATGATTAAAGGTTTGGAACACTTTCCCTGTGAAGAAAGGTTAAAACGCTTGGGGCTCTTTAGCTTGGAGAAACGTCAACTGCGGGGTGACATGATAGAGGTTTACAAGATTATGCATGGGATGGAGAAGGTAGAGAAAGAAGTCCTTTTCTCCCTTTCTCACAATACAAGAACTCGTGAGCATTCAAGGAAATTGCTGAGCAGTCGGGTTAAAACAGATATAAGGAAGTCCTTCTTCACCCAAAGGGTGATTAACATGTGGAATTCACTGCCACAGGAGGTGGCGGCGGCTACAAGCATAGCCGGCTTCAAGAGGGGATTGGATAAAAATATGGAGCTGAGGTCCATCAGTGGCTATTAGCCACAGTATATTACTGGAACTGTCTGGGACAGTGATGCTCTGTATTCTTGGTGCTTGGGGGGGGGCAAAGTGGAAGGGTGTCTAGACCCACTTGTGAACCTCCTGATAGCACTTGGGTTTGGGTTTTTTGGCCACTGTGTGACACAGAATGTTGGACTGGATGGGCCATTGACCTGATCCAACATGGCTTCTCTTATGTTCTTAACAATTCTACCCCGATATCTTTCTTATTCATTCCTTTCTTATTTTTAAGCAACCTTTTATATGTTTTTCCCCTCACCACCAGCAAAATCTAAATAAATCCCTCACAATATCACAATCTTTTCTTTCTTTCTCCAAACTGTCCAATTTTTAACCAAAGCTTACAAATTTTTAACTACATCTCTAATAATCCATTTCTCACAAAGTCCAAGGCTATATTAATTTCTTCTCCATTTCTGACAATTCAAAATTTATTCATCTTTCTTTTTTTAAAGGTCTTCCAATTTTTAGCCAGTCCTAATAACATGCATCTGGTAAAATTTCCTGGGCTGTTGTGTTTCTCTTTCTTTTTTTGGATCTTTGAGGGACATTCCTCCTCCTCTCTGAAAAGGTGTTCTTTCTCCTTGAGAATCCTCAATCCAATTCTACCTTTGACCCCTTCATGTCCATTCAGTAAAGAAAAGGAGCTGTGAAAGTTTGTGCCAATCCAAGAACCTTCTGCCAATTATTCTCTTTTACAATATTTCCACTTTTCACTTTTATTTCAGTTTAAGTCTTTAAATCAGTCCACTTTATATTCTCCAATCAAAATCCAATGTTCCACTTCATTTTTCCTCCAGTCGCCAAAAGGGATTTTTATTTTTCTTCAATCTCAAGCCCCGTTTTAGATTTTTAAATCTTTTAACACTGAGAAGGGGGGGGGGGTTTGAGGAGGACTAATGATGTCACTCCTCCCCTCCTTTTCTTGACCTTTTCCCCGATTCAAAGCAGCTAATGGAGTTTTCTTTCTTGCAAAAAGAGAAATAGTTCAGTGACTTACTTGTAGATGTTTCATTCAGTGTAGAATATTGCTATTTAATCCTCATTGCTCTTGGACTAATGAGCGGTTCACTTCTAGTGCCATTGCGAAAATGGCAACTGCGCGATGGAGCTGGAGGCAAAGAAGGTGCTACGAATCCCACACCTGTCGGAATTCTGCGCCACCATCACACCTCTTGGTGCCAGAGATCTTTACCTGGGTTTCCAGTAGAGCTCCCCTTGAAGGGGCCCCTCCGTTCACACAGTTCAGAAGAGCTGCCGGGAGGAACTCGGAAAGCTGCTTCTGACCCTGAAGCCAACGTGACCCGGAAGCCTGATCTGCTGAACTTGTAATGGGGAGAGTGGGGGCCAAGCCCTGTCTGATAGGGGCAGGGCTTGTAAGGCATAGCAATATTGTGCAGTAATACCCAAACACTGATGTGTCAGATGTGGTCTGTTTACTAGGTGAGGATGAGATCTTCTGTGTTGTGTGCTGTGGAGTTTCGGTTCTTCTGCATTGTAGCTATATGTAATTTTGTCTTCTGTCAGTTTTTTTTTAAAGTGCTAGACATGTGGTATGCTGTTTCCAACAAGATCTGGGTGGGGCAGTTCATCATGGGTTGTAGGCTATCTGAATGTAGCCAACATTTGTATATTGTGTGCATTCATAACACTCATGGCTGTTTCTTTTCTCTCTCCTCTCTCTTTCCTCTGCCTTCCTATGCTGCTGCTGGCATACGCTGGGTGCGCTCACCTCTCAGGCCTCTCTCAGTCAAAGCTGGATTTTTGCAGTTGCGTCTTTTCGTTTGTGTGTTTTTCTTTCTCTTCTTCACATGTCTCAGCCTGTCCACATCCATTGTTGTTCACATGCTATTCAGCCTCACTTGCACTGTCCTTGCCTTGGGGTCCCAGAAGCTCAAACTGCCAGCAACTTGAGTTTGAATAAAACATCTAACTTTGGAGGTTTGGCTTGTGGTAGTCCACAGATCCCAGCACGTGTTGCTACATGTTACATTGAGCCATTGCCTAGATGACACTCTGTATGGGAAAAATTGGAGCCCAGCCTGTGTTACTGTCTCTGCAGAGAGCAACAGTAATGTATTACATTGGAAAATGTTACATTCCCTTCTTTTACCTTGGCATCTCTATTAGTGGTTATACATTTTAAAGGTATCAAAATATATTAATACTTTTTAAACAACTGCCCTTTCTGAGCTTCAGTCATTGCATTCTGCTTTAAATATGTTTCACTCTTCACTGGATTATCCCCCCACTTCAAAGTATGAGGACATCCCCTGCAAAATTCTTCTGAACTTCTCTGCTGAGAATTTCAGAGAGGCTGGCACCTTACACATTTCTCTTTAATTGGAGATCATTGGAGGAGCCTCAGGGAGTAACTTAACAAGCCCTAGAGGAGTGTGCACATGCAGGGCCTTTCATCCCACTTTAAATCCAACATCCCTCTCTGATAATTTTTGCAGAGCATCTGCACCCTACTGAGTCCATTCATGTTCCATCTGGCATACCCCTCCATTCTTCCCATAGGAAGGTAACGGGAGGGTGGTTCAGTAGTTGCAAAGTTAGTGAAATTTATCACTGAGGCAGAGTGATTTGCCTGGGTATCTTCTGTGTTGGTGCCAGAGGAGTCTTTTGCAGGATATGGGAGAAGACAGAGGGGCCAGAGCTACTAGTATCAAAATAATAATAATAGAGCAGGTGGTTCTTGATTCCTTTCACTTAAATCTTGGGGGGGAGGGGGGCTGCTAAATGTATAACTTTGCAATGCTTTCTGTGTTCCACAATTCTGTGATTTCAGTTCACAAGGACAAAAAAGGTATATTGGATGCAACATTGACATCCCACAGATCTGTTTTTATTGGAATAAAAGCCAGTTTTTAGTTCTTAAGTCTGTAAAGATAGAATTTCACTAGGCATTCCAAACCTGAGAGCCAGAATTTCCCAGGGCAGAGCTTTCATTGCTCTTTCCCCCTCCTTGTAACTGAAAGAATCAGAACAAATTATGTAAGAAAATAATTGCTTTATTTGCATAAGAATATATGCAAATACTCAGTTGTTTTGTTGGGGATTGTGAGACACTTGGAAAAATGAAAGAGGTGTATAAAGGTGGGGAGCAGGAACTGAACATCATGGTCTGAGAACTTAAGACTTAGAAACCCTAGGAAGACCCATCGATCCTCTGGTTTTAACGCCAAAACTGTGGCAAGAGTGTGTTTTTCTCCCCCTACCCCATAACTAAAAAGACTAGGAAAATGCTTCTTTGTTACAATGTAAACAAATTGGGGAGGGAGGTCTGCAGAAGGTGCTCTATTCTATAATTAAAGGCCATCTGTGGGAGGTGCAAATAAAACCCAGTAGGTTAAACTTTCATCCCACCAGTTGCAGAATGAACTGCTAGCAGTTGCTGTGCTGGGCTTAAACAGGAAAAGGTTTGGGCAGGAATTAACTAAATGGGAGCTGTGCTAGTCACTAGTCCAAGGGTGTCGAACTCATTTGTTATGGGGGCCGGATCTGACATAAATGGGGCTATGTCAGGCCGGGCCATGTGTGTACCTATTTAAGATTAAGTAGCAGAGATATGAACTTTTTAAAGGACACAGACAAACACAACTAAAGATTTTTTTTTTTTAAGTAGGAAAGGATAGGTCTCCTGTACAAGCACCAGTAATTTTTGACTCTGGGGTGACGTCGCATCACGATGTTTTCACAGCAGACTTTTTTATGGGGTGGTTTGCCATTGCCTTCCCCAGTCATTTACACTTTCTCCCCAGCAAGCTGGGTACTCATTTTACCGACCTCAGAAGGATGGAAGGCTGAGTCAACCTTGGGCCAGCTACCTGAATCAAACTCAGGTCGTGAGCAGAGATTTCAGACTGCAGTACTGCAGTTTTACCACTCTGCGCCACTTGTTGGTCATAAATGCTGAGATGCAGAAGGAAGCAAGAGAGAGGGAGAAGGAAGCGGACAAAAGCCAGTTGCCCGGGGGCCTGGTAGAAGACCTCCAGGGGCCTGATTCAGCCTCCCCTGCACTAGTTAATTGCACTAGGGGTTCGACACCCCTGCACTAGTCCGTTGGTTATAGTTGCTGTCACTTGGTGAATAGGTTTTTGTTTATTTACAGCTTCTCTATTTTAAAAGATGTGTCTGTGGTATGTTAGGGATAGTTTACATTAGAGTTGTCACAATTGAGGAGCTTACTTCAACTGTGTAACTTCCCCCTTCCAGCATCATCTTCTGCATAGTCTGTTTGCCAAACAGGTATGAAAAGCAACTGCACTAGGGAAAGTTCATGTACAGGTTGTTTTCATAGCAGATGTTGCCTATGAGTCTTCCAAGCACATGGCTGCAGTAACTGATTCCAGGATCTTGTGCCCAGCTGAGAAAGGGACAGAGCGGTTTGCTGATATTGTATGGCATGGATTGGGGACTATGTTTGGAAGAGATGAGGATAGGAGCAAAATCAGACAGCTAGTGGGATTTACCTCCTGTTTATTCCTGTACTTCAGATTAAAAAAGCTGAGATGGATCGGAAAACACTTGATTGGGAGATTGTGGAGCTCACTAACAAGCTACTAGATGCCAAAACTACCATTAATAAATTGGAAGAGCTTAATGTAAGTAATCTTTCCTTGAAAGGGAGGGGAAGACCTGATCTGTTTATTCCTTCCTGAGCATGAAACATACATACTGGAGAAGTACAGAGTACAGGAGCTATGTGGAGAACTGAGCATTAGATTCATGTGGGCTCAAGGGAGTAGGAGATCCAAGAGCATACTTGGCAGCATAAAATTGAGCTGAAGCCCTAAGACAGAACTGAGCGGCATATTGGAGATGAGCTTTTACAAGAGAGTTGGCAGCTAAAAAAATGAGATGCCTAATCAACCTGTCATAAGAGTAGTCCCTCTTTTAAAGCTGCCAGCTCACAGATACTCTGTGTAACTAATTGGTCTGGATTTGATATTGGTTATTTTGTGGAGTTGACCACTGTCTTTTGTTTGGGAAGGATTGTGAGGACTTGTTCCCCCCCACCACCACTGTAGACTCAGCACCCTGATCATTAGACTTCACCTCCCAACTTACGCAGATATCACAGGGTGCTGCCTCTGTGCTGGCCCTCTCTTTAAAATCCTAAATTAGCAACACTGTCCTCTTTGTGAATTATAGTGACGCAGGAGCTGAATTATTCCACAGTTCTGGGCATCTTAGTATGAAGAATTCAGTATTAACACTTGAAGATATTCATAGGATGGAGAAAGGCAGGGAGTCTTCTGAAAAATTAAAATGTGCTCAGTCTGGTTGTTTTGTGCCAGATGGATTTTTGTTTCTCTTTTTATTGTATAAACAATATTTAGTCAAATCACTTCACTGGAGTTTAAGCAGTGTTTAAACCCAAGAATGCTGATATGCAGCCCAAAACATACAAAATTAGGCTGCCAAGATGGATGGGGAAATGCATGATAAAGTAAAAGTGGGGGAATGTGCTTTGAAGTTCAGCAGTATATAAAAGTGTACAAGCAGCCTTTAGAAGAGGCTTTTTAAATTCCCCACTAGGCTTTTTCTGGCGTCAGAGCTCTTCCCCCCCTCCCCACGACACTTCTGTCTGATTTCACACAAGCTGCCACACTGCAGCAACTTGGCCTGCCTCTTTCCCACAGCAAGCAAGATCATCTGAAAACCAGTTTCTACTTGCTGCAGGAAAGAGGCAGGCCAAGTCGCAGCCGTGGGGCAGCTTGTGTGAAATTGGAAGGAAGTGTTGGGGGGAAAAGAGCACCAACGCTGGCAGAAGCCTAGTGGGGTATCAGTCTTAGTCTTCTTCATCCAAACAAGACTTGGCTAGGGAGCAACCTCACTTTAAAGACCAGGCAGTGTGCTTAGAGATGAGAAACTGGTGTGATTCAGGATCAGGTCCACTATGCAGCATAGTTGTCTGTCACATGTGGCAGATTTTGGGGGACCCTTAAATGGCACCAAATTGTCCATTACTTGATTTATACTGCCCTGTGTGTGTGTGGGGGGGGGAGCTATTTTGATTTTCTGCCTCAGATGCCAAGCTAGCTTGATCTATATCTGGTTGTGAATTCTTGTGTTCTCTTGGCAGGAGCGATACCGTCAGGATTGTAACCTGGCAGTGCAGCTGCTGAAATGCAACAAATCTCATTTCCGGAACCACAAATTTGCTGATGTGAGTGGTGACTTTGTGTTGAGTTCCTGTTCAGTAAATCTGTTCAAGAGGCCTCCTTGCAGTAAGAAAGAGGAATAAAAGGTTACATGAAGGGAAGAGGTTGCCTGCATTTTAGTGATTTCCATGCCTTTATAAGATGCAGGCTCTCTAGTGACCTCACAATGACTCATTCCATCTTAGGTCTACTGTAGAATTTCCTGTTTTACTCTCAGAATACACCATAATAGCATCATTTATTATGCGCATGTTCATGTTAAAATGACTGTTACATAGAAATGCATCACTGTGATGCTGTGTGTGTGTTGAGAAATTGGTTCCCAAATGAAAAATGATGAATGTTGAAGCCTTTAGAGGAGAGGAAAAGGGACCCATCTTCAGCTGGTCCATATGGCTAACTGTGGTTCTGTACACAACTGTGTGAGTGCCACATTTCACTATAACATTTCAGAGCTTCTCTTTAACAGTATAGTACAACCACTGCTTAAGTCATTAAATTAATGCCTCTCCTCAGAATTCAGTCTCTGAGACCAGTTATGAGTCTGACTAGTATCATCCACTTCTCTTTCCTTATAGAGGTTTTGAATTCTTTGGATTGAAATAGGTTGGTGATCCCTTTGTTTCTTACACAGTGCTGCTTATGTTCCTTGAATGTTCTGCTTCGCTGTTGTCACACTTTAGAAGTTTAGGTTACTTTCCATAGAAACATATTAGTGCTGAAGAACTTTGAAAATCTCCAATTAAAATCAGTTTATTTAAATATAATTCTCAGTCTCTCTTGAATCAGTTTGGATAAAATGTTACTAATATGACAAGCCATTAAAAGGACTTGGATGCATCCGAGCTTATCCCTAGGGTTCACTGTTGGAGAGAATGGGCTGAGATCTGGTATGGGAACATAACACTCATTCAGAGCACAGCCCTGCCTCTTGTCTTCTGCATATTCCAGCTGGTCTTTCTGCCCTGGCATAAATCAGAAAGTGCCAGGATGGTAATTGATCCTTCTCCCAGGGCAAGTTGCCAAGGCGGTGGATTGTAATTGCCACATGCTCCCTAGGAGTTGCAGATTCTGGTAGAGGGGGCTGGTCACTCCAACGCAATCACCAGATCATTTTTTCCACCAATCAATGTTGGCTTAATGTGTGCCAGCACAGCTCTTTTGCTCATCCTGGTGCATATATGTCTCTCCTAAATAGGTCTTGTCTGTCAGGCCAGGAGCTGGAGACTAATCCAGATTCTCTGTTGCTGGGAAAGAAATTGTTGTCTTTTTGTATCTGTAGGTGATTAGAGAAGCTCTTTAATGGCATGGCTTGCCAGACCTCAGAATTTGGTTTGGACTTAGCTGTCTGTTTCACCTATTGCTTCATGCGCTCGCTGTTTCCTAGGCGTACCGTATGAGCTCCAGTGTAACTTTCCTGTCTCCTCCTTCATAGCTTCCCTATGAACTGCAAGACATGGTCAATAAGCATCTGCATAGTACTCAGGAGTCCTCGGGGCCTGGCCAGGAGGCCCTGCACACACTGGCCCCATCTGATGTTGTGCCCACCTCTGTCATCGCCAGAGTCCTGGAGAAACCTGAGTCCCTGGTACTGAATTCTGCTAAATCCGGCAGTGGCAGCTGCCCCGTTGCTGAGGATGTCTTTGTCCATGTAGATATGAGTGGAGCTCTACCTGATGCCTGTCCCAGTTCAGGACAGCCTGGAAAAGAGGAAGTGGAAGGAGGAAGACAACAGAATGGGGGCTGCAAGCCACAAAGCAGCTTGGAGAGCCTGCCTGGAGAGGTGCCAACGTTTGAGAAGTTGAGTCCCTATCCTACTCCGCCCCCTCCCCATCCTATGTACCCAGGACGGAAAGTGATTGAGTTCTCTGAGGACAAGGTGAGGATCCCAAAGAACAGCCCCCTGCCTAACTGTACCTATGCCACACGCCAGGCTATCTCCTTGAGCTTGGTTCAGGGGGAGGAGGAAGGCTGTGACAGGCAGCGAACCCTCCCCAGTAGCCCCACCTCAGAAGGCCAGCGCTCCACCTCCAGTTGCTCCTACCAGCCATCTCCAAAGGTGAGCCGAGCTCATGGTTCCTCACAGAGCAGCCCCTTCAGCAGCCCTCCACAGGTTCCCAGCACTTTTCCAAGTTCAGCCAGCTCAGAGGAAGACCTGCTGGCAAACTGGCAGCGAATGTTTGTAGACAAGGCTCCCCCCACCACAGAGCGAGTGCTGGTGAACCGCACATCCTTTAGCCGTGATACAGCCCAGGAGCTTCAGAAGCGCTTTAGCCGCTCCATGCAGGAGTTAGGGAGGGCAGCCTCTGCTTACTCGGATGGTGAGGAGTCAGCACAGAGCTGTAGCTGGACCGTGAGTAGAGATTCAAGCGTGGACACTGACAGCACAGAGTCCCGGGCACGCCGGAGCCACTTGGGCTCTGACTTTGGTACAGACTTCTCTCAGGAGGAGGCCCGTAAACTGCTGCAAGGGGGTGGCAGGGAGGGGCTAGCAGAGCTTCCCAGTTCATCTTCACCAGAGAAGCACAAAGACTGTGTAGACATGGACTCACTCAGGAGCCCAGCTGAAGAACAGGAAATCCTGCTACGGGGAAATGAGAACAGCCAAGAGGCTGCCTCTGAGCCAAGCAGGCAGTGGAAGAGCAAGGCTCCTTCTGGCCGCCCTCACCGCAGTCCTAAGAGAATGGGGGTTCATCACCTCCATCGCAAAGACAGCCTGACGCAAGCCCAGGAGCAGGGGAACTTGCTCAATTGAGGGTAGGGAGCAAGACAGGCCTGGGGTGCCCAGGAGCCAGTGGTCCATCCTTCTCCCAAGGGCTGTAGCCTATAGTCCTGGAGTTGATAGGACTGCCATTGTGATTCTCCTGTCCAGGAATTCCAGGCCATTTTTTATATATTTATTGTATTTTTAATACATATGAAGAGTGGAGATTAGTTCTCCAGCAGCATCAGAACAAAACACTCTGGTGTTCACCAGCACTCTGCTCTGTGCTGGTGTTCACAGCTCAGTTTGCACTCACTCTCATTCTTCTAAAGCTTAATTCTGCCTTCACACTCCTCTTTAGGCTCTAATATTGACCCATTCTGATTCATGTGATATGACCCTTGGACACCTCAAGCCTGCACTCCTGCCTTTTCAGCCTGTGCCAAGAAACAGGCCCATGTCTTGTCTGAATCTTCCACAAACCCACCATGTTAAGGGAAGGGGGTAAGGCACAAAACCTTCCATGTGTGGGTGCCTCCAGCTGTGTGTGGTTTGTGTGTTAGCTTTTATTTTGCTGAATTCATGTTTGTTTCTTTTGGCTGCTGTGTGGATGTATGCAACTGAGCAGGATGGACAACACTCATTGGTCGCTTCTCCGGATACTTAGCTGTTTATGTCCTAAGCTGTCCATGGCACTTGCAGGGAGGGGCTGGCTGTGCAAATAGACAGGGTGAATGTAAGTTTCCCCCTGCTAGACTAGGCCCTGAGGTTGCCATGTTGAATCACCCAGAAAGGCTGTGCTAGACTGCTTTGGCCGTGAGGACACTTGTTATGTGTCTGCAGTTAATCATGTTGGTTCTTACTTGAGTGACTCTGTCCTATTTCAGTGATGTTAGATAAGGTATGTGCTTTCATTTACTTCCTTTTTTGGTTTTTGACTGTAAAATGTGCTCTGCTCTTTTGTAAAAGAAAAGAGAACCTGCAGTGGAAATAAACAGCGTGTGGGCTGTGCAGACATGGGGTCATCTCACTCTATGGCCAAACCATAAAGTATCTCCATCTTTGCCATAGAAAAAGATGCAGGTTCTTTGCCTCCTTGGAGATGGCTGGTGAGGATGGGCATCCCTATTTTGGGCTGCAATCCAGATTTACACTAGTGCCTTCCCAAGGCCTTATCCAAGGTCTGATTTTTGTTGTTGCTCCTGTCATCTTTTCTGTTTGTTTAGTGGTGTTGTAGTTACCTTTGCAGAATTTTCTCTGTGTGCATATGCGGCACACACAGCTGAAGTGGATGAGGGAAGGACTAATAGTATTTGGCTTTTTGTTTGATAGACCAAGCTTCCTAGTTGTCTTCTGGTCCCCTGGGTTTTAAACAAGAAGGTGCAACCAGTAAAGTGACTAGGCTACTGGATCTAATTTATCTTGCCAGCTCTTTTGGTTTGAATGAAGACTGTATGATCTTCCATGAGAGAAGCACTCTAAAGCCTTCCTCCATAACATAGGGAGTTTGCTCCCTTGCAAACACCAGCAAAGCTGCCAAGGAAGCCTGCCGGTAGCTTCACAGGACTAACAACCCTCCCTCAATTTTCTAGAATCTGTTGGATGGCTGCCAGAGCCTTTGCAGGCTACAGGGCTTCTGCTGTCCTCCACTTCTCTCCCTTTAGACCTAGCCAAGGTCTGCTCCATGTGAGGCTTGATGGCCATAGCAGACTAGATGTGGCCTTGTCAAGTGGCCATTCCTTTTTCTGTCTAGCTGTTGGCTCCTGAATCCTTTGTTGAGGCACAACTTAGTATTTTTGGTTAGCTATGCCAATAAATTGGTGCTAAAGATGGACACCCTTCCTTTAGTTTACTTGATTCTTAACCTTTAATGATCTGACTCCTACAGTTGATAATTACTTGTTCTGCTCAGCCATTGTTGCTACTGCAGCATTTGGGAGTTGTTGGGGTGTTTCTTT
Source organism: Heteronotia binoei (assembly GCF_032191835.1). Lineage (NCBI taxonomy): Eukaryota > Metazoa > Chordata > Lepidosauria > Squamata > Gekkonidae > Heteronotia > Heteronotia binoei. The sequence continues at coordinate 175,736,704 of NC_083223.1, forward strand.
GGGGGGGGGGGGGCTGTTACTTTGCTCTGTAAAGGGCAGGATCAGGGTTGGCATTTCTTCCTGCCCCAGCTCTACTTTTTTTTCTCCTGTGGTCCAGGCAGTGGGTCAGTCAGTTACCTCTGGGAAGGCTCCTCCTAAAACAGGGGCGGTTCCTTTAAATCAATCCAGGAGGGTGAGTGGCCTTCTTCCCTGGAACCACCCTAGTCTATCCGGCCCTGCTGCTGAAGCTGGGTTCATCATACCCTGTAGAATATGAGATCTCGTTAGCAGGCTGCTTAGTTAGGATGGAACTGATTAATTCAGGGTCCCATTTTCCCTTCTGGAGATGACTACACAGCTGCATTTTAAAGCAGCTGGAAACTGACATGGCCCAGCCACCTGACTGACTGAAACCAGGCACACCAGTGTTGCTTACCTTTAATGTTGAGCTCAAAGGCTAGTCAGAGGAGGAGGAGGGAATAATCATGAGCATAGCATAGTTCAGATGTGCTGTTCATTTCATGTTGGACTGGGTTGTAGCAAAGCCTCCAAGAAATGCAGCGTTCCTTCCGAAACTCTTAATGCAGTTTGTGGTGCAGCTCTTTGTATTTTGCTTGTCCTTGGCAGTATTAGTTCTCTTGGGGAGTTTGAGTTGCCTTCTTCAGCTGCCCCATGTTTCACAGTGTCCCAACTCAAGACTGTTAATCTGTGACTAATGTGCTTTTTTCTGAGATTTTCAAACTGATGTATATTTTAAAGCCAAAAATAAACTATTTTAAAAGTATGTCTCTGCATCATGACCCTGAAAATCACAACTTCCAAAAGCAAAGTGCACCGCTGATGGTCACTTCACAGTCTTTCCAAAAAACTTCACTTCTGCTACAGGGTTATCATATTTCTCAAGCCATCAAGATGCAGTATCTTATCCTGGGGAAATGCAACCCTTTCTGCTAGATGACGTGTTCATTGCTATTGTATTGCTTGGATAGTTATCAATATTCAAAAACAATTCACCAAACCCTGGCAGGAACAGTTGTACCCCAATATAAATTACAATATAAACAGCAATATGATCATTCACCTTTCTAGCCGGATGCTGTTGTACAAATTGGGAGTGGTAGATGTTTTCCAGAAAAAGTACTTGTGGGAAACCGTAGGACACTGCTGCCTCCTAGTGGTTCGTGACACCAAAAAAGGTTCTGTGGATGAAGCAACTCCAATTTTTTTATATCATAGTGACAGTCTGGTTGTGCTCTGGGGTACTTGATTTTGCTGCTTTATAATGAATCAGAATATGAAAACTGGCTTAATTATGCCATTGTTGGCATACTAAGGTGAAGAGGAATTTTCCGTTCTTCCTTGAGCTATTCATTTTGGCTTTGAGCGTTTTAAGTCCAGTACTCTAATCCTGTTACCTCTAAAGCTATTGCAAGTAGGGCTTTGGGCTGAAAAAGACAAGTCTGCGGATGTCTAATCAAAAAGTACCTGCCCTTGCCAGTGAATGGAATCAATATGCAGCTTCCATCTGCTATGTTAACACTTTTAAAAAACAACCCTATAAAAATCTATAAAAATGGCTTCCTTGAAGGTAGGAAGGGGTGTATAAAGGTGACATCTTGAACTACAAAATGCAAGAAAACGTCAGCAAGCTCATCTGAGGGGTCTCTTCTCTTAGAGATAGACCTCTATAGCAAAGTACCCAACCTCCAGTCTGCGGACTGGTACCGGTCCGTGGCCTGTTTGTAACCGGACCACACAGCCTCGCCCCCCCCCCCCCCCGCCCTGTGCAGCTTCACACACACCCCGTTTTCACCATTTTAAGGCCTGGGGAGGAGGCAAGGGCAGCACTGCTCTTTCAGCAGGTCATTGGTGCTGCCACCACAGTTTTCCCTGCCAATCAGCTGATAGGCGGGGGGGGGGGGGTCAGCCTGGGAGGTGCTTCATCACCCCTTCCTGGGCCTTAAAATGGTGTAAATGGAGGGGAGGCACCGTGGGGGGCAAATCTGGTGCCCCTATCCTGCTGGCCACGGAGGGACGGGCTAGCCCTGGAGCCAAAAAGGTTGGGGGCCACTGCTCTATAGTATAAACAGTACATCAAATAACTTATTCCTCTAAATTAAATTTAGTGTTCCTAATTCTAAACAATATATATAATATTAACATTCAGTTTTTTATTGCTGGGATTCTGTCTGTGCCACTGCTTGACAGTTTGTTCCTGATGTCGTGTTACAATATTGGAACTCAAGGATATCAGCCAATGTCTGTTTGTGGCAGTTGTATGTTGGATTTTAGAACTGCTAAGAGATTAGTTCACAGGATCATTATGATGGGGTACAAATCAACTCACTTTAAAGAGGAACTGGTCTTTTCAATAATCTGATACAAATGCCAGTGCCAAGCCGCATTCACAATATGTTGATGACTGAGAACAAAATGAAAAGTTCCTGTACATTCAATACGGGGCTGTTGTCAGCTGGCCCAGTCTTGCTTTTCCCTGTTAAAGCTCTCCATCCCCTGTGTACTTGGAAATAAGATCCTCCTTCAGTCACAATTGTGTTGTTTCTGTGAACTTTATAAAATCCTACTCAAGACATTGTTACAAGCAATAAAAAGAGTATCTGTTATACATAAATATACATATCTGAATAAATACAGCCTCCCCAAAGATCAGTCAGGAATGGGTGGCATCAGCTTAAAAATACAGTAAGTGGAAAAATTACAAGCAACTGACAGGTTGTGGGACACACGTTTATGTAGAGATTAACTTGATTGAGGTCCCATTGGGAGAGCTAAAAGGTGACTTCAGTAAGACATTCACAAAGTGTGTGAAGCTGCAGTCAGGCAGGCATGGGAATTGCACATATAGGGTTTCACACCTTCTGTTTGCCTGGTACATGCACTCACTTGCAAATGCACACACCCACAATACGCACTCACACATGACAGCTGTGTGAATGCAGAAGTCTATACACAGACACACACATCTTCCCACGTACATGAAAATGTTTTTTCATTAGAGGCACCTGGAATTTCCTTTTCACATCTCTGTTTCTGCTAGCAGACTTTCTCCAAGGCCTGATGTTACGAAGACCATCTGGGAACTGGAATCTGCAAGTGAATAAAGGTGAATTGTAACTGAAGTCTGTACATTAGACCAGAAGCACAAGGGCTATAATGGGCAAAGCTGTAAAGGAACCATAAAACAAGGTACTCCTAAATGAAGTGGGGGGACAGGTGAATAGTTAGTTACAGTACATCCTCACAGAGAACAGAGTTAATGTGCTTAGATCATGACCACATAGAGGTTGGAAGATTTTTGTATGTGCTGTTGCCATAGGCAACTGGGCTGTTGTACCATTTATGTGTAACTATACAAAGAACCAGTCTATCTTCCACTGTAACCAAGGAAACAGGTGCTTTAGAATCAAAGTATCAGAACTCCTTTAGGGACATGCTGCCTACTGTTTTGTAATTCATGCATCACCTGTCCTCTTTTGCCAAAAGACACAAAAAGAAGGCCCTAGTAAATGGAATCTTAAGTCTGCATTTAGGGATACCTTAGTCAGGTTTTATTGCTGCATGGAGGCAAGATTATTTTTCTGTCTAACAGAAATATGAGACTAATACATATGTTACCAAATAGGATATACTTCATGGGAAGACTTTACTTTTGATATATTTTGAATCCCTTAAATGAATTACTGAAATAGTTATTGCATCAAAACTAACTGGAAACTCCATATTTTTTGTCCAGAATCCCTCAAACCAATGACTGAATGGTTACTGCATAAAAAATACCTGGGAGCTGTCTGTATTTTCTTTGTCCAGGCAGGCTCTATCAGCTCTACTGATTCTTATCTTAAACATTAACTTTGGAGTACGTTCCCAAAAACACCTGGATTTAACTGGGCAAAAAATTCTGGCTGTGGTTCATGTTTAATGTTGTCAAGGAATCTGATGCCAAATAAAAGGTTACAGATTCATGAGGAATCTTTTGAGGAGATGAACTAAAGACATGGCAACAGAGCATATGTAGATGGTCCCAGGTTTAGTCTGGCCAATCAAAAGCAGGGGCAGTCTGAGGCCCAAGGCAAATGTCAAGGTTGGCCTCTGCCTCACTCATTTTATTCCTGCCATCAAAAATCTCCGTCTACTCTGAGCCTGGTTTCTGGGAAGAATGGGTTATACATTTAATAACAATTGTTTGAGGTGGCAGTAGCAGGCAGTGCATGGTATGTTTCACTAAATTGTTCAGGGTGGTGAGAACCAGAGAGGATTGTGAGGCACTCCAAAGGGATCTGTTGAGGCTGGGTGAGTGGGCGTCAACATGGCAGATGAGGTTCAGTGTGGCCAAGTGCAAAGTAATGCACATTGGGGCCAAGAATCCCAGCTACAAATACAAGTTGATGGGGTGTGAACTTGCAGAGACTGACCAAGAGAGAGATATTGGGGTCATGGTAGATAACTCACTGAAAATGTCAAGACAGTGTGTGTTTGCAATAAAAAAGGCCAACGCCATGCTGGGTATTATTAGGAAGGGAATTGAAAACAGCCAGTATCGTAATGTCCCTGTATAAATCAATGGTACAGTCTCATTTGGAATACTGTGTACAATTCTGGTCACTGCACCTCAAAAAGAATATTATAGCGTTGGAAAAAGTCCAGAAAAGGGCAACTAGAATGATTAAAGGTTTGGAACACTTTCCCTATGAAGAAAGGTTAAAACGCTTGGGGCTCTTTAGCTTGGAGAAACGTCGACTGCAGGGTGACATGATAGAGGTTTACAAGATAATGCATGGGATGGAGAAAGTAGAGAAAGAAGTACTTTTCTCCCTTTCTCACAATACAAGAACTCATGGGCATTCAATGAAATTGCTGAGCAGTCAGGTTAAAACTGATAAAAGGAATTACTTCTTCACACAAAGGGAATTCACTGCCACAGTAGGTGGTGGCAGCTACAAGCATAGCCAGCTTCAAGAGGGAATTGGATAAAAATATAGAGCAGAGGGCCATCAGTAGCTATTAGCCACAGTGTGTGTGTGTATTTGGCCACTGTGTGACACAGAGTGTTGGGCTGGATGGGCCATTGGCCTGATCCAACATGGCTTCTCTTAAAGTGATTGCAGTTGGCAGCACCGGCCCTGTCTGCCCCTCCACTGCCAACAAGGTAGGACTGAGACAGGGAGAGGCCAATAGCAACTGAGCTAAGGGCCTGTAGGAACAGCCAGGGCACCTACATGGGAGTCAAGAGATCAACCTTTGTTGTTTGCTTATGCTGCTCAAGTCATGGCACTGCTGCAGCAGTGGCAAAGAAGGACAGTGACAGTTGTACCCACCACCCACCATGTGGGGCCTAGGAAAGCTTCTCCATAGCTAAGACTGCCAGTTCTTTAAAGGGATAGTGGGGTTTTGGAAAGTACCCAGGACCTAGGAAAGCTGCTGAAGCACAGACAATGCTGAGCTAGGCGGATCACACTTTGTTTGAGTCCAGAGAAAGGAGACTATGAATAATGTAAATATTTCATTATAAAGCAGATTTATATATAGGCACTAAGCTGTATTTAAAAATTTTAAATGCCAAAAAGCCTTCCATGGGGTACTGCAGGGTTACACTTTTGTGACATTGGATTGCACACATTCACAACAACCAGAACTATGTTTCTCCTTCAATGTCCTCTTTTCTACCCTCCCCCTTTTCTAGTTTCCTCTCCTCCTCAATGATATCCCTGAGGTCTTACTGCTCTGGCAGATCCATGAGTTCTTCTCTCTGGCCATTACTTCACGAGTTTCATTCTCCTCCTCCTCCTCACCCTCAGACAGAAGGTCAGAGATTTGCTGCTGCAGTTCAGGACTTATGTTGTTCTCTGCTAGGATCAGTGTCCTCAAGGCTGTTGGGTAGTTTTCCACCATGTCCAGCAAAATCTGAATAGAATGAGACCCGAAAAGCAGCTGTAGAAGCAGCTCAGCTTAAAAACCAGACAAAGGTGAGTGTGGAGGAGTGCACATCTGCTTTACACACTTTTAAATCTCTGCACCTTCATGCTTTAGAATTCCACTTCTAACCTCTTCTTGGTAAAAACAAAATACCAACTATATAGTGGTTTAAGTATCTCTAAAAACATGTAATAAGACAAGTATAAAAACCAATAAAGGAAAGGTATTACAGTGATAGGAACTTCTCTATGGCAAATTTATAACAGCTCTGCTGGGCTCCACCAAAAAAGAAATCTATGTTCCTACTAACTATGCTCTCCTTCCTTATGACCTTTGTTTTCACTTCCCCATACATTATGTCTGAAAAATTTAGATAGATAACATCATTTCCTGCTTCTGAAGTTAATCTAAAGAGTGCCAAATGTTACCTCAGAATTGGATTGAATTTGTGGAATGAAACAAAGCAAAAGAGAGAAAAGCATGGCTAGAAATAGACATTAATGGGTACTGAGCTGCAGGAAAAGATTGCACAGAGTCTGTGTGCCAGACAAAAAAGAATGCGCTTCACTAGTATATGTGCTAGTTGAAACCTCCAGGCTCTCACTAGACTAGTTAGTGGGACACAGCAGGAGGCCTCTAAGGTCTAAGTTGCCAGAGGTAACTTAGGACAAACAGCTTTCTGTGTGTGTAATCATGTCACTGCTATACTCAATCATGTTTTAGCACACAAGGGAAGGGAGTGTGTGGCCCAAACAATAAACCACATTTACATTTGCCACAAACTCTGGTTTGTTTATCTGCATCAAGCCAGCAGTGTCAGCAGCCCACGTAGGCTTTACTTAGGGTTGTATTTTCTTTATTCCAGAAGCAGTGATGAGAATTAAACTCTGAGCAATAAGGCACATCTATATATATACTACTCTAAAGAAAATGTTCTTATCCCTTTCAGCAATAGGACCTCTTGAGTATTGCCTTTTATCTCTACAGTTGCAGCAATTTCTGGCATTTCAAAAGAAAGCTCAATCCAAAAAATCTCCGCAGGGAAATCTTACTGATCCTGACAAACATTGTCTATCTGATTAGACCCAGCACAATATTCAGTGCAATTTCAGTATCTCCCTCCTCTCCTGCAGCAGCATTACATGATCCTTGAATTTCCTTTCCTGTGGGAAAATAGCCTCCCTACAGGAGCAGGATATGCTGTGCATTTTGGGCTGCCCTGGGAGAGGGGAATCCACAAAAATTAAGTTTTGTGGCAAAAGTCCTTCCATCTGTGGAAATGCTATGCTCGATCCATCCCAATCAGAAGCAGCACAGGTCTACTGACAAACTCATATGCTGACTTATGACCTGGAAGTGGAAATGAAAGCAGCAAAGAGCCACGCTCCCCTTACCAAGGCTGATTGGTTGGTAAGTCCTGTTCCTTCCAAGTCCAGAACCTCTAAGGTGCGGCTGGATGCCACAGAAACTGCCAACATCCCTACTATCTGGTCACCTAGAGAGCAGAAAGCCAGAAGAGGTCAGCAAATCCCACACACCCATTCCAGGCCACAGAATTTGAAGGGCACCACGGCTGGCTAGCTTTTTTGCTAGGCCTGTCATCTGTGCCTTTAGCAGCCTCTCTCATCGTTGTTGTTGCTTGCAAAGTGTACCTTATTGAATTTCTACAAAGTTAAGGTGCAGTAGTTCTTTTAAGAAGGAACTTAATTCATTTGTACTGTTTTTTTCCTGGATACAGGCTAGTTGAGAAATCAAAGCAATTAACCTGCACGTACACAGAATATTTTCCCCTCATTGCAGAGTAAACACAGGCAGCTTCATCTTATGTTTGGAGGCAAGGTTTCTGGGCCAGAAGGCACAGCTTCCAGAAGGCCTAAGCCTTGGCACCTCTCATTTCACAAGGTAAGACTTGACAGAGGAGAGGCAAAGCAAAGAAACGCCTCACCCAGAGAAAGGGCAGATGCAGGTGGGGTGTGCTGAGGAGCTGCTTGCATTTGTCTCCCTGAGGCAGGATGGGGAAAAGAGAGCTGCCTGGTCTAGTCTCTGTCTCATCAGCTGCCAATTCTGCTCAGGCACTGCAGCTGCAGAGAGGGCTGGTTTCTATAGCAACCACTTCAGGAGCTCTACTGTATTTTGAAGATGGGGGAAGGAGCACATGATGACTATGAAGTTCAATGACCAGGACAAATTCAGGGCTTTGAAGAGTAGTGGAAAGAAAATGTCCAAAATGACATTACCACATTTGTAAAGAGGAGGAGTTGCTCTCAATTGTAATGGTTTCCAATCAAAGCTCTTTAGGCTTCACACAACTCCCTCTGCTGAGCAAGACTGGTAGTGAATCTCCTCCCTGGTAAAACATGGTTGACCATCACCTTGTATTTTTCCATATTCTAGGTCTATGACAAATGCCTTGTTTTCTATTATATTTTAAATTACAGGGTTCTGTGTGGACTATTTTCTAAAGATTCTTTATTAAAAAGTTAAAACTTGGTTCCAGCCCAATTGCCACCAAGCTACATAAGCAAATCCAAGCAGGAGGGACTTACTGAAGGTCAAATGATGTGACAGTGACTTCATGGCCACCATGAGGATGCTGTCACCATTTTAAAATCATTAAAAATGCTCTGCAGCTGGCTGAGGTGCTATCGACTGCCCCCACCACCACCTTATCAAGTGCCAAAATGGTCACACCTCCCCATGGCACTTGTAAAGGCATGAGGGAAGAGAAACAAGAATGCTGTGTGTCCAAGGGCCCCTGTGGCATTTTAAAATGACTTTTAAAATGGTGGCAGTCACAAGGATGCCAAAATGTTTAGTTTGGCCTGCAGACATAATGCCCTTAGTATAGGCCTATCTATTGAGGAGGAGAAAGAAGAAGAGATTGGATTTATATCCCGCTCTTTACTACCCAAAGGAGTCTCAGAGCAGCTTACAATCTCCTTTCCCTTTCACTCCCACAACAGACACCCTGTGAGATAGGTGGAGCTGAGAGAGCTCTAACAGAAACTGCTCTTGAGAGGAACAGCTCTGCAAGAACTTATGACTGACTCAAGGTCACATCAGCAGGTGCACGTGGGGTGGGGAATCAAACTCTGTTCTCTCAGTTAAGAGTCCACACACTTAACCACTACACCAAACTGGCTCTCTAAGGAGAGTCAGAGCTCCAGGTAATATGTTGTGCTTAATCTCCAGGTAAAACATTGAGCTTAAATTGGCTTAATCTGTTCAACATGCAGCCTCTGGCATCAATGCAACAAAATCCCATTCATATATAAAGGGAGGGGGAACCATGTGTCTGCATTTCTCTCACCCAGAGGGTTGTAGTCCAAGTTCAACACTCGCACTTGGGAACTGTGAGCCACTGCAATAGCCAGGCGGCCCCATCCTTTTGCTGTGATGCCAGGATTGGCACTGAGGGTCAGCTCCTTCAAACCTATGTGTGACAAAGAAGCCAAATGAGCCTAGAGGACGGTAGTCACAAGGTCTCCCTCATTCAGGACTGATCAATGCAAAGTATGTGCATAAAGTGTCATCAAGTGGAGCAGACTTACGGTAACCTGTGAGGCTTTCAAGGTATGAGATGAACAGAAGTGGTTTGCCATTGCCTGCCTCTGCATAGCAGTCACATACCTCCTTGATAGTCTCCTATCTAAATACGGACCAAGGCTGACCCTGCTTATCTTCCAGGATTGGGCTAGCTTGGGCCATCCAGGTCAGGGCAATGGAAAATATATAGTGACTCATTCTGCCTCCAGAATCACACGCACGGGTTACAAATGCCAGAGAACTAGCTGTGTGAGTCTGTTGCAGCAAACAAAAAGAGAATCTGTAGTACCTTAAAAACTAACAGACTTATTGAAACAACATTTCATGAGCTAGAGCCCACTGAGAGCCAGTGTGCTCCAGGGGATAGAGTGTCAGACTAGGATCTGGGACACCCAGGTTTGAATCTCCACTCTGCCACGGAAGCTTGCTGGGTGACCTTGGGTCAGTCACACTCAGACTCTCAAACCTACCTCAGAAGGTGGGGGTTGTGAGCATAAAATGGAGAGAGGAAAACAATGCAAGCTGCTTTGGATCCCCACTGGAGAGAAAGGCAGGACATAAATGATGTAAATAAAGGAGATGCCTGTCACAAACTATCTCTTTCCTTTCCCTTTCAACCCACTGTTCACATTTCTGCCCTTTGTGTGTGCATATATATGTGCTGAATGAGAATTCGTCTGTCTGATGAAATTGACTAGCCCATGAAACTTTATGCTTTGGTAAAGCTGTTAGCCTTTTCTTGTGGATTATGTGGATATGGATTATAATCACCAGTGTGTATTTTATGCTTCTTCTCAAATGCACCCAAAGCAGTTTCATTCATTCCTTAACACATTTTGACCACCCTTTAATTCAACCAACTAGGGTGCTTATAGCACAGTGAAAGGATAGATTTCTTTTGTTTACAGGATAACATATGAACCCATATTTTATTCCTGACACATTAAAGACAGAAATAAAATAAATGAATTCAACAGTTTTTAAGAGCAGAAGTGACCTAAGCATTTTGGTGGTCAGAGAACAGTTAACATGGTAGTAAAATAATAATAACAACAATTGACCATTAGGGTTGTAAATCTGCCACATGAGCCATTTTCCTCCCATCTGATAAAGTAAATGAATGACAGGACTGGCCATTTCCAGTCCAGTCCTTTAGGTACCTTGAAAATGTGAATGAAAAGGGTGGTTATTCTTGTGAACTCTCAGAAGCTGATATGTTTTCCAGTTTTTATCATAACCTTTTCTCCAGCTCTGACAATCACAGAAACTGCTGGTAACTGCTTTGTTTATACATTACTGCCCTTTGTGCAACTGTGACAACAGCTGGGACTGATGTGAGGACAAAAAGAAGTGCTATGTGGATGGACCCGAAGATAACCACAACCACCAGTGAGATCACATAATGCTGAATAACATCCCACACCACTGTAGGTATAACTGAATGTTTGCCTAGTCATTGTATAGGTGGTTTTCTGATGGAATACTGCCTGGTGCCATTTGTCCATACCAAACATGGTTATCTGATCTCTTTCTCAAGTGGATGTACCCCTATCAATAATATAGAAATAAGGAATAAATGCTAACTTACAGAAGAAAGAAACAGGAGGAGTAATACAGAAAAGCCTCTTTAAGAAAAGAGGATGACTAGACAGGAGCAGGCAGATTGGCACAATGTTTACTCTAAACAGATGTTCTTCATTCAAAACCCTGGAGCCTCAAACCCGATAGAACACACACACACACTTTTTAGATTTTGATCTTGCAATTCTAGTGAGATGTGAATTAAAAATAGTAAGTAAATCAAGAGTGGGAAAGGATGAGAGCTACATCAACCATGAGCTCCCCCATGGCCTGGAGCCAGCCATTAATTAATAAATTCAGTAGGGTGACACAGTTTCTCCAGAAAATATCTATGTTCTGCTAAGAAAGAGGACTGTCTGGTCTAAACAAAGATCCGAAGTACCTATGAAGTCCAGAGCCACCTCCACACTTACTCTCCTACTTACCAGACTTGGCGCCATCAGGAGGCAGAAGCCCACAGATCAAGTTGATACCTTCATCCCCTAGCATACAGTCTCCCAAATCCAAGGCTACTAGAGAGGGATGAGTGGAAAGTGCTGGGTTGAGGAAAGCCAGGCCAGCATCTGTCAGGGGACTCCCGTGGAGGCTATTTGAATAGAAATATGAGGAATTACAAACTCCTTCCTATGGGTTTAGGTTGCTGCTGAGATTATCCAGTTCAAACCAGAATCAATAAATAGTGTGAAGAAGATACAGAATGGTTAATAGATACCAGGCTAAAATGGAGCAAAACTACATCTGAATGCAGAATCCTTAAAAGAGGGCGGGGGGTGGGGGGGCCAAAAGAGATAGGAATTTGCACCATGTTAAAAGCAGGCTGATGTCAGGAGATGAAACCAGGCAGATTTTACCTCTCTTTGGGAATAAAACAGTACAATTTAGAAGCTGAGACACAGCAACAAGATTGTGCAGAAATGCCCTTTGTCTGCTTTATCGGGATAAGAGAAAACTACATGTCCCACGGCACTTTAAAGACTAACATATATAGTGAGTTAGATCCTGGCTTTCATAATGAGTCATAGCCCATTTAATAAGACACACAAAAATATCTAGAAATATTCTCCTTGGCAGGCTCTGGACTGCAAAGCTTAGACAAAAATGTATTTGTTGGTCTCTCTTGTTATTGCTACAGGAGGCTAAGAAGCTGCCTCAGATATGTCGCTATTCCCTCATCTGTGACCTCAAACAGCAAATATGGATATATTTTTCTCTGATAAGGAGTGTAGTATAGCTTTAAGGAGCAGTGAAATCCAGACAGATGAGGCATAAATACTTGAGTAACTATACCACACAACTGGGGCAAAATCCATGGAGCAGGGGGAGTGGAATTTTCACAGTATTTTACTTAAACTACCTTCTGCCATCAGAACCATTTTGAGGACAAATTTAAGGTTCCTGTTTGAAATGTCATAAAATAGAAGGCAAAAATCAGAAGGATTACTTCACATGATAGGAAGCACATCCTCAAGCTCTCAACACAATTTAGTTATTCCTTCCCACAACAAAGATTGCTTTCCCTTTGGTCTACCTGAATTAAAGCTAGGTGTGTAAACAGTTAACAGCTTCCTACTTTATCAGAATGAGATTTATGGAATAACTAATTATTCAGTATTGATCTCCAGATTGTTTATTTTGGGTCTGTCACAATCATTTGGATTAAAAGCACCAAGTTTGAGAGAAAACACCCCGGAGGAACCTAACTGTGAGCAAAACTAATGATTCCAAGGTGTTTAGAGGGGTAAGTGAATAGTGTTGTAAAGCCTCCACCAGGGTTTTCACCATCGGAGTCCTGGTCCCTAGTAAGTGGAGTTACTACTCACAACAGAGACTGGACAGAGCGGTTGGTCTTCAGGGCCTCTGCCAGTTGTTTGACTCGGTTGATGTTAGAAACAATGCCCAAGTTAAGATTGAGTTGAGCCAAGGAGTGAGACTCTGCTACCCCCCTGCAGATGCGACCGAAATCTCGGTCAGAAAGCTGACAGCCCCGGAGAGAAAGCAGTTTGATGGAGTTCTCCCGCAGGCTTTCACAGATATCCCGGATCTCAGCGCTTGATAAAGTCTCCCCAGAGATCTGGATAGATCCTGGCAACATGTTGGTCAGTGAGGTAGCACTCAGCAGTTAAACTGCAGGTGCTGCTATGAGTCCGGATCTCCGCAGCCAAATACTGTGCAATCCAAATTCAGATTCAGCAGAGGTTAAAACACAGTGGCATCGAGTTCAACGAAGCAACGGTTGTACTGTCCAGTGCAAAGAAAGCTGGAGGCCTTGTTTAAATAACAGCGTTGGATGTGCTATTCGGACCAAGCACCAAAGATACTGTGCAATTCAAATCGGTTGCTCTTTAGCGTTGCTTTCAGTACTGCGCAAGCCGTATCCGTTTAGGGATTTCTATCAATAAAAGTAAATCCTGTGCAAATGCAGAAAACAATTTGCCCAGTGCAGACTGGCTAAAAGCAACACGCAGCCAGGAACACAGCTGGGTGAGTAGGCAGGAGCGAAAGTGTGCGCCGTGCAGACAGGCGAGCGGCAGGGAATCCGAAACACCGCGAGGAAGAAAGGGCAATCCAGAGCTGAGCGAAGATCCCTGCTGCTGGGAACTGAGGCGAGCAGACAACCGGGGGTACATGTAGACAGGCTCCCGTGGCTGCGAGATCAAGCGAGGACCGCCAGGGCTCCGCCGGGGAAGGGGGGCGGGCGGGCAGCCGGGCCCTCCGTCTTCAGTCCGCCCCGCCTCGGTCTCTTCCCCCTTCCCCAGCGCGCTGCACCTGCTCCGACCGCGTCCCCCTGGCGGTGGCGGCGACCTCGTCGGAAGGGCTGGCCCGGCCGGGGCCCCGAGCAGCCCTCGACAGCTGCAGGCGCCTCGGAGCCGCGCCTCTTCCCCCTGGCCCCGCGGCTCCGGCGGCAGGCAGCGCCACTGCCGGGCTCCCTCCGGGCTGCGCCGTCGTCCTCCTCTTCACTCGGGAGGAAGGAAGGAGCTGGCTTTGTTTGGCGCTGCGCCGGTTCCTATGGCTACGCCAGGCACTGCAGCCTCCCTCCGCCTCCTGCAAAGGCCGGCCACGCGGCGGCTGCCACCTTCCCGCCCTGCCTGCTGCCCCCTTGCGGGACGGGAGCCCAGCTGCCACTCCAAGGCCTCCGCGGGGACTGTCTGGCTGAGCTCCACCGCCTGGCCTCACAGGAAGCGGCTTTGCTCTGAAGGGGCAGAGCGGCCTGGAAGCTCCACCCAAAGGGGGCGGCGAGAGGAAGCACTCCTAGATCAGGGGTGGGGAACCTTTTTTCTGCCAAGGGCCATGTGGATATTTATAACACCATTTGCAGGCCATAAAAAATTATGAACTTAAAAAACAGTGTTCCGCCAAGGGAGAAAGATTCAGGCCGGCAAAATCAATACAAATAATTGTTTTTCTATTTGAAGTCATGTAGGGAGAGCCTAATCTGGCGCGCGCACACACACACACGCTCACGGCCTGCTGCCCTAGGAACTCAGTAGCACATTAGACCACATCCCCTAATACTAGCATATTAGATCATATACTCATTAGCATATTAGGTTACACCATCTGGGATAATCAAGGGCAAACAGAACCGTGGCAGTAACTTTTCCAGGCCATGCAGCAATACTGGCCAGTCAGCCCGGCCCCAGGGATGCTGCCGCACAGTACATCTGGGCCCTGTAATCCCTGCCTGGCCCTGGGGAGGCTGCTGCACAGTGGGGCTGGGCCCTATGATCCTTGCTGGCCAGCCAGGCCCCAGAGAGGCTGCCACATAGCTTGGTTTGGCCCAGCAATCCCCGAGGGCCACACCAAGTGACCTCGAGGGCCGCATATGGCCCTCAGGACAGAGGTTCCCCACCCCTGCCATAGATGCTTAGAGGCTTTGCTGTGGCGCTGAGGCCTGAGGAGGACAAAAACATGACCATGTGTCTGTGCTGTCTGGAGACTAGGCGTCATGGTGGGGCACGTGTACCCTCTCTCTCATTTCCTGCATGGCCCACAAGCCAGACTTCCCCCTGCATGTGCTGGTACCTTATGCCCAAAGAAGATGCCCTTCCACAAGGCCATGCTTAAGAGGTGGTATTGTTTCTTTGACAGCAACATTTAGGTCACAGACCAGTGCAACTAGAAATGCGGTCAGGGCTTAGGGGCAGATCAGGTAGGGTTGCCAAGTCCAATTTAAGAAATATCTGGGGACTTTGGGGGTGGAGCCAGAAGACTTTGGGGGTGGAGCCAGGAGACATTGGGGGTGGAGCCAAGATCAAGGCTGTGACAAGCATAATTGAATTCCAAAGGGAGTTCTGGCCATCACATTTAAAGGGACGGCACACTTTTTCAGCGCCTTCCTTCCATAGGAAATCATGAAGGATAGGGGCACCTTCTTTTGGGGCTCATAGAATTGGACCCCCTGGTCCAATCATTTTGAAACTTGGGGGGTATTTTGGAGAGAGGTACTAGATGCTGTACTGAAAACTTGGTGCCTCTACCCCAAAAAACAGCTCCCTCAGAGCCCCAGATACCCACGGATCAATTCTCCATTATTTTCTATGGGAATAAATCTTCATAGGGAATAATAGAGTTCCCAGCAGACATTTCCCTCCCCCCCTCTTTCTGACGATCCTGAAGCGGGGGGAGGGTCTCCAAACCAGGGGATCCCCTGCCCCCACCTGGGGATTGGCAACCCTAAGATCAGGAGTTATGTTGAATACCAGAGTTTGATCCTGAAACATGAGAAATTCATCACTATAAAATTTAACACGATCCCTTTTCACTCTGAAGTAGATCTGTAACAACTCCACTGGGTTCTGTCCTGTTTATACCATGTTGAAGGCTTACACCTCTTTAGCTATGGCTCATTTAACCTCAGTTTATTGTGTCAAACTCTGCAACCCACCTACATGTAAAAGCATGCCTACTTAGACAAAAAGGACTGTCTATTACCATTGTATTATACAAGTACCTCATGAGGAATCACTAATGGACAGGGAGGATTGGCTGTTTTTGTCTTTGACCCAAATTTCCCCCTCCAAAGTACTGTTCTGTAGATACTTCTTTTCCCAAATGAATAAGCAGCCCTCCCCGTACCTGTTTTCTCTTTGATTTTGCCTTTACTTTACTTGACATTCAGCTTCTCTCATAGTCCATGCCTCCCATAGAGCAAGGGGCATGCTAAGTTAATCAGGTAAATTTTGGAACTATTCATATTTTTTCTGTATGTTTATGAGATGTTAGGTGTACATAAAAACCCAACCATGTCTGCAGATGGGTATGTTTCACTGCTCTCATCCCACTTCAAAAACTTTTCAGGGACTTCATACAGCTGACCTATGCGTGTATCTGGGAATTTATTTTTGATGATGACCCATGTGGAATAATTGTGCCATGTTATGTTGGGCTTACTGTTTATGTCTCTCACCCCCCACCCCACCTTCTCCCTGCCTGAGCTGCTAGAGGTAGTCTCAGAGGTGGTGCTGAAGACTCCTAGACTGGCTGCTTTGGGGGACATCAGCATCCATGCTAGCTGAGGCTACTTTGTTAGAAGTGGCTTAGAACATCATGGGCCTGTCTCAGGCAATAACAGGTCCCCCACACTATGTATATAATACTCTTGATCTGGAATTCTGCTCTGGGCGGGAACAAGGTAAACTGAAGGCTGGAGTGTTGAAGATGATCCCCTTGTCATAGACAGATCACTACCCACCAGGGTTTAGATTTACAAGGATACCAAGATTTTGCAGGGGTGAAGGAATAGATTAATACTGTCTGCCATGACACTGGTTTTCAGAGGGCATTGGGGGATTTTTCATGTTGATATAGTTGCTGTTCCTGAAATGCCCCGGTTGTGGAATGAGGAAATGACCTGGACAATTTCTAGCACTCTGCTAGGACCAAGTGGCTGCAGATGATGAAAAGACAAGGGAGAGAGCAGCAGTAGAGAAAGATTAATGACAAATCCAACAAGGCCAGGCTAGAGCTCAGTTTAGAGCTGTGAAGGCCACAAATAAGATGGGACTGCAATGGCCTTGGTTATCCTGATACTGAGAGATGGATAGGGGAGCATGACTAATTTCCCTGGACCTCTCACTGGCTTTCAGTACCATCAATCAAAGTATCCTTCTGGACCATCTTGTGGGTTAGGCGGCATGTAGAACTCATTGCAGAGATCTAATCTAATGTTACTATTTAGTACAGAATGCTGCAGCCAGAAAGTTGACTGGAGTGGCTCATAGGAACCAAGTCTTTTCCCATTTACACTGATTCCCAAATTGTTTCCAGACCCAATTCAAAGTGCTGGTATTGATCTTTTAAACTTAAAACCGATTGGGACAGAAAACCTGAAGGACTGCCTACTCTTTTATCAGTCTACTCAGTCACTCTGATCACCTTCAGAGGCCCTGCTTCAGGCGCGCCCTCCACTATCTGAAGCTAGATGAAGAATTGCAGATTTATACCCTGCCCTTTTCCCTGAATCAGAGATTCAGAGTGGCTTATAATCTCCTATGTCTTCTCCCCCCACAGCAGACACCCTGTGAGGTGGGTGGGGCCGAGAGGGCTCTCACAGCAGCTGCCCTTTCAAGGACAAGTCCTGTAATAGCTATGGCTAACCCAAGACCATTCCAGCAGCTGCAAGTGGTGGAGTGGGGAATCAAACCCGGTTCTCCCAGATAAGAGTACGTACACTTAACCACTATACCAAACTGGCTCCCAAGAAAGGACCTTTTTGAGCATGACACTGGAACTTCGGGATTCTCTCCTCCAGGAGGTTAGTCTGTCTCTGTTTCTGGCAGAAGACAATGATAGAAAGTGAGGATTGTTTGGCATTGCCTCCCTGTTCTTATTAGCTGTCCCCCTTGTTTGTGTGCTTTCAGACATTTATATTATATTTTATTCTGTTAAACATTTTATACATATTTGTATTTAAATATTTTTACTGTTTCAGCTGTTTTAATGAATTTATGTTTTGTTTTAATGTTCATCACCTTGGGGACCCTGAGTTGGATGAAAAGGCAGCATAAAAATATACAAACAGTAACTGAAAAATAAATAAGAGCTTCTGGGGTTCTGTAATAAAATGAGCAAAAGAATGGGAACCTGTCACATGGAATCCAAAGATCAGGGAATGTTGTTCTAGGAGATCATGTGATCTAACTAAAGCTAATAAGTGATTATACATCTTAGGAAAATATCATTTGGTGGAATAACAGGACTCTGCAGATCAGCTGAGCAATTGGTAGTACCAGGCCCTGTTAGTCAGCAAGCAGCCCGCAGACTACATTGGGTAGGTCTCCTTGAGTGGGTCACAGAGTGGGTTTCTATTAGGGTTGCCAGCCCCCAGGTGGGGCCTGGAGATCTCCTGCTTTTGCAACTGATCTCCATCTGGCAGAGATCAGCTCCCCTGCAGAAAATGGCTGCTTTGAACGTGGACTCTATGGCATTGTGCCATGCTGAGGCCTCTTCTCTCCCCCAAACCGTACCCTTTCCTGGCTCCACCCCCAAAGTCTCCAGGTATTTTCCAACACAGACCTTCTATTGATATAATTAATTAATCATATAGAGTAAAAGCCAAGGAACCCCAGCACAGTGTGCTTGCTGAAGTAAGCAAATAGATCTTCTATAGATATAATTCCATCATTTTTGTCTACTGTTGAAACACATGATTAGCAACATAGCATTGGGGTATTACACATACACAGATTGAGAGCTGAAATACTCATGGAGGATCCCTTCTAATCTCCTAGCTTTATTTTCCCCATCACTGCTTCCAGTCCCTGCTGCAGTTCCCTGGTCATCTCCACCATAGCCTGTGCTGCCAGGCCAGGCCCAGCACACCTCCCAGCCTGTGCCATTGGACCAAATTCTGCTGACAGAGGGTGTAAGTGCATTGTCTGTGCATACACAATGTTTTTGTTTGGAGGGAGATTTGAACCCCCAGTGTAATTTTTAAAATATTTCCATATCTTTCTGCAAACCTGGGTCATCCCCTGCTTTCTGCCAGTGTGGCCCTGATCTGTGGATTTAAGCATCTGCAGATAGGTCCACATTTGACTATTAGAATTTAAGATGCCCATTACATAGCTAAAACATGGTCACCAAAAATGGGACACTAGCAGCCACCAGGAACAGCAAGTGCACTGACCCAATTGACTTGGCTTTTTTACAGTCATTCATACTAAGCAAGAGAATGGGAAAAGAGTCAGGAAAATTAAGAGCCTCTCCCCTGGCAGAAAGTTCAGCATATGCTAGGAAGGCTTAACAATATGCTTTGTGATGCAGTCCCTGCTCCAAGGAATTTGAAGTCTGAACAAATCGAGTGATGAGTCTGCTTTTCCTCAGCTAGAGGGTAGCAGCTGGCATTAAGGAACAGCCTAACAGGCAAAATTAAAAAAAAACCCAAACCAAATAAGCTTTGCTTACTTCAGCAAGCACACTGTGCTGGGGTTCCTTGGCTTTTACTCTATATGATTAATTAAATGCAAGGGAACAGAGTGTAAACTCTACTATTATCCAGTTCTGACTGGGCAAAGGATTATAACATGCAAAGGAATCATCAAGGGCCAAGGAGCTTTGTACCAAGAAGAAAAAGGAAGACCAGGGATTATGGTTAGAATTTAGTCTGCAATGAATGATGGGAAATGCCACTGGGGATGAATGGTAATGGAAGATTAGGTAATAAACCACATAAGTAGGCAGCTTTCCACATACAACTAATCTGCTAAAGCAAAGGGTCCATGCTCGTAAGTAAAATCCATTTTACCTTGGAATTAGGGGGGAATAAAATGTCATCGGACCTTAGCTCCTGCATAGATAGAAGAGATGGAAAATTAACAATAAAACCATTTTGCTCTTCAAAGTTCACAAATGAGGTACATCACCCAGATCCCTGCAGTATCAGAGATTGGGCAATCTATAAATGTAACCTAATAAATAATAAAATAAATAAGTGTTGGCCTGAAGGAAGGCTTGTGTTTCACCCAAGGCAGCACATTAACTGAAAGGAGCATTACATAAAGCCAGAAAAAGAATACAGGGTCAGATAACAACCCAGATGCTTTGCCAATATGATCTGTGCTATGGATGACAAGACAGTTGATAAAATTTGACTGATGTCCTTTAAAAAAGAAATGTATCACATAAAGCACCCACAATGTCACTCTGGATCTGGGTTAGTTTTGTAATGTTCAAGAGCACCTCTTTTTCTTTTGGAATATCTGTGTTAATCACTCCCAAGGAATAGGAAATAGCTACTGGACCTAGGCTAATAGTCTCTTGGCATACATCAAGGAGCAAGCATTAAACATTATAAAAGTGGAATAGATCAGCTTGACATTTAGCAATGTTAAATAGCTTTCATAATATCTGAAAATGTTTAAGGTAGCCTCTAGTAGAGAGCGCCTCTCATGTCTCGCCTTGTCGTGGCGAGAAGGCTTGCGCGGTTCAATGAGGCTGTGGGCTATGCCATGCAGGGCCACCCAAGATGGACAGGCCACAGCTGGGAACCCAGACAAAATGTGATCCACTGGAGAAGGAAATGGCAAACCACTCCAGTATCCTTGCCAAGAAAACTCCATGGACAGTAACAAAAGGCTAAAAGATATGGCACTGGAAGATGAGCCCCTCAGGTCGGAAGGTGCCTAATATGCTACTGGAGAAGAGCTTTCAAGTAACCACAGAAAGAGTGAAGCGGCTGGGCCAAAGCCGAAAGGATGCTCAGCTGTGGATGTGTCTGATGGTGAAAGAACAATCTGATGCTGCAAAGAACAATACTGCATCGGAATGTGGAATGTAAGATCTATGAATCAAGGTAAGCTAGATGTGGTCAAAGAAGAGAAGGCAAGACTGAACATAGACATCTTGGGAATCAGTGAACTAAAATGGACGGGAATGGGTGAATTTAACTCAGAGGATCACTACATCTATTATTATGGCCTAGAGTCCCGTAGAAGAAATGGTGTGGCCTTTAAAGTTAAAAAGAGTGAGGAAGGCAGTAAGGGGATACAATCTCAAAAATGACAGAATGATCTCGGTCCGTATCCAAGCCAAACCATTCAAAATCACAGTAATCCAAGTCTATGCCCCAACCACTGATGCAGAAGAGGCTGAAGTGAACCAGTTCTACGAAGATCTACAACACCTTCTAGAATTATCACCAAAAAAAGATGTCCTCATCATCATAGGGGACTGGAATGCCAAAGTAGGAAGTCAAAAGGTAACTGGAACAACTGACAAGTTTGGCCCTGGAGATCAAAATGAAGCCAGGCAAAGGCTAATAGAGTTTTGTCAAGAGAATAAGCTGGTCATAGCGAACACCCTCTTCCAACAACCTAAAAGGCGACTCTACACGTGGACATCACCTGATGGGCAACACAGAAATCAGATTGATTACATACTCTGCAGTCAAAGATGGAGAAGCTCCTTACAGTCAGCAAAAACAAGACCTGGAGCTGACTGCGGCTCAGATCATGAGCTACTCATTGCAAAATTCAGGCTTAAACTGAAGAAAACTGGGGAAGCCATTAGGCCATTCAGGTTTGACCTTGATCACATCCCTTATGAATATTAGATTTAAGGGACTAGAGTTGATAGAGTGCCTGAGGAACTATGGACAGAGGTTCATGACATTGTACAGCAGGCAGCAACCAGCACCATCCCAAAGAAAAAGAAATGCAAGAAAGCAAAGTGGCTGTCTGATGAGGCTTTACAAATAGCTGAGGAAAGAAGGAAAGCAAAAGGCAAATGTGAAAAGGAAAGATTCACCCAACTGAATGCAGATTTCCAGAGAACAGCAAGGAGAGATTAGGAGGCCTTCCTAAAGGAACAATGCAAAGCAATAGAGGAAAATAATAGAATGGGAAAGACAAGAGATCTCTTCAAGAAAATTGGAGAAATCAAGGGAACGTTTCGTGCAAAGATGGCCATGATAAAGGACAAAAACGGTAGGGGCCTAACAGAAGCAGAAGAGATCAGGAAAAGGTGGCAAGAATACGCAGAAGAATTATACAAGAAGGATCTCAATGTCCTTGACAATCATGACAGTGAAATCACTGACCTTGAGCCAGACATCCTGGAGTGTGAAGTCAAATGGCCCTCAGAAAGCATTACTAAGCGAGCGGAGATGATGGTATCCCAGTTGAACTTTTCAAAGTCCTAAAAGATGATGCTGTTAAAGTTATGCACACATTATGTCAACAAATCTGGAAAATGCAACAGTGGCCATGGGATTGGAAAAGATCAGTTTATATTCCAATTCCAAAGAAGGGTGATGCCAAGAAATCGCACCATTGCACTCATTTCACATGCCAGCAACATCATGTTAAAGATCCTACAAGCTAGGCTTCAGCAGTATGTCGATCGGGAACTACCAGAAGTTCAAGCTGGGTTTCAAAGAGGTCGAGGAACGAGAGATCAAATTGCCAACATTCACTGGATTATGGAGAAAGCACAGGAGTATCAGAAAAATGTCTATTTCTGTTTCATTGACTACGCTAAAGCCTTTGATTGTGTGGATCACAACAAACTGTGGCAAGTCCTTAAAGAGATGGGAGTACCAGACCACCTCACATGTCTCCTGAGAAACCTGTATAAGGATCAAGAAGCAACAGTCAGAACGCGATATGGAACAACTGATTGGTTTAGAATAGGAAAAGGAGTTCGACAAGAATGTATATTGTCACCCTGCTTATTTAATTTATATGCAGAGTACAACATGTGGAATGCTGGCCTGGATGAAGCACAAACTGGAATTAAGATTGCTGGGAAAAATATCAACAACCTCAGATATGCAGATAACACCACTCTAATGGCAGAAAGTGAGGAGGACCTAAAGAACCTCTTGTTGAGGGTGAAAGAGGAGAGCACAAAAGTAGGCTTGAAACTCAACATCAAAAAAACTAAGATCATGGCATCTGGCCCCATCACACCTTGGCAAATAGAAGGGGAAGACATGGAAGTAGTGACAGACTTCACGTTTCTGGGATCCAAGATCACTGCAGATGGTGACTGTAGCCATGAAATTAAAAAGATGTTTGCTCTTTGGGATGACAGCTATGGCGAACCTGGGCAGTATAATAAAAAGTAGGGACATCACCCTGCCAACAAAAATCCATATAGTCAAAGCGATGGTATTCCCAGTAGTAATGTATGGCTGTGAGAGTTGGACCATAAGGAAGGCCGAGCGCAGAATAGATGCTTTTGAGCTGTGGTGCTGGAGAAGAATCTTTAGAGTCCCTTGGACTGCAAGAAGATCAAATCAGTTAGTCCTAAGGGAACAAAACAAAAGGTTCTGAGGGAAGACTAGGTTCTTGTCTTTGATCAAAAACTGCCCCAGAAGTGCACTAGTTACAATAACAGGTGAAGAAAAATCAACTTTCAACATGACTATCGAGACAAACAAGTGAATGTTCTGATGAATACTACAGATGAATTTCAAAAGCTGTTGTAAGGAGGCTGAAAAGGGTATCAACCTAGCAGGAAAGCACCTAGACTTTAGCAGGTATCCAAAGTAACCCAACAATTTCAGAAGTGGGAATAAGTGGTATTGACTGGGTAACACTGAATCGTCAGGTTGCTCCTACATGTCCACTAACCCAGTGGTCACCAACCTTTTTGGCACCAGGGATCAGTTTTGTGGAAGACAATTTTTCCACGGGGTGGGGGGATGGTTTCGAGATTATATAATTGTGCACTTTTTTTTGGTGTGGTGGTTAAGTGTGCAGACTCTTATCTGGGAGAGCCGGGTTTGATTTCCCACTCCTCCACTTGCAGCTGCTGAAATGGCTTTGGGTCAGCCATAGCTCTCACAGGAGTTGTCCTTGAAAGGGTAGCTTCTGGGGAGAGCTCTCTCAGCCCCACCCACCTCACAGGGTGTCTGTTGTGGTGGAAGGAGGTAAAGGACATTGTGCGCTGCTTTGAGATTCAGAGTGGAGGGCAGGATATAAATTCAATGTCATCTTCTTATTACTACGTTGTAATATATAATGAAATAATTATACAACTCACGGCCCAGTTGCTAACAGGCGATGGGCCAGTACCGGTCCATGACCCGGGGGCTGGGGACTCCTGCACTAAGCTGATGGAACATTCTCCTTTTGGCAGCTCTATCAGATGTTAGTGAATGGTTGACCTCTCTCTCTTCCTGGGAAGAGCCAATAGTGTATGCTTTGTGTCCCAGGCTGTGTTCTTTGTATTTCTAGTTAAGAGATTTGGGAAGCAGGGCAGGAAAGATTTCTGGCTGACACCCTGCAGAGCCACTGTTGGGTATATAATGAGCTAGGTGGAATAATGGTTTAAAGCAGCTTCATACATTTATCTGGAATCATTTTAAAACAAGTCCACATGTTGTCCATGGAATCTCTCCCCAATCAGCCTAGAATAAATAATTTCCTTCCTTTAACTGGTTCTCTGAGGCTTTGCATTGGAAATCACCTTCTTTGTAGCGTTCACCTGAATCTCCACATTCCTATGCTAGTTAGTGGAAGAAGAGTTATTGTGGAATATTGTTCTAAGCTCACTTAATGTGAAAGGGTTACTTACAGCATTGTAGAAATCAACAAAAGTAACTCTAAAATATAATTTAAAGGCACAACTACTAAAGAATCTAAAGTAATTAAAACCTCCAACAGAGTTTGGATTTTTGTAAGGAAACCAGAACATGGGAAATGGGAAAGGTTATCAAAGTGAATCAGTGAAACAGCAGCATCTTTTCAGTCCTTCAGGCTATACAGGTTATTTGAGACATAGATGCTGCAACTGTGGCACAGAATTTGTTGCAGGTTACAATTAAATTCTGTTCCATTAGATAGGCTATTATTAGACAGAGTAGTGCTTGAAGGGATGCTTTCAAGCTCCATTAAGAACTCTTCATTATTGCCTGACAGGCAACTGCAGGCATTTTCATTCTCCTTTGCTATGCCTTAACAGAGTAATGCTATCATCATCAGGTCTTAAAGGGCTTTAACCTCTTAGGTCCTATTACAGGACTGCTTATGGAACTGTGATTAACCTCATTTTGGTAGGTGGCCATGAGCTAGAAAATACTTGCTGATAGAATGTAACAGCTTTGAAGAGCTCCCTTGTGTAAGCAGAAGGTACTTCACCTTGCAAGTTCCTCCCCCTCCCAGCAGCAGCCTACTGTATAGCACTACATATAAGTCCCTCCGCCACCCCTTCACTTTCTATTAGTCGCAAGGGGGTACAGCAAGAAGAGGCAGCTTGTGTCAGTAGAATTCTGCCTAGGGTTCT
Source organism: Heteronotia binoei (assembly GCF_032191835.1). Taxonomy (NCBI): domain Eukaryota; kingdom Metazoa; phylum Chordata; class Lepidosauria; order Squamata; family Gekkonidae; genus Heteronotia; species Heteronotia binoei. Next base: position 175,761,973 of record NC_083223.1, read on the forward strand.
TTAGATGTAAACCTCTGTCAATGTTTCAGTAAGATAAGTGAACAAACTGTGATGGGAACAAAAATGGAATTGAGTAGATAAGATGTTAATTTGGACAAAAGGCAAAGGGATACTAGGTTTTAAAGATTTACAGTGAGATTTCTTTTAAAATATCTGATTTATGAAGGCACTTGTATACTTACTTTTTATGTTGGAAGGAACCTGCTCCAAGTCCTCAGGGTAGGGTGGGGTAAAATCTCATCAACTATGAATTACTTTTATTGGCACAACAGTAACTTTTCATGAGCATTTCCACCCCCCCCTTAATCAGGTTTTCGGTACTTATGTTCAATTGGCACACCCAGTTCCCATGATACAACCTGTACCTCTGCCACTGTGGAAAATCCTAGGCTGTGAATGGATGGTATATGTCACATATAGAAATAACTTTTGTGCCCTACCTAATTTGGTTTACTATACTTCTTGGCTTAATGCAAGAAGCCTCAAGCCAAGACAATGGGAAGCTTCTTGGCAGATCTACCTTTATATGCCATTGCTTTCTCTTGGTTCTAAGTAGGGTGATAACAAATTATTCCACAATCAGTATTGATTTTTATAGTATAGCAATCTTAAGTTTTTGTAGGTGACAATTACTATGCACTTGCACAACCCGTACAAAGTTTCAACTAGTAATAATTGTCTTACTCATGCAATTATTTTGCTGGATATGTTTTTTATCACATTGAATCCTAGTAACTCTTCTGAAAGTATTGTTCTCTTTCTTTGTAAAGATCTACATACTATAGGCCAGTGGTAAATGTATATACTATTTTCCCAGGTATCTATACTATCATTAAATAAATAAATGCCAATTTTTCTCTTCCATATTCCTGGTTAAACAGTTGCTTACTTAATGAAAGAAAACTAGATCATGGCGGAAAAAGAAACTGAAGTGCTTTATGTTCTAGTGGCACTGGATACACAAATGAGTGACCTCATTAACAGTCACACAGCAAAGGCAGTGCCAGTCACCTACACGTTAAAACTTCCCTTTTTAGACCAGCTGTGGTGAGGATTACAAGGCTGGTAACCTGGAATGCTTACAACTAGCACAGCTCAGCAAGTATGCAGATTCTACTAGGATAAGAACGTTCCTTTCTGCTATCCTGTATTATTTAAGAACAGAATTCCAAAATAAGCCTCTAAATAATATCACACTTTAAACAAGATTTACAATCCTGGGTTGTGAGGAGTAAGCCAGTTTTGACAGGGTTCCTGCAACTTGACTCACAGTGCATTGGCGCATGATGATGGAACGTCTAAGTTTTGCATCAAACTCTCTGCTTCGGGGGAGAAAGTAGGAGTCAGGAGAGTGTGTGTGTGCGCACACACACACACACAGAGTCCCTATGTTATTTCCCTGAACAACGTTTGTCTTGACATCTGACTGCAGTTTACCATACACTGAAGAGAATTAGAGTAACCAAAGCGTGCCAGTTTCAATATAAAAGACAGTGTAGTGGTATGCAATTTAGAAATAATGCATGATTAACTCACACTATACAGAATGCAGAAAAGTTGTCATAAACTAACAAGAAAGGAAAATAACCGGTTGCTGTTCTTTGCTTCAGCGATAGCTGAATAATGCTCTTATGGAAGGAAAAATGTACCTTAGATGAAAAAATAAAAGTATATCCACAGCTTTGCTTAGATTTTTAAAACGCAAGTATAGATGTATTTGCTTTTCTAGGAATGTTATCTGGGCTCAATGGAAGAGATTACTCAAAACTAGCATCCATTTAATTTAATTCTTCAATTGCCAAAAGAAGTGTACAAGTATACAGACAGAAGAGACAAGAGCATGTACAAAGGGTGAGGGGAGCAAAGTGACTGAGCTATGCAATCCCAGCTAAATGTGCATGGGCCAGAAGAAAGGCACTACCAAGCACAATTCGGTCAAAGCTGGACACAGGTAGTTCCTTTGAAATGTGTTCAAGAGCACACAGCCATCATTTCCAAAAGGAGATCCGCAGATAAAACCAAGTCCTGCTTCTGTTACTTTGTCCCTTTTCCCTGGTAACAGCAGCAGAATGTACAACCTATGTAGAGCAGGGAGAGCAGGCCAGAGTCTGTTAGGCTACAAGGCCAGTGCAGCTGTTTTGGCTGTTGTATTCAGTACAGCAGAGGAAACAACAGGAATGTCTCTGGCAACTCTCTGAAAGGGAGGGATGTTGGGTCCTTCCAATGTGTCCAGGATGCCTGTGAGTGAGAAGAGCAACATGACAAGTTAACACCAAGCCTACAATATACCCACATCAATGCATGTCATATTTCATCTAGCTGCTTTGATCCCTTGCCATCCCAGAACTGATATGTACTTGTTTTCTATACACGATGCATTTTACCCTCCAGTAACTGCAGGTCTGGGTGGGGTGGAAAATTATTTTTCTTAATGTTGAACTTGCAATCTGTTAAAGGAGAGGTGGGCCTCAAGATGCAATTGTGAAGATGTCTGGAACCACAGCATAGCTAGACTTAGAGCTTTGGTTAACAGATTAAATTAGAACAGTGCTTAAATTAATGGCTATAATGACACAAATCAATCTTACTTTCTAAACTTAAACTGTTATATGATGTTTTAATTTTGATGTCTGTTTTTACTGCTGTAAGCCGCCCTGAGCCCACATGCGGGATAGGGCGAGGTATAAATAAAAAATTAAATTAAATGATGTGATAATGGTCATGACAAAGGACAGTGCAAGACTTCAGTTGATTCAGACTAAGAATACAAATGCTCTTACCTTTTTAAGGAGATATTTATTTATTTTAGTATATTTCTATTCCGCCCATTCCCCGTAGGGCTCAGGGTGGAGTACAACATATGATAAAACAATAAAATACAATAAAAACATTTTAAAAACAGACAACTCAACAGACTTGGAGAAGTTTACCATATCATAACATATTGCCCAGCCTGGTCGTCTCACATCATGATATCTCATAGAGATGGCAGATGATAATCCATTTCATAGCACAGGTGACAGTATCAATAGGGAAAGCCAACCAGATCAAGAATAGATGCCCGCAGTTGCAACTAAAAGTCTGGCAGAACAACTCCGTTTTAAAGGCTCTACGGAAGGCTAATAAGCCAGGTAGGGCCCGGATCTCTGTAGGGAGCTGATTCCACCAGGTCGGGGCCAGGACTGAAAAAGCCCTGGCCCTAGTTGAGGCAAGGCGGGCGTCTCTTGGGTCAGGGATGGCCAACAGATGTTGGGAGGCTGAACATAACGACCTCCTGGGCATATATGGAAGGAGACCGCAGGTATGTTGGTCCCAGGCCGCGTAAGGCTTTAAGCATTAGAACTAAAACCTTGAAGCGGATCTGGTACTCAATGGGCAGCCAGTGCAGATTGTGGAGCGCCAGCCGACTGCCCACCCATAAAGATGGTGCAGTCAGCAGGTGAGCCGCCGCATTCTGCACCCACCGTAGTTTCCAGATCAATCTCAAGGGTAAACCAGCATACAGCAAATTACAGTAGTCTAATCTGGAAGTGATCATTGCATGGATCACTGTAGCCAGGTTCCGGGGGGATAGATATGGTGCTAGCTGCCTGATCTGCCGAAGATAACAAAAGGCAGACCTAGCAACCATCGTGATCTGGGCCTCCATGGAAAGGGAGGCATCCAAGGTCACTCCCAAGCTCTTCACCTGTTGGGCTGGCACCAATGTGGCACCGTCCAAAGCTGGGAGTCCATACCCACCCCACCCCGACTCAGGTACAGGATATCCGTCTTAGCTGGATTCAGCTTCAGCCGGCTCTGTTGTAACCACCCAGCCACGGCTCCCAATGCCTCGGGCAATTGGTCAGGGTGGCGACTGGCCAGCCACTCATCAACAGATAGAGCTGGGTGTCATCAGCATACTGGTGGCAACACAGCCCAAAACCATGGGCAATCTGAGCAAGGGGGCGCATACAGATGTTAAATAATATTGGCGAGAGAATGGCTCCCTAAGGCACTCCACATATAAGTGGATGCCGCAAGGAAGTCTGCTCGCCAAGCACCACCCTTTGTCCCCGTCCCTGGAGAAAGGAGGAAAACCATTGTAAGGCCATCCCCTGAACTCTGGCGATGGTGGTGGGTCATAAGATTGTAATAAACTGTGTCAAATGCTGCTGACAGATCAAGAAGTATCAGCAACGCTGACCTGCCTTGATCCAGATGCCGTCTTAGGTCATCTGTGAGAGCAACTAGGACAGTCACTGTTCCATGGCCCGGGTGAAAGCCAGACTGGAATGGGTCCAAGGCGGATGTCTCATCCAGGAAAATCTGTAACTGCTCTGCCACCGCTTTTTCAGCTACCTTACCCAGAAACGGTAAATTTGAAACAGATTGTGAGTGAGGACAATATAAGATTGTGGGTGAGGACAAAGTGCCAAGAGTGACAGATATGAAAGCTGTATTATCCCTTTCCTCTATATGAATCAGCAGAATATGCAAAAAAGACCAGTCTAGGCACACATTAAATCTTCCCTGAGTGAGGCACACTTCGGTCCAGCCACAAGCAAATAATTTCAGACTCCCAACATGCTTGTATATTCGTATGAGAAGAATTAACAACAGGAAAACAGGATTGTTTCAACACATGGCGAGCTTCCTATAAAGACATCACTACAACATGCATGTGAAGAAAGATGAGCCCGTTCATCACACATGACAATGTACACATCGTTTCCTTAAAGAGAAATTATGCATAAAAGAAAGTCATTATGTTTGAAACTGCTCTAAGATGAGTAGAACATACCATGAAGCCTAAACAATGATTTGCTTACAGGAAACAGAACATGTGCTTTAAAACTCCTAGAAGTGTTGGGAAACCCTTTAAGTAATGTTTTCATATCCAGTGGTTTGAAACCACAGCTCCAGCCAGGTAAAACATGGAACAACTGGTATTTCATTGGCAAAGACTGGAGACATCTAGTGAAGGAATTCAGAGAAAGTGATGAACTTCACCTTTCTCAAACAGCCTGCAGTTTGTTTCAAAACTCCTCTTTGAGGAATGGGAGAGCCTCACAAGCAAAATGCAGCCATAGGAGAGAGGAGAGGGCTGCAGCAACAAGGGGGGTATCAAATATAACAAACAAACACAAATACTTTTTCCTCTGCTGGATCCAACTCATGTTTTTCTAGAACCAAAACACATTCTCGTCTCTTACCTTCCACAACCTTATGATACGCAAAGTGCAGATAAAGGAGGAACAGCATGTGCAGGGCAGCAAGAGCTCCACACAGAATAAGTCGTTGAGTATGTCCCACTGTGCGCGACACAAGCACAGCAACCTAGGAAAGATAGTCAATGAGGCCTCTCAACTTTTGACAAAACACGCCCTCCCCCCAATACAAATGCAGGAGGGTAAGAAAGTTATAGCACAGTTCCTACGACTTGACCTTTTGGTAGAGAAGTCAATGAATGGAAAAGTATACAAATAAAAAAAGTCTTTTCATCTTTCACTTCTTCCTTTCAATGACAGGTTTTCGCCTGCACCATTATTAACTGAAACTAATAATGAATTTGAGTATCATTAGACCATGCATGTGAATTCAAGTGAGATTTTATGGGTAAAGAACCATGCCAAGGAAGCAGTTATTGCTCACTAGTGACAATGGAGAAATACTGCATGAAATTAGTAGAAGCCAATCAGAATTTAACACATGGCACAAAATGAGACAGTCAGGCTGTTTCATGTCAAGCCATGTTATTTTAAGCTGGGATGGAAACTGAAGCCTCCCCTTTTAAAAAAAGAAGGTATTTCACATCCCTGGTTACCCTCGGTCTAGGCAGATCCACTCTTTAGCTTTAATCACTGGAACATTTTTCCACCACAAGCCACAGCCAACTATCTTTTAAATCAGTGTTCTTTCTAATGACGGTTAGAATAACCACAGAATACATTTTAGTGCTATGTAATCAACTCTAATGTATTCTGAATGACAGATGATTTATAACTCTGAATAAGGCATAAAGGGTCTTCAATAGTCCTTTGTTGTAGGCCATGATTTGGAAGCGTAAACAACCCTGAAAGAGCCCTGTGGCACAGAGTGGTAAGCTGCACTATTGCAGTCCAAGCTCTGCTCATGACCTAAGTTTGATCCTGGCAGAAGCTGGGTTCAGGTAGCTGGCTCAAGGTTGACTTGGCCTTCCATCCTTCTGAGGTCGGAAAAATGAATACGACTGGGAAAGGCAATGGCAAGCCACCCCATAACAAAAGTCTGCCATGAAAATGTTGTGATGCGACATCAACCCAGAGTCAGAAATGACTGGTGCTTGCACAGGGGACTACCTTTACCTTTGTAAACAACCCTGAATACAGCAGCAGAAAGGTAACATATTTAATTAATTAATTAATTAATTAATGGCTGATGCAACATATTATACAGATGAGAAAGGCAAGTAAGATACCTTTAGCTGGAGGGGACGCTCCACTATGCAACTATTTACTGCAAAGCAGAATGGAGATCATATCACATGCACATATGATAAACTGGCCATACTAAAATGAACCATTACACATACCTCTCTACAATGTCTAAAACAACTTACCATTCGTACTGTAGAGAGCCCGCCAATGCCCAGCCAGAAGATATAAAAAAGAGAGTGGAAATGGATATTGTAGGTGATAAAGAGGGTGATGCAGTGCCCAAAAAGCCCATAGCCCTGTAAAGAAAGGAACACACAATGAGATCTGCATAAGAGGTGAGAGAACTCCCAGACAGAAGTAAATCAGTAAGTTCCTCCTGTATATTCTCCCTTAGACAGCACTGGCTTAAGTGGTAGCACAGGCCAACAAACTAAAGCTGACTAGCAGAATTATGCTTCACTTATACAACCATTAGAAAATATTACGTTATACCCTTGGCAGTCTTGGCTAACTTTTGAACTTAATTACTATACATACTTGCAAAGCTTAATTAATTTCTGCCTGGAAGCTAACTATACTGCCTTGTTTCACTGTCAGTGTCCAGCATGAGATAAGAATAAAAGGGCAACTGAGGGAACTCAGGCAAAAGAACCAATTTGGTGTAGTGGTTAAGTGTGTAGACTCTTATCTGGGAGAACTGGGTTTGATTCCCCATTCCTCCACTTGAACCTGCAGGAATGGCCTTGAGTCAGTCATAGCTCTGGCAGAGGTTGTCCTTGAAAGGGCAGCTGCTGTGACAGTCCTCTCAGCCCCACCCACCTCACAGGGTGTCTGTTGTGGGGGTGGAAGATAAAGGAGATTGTGAGCCGCTCTGAGACTCTGAGATTCAGAGTGGAGGGCGGGATATAAATCCCATATCATCATCAAAGAGAGAGCACAAATATAAACATATAAAGTTGCCATATTCTGACTCAGATCACTGATTAATCAAGGCTAGTACTGTCTATTCTGACTGAAAGTGGCTCTCTGGGGGCCTCAGGCAGAAGTCTTCCACATCCTGGTTCTTTGAACTGAAGATACCAGATACTGAGCCTGTATGCAAAACAGATGTTCTTCACCAAGCCATGGTCCCTCCCCTAAGAGAGTGACAATCTATTCCTTCTTTTCAGTCCATGCCAAAGAATCTATTGGTGGGAGAGGAAGTATATTCTTACCAATAGTGACAACATTTGCACCATGGTGATCTGAGCATTGCATAGGTACGCCAGGAAGTAGATGAAGGAAGAAACTCCTAGCCAGTAACCAAAACAAGTGCCAATTGCTGTACCCATCAGAGTGCCTTCTCTCTGTGGAAGAACAATAAAAATGTTAACCAAGTCCTTTAACAAGACTGCCAAACAGCACTGACCACTCATGCTCCCACCGAAGGCATTAGCTTGTCCTCATCAGCATATGTCCAATTGAGTTCAAAGCAAACCTCTGCTTAAAAAACAGGTCCTGTATATTAAATAGCCTCTTAAGTTATATTTAAATAATGGTAGGATTTAGAGATTATTAATAATAATAATAATAAAAGTTATAAACTGCCCACCCTTAGAGGGCTCAGGGTGGCATACAGCAAAATTAGAAATGACAATTAAAATCAATAGATAGAAAAACATTAATTTGTTAAAACAGACAAAAAACGCAGTATAATTCCTCTAGAAATCGATGGCATATATATAACTTCACTCCCTCCATAAGATGGATCACATACTGCGATTGGTATGTGGGAGCCATGTTAAGGAACTGTTGCTGCCCTCAACTTGTAGGCCTTGCAGAACTGAGCAAGGTCCCACAGGGTGCAGATGTTACTAGGTAGAGAGTTCTGCCAGGTCAGGGCCGAAAAAGCCCTGGCCCTAGTTGAGGACAGCCAGACATCTTTGGGGTCAGGGATTGCCAGTAGGCTTTGATCTCCTGAGCATAAAGCTCTTTGGGGGGCATACTGGGAGAGGTGGTCCCACAGGTTTGTTGGTCCCTGATGGTTAAGGGCTTCCAAGGTCAAAACCAGGACCTTGAAGCGGATCCAGTAGTCGACTTGGAGCAGCTGGCAAAGAACAGGTCAAATATGTGCAGTCACTGGGGTACCCATGAGGATCCAGGCCACCACATTCTGGACAAGCTGTAAATTCTGGATCAGTCTCAATGGTAGCCCTATGTACAGCGAGTTACAGTAATATATTGCTGAGGTAACTGTTGCATGGATAATAATAATAATAATTTTTAATTTGTGTCCTGCCCTCCCCGATGAAGCAGGCTCAGGGCGGCTTACATAACATAACATAATATAAATACAATATTTCCAGTAATCAAATAATAAAGAAACAAATTACCCCATTAAAACATAAAAACAGAACATCAATAAAACAAATTTAAAACACAGATCAGTTTGGTGCTACACATATAACATAGCTTTGACCTCCTTCGGCCCAGGGATTGTCAGCAGATTTTGGGAGCTAGATTGAAGCACTCTCTGGGGAACATATGGGGAGATACGGTCCCTAAGGTAGGCAGGTCCTCGGCCATATAGGGCTTTAAAAGTAGTAACCAGCACCTTGTACCGGATCCGGTACACAATTGGCAGCCAATGCAGTTCCCGCAGCCCAGGCTGTATGTGCTCCCACTTAGGGAGCCCCATTAGCAGTCTGGCTGCTGCGTTCTGCACTAGCTGCAGTTTCCGGGTCTGGCACAGGGGCAGCCCCATGTAGAGGGCATTACAGTAGTCTAACCTCGAGGTGACCGTTGCATGGATCATTGTTGCCAGGTCATTGCACTCCAGGAAGGGAGCCAACTGCCTTGCCCAGATTTAGCAGTGGCTGCTATCTGGGCCTCCATTGACAAAGAAGGCTCCAGTAGTACCCACAGGCTCTTGACCCTGTGCACTGTTTTCAGTGGCGTGCCGTCAAAGACCGGTAGGGGAATTTCCGTTCCTAGACGGCCACGGCCCAGGCACAGGATCTCTGTCTTTGTTGGATTCAACTTCAACCTACTCAGCCTGAGCCAGCCTGCCACGGCTTGCAGCGCCTGGTCCAGATTTTTTGGGACATCGGCAGGCCAGTTGTCCATCAGTAGATAGAGCTGGTTGTCATCAGCGTACTGATGACAACCCAGCCCATATCTCCAGGCAATCTGGATCACTGTGGCAAGATCAGGACTAGAGAGGAAGGGGACAAGTATGGAAGAATAGGGTTGGATCTGAGAAACTGTTAGCTGTAGATTGATTTTGACTAGAAGAAACATTTTATAAAATATTTTTTCATTGGTATTTGACTCTCTACAGATTAGCACTTGTCTTTAATTTCAAGATAAATGCTGGAGGCGTTCATCATTTGCTGATATATTTCATATCTTTTGGAAATGCTCTAAGATATAAATGCTTTGGAGAACTATGGTCCAGCTTGATAGATCCAGGTGGGCAGCCGTGTTGGTCTGAAGCAGCAAAATACAGTTTGAGTCCAGTGCCACCTTTAAGACCAACAACATTTTATTCAAGTTATGAGCTTTTGTGTGCACATGAAAGCTCATACCTTGAATGAAATTTTATTGTCTTAAAGGTACCACTGGACTCAAACTATGGTCCAGCTTGTTCATGAAATGCTATGTACCAATATATCTCTTGAACCTAAGATAATACTGCTAGTATACTTGAAAAACAATGCAAATCTCTCAGATAAGAGCTAGTTTTAAGTTTGTTCATTACTGCCAAGAGGGTTATAGCAGCAAACTGGAAAAAGGCAGAACCCCCTTTTATAAATGAATGGTTTAATAAAATCTGCTGTATCACTGTATTGATGGAGCAATTTTCAAAAAAGCTGACAAATTTAATACACACTAGATTCTATTTATTATGTTCTGGACTGAGAAAATAAGTTACAAGATTTACTTATTTGCCTTTTATAGTTTGTTGTAAATTATTTTGCTTGTGTTTTTGGATAGTTGCTCTTTGTGTGTATGTAATTATAAACAATCCCTCTCATGGACTGCTGCCTTGACGTGGTGAGAGGGCTTGCGCGGTTCAGTGAGGCTGTGGGCTATGCTATGCAGGGCCACCCAAGATGGACAGGCCACAGCTGAGAACCCAGACAAAATGTGATCAACTGGAGAAGGAAATGGCAAACCACTCCGGTATCCTTGCCAAGGAAGCCACATGGACAGTAACAAAAGGTTAAAATATATGGCGCTGGAAGATGAGCCCCTCAGGTCAGAAGGTGCCCAATATGCTACAGGAGAAGAGTGGAGGGCAAGTCCAAGTAACCACAGAAAGAGTGAAGTGGCTGGGCCAAAGCCAAAAGGACGCTCAGCTGTGGATGTGTCTGATGGTGAAAGAAAAATAGGTTGCTTACCTGTAACTGATGATCTTCGAGTGGTCATCTGTGCAGTCACACATATGGGTCTTGCCTTCGGCAATGGATCCTAACCTTGGAGACTCCAATAGCTCACTTGAGCGTTATTTTTGGCGCGCTTTCCAGCTTGCCCTGGGGAGCAGGCACTGACTGCACATGCCTGGAGCGAGCAGAAGGCGCTTCTCCCACTAAGTTTCTTCCAGCCGCTACTGACATCCATGCAGGAGAGAAGCAAAGAGCCAGCAGAGGGGAAGGCTGGGTGGGTGGGTGTGACTGAACAGATGACCACTCGAAGATCATCAGTTACAGGTAAACAACCTCTTTATCTTCATTGTGGTCTCTGTGCAGTCCCACACATGGGTGATTAAAAGGTAAACACAGGAGGTGGATGCTGGCAATTGGTAAGCAAACATAATAGTTAGTTCACATATGGGCACTCACCTTGCACTCACCTGGAGGAGGATTAGTGAAAGATTGAGCGGAGGACTGCCTGGCCGAAGGAGGCATCACGTCTAACATGAACATCCAGGGCATAATAAGCGACGAACGTGGACAGAGAGGACCAGGTTGCAGAGGCACAAATGTCGTCCAAGGATACTCCTTGCAGAAATGCCGAAGAAGTTGAGATGGCTCTGGTTGAATGAGCTTTGAGTCCAACAGGTAATGGTTGTTTAGCAGCCTCGTAACACAACCGGATTGCACTAGACACCCATTTGGAAAGTCTTTGGGTGGATATCTTGGAGCCTTTATGGGTCCTTTCAGAAAGGTTGTGTACGTGCAAGATAGAAGAATAAGGCTCTCTTCACATCAAGAGTATGCAGTGATCTTTGACCTGAGTCCTTGAGTTCTGGAAAGAAAGCTAGTAAGGAGGTAGCACTTGAAAGGTGGAAGGGGGAGACGACCTTCGGGAGAAAGGTGGGGTCTGCCCGAAGAACTACCTTGGAACTATGAAAGACAGTATAAGGTGGATCAGAGCGGAAGGTACATAGATCACTTGTTTGCCTGAGGAAAGAGCAACCAATAGGACAGTCTTCCAGGAAAGTAAACGTAGGACAAACAAACGCTAAGGGGTCGAAAGGTGGTTTAACAAGCTGAGCTAGGACCAGGGATAAACTCCAGGCAGGAATGATGGGTTTAATTGGGGGATGTAGATGTAAAAGTCCCTTGAGGAAAGTTTTAGACAAACGGTGCAAAAAAACTGGCCATCAACATGGGATGATGAGATGGGCGGACAAATGAACCTTTAGTGAAGAGTAACTAAGTCCTGAAACCTGCAGGGACAATAGGTACTGTAGAATAGAGGAGATTGGAGCGATGTCAGGATTAATGTAATGAGATTGTGCATATGCGGAGAAAAGCTTCCATTTAAGAAGGTAAGAACGTCTAGTGGAAGGCTTCTTAGCGCTGAGGATAACATGCTGCACTTCTGGGGGCAGTGTTATGGACAGATCCTCCACACTGTGAGGCGTAGAATTTGAGGATTGTGATGCCAGACCTGACCTTGATGTTGAATGAGGTTGGGTACCATAGGGAGACGACGATAGAAGTGGCGCGACAGCTGAAGATGTCTCGTGAACCATGCTTGTCTTGGCCACCACAAAGTGATGAGAATGCAGTCTGTCTGATCTCGGACAATCTTGAGGACTGAGCATGTGATGAGTGGAAATAGAGGGAACAGATAATGGAGACCTCCCGTCCAAACGTTGAGAAATGCATAGTTGCTCCCCCTCACGTAGAAATGACAGCATTTGGTGTTGAGTCGTGTGGCAAAGACATCTATGCTGGGTCTCCTGAAGCAACGGAAGATGCGATGAAGATGTGCAGGACTGAGTGACCATTCATGATCGTCCAGTCGAAACTGGCTGAGAGAGTCCGCTAGAGTATTTTCCACTCCAGGTAGATGGATTGCAGTGAGGTAAATGTGCTTAATGCACCATTTCCACAGGGCAATGGAGAGATGGCAAAGCCAAACAGATCTCGTTCCCCTCTTCTGTTTATGTAGAAGATGGTTGCCATGTTGTCTGATGTGATTTGAACATGATGACCCGTTAGAGAAGGAAGGAAGGATTAAAGGGACCTGTGGACTGCTATTAGTTCCAAGCAGTTGATGTGGAATTTTCTCTCCGCAGGAGACCACAGACCCCTGACAGTCTTGTCCTCTAAGTGGGCTCCCCAACCCCACTTCGAGGCATCCATGGTGACATTTGCAGTAGGGGAAGGCAGGATGAAGGGCATCCCCTGAAGCAAGTTGGGCTGAAGGGTCCACCAGTGGAGAGATAGTAGGATCTCCTTGGGTGCGGTGAGAATCGTGGTTTGAGGTTGTCTGTGAGGATGGAAGCCGTGGACAAACCAGAGTTGCAGAGGCCTCATCCGAAGCCTGGCAAATCTGATAACGGATGTAGTTGCTGCCATGTATCCCAGAAGATGTTGAAACACGACAGCAGGTTGAGTTGGAGACTGAAGAATAGTAGTGGTAGTTGCCATGATTTGTACACTGCGCGAAAGAGGGAGGAAAACCATATGAAGGTGCGTGCAGAAGCGGACACCTATGAACTGTAAGTCCTGAGTAGGGGTAAGCTGTGACTTGGCAAGGTTCACACACAGACCTAAGGATACCAGAAGGGATAGTGTGACCTGAATGTCCCATTCGAACTGCTGAGGTGACTGAGCAGTCAGGAGCCAGTCGTCCAGGTACAGGAAGATGGTGATATCTCGGAGACGAAGATCTGCAGCCACCACTACCATACAGTTTGTGAAAATGCGAGGGGCCGTGGACAGTCCGAATGGGAGGGCCTGATATTGGAAGTGGTGGTGACCCATGGCAAATCTCAGGTATTTCCAGTGATGGGGCCTTATCGATATGTGGAAGTAGGCATCCTGAAGGTCCAGGGATGCCATCCAGGTGTTCTGCGGGATCAATGGCAGGATTGACTGAACAGAGATCATTCTGAATTTTTTGTAAATTATCTGATCGTTGAGTTTCCTGAGATCTAGAATTGGACGTCTGCCTCCGCCTCATTTTGGGACTAGTATCTGGAATAGAACCCCATCTTTTGGAGGTGGAGGAGAACGGGTTCTATGGCCCCTTTGCAAAGGAGATCTTGGATTGCTTCTCGAAGAAACGGGGACGGCGGTGTTAAAGTAAAATGGTGATGGTGAGGGGGCGAAATGAACTCTATGGAGTAACCTATCCAAATTATAGTAAGTACCCAGGCGTCTGTGGTGATCTTTTGCTAAGTCCTGAGGAACGGGGAAGCCTTGTGTGACTTAGAGAAAGCAGGAGAGGGAAGTCAAAGAGACTGCTTAGAGGGTGGCGTAGCCTTTTTGCCTGGTTGTGAGCATGGCTTTTGCTGGTAGGACGGTTTGATTTGGGGTCCCTTTCGACGCCAGTATTCTGACTGTTTAGGGGAACATTGGCGTTTCAGAAACGGCTGTTTCGGAGTGGTTGAAAGTTTGGGGCTGCTGTTGCTGGGTGACACCTAGGTGCTTAGCACGCTTACAGCCATCATCTACGGATGTGAGGACCTCATCCGTGAATGCGTGGAACAACCCTTGGCCATCAAACGGTAGGTCCTCTATCTTCTGTTTGATGTCAGTCTGGAGGTCGGTTGAGTGAAGCCATGCATGGCGTCGAAGTGCTACTGATGACGCAAAGACCCTGGAGGAGCAGGACACTGCATGCCAACGGTGTTGAACTGTTGTTTACTGACTCTGGAGAGTTCTGAAACCAATTGATGAGCCAGCTTTTGAGCAGCGTCTGGTAAAGTAGGAATTAGGGGCTTGAACTGGTTGGCAAGGTTGAAAACATAAGTCGAAAGGTAACCCAAATAACTGTTAATTTTCGAGTTGGTGGTAGCCAGGCCATAGATCTTCCGTGCTAGGGTGTCGAGTATACGCCCTTCCCGGTTCGGGGGAGCAGGGTGTCTAGAGGGTTTTGCCTTCGAAGCCGAGTGTAGATTATTGAGTTCGGAGCAGGGTGAGAGGAGAGAAACTTCGAATCCGGGGCATGGACTCTATAAAGAGAGTCAAACCTCCTCAGAGTTGGTGCGATGGAGGCCAGCTTGTCCCAGGCTTCCTTAAGTCCCTCAAGGTGGACAGGGAGCATTAGAAGTAAAGATCCAGCAGGCGGGTCGGATTGTACTAAGTCATGCACCACATCAGTGACTGCCGGGGTGTCAGAAGGTAAGGTGACATTGAGAGCCACAGCCATGGTGGAAATTAGGTTGAGATAGGCCTTAGAGCCATCGGGTGGAGAAAGGCGGTCCAGGCGAGGCGTGTCGGAGCCAGGGGAGGCTGGTCCAGGCGAGGCGTGTCGGAGCCAGGGGAGGCTGGAGAATTAGGGTGGTTGGAGCTGGAGGACCTAGAACTCACTGACTCTGAGTTGTCTGGAGGAAGCAGAGGCTGACCTGGAGTCAAAGGAGATGGCCGTTTGTTGGGATCTTTTGGTGGAGCTATGGGAGCCGAGAGCATGGTTGCAACTGGTGAGCGAGGGACCTGGATCAGAGTCGAAGGTGTTGTTGC
This sequence comes from Heteronotia binoei, assembly GCF_032191835.1. Taxonomy (NCBI): domain Eukaryota; kingdom Metazoa; phylum Chordata; class Lepidosauria; order Squamata; family Gekkonidae; genus Heteronotia; species Heteronotia binoei. The sequence goes on from NC_083223.1 coordinate 175,777,274, forward strand.
AATCGGTGAACGAGGAGCTCAGATCAGAGATCTAGGAGCCGGAGCCGAGGTGGAGGTCAAGGCCAAGGCTTGGAGCCAAGGAACATATGTAAGAGAAGCATGTCGACTCCTAGAGTGCCTGTACTCAGCGTAATCACGGTACCGAGAACGTTGAAACCTTTCATGTGAAGGAGATCTGGAGAAGTGTCTGTAAGCCCTCCAGTACCGAGGCGAAGGCAATCTCAAGGCAGAGGAATAGTTGTAGTGATAGTCATGGCGGAGTTCTGAGTGGATGGGAGAGCAAGAACGGTGGTGGGAAGATCCCTTTCATAGGAGAGAGGTGCCGTGTCGTCCCGATTCTAGAATTGAGTGGATGTCTCTCGATAAAGCTATGTTGAGACTTGGGTGGATGACTCATGAAGCTCTCTATACAGGGCAGAAACCCCCATGTCTCGATATGTGTTCGGTTCTCTATACAGAGGAGAAACCCATATATCTCGGAATGCGTTTGGATCCAAAAGATGCCTGGGGTCAGGTTCCAGGATATCCAGAGGCAGGGAGCCGTGGATCAATGGAGATTTGGAAGGGATCAGAATCACATCTGCGCTTCAAGTGAGTTTGGGCATCTCATTGATGACATCAGTGAGAGCTGCAAGTTCTACAGGTAGGAGTGTTGGGATGATACGCTGTGTCGAAGTTGAGGCCATCGGAGTCAAGGTGGAAGTCGAAGTCGAGGCCGTCGAAGCTGGAGGTGTCAGTAAAAGCCTTGCTGGTTTTGCATGTAGATTCCCAATGTTTTTGGGGAGCTGAAGCAGATGAATCTGAGCGATGGCTCGACTTCTTAGACTTGTGACTGGACTCGGAATGGTGGGAAGCAGCTTTGTCGGATTTATGCTTTCTTAGCGATATCACAGCGGCCGACGCAGCCGAATTTCCCTCTCGAGATGGGGGAGGCGGCGAATTGCTAGAAGTGGGCATAGCTGCGTCACTTTTTAGAAGTAGTTTTCCCTTCCATTCGCTCCGGACAGTAGAGGGAGGAAGGGGAAAGGAAAGAAAAGCGCAGAAATAAGGCTCCTTTTTTTTTTTAAACAGATATGGATGAAAAATAGACAAGAAGAAAAGAATACGATACCGAAGGGAACACGAAGAGAATGAGCTAAGGAGAGGAATGCAACAAGGAAGGTGTTGTCCGAGCGGCAGTTAGGAAGAAACTGAATGGGAGGGGCGCCTTCCGCTCGCACCAGGCATGCGCAGTCAGTGCCTGCTCTCCACGGTGAGCCAGAAAGCACACTAAAAATAACGCTCAAGTGAGCTTTTGGAGTCTCCAAGGTTAGGAACTGTTGCCGAAGGCAAGACCCATGTGTGGTACTGCACAGAGACCACGATGAAGATCAGTCCGATGCTGCAAAGAACAATACTACATTGGAACGTGCAATGTATGATCTGTGAATCAAGGTAAGCTGGATGTAGTCAAACAAGAGATGGTAAGATTGAACATCGACATCTTGGCAATCAGCGAACTAAATGGACGTGAATGGGTGAATTTAACTCAGAGGATCATTACATCTATTACTGTGGGCAAGAGTGCCGTAGAAGAAATGGTGTGGCCTTTATAGTTAACAAGAGAGTGAGGAAGGCAGTAAGGGGATACAATCTCAAAAATGATAGAATGATCTTGGTTCATATCCAAGGCAAACCGTTCAACATCACAGTAATCCAAGTCTATGCCCCAACCACTGATGCAGAAGAGGCTGAAGTGAACCAGTTCTATGAAGATCTACAACACCTTCTAGAATTATCACCAAAAAAAGATGTCCTCATCATCATAGGGGACTGGAATGCCAAAGTAGGAAGGCAAAAGGTAACTGGAACAACTGACAAGTTTGCCTCTGGAGAACAAAATGAAGCCGGGCAAAGGCTAATAGAGTTTTGTCAAGAGAATAAGCTGGTCATAGCGAACACCCTCTTCCAACAACCTAAAAGGCGACTCTACACGTGGACATCACCTGATGGGCAACACAGAAATCAGATTGATTACATACTCTGCAGTCAAAGATGGAGAAGCTCCTTACAGTCAGCAAAAACAAGACCTGGAGCTGACTGCGGCTCAGATCATGAGCTAGTCATTGCAAAATTCAGGCTTAAACTGAAGAAAACTGGGGAAGCCATTAGGCCATTCAGGTTTGACCTTGATCACATCCCTTATGAATATACAGTGGAGGTGAAGAATAGGTTTAAGGAACTAGAGTTGATAGACAGAGTGATGGAAGAACTATGGACGGAGGTTCCTGACATTGTACAGAAGGCAGCAATCAGTACCATCCCAAAGAAAAAAAAAATGCAAGAAAGCAAAGTGGCTGTCTGATGAGGCTTTACAAATAGCTGAGGAAAGTAGAAAAGCAAAAGGCAAAGGTGAAAAGGAAAAAGTCACCCAACTGAACACAGATATTCAGAGAACAGCAAGGAGAGAAAAGGAGGCCTTCCTGAAGGAACAGTGCAAAGCAATAGAGGAAAATAATATAATGGGAAGGACAAGAGGTCTCTTCAAGAAAATTGGAGAAATCAAGGGAACGTTTCATGCAAAGATGGCTATGATAAAGGACAAAAACGATAAGAACCTAACAGAAGCAGAAGAGATCAGGAAGAGGTGGCAAGAATACACAGAAGAATTATACAAGAAGGATCTCAATGTCCTTGACAACCATGACAGTGAAATCACTGACCTTGAGCCAGACATCCTGGAGTGTGAAGTCAAATGACCCTCAGAAAGCATTACTAAGCGAGCGGAGATGATGGTATCCCAGTTGAGCTATTCAAAGTCCTAAAAGATGATGCTGTTACACACATTATGTCAACAAATCTAGAAAATGCAACAGTGGCCAGAGGATTGGAAAAGATCAGTTTATATTCCAATCCCAAAGAAGGGTGATGCCAAAGAATGTTCAAACTATCGCACCATTGCACTCATTTCACATGCCAGCAACATCATGGTAAAGATCCTACAAGCTAGGCTTCAGCAGTATGTCGATCGGGAACTACCAGAAATTCAAGCTGGGATTCAAAGAGGTCGAGGAACGAGAGATCAAATTGCCAACATTCACTGGATTATGGAGAAAGCACAGGAGTATCAGAAAAATGTCTATTTCTGTTTCATTGACTACGCTAAAGCCTTTGATTGTGTGGATCACAACAAACTGTGGCAAGTCCTTAAAGAGATGGGAATACCAGACCACCTCACGTGTCTCCTGAGAAACCTGTATAAGGATCAAGAAGCAACAGTCAGAACGCGATATGGAACAACTGATTGGTTTAGAATAGGAAAAGGAGTTCGACAAGAATGTATATTGTCACCCTGCTTATTTAATTTATATGCAGAGCACATCATGCGGAATGCTGGATGAAGCACAAGCTAGAATTAAGATTGCTGGGAAAAATATCAACAACCTCAGATATGCAGATACCACTCTAATGGCAGAAAGTGAGGAGGACCTAAAGAACCTCTTGTTGATGGTGAAAGAGGAGAGCACAAAAGTAGGCTTGAAACTCAACATCAAAAAAACTAAGATCATGGCATCCGGTCCCAACACATGGCATCACATGGCATCCGGTCCCATCACACCTTGGCAAATAGAAGGGGAAGACATGGAAGCAGTGACAGACTTCACATTTCTAAGATCCAAGATCACTGCAGATGGTGACTGTAGCCATGAAATTAAAAGACGTTTGCTCCTTGGGATGACAGCTATGGCAAACCTGGGCAGTATAATAAAAAGTAGAGACATCAGACTGCCAACAAAAGTCCGTATAATCAAAGCGATGGTATTCCCAGTAGTAATGTATGCTGTGAGAGCTGGACCATAAGGAAGGCCGAGCGCAAAAGAATAGATGCTTTTGAGCTGTGGTGCTGGAGAAGAATCTTGAGAGTCCCTTGGACTGCCAGAAGATCAAATCAGTCAGTCCTAAGGGAAATCAACCCAGACTGTTCCCTGGAAGGTCAGATGCTGAAGCTGAAGCTCAAATACTTTGGCCACCAAATAAGAAGGGAGCACTCCTGGAGAAGATCCTGATGCTGGGAAAGACAGAAGGCAAAAGAAGAAGGGGACGGCAAAAGATGAGATGGCTGAACAGCGTTACTGATGTAACAAACACGAATTTGAGCAGAGTTCAGAGGATGGTGGAAGACTGGAAGGCCTGGCATGACTTTGTCCATGGGGTCGCAAACAGTCGGACTCAACTGTGCGACTGAACAACAAAAAATTATAAACAATAATAGTTGTTTATAATTATAACAGAACAACAAAAAATGAAATCAGGTCCCCATACTTACAATGATGGTATCAGATGTCTTCATTCCATGCAGCAAGATGGCCACCAGTGTGAAGACCAGCATGAGAGGACCATAAAGTTCACCAGCTATCTTCTGTAAAAGGAGAAATGGTGGTGATTGATCAATGTTGCAGAAACCAGCTGCATCACACTGATTACAGAGTGTCCAAGCCTTCACTCAAACTGTAGGTCATTTATTTCAAAAGAACTATTATGCTACTTTATAAGAAGCAAGAATTGTTTGTCCCTTTTCAGCAAATGGCTTTAAGGCTGCTTTATTGATGGAAAGTGGTACGTATAAAGGCTGCTGTACACAGTAGATGAGAGGGGTTTATTTCACAAATGATCACAGAGCTGGAATTTCTGATTTCTCAAGTACTCATTTGCTCAGCACAAGTACCAACACTAGCAGCTATGCTGGCTTTCTACTAGCACATTGTGAAATCACTGCAAAGTCAAGATAGGCCATCAGGGAACAGCAAAAGAAAGCAAGGAGGGGAGTGGAGGGCTGTCAAGAGGGAGGTTGCTGACACTTGCAGCCCATTGTATTGATGGGCTTTTTTGCAAAGTATAAATGCAGGAAGAGGTTGGAACACTCATGGCAGCAAAACTGCCATACACCTTCTGCTCCATTACGTTTAGAATGGTGGAAGCAGCTTTCTGTCCAAGTGATTCATCATCAGGAAAGCATCAGTGTGCATCCATGATGAGATATAGATAGGGTATCAGCTCTGTAGTTACATTTCTATATACATGGGAAAAATGAAGCAGAGCATAAGCCTGCAAACCAGCTAATTTGGAGTTTAGAAGCTTCCTGTTCTTAGAATATGTGATAGTAACCCTAAAACCTGCTCAAGAGAGCCACCTAGAACATCTGGGATCTTGGTCACCTGGGGTTACATTAGAACAGGAGTCCCTAAACCTTTTTGAGCCCGGGGACATCTTTGGAATTCTGACACAGGGCGGTGGGTGCAAACACAACATGGCTACTGCAGGACACGGAACTACAAAACCAGAAATCTGATGCGTAAGGGAAAAGGGGAGTAATTTTACAAATACACTTGGAAAGAGGAATAAGAGAATAAAACCAACACTGTGGTGGCAGCTGCCACTGAAATAACATTTTAATCTACCCAGCCAATAGGCTCTCTAGATGCCCATCAGAAGTCCTGCTGGCCAAATGCTCCACCTAACTCCACCCACTTTCTAAAAACACTTGGTGGGCACCTCAAAAGGTTTTGGTGGATACCATAGCATTCACAGGCACCATGTTGGAAACTCCTGGATTAGAATGACCCATTGAGTTCCATTCCATATTGGATCATCGTGCCGGACTTATACTTTTTGGATGATGGAAAATCTGGACTGGGCCAGACCACCTATTTGTCCTGGAAATTCAGAGTGATTACCAGATGCTTGATGGAGGTGGAACTATATTTTACATGGCTCTGAGCAGTAGCAGAATCCTCTGACATTAGAGATGGTGCACTTCATACTATCTGTTACATCAGCTCATTAGAAAGGAGCCTGGCTTAGATCCACTTCCATTGACTGTAAATATCCAGACATCTAGGATTTTCCCTTATCTTCAGTGTTTAGGAAAACTGAGTCCACCAACCAGAGGAGGTTGAGTAGGGCTCAAGGACTTCTCTGACTCCTTGTTAGTGATAGCAACTCTGCACATGCTCTGAGGAACCTGCTACAGCCTAGGTAATGTTAAGCTTAGTTCAAGTACACTGCTTTTTATTTGGCCATTTCTGTATTGTGTGCTCTTTGCCTTTTCCCTGTATTTTTGTTTTTGCCTTTTGTTTAGCACATTTTAAATCCACCCACTCTTTTCTTTTCCCTCTTTTATAATAAACCTTTCTATAAAGATTTGCTTAGCTTCATTTGGTACAATTTACTTCTCTGGGATATTTCTCTGAATCTCTTCCTCATGTGCTAGACTGCGTAGGTGCTACAGAGTTGGTTATAAGGTACTGTCTAGAGGTTCTACTCTGTCACTTTGTTAATTGCTCTAGTATTCCACTCAGTGGGTCAGATGTTTTCAAAAGGTATTGAGTGGTGGCAGCTGCTTACTAGGGTGCTTTTCAGGGAACTCTTGGTCTAAGGGAGCTTCCTAGCAAAGAAGGCACCATTCCCTCCTTTCCTACCATAACAAGATACACCAGTTCTAACATAATATTAAACCCAAGATTCAGCAACTTACCTGGGGAAAATTAATCATCTTCATAGGAATCATGGACTCCAGCAACCTGAATAAGAACAAGGCATGTAGATGAATGTTAATGGCTCCAAATAAAGGTCAGATTTCTGAAATCTGTTCATTTTGAAAAAGTCTGCAGGTCTGCCAGGCCAAGAGACAGGACTTCGAGCTTAAAAAGTACATAAGCAAACAAAACTTACCTTCTGCTAGACCTGATACTACAGAGTAAAAATCTAGGCACCACATTTCTATTCTGTAACTAATGCACAGCCACAGTAAGCTGGAAATAATGCCTTGAAGACAGAAGGGAACATGCCCTAACTCTTATCTTGTTTACTCCATGGGGATAAATGATCATGAGAAGTAAAATTCCATGTCATTTGTTTGCTGTTCATGCAGTTGTCAAGCAGGAGTCAGAAAGGCTTAAGAGCAATGACCAGCAATTTGTGTCTTGGGATCATCAGTACTGTATGTGATAGATACAGACAGGACAGACAATGTTAAGGAATCTGCTCAAGCAATCATCATCACATGGAGTTTCACTTGCAATAGCACCAAAAGAATGAAAATTAAATGACACAATCAACTTCAGCAGTGAAAGTACAACTAAAATCTTTTATTGCTTCCCCAAACTGCCTCATAAAAAGCCAGCAAGCAGCCAGAACACTTTTGTGGTGCTTCTGTCTATCACACAAAGACTACTTAAAGGCAGCTTATTATTTTTAATAACAGAAAAATGCCTGATGGCAGGTAATGAAATTCTGGAGTGGGCTACACCTCTGCTATTAAGAGAGCTTCATTTATAAAGGGCAATCTTATGTAAGCCTCTGACAGATCAGATGGAATTGAGGTGAGAGGGACAATCGCTTGTATTTCCTAGCACCACCAAGTTTGTTTACCTGTTCCGAACTTGCAATGGCTCAACATCAAAGTAGGGCCTGAGAATATCAATGTTAGCATACAAATTGAAGGCCTTCGAGGCTTGTCTCTTTCCAGCCTGCCACATCTAGGAGAAAGAAAAAGAGAAACACACCCAACTGAAAGCTTCTTTCTTAATTCGACAGAAGCCTAATTAACTGAATTGTTATAAAGGGCTGATTACCTTCTCCACAAAGATTAATAAAGCAGGGCTGATCATGTCCCTTTGCCCAACCCACTCATCACTTCTGCAGTTGTAGGCAGGAAAATTATGTTATTACAAAAATCCAGACACAGCCAGAAATTGGCAACATACTTCACTATCTCTGCATGTACACTGCTCCTGGCAGTGCAAAGGGCACTGTCCCATTGCTAATCTTCTGAGGCACAAATGCTGAAGACGCCTGTTTGCAGATCATGCACCCAGCTCACGACTCTCTCACCCCAAAGCCAAATCAGAGACTAATTTTGACAGCATGGGCTAATTTTGCTTTTGGGGAGCAAGTGGAGCTAGATCTAAACCACCAAAAGAGTATTCAGAAAATACAACTGGTTCAAAACTGAGTAGCAAGTTTCATAGTTTACATTCACTACAGTGATCACATCTCAGCAGTGCTTGAAGAACCACACTAGCTGCCAACTAGTTTCAAGGCACAATTCATTATGCTGTTTTTACTTTTAAAGCCACATACAGTTTGGGACCAGGGCACCTCAACAATCACCTATTGCCTAACGAACCTGCCAATAAGTTCAGATCATCAGAAGCCCTGCTCTAGGAGCCCCTACTTTCAAAAGTGAGATGTGTGGCTACCAGTAATGGAATTTATAATGTGTCTTTAGAACACCTTCCAAAGAGAGCCAGTTTGGTGTAGTGATTAAGCACAGACTCTAATCTAGGACAATCGGGTTTGATTCCCCACTCCTCCACATGCAGCGTGACCTTGGGTCAATCACAGTTTTTGAAAGAGCTGCTCTCTCAAGAGCAGTTCTCAAAAGAGCTCTCTCAGCCCCACCTACCTCACAGGATGTCTGCTGTGGGGGGAGAGGAGACTGTAAACTGCTCTGAGGCTCCAAGTCAAGGATCCAATCTCCTCCTCCTCTTCTTCTTGGCAGCTTGCCAGGTACCAAATTTAGTAAATTTTAAGTGTGCAACAGAAACAATCTTATTTCCTAGAGCATTTGTCAATTGTTGATAAGTTGTTTTAGTTTTTCTGGCACCTTTTAAAGCCAACTGTCATTTGTTCTTTGACGACTGGTGCATGTGGTTTTTCTGTTGTATTAGTCACAGCTTTACTGTGAATAACTAATTTATGTAAACTCTTTAATATTAATTGTACATGCTGCTGCTTATCTGTTTTAGTTGTTTGTATTTATTTTCATACTGCTTTTAAAAATCATTTTAAGTAGATTTGAACGATATTTTAATGGTTAGTATTAAATACTTTTAAAATAGTTAAAATAAATCAATCTACTCCTAAGCAGTGAGTTTTTCAGAAACATAGTACTGGCCAGGGCTTTCGTTGTAGGAAAATCCAACAAGAACTCATTTGCATATTAGGACACACCCACTGACATCACTGTTGTTTTACACGGGGCTTTTTGTAGAAAAAGCCCAGCAAGGATTCATTTGCATTTTAGGCCACACCCCCTGATGCCAAGCCGGCCAGAACTGCGTTCCTGTGTGTTCCCGCTCAAAAAAAGCCCTGGTACTGGCTAACAAGTCAGTCCTATGCATGCTTATTTGAGAGTAAGCTTCACTTAATATAGGGGGGGCTTACTTCTGAGTAAGTCTGGAAAAGACTGCACTGTAAGCCTGTTAAAGTCAGAGGTCTGCATACATTATATAGATTACAAACTGTCTATTGAAGGAAAACAGGTAGGAGCACAAAATGGAAGGAACACAAAATCCCCAGAGGATTATAATTACACTGAAGATGTAAAAACCAGCTCTCTGCTGGTTAGAACTCAAATAGCCAAATCAGAAGAGCTAAAACAAGCCAATCAGAGCTCCAATTACCTGATCTGCAACTTGCCGACCCAATTGTCCCTTAAAACCCTTCATTCCCAAGAATTCGCCATCTTCCTCATCTGCAGCAGCTGCCTCTGCATCCACTTCTTCTTCCTTCATGCGTTGGTGCATTTCACCCATGTCTTCAAAACTGGAACCAGATGTGTCATCCATGTTTTCCATATCAATCACAGCAGAGCCTCCACCCTGAACAACAGAAAAATTAAAGATGGATTGCATCTCTAGCTAAGGTGCAACAAGGGCATTCATAACAGCTAGAGGAAAACAGAAATGTGCTCCTCTTACCAGATCCTGCCAAATAGAAGCAGATACAAAAGGTAATTGGAACAAACTAAGTACCATTTCTAAATGTCATCCTCAATCATTTATGCAGGTGAGATTCACTATCCTGCATATCAATAGGCAGTATCTGTTGATGTAAAACTTACCTGTTTCCATTTATTTCTCCAGGTATTCCCATCTCTTCAAATCTTATTGAATGGCCCAAGAGAACACCAGTGCAGAATGTTACTCTCTTTGTAACACACAGAAGTAATTAAGCGTAGAATGACTAAGAACTCCAGATAGATCAAGATGAGTAGAGAGTGTTAGTCTGTCTGTGGCAGTAGAAAAGAGTAAGAGTCCAGTAGCACCTTAAAGTCTAACAAAGATTTGTGGTAGGGTATGAGCTTTTGTGAGTCACTCACTGCTCACCTCTTACTCTTTTCTGGGAGCTCCAGACTAAGGCTGCAAGCAGCTCTTACAAAATGTACCAGTCACAACAAAAAGGAGGCAAAGGAGGCCAAAGGAGGCAAAATTACAGAGTACACGGGCACAGGCCTTCTCTGTTATAGCCCCGTGCCTTTGGAATCAACTTCCGGAGGAGGTACGGGCCCTGCGGAATTTGGACCAATTCCGCAGGGCCTGTAAGACCATCCTTTTCAAACAGGCTTTTGTAGACGTTGATAGGATGGCTGTTTAATCCACCAACGATTTATCTAGTGACCCCTGCCATAATATAAGTGTTCAGAATAGCATCAGGAAGATCACCGCCGTTTAAACTATGGGATGACCTAGACATTTGGAACTGGTTTTAGATTGTTGTTTTAAATTAATGTATAATTTAAATGTTGTTTTAAATCACCTTATATTGAATATTGTATAATTTTATTGAACTGTTGTTAGCCGCCCTGAGCCTGCCTAGGCGGGGAGGGCGGGATATAAATAAAATTTATTATTATTATTATTATTATTATTAAAATTGAGGAGACTCTGCTAGAAGTCACGGAAACAGATCTGCGTTTTTGAGAAAACAGTGCACAACAGATCACACCAGGGCTGGAGATATTGCATTATCCTAAAGAAGAACAGGCAAATAGAAACTGTACTCCCATCTGCCACTGTTCTGCTGCATACTGACTGTCCTTTGTAGAACAGCTCTTAATGTAACAATAGCAATGTGGTGGGGGAAGTTCTCAAAAGTTGAACACCATCAACTTATTATACTGTGAAAGATAATCATCACAAGCAGACCCACACAAATCACTTTGCCTTTTGAGCTCATTAACTTATCAAACCAGTCACTTCTCAGCGGGGATTGTTTTGTAGAAAAATAGGTGGTGGAGTGCATCCAGGGATTGTTATGCAGCTGCACCTACTATTCAATGGACAAGGAGGTGGAACTCTCAGAAGGAGGAGGAGGAACTCTCAGAAAGGTTCAGGAGCTGTGCTCCTGTGAGCTCCCATTGAATCCGAGACCTGCTTCTCAGCCATGCTCAAATAGGAGCATATATTAGAGAATTTAGTACCTCTCATGTAGTATATTCTCAACACACAGGAAATTCATTTGTTCTTTCAGTTCCCTTGGGTTTAAAGGGAAGCACTAACTATATACTGTATTCAAATTGCAGCAACCATTACACTGAATGAGATTTATACTAAACCTTTATTGAATTATAGCTGATGTTTTTTTCTTGTACTTCTCTGGTTCACCATGATTCCCTAGATTTATCGCTTTCTCTTATCATCTTTGGCAGATCAGGCAATTGGTTCCATATCTCTTCACCCAGGACCTGGCTATACGTAATGGTCACTTCCAGGTTAGATTACTGTAACTCACTCTATGCAGGCTTGTCCTCGAGCATGAACCAGAAACTCCAACTGGTGCAAAAGGCAGTGGCTCATCTACTGACAGCAACCAACTGGTGCAAAAGGCAGTGGCTCATCTACTGACAGCAACTATGTGGCCGTGTATTCAGCCAGTGCCCTGCCAGTTGCACTGGCTATTGTTAGCCAAAATGCCCTCAAAACGAGGTTGGGGAATTAGTTAGGTGGGCACCTGGCTCACTAGGAATCTTTTTACCAATTTATACCAGGCTCAACCATCCAGAGGGTAATTGCTCAATAAAAGGACTCTAATTTAATAAAAACCAATTGTAATTTATTTAGAATAATAGTTCTTCCACACAAGATAAAAATACAAAACAATCACACATTCACACAGGCCTAAGAAACACAGATAGATTGATAGGGGAACATATAAGAATAAACAGACAGGGTGATATTTACCATCGTAGTCTTCGAGGAAGGTTCCAATGGCAACATCAGAGGACAGGGGAAATGGACCCAAAACTGTGGCCAGAATTGGGGATGGATCTATGCAGCTGATTATGGGTTGCTGATAGAAGCAGACATGAGTGGAGTTGGGTCAGAGGTTATAAGGCCTCACCTCAGCCCTTAGGGGATGGGAGGCAACGGGGAGGAGGAATGGGAGGCTCTGTGATGACCATGAAGGCTGGACATTAGCAGAGCCAATGGTGAGTCTTTTGGTGACACCCAATTGGGTGTTTGGTTTGACCAATGAACTTCACCTTCATCCTGGGCAACCTGGAAACTTCCAGGTTGCGACAGGGCCTGAAGCGGCTCCAGGAGTGTCAGTATGGAAATGGCTAGGTACTTGGGATTAAGTGGGCTTATCTGGGAAGGTGACAATAGGGAATCAAACATTGACCTAGGTATCCCCAGTGTAAACAAAAGGACTTGGATGAGACAGGAGATGTTCTTCCTCTTTTCTCATTGTCTTCTGGGCAAGAGTTATTGTTTAGGGTATTGCTAGGCAATCAGGACTAACAGTTGAGCTATTAATCCATTCATGGAGCAAATGGGTTGCTTGCGGGCTAAGGGTGACTCAGGGTGTGTACGTGAGCTTCTCACTATGAAGGAATGAAGTCCAGCCTGGCAGGAAGATGGCTACAAGTGGTGTTAGCAAGACACAGTGGATTCCATGCTCAGCGCTTCAACACCGGTTGCCTGGAAAGCTCCGTGGCGGCGCAGCTTCTTCCCCACCATGGCGGACCCACGCAGTGACGGGGAAACGTCCGTGCACGTTGGCAAGCACTCTATACCGGTTTAGAATGCCTACACACTTAGGCTGTTTACACACATGAGTCCCTTTTAGTCCCTGGTTCATGAAAACAGGCTAGAAACTGCTTGCCTGTACAGTTCATGGTGGTGTGGCTTCTGCCACTGCAGTGGCCAAGACTGGGCACACAAGGAGTAGCTGGCAGCTCATTTGTAGAATGCTGCTGCAAAGCTGAGGCTGATAGTATCCACATAAGCCTTAGAAACTGTAAGCAAAGTCCACTTCTTAGAGCAGATGTGTGAGAGTCAAAACTCCAGGCACCCTGGCAACCATACTGGTGATCACGATGTCCATATGTATGAAAAGTAGGGGGCTTTTTCCTCATAATTTGAATTACCAGATCTGCTTCAGGGTGCTAGTATTAACCCTTAAAGCCCTGAGTGGCCTGGGACCAGCATATCTAAGGGACCATCTCTCCCCATATACCCCCCGAAGAGCCTTGCACTCTGATGATCAACATCTAGAAGAAGAAGAAGAAGACTGCAGATTTATACCCCGCCCTTCTCTCTGAATCAAAGACTCAGAGCGGCTTACAATCTCCTATATCTTCTCCCCCCACAACAGACACCCTGTGAGGTGGGTGGGGCTGAGAGGGCTCTCACAGCAGCTGCCCTTTCAAGGACAACTCATGCGATAGCTATGGCTGACCCAAGGCCATTCCAGCAGGTGCAAGTGGAGGAGTGGGGAATCAAACCCGGTTCTCCCAGATAAGAGTCCGTGCACTTAACCACTACACCAAACTGGCTTATCCCTGGTCCAAAGGATGTCCATTTAGCCTCAACTAGGGCCAAGACCTTTTCTGCCTTAGCCCCTACCTGGTGGAGCATGCCTCCACCTGAGATCAGGGCCTTGCAGAACTTACTGCAGTTCTGCAAGGCCTGTAAAATGGAACTATTCCACCAGACTTTTGGTTGAAGTGGTGGACACCAAATCTGGCCTCCCTGCATAGTAGCTTCCTTGATCATTTGCCCCCATGAGAAGTCATAATATGATACGAGTTGATGACTCCTGTTACCATCTGTCCAGCATATGGGGGGGGGGGGGGGGAATTCCAAACTGTTCTATTTATTTTGCAATCTTTTAAATGTTAATTATTTTAGTTGTTTTAATGACTATGTGTTAACAGGTTTTTAATGTCTATATAACTATATTACCTGCCCTGAGCCCACTTTGGGAAGGGCAGGATATAAATGTAATAAACAAATAAATATTACAAATCATACAAAAACATATGTATTTATTATGAATTAGTTTAAAAATACTTATAGGCTCAAATATACCCTCAATAAGAATTTCAAATAGTACAATATGCACAAAAAGGACCTTATGCAACCCTAAAACAGATGTGTTTTGGCCTACTGGCTTTCTTCAGTGGTCAATTATAAATGCTACACATAGGTTTAATTATTGCAATACTAATATTAACTAATGTAGGACCAAGTGAAAATTATGTTCTGATAAATATCAGTGTCTCAATGCAAATATGTACAATATAGGCCTCATATGACCTTGTGTTCAAATCATATAACCAAAATGGCATTTCAATAATGTATGCTCCTATACTGGTCCAGGAGATTCAATTCCAAAAGCAATATGGAACCTGTGTAATGAAACTATGTGTAGACATATGGCCTGAAATATGTTGGTAGTGGGGCCAGAAAAACACACTTTTCTCCAGCTGTGTAACACCAAGTCCATCCTCTAGAGAAAAAGGCCCAGCAACGACTATACTACTTAAGACTCTTAAGATCACTACAACTGTCAGGGAGTCTGCTGGTTGCCTTTTATCGTAGTTCCATTGAGAGCATTTTATCTTATTGCCTCTGCGCGTGGTTTGGGAGCTGCACGGAAGCAGAGAGAAGGGTGCTCCAAAGAGTGACGAGAAGAGCACAAAAGATTTGTGGATGTTCTCTCCCCTCATTGGTGGATCTGTATAATATGGCATGTAAAAGGAAGATACAAATGATCCTAAGGGACCATACACATCTGGGCCATTTGCTTTTTGAGATCTTACCGTCAGGTAGACGATATAGAGTGTTGAAGGCTAGGACAAACAGATTTAAGGACAGTTTCTATCCAAGTGCTGTGGTTAGGTTAAATGCAGGGTTATGAAGGATTATCTGTTTTAGATGTATTTAATGGTTTAAATGGTTTTAATGGTTTTATGAATGTTTAATGGTTTTATGAATGTTTATTTAATGGTTTAAATGGTTTTAATGGTTTTATGAATGTTTATCCGTTTTAGATGTATTTAAATGGTTTTAATGGTTTAAATGGTTTAATGGTTTCAGATGTATTTAAATGGTTTATGAATATGTGTGTTTGATGTGTTGGTATGTTTGTGGAAGAGCACCTCATTTCGTTGCTCTCTTTTTGTTGAGAACAATGACAATAAATTCATCTATCATCTATCTATCTCAACTTTGCAAAATTATTTTGCAAATCAGAAAGTGGGCCTAGCATCCATGACTAAGGCCCAGGTGAGGGAGGGCAAGATGGATGCCCTGAAAGAGCTAGTCCCCTCAGATTTCTCAGTCCTCCATCAGTCTCAGACAAAAGCGGAGCATAGGTTGCAAGAGTACAAGCTGCAGACCAAGACAAGCAGATGTTGTGGCACACCTATTTCATTTAAAAATATACATAGCTTTTCATGATCCACTCAATCAAAAGCTTTGCTGTAATCCGTTAAACAAACGCTCATTTTCTTTTGAAACTCTCTCGTATGCTCCATTAACAAATGTAAATTTGCAATATGATCTTGAATACCTCTTCCTTTTCCGAATCCAGCTTGATCATCAGGCATTTCTCCTTCCATATATGGTAATAGTCTTTGTTGTAAGATTTTGAGCATTACTTTATTCATGTGAGAAATTAATGCGATGATCTGATAGTTGCTGCAGTCTTTGACATCCCCTTGTTCGGAATTAGAATGTAGATTGAGCATTTCATGCCTGTGGGCCATTGTTTTGTTTTCTACATTTGTTGGCATATTCTTGTTAAGATTTTGATGGACTCTGTTTCTGTGGCTGGAAATAGCTCTATTGATATCCCACCTACTTCTGGTGATCTTCTTCTCCCAACTGCTTTGAGTGCAACTTTCACTTTCTAAAAATGAAAATGATTCTTCAAAAGTTTCTTTTTGGGAGGAATTTGTCATCCTTTCATCTCTTCCATATAGTTCTTCAGTGTATTGTTTCCATCTTTTCCTGATTTTGTCTTTCCATGGACTGTGGAAACTCTGTAGTCTGACAGTGCCATCCTAGGTAAAGTTACGCCCTTCTAAATCAGTTGAAATCAATGGGTTTAGATGGGTGTTTGGGATTACATTGCAAGTCATCATACTGGTGGCACTGTGGAGAACACCTTTTACTTCTGAACCAAAAAATGGAAGAATTACCTAAACCCTAAGGTAAAACTCAATAAGTCTTTTTTCAAAAGTCTTAGGAACGCTGGACTAGGGTCTGGAAGATCCAGGTTTGAATTCCCACTGCCATGGTTGCAGGTTGACCTTGGGCCAACTGCACACTATCAGCCTAAGCTATTTCATCAGGGTTGTTGTGAAGATAAAACTGAAAGGTGGAGAAAGCTGTAAGCCACTTTGGGTCCTGATTGCAACCCGCACAATTAGAGAAAGCAGTTTACACCACAGTCCTACAAAGAATTATGCATAGGACTTCACTGTTTGTTAAATGAATAGATACACTACTGGATAGAATACAGTTGTCCACAGCAAGATGCTGGATGTGCTGAGGAGAAAATGGAAGCAATTGGAGGAGGGCATGTTGGGCAAGAACTAGCAACTTTAAGCTCTTTTTTAAAACTATCATTTCACATAGAACCCTATGAAATGGAGTTTTGGAGCACTGACAAGTTCCGTCTTTTGGAGAACTATAATAGAAGAAATGACAGGGTGAAACTATAGTATCAAAACATTTATTACAGGAAAAATATATGTGATAGGAAAAACCTTGTGGCCCTACTTCTGAGTAGACTCCACTTCTAAATCTAAGATGAAAAATATAAATGTGCCCACAGGCACTTTAATATTTCAAAGCTTCTACCTTTAAACAGACTGCAAAATGAAACACAAGAGTGCACGCAGGCACTTTGACATAACCTCTTTTCCCAAACAGTCTGTACTAAAATGAATTCAAACAGTCTGCAAAAAAATAAATCAGGGTGTACACAGGCACCTTTAAAGTGCACACAGGCACTTTTTAAAGGTTAAGAGTCTGCTTTTGACTCATAAACCAAAATCATGAGAAAATAGTCTGTAATGAATTCTTTCATCCAGACTGCACACAGGTACTTTAACAAACAAATTATCCCACTTCACAGTCTTGCACGTTCAATCAACTATTGTTTAAATGAGGTGTTAGGATAAAGAATAAGAACCCACTCTGTCTTTACAAAGAATGAGCCTTGTGAGGAAGAGACAGGATTTTTGGATTCCACTTCAGTCTTGAAAAAGGCAATGAAATGTTTGCCACCGGCTAACATGGACTGGCTTTACATGGATGAACTTAATCTTTATCCTTTAATTTTGGTTTATTTTTTTCAGCCAGAAAAGGCCATCTGGCAATGCAGGGAAGAAATGGCAATAGGGGTGGGGGGCTGAGGCAAAGAAATCATGCTGACGTGGTTGGGGTTTAAAAATGCACACCTTCCCATCCACCAAAAACGGTATTAAACCAGATGTTGAAAAGGTCAGAGGAAAGAAGGGGAAAACCAAGAAATGTTTAGTTAGGATGTTGTCCTGGAGGGGTGGCACCGCCCCACACTCACCTGCTCCAGAGGGACTTTTGGGATGAACAGAGGGGAGTCAAATGATAGACAGCCTCACCTGGGCACCATTGAATCAGGCAATCTGACTAAAGACTGTGGAGAAAGGAACAGTGACTATTCTACTTCTTGCTTGATAACTACTCCTAAAAACTACTAAAGATCTTCTCCACCAAGTGCAATGGAAAGAGCCGAACTTTTATTATTAAAAGACAGTCTGAAGACATTCTAGCAAAACCACTGTCATGGCAATGCAAGTTTTAAAACATGAACAGTCTCAGAAAAAAAAATAAGCCAAGTATCAATTACAGCCTTATGCATTTTCCATAACACACACATGGCTAGCCCAATATCATCAGATATCAGAAGCTAAGTAGTGTTGGTCCTGGGTAGTACTTGGATGGGATACCACCAAGGAAGTCCTGGATTGCTATGCAATGGCAAGCTATCATTGAATGTCTCATCTTAAAATTACTATAGGTTGCCATAAGTCAGCTACAACTTGATGGCAAAACAACAACAATAAAAAATGCAGTCCATTGAAATGTTTCAGTATGCAGATGACACCCAGCTCTATCTGTTGATGGGTGGCCGGTCCGACTCCTCCCCAGAAGATCTGTCCATGGCACTTCATGCTGTGGCAGGGTAGCTCAGGCAGAGTTGACTGAAAATTAATCTGCCGAAGACGGAGGTCCTGTACTTAAGTTGTGGCAGTCCAGGATCCAAGGTCCTATTACAGACTTTCAATAGGGCGCCACTTACACCGGCGCCAAAGGTTAAAAGCTTAGGGGTACTCCTGGATCCCTCTTTAACTATGGAGGCCCATGTGGCAGCCACTGCCAGATCAGCCTTTTATCATCTTCGGCTAGTAAGGCAGTTGGTCCCCTACCTTCAACGCAACGACTTAGCGACAGTGATCCACGCCACGGTCACCTCAAGATTGGATTACTGCAATGCCCTCTACATGGGGTTGCCCTTGTCTCAAACTTGGAAGCGCCAATTAGTGCAGAATGCTGCAGCCAGGTTGTTAACGGGTCTTCCCCTATGGGAGCACATCCAACCTGTGCTGAAAGCGCTGCACTGGTTGCCCATTGCATACCAGGTTCGTTTCAAGGTGCTGGTTCTTACCTTCAAAGGCCTATATGGACAGGGACCTGCATATCTTAGGGCCTGCCTTTCACCACATGTTCCCCTGAAAGCAATTCGGTCTGGGTCTAAAAATCTACTTTCAATCCCCGGCCCTAAAGGGGCCAGGCTCTCAACAACTAGAGCTAGGACCTTTTCTGCAGTAGCCCCACACTGATGGAATGAGCTCCCTGAGGCCCTGCGAGAGCTCGCATAGTTCTGCAGGGCCTGTAAGAAAGCACTCTACCAGGCATTCGCAATTTAGACTGCTGACTACTAGTCTCCAAAAATATCTGGACCACCTCTTGCAATCTGCTCTATATAGAACATCTGGGCCACTAAGATTTGCTTTGCTTTGCTGGAATAGCAAGGCAACATAAGATCACAGCACCTGAAATGTTAATTTCTATGTTTGAAATTGCTTTTATTGTCTTTGTTTTTATTATAAGTTTATACTCATGTATACACATGAGCATATGTGAGCCTCCCTGAGCCTGCCACTGTGGGGAGGGTGGAATACAAATCGAATTAAATAAATAAATAAATTTATTGTACATATGAATTCTTATTCTCAATGTGATGTCATCTATGTAATTCCTTTTCCTCTTTACGGTACATCATTCCTTAGGCAGTTTTTCTGTAATCCTAATGCAATTGCTTTTCACACTTTGCAAACTAGTTTGCACCTCAGTGAGAAGGGCAGACTAATAAAAATGCGTTTTGCACCTCTTCTTCTCAAAGATACACTTCCTTTAAATATGAGACAAAAATTTAAAAGACAACAGGCGCACAACTTGATCATAATCAAATATTTTGGGATTCTCCAACACCGCTGCCCAGGTATGGTTTACTCTCCTGTGAACACCTAAGAGAGTTCTTTCTGAACACACTGACAGCCACAGCTCTCAAGTAACTCGGAACAACATCTCTGTTTTAATAATATTATTCATGCTCCGGAGCAGAAAACGGTGAAACACCTTCTCTGACCCTTTCGAGGGAGGAGCGTGCCCTGATAATGCCTTCCTCCGGGTAAGTGATTTCGAGCAGTTAGTCTGGAGAGAAAACAACATTCGAAACGAAAGAGCACCTCCGGCTCCCCCCCCCCCCCGGTACCTGCATGTTGTCCTCGAAGGCCCCCCACTCCGCCGCAGCCTCGACCCTGGGTCCTCCAGCTCCAGCCGCGGTCCCGGGGCCGGACATCTTCCCACCAGCCACTTAGGGGGAGCAAACGGCTCCCCCACCACGCCGCGGACAGCAGCGGAGGACCCGCGGGCCTGACGAAGGGAGAAAGACCCGGATGCACACAACCTAAGCTAGCCCTGCTCAGCGCCTATGGCCCGCCCACTTGAGCCGACGACGTGGAGGCCCAGGAGCTCTCGCGATATTGTATGACGGCCAGTCCGACAACGGCGCCTTGCTCGCTTGGTGTGAGGAAAACCGAGCTGGGGCATACTGAAACAGCCAAAAGAAGGAGAAGGCGGCAAAGGTCTCGGAGACGCAGTGTGCCAGGCCAAGATGCGCATGGCTAAGGCAACGCAGAATATTTAAAGGGAGGAAAATGAGCCACATATAACATGGTGGTTAGCACCAGGTGGGCAGTCCTGTTGGTCTGAAGCAGTAGAACCGGGCTTGATTCTAGTGGCACCTTTAAGACCGACAAAGGTGTATTCACGGCATGAACTACGTACTTCCTGACGTAAAAGAGCGTAGCTGCGCTGGGACGGCGTATATTATGCGTCGTGCGGAACCTCCCCCCTCCCTAACAGCTAAAGTTGAGCGCTCTGCGTAACGTAGTGACGTCCCTTGTCTCGTAGGTGAAAGATGGCGGCGCCCGGCAGCATGGAAGAGATCCGAAGTCGCGTGGTTCTAGGCGAGTTTGGCGTTCGCAACGTGAGTGAGATCAAGCTGGATGGGTGATAGGAGGACAGAAGCGCCTGAAAAGTGCTCTAGTCTTTTGGGCATATGACATCTTGGGGGCCGGGGAAGAGATGAAGCTGGGGCGCGTTTCTTAATGTTCAGTTTTAAGTTTATTTCAATACGAGATCAGTAACAATTTTTTTTGTGTGTGTGTATGTGTATCTATCATCTATGGCTTTTTGAGCAGGAACGCAGTTCCGGCTGGCTTGGTGTCAGGGGTGTGGCCTAATATGCAAATGAGTTTCTGCTGAGCTTTTTCTACAAAAAAAGCCCTGTATATCACCATTGTTTCACACAGGGGTTTTCGCTAGAAAAAGCCCATTGGGAACTCATTTGCATATTAGGCCACACCCCTGACACCAAGGCAGCCGGAACTGCGTTCCTGCTCAAAAAAAGCCCTGTATATATGTGATAGTGCAAAAGTCTCAAGACAATGAGCGCTTTCAGGGCTCTTGGCTACGATCAAGTGTAGTTTCTTAATGTAAGTTTAGGTGTTTAAGAATGTTGACCTGTAGCTTTTAGTCTGACGTATGTTTCTCACATGCACGTCATCATGGGTCAGTCACTGATGAATAACATGCATGTTTACACTGTTTTCCTCCCTGTGTTCTTTAGGAAGTAGTGGAAAACTAGTTTATAGCACTCGCCTACTCGCTTTTGTTCCTATTCCAGGTCCATACTACAGACTTTCCTGGGAACTATTCTGGGTATGATGATTCCTGGGATAAGGAGAAGTTTGAAAAGGTGAGAATTCTTGGTGTTTGAAGAAATGGGTTGCAATAGCTTTGGGACTACAGTTTTTTGTCTTGAGGAATGTCATATAGATATAATATATAAAGATAGTCCCCTATGCAAGCACCAGTCGTTTCTGACTCTGGGGTGAGGTTGCATCACGACGTTTTCATGGCAGACTTTTTACAGGGTGGTTTGCCATTGCCTTCCCCAGTCTACACTTTCTCCCCAGCAAGCTGGGTACTCATTTTACCGACCTCGGAAGGATGGAAGGCTGAGTCAGCCTTGAGTTGGCTACCTGAAGCTAGCTTCTGCCAGGATCGCACTCAGGTAGTGAGCAGAGAGCTCGGACTGCAGTACTGCAGCTTTACCACTCCATGGCACAGGGCTCTTTTATATATATATATATATATATATATATATATATATATATATATATATATATATATATATATATATATATATATATATATATATATATATATATATATATATATATATATGTGTGTGTGTGTGTGTATATATGGATGGAGAAGACTCTTGAGAGTCCCTTGGACTGCAAGAAGAGCAAATCAGTCAGTCCTAAGGGAAATCAACCCAGACTGTTCACTGGAAGGTCAGATGCTGAAGCTGAAATACTTTGGCCACCAAATGAGAAGGGAGCACTCCCTGGAGAAGATCCTGATACTAGGAAAGACAGAAGGCAAAAGAAGAAGGGGATGGCAAAAGATGAGATGGCTGGACAGTGTTACTGATGTAACAAACACAAATTTGAGCAGACTTCGGAGGATGGTGGAAGACAGGAGGGCCTGGCGTGACTTTGTCCATGGGGTCGCAAAGAGTCGGACTCGACTGTGTGACTGAACAACAACAAAAACAATGTATATGTGTGTGTATATATATATGTATGTGTGTGTGTGTATGTATATATATAGTTGTCTTGAAACGGTCTCTTCCAGGTTGGATTACTGTAACTTGCTCTATGCAGGCTTACCCTTGCAGCTGATCTGGAAACTCCAGCTAGTGCAGAATGCGGCAGCACAGCTGTTAACTGCATTGCCTTTATGGGCACACATTCAGCCATTGCTGCACCGGCTATCTGTTGAGTGCTGGATCCGCTTCAAGGTTTTAGTACTGACATTTAAAGACTTGCGCAATTTGGGACCAACATACCTGAGGGACTGCCTTTCCCCATATACACCCCAGTTCATTGCAATCAGCTACGCAGCACCTCCTGACCACCCCTGGCCCTAAGGACATCTGACTTGCCTCAACCAGGGCCAGGGCCTTTTCAGCCCTGGCTCCTCCCCGGTGGAATCAGCCCCCTGTGGAGATCCGGGCCCTACCTGAATCACTGCCATTTCGTAAGGCCTGCAAGACGGAGCTGTTCCGCCAGGCCTATGGTTGAGGCAGCGGGCGTCGTATTTCATCATTTGGCCTCCCTTGTGGTGACATCATGCTTTATTACAGTGCTATCCTATTGTTATTACTGTCATTTAAAGTGGGCCTACAACTGGTAATTGATATGCCGTGCCCTGTCCGCCGGTGGTCATTTTATTTATTGTTTTTACTGTTAATTTTAATTTGTTGTTTTAATTGTTCTTATTGTTGTTTTTATGTGATCCGCCTTGAGCCCGTTTGTGGGAAAAGGCGGAATATAAGCTTACAAAATAAATATTTTCTGTTAAGATAATGTAGAATTTGTTCAGAGAATTGTTAGTTTAGAAATGCTGTATGTGTGGTGGGGAAGGGGGCTGGGCTTTCCTTTCCCCCAATAGATGTGTAGAATGCAGGTCTTGCCTCCCAGAGCAGCCCAAGACATTGATATACAGCAGGTCAGGTGGCAACCTGATTTATATGTCTGATGCATAAAAAAGACTGCAGATTTATACCCCGCCCTTCTCTCTAAATCAGAGTCTCAGAGCGGCTTACAATCTTTTATATCTTCTCCCCCCGCAACAGACACCCTGTAAGGTGGGTAGGGCGGAGAGAACTCTTACAGCAGCTGCCCTTTCAAGGACAACTCCTATTAAAGCTGTGGCTGACCCAAGGCCATTCCAGCAGCTGCAAGTGGAGGGGAGTGGGGAATCAAACCTGGTTCTCCCAGATAAGAGTCCGCACACTTAACCACTAATGATTAAAGGGTTGAAACACTTTTCCTATGAAGAAAGGTTAAAGCGCTTGAGGCTCTTTAACTTGGAGAAACATCGACTGCGGGGTGACATGATAAAGGTTTACAAGATTATGCATGGGATAGAGAAGGTAGAGAAAGAAGTACTTTTCTCCCTTTCTCACAATACGAGAACTTGTGGGCATTCGATGAAATTGCTGAGCAGTCGGGTTAGAATGGATAAAAGAAAGTACTTCTTCACCCAAAGGGTGATTAACACATGGAATTCACTGCCACAGGAGGTGGTGGCGGCTACAAGCATAGACAGCTTCAAGAGGGGAATCGATAAGCAAATGGAGCAGAGGTCCATCAGTGGCTATTAGCCATGGTGTATTGTTGCAACTCTCTGTCTGGGGTAATATTCTTGTGCTTGGTGGGGGGCACAGTGGCAGGGCTTCTAGCCCAACTGGTGGACCTCTTGATGGCACTTGGGGTTTTTGGCCACTGTATGACACAGATTGATGGACTGGGTGGGCCATTGGCCTGATCCAACATGGCTTCTCTTATGTTCACTACACCAAACTGGCTCTCTTAGATGATCAGACTCTTGGGTGTCAGAATTATTGGTCAATTCCAATTCTATTTGGGTTACATAGTGTTTTTGCAAATCTGTGTCTGATTTTAAACTTTGTTCCTCTTTTGTCCCCACAGAATTTCAGAGTAGATGTGCTTCACATGGATGAAAGCACTCTAGAATTTGACATGGTGGGGACTGATGCAGCTATTGCAAATGCTTTTCGACGTATCTTGCTTGCTGAGGTATCCATTTCTCTCACTAGGCTAGTAATGAGGACTTCCCCAGATATTCTTTTGGTTTGGGATTGTATGACTCAAGTTTGGCTAGCGTTACTTTCTGCTGTTACAAAATGGTAACTATGTTCAGGTGCGTAACCGTGTTGATCTGAAGCAGCAGAACAAAGTTTGAATCCGTCCAGTGGTACCTTTAAGGCCAACCAAGTTTTATTCTGGGAATAAGCTTTCATGCGCATGCACATAAAAGCTTATACCCAGAATTAGAATTTGTTGGTCTTAAAGGTGCCACTGGACAGACACAAACTTTGTTCTGGTAGCTGTGCTGTTTTAAGTATATAGAATGGGCATTTTGTCTTGCTTTTCTAGTAAAGGTATATGATATTTTTATCCAATCATAGTGAAAATTGGGAATGTTTCTCAGAAGTTTAAAAAAATATTTTTATTAACTTTTTAAAAATTACAAAGTTACAATCTATTAAACAAATTCTAATAATTGTGTGTGACTGTTAGATTTAAACAAAAAGAATGTTTGATTTTTAGTCATGAAAATATCCATTACAAAGGTATCTTCTCTAAATATGTCAAATATAATATTCAATAAAGATACCATTTGTTGATAATATTTGGAACTTTACTTTGAGAGATTAAATAATCAAGCATTAGAAACCAGATAGCTTCAAAATGTGTAGTTTGAGTTACATTTGATAAAAATTTTAAGTTCGCAGTAATTTTACTTATATAAATTCCAGAGCTTTTTATGTCAGAGGTCAATAGTAGTTTTTTGTTTGTATTTCCGTGACAAAGCTATTATAGCTTTTGCAGCATATATTAATATTGCTATAGTCTTGTTTACAGTGGATGGAATTGAGTTGTCTAATAGCAAATTTAGTAGTAATGATTACAGTGAGATCTCAGCTAGATAGCCTGTGATATCTTTTATTTATTGTGTTAATTTTACCCAAAAGGGATTAATCAGTGGGCAATATATCCAACAGTGAAGATAAGACTCTTTCATTGCAATTTTTCCAGCAATTTGGTGATACATTTAAAACTATATGAGATAGTTGAGAAGTATTATACCAGAAAGTCATAAATTTCAAGGTTTGTTATCTGATTTCTAATATTGGTAATGTATTCTCATAACTGTTCCAGATTTGATCCCAAGCCTTAGAATTTAATTTTGTCTTGCATAGTTTTTGCCATTTAGATTGATAGGATATCTTTTTATTTTCAGTAAGACTGAGTATTACTTGATAAATTTGGATTGGAATTCTTGAATTATAATAAGCTGCCTGTAGTATTTTTTCAAATGGAGTTAATTGTTGTTTTATTATTTAGCTTAATAGATTCACAAAGGTTTTTAAGTTGAGGATAGATTAGTCAAGAGATTCTCATTCCTAAGTCTGTCTCAGAGGTTTTAATCACCATTAGAATGCTGCCCCTGAAAGTTGTTCTTTGACATAAGGTGGAGGTGATATTACTAGTAGGTACAGATAAGGTCTAATAGCTTTTAAGCACATGGAGCTGAGTTCCTGTTCTCCAGTAAATATTACAATGTTTTAGAAATGCTTCATCTTCTCAAGGAACAGGATAGGCATTCATGAATTTTGGGTACTGTTGTGATCGAAATTTCTGCCTCCCCTTTGTCTAGGTGCCAACCATGGCTGTGGAGAAGGTCTTTGTGTACAACAACACCTCCATTGTGCAAGATGAAATCCTGGCCCATCGATTAGGGCTGATCCCTATACGTGCTGATCCTCGTCTCTTTGAATACAAGAGTGAAGGTAAGACCCTGCGGAAGAGATTTATGCAGAATTTGTGGGGTAAATCAAGCTTAGATCCTACACAAGAGGATATCATTCTAAGCCAGAGGTATTGCTCAGGGAAGTTTCAGTCTTGTCTCCCCCCCCCTTTTTTTTTTTTGCAGAAGACGTGTATGATGAAATTAACACTCTGCAGTTCCAGTTGAAAATAAAGTGTACCAAGAACCCTCAGGCAGCCAAGGAGTCATCTGATCCTAATGAACTGTACATCAACCATAAAGGTAAAACAAATTATTTGAGTGGAAATATCTTCCATTGTCCCATGGCTCTACTGTACTGCCTCTTCTTTTGGAGCCACTCGTACCAAATATCCCAGTCCCCTCACATTTTTACTGTTGAAGTTGTGAGGAGAGGTATCTGAGGGGCTACTTAGGGACAAGCAGAACTTATTTTGTGGCTTTTGCTTTTACAGTCTATAGCAAGCACATGGAATGGGTACCACTGGGGTCTCAGGCAGACAATCTGAATGCTGACTTCCGTCCTGTACATGATGACATCCTCATTGCCCAGTTGCGTCCTGGCCAAGAAATCGATATACTTATGCATTGTGTAAAAGGCATTGGTAAGGTGGCTTGCTGGCATGACAATATAAATTTTGTGTGGCAATGCAGTGCTGGAATTTCTTTTAGCTAATTCTGGTACCAGATCTTGTTAATCTAAAGGACATCTTTATGAGAATGCTCTTAAAAGGGAGGTTCAGTGTGTCTTCATTTTGGTTGAATGGGCAATTTGCATTCTAGTTATAGCTCTTCTTTGCAGTGTGGATCACAGTTCTCACTGGTCCGTGATATTTTTGCAAGTATCATTACAGTTGGGTTATCATTGCAGTTGCATCCCTCTGTGGCTCCAGGTTTAAGTAAAGCCTGCTTTTTTATCAGTGCTTGGATACTTCTTGGCTTGAACTAGGTCTTCAAGGATCGAGGTAGCTAAAGCCTATATTTGCCTTACTGCTGTATACCATGATGGGCCAAGTTTATTTAATTACTGTATTTATAGTTCACCTTTCTTGCTGAGATGATATTTCATATGGATTGGCATTGATAGCAGTCTATACAAAGAGGCATCTAATAAGCACAGTTGGGTTGACACAAGCAAAACAAGGAGACTCAAAAGTATGGGGTCCAAGGTTGCTTACCAGTCATAGATAAAACAAAAGATTTTACCATATTGTTTTAATACTGTACCAATACAGTATGATGCAGGATATTAAAATTTGCCCAGGAGCAATATGACAGCCAGAGGGGCACAATTGCAGAAAAAAGTCTTCTACTCATGTGCCTATTTTCTAGATGGGAGGGCGCCTCAAGAACGTTCACTCATGATCTTCAGAGGCAGGCAAGTTTGTACAGAAGGAGGTGGTCCTATAGTCTTCCCTCAATACCCCTCTCTCAAACTTCCTGTTTATTTAACAGACTTCTTTCTTTAGGTAAAGATCATGCAAAGTTTTCTCCTGTGGCCACAGCCAGTTACCGACTATTGCCAGAGATAACTCTACTGCAGCCTGTTGAAGGGGAAGCAGCTGAGAGGCTGAAGAAGTGTTTTTCTCCTGGGGTTATAGAGATTCAGGAAATCAAAGGTATCCGGCAGCTCCTCCATTTACACTGTAAAAGTCATACACTGTACTTACAGATATGAAAAACTGCATGACCTAGATTCAGCTCTTACTGTCTGTCACATGATCTCAGCAGAGCCAGTGTCATGTAGTGGTTAGAATGTCAGACAAGGATCTGGGAAACCCAAGTTTGAACCCTCAGTCTGATATGGAATCTTGCTGAGTGACCTTAGCCAGTCACATACACTCAGTTTAACATACCTCAGTTTAATTTAAATTGTGTAAATTATCATTTTATTGAATTTTTAAAGAAAAAAGAAAATTACAATGCAAATCAAAAAGCCATGTATCAACAGCACTTAAAGCTGCAAAGCTGAGAGATCAATAAGAATTCAGTACACACATACATTCACAAAAGTTATTAGAATATACGTATTCAATCAAATATTACAACCTGATTACCATAGACCTAACCTCACAGGGTTTTTGTGAGGATAAATTGAAGAAAAGGAGAACAGTGTACTCTACTCTGAATCTTCATTAAGGAGAAGGGTAGGGGATAAATTAAGTAATCAAGTCTGTGAGCTGATCTGTGAACTGATGCTTGTTTGTTTGACTGGCAACCTGAGAGAGTTCACTTTTTCAGTAATTGTCTGAACACACTCTCTGATACTGACTGCCATGTTATGTATACCTGAGAGCCTAGTTGAACTCAGTGGACCCTTGTCTCTAACAAAGATACATATAATTAGGTTGTACTTGTTTGGCTAGGCTGGCAGAGTGTTCATTGTGAGCTCAGTATCAGTTAGCAGTGCCATTTTTGGGAGTGCAACATGAAATTCTTTGGATTCCTGTTTCACATGAGGAGGTATGGTTTGTATTTGATATGAAGTGACAACTGGGGTAGGAAGAAAATTCAGCAGCAGATGGGGACAGCTAATTAAACATCCTCAAATTTGCTTTAGCTCTTAAGCATTGCTTTGCTTCTCTAGGGAAAAAAGTGGCAAGAGTGGTCAATGCTAGATTAGATACGTTTAGCCGGGAAATTTTTCGTCATGATGATCTGAAAACCTTTGTGCGGCTGGCTCGAGTGCGAGATCACTATATTTGTAAGTAACTCTTGTCACTGTTTCTTTTCTGTTTGGCTCCTTTTCTGATCTGTTACTACACAGCAGGGAGTAGATAGATCAGTTTTCTGGCTTGTTCTGATTAAGAGCTGTTAAAATTGGAGGACAAATTTTATGTGTCTTTTGATACAGCATCTTTTAAAAATTGAGGTAATCACGCCATCAATCATGCTTGGAAACTGATGCTGACTCTTGTGTTTGGGACATGTAGAAGGTAATGGGATGGATAAGGGCCAGTAAACTGATGCTCAGTTCAGACAGTACTGAGGTGCTGTAGGTCAATGGAGAAGCTTTTTAGGGACTGAATAGTCAGTCTGTCTGGAATGGGCTACACTCCCCTGAAAGGCTTGTAGCTTAGAGGTCCTACTGGATCCTAGCCTATGATAGAGGCTCAGGTCTCCTCCTTGGCATGGAGTGCCTTTTATGTGCTCCAGCTACTTTGCCAGCTAAGACTATTCCTCAAAAAGTGGTTTGGCCGTGGTGATCCATGCTCTGATCACGTTCAAGTTAGATTACTATAATTTACTTTATTTGGGGCTGTCCTTGAAACCTGTCCAGAAATTTCAGTTTGTCTAAAACTTGGCAGCCAGAGTATTGTTGATTAGAGATTACCACCCCTGTGGTGAAAGATCTGTGCTGGTTACTTATCTGTTTGTGGACACAACTCAAAGTGCTGGTTCTTAAATTTAAGGCCCTAAATGGCTTCAACCCAGGGTACCTGAAGGACCATCTCCTGTGCTCCTGCCTTCAGAGGTGAGGTGGGCAGTGACTAGACACAGGACATTTTCTGTGGTAGCACCTGGTATGTGGAATGTGCTGTCCCTTGAGGCCAAAACAATTTTTTTTAGCCAGGCTTTTAATCGGGGGCTTTATCAACTTTTAAAAATGATGTGCTTCTGTTTGTGGATTGTTGTTTATGTCCAATGGCTTCTTTTGTGACCTGTTTTTATATTGTGATCTGTTTTTATATTGACAGTGTTTTAATTGTAAGCTGCCTCAAGCAGGACTATAAAGGAGATGGCTTGGAAATATTCTGTATATATCAATACTAGTATAAGTGGTGAACCATAAAGATACACAAATAGGACCTGCATTGTTTCCCCTCCCGTAGTGAAGATTAGGATTTTCTATAGCATAGTGAATTCTGTGAGGAATTTGAGATGTCTTGGCAAAAATATTTACTTCTGATTAGCAATAGCTAAGATCAATGAAGGCCTGACACTAGCCTCTATTTCTACAGTCTCTGTGGAATCAACAGGCGTTCTGCCTCCAGATGTGTTGGTGAGTGAAGCAATCAAGGTCTTAATGGGAAAATGTCAGCGCTTCTTGGAGGAGCTGAAATCCATTCAGAGGAAGTAAGAAGCTTGTGTTCTTAGACTTCAGCATAATGGTCTGCTTCGTTGGGGTGCCTGCAGCTGTGACTTGAAGGATGGCTTCCAACCAAATTGTGTATCTATCACTATGTGGATAACTCTTTACCGTGGATTTGAAAGATTGGGACTGGATACTTCATGCTTTCTACTTGGACATTAACTTGAGCAATGATTGAGAATGAGCTACTGTGCAGCTACTTCTTGCAAAAACTTTCCACATAGGAATGGTTTGGGGCGGGCGGAGAGGTCTTCTTATCTCAAAGAAGAATTAATACTGTGGAAGCCTGTGAATAGATGGACTGTTGGAACTAAATTGCAGGATCTCCCAAGTTGCTTGATTTGCTTTCAGTTATCTCCCCCAAGGAGAACAGAGCTCTTGTTAATTGGTGAATCAGTTGTCAAACAGGTCACAACAGCTGTCTTTTTAGTGATGTGTACTGGCAAGATTGTAGGCATTCACACAAGACTTTGTACTATGTAAGACAACAATCTGTGTACTAGACCAGAAGTTTAAAAATGTGACTCATTCGTTAACCGCATGACTTTGTTATGGAAGGGGGCAGGCAGAGAAAATATGAAACACTGTAGGAATGAAGACTCTCGACACATGTATTGAGGAAGTGAGGAAAGCTTGCTTGCTCTCTGCAAGTCCTCATTTTATTTATACATCTGTAGTTGCTGTTAATAATAATCAGACAGTTAATGAAACAGGAAGCATTTGTTCAATAACATGAGGTTATGTCTTCATAGCCTCCAAGATTCGATACAGCCAGCAATTTATCAAGAATACATTTGTCAGCAAAAGGAAGCGAGAATACGAGTGTAAGATCTCTGCTCCCTTTTAGCCTTTCAGACACAATGTGGGCGGCTCACGCTGATATGCGAAATGTGTGATCCACCCACATTTCTGTCTTCAGGCTTTGTGGGGTCTGGGGGCTCGAGCGCGTGAGCCCCACATTCCACTCTTTTCTCTTTTATATGACTGCTTACGAAGGGCAGCAAAATGACAATTTGGTTTTGACATTCCCAGGAAGGAATAGAATGACATTATAATGGGGGTAACGAAGGAGTGTAGTAATAGAGATGGGGTAAAGATAAACCACAGGTGGAGAACAAACAATGATGGTTTTTAGCATTCACACTGGCACATCTTAATATTTAATTTTTATCCGTCCAGAAAAGATGCATGTGTAGGGGGAGAAGGGTTATTCAGAGGCATATTTTGGCTAGGTAGCCCAGCCATCCACTACAGAGCTGTTCAGGTCTCCATCATGGGGCTGGGCATGCAGGCTAGCGTGAGAGGGCCCACCATGTCTTTTGAGGCTAGGCTACCCTCTTTATACAATTGTACTCTGGTATCAGTTCTCCCCCCTGCCCCTGCACTGTATAATTCTTGGAGAGTGTATGCCAAATTGCATGATGTGCTCTCATTTAAGTTTCAAACAACCAAAACACAGTTGAGACAAGAGGGGAATGGGAATGTCAATTACCAAAAAGTAAGCTCTATATGTATAATGGAAAGCTATGTGTCTTGGTATTGACAATTCTTTATCAATAAACATTACTAGTTATGATGCAAAAATACAAAAACTCATCTTAATTTTTTAAAACACATAAGGGACATATGTAAGTGACATGTTATAAACGGAATCAATTCATGTGCCTTTATGGCAAGCAATATATAGCCTAGGTGATCAAGATACACACATTCAGACATAGGTGAGAGCATGGCCAGAAATGGGCAGTCCATACTGGCTATATTAACAATAGAAAAACCATTTTACTGTTCATTTCTTGTTCCCCTCCTCCCTTAGTCTAACAAAAGGTCTTTTTTCTTGAATTCATGGAGAGTTAGCGTGCTTTATGCATGACAATCTTTTCAGAGGGAAATGTGTTTCTATTGCTGCCAAAAGGAATTATTTTTATTTGGAAGTGGCAGTGGGGCTGCTTATTGTGATCAGCTGGGGCAACCAGCCTTTTGCTAGGCAGAGGAATTTCTCTGGAAATAAGTTTTTTCCATAACTCAGTTTGGATGGGGTTTTGGGGGAGGCCTTCCTTCCAATATCAATGAGGCATGACCATGCAAATTTCAGGACCTCTGGATAGATATGGAAGAGCCTGGAAAACATACTTGGAGAAACAAACAAAACAAGAATAATAGATGCTTTTTTCCTTTTAAAGCTTTTCTTGGCTGTCCGCAAATTACCATAAATTACCACACTTGTTTTGGACTGGAGACTTTCTTCTCTTCACATGGAGTTTCAGTTTGACAAGGTCTCTATCCTTCCAATGTTAAAGGGCAAATTTTATACACCATGCATTATGCAGAATACAAATCCACAATATAAACCTGTGCATCACTTCTCATGATTCAGGCTAGTGTACACCCATATAAAAAGCACGTACCTAGAGATTCATGAGAAGCTTTTTACTTTGTTGCAACAGCTACGAATTTTAAAAAAGAAAACATGAAATTGTGCACAAGATTGAAGCTCCAAAAAGAGATTACCAGAGTTGGAATTACCCTTGGATTCTAAAAATGGTCACAAAAAGGGAAGAAGAACTTTTGATATAGCTTTGGAACATATAAAATTGTCAAAAATAAGAAAAAACTTCAAAAACAAACAAAACTGAAGCCTCAATAGAACAATGCCAGCTTTAACATACATGTATATGAGGGATAAGACTCAAAATGATTAGAGAACTGGATCAGAGAATTTAAACCACTGGAAATCAGTGGGGTGATCAAGTCCCACTGAACCCCATTTTTCTCTGTGCAAGCTAATTCAGAATTTGTTCTGTGGGTCTCACATAGGTGTGAGAGTGGGTTTCAACAAACTTTAACAACAAAATCCTAAAAGCAAATAATAATCCTTAAACAAACAATTCTTAACAGACATACCAGCAATTCTTAAAACTATCATAATGAACATGTATTTAAACTTGACTTGCAGGTCCAGATTTCCTGCACAGGATATTGAAAGAAAAGATGAGCAAACTTAATAAAAGAATGGGAAAATCCTAGAAATCAAATTATGGTTAATACCTGTTCAAAAACACAAAACAATTCTTAAATCTATTTATAATAAGCATGCAATATATATATATATATATAAAAACTTAGGAGAACACCTAGTAAGGAGCTTGCACAGCCAAGGAGATGTGTGGGGCAGTGCAAAGATATAATTTAGAACTGATGCGTAAAGCAGGGTATTAAAACATGCACCTTGATGAAGAAGGCTGAAATAATGGAGAGGCTGAAACTTAAAACAAGCAAATGGAAATGTGTTATCCAGTAGCCAGCCTGGCCAGGACTGTAGACTGGATTGAAACACAAAATCAAGCAGAACTGGAGTCCTACCATGGTAAGAACATGAAATATAGAAAGGATTTGCTAAACAAAGCACTCAAAAAAGGTCAAACTCTAACAAGATACTCTAGAGGCATAAAATAAAATAGATAAGCATGTAGATGCCTCTTTTCACAGGTAAGAGGTTCACCAAATAGCTAAATAGAAAGATTGATATGTACAGTTCATAGATGGTTATAAATGGTTGACTATAAATGACATTAAGAGAGCAAATGAAGATATACATTTGAGGAATGCAGATTATTATTAAAGCCTTTCAGACACAATGTGGGCGGCTCAGGCTGATATGCCAAATGCGTGATCCACCCACATTTCTGTCTTCAGGCTTTGTGGGGTCTGGGGGCTCAAGCGCGTGAGCCCACAAGACACTAGTATTATATCATGTCAATTTTGAGTTCAAGATAAATGTGAGAAAGTCCTCCCCGTGGTATGTCATTCTCTGCTTAAAACTGTGTGAATGTTGTTCACAGGAAATGTTTAATGGCCTGCTGGAACTTTCGGCTCTCCCAGTTTTATTTATGGAACTATACTAGTTATGTTAGCATCTTATTTCAAATGGTGCACACAACAGTCAGCGGCAGATTCCAGTTCCTTCTGTTTGTTGACTTCTGGTTTGCACTGGTGAAAAAACGCCATGAAGAGTGTGCACAAAGTACTTATGTGTAGGTGTAGTCTAGATGTGAAGGAACTGGAAGCGGTGACAAGCTGCTGTAGGTGTGGTAATTTTGGAATTAAGAATTAGAACATTAGAATTTCTGAAACCTAAAATGGAAACACTACTGAAATGGAAAAAATCCACTGAGTTTCATTTTATTTCTATTTGGCTTTTTACTGTTTCCAAATGTTACTGTGTTTTATAAAGAAATAAAGTTCTGTTTAGACTTTTAGAATTTTAATCTGCTAGTGGAGACTTGTTTTCATAACTGTCAGTTAAAGAGTGGTACGATATTCTGGCAATCCAAAAAACAAGCCAGGAAAAGATCTGCTCCAACGTCTGAAGCAGCTGTCTTGTTTGAAAAAGGTTCTGAATTCTCCTTGCCAACCAATACATGAAAGCATGTAACTAAATGATCCAGAGAAACTTTTGCAAAACAAGGGTCTAGCATGGATAGACAGAACTTGCTTTAAATTACATTGTAGAGAAGTGATCAAAAAAGCATGAAAAACTGGCTGCTGGATTATTTAGGTACGTATTTTCACTGCTTTGTATGATGGAAATAGCGAACAGGAAGGCCAGTGCACACACGTCTTAAGAAACCTTTGCCTCAAACCTGTTCTCAAAATGCTTGTGGTTAAACCTGCTCTGGCCTGCCTCTCAAAGAGAAAATCTCAGTCCTAAATGCTGTAGATACGTTATAGCATACTAAGTGCAGGAAAAGCCTCTGAGGTCATATTTGAGGTATGTACTGCATGTCTGCCTAAGAGAAAGCCAATTAACATCTTAAAGGGAAGTGGTTAGCTGCTTGACAGGCAGAAACCATGTACATTGTATAAATAAAGGACAAAGTAGTGAATGATTTAAGCAGGGAGGGTTTTTTTTGAGCAGGAATGCACAGGAAACTGCTCCGGTTGGCTTGGTGTCAGAGGGTGTGGCCTGATATGCAAATGAGTTTCTGCTGGGCTTTTTCTACAAAAAAGACTTAAGGAAAATCTTATTGTAAATATATATATTGTAAAATGTAGACCTTTGTGCAGCTGGCATGCTAAGCTCTTTGCAAAGATGAAATACATTGGTAAGTACAAATGAAAATTTGTGTTTTGTCTTGACTCCTTCAGTGGTGTGTTACATAACCCAGTTGATTTTGTATTTCCTCTGGATAGTTATCAACTTGCAGATGTACAAAATGGGGACTCTAGGAAGCCAGAATTTTTCTTCTATTTATCTTCTGCACCAGATAGCAATTTGGTATTTGTGCTTTCCTTATGCTTGTACAGGTGGTCTGTTGCGGACCACATTCCTCAAAATGTCATGAACACATCTGCAATGCAGAGAAACGCTGTGCAAGTGAAAAGTATAGATTCTAATCCAAGCAAACTATTTTTGGTGTGGTACCTGTACAGAGAAGTAGAGGCACTTTGGTTATACCAGAGTGCAGTGTTGGACTAAACCAGGGGTGTTAAATGTCTGGCCCGTGGGCCACAACCAGCCTGCCCTGCGCTTAATCAGGCTAGTGGCTCTTTTCTCCTCCCTCCTATTCTCACCCTTTGAAACTGTGAGGCTGCTGAAGTTTCCAGCTCCTTCTGCCTTGTTTTTGCTGGCTGCAGCAAGCAGCTCTTCTGGGCTTGCAAAACAAATGTGGAATGGATTTTTCCATTAAGGTCTCTACACCTAGATAGACCATCTGGGCCCAGAGACCTTAATGGAAAATCCATTCACCTTTTTCTTTGAAACTTTGTCTGTGCTGCAATGCATTTCAGTAGAGTGGAGCTCAGTTTCACTTTCCCTCATTCCTGTGACCAGCTGAAGTTGTTGCATCCTGGAGTTGTGTCCTTGCAGCCGGCTTTGCTGAATGGAACTGAGAATTGGTGCTTAGGGAGTACTCTAACCTGGGAAGCCACAATCGAAGGGAGTCAGCCAGAGTATGGCCTGGAAGTACACAGTAAAAACTAAGATGGAGTAGGGCCAAACAAAATGGTTCCTGGCAGCTGAGTATGAGTCTGACGTTATTTTGGGAGGTGGTTTGAGGGCATTTGTCAGGCTACTTGTCCCCCCCCCCACCTAAAACAATATATCTCTCTGCATTATGGAGCCCACAGGAAAAATATTATCCTCCCTTTTACAAATCCTGGTTCCTCCCTGATCCTATCACCCTAATTGATGGGCTATGGCTTTTCTCTTCATCAGTCTAGGATCATCAGTAAACATTAGTATTATTCTTGACCAAATTGCACCAAGAGACATTTACAGTTCCTGCTTACACCTGGAAACCCATCCACTCATACAGATGCCATTATGACAACGTATTTGTTTTTTTCTAGGAACCCCATTCAGTGTTTTCCAGCACATTGTTTCACTCCTAGCTAACCCCATCAGTACACTGTTCCAAGGGGTAAATCATGTCACCCTGCCTCTGGACACCTTTTTCCCCCTATAAAAATAGCACCCAGAACTTAAGTCTGTGTGTTTTCCTAGATCCAAACTGTGCCCCCAAGATTCTGGACATCTTGCCCTTCTCCTGGAAAGGTAGCTATAATTTCCCCAACTCCCTACTATATTCCCTCTAACTCTCGTATTTCTGCTAAACTTGTGTGTTCATCTCCAGTGTGCATTTATTCTCTGTATGCTTGCATATTTTAGTATTTCCTTTTCCATAAAACAACCTCTATTGTTTAAGCAACAGTCCAGTTAATTTTTGTGAGTTCTCTAGGGGAAAATCCTGATATATAATTGGTGAAGAGATCTCACTGTTGCCCCGTCTCTCTAGGCTTAAAATCTCTTTTAAGAGCTAATATTCCCGTTACCACCCCTCTGTCTAACAGCGGAATGGAGGTATGGAACCTTTTAATGGAAACAAAATTCTAAAAAAAAAAAATGCTTAAAAGTTCATGAAGGACACCCATATGTTTCTCCTTCATTTTCTTCTTGAGAGTTCCAGCACCTGTTTTTTCAGGTGAAAAAGCCCTAATAGTGATGATCAGAAGAACGCTACAGTTAAGTAACCTGTTGTTTTTTGGTGTTAGCAGGTGCATTTC
Source organism: Heteronotia binoei (assembly GCF_032191835.1). NCBI lineage: Eukaryota > Metazoa > Chordata > Lepidosauria > Squamata > Gekkonidae > Heteronotia > Heteronotia binoei. The sequence goes on from NC_083223.1 coordinate 175,814,549, forward strand.
TGTTTTTATAAAGTATTCTATTTTTGCAAGTATATCACAATCCAGGCATACAGTATTCTAAAGCCATGGAAAATACACTGTACTGACTGCTTTGTAAATGAGCTTATCTAAACTTGAAAGTGTAATACAGTAAACTGACAACAGTGTTAAGATTGTGCTGGTTACTAAGATAGTAGGCATGAGGATGAAACTGCCCCCATTTGAGCCTCATAAAGCACAGCTGTCCAGCATGATTCAGATGTTTTTCACTCAATAGTATTTTAACTTTTAAAGAGAAGGCAAAATTGGGGGGGAGGGGTTTAAGCTTTTCACCAACTATAAATTTAATTCTACCACTGATAATTTTGCTACTGATTAAAAAAACAACATACTGATGCTTATTAAACTTTTGTATGGTATAAAGAATTTGACATCAATGCAAACTTGGCACCAAATCAAGCAGCCAGAAGAATGCATGTATAGAACTGAAAGACCTTTACTGACATTCAGGTATATCACAGTTTGTTCAGAGCATTTGCATATAGAACATCCCTACAAAAGACCTCCCCCCCCAGCCCCCCCCCCAAAATTTTAAATGTTCACAGACACGGAAAGTTAAAACAATCATGACACAATAAATACAAGCTGCCTTTCCTAGAAAAGGAGCCATTGTCATGGGACTTTTGTTTTATTAAAAAGTTATACTAGAGGAGCACAATAGATGTGAAGAAGTCCCAGTAGAATCTGACTAGAAGCAAGGATCTGAATGTAGTCATAAAGGCTGTCCACTTAGCTAGGGGTTAGGTTCCTCTTAAAATGTACCTTGTGTCAGTAAAACATTCTTACGCTTCCTCAGTCAAACTACTGTAGCAAAAGTCTTCTAGTTGTTACACAGCACTGAATGAGTGACTTCAAATTAGCCCCAAAGGAGCTGTGGGCTACTGTTCATTTGAATACTCGGGCTGCTAACAGCTGAAGCCAGGTTTGCAAATAGGAGATCAACCTTGTTTCACACTAGACCTCTGAAGGCATGATTAAGTCAAATAGATAGCAGAAGCTGTTTCTTAATGAACTTTCCTTGCTGTTGGCAGATATGTGCTATTTTGTAGTAATTCATAGAGCTGTGGAGGGGGTGGGGGGAGTACAGCAACCAGCATGCTGCCCTGTTACCTCAGGAAAATTGAGCTTTCCCAAGAGAACAGCAGAAAGAAGCCCATGTTAGTGTTGTATTGAGGCAGCCACAGTTGTAGATAATCTGGATAAAAAATGACATACTGAGGATCTGCTATCATGCTTCCTTCTTGGGGGAAGTATTTGTTTTGGAGGAGGCTAGTTCCTAGTGGGCCAGCACAAGCTTGGGTGTGTGTGTGTGCATGAAACTGAACTAAGGCCTCTATGCTAAATGGCTGGCCTCTATCAAAAGAGCCAGTTGTACACTAAGTTGAGGGTGGTGGGGAAATCAGGCAGGTTACACTTAACAGACTGGACTGAATGTGTAGTTCCCATCTCCCAACCAGAAGGGGATGAGGCTAGTAAGAACCTTATCCAGGCTCTGCAACGAGCGGACAAAGTAAATAATTGGGTACTTTGAATAGCATAGGTGCACTGAAAGAGTTCTGAGTTTATGGTTCAAAGAGTGCGATGAGGGTTCCATCTTCACTGTTATCCAATATATCTGCCTCTACAGGTGGTTTCACCTTTTTGAAAAGAGATGGCAGGTTTTTGATATGAACTTCCTTGCGGAACTGCTCTCCTAGAGGCTTCTGTAAGGAACAAGAAAAGTCTGCATTAGGTACAACATATCTAAGGATGTTCCACCAGAATGTCGGATGGTGTCTAAATGACAGAACTTCCCTTTTACTTATAGGAACACTGTCTTGAGGTTACTATGGATGTGCATTCCTTTATTAACCAATGAAAAACATTTAAAAACAGGTTCACTAAAAGGCAATTGGTAATATTTAACTAACAGGAAATGTTTCCAAATCAAAAAGATAAAACGTCTTTGAGCAGAAAAGATTTTTCCTGATCAGCCTCTTTCCACTGAAGACTTGAGGAAGGCTCTCTTCCCCCACAAGTATCTCTTTGAGCTCCTTCTGTTCTGAGACAGCACTGTCAGATCCTTCTGTTAGTATTGCTACTGTGAGAGAAAAACATGAATAGTCTGCCTGCTTTCTATGGATTGCCAGACACACCCCTTTGCTCATTCTGCAATGATGCCTGTCTTCTTGGGGTGGGTGGCCTACAGAATTTGAATGCTTTTTCCTGCCTGAAAGTGGACAGGGAAGGCCCTTTGGATTATGAGTGACACAATCTCTGAAGGTCTCATTCAAAGTGAATAGGAAAAAATGATGTAGTTGGGAGCACGTTTCTCCAGGGAGGAAATGTGTACTCCCTTGGATGATTAATACTTCATGAATCTTAGTTCTGAATGTTTTTTCACACTGCATTTAACCCTCTGTGACACCATGCCACAGCTCTAAAATTCCAGGGAAAGGTTTTAACTCCTTCCCCTAGTTCCATGTGTCTGCATTAGGACACACAATCACAACAGGGCGAAGACAATTCCAGTGAGTGTTAAGGCACCTGAAGCCTGGCCAGCATGCCTCTTCATCTGGACCTGAAACATGACCAGCTTAACTTGAGCCAGGAACACTGTTTTCATACAAAGTACTGAATGTTATCTTCTCCAGTAATCCAGTAAGGTGCAAGCCCCTTACAATATGAACATCATCTGCTACTAGCGACTATTTTTTGGAGCTCAGATCCAAGGATCAATATTCTAGGCATTTTTCTTTTTGCATCTACTGTTCACACTGAAACTTGATAACTACCTATGGAACCTACACCATGGGGTCCTTCGCCCGTTATTAGAGGACCAGACAGCTTGCTCAACAGTCTTGCTTAACATAAGCTACCATGATAGACAAAAGTTCTAAAAGTCTAGTATAATGTTTTAATAGTTTAATGAATGATATCCAGATAGAGTAGGCAAAAATATCTCTTACAGATAGGAGGGTGATATCTCTGTTGAATACCAAGACTTACCCCAATGCAACCTGCAATTAGGCGTTTGAAATGCTCCTTTCTGCGCTTGTCTGCAGCTTTCTGCAGTGTAGGGTTGAGCAGCTTGGAATCAAATTGCTCCAAGGGTTCTGTTTGAATTTCTGGAACCTGTTCCATCACTGCCTTCAGTTCAGCATAGCGCGGACGCTTCAAGTAGCAAAGATGATAGTCAGTAGAGAGTTTTGCCAGAACAGATATTGCCATGTAACAAATCCCCTGCCCCCATAAGAACAAAGGAATTGACTCGGTGCTTGCTCATGATTAATAATCAAAGCTAAGCAGCAGCCGCCTTCTTACCAAAGCCTCATAGATCTGGAAAGCCAAGTGAACAAGAGCTGCCATACAGCCATCATGTTGCCCATGCATCTGTAAGCCTTTCAGCACACTTGTGAAAAACCAGGTCACTGCATCAGGGATCAAGGTCCCAGGGAGCACCTATGAAAGAGACAACAATGTAGCCAGATGATAACTCATGACAGGCCTGTCTGTCTTTGGAGGAGACAATGTCTAGCAGTCCTTCACACTACGAGCAGCCCCTAAAGGGATAACCCACTTTTAGCCATATTTAGCTCACCACATATTTTATTGTTGTAGCATTGGAAGTACCTGTTTGAGTAGTGGCCAACAGAGTTGGGTGGTGGTCCTTTGGCAGGACAGGGTATCCTTCCAGGAAAGGGAAGTGAAGGCTGTTATCAGCAGAGCAGTGCCAATATTCTGGAAAAAGGAAGGTTTAATTTTCAGATTTCTCTAGAAGCCTTATTTTTGAACCAAACCATCTTCCTTAACTCTATCCACTAAAAATTCTGGCATAGACCAGACATGTTAAGAAAGATTTCACAAGGCTTGAGTCAATTCTCCACCCACTGCGAAACTGGTATTACAGAAACAGTGAAAATCTTGAGACAGTGCTAATGACTACTTGAAACTAGCAATAAGGACAATAAGATACCCAAGGACAATTTAAGAAGTTACAAGGATCCTGCTGATCTGAAAAAAAAAAATATATATATATATATATATATATATATATAGGAATGACAAGGAAGCCAAGCCCTTCATGTTCTTTGAATCTGGGGACAGGGCTTTTGGTTTCCAGCACAGAGGGATTAGATGCTCATTGGCTGTACTCTGTTGAGGGATTAGTTTTTGTTTTACTTTTGTTGTAGCTTCAATAAATTTGTATTTATTTTGCTTCTAACTGCCTCCCTTCTTCATTTTATGGAGTTGCCAGCCCCCGGTCTTTAGGGAAAACCCACAAACAGGAATGATGTCACTGCACCAGGGATGCTGCACAACAACACTCTGGTTTTTGGGCAAACTCTATAGTTTTGTAGTAAAAACCGCATAGGGTTTTTGTCCAAAACCTAGAGTGTTGCGCCCCACATGCAGCAGAAGACACCAGGAGTGGCTCTAGGATCCTCCTGCCGACTGCAAGGTACAACCTGGCAACCCTGTCATTATAGAATGGGGGGAGAAGGGTTTTAACAGGCAAGAAGTGCTGGCCCTGAACCATTGTTGCAGAATGTTATGAACCAGTGGCTGTATCTCTAGGGCTTTTATTTTTTTCTTATACTATCTTAGCTTTTATCTAATTACGTAGTTTAATCCCTTTTATCTCAGCTCTGGTATTTTACCCTTCCTCCATTTTATTAAGCTTTTATTCTAGCTTGCTTTTTCTTTTTATCTCTGTTTTGTAGGTACAGTGTTGAAATCTCCCTTCCACACCTGTGGGGGGTGGGCATGGTAGAAATGAGTGCAAAAACAGTTCAGAGAGTTTCTCAGGCTGACTGCTCTCCTTTTGTTACTTTTGTAACAACTAGAATGATTAAAGGGTTGGAACACTTTCCCTATGAAGAAAGGTTGAAACGCTTGGGGCTCTTTAGCTTGGAGAAACGTCGACTGCGGGGTGACATGATAGAGGTTTACAAGATTATGCATGGGATGGAGAAGGTAGAGAAAGAAGTACTTTTCTCCCTGTCTCACAATACAAGAACTCGTAGGCATTCGATTAAATTGCTGAGCAGTTGGGTTAAAACGGATAAAAGGAAGTACTTCTTCACCCAAAGGGTGATTAACATGTGGAATTCACTGCCACAGGAGGTGGTGGCGGCTACAAGCATAGCCAGCTTCAAGTGGGAGTTAGATAAAAATATGGAGCAGAGGTCCATCAGTGGCTATTAGCCACAGTGTGTGTGTGTGTATATATATATATTGGCCACTGTGTGACAGAGTGTTGGACTGATTGGGCCATTGGCCTGATCCAACATGGCTTTTCTTATGTTATTATTTCTTATTTCTCTCTCACTCTTTTTTCTCTACCATTTCCCTCCTTTGAAGAACTACTGTTTTGGCTGTGAGGGAAGTGTGAGAAATGTTTTTGAATTCTGAGTGCATGGCAAATACCTGTTGAGCTTATGCACAGATTTCCTCATTTATGAATGAACAAACATTTTACAAGAGGAGAAACCTGCAAGAAACGTGCAGGGAGGGGGCATTTCACCACCATTTCTTCCCTCCTACTTCCTGGTGACCTCCCTTTTTTCTCCCTCCCCATCCCCTCTGCCCAGCCCAGGAGCTGGGCAAGGGGAGGGGGTGTAGCTTGGGGAACTTCTCAGTGGTGGCAAAGGACCCATCTTTGAGGTGGAGGCAGTGGTGGTGCTCCCCCTCTGAATTTCGACACCGCTGGCAAAGATGGGGTTGTTGTTGCTGCTGCCAGGCACTCAGCAATTCAGTAAGCCCCCCAGCAGTGGCAAGGACCCTATCTTTACTGGCAGTGGGGAATGAGGCAGAGAGATCTGGAGCACTGCCACTTCCAATCAGGCCACTGGGTGAGGGGAGAGGCAGTGTCACGCTTCCCAGTAGGCAAGGTACGCAGCTGTCTAGGGCACCACCTGGCCACAAGGGTGGGTTCCCCCTTCCCACACGTGCTCTGCCACCCCTGGTGTCCCTTCACCACCAGGCTCGCCTTTGCTACAGCCTGCCTCTCCACTGCCCTCCTTTGTCTCACCACCTACCAGGAGTGTTGCAGGTGGACAGCAGCAACAGCAGGGAAGGGGCTGAACACGGGTAGCATAGCAGTGGGTGCACTCGGAGCCTGCCCTGCTACTGCCTGCCTCTCCGCCACCCAGCCTGGCCAGGAATGCCGGGGGTAGGTGGCAGTGGGGAAGAGGCTGAGTGGGCAGATGTGTGTGTAGGGGGGCCTAGGGAGCCAAAAACCCTGGCTCCAGCTCTGGGGAGGGCGCACAAGCCACACCTTCAGTGTTGAGGTGCCTTACCTTGCCAGCCATTCAGGTAAGTTACCTGGGGAAAAATTTAAATCCCTTAATTCCCCCCACCCCCGATTTTTCTGCAAACATGGGGAGTGCCCCAGGTCTGCAGAAAAATCTGTTTACCTGCCATATGGCCCTGATCTGTGGATTTAGAAACCCACAGAGGAGCTATTTTGCCTATGTGATATATAGATATGAGTTGTATACTCTATGCCTTCCATTTTGAGTTTTATAATTATTAGTCATCGAATTAGTTAACCAGTTTTGTGCTGGTAATACTAATTAACACTTAGCTATGCTATTATCTGACTTAATTATCAATTAACTAGTCTGCCTCTGCCTGCTAGGGATGAAGCAACTTAAATCCTTCTGTGCTCACTGTAATTCAGTTCTCCTTCTCTCTTGGCAAGTGGGGCGGGGAGAGGGAGAGCAACTTTAGAGTTAACAGAGGCAACAAAGTTTTTAAAACTTATAATTAAGTAGTTTTGTTTTAACCAATCACTGGATTTCCCTTTATTTTATTATGTCTAGCAAAAGAAATCGTCCTGACTTTTGTAGGCTTCCAGCCAACAAACAAAGCTGGATACCATTTTTGACTATAATATTAAAATTTGTAATAATTGTTATTTGCCTTTATAAGATAATACATTTTTCCTAGAGGCAAATGAATCACAAGTCAATTTTTCAGCTTTGCTGCTTACTCCCAATCCCATACTGCCTAAACGTAATTCCATGTTGCCCTCTTCTGACCTATCCACTGAGGAAAAGTATATGTCCTGAGAAGGATACTTTTCAGATTCTAGCCTCTCAGACTTTTCTAATTGCTGAGGCCCTAAGGAAAGTTTTATGATAAAATCAATGCCTTGTACCAAGTCCTCTCTATCAAGTTGGTGGGTCAGGTTCTATCTGGAACCCATTCCAGGTTCTCTCAGGTTCTATCTGGAGCTCATTCCTGTACTCAAAACAAAGTTTACAAAGATTATATGAAATACCACCTAGGAAGCCTACAGGAACTTCTCTGAAGCTAAAAGGTAAAGGTTCCCCTGTGCAAGCACCAGTCATTTTCGACTCTGGGGTGACGTTGCTTTCACAACGTTTTCATGGCAGACTTTTTACAGGGTTGTTTGCCATTGTCTTCCCCAGTCATCTCTGAAGCTAGAACCTTGTAAAAATATCACTGTATATATTCTCCTTTTGAGGGAAAATGATTGATTGGACGGGGAAATGGCTCAGGAAAGAGCATTTGGCTTATCTCCTTGATTGCTCTCTCCTGGAACCCACTATCATAATTCATTCCATAAACCCCAGTGTTCACTGAATAACCCCCAGCCTCTGCTTTCACTATCTCCTTCCACAAGAATGTTAAGCTGGAATCTGACAGGTTGGTCTTCCAAGGTTTCCTGTGAGGACAACAGGACATTCTTCTCCACATTCAATATATTTAGGAGACTTGGATAGTAGAGGAGATATATTAGCCTGGCTATTTAACTTCCTTTCAGAATGCATCAAAAGGTCCTTTGGGCTGTGTTCAAGAAGGGCTAGCTTCTCTAATTTCTACGACATTGCCCACCGATGATTCTAAAATGATTATGACATAGGCTTCTGTTTTAGTAGTTAGCACTGGAGTCTCATTCTATAATTTTATTCACAGTATATATGCCACCTGCAGCTTCACATGAACTGAATGATAAACTGGGCCCTGCTGGAAGAAATATTCAATAAAACTAAAAGCAATTTCCTGAACAGCTCATTTCTCTTAGTGGGTGATTTTAATGCAAGAATAGGTGCTGATGATGCTTTTTTAATTTAAAAAAAACCTGTATGATCCTAGCAATGAAAATGTCTTTAGTGCCTGGTGGTTTTTGTCATAGAAAGATGTCATAATAAATGCCAGCAGCATGAGGATGGCCACTTTTGCTATCCAAAGGAATTTAGTAATTTTGAATGGCCATCAGAATGGCCAATGATCCAGGCAGGCAGGAATTATACCTTGTTGAGCTTTAAGGGAGCTGGTGTTACAGATTACTTCACTGCCTGATTACAGAGAGTTTGGCATAAGGCATATTCATATGCAAAACTTCATTGCCTGATTATAGAGAGTCTGGCATAAGGCATATTCATGTGCAACATAGCCAAAATTAAATGACTCCAGGAGAACCGGGTTTGATTCCTCACTCCTCCACTTGCAGCTGCTGGAATGGCCTTAGGTCAGCCACACACCCCTGATGTAGCTAATCCTCCAAGAGCTTACAGGACTCTTAGTACAGGGCCTACTGTAAACTCTTGGAGGATTGGCTACATCAGGGATGTGTGGCCTAATATGCAAATAAGTTTCTGGTACAAAAAAAGCCAGTTTGAGAGCCAGTTTGGTGTAGTGGTTAAGTGTGCAGACTCTTATCTGGGAGAACCGGGTATGATTCCCCACTCCTCCACTTGCAGCTGCTGGAATGGCCTTGGGTCAGCCATAGCTATCGCATGAGTTGTCCTTGAAAGGGCAGCTGCTGTGAGAGCCCTCTCATCCCCACCCACCTCACAGGGTGTCTGTTGTGGGGGGAGTAGATATAGGGGATTGTAAACCACTCTGAGTCTCTGATTCAGAGAAGGGCGGGGTATAAATCTGCAGTCGTCTTCTTTCTTCTGATCTCAGCTCATTGGCCAGTTTCCTGGGAGCTTTGTCCTTTGGGGGCAGTGATAACCTCTGTTGTTTTGCACATGAATATGCCTTATGCCAAACTCTCTATAATCAGGCAGGACTGTACATCCCAGTATCAAAACTCCCAGGGCTTTTTTTGTAGCAGGAACTCCTTTGCATATCAGGCCACACACCCCTGATGTAGCCAATCCTCCAAGAGCTTACAGGGCTCTTAGTACAGGGCCTATTGTAAGCTCTTGGAGGATTAGCTACCTCAGGGGTGTGTGGCCTGATATGCAAATGAGTTCCGGCTACAAAAAAGCCCTGAAAATGCCCAATGTTGCATTTGCTGGAATAACAACGCTGCTCACCTGGCCCAAGATATGATGGCCTCCCCAGAAGTGTTATCTTTAAGGAGATCATTACTTGGGTCTGATGTAGCTAGGAGCTCTTTCTTTCACCATCTTGTATAGGCTACTGCCCCTCTTCAAGTCCTTGTACTCTAAAATTATGCCTGATAGTGCTCCTTTTGCGTGGTACCTGGCCCCCAAGAATTCTGGTACATGGTTTTGATAAAGAGTACAGACTTTACACTCTTTAAAATAGGGAGCAATAATACCAATACTTGTTCTGAGGGAATTCTTGTCTCTTAAGAGATCTAGTAAAGCATAAGAAGAAAGAGAACTTATATAGGAACTGTGGTCATTTAATTTTGGCTGTAAAAACTAACGACAACTCAGCATTTTGGGCAATTATTAATATGGGCACTAAAATATATAGCAGTATTCCCTTCTGTATTTACCCAGAGGTCTGAGAGTCATATTTTAAAAACCAGTTTTCTACTCTGAGTAAACTTCTTACTTCTGAGATACTTGAACCTGATGGCCCTCTTCCTGATGGGCCAGAGGAGACCCCTTCTCATGTTGAAGTCTTGATTCACCACCTCCGCTCAGGGAAGGCCTCTGGAGCAGACCTTATCTTAAATGAATTATTCAAATCAAATCCATCTTGGTAGGCAGAGATTCTAGCTCCACTGTTTTCACAAATAAACATGTCTGGGGTTATTCAAAAATTTTGGAGGCACACAATAATAGTTCCTGTCTTCAAGAAGGGTCAATGCTC